>NC_061804.1:20107879-21463504 GCF_021462225.1 Girardinichthys multiradiatus
AACAGGTCCGACTTAGTGCCGGCAATGCGAACCAAACTTCTGCTCCGCTTGTACAGAGACCGGATGGCCCCTAGTAAAGAGCCACCGATTCCATACTCCTGGAGCACCCCCCACAGGGCATCACGAGGGACACAGTCGAATGCTTTCTCCAGGTCCACAAAACACATGTGGCCCGGTTGGGCAAACTCCCATGAACCATGAACCCTCGAGTACCCTGTAGAGGCTATAGAGCTGGTCCAGTGTCCCACGGCCGGGACGGAAACCACACTGCTCCTCCTGAAGTTGGGGTTCGACTATCGGCCGGACTCTCCTCTCCAATACCCTGGCGTAGGCCTTACCAGGGAAGCTGAGGAGTGTGATCCCCTGTAGTTGGAACACACCCTCCGGTCACCCTTCTTATGTAGGGGGACCACCACCCCAGTCTGCCAATCCAAAGGCACTGTCCCCGTCCGCCACGCAATGTTGAAGAGACGTGTCAACCATAACAGCCCCACAACATCCAAAGACTTGAGGTACTCAGGGCGGATCTCATCCAACCCCGAAGCCTTGCCAACGCGGAGCTTTTTAACCACCTCGGTGACTTCAGCCTGGGTGATGAAATAGTCCAATCCCGAGTCCACAGCCTCTGTTTCCACCTGGGAATGCGTGATGGCAGGATTGAGGAGATCCTCGAACTACTCCTTCCACCGGCCAATAATGCCCCCAGTCGAGGTCAGCAACTCCCCACCCACACTGTAAACAGTGTTGGCGAAGCACTGCTTCCCCCTCCTGAGGCGCCGGACGGTTTGCCAGAATCGCTTCAAGGCCAACCGGTAGTCCTTCTCCATGGCCTCACCGAACTCCACCCAGGTCCGCGTTTTTGCCTCTGCCACCGCCCGGGCCGCGGCATGCTTGGCCCCATGGTACCCGTCAGCCGCCTCAGGAGTCCCACAAGCCAACCACAGCCGATAGGACTCCTTCTTCAGCTTGACAGCGTCCCTTACTGCCGGTGTCCACCACCGGGTTCGGGAATTGCCGCCGCGACAGGCACCGCAGACCTTACGGCCACAGCTATGGGCAGCAGCATCGACAATAGATGTGGAGAACATGGTCCATTCGGACTCTATGTCTCCAACATCCCTCGGAATCTGGTCAAAGCTCTCCCGGAGGTGAGAGTTGAATACATCCCAGGCCAAGGGGCCCGCCAGGTGCTCCCAGCAGACCCTCACTATGCGCTTGGGCCTGCCAAGTCTGTCCAGCTTTCTCCTCCTCCAGCGGATCCAACTCACCACCAGGTGGTGATCAATGGACAGCTCAGCCCCTCTCTTCACCCGAGTGTCCAAAACATGTGGCCGAAGGTCTGATGATACGACAACAAAGTCGATCATTGACCTACGGCCTAGGGTATCCTCCAGGTGTCACTGTCGTTTCCCATGTGGGCGTTGAAGTCCCCCAGCAGAATAATGGAGTCCCCGTAGGGGCACTATCCAGCACCCCCGACAGGGACGCCAAGAAGGCCGGGTACTCCGCACTACCACTCGGCCCGTAGGCCGAAATGATAGTCAGAGACCTCTCCCCAACCCGAAGGCGCAGGGATGCAACCCTCTCTTCCACTGGGGTAAACCCCAACACGAGACGGCTGAGCTGGGGGGCAACAAGCAAACCCACCCCAGCCCGCCGCCTCTCCCCGTGGGCCACTCCAGAGTAGAAGAGAGTCCAGCCCCTCTCAAGGAGATTGGTTCCAGAGCCCACGCTGTGCGTGGAGACGAGCCCGACTATTTCTAGTCGATATCTCTCGACCTACCGCACCAGCTCAGGCTCCTTGCCCCCCAGCGAGGTGACATTCCACGTCCCTAGAGCCAGCCTAAGCATCTGGTGATCGGGCCGCCGAGGTCTCCCCCTTCGTCTGCCGCCCAATCTTCTTTGCACCGGTCCCTCACGGTTCCCCCTGCAGGTGGTGGGCACACTGGGCGATGGTCTCGCGTCTCTCGTTCGGGCTTTGTCCGGCCGGTCCCGCGAGGAGCAACCCGGCCACCAGGCGCTCTCCAACGAGTCCCGACCCCAGGCCTTGCTCCAGGGTGGGACCCCGGCTCCGCCGTACCGGGCGACGTCACGTGCCTCGATTCTGCAGTCGTCATGAGGGATTCTCGAGCCGCTCTTTGTCTGACCCATCACCTAGAGCCTGTTTGCCATGGGAGACCCTACCAGGGGCATTTAAGCCCCAGACAACATAGCCTCTAGGATCATTTGAGCACTCAAACCCCTCCACCACGTTAAGGTGGCGGTTCAAGGAGGGTGAATTTGGTTTTATTTCTTGTTTTTTGTTTGATAAATTATAAACTAAAAAGTTATTTATTTATTAATGTGTTTTGCATAGTTTGTGCATGGAGTAGCTGTGTGCTTGGTTGTGTGTGGGGTCATAACCACCACTACATGCCATAACCACACCAAAGAGTGATTTAATGTTTCAGAGGTCCTGTACTGGTTTGTACCGCATGGCCCATTTCTTTGGAGATCTGACCGGACTATCGGCACTGAGCTCCTGCTGCCAGTCATCACAGTGAACATTAAACACAAGTGATTTCTAACAGTTTATGTTAGTATTATTTTAATGTATTGTGTCATTTGTTCATGTAAGTCGATTTGACATTACAGGTGATATTAAAGTTAACCTGAATGAATGGACGATTTTATGTAATCCCACTGTATCGCTGGAGAGTGTGATTGAGAATAAATAAGCTTTTAAATATTCATTTTTGATTAAGAAATATGCTATATGTGTTTTTAAAAGTATAGTTATAATTCAGCTAGCATTATAATTCATAATTCCAGGTACAGCTGAAGAGAAATACACTTTCAAATGCAAGCAAATCTCAGTAAAGAAGTGAAAAGTTTGAAAGACCTTGTTTTAGGCATTTGAGTAGAAATATTTTAATATGTTCTGCAAAGACAAATGGAAAATTTTAAAAAAGACTTTTTTTACACTGATATTAAGCAAGATGTTTTTTTTGTTGTTTAGGGACAAAGGAGCAGACGGGCCAGTTTATTAAGCTCAGGGGTGAGAATGAGCACATTTTTCCTGGAGCTAAAAACTCAGCCACTGTGGCTTGGAGGTACAATAACAACATTCTTTGCAGTCAGTTTCTGTCCAGTTTCAAAAACCCCTATCTTTCAAACTTTCATAAATATCCATCCAGTGATTAACATACTTCTTTTGGTTTTCCCTCTTTCCTTTTGCTTGTTTAGGACAGTTCTGGAGATGATGGGCCAACAGGGGAAGGTCACCCCCTTGCAGGCCAAAAAAAGTGGGACAATATGAAATGGAAATATAAAGTATATTCAGAACTTCGTATGTCACAAACAAATTAAAAATATTTCTAAAAGTCTTATTGGTTTCTCTGTTTAGTCAACTCTTTTTTTCTTCCTTCTAACTTTAGGATTGTTAGTATCCAGGGTCAGGAGAGGGAGTCAGTGAAAAGCCCACTGCTGCTGTTGGCCCTGGTTTGTCCTTATGGATGAGGTGTTGGGACAGAGGCCTTCCACAACAGAGACTAAGGTATACCCTTCAATCAAACATTTTGACAGGTGACCTTTGACCTTAAGGGGGTTCATGGCGCCATGGGGGCGGGGAGGTCATGGGGTCAACAGGGTGTGTGTCCGAGGGGCGTAACCGTGGATGCTGATTGGTCTTCGTCATTAAGGGCGATACCTTAAATGAGCCAATTAAAACACAGGGGTGTGTTTAATGGTTTAATGGTGTTATTATCTACTGCTGTAGAATAAATTAGCACTATATTATAGTACAATTTACATATAATAATTAAGAAAAAACAGTCTAGTGTTTTATGTAAACATTTAAACTATCTATATCCCAGTTGTATTGTTGATGTGTATTGTTTTCCTTTCTTATTATTATACTCAATTATTATGCATTTATAAAAATCAGGAGGTTATTCTATTTGAGCACTTATTTATATTCCCCCAGAGATACCAACACATCACCCAAGACCAGGAGAAAAATTACAGTGAGCTCCCAATTGAATCCAATTGTACAATTCTTATCCATCACGCTTCAAAATATATTTACACATATTTACTGATTTAAATATTTGGTAATAAACCAATATAACAAAAATATAAAGTTCAACTACAAAGATAAACAATTCACATGTACAGATAGGAATAAAAGAGCGGGTCTAAAGTAATGAAGCAATGTTAATCAGTCCTTTTAGAATCACTTAAAAAACTGAAATGATACATTCTGAGATTTTACTGTTTTTGTTAATCTTGTATGAAAAGACCTCCACTTATCTGATTGCTACCTTATGTAAGAGAAAAAAAGTGATGAAAGGCTCATGTCTCATCACCTCTGACTTTATGGATCTCAAACTTTTAGCCAGCACACAGAATAGCAGTCCAGCTCTGTGTCAAAGGAGTCTAGCCGTCATCTTGTCAGTGAACGGCTTGGGTCACTCTGAGGAATGAGAGAAGGCAACATACTCGGATGATTGGATGGAATGAGTCTTTTAGATTCAAGCTGGGACTCCATCTCAAGATAATAGGTGATAAATGAAAAATTACTTGCCTTAATGAGTCAAAGGAAGTTTGCCAGTTGATAAGTAAACATTGTCGCTTTAGAAGTCACACAGTCTCTCTTGAGAATGGTTGGTAGCAAAAACAGATCTTGGAGTGGTGCAGGGGAAAAAAAAAAAGTCTCAGGAGTACAGAATAGCAAACAAACAGGCAATGTTAGCCGAGGAATTTCAATAGCCATGTCAACAGTTGATCAGACTGAACAAAATGGTTAATCTTGTACAGTATCTTGATAGTAGAGCTTCAAACATGTTACTTGTTCTTTTTTATCTTTTACTTTTCTGACCGGTCATTGCAGTCTGCTTTTAGAAATCCTCCTAACTTCTCAGTACTTCCTGCCATGTCCTAGGTTATTGCTCTAAAGAAATGGAGAAGGAAGCCAGAAAATAAGATATGTATCAGTAAACATACTATATCATGTATTGGCATGGATGTATTTGCTTGAATCCCTGAATGAAAACCCCTCAAACAACTTTATCAAGAATGGAGAAATTTCCAGCAAAAATCCATGGAAAATTCTCCAAGGTTGCTCAACTCATCAACACACTTAACAAATAATAATTCTCATTGTAAACATGATATTCAAAATAACTCAAATAATTACATTAATCATTATTCAAGAACAGCATATTCATGTGTGACACAATAATTGTTTAACCAGCATTGTGGTGCCACTTGGAAAGGTTTTATATAGGCTTAGTTTAGCCAGATCAAAAGGTTCTAAGATTCAATCAATCTGCTATTGAGGACTTGTTGCTGGGATCTGTTATCAAAAATTATGTTGGGTTAGATTAGACCTCTTAAATCATGTGAGATAAATTCTTAAACTAAGCAAAAATGCAGCTTCTGATTTGCAAAGAAATGCATATTCTTTCATTTTTGCTTTCCCCATCTAGTACTCTTGAGCTCCACTTATTTAAGCTATTATGCAGAACAGTTAAAGAGTGTTTCGCGCTCAGACAGCCTCACCACTCACTACAAACTGTCACCTTCTCTGCTGTATGACATTTACATTTCATAAAAGAGTCATTTCAACAAAAGGAATTAGATACAGTTTCATGACTGAAACATGTAGAATACCCATTTCAGTGGAAAGGATAAGATACTCAGGTTGCTATATTTTACATGACTTTACATGACAGCATGCTATATTGAGAGGCCAGTATTTTCTATTGAAATGACTGATGAGTGAACTTGTTGATTTGTCATGTTGTATCCAGTGTTTAGCATATTAATGCAAACAAAAATTTCAGAATTCTGCATACTAAATGCTACAAAGCTTTCTCTCAACAATGATACTATACACCTGACCAAACAATTATCATTAACAGAGTCATCTGCTTAAAGTCATGTTAAACTAGAAGAAAACACAGACATAAATAAATCTTCTTATTTTGACAAGTACAGGGCCATAAAGCAGAAAAAGAAACTGAACACTTGGGAAGGATGCTGTGTCTGGGTTTTCTTACTAACCAGCTGCTCAAAGGCCTATTTAAAGTATAATGAACATCAAATTTGCTGAGCTATTATGTAAAATGTAAAGTTCTGAATAATTAAAGAGAAAATTAATTTTGCATATCTGAAAAATCAGGCTGACTATAGATAACCAAAGTCAAATTCCTGAAATAAGTAACCAGGTAATAATACAGATACACTGTATCACATGTAAACCACTCGATTGATTGATTGTTTGTTTGATGAATTGATTGATTGATTGATAATATGCAATTTGTTAACTGAGATATATGAAACAAGGTTATATTACTGTCCTCGGCTCTATAACAGGAAATGAGGTGTTGAACACTAACTGGATGGTATGTACAAAATGACATCTGAATTTTGAAAAGGAAATCTCTTGACATTTTTCGTAGCTTTATGTCATGAATGTGATTTCTCAGAAGGGCCTTGTTTTGATCAGAGATAACCAATGAACTGATGGGAAATGTGAGGCCTTCCTGCCTGTTGTAATTAGAGAATACAGCTAACTAAATCCCTGCCTCTCACCGTATGTGTCAAAAGATTATAAATGGAATTTAACGTATAATGCATGGAAGAAACTATAAAATAATGTTTGATATTGTGTTGTTTTGCTCCAATTCAGTGTGCACCAATTTGGAACTGCAGGGAGGCCTGGCTCACCCGAATCATTACAATAGTGTAAAGAAGCCTTTATTATTAGTTTCAAATGTCTCTGTTATCTGTGGCAAGGTTACAGTTAGAGTAATGCACAGTTAAGCTTTTGGTTAGCGTGCCCACATAATTGTACTTGTTCAGTGTGTGGGAAAATCCCAAATTAAAAAATAATGTTTAGCAAAACCATTGTTATGGTAATTGGTACCATTGCTGTTAATATTTTGTGTGACCTATTTTTGCCAGTAGAACATGACTTAGCCTTCAACTATAAAACTTAAGATTGAAACATAAGTCTGTTCGTGTTTCAGGCAATGCAAGCAAGTTTTCTATTGGTTATCATCAAATCCAGTTAATAGAGAGTTGGTGCCCCATTTCATTTTGGAGTGTGGACTGTGTTTGCTGAGCTCCAGTTCAAAATCTAAGAAACTGGACTGATTATATCTAAACTGGATTACTGGAATCTGAACAGAGATTTTTTTTTAATAAGTGAGATTTTTGAAATCTTTATACCTTTCGGCAAAAAAAAAAAAAAGAACATATTCGGCAGCTCTCATGACAAGCGTAAAATAGACGGGTTTAAAGTGATTATTTTACAAAAATTATAGATTGATTAAAACACAGTTTGGATATGTGAAACCTATTTGAAAACTGAGATTCTACCTTTTTTTTAAAAAAAAGAAAAAAGGTAAAAATCACTTTTTGCCTCATTTTTGTGAACCCTGTATTGTAAATCGAGCACAGGAGGGGCTCGCCAGGGAGGTATTCATGCAAAAAACTGAAATTGCATACAGAAAGAGGGATCTTTGACTATTTCTCTATAAACTGTACAAAGTCCTGGGTCCTCTGTTATGCTCTCTTGTTTTCACATAACCTCACAATTTGTTTAAAGTATTTAGGTGTGGGGGGTGAGATGTCCGTAGAAAAAAGGTTTAGTTTGTGTCTGAACTAATGCTCTATTGACCTATGTTTTCTAATGATCAATACTGCTAAAAGAATCAGCAACAACCCAGTTTACTAATGGAGGCGAGCAAAGAGCATGGGGCTGCTTCTGCAGATATTATTAATTCGTTAACTATAAAATATTGATGCATTTAACATTACTTACCATATTCTGATTGAGTCAAGATGAAATCCTCAAGGTCATCAGTGGTGGGTTCTAAGAGATAGAAACAATATATATATATATATATATATATATAAACAATATTAGAGAACATTCACATGCATTTAATGATTTCTTAAAGATGAATACATACTTGTAAAGATGTAAAGATGAATACGTACTTGTAAAGATGGCATCGTATTTCTGAGAATCGTTAGAAGATATAACTCCGTCGTTTTCTGAAATATTTACCGACATTTTTTATTCTTGTCAGTACTGGTATTTTTGATGTAACAAGTTTAAACTACAGTTCTACTAGTATTTTTCAGTGTAAAAAGTTTAAACCTTTTTTAGCTGTAGCACATCTGACGATGACGTAGGCAACACTGAGGTCTCTGTGACTACTGTGAAACTAAACCTGTTTTTATTACCAGCACACTGAAATGGAAAAAAGAGGTCCATTATCATATTAGCTATTCATTGCAATGTTTCTTTGTGGACAAAACTCAGTGGGCCATGACATGGGGACGCTGTGTCAATAAACTTTACCAAAATCAAAAACAAGAATTTCCTTTTAGAAGCACGTATTAGCAATGAGAAACCAGCAAACTTTGATATTCATCAGGCCCTGGGGGTCTCACCTGAACCTATGTATTGACTCTATTGGAGCGGGGGGGGGGGACTTCTAATTACTTTATTGCCCTGTGTCACACACACTTGGTCAGGAAACTGAATCAGAAGGCTGATGTTGATTGTGACTTCAGTTAAAGAATAACTGTTTCAGTAAGTCTCTCAATAACATTTGCTCTAAGATGAAAAAAAAAAGATGCTCTAAGATTAAAAAAAAAAAGAAAATGTTTTAGAAAAGCTATAGGTAACTAAACTTATCATTTATTTTCCTAAAATGGAGTCTCTCATGATTCAAAACAAACACATCATCGCTAGAGTCAATTTATAACTTGGAAACAGTATACTGAGGGCTCGTACATTTTTTCTGTTAATCTCATATTTGTCTTATCTGTTTTTCTTCTGATTTCCAGTATGTTGACGTGGAAGGTTTGCTCGTTCCATCAATGTAGGGAAGCACAATCTTTATTTACTTTTTTAGGTCTTTTCTATTTTGAACTGATTTAGACTGGCTCATATATTCAGCAAATAGGTCCTGCTGTAAAGCAAAATGAACTTACATTTCTGTCAGGTTACACAGTTCATTTATTAGGATTTCATGTGAGATATCAACATTAAGTTTATTATACCTTTAAAATATAAAAGGATGCATTTCTTTTTTTTTAGATGTATTAACGCCTGAAAAACATACAGATTATTAATAACACCCTTAAACACACACCCTGTGTTTTAATTGGCTCATTTAAGGTATCGCTCCTAATGACGACAATCAATCAGCATCCACGGTTACACCCCTCGGGCACACCCCCTGTTGACCCCGTGACCTCCCCGCCCCCATGGCGCCATGACCCCCCTTAAGGTCAAATGTCACCTGTCAAAAAGTTTGATTGAAGGGTGTACTTTAGTCTCTCTCACAATACCTCCTGTTCTAATTGCCTCCATCCCTGAGGACACTCCAGGGCCAAGCGGAGCGGTGGGCAACCAGACGGAGAAGGAAGACAGTGAGCCAGCAAGAAGGGGTCAGAAAAGAAAGAGGGACGGCCGCAGCTATGGGCAGCAGCATCGACAATAGATGTGGAAAACATGGTCCATTCGGACTCTATGTCTCTAACATCCCTCGGAATCTGGTCAAAGCTCTCCCGGAGGTGAGAGTTGAATACATCCCAGGCCAAGGGGCCCGCCAGACGCTCCCAGCAGACCCTCACTATGCGCTTGGGCCTGCCAAGTCTGTCCAGCTTTCTCCTCCTCCAGCGGATCCAACTCACCACCAGGTGGTGATCAATGGACAGCTCAGCCCCTCTCTTCACCCGAGTGTCCAAAACATGTGGCCGAAGGTCTGATGATACGACAACAAAGTAGATCATTGACCTCCTGCCTAGGGTGTCCTGGTGCCAAGTCCACTGATGGACACCCTTATGTTTGAACATGGTGTTCATTATGGACAATCCGTGACTAGCACAGAAGTTCAATAACAAAACACCGCTTGGATTCAGATCGGGGAGGCCATTCCTCCCAATCACGCCTCTCCAGGTGTCACTGTTGTTTCCCACGTGGGCGTTGAAGTCCCCCAACAGAATAATGGAGTCCCCAGGAGGGGCACTATCCAGCACCCCCGACAGGGACGCCAAGAAGGTCGGGTACTCCGCACTACCACTGACATAGTGGTATAGTAGTCAGAGACTTCTCCCCAACCCGAAGGCGCAGAGATGCGACCCTCTCTTCCACTGGGGTAAACCCCAACACGAGACGGCTGAGCTGGGGGGCAACAAGCAAACCCACCCCAGCCCGCCGCCTCTCCCCGCGGGCCACTCCAGAGTAGAAGAGAGTCCAGCCCCTCTCGAGGAGATGGGTTGCAGGGCCCACGCTGTGCGTGGAGGCGAGCCTGACTATTTCTAGTCGATATCTCTCAACCTCCTGCACCAGCTCAGGTTCCTTCCCCCCCAGCGAGGTGACATTCCACGTCCCTAGAGCCAGCCTAAGCATCTGGGGATCGGGCCGCCGAGGTCTCCACCTTCGTCTGCCGCCCAATCCTCTTTGCACCGGTCCCTCACGGTTCCCCCTGAAGGTGGTGGGCCCACTGGGGGATGGTCTCGCGTCTCTCATTCGGGCTTGGCCCGGCCGGGTCCCGCGAGGAGCAACCCGGCCACCAGGCGCTCTCCGACGAGTCCCGACCCCAGGCCTGGCTCCAGGGTGGGACCCCGGCTCCGCCGTACCAGGCGACGTCACGTGCCTCGATTTTGTAGTCATCATGAGGGGTTCTTGAACCACTCTTTGTCTGTACCGTCACCTAGAGCCTGTTTGCCATGGGAGACCCTACCAGGGGCATTTAAGCCCCAGACAACATAGCCTCTAGGATCGTTCGAGCACTCAAACCCCTCCACCACGTTAAGGTGGCGGTTCAAGGAGGGGTGAATTTGGTCTTGTTTTTTGTTTGATAAATTATAAACTAAAAAGTTATTTATTTATTAATGTGTTTTGCATAGTTTGTGCATGGAGTAGCTGTGTGCTTGGTTGTGTGTGGGGTCATAACCACCACTACATGCCATAACCACACCAAAGAGTGATTTAATGTTTCAGAGGTCCTGTACTGGTTTGTACCGCATGGCCCATTTCTTTGGAGATCTGACCGGACTATCGGCACTGAGCTCCTGCTGCCAGTCATCACAGTGAACGTTAAACACAAGTGATTTCTAACAGTTTATGTTAGTGTTATTTTAATGTATTGTGTCATTTGTTCATGTAAGTCGATTTGACATTACAGGTGATATTAAAGTTAACCTGAATAAATGGACGATTTTATGTAATCTTACTGTATCGCTGGAGAGTTTGATTGAGAATAAATAAGCTTTTAAATATTCATTTTTGATGAAGAAATATGCTTTATGTGTTTTTAAAAGTATAGTTATAATTCAGCTAGCATTATAGTTCGTGATTCCAGGTACAGCTGAAGAGAAATACACTTTCAAATGCAAGCAAATCTCAGTAAAGAAGTGAAAAGTTTGAAAGAGTTTGTTTTAGGCATTTAAGCAGAAATATTTTAATATGTTCTGCAAATTAAGACAAATGGAAAATTTAAAAAAAGACTTTTTTTACACTGATATTAAGCAAGATGTTTTTTTTGTTGTTTTTGTTTTTTTAGGGACAAAGGAGCAAACGGGCCAGTTTGTTAAGCTCAGGGGTGAGAATGAGCACATTTTTCCTGGAGTTAAAAACTCAGCCACCGTGGCTTGGAGGTACAATAACATTCTTTGCAGTCAGTTTCTGTCCAGTTTCAAAAACTCCTATCTTTCAAACTTTCATAAATAACCATCCAGTTATTAACATACTTCTTTTGGTTTTCCTTTTGTTTGTTTAGGACAATTCTGGAGAAGATGGGCCAACAGGGGAAGGTCACCCCCTTGCAGGCCAAAAAAAAGTGGGACAATATGAAAAAGAAATATAAAGTTTGTTCAGACGTTCTCATGTCACACACAAATAAAAGATATTTCTAAAGGTCTTGTTGGTTTCTCTGTTTAGTCAACTCTTTTTTTCTTCCTTCTAACTTTAGGATTGTTAGTATCCAGGATCAAGAGAGGGAGTCAGTGAAAAGCCCACTGCTGCTACTTGGCCCTGGTTGGTCCTTATGGATGAGGTGTTGGGACAGAGGTCTTCCACAACACCTCCTGTCCTAATTACCTCCATCCCTGAGGACACTCCAGGGCCAAGCGGAGCGGTGGGCAACCAGATGGAGAAGGAAGACAGTGAGCCAGCAGGAAGTGGTCAGAAAAGAAAGAGGGACAGAGATGATGGATTTGATCAGGGAGGACATGAGAGCACAGAGAATGGACAGACTGTTTTCCATCTTAGAAAGAATGGTACCAAAATAAGGTGCTATATAAGAAATAATATTAAGTTTTGTTCAGATAGTTTCTTAAAGTTTTAAGCTGTTCTAATAAATTTCAATATTGTTTTTGTCACCAATGTATTTTATTTACATTTGACCTAACAATACATCAACTTCATTTAGAATGTGGAAAAAAACAACATTCAAACAGATCAAGATTACAAGACCCGAGGCATACAATAAAACTATGTACAAATATTTACAATGGCGACAGCAGGATCAACCTGAGTGACCGGTTCGTGGAAAAACCTCTTGAACAGAACAAAGATGCAGATTTCTTTCTGAACAGAAAGTCTCTGGTGATGTGGCTAAATCTCTCACAAGGTCAGAGACTTGGATGGGACGCTGCAACTGAGACCTGTGGTTTGTCTTTCTGGATGGTGAGCGAAGCATCACACAGGTGGTCTGCAGATGTTTGTGATGCCTCTTTCATCCATCAGGTTTAAAAGGCTGGCTGGACCACATCACTAAGATGTAATCAGAAATATGCAGAATTAGAAGATGGTTCTTAGAAAATTTGACAATTAGTTATAATCACATCTATAATATTATACTTGCCTGCATACAGTAGTCATGTTCTGGTGGTGTGTATATATATATATATATATATATATATATATATATATACTGCTGAAAAAAATAAAGGGAACCCTTGAACAACACAATATAAGGTGATGTCACTTCATGTATTATTGTTGTTTAGTTTTAATACTGTTTTCTGTGCTACATACTTTCACAACTGAGTTGCACATTCAGTTATTTTATACCGTTGCTTCGCTACTTTTAAAAGGATAAGATATCAGCAAAGTAAACCTTTGTGTGAAACTATGCGAATGTAACTACTTCCATAATGTGATGAATTAGTCATTATTTCCTGGGAAAACAAAGAGTTTTATCAGCCTGATCGAAGATCAATGATTTAACTGGCAACTGATTGATGCACAACCGGGAAACCTCAGCCACACCCCGTGTTCGCTGTGTTTAAAAGGAGAGGCTGAGCATCTGCTGCATCCACCACCAGCCTCCTGGACAAACAGGTAAACTCCTCTCAAATTAATCTCCTCTCTTGTCTTTTTCTAATTTGCGTTAATTTTCATCGACAAGACAAAAACCTTGAACTCAAAAGCAAAACTGTGTTTAGATTCTGATTTTTTCAGGTCAGAAGGTTTCCTGCAGAAGAAAAGCAACATGATTCCAGTTTTCTTCGTCCTCCTCTTTGTCCTCGTCCCCTCGTTGACGGCTGTTTCTCTGGTATGTTTCAAGGGAAAAAATCTAAAAAATTTGTTGCATTCAACAAAGAGAAGGGTAATATGTTTAGATATATTGGTTTTGCTCCACAGCATCAACTTCAAATGTCAAAACCATCAAAAAACAGAAGTAAATAAAATGCTAAAGTCTCTGTTTGTTTTGCAGAAAGCTGTTGACACAAATCAAACGCGTGAGTAGAATAAAATCCAGAAACTTAAAGGGACTTTGAATCCTTTCTGTTTAACATGTGGTCTTCTTTCCTTCTTCCCATAGGTAAGGACATAGATGTCACTGAAGCCCTCTCCAAGGCAAATGCTGGCATAAGTAAGTCAAGACTTCCACATAATCCTAAACCTTCACCGGTAATTTCATATTTCCGTGTGAAAACAGGAAAACAGAACAAACTAGTCAATCAAAAGTTACTGAACCTCATCATTTATTAATAACCACGCTGACGTTTCATAAATAATGTTTCAAAAAATTACTTCCTGATTTGTCTTTGTCAAATCGGCCTTTTTTTCAGCCTTTAAGCATGATTACAAACTGAGTTTCTCTCTCTCGTTTTAGATGAGGAATATTAGTTTGCATATTTTTCTTAAATTTGATCAGTTTCTTCCAATTCATTCAAAAACTAATCAAACTCTGTACAATAAATATATGTAATCAGACAGTTGTTAGATGACTTTTGACAAAATACTGACCTTGTTGCATCATACTTTGATAAAAGTTATGACAATTTACAATAGACGCAAAAATCTAATTATAATTGAAATATATTGTTTCGAGTACTTCACAGTCTAAAGGCAGTTATGAATATTTTATAAAGTTTTAATTTTTTGTTTACTAAAAAATAAATGTATGCACTGTTCTATGAAATATAGAAGTATCAGAACTCAGCTGCACATTTTCAATAGTTTTTGTATAAAAGATCTAATGATAGGTAATTATTATCTTCTGTATGACTCTATTAAAGAATACAATATATTGTTTCACATTTTAGTTTCTCTAACCATTCTAAAAAGGACTTTGTACTCCTCAGAAGGTGATCGTGGCCATCTTGAACTTTTGAACACAATCGGCACTTGCCAACTGTAGTACTTAGATTGGTCACCAGATGGCGTTAGACAAGTCTAGAAGTCATTACAGTAGTTTGTTTTTAGGATGGTACCAACTTTATTAAGGACATAGACCTCCCAGGAAAAACAAAAACTGTCAAAAAAGGGACATTTGGCGTCATGAGGTTGATGAATATTCATCTCTGAGTCATGATTCTTGTGGTTCTGCAGAGACTCCGCTGATTTTCGGTGACATCGCACCGACCATAAAACGGAATGCAACACGATGCAACGCAACAGTCTGCAAATGGCCCAAATCTGGAGGAATTGTCTACATTCCCATCCAGATCAATTCTAAATACAGTAAGCACCACCAACATCAATGCAAGAAGATTCTAAAATAGACTTACATTTCCTTTACATTTGCTTTAACAAATATTTCTTATTTCAGAAGAGAGGTTTCCATGATGTTTTGACAGATTTTATCTGGAATAAAGAATTTTACCGCCTTGTCAGTTTTATGTTTTAATCTGATTTAAATCACTTGTGTTAATCTACAAACATTTGCCCTGAGAGGTATGACTATGAAGCAGTAGTCAACCCTTCAGTAATTTAACCTGACTCCATATTAGCCAGGAGCTGACTAGTCATACAGCAGACAGAGGGAACAACGCTGAAACAACAGTGAACTGTAGATGATGTCTGTTTTAGAGTTCAAATGCTGAACATGTTTTGCATGTTTTAATTTTTATTATTTTTGATTTAGAACAATTAGGAGCTTTAGTGGACAGAAAATGTTTCATTAATGAGTGTCGACTATTTAAATGAGTGTTGACTATTTATGAAGAAAGCTCCTCATCTTTTTTTTTTTTTTTGCCTTACAGCCACAGCAGAACGTAAACTAATCATTTATAGCCTGATGAGCTTCTACTCCACCACCTGCATTCGCTTTATTTGGAGGCGTAGCTCTCATCGGGACTTCCTTTACTTCTTCTCCGGATCTGGGTAGGAACACAAAGTCCCACAAACTCACAGGCTGTAGTTACAGCCACACATCCTGATTTCGCTCTGATTTCCCTGTCAGGTGTTGGTCCTACCTGGGTCGCCAGGGCGGAAGACAGCGGGTGTCCCTGAAGAAAAATGGCTGTTTGTACAAATCCACAGTGCAACATGAGGTTAACCACGCTCTGGGCGTCCACCACGAGCATGCCCGCTCTGACAGAGACAACTTCGTCCGGATCCTCACCCAGAACATTCGGCCAGGTTAGCTGACTCACGCAACTGTAGGTTGTTCTGAAATTATAGCATTTTCAGGGATTAAAAGAGAAATTTGTTAGATCTGCAAACAACATGGAAAAGTATGAAAAAGGTAGAAATTTAAGTATTTTCCATCCATCCATCCATCCATCCATTCGTCCGTCCATCCATCCGTTGTAGTAATATCTATCCGAAATTCATAGGGAACGTCTGTATTTACACTATAAATTAGCTAAAAGGACCGTGAACTATGACATTTTTTTGTCTGGACAAGTCTGCAATTGACATGAAAATTGTAGGATCAGTGTTTTCATGTTCACTCGTGTTCTGCTTTTGTTTATTACTTGTACTCTTACAAATAAAATGAAGAACATACTTCTCCTCCATCAGATGACCCCCAACATCAACAACCAAACCATAAACGTTATTTAAAAAGTTAAAATATATTTCTGTGCTCCAAACAGGAAAGGAGCACAACTTTGAAAAGGTGCAGACTAACAACCTGGGAACTCCCTACGACTTCAACTCGGTTATGCATTACACCAAGTGAGTCTTTGTCTGAGTTCATGCATGTCAGCAGAAAACATGTTCTACTGTGGGCAGTTTTGTACCTCAAAATGTTTACTACTCAGCTGCATGAAGCAGTCTGAGTCTTAGTGCAGATGCATTTCATTTAGTGTTCCTCCTTCTTTCAGGTTTGCCTTTTCCAGAAATCGCCGACCAACAATCCTTTCCATAGCTAATCCTAACCTTGATTTCGGGAGGGCCACTACGATGAGCGTCAATGACATCAACCGTATCAAAAGACTTTATGGATGCTGTGAGTAAAAAATTATGTTTATTAATTTTCTAACATTTTCAGCAGCTCATATTAATTAAAGCACTTTTTTTGCAACTATAATTTTAGGAGCATGAAGGAGTAAGCCTCCAAAAACTTCAGCTTGCCAGCGATATCCGTGATCTGCTCTGCTCATCACACAGAATCCCAGCTAAAAGCAAGAAAAACTCCTGGTCTCTGCCCATACTATATCTGTTTTTACTTTATAACTTATTGAGGATCTATATGACTACATAACGTTTGAAGACAGTTGTCTTGTATAGCAAGAAACAAATGTTTGGATCAAATTTAAAGAAACATACTGCACGTCCGCCTGCTGGATTGGTGTGGTATTACATATCATTTTGTTAACGAGAACACAAGGAATTGGTGAAGGATTTCTTAAAACAACTGTTCTTCTTTAGGTTTTGGGTTAACTTTGGTGATTTTTGGCATCTATATAAAAAACGATTGATAAGCAAGTATCCCTTGCATTTTAGCACAGGTGTACAAGATATCTAAAATAGCCACTTGTCAACCACTAACAGACTACAATAAGCCTACCTTTGTTGACATTGAAATGCTGTGGACATTCCTATGTTATAACAGAGCCTAAATTAAACACAAAAGGGGTTCAAGCACATTTATTTATTTAACACATTTTCAGTTTATATGTACATTAAACATTTAGGTTAAACATTTACATTTTGTTTTCATTACACATTTTATTTTAATTTCTCATGTTCACTCAGGTGGCTCTCTGGCATTCACTGAAGACTTATTATACAGATTTGTTGCAGACTTTGCATCCTTTAAGACTCGTTTGGATGGAGTGTATTTGTGGCCTGGGCCAGAGTGGTTGATTTTGCATGACAGTAAAGCACAAACCGTGCTGTTGTCTAATGACATCCTATTCTCTGTAACAATCTTTCTTACCATACTGAACACTCTTTCAGAACTGGCATTGCTGTGGGGAATGCATAGTAAAGCCTTCATTAATCTTGGCAGCTCACTGAACCTCACATCCTTCCCTACCAGTCCCCAGAATCTGTCAGTTTTGTCTTCTTGTGGGAGATGCTTGCTATCTGTCACCTGGTAGTCAATGAGTTCCTCTCTCAGCTTATCCTCACTCAAGCTCAACTGAGGGAAAAGGGCCCCTAGCCTTGCCTGTGTAAAGTAAAACAAGTGTTTGACTGAACATTGCTGATCTAAACCATGCAATATTCATTTATTCATTTAATCAATGAGGAACTGACTCTAACATCTACCTGTCCCTGGAGTAATGTCAAGGCGAGCAGCAGGGTCCAGCACTTTCATGTCCTTCAGGAGTGGATGGTCAAGAGGAAAGGAGGAGAACATCTTCTGAAGCACTGCTTCATAGAATCTTCTCACAGATCTACAACAGCATAAGAGTAAAAGTAGCATAAGAGTAAACAAAAAACACTACAGCCTATAATCTCATACTGTGAAAAGATGATATAATTATATAACTGCTGGGTAATATACTCACTGAAAGATTTACTTCTCCGCTGACACAGGGAGCTCTTTCCTTGCCATGAATGCCTTTGTTTCTGCTCCTATAAAGAGCTCTTCATCAGCCAACTGATGTCCTTCTCCATACTCCACCTCCTTGAGAGGTACACCCATGATGGCCCTGGCTTGTATGAGGAACCCCAGGGTCCTCTTGATCAGCCTGCACATCTCCTCTTCAAGTCTGTGAATCTGCACGCCCTCTGACTGAAGAAAATATAATTGGTCACACTGTAATAAAAAGGCTACAATAAGTACAACCATATTTAATTCATCCAGTATGATTGACACCCACCTGGAAGCCAATATTAAATTCATATAAAGGCTTAAGGGCAGCGCTCAGGAACATGAAGTAAGCCTTCACGATTGGATCACGCACATGGCTTGCTAGATCACGCACTTTGGCACTCCTCTCCACCTCCTCATGACTGTTAAAGTAGGCCTACAGTACATATGGACACAGGATGGCAATTCATGGTTAAAATGGAAATCTAGCATAGTTAACTGTGTATATATTTGCTGGAGTTACCATCCTTACCTGTAGACTCTGGTGTTGCAGTACCTGAGGAGCTTCAGGTGGTCTGAATCAGTGAAATCTACAAACGCTTTGTACAGTTCACATCTTTTTGCACTGAAAGATAGAAAAATGTTTATAAGAGTATTAACTGCAGACCTAGAAAAAATAAAGTCCTATTTATTTTATTTGCATCTACCTTTTATCAAAGTGGGTGTATATTATAGCGTCAAATTCACGCCAAAACCCAATAGGAGCAATAAAGAAGATCACGAGCAGCTCATTTTAATTCCAGGAGGGCGTGGATTACATTCCATGCGCGCATTGGAAGTCCCACGAGCGCTACTCTATGCTGCAGGCACAAAAGTCAACACAGGGGTGCCAGAGATGCTCCTTTCTGTGCTCTCGGTGAATCAAACTGCTCGCGCGTGGATTACTCCTGCGCGCTCGTGTGAAACATTTGGCTGTTTAGAAAAAAAAAAGACATTTACCTGCCTATGATTGGCCACTTTTCCGCTATCCCCGCCCCATGACCCCTGTTGCTAACCGTGACCAGCTAATGCAGCTGAGATTAAAACTTTTTAGCTACAATATTCATAATCATGAAAATAAAGAAAACTCTTTGAATGAGAAGCTATGTCCAAACCTTTGGTCTGTACTGTAACTAAATGACATGTAAGAGATATGATGTAAGAATGTACAGCCTTTAGAGATAACAAAATCTTAAGACTTTTTATGACTCTTTAAGACCAGGTAGAAACATATGTTGGACCACTTGTTTGCTGAGTATTGGATTATCTGCACGTTGTTGGACGTCACTGTGCCCCTCCAATGGCATCGGCCATTTTGTACCCAGGACAGCCCGCTCCTACATATCCCATCGAGCATTGCGACTGATATGACTGGGCGTCCCCAGTCTGACGTCACAGGGTGCTATATAGGAGGCGCTCATGTTTGAAAAGTCGCCTTCTGCTGGAAACCAGATCTGGTGATTGAAGAGCGTCACTTTAAGAGAAGAACTCTGTGAAGAGTTTCATTCATTCTCTCTCGTTGGACAACGAACTATTCATAACTGAAGTCTCTGGACTAAGAAGGCCAGAGGTTTCACTTTTGCCGATCGAATACGTGAGTTAACACGTAACTGGAGACACGGAGCTTCGGAGAGACGAACCGCTACCGTGTTTCATTTTCAAGTCGACTTTGATGGTCAGATCATATTTTTCCTTTTTGTCAAGAAGACTGAAGGACAAAGACTGACCGTTCCTATGAAGTTAATTGTGGACGCACAATTAACTCAACCCCACGTTTCCTCGCTCGAATTCCCTCGCTCAGGAAGAAGACGACACAAGTAAAACCCATTTCTTTTTTTAATTTCTTTATTAGAAGGCCTGGGCAGGGTCAGAGGTTGTAGAAGCGATCAGAATAGCTGGTTAGGATCTCATGTGTTCTGAATAATATGTGCATGTAACCTTGCTTGTTGAAACTTTGACGTGTTATGTAATATCGGGATCCGCCGTGTTCCTAGAGCTGTTTGTGTTTACTATCTGAACGCGGGTGCGTTGCAAAACTGGACTGTTAAAACGACCTCATGGTAAAATTCTCCATTTTACCTTTGTCTTCAATCTCACTGTGCTAGCTTGCCGCCAAAAGTTATCAATCCTTTGTTTCAGGAGTAAAGGGGGGAAGTTTTATGATCAGAAGATCATAAAAGACACTCTAAGCTGCGCTCCAACCCCCCACCAGTCATCACCACACCCCCCTTTCATATCCTCTCCTTTCCTCTGTTGTGCCATAAACTGCTGGTTGACTCAATACATACCCACTACCGTTTGTTGATTTTGCTTATTTAGATGTGTTTACCCCTGTTTGTGTAGAATTTTGCATGTTGAGTAGGTGACAATTAATAAATATTCACATAGATAAAGAGATTTTGGTGTTTCATTGTGTGCAAAAAGTGATGTGTCAGTCAAAATAAGGTTCAAGTTCCACACGTTTTGGCAGAAACGGTCGATTAAACAGTGACATCTCCGGCAATAGTTATTAACTATTACGGAGTATTTAACGGTTGTAATTGTCAGAGGCGTTGAGCCACAATTACAACACCAGAAACATCTCTGGTCTCGATTCGTAAATGAGGATTTATGGTTAAGAAATTGATTTTGTCAGATTATGATTTGTAATTATAATTATTGATCAAGATTATTCAATCAATAATCATACTCCCAACATATGGCGTCCCTTTGACGGGCCTTAAAAAGACAGACATCAAATCACTGTTGCACAGAATGAACAGTTGTGATCTCCGTTAACTAGACGTTGATTGGGAGACTTGAGTTTCGCACAGAACGTTTGTGAATTAGGGGATTTTGATTAGGTTGTGCTCAGTTCTACTGCAAAGGATAACATTATCTTTCAGAGGTGTTTGTTGTGGATGCAAGGTGAAAGTTGGTTTAACTTGTGGAAAAGTTAAAGTTAATTTCCAGTCGCCAGCCTGCTGCTGCAGCTGTAAAAACCTGCGCTGATAAGCAGCAGACCTGCCCCCAGTGTCCACTGAGCATAATTACAGTTGTGACCAACATTCTCCCAGTCAGTTAGAGAACAACACCTACATCTGGTGGCCATTTAATAGATTACAGATTGCAGCTGGATTTCCCAAACCGCAGACCTGCACTCAGTACCATCTGGTGGTCACTAGTGCAAATTGCATTTCCTACGTTGATGTTTTTTTTTTAATCACTCAATTCATTAACACAGGCAGATTATTCCATCACCTATGATCAAAAGGGCATAACTTAAAGTTGAAAGTTGAAGTTACAGATCATTCATTACCACTTTTGAAAAATTTTAAGCATTTTTGCTGGGTTTTTAGTGTGTGAAGCATGTTTTGACCTGACTCATAAAACTAACTTAGTTGTTTAACAGGAAGGTAGGTGATTCATATTAGAGAACACTAACATTTATTTGAAGCTAAGAACAGCATTGAATGTTTAGTTTCGTTTTCCCATTTTTAAAATTTTATTTTCAACTTGGTTTCTGGGTTATTTCCAAAAAATTCTTTCCCTTTTTCCCCTTTTTTTTTTTTTGCATGTTTGCTTGATTAACCCCATTAAAGCATAGACTTGGGTAAGCCACAGTTTGAACGGTCAAACCTGTGTGCCCATTTTAAGCAAACCCATACACCTGGAAGAGACAGGTATGAATCAGACAGCTAGCTGAATAGCTTAGCCTGTTGTGTGCAGCTAATTAAGTTTAGCAATCGTTAATCACTGAATAGCTTAGCCTGTTGAATTGCTGCTAATTTCTTTAGTGGTGGTTCATAAATAAACAGTTTGTGTGTTTGCATTGTGCATTTTGGGCCAAAGATGGAGGGAACATCCCAGACTGCAGCTGGAGATGTGTGTATGGTGGAGGACCCCATAGGAATGCAGGCACAAGAGGTGATTGGGTCATTGATTCTGTTGTCCCCCGAGGAGCGTAAAGGCCTCAATGATTATGGCATTGAGCAATGTGAAGCCAGGATTCAGGAGTTGCTCCAAGTCATTAAAAACCCACCGAAGGACAGACGGGTCTCAGATGTGTTAGGACAGCTCACTCTGTTGTATCAGCGAAGGTTAATGTTGGAAGTTGACCAGCGCGTTAAACTGCAGTTCGAGCTGAATGATACGTTGCAGACGGTGGATGTCCTTCGAGGGGAAATAACAGAAGTGGGAAATAGATTGGAAGCAATAGAGGGTAGCCATGCCACCCCGCCCCCCCTGGAAGAATGGGGGGACGAACCAAAACCCACCTCACAGGTTGAAACCTTTGGAGGTGAGCCACACCTGCGAAACCCTGAGAGAACCTGCAGGTCAGATCTGGAGGATGTAGAAGCTGCTCTCCAGAGATTACCTTTCCAGGCTCATGGGGTTCCCCAGACATCCACCGAGGTAAGAACGGGGGTAAGTAGTCAGAATAGGTTCAGTGGTGCGGTGCCCCGCCCCACTGCAATCAGCAGCCATGAACGGTACCTAGCTGGGGACCCAGCAGGTGTAAATAGTTCACGGTTCAGATGCGAGCAGCCGTCAAACGTGACTCGCAGTACGGTCCTCTACGATCCCTCACCTCCGCCACGGCGACAGGAGTGCCGCTCCTGGGATTCAGGTAGCTCCTACCGCCCTCAACCGCTGCCCAGGACCCGAGTCCGGGAAGCACAGGGCCCACAGTTATACCGGGAGCAGCCTCCACTGCCTCCTCCGAGGATGAGGCGTGATGCACCGATACCCTCTGAGTGCAACCGGAGTGAACTCTCCGATGATGACTCAGATGGGCCGGGACCAATCCCTGAAAGTGGATTGCGCACCCGCCAGCTTGAGTCCCTTGCTAAAGACATAGAGCGTTTCGACCCTAATAAGGCAGAATCAAACATTGATGATTACCTTAGGGAAGTGGAACGCTGTCTTCTAGATTTGTACTGCCCATCAGCATGGGAGAAACTGAAGCTCATCTGGAAGACAACGTCCAGGAGCGTCCATGTTTTCATGGAGAGCCTGACACCCGCAGTCCAAGACCGTTATTCAACCCTTTGCGAAGCTTTAAGGGAGGAATATTCTGTGTACACGGACCGGGCCTCAGCCACACTTGGTGCTTTCACAATCTAGCAAAAGAAAAGCGAAGCACCCAGGGAGTATTACCGGCGCTTGAGAGCCGTTTACTTCCAAGGACGCAATGCGCCAGGCATTGAGGAGGAACAAGCTTTTAAATCCCTGTTCCTCCACAACCTTCATGAAAGTGTGCGATACGAAGTTACTATGTATTGCAGGACCAAGGCCATGAGCATGCAAGAGATCCGCAAATATGCTCAGATGGCGTGGGAAACACGTGCTCGCCCGACCAAGGGATCGGAGAGCGAGGCTAGGGTTTTACAGGTCCAGACTGAAAGAACCAGCCATGCATTAGAAGGTCAGGAAAGGCCTTCAACCAGAACCTATGTGAAGAACAGGTTCAGGGAACAACATAGGTTTGGTCAGCTGGACTGGGGGGGTGGTACTGAATACCAACCACAGTCAAAGTTGCCGGACCACTTCCGGTCAAACAGACGACTTGACCATCACGTGAAGCCTAAAGGTAAACCTGATGGAAGAGGGTGGAACCCACACGCAGAAGGGATTATGGGGAAAGAGATGGAGGAGGCCTTGCGTAAGATGGTGACGGAAGCGGTGCGTCAGGCCACCGTGCCCCCACAACCCTTGAAACAGGAAGCGGACCTAGTTAAACCAGACCCAAACTTCCCGTCAGCATGACTAGGCGTGGACCCAGTCTCCACAGTCATCAGAGTCTACCTGATCGGATGGGGAGACAAACCTGGGAAACTCCAAGAACCCCTTGGGACTTCTCCAGGAGAAACACCACAAATCATTGCTCCAAGGTTCTTAGGTAAACTGAACCATAATGAACATATAGGTTACCTACACTATCTCACTAGTATAGGAGGACAGGTCAAACTGAGGTTCCATTTTAAAACAGGATCAGAGATCAGCCTGTGGTTCTCGGTCTCGTTTGAGGAGGTGAGTAGAGCCATGCTCTCCCTCAGTAAACCATTTCAGGCTGAATTTTGTGATGTAAGTATCACCAGCTGCACCCAAAACCGATCATGCATCACTAATTGGGTGGAGCTGGACATTACACCCGAAGACACAGCTCTGGTGCACCCCATCTATAGGTGCACATTAAACAAAGACCTTTGTCTTGGTGGCCAGGACCTGCTGGACAGGCTGGCCCCACTCATTGACGGCCACCAGGACCAACTCTGGGTCCAGGCGGAGGTGCAAAACCCACGGGGTGCACGCAGCGAACGATTCGTTGTGACCAATCAGGTCAGCAGCTTAGAGGAGCCCGAAGGACCTCTCAGGCCCTCATCAGAGCCGGTCATGTGCACCTCCGGGACACAGCTGCACCCAGCCATCCAGGAAACTCCTGCCAGAGGCGGTCATGCATTGCTTGGCTCTTTAAAGAACCCAGGTGTGGACACTTACAACCCCAAAGTGGTGGAAGATGTACACCTGGAAACCATGTTCATACCAGAAGTGCTACTAGCATTCTGGCTGGGACATCCATCAACCATTAGAGAGCTGTATGACCGTTTGTGCCAAAAAGACCCCTTTGTAACTGAGGCACAACACAGCCACACACTCCTTTTAGTAGACGGGCTCCGCCCTCTCCTCAAGACAGCCAGTGTGCAGATTGGCATCAAACAGCTCTCCCATGCTGTGGATATTGTTCCAACAGACCAAAGGGGGGTCACGTTATCCGACGCCCATTACTCTCCTGTTAGGTGCCATAGGAGCTACAAAGCCACACTCCACACCCTCCAGCAGATGGCGCACTGGCCTCCAAGGTCTCACGACACCCAGGTCTACATCAAAGGATGTTTAACCTGCCGCCAGTTTCAGCCATCCCAGCCAACCAGTAAACCTCTGCTTCAGCGAAGGGGGGTTACATTACCTTGGTTCCACCTTCAGACCAACTGGGTCGAACCAGCTCCAAAATTAACAGGAGGTAACAAATTCCTCCTAACTGCGACATGCAGCTTCATCAAGTGGGTTGGATGCTTGTCAGAAAAGGTTGACACCATCATCCCAGCTGCTGCTCTTTAGCTGAACCAGATGAAGTCCTACATCGAACTCTCCTCCCCAAGAACAGAGCTTGTCTCAATGTCCGGGAAAGGAGAGGCCAGTGCGTAGGACTAGTTAAATAGGTGCATGTTTCATTAACTCACACTAACATGCACTAATCACTAACAACTTTCTTCAACAGAAACAGTTAAACATATAACTACCTTCTAGTACACAGTCTTAAACTGTAAGTTGACACGATAATTTTCCATAACACTGTATGCACAGCAGACCTCACAAAAGTGTTTAAGAATGATGTAATGGACACACCCATGCTGCCCGAGATTTCATGCAAAATCGTGTTAAAGGAGGTTGGTTCATCTATAGACAGTCCCACCGAGGCACAGATACCCATTGACCTAGTTCTGCTGAACTTAGTAGAGAAATCCTAAGTCCACCACGACAGACACCTTGCAACCTCCACAAACACACCAGGCTTATAGCCTAAATACTGCAATTCGTTTATTCTTTTCTCCCTCTTTCCACATCTAGATAGTTTAGAGACAGGAGTCCTATTAAAACCCATCATCATCCGGAAGAGCCAATGGTTTAAGCCTAAACCTGTTTTAACCATTCGTTTTAGATTACACACCGCATACCAGCAGGTTAAGTGTTTACAGGTCAGGATTGATTCCCTCACATTCATTCCCTCACGGTTCATAGCACCGCCTTTGCCAATGACACAGCCAGGGTCCACTGCCTAATAGAAGTTGGATGAATAAGCTATGAACCATGATTTTGTTTGTTCCTTTTATTCTTATATATACATATATATGTACGATATCTGTTATTGTTTCATTTTGTCTCAGGATTACCAAAGCTGATGACCAAAGAATGTAATGATGATGTGAATGTATTGTCCTGTATTTGTCTCATTGAACAATGTAGAAAGGGATGAGTTTAGTCAGAGTTAGTCCTACCCAGGCTAACCTCTATCCTGCCCAGTCGTAGATTTTGAGTAACACAGAGACAATTTTGTTTTGTTCTGCTTCGCCACGGATCACTGATTGCTCAGCAAAGGACAGAATGGTCCCAGTAGCTTCAAAGACTGCGATTCATCTCACCCTTTGAACCTAGGGGGGAATGTTGGACCACTTGTTTGCTGAGTATTGGATTATCTGCACGTTGTTGGACGTCACTGTGCCCCTCCAATGGCATCGGCCATTTTGTACCCAGGACAGCCCGCTCCTACATATCCCATCGAGCATTGCGACTGATATGACTGGGCGTCCCCAGTCTGACGTCACAGGATGCTATATAGGAGGCGCTCATGTTTGAAAAGTCGCCTTCTGCTGGAAACCAGATCTGGTGATTGAAGAGCGTCACTTTAAGAGAAGAACTCTGTGAAGAGTTTCATTCATTCTCTCTCGTTGGACAACGAACTATTCATAACTGAAGTCTCTGGACTAAGAAGGCCAGAGGTTTCACTTTTGCCGATCGAATACGTGAGTTAACACGTAACTGGAGACACGGAGCTTCGGAGAGACGAACCGCTACCGTGTTTCATTTTCAAGTCGACTTTGATGGTCAGATCATATTTTTCCTTTTTGTCAAGAAGACCGAAGGACAAAGACTGACCGTTCCCCTGAAGTTAATTGTGGACGCACAATTAACTCAACCCCACGTTTCCTCGCTCGAATTCCCTCGCTCAGGAAGAAGACGACACAAGTAAAACCCATTTCTTTTTTTTTATTTCTTTATTAGAAGGCCTGGGCAGGGTCAGAGGTTGTAGAAGCGATCAGAATCGCTGGTTAGGATCTCATGTGTTCTGAATAATATGTGCATGTAACCTTGCTTGTTGAAACTTTGATGTGTTATGTAATATCGGGATCCGCCGTGTTCCTAGAGCTGTTTCTGTTTACTATCTGAACGTGGGTGCGTTGCAAAACTGGACTGTTAAAACGACCTCATGGTAAAATTCTCCATTTTACCTTTGTCTTCAATCTCACTGTGCTAGCTTGCCACCAAAAGTTATCAATCCTTTGTGTTCAGGAGTAAAGGGGGAAGTTTTATGATCAGAAGATCATAAAAGACACTCTAAGCTGCGCTCCAACCCCCCACCAGTCATCACCACACCCCCCTTTCATATCCTCTCCTTTCCTCTGTTGTGCCATAAACTGCTGGTTGACTCAGTACATACCCACTACCGTTTGTTGATTTTGCTTATTTAGATGTTGTTTACCCCTGTTTGTGTAGAATTTTGCATGTTGAGTAGGTGACAATTAATAAATATTCACATAGATAAAGAGAGAGCGTTTGGTGTTTCATTGTGTGCAAAAAGTGATGTGTCAGTCAAAATAAGGTTCAAGTTCCACACGTTTCGGCATAAACGGTCGATTAAACAGTGACATCTCCGGCAATAGTTATTAACTATTACGGAGTATTTAACGGTTGTAATTGTCAGAGGCGTTGAGCCACAATTACAACACCAGAAACCTCTCTGGTCTCGATTCGTAAATGAGGATTTATGGTTAAGAAATTGATTTTGTCAGATTATGATTTGTAATTATAATTATTGATCAAGATTATTCAATCAATAATCATACTCCCAACACATATATGCAATCTCTTTTAAAAAAAGTCAATGCCAAGCGTCCTGCATGGTGTTGGGCTGTGAGCACAACCCCCATTTGTGGACGTCGGTCCCTCATACCATCCTCATGGAGTCAGTTTCTAACCGTTTGTGCAGACACATGCACATTTGTGGCCTGCTGGAGGTAATTTTGCAGGGCTCTGGCAGTGCTCCTCCTGTTCCTCCTTGCACAAAGGCGGAGGTAGCGGTCCTGCTGCTGGGTTGTTGCCCTCCTACGACCTCCTCCACGTCTCCTGGTGTACTGGCCTGTCTCCTGGTAGCGCCTCCAGGCTCTGGACACTATGCTGACGGACACAACAAACCTTCTTGCCACAGCTCGCATTGATGTGCCATCCTGGATGAGCTGCACTACCTGAGCCACTTGTGTGGGTTGTAGAGTCCGTCTCATGCTACCACGAGTGTGAAAGCACCACCAACATTCAAAAGTGACCAAAACATCATCCAGAAAGTATAGGTACTGAGAAGTGGTCTGTGGTCCCCACCTGCAGAACCACTCCTTTATTGAGAGTGTCTTGCTAATCACCAAATATTTCTCCATGTTGTCTATTCTATTTGAACAACAACTGTGAAATTGATTGTCAATCACTGTTGTTTCCTAAGTGGACAGTTTGATTTCACAGAAGTTTGATTTACGTGGAATATATATATATATATATATATACACCACCAGAACATGACTACTGTATGCAGGCAAGTATAATATTATAGATGTGATTAATGTTTGAGGGGTATAACTAAGTGTCATATTTTCTAAGCACCATCTTCTAATTCTGCATATTTCTGATTACATCTTAATGATGTGGTCCAGCCAGCCCTTTAAACCTGATGGATGAAAGAGGCATCACAAACATCTGCAGACCACCTGTGTGATGCTTCGCTCACCATCCAGAAAGACAAACCACAGGTCTCAGTTGCAGCGTCCCATCCAAGTCTCTGACCTTGTGAGCGATTTAGCCACATCGCCAGAGACTTTCTGTTCAGAAAGACATCTGCCTCTTTGTTCTGTTCAAGAGGTGTTTCCAGGAACCGGTCACTCAGGTTGATCCTGCTGTCGCCATTGTAAATATTTGTACATAGTTTTATTTTATGCCTTTTGTCTTGTAATCTTGATCTGTTTGAATGTTGTTTTTTTCCACATTCAGTTTAAAATGCTATTTGTAATTTTCAAAATAAACAGTGTTTAGAAATTTAAATGAAGTTGATGTATTGTTAGGTCAAATGGAAATAAAATACATTGGTGACAAAAACAATATTGAAATTTATTAGAACAGCTTAAAACTTTAAGAAACTATCTGAACAAAACTTAATATTATTTCTTATATAGCACCTTATTTTGGTACCATTCTTTCTAAGATGGAAAACAGTCTGTCCATTCTCTGTGCCCTCATGTCCTCCCTGATCAACTCCATCATCTCTGTCCCTCTTTCTTTTCTGACCCCTTCCTGCTGGCTCACTGTCTTCCTTCTCCATCTGGTTGCCCACCGCTCCGCTTGGCCCTGGAGTGTCCTCAGGGATGGAGGTAATTAGGACAGGAGGTGTTGTGGAAGACCTCTGTCCCAACACCTCATCCATAAGGACAAACCAGGGCCAAGTAGCAGCAGTGGGCTTTTCACTGACTCCCTCTCCTGATCCTGGATACTTACAATCCTAAAGTTAGAAGGAAGAAAAAAAGAGTTGACTAAACAGAGAAACCAATAAGACTTTGAGAAATATTTTTTATTTGTTTGTGACATACGAAGTTCTGAACATACTTTATATTTCTCTTTCATATTGTCCCACTTTTTTTTGGCCTGCAAGGGGGTGACCTTCCCCTGTTGGCCCATCTTCTCCAGAATTGTCCTAAACAAACAAAAGGAAAACCAAAAGAAGTATTTTAATCACTGGATGGATATTTATGAAAGTTAGAAAGATAGGAGTTTTTGAAACTGGACAGAAACTGACTGCAAAGAATGTTGGTATTGTACCTCCAAGCCACGGTGGCTGAGTTTTTAGCTCCATAAAAAATTTGCTCATTCTCACCCTGAGCTTAACAAACTGGTCCGTCTGCTCCTTTGTCCCTAAACAACAAAAACAAAAACAAAAAACATCTTGCTTAATATCAGTGTGAAAAAAGTCTTTTTAAAAATTTTCCATTTGTCTTAATTTGCAGAACATATTAAAATATTTCTACTCAAATGCCTAAAACAAGCTCTTTCAAACTTTTCACTTCTTTACTGAGATTTGCTTGCATTTGAAAGTGTATTTCTCTTCAGCTGTACCTGGAATCACGAACTATAATGCTAGCTGAATTATAAATATACTTTTAAAAACACATATAGCACATTTCTTCATCAAAAATGAATATTTAAAAGCTTATTTATTCTCAATCAAACTCTCCAGCAATACAGTAAGATTACATAAAATCGTCCATTTATTCAGGTTAACTTTAATATCACCTGTAATGTCAAATCGACTTACATGAATAAATGACACATTACATTAAAATAACACTTACATAAACTGTTAGAAATCACTTGTGTTTAACGTTCACTGTGATGACTGGCAGCAGGAGCTCAGTGCCGATAGTCCGGTCAGATCTCCAAAGAAATGGGCCATGCGGTACAAACCAGTACAGGACCTCTGAAACATTAAATCACTCTTTGGTGTGGTTATGGAAAAGATGGACCGCGAAGGATACTCACAACTCATCCTTCAAAATCGGGCAAGAGAAGGACACTTTTATCGGCAGCATCTGACAGACCTTCCGCGCCGCGCTGTGACGTACTCAGCCCACAAGTACGGACTTGGAAGGATCCAGCCCCTGAATTGGGACACACCATCGGCCTGCACATGGATCCTCCTCCTTCCTGTACAGGTCCTTCTCAAAATATTAGCATATTGTGATAAAGTTCATTATTTTCCATAATGTCATGATGAAAATTTAACATTCATATATTTTAGATTCATTGCACACTAACTGAAATATTTCAGGTCTTTTATTGTCTTAATACGGATGATTTTGGCATACAGCTCATGAAAACCCAAAATTCCTATCTCACAAAATTAGCATATCATTAAAAGGGTCTCTAAACGAGCTATGAACCTAATCATCTGAATCAACGAGTTAACTCTAAACACCTGCAAAAGATTCCTGAGGCCTTTAAAACTCCCAGCCTGGTTCATCATTCAAAACCCCAATCATGGGTAAGACTGCCGACCTGACTGCTGTCCAGAAGGCCACTATTGACACCCTCAAGCAAGAGGGTAAGACACAGAAAGACATTTCTGAACGAATAGGCTGTTCACAGAGTGCTGTATCAAGGCACCTCAGTGGGAAGTCTGTGGGAAAGAAAAAGTGTGGCAGAAAACGCTGCACAACGAGAAGAGGTGACCGGACCCTGAGGAAGATTGTGGAGAAGGGCTGATTCCAGACCTTGGGGGACCTGTGGAAGCAGTGGATGAGTCTGGAGTAGAAACATCCAGAGCCACCGTGCACAGGCGTGTGCAGGAAATGGGCTACAGGTGCAGCATTCCCCAGGTCAAGCCACTTTTGAACCAGAAACAACGGCAGAAGCGCCTGACCTGGGCTACAGAGAAGCAGCACTGGACTGTTGCTCAGGGGTCCAAAGTACTTTTTTCGGATGAAAGCAAATTCTGCATGTCATTCAGAAATCAAGGTGCCAGAGTCTGGAGGAAGACTGGGGAGAAGGAAATGCCAAAATGCCAGAAGTCCAGTGTCAAGTACCCACAGTCAGTGATGGTCTGGGGTGCCGTGTCAGCTGCAGGTGTTGGTCCACTGTGTTTTATCAAGGGCAGGGTCAATGCAGCTAGCTATCAGGAGATTTTGGAGCACTTCATGCTTCCATCTGCTGAAAAGCTTTATGGAGATGAAGATTTCATTTTTCAGTACGACCTGGCACCTGCTCACAGTGCCAAAACCACTGGTAAATGGTTTACTGACCATGGTATCACTGTGCTCAATTGGCCTGCCAACTCTCCTGACCTGAACCCCATAGAGAATCTGTGGGATATTGTGAAGAGAACGTTGAGAGACTCAAGACCCAACACTCTGGATGAGCTAAAGGCCGCTATCGAAGCATCCTGGGCCTCCATAAGACCTCAGCAGTGCCACAGGCTGATTGCCTCCATGCCACGCCACATTGATGCAGTCATTTCTGCAAAAGGATTCCCGACCAAGTATTGAGTGCATAACTGTACATGATTATTTGAAGGTTGACGTTTTTTGTATTAAAAACACTTTTCTTTTATTGGTCGGATGAAATATGCTAATTTTGTGAGATAGGAATTTTGGGTTTTCATGAGCTGTATGCCAAAATCATCCGTATTAAGACAATAAAAGACCTGAAATATTTCAGTTAGTGTGCAATGAATCTAAAATATATGAATGTTAAATTTTCATCATGACATTATGGAAAATAATGAACTTTATCACAATATGCTAATATTTTGAGAAGGACCTGTATATTGATCAATAGGAGAGGAGCTGGAGAGAAGAAGGCAGCCCTCCTCATTTGCATAATGAAGCAGAAATGCATACGGTAAAGGAAAAAGAGACGAGGAAATGTAAAAAGAACAAAGGCATGTTTAAGGAAAAGGAAAAAAAAAACATTTACATTTCTTGATGAAAACGCATGTGTAAGGAAGGGAAGGAAAAGGAAAAACAAAATATATATATTTCTGCTGTTATTTTTAATTTTGTCAGGATCGGTCCTCCATATAGGGGCCATGCAGTTCCAGCTAAAATGGAGGATAATTGTAATCAGGCCTGGGTCCTGGACAAGGTAATCTTAGGTGGACACCCACTCACGGCATTCTGTAACTAGTAGAAAATTAACAGTTATTTACTATTTTAAGACATGATTAATGCTATCTCCTACTTTTTCCTTCCATCATCTCCCATACTCTCCTCGCCCCGTCTCCTTCCTCCTTTCTGGTCCACTAGGTTCTAGATAATATTTAAGTATAGAAGCATAACAGTGACACAAATTCTCAAGAATAATAAATCAATTAATACATTATTTGTAATAATTTGAAAACAATTGGAAATATATATAAAAGAATTAAATATTTTTTTCAATACATTTTAAACATCTCAATTTATTACTCTTTGAAAAAAACTAATTAGGAAATCTAATTAATATTTTAATAAATTATATCATAAAATCATACATATAAATTGAATTTGTTTTATTATTTAGTATCCTGGGTTAAAGTACATCATGACATAATTTAAACTGCTTCTTTATCTCACTAAAGAAAAACCCTAACATCTAATTGGTTACCCTGCACAGCAACTAAGCTGCAAACCATCATCTTTTTCTATAGTAGTTTCAGACTTGCAAGGTAAAGAGACAATGTGTTGCAGCACATGATTATGAAGTAAAAAGTAAATTTAAATAAAAATATATTTTGGATATATTTTTCTTAATTCAAGATCAAGATAAATTTATTTACTTGAGGTTTTTTTTTTTTTTTGTTCATGTAAAAATATAAATTTGGGACTATTAAATTAATTGAACTGTGGTGCTTGTGGTGTTCCATACCTTCTGGGTGGTCCAAATCAATTGTAATTTAAGCTACTGCTTGTTTTACATGTTAAGATCTGAGCTCCAAATGCCATGGGCCGAACATTCATTTAGCAGGTCAGGTTCTACAGAAGTATCTTCCTTTCCTTCACTGCAGTTCACCTCCAGCTCAGATCCTGTGTGCAGAGGTGAGGGCACAACCTGGTAGTGAGGACAAGCAGGTTACCAAACAGCACAGCCATTAACGTTTACCAGCCTCCAAACGTTAGTTATCAGTCCTGTTCTAATTATAACTTCCACTAGCAGAGATACACAGCTTATCTCGGACAGAAACTGCTAAGTGTGTTTAAACCATTACAGCAGAGAACACAGAGAAGAGAGAGGTCTAGCTGCTAGGCTGTACTTGCGGTTTTAGGCTAGCACCCTTCAATCAAACTTTTTGACAGGTGAACTTGTGACCTTTAAGCAGGGTCAGGGGGTCATGAGGTCATGGGGGGGCAACAGGTGGTGTGGAGGGTGTGACCGAGGGGCATAACCGTGCATGCTGATTGGATGTGGTCATTGGGGGTGATACCTCAAATGAACCAATTAAAATACAGGGGTGTGTTTAAGGGTGTTATGGGCAAGGCCTTAAGTGAACCAATTAAAACATAAGGGTTTGTTTAAGGCTGTTATTAATTAATTGTATGTTTTTCAAATGTTAATACACCTAAAAGATACATGCAGCATTTATACTTTAAAGGTATAATTAACTTAATGCTGGCCTGTCATATGAAATGCTAATAAAATGAACAGTGTAACCTGACAGAATTGTAAGTTCATTTTGCTTTACAGCAGGACCTATTCGCTGAATATATGAGCCAGTTTGAATCAGTTCAAAATAGAAAGACCTAAAAGTAAATAAAGTAAATAAAGATTGTGCTTCCCTACAGCGATAGAATGAGCAGAACCTTCCACTTCTGCATCAATATCAGAAAGAACTCAACCCCAAGGCCCTCCTCTGTCTGTCTGCGCCCCCCCATGACCCCATGACCCCCCCCTTAAAGGTCAAAAGTTCACCTGTCAAAACGTTTGATTGAAGGGTGTACTTTAGTCTCTTATTATCCGTCCTGGCTTCCTTGTTCGTAGATTGATCACTTCCAGATTTGTTTCAGTTGTAGAGTTTAGTTTAGTTCTTTATGGTTATTTGTCTTCCCTGATTCATTATGTTAGTATAGTTCTCTGTGTTTAGTTCCTCGCTGGTAGTTGTATTTAGTTATTGGTTACTTCCCTTTACGTTCTTGTTGGTTATTGGTTGTATTTGCTTTTCGCGTCCCTGCTCCTCCTTGTGAGTTAGTGTTTGTTTATCTTTAGATCTAGTCTCCCTTTGGTTTGTTTATAGTTTAGTTTCTCCAGTGTCCCTGCGTTTCCCAGTCCTATCGCCGTAGTAACCATTTATTCCCTCAGTCTCCACAGCCGGTTCCCGCACCTGTTCTCACTTCTCTTCTGATTACCTTAGCTTCCTTCTCATTGGTCCAGTCTCCTCCTCTCCCTCCTCTTATACCTGATTGTACTCATTATTCTCCACTAGTTCCTCACGTCATGCAAGCCATTAAATGTCACGTCTCTCCTCGAGCTCCTTGTGTTTCCCTGCATTGTGCTAGCAGAGTATTTCTTCTGTGAATCTCCAGTGAACTCGTAAGTGCTGAACTACGAGCCTTTATTCAACTTTGATCTTACTCTACAACATGTCAAGCCCTAGTCTCTGTTTGCATTTTGGTCCAATACAACCTCAGAACCTGACAACTTCACCTTAAACATACATTTATCAGAATGCTCTCTTTTCTCTTTGTTTCTGTTTTCTCATTTGTTCCAAAAATCTCCAGCACTTTGATTAGACAACAGAAAATGTAGTTTGAGCCTTTTATGTCAATGCTTCCTCAAGCGAGACTTAATCATTCTGACCTTTTGCTACAAGGCAATAAAAACCAGTTATAATTTAGCAACATGATTAGCAGTTTGCTTCGATCTATATTGCACGAGTGTATTGATTAAGTTGGTTTGTGCAGAAATTATAAATGTACTGTCTCAAAAGTTTATTTTCTCCCTAACCTTTTCATTCATTAACAGCTGGATGTTCAAATAACTACCTAAAAATTCAACAGTTATTCCAAATTGCTTTTGCAAGAGTTTTTATGATCATTTTAAAAATGAACACATTTAACACATTTTAGATGTGTTTTATATTTATTTATTTATTTTGTTTACATATTTAAATTATGTTTATATGTGTTCAGATTGTATCTATAAATTGTTTATACAAGCTATTATTAAAATACTATTTATTTATTGAGTTTATGTCTTGATTGTTTGTGATGCGCCCTCTAAAAAACAAGAAATCAAATCTTTGTTTAGTATCAAAAAATATCAACCCAGAAGTTCTGTCCACACACCTCAATCTTTTGGCCTCTGTGGCCTATTCATTAGTCTCTGAATCAGTGGATTATTACAACAGTTCTCTTCGCCACCTCCTGGTTCATCTCACCCCTCCTAAATCAAGAATGTGTCCTTCTCTTGCTCAGCAACCTGGTTCACTTGTGAGCTGCACAAAATGAAGCCATTGAGAGGTGTCTCAAATCTTCTGGCGTCTCAGTTCATAAACTGGCATACAGAAATCATAAAAAAGCATATGCAAAATCCCTCCATGAAGCATGATCCACCTACTATTCTAGCATCATCAATAACAACCCAGGAAATTCCAAGCAACTCTTCTCCACAATTAAATACCATCTCAACCTTCAAAGCCAAGTTCACATTGATTCATCAGAACAGCAATGCAATAACTTCCTCTTATTTTACGAGGACAAAATAATCTTCTGGGCTCAGCTCTCCAATCTTCCAGGTCCTCCACTGTCTTCTATTTATTTACAGTCTGCAACATTCTGCTGCTGACCAGGTCCCATCCTCACTTAAAACCGCCGACATCAAACCCCTTTTGGGGCAAACCTCAGACCTAAGGTACTTTCCAATACCGGTCCATCTCCCACCCAGTTTTTGTCCAAGGTGCTGGAAAGAGCTGCTGCTGTGCAGCTGCAGGATCACCTCCATCTTCATACCTTGTTTGAGAAGTTTCAGTATGGTTTCCGACATCCTCATAGTAGACACAGCACTGGTGAGAGTCACCTATACCCTCCGCATGGCATCTGATGCTGGCTTCCCCTCCCTGCTCACTCTTCTTGACCTAACAGCAGCTTTTGACACTGTCGACCACCACATCCTCCACAACCGCTTTTACACCGATATTGGACTCGCTGATACTGCCCAAAAATTCATTTCATCTTGTCTTTCAGACAGACATATCTGAATATGTCAGCCTTAGTAATGCCAGATCCCAATCAGCACCTCTAATATGTGGTACCCTACAAGGGTCCCTCCTTGGGCTTCTTGTCTTCAGTTTACACATGCTTCCTTCAGACCATGTCAGTTGGCATGGGATCTCCTTCCATTGCTATGTTGATGACACTCAACTCTATTTAAGTACAGATCCTTCTTCATGGTCCTCGTCAGCATCATCTTCAACCTCATCCACCACCCTCATCACCTGCTTGCAGGAAATAAAGACATGAACGAGTCAAAACTTTCTCCAATAAAACATCACCAAAACCAAATTGGTTGGCACTCCTCATCGGGTTCAGTCATCGTCCATAACCACCATCTCTTTTTCCATTCAAGTCATCCCTCTCTCAACGATAGTTGCAAACCTCGGCATGAGACTGGACCCTTACCTTATCTGTTTAAAACTTGTTTCCTCCACCTTAGGAATATCTTCAAACTCCATCCTTCTCTATACCTCACAAATGCTGGAAAACTGGTCCATGCCTTTTTCTCCCCTTGGCTCAATTTCTGTGATTCCTTTTTTATAAGAAATCCTGCAAACAATATTCAAAAGCTGTAAAATGTCCAGAACTGGGATTCTAGAATCCTCATAAAAGTTCGCGGAGTGGAACAAATCAGTTCAGTTCTCTATTACCTTCACTGGCTCCTCAGTACCTACAGAATCCATTAAAAACTCCCCTTATTACCCACCAGTATATTCATGGCAATGCTCCAGAATACTTAAAGTTCTCACACTCCACTCATCCATCCGCTCCCTCCTCTCACATAGCGCCAACCTCTTCCTTCCACCTCGAACTTCATTATGGACAATGAGTGACCAGGCCTTCTCTGCCTTTAGATGTTTCTCCTCGGCCACCTGAGAGCTCCACAGACACTTGCTGCTTTTAAAAAAAACACCTTAAAGACTTTCCTTTCAAACAAGCATTTCTCACTGATCCATACGTTTTTAATTTACTGTATCTTTATATTGTAATGTTTTTATTTTTTTTTTTTCCCATAGCACTTTTTCAAGTCATTTTTAAGAAATGAAAAGATGTTGCTTCAGTCTGTCCGGTTGTCCTTCTCTTTGAGCTTATTGCTGTGTGCCCAGGTTCAGTGAAGGTAATGATTAAACCTGGTAAACAGTGAACAGTGAGCAAAAGAGAAAAGCTAGACTCTCACTCCAGAAAATTGAAGGTTGGCAACGCCTGTATACAGTATATTGAAATCATACACACTGTTGGATGGGTGCGAGGACTTGTTATCACTCATGTAAAAACTTTGTGCTGTAATGCACCTGCACTCTACTGTGTATCTCTGGTATGCAGTTTTCTCTGTGTGCTGTCCTCCCTCCTGTGTGTGAGATCACCGTTATCTATTTCCCATGAGAACCAGCCTCCTTTCGGTCTCACGCACACACACATACACCCTGTCTGAACTGTCTGTTGCATATAAATAAAGAGATAGGGTGTCAAAACTTTGTAGTTGCACTGCAAAGTGGGCTATCCTTGTCACAAGTAAAACTGACTGTATCGTTCTTACCTCTGAGTTGACTGAATAATACCTAACATTATTTGGTCCTTCGTAGCCGGATTAATTCAATAACCTTATTTCTCTTTGCTGTAACAGTGACTCTGGGATCCGTGGGGGAAGCCTGACGTCGAGTGAACTCTGCCACACGGCCTCCATTAGCCGGAGTGGCTGAAAGTCCCGGTGTATAGATTTGCATCAGGCCGGTGGATTATCGTCTTGCTCGACGCCGGGTGACTCTCACAGGATCCAGAGAGTCACCAAGAAGTCAGCTCCGAGGTGAGACAGTTTTAAAATACAGTTCATAAGAAAAGTACTTAAAAGTCATTGGTAGTGCGTCGCCGGTAAGGACACTGCAGTGGGAAGGTTTTATTCCACCGTGAAAGGAATAGTGACAAATTTGGTACAATCCCGCCGTGAAGGGGATTAAAGAAAACGACTGAGGATTATTCCTCCGCGAGGGAATAGAATAAGCGCTATAAAAGTAAAAAGAACGGAGTAAATTGAGCTCATAAAATAACACCAAGTTAACTTAGAAAAAATTACAAGGTACCTGAAACTAACTGTGTGACTGTGTTGTGGGTGTATGGAGGACTAAGCATTTTAATAGAATCAGCAGGATTCTGCTAGTCCTGTGTTTTCTTTTGCCCAGATTAAAACTACGTACTGGTGACTTTGGAGATTAAGGTCAGATTTAATTCCAGAAAATTAACACCCCTGCGAATTAGTCGCAGTAGAAGGCCGTGTTAATGTCCTCTCCTTAAAGTCTCATGCCAGTGACCTTTGATCTGGGACATTCATACTACAATTAAACTAACATAAAACATAATGGGGAAGAAACAAAGTAAACTAATTGACTTAGAAGGGGATGTAAAGTTTTTGGAGAACTATGTAAAAGGAGCAGGTATGATCTGTCATAGATGGAATAAAAAACATGGTTTTTTGGGTAAACTAAATATTAATGATATCTTAAAAATTACAAGGGGATTTAAAATTTGAAATAATGAAAACCAAAAAGAGACAAAAGAAAGAACAAAGGAAGGTTGAATATAAACTCTCAGAACAATGGTTGGAACAGAGCAAGCTGAGAGACATACAGAGGCAGGATAAGAGGGAGAAGCGAAAAGAAAAGTTAACAGCCGCAGTTTTGGTGCGGCCAGAGGAGGAAACTACAGCTGCCTTCAGACAGCAGAGGCGGCAGCCTCCAAGAGCCCAGCCGCCTGCTACACAGGCAGTGATACAGCGTGAGGAGGAGGAAGAAGGCGTAGCCGCAGCACTTCCTCAAACCCCCGAGAAAAAGCCAGATAAATCAAGCAACCCTTTTAAAACAGAAATATGTACACAATGGCATAAAAAATGCGGATTTTCAGGTAACTTAATTATCACTGAAATCCTAAAACTACACGGGGATCTTAAACTGGAGATTATGCATTCAAGAGATTCAAGAGACAATAAAAACCTTGCCAGATTATAATTTCAAAGGGTACCTTTCAGTCCCTGAGTGCACACAGTTGATAAACAGATTAAAACAAAAAGATGAAAAAAAAAATAAAACAACAAGAGCAGCCTTTAACTGACAGCCATAATAATGAGGCCTAAAGAAAAGCACAGGAAAAAAACTTTCAGCTTAACTGAAAACAAATAAGGGGGGTGGACCGCCACCAATCCCAGTTTAGAATACCAAGGTAGCCCCAAATTATAATGGTGTTATACTACCAACAATACCATGATAAAATGCAAAAGATTCATTTTACAGGGAAATATTTCCATATTTGGCTCAGATTGTGTGCATTCTTGATTCTCTCCTCTTTGAGAGAAGTTAAATTTCAGCTCTGTGAAACGACCTTGACAAAGAGATGCAGCTGCCTGAAAACAAAGATAAAACTTCTGCATACAGCAGAAGCCTGTCTCTGCTGAAACGTCTGATAAAGATTGTAACTCTACCCTGCATGTGTCAAACTCAAGGTCCGCGGGCCAAAACCGGACCCCAGAAGTTTATGTGATTCTCTAGAAGTAGAGCCTTTTAATATGGTGATTGTGTGCTTGAATGTTATCTTGTTAATCAATAAGCAGTTTTGTCTACATTCTGCCACAATCTGCCTTTTGAAAATGTTTTGAATCTTGTTCTTATGTATAAAAAAAAAAAAAAAAAAAAATTGGCTAAAGTCTGCAGACACAAAATGAACCTGGATTGAAGCTCTAACTATGTTTATTTAATCTGAGATCTTCTCCAAATGCAACAGTATATGTCAGTCTACATGAGATACTAACAACTTCACCTACTGGTATAATATAAAGATCTGATTGAATATGTGAAACAAACAATGATGAAAGTTTTTCAACAGGTGATGCTCATCCAGGAGGAAGACAGTGTTCCTAGGAAATGCAGCTCATTCATTAACAATCAATTTTTTCTCCCATAGGTGGAAGTTTTGCTGACTAATCATAGGCTGGATCTATGAAACATTATGTGCACAGACCAAATGACCAATGTTCTGACTGACTTATGAACCTCACTGACCTGACAATGATAACATGACACCCAACAGATAACACCTTTAAGGTGGACCCCACTAAGACCACCTCATTGATTCTTGGTGAATAAAAAAAAAAGAATTGAAGCGTTCAAAACAGACCTTGTGGAAACAAAAGGGGTTATGAGGAAACAATGTGCATTTTAAGAATAATAGAAGTCAAATTATGTTCAAATTTTTGCAAATAAAATTACTCTGACAGAGAAATAAGTAAGTAGTGTGTGAATGTGTGTGAATGGGAATGACTGATTTCATTGTAATGCATCTTTGAGGGACCTTAAAAGCGCTAATAAAGGTCTGATGTTCTGATGATCTTTGCCAAACTTATATCTTAATAAGGTTTCCAGAATCTTTTCCGAAAAATCATATAAAGATGGCAAAGGTTCTACCTCTACTGAAAATACTGATAACCATAAGAAAGTTCATAGATCCATCTTCAATTTTTCATAATTCTTTTACAAACAGGGTATTTAAACTTTCATGTGGCCAAATGTCTGTATTTGACTTTCTGTTTTTGTGAAATAAATGTCTGTTTCATGTTATGTAAAAATTAGAGTTCTCAACATACCATAATAATATTAGGTCAGTTCTCTATGGTAAAACAAAAAGATTTTAACAGATGTTTAGACTTTTTCCAGTCAGGTTCAAAATGATCGAATTACACTCAAACTTAACATAAGATGAAATGAACCTTAACAGAATTACTGGACTGGACTGAAATAGAGAAAACTTGAGTTAATTGAAACAAACTTTAGTTACTTGAACTAAATACAAAGCTGACTGAAACTATATGTTGTATCTATAAAACTGGGTAAGATAAACTAAGATTATAAGATATAATATGCCCTTCATTTTTTGTGTTCATCAGTGAGTGAGTTTTTATTTTTAATTTTTAATAAGAACTAAACCAAGCATTATTTAAAATAATAGCAACTAACCAAAAATAGTGATCTCATTTTTAAATGTAATAAGGACTTACTTTATAAAATATGATAAAAAAGAATAATAAGAATTTGGAAAAACAGAGGCTTTAAACCTCTGCAGGAACAGCACTGACACTGTCAAAGGTGGATCCTAATACAGGAATCTGGAAGCTCATTCTGGAGTGGATAGTCAAAGTCCATCCAAGGATACATTTAGATGAGGCAGAGGGACAAATACAGGGCTTAGCTGAGAGCAAAGAGAGCAACATGCATCCTGTCCTGGCTGCTGTCCCACCTGAACTGTGGTCCCAATCATCAACTGATGTAGGACTTATAAAGGGGTTCCCACCATACAAGGTTAAACTAATATCTGAAAAAAGGCTATCAGTCCGCCAATACCCCTTAAAGCCAGAAGCTGAAGAAGGTATTAAGTCAGTAATACAAGATATGTTGAAGTCAGGAATATTAAGAGAAGCACCTGACGCTACATGCAAGGCATATCACACTGACATCACTATTATTATCACAGCCAAACATAACTCTAAAAAGATGTGCCCTTTAAATAAAGCAAAAGTTGAAGAAGACACAAAACCCAGACAAGACATTTCTCAAACCCTTATACCAGATTCATGTGTTGTGTTTGTAGATGGCTCAGCATCTAAAGATGAATATGGAAATAATAGAGTTGGTTATGCAGTAACAACCTCTCTACCCAATACATGCTCAGCCCAAACAGCAGAATTATATGCTGTCGTAAGAGCATGCGAATTACAAGAGGGACAAATACTTACTATATACACGGACAGCCAATACATTTTCGGATCAGTACATCACCATGATAAGATTTGGCAAAATAGAGGTTTTAAAACATCATCAGGAACAGAATTAACACATTTTAATCTTTTGAAAAGATTATTATCGGCAATACAGCTACCTGGTAAAATAGCACTCTGTAAATGTAAGGCTCACCAAACACATTCTAGCACGGAAACAAAGGGGAAAACCTTTGCAGACATAACTGCAAAGAAAGCTGCAACAGAACCCCTAAACACTAAAAATGTCAGATCTGCTATTTGTAGACACAGACGCCCAACAGTCAGCACCCAAGACAGAAATAAAGGCCTGGCTAAAGAGAGGAGCACAGAAAAAAGATGACATCTATCAGATAGAAGATAAACCAATCCTCCCAAAAAATGTATACAACACAGCGGCTACAGTAACACATTGGGAAGACCCATGTGTCAAGGGGGGAATATGTCACATCTGGTAAAGCATTAATGCTACACTATAAATTTTTCTGACTATGCAAATAATTTTTGCAGATCATGCATAATTTGTTGCAAACACGGGGGAAGAAATATTGCCTAGTTGTAATAGATGAACCTAGTGACACATTTCTTTCCCACATATGGTATCCCACAGATTATAAGGTCAGATAATGGGACTCATTTTGTAAGTAGTGTAATAGAACTATGTTCTAAAGTATTAGGGTTTCAGTTAAAGATTAAGGAAAACAATGGAAGAAACAGGGAGGCCATGACCCGAATGCCTGTCCCTGGTTAATTATGGATGAGAATAACTCCAAATCAAACTGGTCTTACTCCATTTGCCACCTACTGTACATCATTGTATAACTCCACCCACTATATTCTGAGCCTGAGATCATGTGACACCAAGTTGCTGATGTAAATTTGTATTCTCAAAGAAATAGTACATGGCAGACCGTTTTCTCTGCCCTCTGACATGAATGAAATAGAGAAAGCACAACAGGAAACTTCATTAGCTGAGTGGATGCATAAAATGTTGCAGACAAAAGAAGCACAAATGTCCAGTGGTCTGTCGATAATCTCTGCTCCTATCCCACAGAACGACCTGAGGCCTGGAGACCTGGTCCTGATTAAGACACTCCACAGGAAAGATTGGAGCACTCCTCGGTGGAAAGGGCCGTTTCAAGTACTCCTGACAACGCCCACAGCTCTGAAAATAGCAGAGAGGCCTTCCTGGATCCATAAAAGCCACTGTAAGCCAGTTTTGCCGTTACAGGAGCCAGATCAACCGACGGGGTAGCAGAAGGAAGTCTGGGTTCAAAGGAGTTGGAGGACCCATAGGGCCCAGCGTCTCAAACCGGTGAAGAAAACAGCTGATCTGCGCCCAATTATAAAATGGCTCTCTGTAACATGTGGACAGGACTGATAAGCCTGAGCTTAATTCTGGTAGCAGGACTCTTTCTCTGTCTAAAGCAGGATCCACAGGAGGTGATACCGAACCAGAAGAGATGGACCACTGACGGAAGAACATGACGCACATCCATTCCTACAGAATTTCTGGTATCGTTCATGGTGGCATATGCAACACTGAACTGGTAGAAATGCACGAAAATGAAGGGGATGATTATGATGACATGTTGTAAATAAATCACATCAAAAGCCTGAGTGTACTCATACATTGTATTTCATAAAATGACCTTACAGCAGAAAATTGAAAGAAGTTGTTGCTTAAGTGAAATGAGAAAAGTACAATGATGACATAAACAGGGCCGATTTTTAAATTCTTTTATTTTTATGTTTTCAAGTATTATTTTTTTTATTTTTATGATTTCAAGTATTAATCAACATTTAACTTTTAATGGTCGCTGAGGGCGGCGGGGCCGTATGAGTATTTCCCACAAAATATAATACAAGCAAGCACTTGTTGCCCCCCAGCTCAGCCGTCTCATGTTGGGGTTTACCCCAGTGGATGAGAGGTTTGCATCCCTGTGCCTTCATGTTAGGGATAGGTCTCTGACTGTCGTTTCGGCCTACGGGCTGGGCGGTAGTGCCAAGTACCCAGCCTTCTTGGAGTCCCTGTCGGTGGTCCTGGATAGTGCCCCTCCCGGGGACTCCATTGTTCTGCTGGGGGGCTTCAACGCCCACGTGGGAAACGACAGTGACACCTGGAGAGGCGTGATCGGGAGGAATGGCCTCCCCGAACTGAATCCGAGTGGCGTTTTGTTATTTGACTTCTGCGCTAGTCACGGATTGTCCGTAATGAACACCATGTTCAAGCATAAGGGTATCCATCAGTGCACTTGGCACCAGGACACCCTAGGAAGGAGGTTGATGATCGACTTTGTTGTCATATCGTCAGATCTTCGGCTGCATGTTTTGGACACTCGGGTGAAGAGAGGGGCTGAGCTGTCCACTGATCACCACCTGGTGGTGACTTGGATCCGCTGGAAGAGGAGAAAGCCGGACAGACTTGGCAGGCCCAAGCGCATAGTGAGGGTCTGGTGGGAATGTCTGTCAGAGCCCTCAGCCAGGAATGTATTCAACTCCCACCTCCGGGAGAGTTTGACCAGATTCCGGGGCATGTTGGAGACATGGAGTCCGAGTGGACCATGTTCTCCGCATATATTGTCGATGCTGCTGCCCATAGCTGCGGCCGTAAGGTCTGCGATGTCGGTCGCGGCGGCAATCCCCGAACCCGGTGGTGGACACTGGCAGTAAGGGACGCTGTCAAGCTGAAGAAGGAGTCCTATCGGCTGTGGTTGGCTTGTGGGATTGTTGAGGTGGCTGACAGGTACCGTGAGGCCAAGCGTGCCACAGCCCGGGAAGTGGCAGAGGCAAAAACCCAGGCCTGGGAGGAGTTCGGTGAGGCCATGGACTAGGACTACTGGTTGGCCTGGAAGCGAATCTGTCAAACCGTCCGGTGCCTCAGGAGGGGTAAGTAGTGCTTCGCCCACACTGTTTACAGTGGGGGTGGGAGTCTGCTGACCGTGACTGGGGACATTATCGGGCGGTGGAAGGAGTACTTTGAGGATCTCCTCAATCCTGCCATCATGCATTCCTTGGTGGAAACAGAGGCTGGGGACTTGGGGTTGGACCCTTTCATCACTCCGGCCGAAGTCACCGAGGTGGTTACAAAACCTCCACGGTGGCAGGGCTTCGGGGGTGGATGAGATCCGCCCTGAGTACCTCAAGTCTCTGGATGTTGTAGGGCTGTCATGGTTGACACGCCTCTTCAATATTGCGTGGCAGTCGGGGACAGTGCCTCTGGACTGGCAGACTGGGGTGGTGGTCTTACCTTCATAAGAAGGGTGACCGGAGGGTGTGTTCCAACTACAGGGGGATCACACTCCTCAGCCTCTCTGGTAAGGCCTACGCCAGGGTATTGGAGAGGAGAATCTGGCTGATAGTCGAACCTCGGCTTCAGGAGGAGCAGTGTGGTTTTCGTCCCGGCTGTGGAACACTGGACCAGCTCTATACCATCTACAGGGTACTCGAGGGTTCATGGGAGTTTGCCCAACCGGTCCAGATGTGTTTTGTGGACCTGTAGAAGGCATTCGACTGTGTCCCTCATGGTGGCCTGTGGGAGGTGCTCCAGGAGTATGGAATTGGAGGCCCTTTATTAGGGGCCATCCGGTCTCTGTACAAGCAGAGCAGGAGTTTGGTCCGCATTGCCGGCACTAAGTCGGACCTGCTTGCTTAAGTGAAATGAGAAAAGTACAATGATGACATAAACAGGGCCGATTTTTAAATTCTTTTATTTTTATGTTTTCAAGTATTATTTTTTTTATTTTTATGATTTCAAGTATTAATCAACATTTAACTTTTAATGGTCGCTGAGGGCGGCGGGGCCGTATGAGTATTTCCCACAAAATATAATCTGTTTACCGTCCGTGGGTTTTTGCTCATACAGAGTATTTTTCTTATTCGTTTTTATATTAAATGTTTTAACTTGTGATAAAAGGAGGGACAGTTGGATGGGTGCGAGGACTTGTTATCACTCATGTAAAAACTTTGTGCTGTAATGCACCTGCACTCTACTGTGTATCTCTGGTATGCAGTTTTCTCTGTGTGCTGTCCTCCCTCCTGTGTGTGAGATCACCGTTATCTATTTCCCATGAGAACCATCCTCCTTTCGGTCTCACGCACACACACATACACCCTGTCTGAACTGTCTGTTGCATATAAATAAAGAGATAGGGTGTCAAAACTTTGTAGTTGCACTGCAAAGTGGGCTACCCTTGTCACAAGTAAAACTGACTATCGTTCTTACCTCTGAGTTGACTGAATAATACCTAACACACACTAATTTTTGCGAGGGCTAAAAAACATTTTTCAATATATCAACTTTTGAAAGTTACGTCTCTAATGTGTAAAGAGTTTCATTTTGACTATCTTATTTTGTTCATGTCAAAATGGTTCAACAAGAGAGAGGTAAAGACACGCTGGATATTTAAAGACATTGAGTATTTACTTAAGTGATGTGTGAGGGAATATGCATTTTACTTTTTTATAGCTCATACTGCTACATGTTCTGTATTCCTTGTTTTGTATTGCAAAAAAAAAAAAAATCAAAGTGTAATCAAAAAAGAAAAAACAAAGCTTTATTTGTTTGGGCACTTAGTGAAATATTAATAAAGCCCTTGCCCACAGGCTAACTTTACATACTGCCATGAAATTTGATACACACACGTAATCTCTCTCATCCAGTTGATAAAACAAACAGAAAGGAAGCCAGTGATTTGAATTGTTTTCCCCATTTTATTGGAAAGTTTTTTCCTGCCCTGAGATTTGTATCTATTTCAAGAGTCTTAAGATGTGATTAGAAGTAATGAAAAGCTTGAGTTTTTGTCAAAGGCTGTGGCCATGTCTGAACAGCAGGTTATTAATCCTCACTATTGAATATGAAATAGTTCACACCTTTACTTGCTGATTGCTGCTGTACATCCCACACATATTAATCAATGATAATAAAAAACAATAGTAGCTAAAAATGCCTTAGCATTGCATGAATGACTGCTAATGCTCTCCAGGGTAACAGTTGTGTAAACTGTGAAGCCTTAGGATTGCTTTCCACGCTAAAAGGGACAAAGTTCATGTTATACAACTAAGCTAAGCTGAAAGACCGCTCTAGTAAAATGTAGCATTACTAAGGCTGGATCTATGTGATCTAATGAAAATCTTTCATCATTTTACATCATAATCTAGAATATTATGTGAGTAAATAAGAATATAAAGAGAGCAAAACATGAATGTGTTCTATTCATCAATCCAATATTCTGTCGCATGGCTAAGGTAATGCAACGTTTTGGCTTTTGCTTTAATTATTTTAACTGTTAGCAGTCTTTTTCGTTTTAATTTGGCTTTTTGTTGCACAAAATGGTATCTTATTAATCCAAAAGCAACAGTTTCAAAAAAATGGTACCAGAATTTAAAAAACAATCTTGAGACACCACCATTATATAATTTCTGCAGATAACCAATACACAGCATTACAAAGTGAACTAACCCCTTAGCTCCAAACACATCAGGATCACCTTTGTGTTTTAGTGCATTTCTTTTCCAGTGTTACATTTAAACCTGGCTCAAAGTTGAAGTTTTTTAGATTGTTTTGTGTGGAGATATTTCTAGATGTAACGCTGTCTTCAAGAGGAACTCATTTAGAACATGTTTTAGTAAAAGCTCAGTTTATATATATTTGTTTATAATTTTAGGCCTCACGTACCTTCTTAATTAATTTATCCTATGAAATCAAGCTTTAAGAATACCTCAAAGATTTATGGTCAGCATAAGAACAATAATTAATTTCATAAATACTCATTTGTCAAACTCAGTTCATAGAGCTAACCCTTAAATAACAGCAAATTTTTCTTGAAGCTCTCCATGATGTTCAAAAGTGGTGCTAACATTTCATTTAGCTTCAAAACGTTTTCTACTATCTTTGATCAGTTATGTAACCTACCACCAGAGAATAAATAGTATATATCAGAGTTCCCTCACCAGAATGGGTTATAATAATTAGGCATTCAGATGATCACCAGCCCAGAGACAACAGCAAAAAGCTCAGGACTGTGAAGCCAAAGCAAATAAAAATGGAGAAATTATTCCTTGTAGAGAAAGATGTTACAGCTGTTGTTACAGAGCTAATGGTTGTTGCAGGTTGAGTTCTGCGAACAGAGTAACTACAGATCTCCACATTGCCAACTTGATCCACAGCCATCAGCTGCACATCAGGTGAGCAGCAGGAAGCTACATAAGACACCAGAGTCACATTCTCATTATCAGCTGCCATGCTGATGTTTAAAGCGCCGCTGCCTTCTCTGAGACTGACTCTGTCCACACCCGTCCCATTTACTCCATCGGTCACCTGGACAGAGAGGTCCCACATGGACTGACTGCAGTTATCAGAGCAGTTGGACTGCAGGCTGAGCAGTTTACACACTGGTGGAGTAAAATCAGTAACCTGTGGTAGGGTGACAGCAAAAATATATTAACTTTTTTTACTAAATGATTTCTTAAAGTGCATAAAACCCAAAAATAATGCATTACTTTTGGAAGGACGGTTAGACGCAGAACAACATAGTTGGAGTCTGCTCCTGGAGCCGCAGCCTCAATAGTGAGGGTGACACTGGTACCTGATGGGGTGTTAGGAGGTGCTGTAATGTTCACTGAACCAGTAGCACTACCTCCAGCATCCAGGATTAAAGTGGTTGGGTAATGTAAAGTAAAGCTTTTGTCATTGGTAGCTTGAATGATGACGTTTCCACCTTCACCAGCTTTCATCACAGAGAAAGTAACTGATCTTGGTGTTCCTGGCTCCAACACTATATCTGACTCATCCTAAAAAAAGAATGCAAATGGGAATTTAAAACACACGGACAGTAGTGCAAAGTAATGACAAAAGATTTTTTTTGTTGTTTGTTTGTTTAAGTTTGCTTACAACAGCAACATTGAGAGTAGAGGCTCTCAGGCTGGTGGTGGACTGCCTTTGGAAGACCCCTGAAGATGCTCTAGAGATACTATTGTCGTTTTGCCCCTTCACAAGTACAACAAACTGAACTGATGGGATCCTGTCAAAGTGGACAACATATTCCCCTCCACCCAGAGCCTCCACAGTGCTGTTAACCTGACCTGAACCTGCAGATTCAACCAGAGTGACCTCAGTCACCGTGGCGACCTCGCTCCCAATCATTGTCACCAGCAGACTGGCATTTCCACCTTCAAAGAAAACTCTTTAGGTTATACACATATATATCCAGGTCTGTTTGCATATAAACAAACTGTGTTTTCATTACCAGCAGTGGGCCGATTCTCGATCAGACTAAACTCTCCAAATACACTATTTGACACTTTGATAAAGTTAAATAGGAAGTCAATGGAGCTCTCTCCTGCAGAAGAAGAAAATACGAGAAAGAAAGCAAAAATAAACAAATGTCTACACAAAGAACTGGCTATGCTTTTACCTAGTCTCACAGATATCTTTAACCATTATGTTGTTTAAATAACATGTATCAATCAAATGTGAGTTCTCACCTATGACCTTCAGACTGTAAGGATTTGTTGACTTCATTCGGATTTCCCACACTCCGGGTTGTGTTTGTAGCTGCAGTGTCTGGAGGTTTCCAACTGACTGGGAAGAAACTGTTAAAGATCCTGTTCTGTTGACACTATTTTGAATCACACCTAAACACAAAACCACAAAATTGTACAAACTGGTAAACAGTTGATCAAAGTCTGTAAAAGTAATATGACATATTTTATTTCAACATACAATACGTTTATTAAATAACTGCTTATAGGCAGCTAAACTTAATATAGGTTAAACTTGCTGCAATGGTAGCAGGTTTTCTGTCTTCTTCTAAGAGCATTTACACAATAGTGAATAATAAAATTATGTAAACTAACCTTAAATGTTCAAAGACACAAAACACATTACAAACTTTTCATAACTTCTTAAACAAAAAGGAACCCAAATTGTATAAATGTTGTATCGACAATTTGCTCAAGTTCACTGAGGTTTGTGGACATCTTTTAAGCACAACCCTCCTCACCATTACAATCAAGTTGAGGTCTGGACTTTGAATAGGTCACAGCAGCACCTTGATTCTTTTCTATTTCACACATTTTGTCACGTAATGGCTGCATGATGCTGAGATTCTCTGGCAGCAAAACAGGCCCAGATCACAAGTCCAGTTTTCTGTCATCTTGGCCACCTTCAGTGCGATACATCCTGTGTGTTAAGGTCCACTCCTCATCTGCATTTAACTTAATTGATCCATATTCCTTATTAAAATAAAACTCAGGCCATGGTGCATCTTAATAAGATTCCTTTTAAAATCTATGGAAGGAGCGAGGGTGGACTGAGTTAACCTTTCCATTTTGGGTTCACTTTGTCAAATAAATAACGGTGCAATTTAGAATAGATTTAAATCTTATTTTAATCTGTTAAAAAGACCATCTGTATTTTAACCCGATACATTAATCATGTAATTGAAAGAGATTCTTCATTCTTTTTTCTGTAAATGTATATGAGTAGCAATCACCTGAGGGACTGATGAGAGTAAAATCTACAGAGGCCCCAGTGATGTAAACAGTCAGGTTTCGTACTGACTCATCAACTGCAACAGTGAAATTTTCAGCTCTCCCAGGGTTCCTGGCTGCTTGCAGAAGGACAATCTGCATAATCAAGCATGAGTTAAGTTTTGAAATCTTTAAGTGTAAAATAGAAATGATAAGAACCTTTTTTTTTCATACCAGAGAGGAGCTGGTGGATTCAGTTAGAGTGTTAATGGCCTCGAGCAGCTGACCTTTGCTGACTTCAACAGCCTGACCTCCTGAGGCCTGAGCCAGGTCTTTGTATAGCTGAGTATCTGCTCTCGCCATCCGAACACTTTGTTGTTGGTTGTCATCTGCTTGCCTTCGACGGCGAAACCCGAATACATTAGTTATCATGAAGTTCACCTGAAACAAAATGAGGTGGGTCATCACTTCAGCCGTGTAGACACTTTACAACGTATCTTCAGATACATCATTTGATTTGAGAGTTTGCAAATATACTGTGCACATACACAGATTAAAATTATTATGCATTTATTATGACTCACTAAATATAAAATTAAGATAAAAGTTGTATATATATATTATATAGGTAGGATAAATGGCACTGTTGATGGGCTATATATATATATATATATACACTGAAGGCATCAAAACTATGAATTAACACATGTGGATTTATATACTGAACAAAAAAGTGTGAAACAACTGAAAATATGTCTTATATTCTAGGTTCTTCAAAGTAGCCACCTTTTGCTTTGATTACTGCTCCACACACTCTTGGCATTCTGTTGATGAGCTTCAAGAGGTAGTCACCTGAAATTATTTTCACTTCACAGGTGTGCCCTGTCAGGTTTAATAAGTGGGATTTCAAGCCTTATAAATGGGGTTGGGACCATCAGTTGTGTTGTGCAGGAGGTGGATACAGTACACAGCTGATAGTCCTACTGAATAGACTGTTAGAATTTGTATTATGGCAAGAAAAAAGCAGCTAAGTAAAGAAAAATGAGTGGCCATCATTACTTTAAGAAATGAAGGTCAGTCAGTCCGAACCATTGGGAAACTTTGAAAGTGTCCCCAAGTGCAGTCACAAAAACCATGAAGCATTACAAAGAAACTGGCTCACATGAGGACCGCCCCAGGAAAGGAAGACCAAGAATCACCTCTGCTGCGGACGACAAGTTCATCCGAGTCACCAGCCTCAGAAATCGCAGGTTAACAGCAGCTCAGATTAGAGAACAGGTCAATGCCACACAGAGTTCTAGCAGCAGAAACATCTCTAGAACAACTGTTAAGAGGAGACTGTGTGAATCAGGCCTTCGTGGTAAAATAGCTGCTAGGAAACCACTGCTGAGGACAGGCAACAAGCAGAAGAGACTTGTTTGGGCAAAAGAACACAAGGAATGGACATTAGACCAGTGGAAATCTGTGCTGTGGTCTGATGAGTCCAAGTTTGAGATCTTTGGTTCCAACCACCGTGCCTTTGTGCAGCGCAGAAGAGGTGAATGGATGGACTCTACATGCCTGGTTCCCACTGTGAAGCATGGAGGAGGAGGTGTGAGGGTGTGGGGGTGCTTTGCTGGTGACACAGTTGGGGATTTATTCAAAATTGAAGGCATACTGAACCAGCATGGCTACCACATCATCTTGCAGCGGCATGCAATTCCATCCGGTTTGCGTTTAGTTGGACCATCATTTATTTTTCAACAGGACAATGACCCCAACACACCTCCAGGATATGTAAGGGCTATTTGACCAAGAAGGAGAGTGATGGGGTGCTGCGCCAGATGACCTGGCCTCCGCAGTCTTGGACCTGAACCTAATTGAGATGGTTTGGGGTGAGCTGGACTGCAGAGTGAAGGCAAAAGGGCCAACAAGTGCTAAGCATCTCTGGGAACTCCTTCAAGACTGTTGGAAAACCATTTCAGGTGACTACCTCTTGAAGCTCATCAACAGAATGCCAAGAGTGTGCGGAGCAGTAATCAAAGCAAAAGGTGACTACTTTGAAGAACCTAGAATATAAGACATATTTTCAGTTGTTTCACACTTTTTTGTTCAGTATATAATTCCACATGTGTTAATTCATAGTTTTGATGCCTTCAGTGTGAAGCTACAATATTCATAGTCATGAAAATAAAGAAAACTCTTTGAATGAGAAGGTGTGTCCAAACCTTTGGTCTGTACTGTATATACACACTAAAGCTAAGAAATGAACTGGCAACCTTCTTCCTGTGAGGAAACAGTGCTAAAATTTCTTTAATATGTTCTATGTTGTGTTTTAATTGCTGGGGGGAAGAAAACAAAAACTGGGCTTTTACAGAATTACTTACCACAGACTTGGTTTGCTCTATGAGAGCCAACACTGGGTTTCTCAAGTGTTCATCTTTAGCTGTCGCATCCGTAAAAACGTAGATCTCAGAATTAGGAGGCGCACCAGTTAAAGCCAGCTGTATGAAGCAGGAAAATAAGGAATTAATTAACATTTGATTTCATTCATATTATTAACTTTGAAACAACCATTAGTCAAATGACCTGAAGACCAGAAAGACTCATTTCTGGAAAATCTCCACCACCATTTGGTATTAGTGAGTTGATGTAACTCTTGAAAACCTTTGGGTCTGTTGTCTGATACAGAGGCCCAAAATCTGTAATTCAAAAGGAAAACATACATTTTTACTTGCATTTATTGTTTAACCACTTTAGTGCATACATCGTATAAAAACAAATTTTTTTAACAGCCTGACACGAAATCAGATTAATCTTTTCCTATTTTAGCCCAATTATTTATTTACTAAATGCCAGAATAATAAGCAATTATTTTTTGTGATTATTTTAGAAATTCATAAGTCTAATGTCTTCTGAGCTTCTGATAGGTAAATAACATAGTGTGAGTTAAATGGAGGCACACGTGGATGGATTTTAAGGCTCACCTCAAACCCACTGCTTCCTTGTGTGACATGGAAAAATTTAAATCAATCCAACAAGATATCAAAAATAGAATCAATGTATCTCCAGATGTTTGGTTAAACCTGGCGTACAATTTCCAGATGCCTGTAGGTGCAATGTTAATTGGTTTAAACAATTATGTATGAGTATAAAAACTATGGGAGGGGTTTTGTGTCCCAGGGATGAATGTATTTTGGTGTTAATTGTGCTTTTCAACCCCAGACCAAAAGCAAAAGACCATACAAATATGTTGACTAAAAGTAGTATGAGAGTGTCATTATCCAAATTTACCAAATCTTGAATCAACATGGGCTGATGGGCCACCCAGCAAAGAAGAAGCCAATACTTCAAGATCAACATCAAATTTTGGTTTATGAATGCACGCAGGAACAATGATCTTAATTTTTGAAGACATTTCATGTGGTTTGATGAAACCAGAATTTAAATGTTTGGCCATAATGATTATTGTTACATTTAGAGGAGGGTAGCAACAAGCAAGCACTTGTTGCCCCCCAGCTCAGCCGTCTCATGTTGGGGTTTACCCCAGTGGATGAGAGGTTTGCATCCCTGTGCCTTCATGTTAGGGATAGGTCTCTGACTGTCGTTTCGGCCTACGGGCTGGGCGGTAGTGCCAAGTACCCAGCCTTCTTGGAGTCCCTGTTGGTGGTCCTGGATAGTGCCCCTCCCGGGGACTCCATTGTTCTGCTGGGGGGCTTCAACGCCCACGTGGGAAACGACAGTGACACCTGGAGAGGCGTGATCGGGAGGAATGGCCTCCCCGAACTGAATCCGAGTGGCGTTTTGTTATTTGACTTCTGCGCTAGTCACGGATTGTCCGTAATGAACACCATGTTCAAGCATAAGGGTATCCATCAGTGCACTTGGCACCAGGACACCCTAGGAAGGAGGTTGATGATCGACTTTGTTGTCATATCGTCAGATCTTCGGCTGCATGTTTTGGACACTCGGGTGAAGAGAGGGGCTGAGCTGTCCACTGATCACCACCTGGTGGTGACTTGGATCCGCTGGAAGAGGAGAAAGCCGGACAGACTTGGCAGGCCCAAGCGCATAGTGAGGGTCTGGTGGGAATGTCTGTCAGAGCCCTCAGCCAGGAATGTATTCAACTCCCACCTCCGGGAGAGTTTGACCAGATTCCGGGGCATGTTGGAGACATGGAGTCCGAGTGGACCATGTTCTCCGCATATATTGTCGATGCTGCTGCCCATAGCTGCGGCCGTAAGGTCTGCGATGTCGGTCGCGGCGGCAATCCCCGAACCCGGTGGTGGACACTGGCAGTAAGGGACGCTGTCAAGCTGAAGAAGGAGTCCTATCGGCTGTGGTTGGCTTGTGGGATTGTTGAGGTGGCTGACAGGTACCGTGAGGCCAAGCGTGCCACAGCCCGGGAAGTGGCAGAGGCAAAAACCCAGGCCTGGGAGGAGTTCGGTGAGGCCATGGACTAGGACTACTGGTTGGCCTGGAAGCGAATCTGTCAAACCGTCCGGTGCCTCAGGAGGGGTAAGCAGTGCTTCGCCCACACTGTTTACAGTGGGGGTGGGAGTCTGCTGACCGTGACTGGGGACATTATCGGGCGGTGGAAGGAGTACTTTGAGGATCTCCTCAATCCTGCCATCATGCATTCCTTGGTGGAAACAGAGGCTGGGGACTTGGGGTTGGACCCTTTCATCACTCCGGCCGAAGTCACCGAGGTGGTTAAAAAACCTCCACGGTGGCCAGGCTTCGGGGGTGGATGAGATCCGCCCTGAGTACCTCAAGTCTCTGGATGTTGTAGGGCTGTCATGGTTGACACGCCTCTTCAATATTGCGTGGCAGTCGGGGACAGTGCCTCTGGACTGGCAGACTGGGGTGGTGGTCTTACCTTCATAAGAAGGGTGACCGGAGGGTGTGTTCCAACTACAGGGGGATCACACTCCTCAGCCTCTCTGGTAAGGCCTACGCCAGGGTATTGGAGAGGAGAATCTGGCTGATAGTCGAACCTCGGCTTCAGGAGGAGCAGTGTGGTTTTCGTCCCGGCTGTGGAACACTGGACCAGCTCTATACCATCTACAGGGTACTCGAGGGTTCATGGGAGTTTGCCCAACCGGTCCAGATGGGTTTTGTGGACCTGTAGAAGGCATTCGACTGTGTCCCTCATGGTGGCCTGTGGGAGGTGCTCCAGGAGTATGGAATTGGAGGCCCTTTATTAGGGGCCATCCGGTCTCTGTACAAGCAGAGCAGGAGTTTGGTCCGCATTGCCGGCACTAAGTCGGACCTGTTCCCACTGCATGTTGGACTCCGGCAGGGCTGCCCTTTGTCATCAGTCCTGTTCATAACTTTTATGGACAGGATTTCTAGGTGCAGCCAAGGGCCTGGGTGGGTCTGGTTTGGGGAGCAGTGGATTTTGTCTCTTCTTTTTTTAGATGATGTTGTCAGAGTTCGTTTGGAAGCGGACCGAGACCACCTCAAAGAGTGGGTCTCGGTCCGGTTGTTGGGTCCGGACCAGAGTTCGCTTGAGTGTTTTCACACCTGCACAAAAGGTCCGGACCAAGGGGGGAAACGAACTCTGGTCCGTTTAAAGCGGACCAAAAGTGGCAAGTGTGAATACACCCTAACTTTTACAGAGGCTCTAAAAATTATCTCTGACTGATCTGAAACAGGAAATGTTTAGTCTGATATAATGTCAGCCATTAAAGACAGAAAAATGGCCACACATCCTTTTACACAGTTTGTAAACATCTATCTTTGGCTGTACATGTTTCTGTACAGCATATGTGACTGTTCTGACAGAGAAATTACACTCAGGACAAAACCATAGAGAAAAGCCTTGAACGTTAAGATTGTACCAGGATCATTGAAGGGAACCAGAATGTAAACTGAGGGCTCGTCCTCGGTTCCCAGTTTGCTGTCGATTATAGACGATGTGACGTCCTTCACTGCTTGTATGTCGTCCCCCATGCTTCCTGTCGTGTCAACGCAAAAACAAAGGGGTCTCCCTTTGTAGAGTCCCATCATCCTGAGGTACCACAAGAGAAATGCAGATAGTAAAAAAAACATTAACTTATTTCCTTTTATTCTATGAATAAATTTAAGTTAAATTAAAGATTTTCCTACCGAAGGAATTCTTTGTCCCCAGCAGCACTGCGGACATCCTCAAGTAGCTCACTGGTTGCTGCTATCGCCAGGTTTGCTGCTTGGGAGTGAAGATGTCCATGTTCAGAGGTAAAAGTGTCTTTGTTGATCCCACCGGTAGGCTCCTTTCCTTTTGTTCTATCCAAATCCCCTCCATGGCTGCATTTACCTGGTAATTGACATTTGAATAAAATTATTCAGCTGTTCATACAGGCTTCCGGATTCAATTATAATTAAAGCTGAGAGCAGTATTTTAGGCCCTCGTAGCTCAGCGCCACTCGGCCTGTATAGCGACCGTGGGAGCCTGATCTTTGTTTCATGTAAAGTTCTCCTCTGGCGAAAATCTTTGAAAATCTGGTGCAAATACGACCTTCCCGATGGAAGCTGCACTCACTCACTCAGCATTGATCCACAATGATGCATACCACATTTGGTGTTTCCAATGGGTTATGAGGGACCTGAAATGTCCTAGTGGGGGCGCTGTTGATCCAAATTTCAATGTAATCCAATAGGGCTGTTTGGGGGCTGAGAAAGATCCACCATATTTAGTTTGGCGTAAATCGAACCATGCATGTATAATTTAGAGCCAAACGTATGGCCATGGCGTGACATAAGACTTCGCTATGCCGCCACAGCGACACCCTCCTTCCAAACCAGTCAGTACTGGATTCAATCTCAGACCATCATGTTATCTGTCACTTGGGACAGTTTCACATTGATTAGGTGAAGGACATCAAATATGGACTATCAAAAGGAAAACATGACACTTCCTGTTCTCAGGGGGTGGGGCTGCCATTTGACCATTGAACATTGTTCAGGGCCTCATGTGGATCAATCCCAGAAGGTTTCATGTCTCTGTGACCTTCCTTGTAGGAACTATAACAGATTCATGTCTAATGATGAGAAGTCATATTTTCAGGCTTGGCCACGCCCACATGTTTTCATGTGGCAAAAATCTTTTGATGACTTTTGATCCCTAATGCCTTGAAAGTATACTGAGTGATTTTGATGTCTCCAAGTTAAAAGCTGTAGGAGAAGTTCGCTCAGATTCGACGTGTGTCAACAAAAGAAAAGGGCAGGTTTGATCCAAAATGGCCGACCTCCTGTGGGCTTTTCACAATGGGTCCAAGAGGCTTTTTTTTAGGTCCTGAGAAGTTACATATGTGTACCAAATTTCACGAGCCTCGGACAAAGCATACCTTGGGGCTGGTTGTTTTAGTGCTTCCAGAGGGCGCTGTGGAGCAATTAGGCCGCGCCAACCAATTATTTCACTGGTTATCTTTAGGGGGCTGGAACAATATCAATCAAATTGAATGTTGTTGCTGTTGAGCCATTTTTAACCCTTAAAATACGTAAATTTTCACCAGGCCTGACGAGTGTGCCAAATAATATTGAGTTTTTGTATTTGTTTAGGCCTCCAAAATGGCACGCCTTTTTGGCGGAGAAAAATAATAATAAGCATAGCGATTACAATAGGCCCTTGCAGGCCTTCCTGCTCGGGCCTAAAAAGAAAAAAACAGTTAATGTGATATTAATTGGCATAACAATAATAGTAACACCTCTTCATTATTGTGTGGGTCGCAGCATGCACAGGAACATATTAGGGCTTATCTTTCAAGATTCCAAATAAGGACCGCTAAATTGCTTGTGCAAAAAAAAAATTGCACATGCAATAAGTGGACGTGTTTCGTGCAATCTACAAGGACTGTGTGCGCAATGGATAATAGGTGCTGACCGCTTTATTTATATGAGGAAATTGCATGTGCTACTGGCTGTCATCATGCACAGTTTGAGAGAGCAGAGTGGCCGTATAAGATATTGAAGAGTTTTTCCTTCAATGTTCATTTTGCTCTGTGAGTTTTTTCTGGACTCTGATTGCTGTTAATGTTCAGTTTTGTTTGTTAAATACCACGGCACAACATGTTTGCGTACCAGTTTGCACATACCTTTCAAAAGCGCTAAATATAGACGCAATAACATCACCCACAATCGGATTACATATGCATATCCTCCTCCCATAAATTTGCACGTTAGGGTCATTATCATATGTTTTGAATATTCATGAAGGCAAACATGCCAAAAAGTCTCCGCAGAAAATACATAGGGGGATTTTAATGGAGCAGGTAATGCATTTAAGATTACGAACGAACGAACAGAAAGAAAGATTTTAATGAGTTTGGAAAATTACCCTCAGGTAAAAAAAAGAAATTCTAGCCACTAAAGCCCTGACAAATTAAAATGCAGATCTGCTGTCAAATGAAACAGAACCAGTGTAGAGTCACAGGACTGACAGCATCAGATTATAAACCAACAGGGAAGTTATTGATGAAATTAGATATTTACCAAAGGGTTTGGATGACGAACTCAAGAGGTGAAAATATCCTGAAGTTAGTACTTTTTCAGTTAGTATGTCCTCCAGAATATTGTTCTTGCAGTTGTCTCCATCACAGTTGCGGCAGGTTGCTCTAGTTATGGCTGCAGATCCACATTTTATTAAAATATTAACAGAGTTTAAGTGCAAGCACAGAAATCCACATACATCAGTCCAACTGTTCTTTGCTTAGTTTACTCCAACAGACATCTAAATATGCAGCACAATGTCTTTACCTGCTATGTTTCCAACTGGGGCGTTTGCTCTGATCAGATTGGAGTTCGGGAATGTGTTGCCTATTTCCACCCAGTTACTGTGACTGTAAAAATCCTCCATGTTTAAAAAAGAAAAGAAAATCATAGTAATCAAACCTTTCACTACTGTTATGGCTTAACAAATAAACCTACTGCACATCTATAATAAAATGATTTGCATTAAAATAAATAAATGTAACAACTTCACTTCAATAGTTGTTTGTGGTACTTTCCACCACAAGGATGCAGTATAGATCAAAGCATAGCTTCAAAAATGTGGCTAATATACATTTTACTGGAGTAAAAGTCCCACTATCACGAAAAGTAAAGATTAATTTAAAAAAAAAAGTTAATTCTCATAAGCTAATAAGTTTTTTAGTTACTGATCAATGCAGTGTGGAGATCAATGCAGTGTCATAAAGGGCAAGAGGGGATTTTAAACACATGGAAGTTTGTTTATACTTAATATAACACTATAGAAAATGAAAGTGGAATTTAAAATAAATCCCAAATACAAAACCTGCCAGCACACTATCGGTAAAATGCATCTTAATAATTAATAATGCATTGTGTAAATTATCTCATTAGTGCTGCAAATCTCTGAGCAATAAAACATGTCACATAAAGAGCTTGGAAGCTTGTAATAAAAATGGCTACCCCTCTATATTTACATTTTATTTCCTTTCTGTCTCCGTGTTTGATCACATGACATTCAGTGCCTTGCAACAGCGTTCATACTCCATACACCTTTTTGCATATTATTTTGGTTGCAACAAACTTCATTGTAGTTTATTGAAATTGTAATCCCTGCATGATACTGCTACTCTCTTGTATTACCATGGGGTTCAGGATTATGTGCAGTGCTATTATACTGCCACACTGTTTGGCAATGTTGGTCAAAAACACAGTGCACCTTTCAGATTTTCTTTTATAAAACTAATGTAAAACCATGTTTCCTTTTCTTTACTCGCATTGTTTACCACATAAAAACCTAATTAAATAAGCAGAGGTTTGTCATTATACTGTTACGAATTCTATGAAAGTGTCTAAAGTGTGTTGCTTTTTTTACTTCTTCCTTTTTATTTAAGTAAAAACTGTAATTTGAAAATTTCCAAAGCACTCCTAAGAAATATTAGATATTAGTAAATGTGGTAATATTAGTAATGAAAACTGTTTTTTGCCATGATTCATTTTAGCAGACAACATTTTTATAAAACTGTATTTTGTCAGCTTTTACGTTGTTGTCATGTGCAAAATATGCATTATAAGTGTCTTGCTGTCGCTAAATTGCCTTATCGGTGCATGTCTGTCTTCATAAAATTTGACCTTTGCATCTCTACAGACTGGTAACCTAATCAGGTAGTATCCTGCGTGTTGTTCAGTGAGTTGGCTCCAGTTACCTCCTGCAACCATGAGGAGGTATTAGTAAATACAAAAAATGGATGGACCGAAGGATGATTCATCTTTGAATCATCCTTGGAAGCGTGTGAGTTGTCTTCAGAAGAATAAATACAGTTTGAAATATAATGATATTAAACAGATATATAAATAAACAGAAATACCTGTAAGGTGTGGAGAAGTGTTCCCAGAGATGAGGTTGCTGAAACAAAGTTTTGCTGCTTGTTGGCAGCCTTTACCACTGATAAACCATCTGTGATGAGCTTTTGCCCTTCTTTTATATTCTCATTGTCACAGTGATGAGGTGCACTCAGAACACGGAAAATGTCAGTTTGCCAGTTATTACTCTTAACCCGCTGGATGGTCTCGATGAAGCTTTTGGAGGATTTTGATGCCTGGCATGCAGCAGCAACATCTGTAGCAGTGAGAGACTACACATACACACATTATTAAAAAAATTGTTAATTTTAGAGACGAAAAAAACATTTGATGAGGTGACTTTATGTCTTACAGGAAAGGAGAAGTCCTTGCCCTCAGACAGAGCCAGGCTACGGCACACCTGTGCCGTTACGTTAAGGATTGCTCTCTCTGTGATGTCTTGATGATTCCAAGAGCCTTTATTGAATAAAGTATTAACAAAACGTGGAAAAATGCCAAAGCCACAAACTCCAGTTTGCAAAAGCAGGAAACACAAAATGACCAACCCAGACATCACTGCAAAACCTGCAGCAAACAGAAAATATCCTGTTGTTTCAATGTTTTCATTACCTTAAGATGTTATTGAGTAGCAGTTCACAATATCTCACAAAGCAATCATTTTGCAACATTAATGGGTTTATTATTGCAATCACAAAGGACTGCTTGGTTGCAATATTTGTTATAATTCAAGTGTCAGTAATATAAATTCTGCACAGCAATAATAGTATTTTTGGCTTTTTGAATAAACTTTAACTGAACTTGATGCTCATATGTGTACCTTGATTCATTTTGGGACTTGATGTGTAGTTTGGAATAGGGTGGATTAGTGCAACACTTTAGGATTTTTGGTTCCCACATAACCCGAAAGACTGAAGAAGCAGCCAAGCAACAAAAAAAGCGTGTCAGTTGCTCATTCCTAGTGTCTGAGATGCTTAAGTTCACAAAGTGTACTGGGGACATTTTGATGTAGGAAAAAGTAGGGAAAATGTGGGTTAATCATAATCTGTATTGTGATTGCAATATTCAGCAATTGCCATTAAATTTTTTCCTGACATCATGTAGCCCCATTCTTGTGCATGACTGCATTAATGCGCTTAAAAATATTATATGTGTTCAAACATACGCAGTGTTATACCTGCCATCATGGTACAATCTTTTACAATAGTTGTTCGTACTTGATTTTGGTAGGTTTCTTAAGAATTTCACATTCACATAGATTGCTGTAAGGCACTCTGGGCAATCCTAAAACAGTTTTTACCTAAAAACTATGGCTTACAATGGAAGGATCACAAGATGTACGGTATCCCTATCCCTATCCTGCTTTACGTCCTCCACTTATTTATTTAATTTATGTTTACTACATGTAAAAACACATTGTTATATTTTTTTAAATAAGAAAAGGTAACACTAGTCAGATAGTCAGATTTTGAGAAAATATATGTTTAAATATATTAATTTAGTTAGTTTTCATTAGTTTAGTTTTCACTGGACAATTTTCACAAGCAGAAACAAGATTATCAGATAAACATATAATAAAAAAACAACAATGGATAATGTATCAACTCTTTCTCTCCTTTGTCTTTTCATCTGTTACAGCTTAATCTTTCTTTAAAACTCACATATTTACTATCAACTAGTAAAACTATTAAAGTGTTAAAAGTATCAGTTGAAATTGCTTTTACCTGAAGTCTTGATGCTGCCTTGATGGTCATGTATCTGCAGTGTTGATGGTTATGAATATTTATAGCTTTTTTTCAAGCAGGGTGGAGCCTTCCAGGTAATAGATATGACATCAATAAGTAGACACTGCATTTATCAGCTCAGTTATCTCCAAGCTACAGACACAACATTCCAGTGCATTCGTGACAATATGTGGTCTTACAATGCCTCGCTTTCTTCTACACTTCCAATGTTTCAGCAGTTTGTTAGCTGCTCTACTAGAGAAAACAAAAAAATATTTTTTTTATTTGCCAATGTCAGGGTTTTTAAAAAGAAATGTGACAAGATGGTCACAGGAAGCTGTAGAAGTGCTTCGGGGTTGATTTGAGGCTACAGACTGGGATACACTCAATGCATGGAAACAACATCAATGCCATGACTGAGTGTGTGACTGACTATATAAACAATTTAAAGTCAACATTAGAGACAGCAAGGAGCCGTACAGAAAGAAGCTGGACAGCAAACTCTGGCAGAACAATGTAAGATCTGTTATGAGGAATGAAGATCACACACTTCAAGCAGAAGAAGGATCAGATAGATGAGGTCCGGACAGAACCAATGAACTGAACACATTCTTTATCAGGTTCAGTTCAGGAACAAGATTAGCATCCTCATCGCCCGTCCGCAGCTAAACCGACATCTCTTGCTTCTTTGGCACATTCCTTTCGTGTGGGACCTCAAATGTTTTACCTTCCAAATTGGTCATGGATCCTTCTGATTCTTCTACTTCTACATCTTTTTCCTCAAACAAAATCTGGAGATACTTGTGCTCCAAGCATCTGCATCCTGTCTGTCTGGTTTTAGAAGTCAGGTGAAGAGGCTGTTGAAAAGACTGAACATGAATGAAACAAAGAAGATGATTGTAGATTTCAAGAGAAACAGGAATGTGTCAAACAATATTTTATAGGCATAGTGTAATAGGAGGTGGTGAAGGAACATAAATACCTTGTTGTTTACCTGGATTACAGAGTGGATTGGAGACGCAACAGTGAAAAAAAGCTCAGCAAGCTGATAAAGTAGGCTGGGTTTGATGTGGGAACTGCTCTGGAATCTCTGGAGATCATCGTGCCAAGAAAGAAGTCTCATGTATTTGTATGCACTCATGTGACTGACGGAAAAATAAGATGTCTCATCATTCTAGAAATATTCAACTTTATCCAGATTTTATTAACTTAAAAAACTCTGTCTAGCTTGTCCAACTAGACTTTCATAATAGACTTAAATAAAACACAGCTGATGACTAGTTTCTGAATTTTTATTTTTGACTCGATGTTCTGTATATTCAACTATATTTCTTAATTTGTTTAAACAAAAATGTAATCTTGAATATAGACTAAACAATAACCATTTTACAATAACCAAATGCTGAAAACAAAGAAAGCTGGAGGACCTGATAATGTCTCCCCATCATGCCTGAAAGACTGTGCAAATCATCTCGCTCTGATCTTCGCAAGGATCGTCAACAAATCACTGGAGAAATGTGAGGTCCCCTCCTGCCTCAAACGATCCACCATCATCCCGGTGCCCAAGAAACCCACCATCGTAGGATTAAATGACTACAGGCCTGTAGCCCTGACGTCTGTGGTCATGAAATCCTTTGAGCAGCTGGTGTTGAAGCACCTGAAAGACACAGGCCCCCTGCTGGACCCCCTGCAGTTTGCTTACCGAGCAAACAGGTCGGCAGATGATGCTGTTAACTTAGGTCTACACTTCATCCTGCAACACCTCGACCACCCAGGGATGTACGCCAGGATCCTGTTTACAGACTTCAGCTCGGCCTTCAACACCATCATACCAGACATCCTCCACCAGAAGCTCACCCAGCTCAACGTCCCAGCCTCCACCTGTCAGTGGATCAACAGCTTCCTGACGGACCGACAGCAGCAGGTGAGACTGGGGAGCACCTTCTCCCGAACCAGATCAATAAGTACTGGTGCCCCCCAGGGGTGTGTTCTATCCCCACTCCTCTTCTCCTTGTATAGAAATGACTGCACCTCATCGGACTCGTCCGTGAAACTCCTTAAGTTTGCAGACAACACAACTGTCATTGGAGTGATCCAGGACGGTGATGAGTCTGCATACAGACAGCAGGTGGATCGGCTGGTACACTGGTGCGGTCAGAACTACCTTGAACTCAACCCACTCAAGACTATGGAAATGGTGGTGGACTTTCGGAGAACACCACCCCTATACACCCCCCTCACCATCCTCAACAACACTGTATCGGCCGTGGACCACTTCAGGTTCTTAGGAACCACCATCTCTGAGGACCTGAGATGGTCTTCACACATAGACACTGTTTGAAAGAAGGCCCAGCAGAGACTGTACTTCCTGAGGCAACTCAAGAAGTTCAACCTTCCACAGGAGCTGTTGGTCATCTTCTACACTGCCATCATTCAATCTGTCCTGTCTTCATCCATCTCAGTGTGGTTTGGCTCATCCACAAAACAGGACAGGTCCAGACTGCAACAAATAATTAGGAATGCAGAGCGAATAATCAGGGCTGACTTTCCCTCCATCCAGGACTTATACAGGTCTAGGGTCAGGAAAAGAGCTGCTAAAATCTCTGCAGACCCCACACACCCTGCACATAAACTGTTCAGAGCTTTACCTTCAGGCCGCCGCTACAGAACACTGTTCACTAAAACCAGCCGCCACAGAGACAGTTTCTTCCCCCAGGCTGTTTCTCTGTTGAACATTCAATAGAGTACAAAACAACAGCATACAGATGTTGCAAATGCACCTTTTTATTATTATATATGTGTATATTGTACATTGTAAATATGTATATTCTGTAATACAAAAATCAAAGAGCAAAGTGTACCGGAGTCAAATTCCTCGTTTCTATGTACGAACTTGGCAATAAAGCTGATTCTGATTTTGATGTTCCTTAAATAGGACAACCATAGCTTTCCCAATGATATATCATGTGTGGCCATGCCAAGTAGCCTTCTGACTGGCATGTGAAAAATGTAACCTCATTTAAAGAAAAGAGTATCAGGAAGTTGTTTTTGCCTCCAAGGAATTTGGCGGCGACCCATAAGACATTCTAAAGCTGTATACACAAGAACTTTCTGTTTCACTTCTCATCCTTATTGACCAAGTGTGCACAAACATGGAATTTAAACTCGGTTTCAAGTGCTCACAGTGTACGGACATTAGGAATAAATATATAAACTTTGGAGGAAATTCAGTAAAGCATTAAAGGAACAGCATCTACCTGTATGTACAGCCTTTTTTATATAAAGAAAACAAAAAAGAGAAATGAACGTTGTGGTAGTGCAAAAATGCTTATTTTGCTTCACAGGATTTTCTGGCTACATAGGTTGTAAGATGTTCATTATGGTCGTCAGAGAGACGATATGGGGGAAGAAACTGCCTCTGTGCGGATTTTTGCATGTATTGCTCTGTAGCACTGATCTTAAGGTAAAAGTCTAAAAAGTTTGTGTCAGAGATGTGTCTGGCCTCCAGAGATTTTAGCCACCCTTTTCATGACCCCAAACCTGTACAAGTACAGAATACCTCTCAGAATTGTTGTCTGTGTTCCACGAAGAAGCCCAATAGATTTTCCTTCACAAGTGGAGCATTACAGATTTCATTATAATGCTCCGCTAGATATATATAAAAAACGTTTTTAGAAATTACTTTTTTTCTTTACTTGGAAAAAGGAAACAAAAACGAGAAATAAATTAGGAGAGGTGGGACAAAAAGTTAAAAGGGAGAGAAGGACACAAGAATAAAGGAGAGAAAGAAGGATAAAGAGAATACAAGAAAATACTCTAGAGGTCTACTTCTATACCTGGAGGGAGACAGAGAGAAAGAAGACAAAAAAACACAACTCTTAAAGTAAATTGACCAGTAAATTCTTTGACGGGTCACGTGCGTATTTGTGTAAATGGATGGATGAAAGAGCAGGGGCTCTTGTCACTTAACCACAAAAATGTGGTAAAATTTTTTTTTTAACATGACAGACAAATACCATAAAAGGTTTCAGTTAACAACCCAAAACATGCAGCCACTACTACCATCGAATGGTTTAGATCAAAGCATATTCATGTGCTAGAATAACTGAGAAACTGTGACAATACCTAAAACAAATGCTTAATACAAATGTGTTGCTGCACTTTTTAGCATTTTGTCTAAAAACAAAATTGGAAACGATGTATTCTTTTCCTTACACCTCAAAAAATCCTCCTGAGACCCAGCAATTCATTTTTGTAAACTGTAGTACACATTAGTTTATTCTTAATTCCTCATATGCTTTACATGTGACTCTATTAAATCCTGATGTTCCTTAAAAAGGACAACCATAGCTTTCCATTAATATATCATGTGTGCGGGTGTGGCCATCCCAAGTAGCCTTTTTCGGTCTTTGGAAAATGGCTACCATCTTGATGAACACATTTTATGGAACAAGGAAGATGATTTTCATATCTAAAATGTTTTTCTGTATTATGCTTTGATTGTTTTTAGTGAGTAAACATCTAAGGAACATTTTGAGGGAGTTTCCAGGGCTCAGCTTATTTATTTTCATGGGCAAAATGGCTAATTTATTCATGTTCACTGTAGTGTACATCAGGACTTACTTCATGTTTGTTTCATATTAATTTAGTAGACAGCTCTATGACAGTATGAGAGGATTCTGAATAGAATCTTTGAGGAAGACTCAAACATAGACCCAGCACAATAATCAGCTTTATTACCAAATTTGTGCACACAGCACACAAGGAATTTGACTTTAGTACACTGTGCAGTGAAGATTTCTTCTTTTTTTTTTAAGATAAGACATAATGTGAAATCAGTCCACGTATACATGGTGTTGATTCTGGGAATATGACAAGTGTTCATCAGAGCGACAGCCTGGGGAAAGAAACTGTCTCTGTAGCAGCTGGTTTTTGCAGACAGTGCTCAGTAGCTGTTAGAGCTTGCGAGATAGAGGACCCCAGAATGCAGTCTAGCAGGCAGCATGACGGTAAGTGCAAAATGATTTAATTAAAAAATGCTAAAACTCACTCTCAGAAGAGGCAGGAACAAAACAATAAAGAACAGGCAGGACAGGCTTGGCATGATCCACAAAACAAGAAATGAGCATGATCTGAGAACTAGACCTGAGCATGATTTGAAAATGATTCCGCAATGAATAACTGAACAGGTGTGTATTTATGGAGCGTGACTAGGTGAAACAAGAAGACAGATTAATAGGTGCAGGTGATCTGAATAAACTTAATTGACAGAAGAACAAAACGTGGCTGGAGCAAAACAGACTCTTGAACACAAACTAACAGAAACTAGAAAAACATGAAACAAATGCGTAACCAGATCCGAAAACCAAACTTGACAACATAACAGAACCCCCCCCCCCCCCTCCCCCCCCAGAACGAGGACAAAACTCTCAGTGGCGTGAACAGAAGCTGAGGCATCGCCAAGAAGCTCAGTGGCGTGAGCAGGAGCTGAGGCGTCGCCAAGAACCTCAGTGGCGTGAGCAGGAGCTGAGGCGTCACCGAGACCGTCAGTGGCGTGAGCAGGAGCTGATGCGTCGCCGAGACCCTCAGAGGCGTGAGCAGGAGCTGAGGTGTCGCCGGGACCCCCAATGCCTTGAGCTGAGGCATTGCCGGGACCCCCGATGCCTTGAGCCAGGGCGTCCCTCTTACGACATCCTCTGCGACGTGTGGAGGAGGTTGAGGCAGGCTTAGAGTCAGGCCCTGAGTCAGGCTGTGGTGTGTCAGGCTGTGGACCACTCTGCGGCAGCGCTCTGGAGTCCTGGCGTGGGCTGCTCTGCAGTAGCAGCTTTCTGGAGTCCTGACGTGGGCTGCTCTGCAGTAGCAGCTTCCTGGAGTCCTGGCGTGGGCTGAGCTGCAGCACCGCTCATGTGGCTTGGTGTGGGTGAAGGAGGACGGCAGTAAAACTGCCTTACTGCCGTTTCATAATCCATCTCTATCTGCCTGATTCTCTCCACCAGCTCAGGAGAGGAATACATGAGGCTGGTCATCCTGAAGCTTTTGATTTGGCGTGCATAGAACCTTAACCGCTGCTCCAGCTCGTCAGGTGTTGCCTCAGAACACCGGGCTGGCGCGAGCGAAGACGGCATGGGCGGAGCTGCAGCGAGCCTGGGAGACAGCTGGCAGAGAAACCACCTCCTCGCCAGCCGAACCGCAGGAAGGTGCTCCGCGCTGACATTTCTTGCGGCAGGAGGAGGGCGAGGGCTTCACTGCCGGATGAGAGTGCGCAGCCAAGGGAGCAGGCGGAGAACGGCGCTGAACCGTCTCACGCTCCATCTGCTCCAGCAGCAGTGGAGAGGGCAGAACCTCCAGGTCGGTCAGCAGATGTTTCATCGCCTCCTCCATCTGCTGCTGGACCCATCGATCCCTGGCTCTCTCCTGCCTACTGTCCGCGAGGTCCATGCGTGGCGGAATCATTCTGTTAGAGCTTGCGAGATAGAGGACCCCGGAATGCAGACTAGCAGGCAGCATGACGGTAAGTGCAAAACGATTTAGTAAAAAAAAAAAAAAAACTCACTCTCAGAAGAGGCAGGATCCCCTCAAGAAATGAGCATGATCTGAGAACTAGACCTGAGCATGATTTGAAAATGATTCCGCGATGAATAACTGAACAGGTGTGTATTTATGGAGCGTGACTAGGTGAAACAAGAAGACAGATTAATAGGTGCAGGTGATCTGAATAAACTTAATTGACAGAAGAACAAAATGTGGCTGGAGCAAAACAGACTCTTGAACACAAACTAACAGAAACTAGAAAAGCAGAAACAAAAGCATAACCAGATCCGAAAACCAAACTTGACAAAACATGAACAAGACGACAAAACTAAAGCATGACCAGAAAAACAAACAGAAACATGATTCAAAAACTTAACTGTGAAAAACATAAAGAAAAAACCCGAAACCAAGAAACCAAACAAACCCAAATCGTAACAGTAGCGCAGACTTTATGGTAAAAGTTTGTTTGCAGGGTGTTTTGGGTCTGCAGAGATTTTAGCAGCATTTTCCTTGATGTTAGACCTGTATAAGTCCTGGACGGAGGGAAGGTCAGCCCTGATGATCCTCTCTGTAGACGACCTGATTGTTTGTTCCAGTCTTGACCTGTCCTGTTTATTTGATGAGCCAAATCATACTGAGATGGTGGAAGACAGGACAGACTGAATTATGGCAGTGTAGAAGATGACCAGCAGCTTCTAGGAAAGGTTGTACTTCCTGAGTTGCCTGAGAAACTCAGGAACAGTGGTCCTGGTGTACCAGTCAATCTACCTCCTGTCTGTATGCAGACTCGTCGATGTTCTGGATCAGTCGAATAACAAAGTTGCGTGAAGTGCCAAAACTTAATTTGTATCACGAAGAAATCACAGTGCTTTATCCAATACCATCAGTGAGGAAACCTGAGGACACCCACACCCAATATTGCATCATCATTTTGGAGTGTTTAATTAAGCTGATGGAGCTGTTAGATGCTGTTTTGTGCAACTCCATAGCTGGCTTTATTTGGTTAATCTCCAATGCTTGACATCAATGAAGTCATGTTGTGCCTCACACTGCACATGTTGTAAAATGTTATTAAAATTAATTAAAAAATATATATTTTTGCAATGTGTTCTTTAACACCCCAACACTTAGTTTATATAAGAAAAATCAAAAATACAAAAGTTTTTTTTTCCTGGGTCTCAGGAGGATATATATTACTTTTTGTTGGTCTCCCTCATAAAACCACAATAAAATACATTAATGTTTAAAAAAGGCATTGTAATAATAAGAAAATAATAATAATAATAATACTTGAAAAAATAATTGCATTTCAATAGGCCATCTTTTTTCTATCCCAATAAAACCGTCATAATTACATATTTTTTATGCACCATGCAATTATGCATTTATTCATTATTTGAGAACACGTAAAGGGACAATATCTTATTTTCTCATTTAGGTTTATTTATTGTGTTTATTTATGACTTTGTTGATGCGGTTTGGTTTGGTTTGGTTTGGTTTAGTTTAGTTTATTTTATTTACTTTGTAAATCTGGTATTAGAATATCGTGTTCTTTGTTCTCTCTCAATTTTTAATGTGTTTATCTAGTGCTGTGTTTCTCAAGGAAATGTATTCATAAATGTAATGTTTTTGTTGTGTTTGTTTAATATCACTCCATTCATTGTTATAATAACATTTGTCCATATAAATTATGGTTTAAAGAACTAATTTCTGTGAAGGAGTAAACTCTGGTCCTGCTGGACAGAGAAAATGTAAAGTGGAGTTTTCTATTGATCACAAATGCACTAAAAGGAGCCTATGTGTTTTTATACGTTCCTTTCTGATGATGAAAGATTGGGAAAGAATGTCAAAGAAACAAAGTGAAAATGTTCTCAGTGGCAGCGGCTCTACTCCGAGTCCCTTCCAGATGACCGAGCTTCTCAACCCATCTCTAAGGTAGAGCCCAGAAATCCTGCAGAGGAAACTCATTTTGGCCGCTTGTATCCGTGATCTCATTCTTTCCGTCATGACCCAAAGCTCATGACCATAGATGAGGGTAGGAATGTAGATCGACCGGTAAATCGAGAGCTTCGCTTTTTGACTCAGCTCTCTTCACCACGACAGAACGTTACAGCGCCCGCATCACTGCTGACACAGCACCAAATCCATCTATCGATCTCCCGCTCCATTTTTTCCTCATTCGTGAACAAGACCCCAAGATACTTGAACTCCTGCACTTGAGGCAGGACCTCCCCCCCCAAACCGGAGGAGGCACTCTACCCTTTTCTGGCTTAAGACCATGGCCTTGGACTTGGAGGCACTGATTTTCATACCGGCCGCTTCACACTCAGCTGCGAACTGCTCCAGTGAGAGCTGTAGATCACAAGCTGATGAAGGCAATAGGACCACATCATCCGCAAAAAGCAGATACTCAATCCTACGGCCACCAAAACGGATCCCCTCAACACCATGGCTGCGCCTAGAAATTCTGTCCATAAAAGTTATGAGCAGAATCGGTGACAAAGGGCAACCTTGGCTGAATCCAAGCCTCACCATAAACGAATCCGACTTACTGCCGGTGTTACGTAGATTCGCGTTTCCCCATCAGATACGGTTTCCGCAGCGTCTCCTTGCCGCTCATGTGACAAAAAAGGCGCGTGCTTGTTGCAGACTCAGAACCGTTGCGCTGTTCTCGCACCACAGGGGAACTACGCTAACCCTGAAAGTTCATACATCATGTTTCGGAGAAGTCGATCTACATTTGTTGAGCTAGTGTGTTGTTATTAGATAAACTAATATATCATCATTTGATAGACAGTGTTGTGGAATTTTCTTATCAAAGTGGGTAGAAGTTGACTCATAACAAGAGAAAATCCGGACTTTGTCTTATAAGTTTTATTCAAAGGCATTCAGCGTTTGAAGACCCTGACACTGAGGTTAGTCAGTGAAACAGAGCCCCGATCAACATTTACACACAGTATTTATACCAGAACATGACAGTGTTATCTCAACTTCAAAGAGTCTGTGTTTTACGACCCCAGACCCTTCCCGGGTTCAGAGGTGACTAGGTTACCTAGGAACAACCATCTACTCTCCAAGAGGCATCACCCTAACAAATGCCCTTAACCATTAAACTTCTGATAATGGCTTTTACAGCTTCCTCCTCTAACACAGATGTTCACTGGAGTGAGGTAAACCAAAGGTCATACACTGTGGAATGCTTACTGCAAGAATTTCCATCACATTCCTTTCTTCTGATTACAAGATAATCACAACTAAAGGAAAATTCTTCAAAACCATCACCCCTCTCAGCTAACAGATAATCCAAAGCCATTCTAGTTTGCAAACTCATCGTTCTAATAGCTTAGGCTGATTGAAGTATAAGTTGTGACCGTATGTAGTAAGTGAGCTAGATAACATACTCCAGACCAAGTAGCAGGCAGATACAGATATGATCTATTTCCACACATCCAAACCATGTTCTTAGGACACGAGAACCCATCTCTACTAGGAAAAGTAACAAGAACCCTGGTTAATTTACCTGCCATGCCATACAATTGACTTCCATTCGGTAAGGCTGTAAGATTAAGAGTTAACACAAAAGGATCTGGAGCCAAAGATTCTGAAATAGTATACGGATCAGTCCTGACAGGACAAGGTCCAGATGTATTACTGTGGATCAAGGCACATGAAACTGGTATAATAGTTTTACAACCCACCGTCTTTCCAAGGAAATAAGGTGTGCTTTCCTCCTGAGCAATACAAATATCTGGATCTTTAATTGGATTTCTATTACCCCGAAATCTATAAAGAGTTCCTGTAGACGCACACGTTAAATTAGTCTCACTAGAAAATTTACTAACATTTCTGCTTGTCTGTACAGCATAATTCCTCACCCAAGGAAAAATGACCTCCACCAACCGGTTATCTGGAAAGAAAGTAGCTAGAGTATAAGCAGTATCAATAGGAACTGGTACCAAAAATGGTCGATCATTAATAGCATGTGGAATCAAACAACAAACATAGCAACTGTCCTTTCTTATCTTCCTCACGGTTTGATGCATCAGTTGCCACCAGACATTATCAGTATGATCATAGTAGTCAGAAAAGTGATGGATCTCTCTTCAAATCAGCTGATGAGCATTATTAACACAATTCCTCAAATTAGCCTTACATTGTCTTTGCTGCACCTTTTCCCAAATGAACACAAGAGTTATAAAAATACTTGAAATACCAATCATTAGCATCAGAACAGACCATCTTCCATTTAACTGCATCGTGACCTTGAAGTGGAATGTCCTTTCTTCTGGTACTGAAAGCAAACAGTTTCTTTTTTTAAAGAAAACAAATTATAAACACAACTTAAAAAACAAAAAATCCTGCCGACTCTCCTGAGTGGCTTCAAGCTGCCCTGTTACCAGTCTGGTACAGGTGGGCGGTCGTAGGAAGCTCCTCTAGAAATATATTTAGAAACAGGAACTCTAACCTGCTTAAGAAATTAAGGAGAATAAGCATCGTGGCGCATATTTGACTGTCTCTCTGTTGCAGGCGTCACCAGTTCATCCAGAGAAAGGTTATGTGCAAATGTGTAGAGGTCTTCCCTGTATGTTTCCTATGTGTCTCTCACTGTGGTGTGTGTGCAGTGAGGCAAATGACCTTATGACTTCTAACTTTCAGGCAATGCGATGGCCTTAAGTAGATTCTGAAATAACGTTGCACTGCCCAAGGGATTATTGTGCCCTTGTAAGAACAGTGTTCTTCAACTACCTGTTCAATCACTCGCCAGTGATCAGCTTACAGTTCTTTATCTTGTGGTGGTCCGCTGTCCTCACACCTTTCAGGCCGTGGATGATCCAGTTGGAAGATGACTTGCGTCCTGGAAGCCAGATGAAACTGGAGGAGCTGGAGCTTTCCTGCAGCTTTCCTGCAGCTTTTCTGGCTGTCTAGTAGGATCTGATATGGGCCATTCCAGCACCTGGACTTCCAGTGTTTTCTCCTAAATTCTCTGACCAGAATCCAGTCGCCAGGAATAAAGGACTGGAGGGTGGAAGTGGCTGTTTCTGGTAATGCAGCCTTCACTGTCTGTGAAACTTGAGAAAACACAGTGGACAGGTTTTGACAGTAAAACAACATCCTATCTCCACACAAAGATGTGGAAGAAAATTATCTTGGCAATATCCCCATGTCCAAATTAGGAGACCTGCCACACAGCACTTCAAAAGGACTGAGATTTGCCTCTGTCCTTTGTCTCAATCTCATATAAGTGAGAACAGGGCCTTCACAACACTTGGCTAATTTTCAATTCAAAGTCCCCTTCTCAAACATAAGTGCTTAACTACATGAACTTCATCAAAACATCCAACAAAATCCAAATAATTGATCTTCTGACTTCACCTGATATACTAGCAATGACCATCAGCTAAATATTCTGAATATCAAAAATGTGACATGATGTTTGTGGAAGGTCTGATTACAGGTCAACATTTCATAGTTTCAGAATACCCACAAAGAATTTCAAAAATGGTCTAATCTGTGGAGATATAAAATTTCACAAAAAATCAACACCATAATTTCAGAGAGGTTTTCAGAATGTGGTCTTAGGGAGCTATGCACCATTTATATAAACAAAGTACAACGTCTCTCTCGCATTGTCACTAAGTCCTCACTGGAGGTATGAGCTACCCTTTTTCCCATGAGTGCTAAAACTTTTGGAACCCCATGTTACTTTATTCTGACATTCCCCTCTTCTGGCGCAGGGTCCATGCGACAATCCAGCAAAAAGTTTGTACAAAAATGTTTTAGTAACCAAGATCACATAACCTAGAACCAAAGAAATGAATTCTGACATAACTATGTGTCACTATGAATTTAACGAAAGCAACATAAAGAAAATCCAGATGTTTTTAACTGCAATTCAGTTCCATTAACAACTAAACACAAACTTTAGTTATTCAGTTCATCAATGTTTCACTTAGAAATTAGTCACATATCATCCTAATTTGTCTTGTACAAAGATGAGTATTAGATTAATGGACATCCAATGTAATTTGGATGAATAAACCCTACAAATTGAATCTAATAAATAATTCCCACCAAGTATAAAGGCATGACTCTGATTCTTTATCAAAAATATATTCCTTACTTTTGGCATATCTTGAATTGTCAGCTAGCTTAATGGTACCAGGGAAACTTTCAATCTAATAAATCACCAATGATTCTGCATGCAAAACTAATTCTTCAAACTAGTTTAAACTATTTCATTAACCTTTTAATAATAAAACACATAAATCTAAAAGTCATGCTACATCCTTAATCATTATACAAAAAAAACATGTTTTTAAGGCAACAATCACTACAAGCATTTTGACTCTATTGTCTCTTAAACAGTGTTAAAACTCAGGAAGGGAGGTGCTGAGCGTTACCATGACAGCAAAGGCATGAACCAATCTAGTAGGTGGGCGGAGTCAGGCAGAACTAACCTTTGATTGACAGCCTATGGGCGGACCCACAGTTTCTTCATCCCATCCCACATTAGTGTAACTTAAACTGCAAAACTGTTAACATGCACCTACCTCAGAAACAAGCTGCTTCTTAACTCTCCTGAAAACTCAAAGTTTAATCAATCTGGGATTTAGAAACATTATTCTAAACATGGATTATTGTCATGCAACATATAAACAAACATTCATTCCAACAAAACAAAGACAAAACATCAAAGACAGACAAATGGCCAAATTTGAAGCTTCAAGAATTCAAAGAAATTTTTAACAATCTCTTTTCAGAATATGTTTTCTCAACCATATCTTTTAATGCTATAATTGATCAATGTTGTTATGACAATCTTCAGGATTGTTTTTTTTAAAAATGAGTGCACATAGTCCAAAGAGATCTCAAAGTATTTAGAAGCACAGCAACAGTTTTCTCTTATATGAATCCAAATTTACTGATGCTGAAACCTTTTGCTAATTCTTTGTACTGTAACTCTGTAATAATAACTACAATCCTGAGAGTTATTGTTATAATTCTCTTTTTGTTTGGCTTAATTTGATCGCAGCTGTATTGCAGAATTTCAAGTTAAATGCAAAGAAGTATTTTTAATTTAATTCAATTCAAATTCAAAGATACTTTATTGATCCCCGAGGGGAAATTAGAAAAGTCAGCGTTGACATTTTCATGTTATACCCAAACTAAACAAAACTGCAGTGTTTGACTTAATCATAAATTAAGATAAGAAGCTTGTCTCCAAACTGGACTTTTCCCCACATAATGTTTCAAAAAAGAACAAACATCATTTTCTTTAATTTGGCTATTTAAATTTTGAGAGTTGGGGAGAACTTATCACTAGAACCCCTCTTTAATAATCCAATGGTGATAAATGTTCCAATATTTTATCTCTTAGTAATCTGAAATCACCTTGTGTACCTTTGTACTCCTATGTATTCCTGTAATCTTTATACCCTAAGAAATCAAACAAGGAGACTTGAGTTTGAGCCGACCATCCTCTTACTGTTAAGAGAGCCTTTATTTCTTTTCTTTTCCTAAAATAAAGGATTTTACTTGTCTTTATTCCGTTATACAAGTCCTAACCTTGGTTCCAAAACTAAACTCTTCAACCCCAATCTGTGTTCCCCAGAGTAGAAATTTTGAGTATTATTGCATTTCAAAGTCACCAAAATGACTGGAACTCATCATTGGCTTAGATCTATTTTAATAAGTAATCAGCCTACCTTTAATTAAGTATTATAATTTCATGGACCCAAAATCTATGGCTTACAGGCTTCAGGAGTCCAGGAACCACAAGTTGAATACTACTGCATTGAACAATGGTGTTAACTTTCTGCAGAGATTGAAGGATTGGCTAAATATATTATTTCTGCTTGGACAATAATCAGATTTAAAATTATTAGTTCACAGCTCCTAATTTACCTCAGATCATATTTGCTCCTATCCCAGTTCATAAGAAGCTTCAGACAACATTATGCTAAAAAGCCAAAAACAAAACAAAAACCAGATCTGTTTTAAAATAAAGAAAAAGCATGCTTAAAAACTTGGTACTGTGGTGGAAAATAACTCCACGGTTCTGAAGGCCTTTTCATGCAGAGTCTTTTAGGAAGCAGTTTAATTTTTGTGTGGTACCACTGTCCAATCAGATTCTTTCTAAATAACCCAATTTTTTCATACTCATTTTAAAGGTTTGTTTTACCAAGGGAAATATGTTTAACAAAACCAATTACTCTCAAAAGTTTTAAAAGTTTTTAGCTGGTGATATCTTAGAAAACAACAAGTGTTTTAATATTTCTATGCAACACAGAACTGATCAGGTGTCCTTTCCTTCTCCAAAGGGAGAAAAAAGAACCTGCAGAACCAAATCTTTCATAGTTTTTTGTCAGGACCTGATATAAGGTACAGTGTAAATCAACACGCTGCATGAATCAGAAGAGGGAAGAAAAACCTAATATAACCTCTTCCCAGCAGCTGCTGTGAAAAACAATGAATTTGTACTTTCCATAAGCGTCAGTTAACACTTGCGGACAAAAACTGCACCAAACTGTAAATACTGTGTCAGAAACTGTATGAAGACCATCTGCAGTAGAACTAAGCCTGTTTTAATGAGGTCTCTACCCATTAGATTTATGGGATACAAACTCTGACAACAGAAAATTATACCTGAAGGAGAAACCCATCAGGTGTTACGCATGCGCTGGGTTTTAAAAATACTCCTTCATGAGATCTGTCCTGAGAATAACATAGAAACACTTGGTTACTGCTGAGTTTTGGAGATGTTGTAACTTCCTCTGCTTTTTAATAACTTTTAATAACTAGAATAATTGACCCTGAATATTCCACGACGAAAGAGAACTTGCTTCTCTGAAAGAATTAACCAGAAAGTATCAAATGTGTTAAGTTATCACCCTTTTAAAGATTCTTTTCTAACCCTAAAATAATATTTTAACCCGCTATATCTGTCCACGTCAAGCAAGCGTCACATGAGCAGCGGTTAATAAGCGTTCTTCATTGCAGAAAATAGGAAAAGATTTATGCAAATGTGTGTGTTTGTACGTTACCCCCATCAGTTTCTTAATCGCTCCAGAGTCAGACTATCAGGCACACGGTCCTCTATCAGTCCAAAAAACAACCAGGCCCTTCCCCGGTCTGTTGGTGAGACATTCAATCATTCTTTGTCCACTTTAACTTCTCCAGGAGGGAGAAAGAAGAAACTTTGCTCCGGTTTCTCTTCTGCCCGCATAAGATGCTTTCAATATAAATCCAGTGTATCGCTCTTCTGGCTCTTGCAAACAGCATGGATCTTTGTCCATCTCAGAGAATCCGGATTTTCTTCTGAGTTTCGTTTTTTTTTTTTTCTTGTAGAAAGTCACACTGCGATTTTCAACATGCAGGAAGGCAGATCTCTCTCTTTCAGGCCGTGCTGGAGAAGCGTCTCTGGCGGAGTAGCCATGGAGAAGGGCAGGTTTCTAAAATCCAGACTCAAAAACGCAGATGTTGAACTTAAATCCCATATATGTGTGTATTTGTGTGTGAGAGAGGCAGAAGAAAAGTTTAGTATAGGTTCAAATTTTTGTACAAATACATATTATCAGTCAGTCAGTCAGTTGTCCCCCTGCCTGTCACTTCCTTCCACAACATGAACTATACTCCTTTCTAAAACAACTTTCTTTTCGCATCTCTAATGTCCTTTTTCAATTTTACCTTCTTTACCGACTGATCGCAATATTTAAGACAAACGAAACTTCCTTCAGGAAAGTTTTAACTCTTTAACCCCTTAATTGATGCACTCTGTGCTTTTTAATCTTTTCTTGTTTTTTTTTATTTTTCCATCAACTGTTTTACTTGAAACTTTTTAAACTATTTAACTTATTTACACTCAAACTTCCACGCTGTGAAAAACCAAACTTATCTTCCAAATTAAAGCACATTTAATACAATCATCCCCACTTTTTCCTTTCATTATTTTATAAATCAGAGTCTGAAGAAGGAGACACCCCTGATGCCTCAAGGTTCCGGAACCATTTTTTTTTTTTACCCGTTCAGCGGCACGTCTGCCCACTGGCTTTTCTCCTTTATGAGGTGTAGAAAATTGCCAAAAACCACCCGCAAAACCCTGTGTTTTGCTTTATCTTATTGTTACCAATAAGAACCTCCCTGCAATTCCTTTTGCAGGGTAACCGGGCCCTCAGCTGATGTCCTCCCTCTCGCAACTCTGGAACCTAATTAATTAGTTAGGAGATGATGGTTAATGTGTAATAAAAATAATAATATACATTATATCATACAGAGCAACTTCTCACCCAGATATATTTGAAGACAAATTGTTCGGATCTAATCAGCCAGACGCCGCAGGCGGGCATGAGGACTCCACTACCGTAATATGGAGGTGGACTGAGGACAACTCTCAGGCTGGCCAGGCGTCCGTGTCCCATCCTGCGGTCTCCTCTGGCACGTTAGATCCTGTTCGTGACGCTAAAATTGTTGTGGAATTTTCTTATCAAAGTGGGTAGAAGTTGACTCATAACAAGAGAAAATCCGGACTTTGTCTTATAAGTTTTATTCAAAGGCATTCAGCGTTTGAAGACCCTGACACTGAGGTTAGTCAGTGAAACAGAGCCCCGATCAACATTTACACACAGTATTTATACCAGAACATGACAGTGTTATCTCAACTTCAAAGAGTCTGTGTTTTACGACCCCAGACCCTTCCCGGGTTCAGAGGTGACTAGGTTACCTAGGAACAACCATCTACTCTCCAAGAGGCATCACCCTAACAAATGCCCTTAACCATTAAACTTCTGATAATGGCTTTTACAGCTTCCTCCTCTAACACAGATGTTCACTGGAGTGAGGTAAACCAAAGGTCATACACTGTGGAATGCTTACTGCAAGAATTTCCATCACAACAGACAGACAGACAGACAGACAGACAGACAGACAGACAGACAGACAGACAGACAGATAGATAGATAGATAGATAGATAGATAGATAGATAGATAGATAGATAGATAGATAGATAGATAGATAGATAGATAGATAGATAGATAGATAGATAGATAGATAGATAGATAGATAGATAGATAGATAGATAGATAGATGTAAATATAACGACATATTTATATACACACGTATAGAGAGAGAGAGAGAGAGACTACAGATATCTATACTGTTGTGATCCTATATGGTCTCTCTCTCTCTCTCTCTCTCTCTCTCTCTCAAATGATGATATATTAGTTTATCTTTAGCCTTTTTTGCCGCGTGAGCGGCAAGGAGACGCTGGGGAAACCGTATCTGATGGGGAAACGCGAATCGACGTAACACCTGTACCTGTAATGCGGACTAGAGGGTGACACGGGAGTGTATTTTCTCTCCTGTCCCATCCCGCTCCCACAGAAAAATGTCTTGTCCCATCCCAATCCCAGGCCAGCATTAAAAAAAAAATCCTGTCCCGTCCCACTCCTGGTAAATTGACTCCCACTCCCATCCCGCTCCCATTTAGAAAGACTCCCACTCCCGTGCCACTCCCATTTTTGTTTTCTTCATTTAGTCTTTTGGCAATTTCTTTGTTTGAAGGACCAGTTAGATCCCTGTTTTTAGCTGTAGTAAAGGCCAGTAAAAGTAAAAAGAATAATAATGAAGAAATAATAAAATATCAAACAAGGAAACAGACCATGCCTTTCTTAGTTGAATAAACAAAATGTACATAGTTGTATTTTACTCATTTATTAAGTGATTGTTTCCTTTGAACAATGACATCACTTTTATGTTTCAAGTTGCTGAAACAAAGGAAAAATGCACCTAGTAAGAGAACAGTACTTGTTGAACAAAAGTGCAAAAAGGCATTACCCTCACAATTTAGAAACTGTACCTCAATGGTTCACACTGTGAGATCTCTGCTGGCTGGTTCTGGCACTTCATTGTTCTCAGCTGCAACTCATCCACCTAATGAGCTCATGGCTTTTTTAGACAGCTGCTGACACAGTCTGTTGCTGAAAACATACTTTATTTAGAATACAAAGAATGGGATTAATATTAGTGTTTTTATGGGTACCAGCACATGTAGGAGTTGGAGGGAATGAGAAGGCGGACAGGATAGCAAAGAAGGCAACACAAAACAACATTAGCTTTATAATAAATATTAGTAGGTCAGAGGCAAGAAATATAATTAAACAGAGAATCAGGAAAGAGTGGCAAAAAAGGTGGGATGAAGAAAAGAAAGGAAGATGGTTTTACAGAATCAACAAGATAGTAGGAGAAGTAAGAACAGGAAGAAGGAGTAGAAAAGAGGAAAGATGAATTACAAGATTAAGACTAGGACATACAGGACTTAATTCTACATTGTTCAAGATAAAGAAACATAATACAGGAAAATGTGATTATTGTGGAGAGGAGGAAACAATAGAACATGTAATATTGAAGTGTCAGAAATATGAACAAGAAAGAACAATTTTAAGGAGAGAATTTGTAGGTATTAAAGAAAATTTTATATTGAGAGATACTTTGCAAAGAAGTTTAGGTAGCAAACATATTCAAATTATAATTAGATTTTTCAAAAGCACTAAATTAATAAATAGAATTTGATTGTTGTAATAGTAAATAAGATTTTAAACCATGAAGAACCACACTCCATACCAGTCGGTGGCGGTAATGCACATCTTCAAGTTATTTGCCAACTGCCAAAAAATAACACAGAAGAAGAAGAAGTCTGTTGCTGGAGGCTGGAGTTGAGGTGAGGAGTTGGTTCGGAAGAGGTGGTTGTCGGTGGTGAGACTACGTCGAAGAAGAACGGTTTTGGTGCGGCGCGGGAAAAACAAAAATAGAAATATATCGGATTCGGAAAAGGTGGATTTGGGCATAAACTGGTATGTGAATGGTTCGGTTGGAAATGGAGACAGGAAATGAGGAAGACATGGATTTTGAAGAGTGGACGCCAGCTGGGAGAGGAAGAGGGAAAGGACGTGAAAGAAATAAAATAGATGAAGGAAAGGGAATTGATGATATCCAAGGTAGCAAGCGAGAATTGGAAGGAAGCAGTTCAGAAGAAGAAAGGATAGTTAGGAGGAAAGTTATGAGGGAGGAATTTAAAATAATATTGAAACTTAAGAACGAGGAAGAACAGGATAACATCAGCCCCATTGTGGTGTCAAGAGAGATAAAAAAGAAAATTGGAGATGTTGAAATGGTAAAGATTTTGAGAGATGGAAACTTATTGGTAGTTTGTAAAAATGAAGAACAAAAGAACAAGGCTTTAAAGGTGGATAATATCTGCAAGAAAACGGTGTTGGAGAAAAAAATCATGGGAGAAAATAAAAAAATTAGAGGAGTGATTTATGGGATCCCTCTAGATGAAGATCTTGATAAAATTAAGAGAAGTATTATTGGTGCAAAAGTGAATAACTTGAAGAGATTGTCAAAAACAATAAATGGAGAAAAAGTAGGAAGTATGTCAATCCTCATTGAATTTGACGAAAAAGAGTTGCCACAAAACATCAAAATAGGTTATCTCAGCTTTCAGGTTAGACCTTATATCCCTCCACCACTTCGTTGTTTCAAATGTCAAAGGTATGGACACATAGCAGCAGTTTGTAAAGGGAAGCAGAGATGTCCAAAATGTGGTGAAGATCACAAGTTTGAAGAATGTAAAGAAGAAGTACAAGAAAAATGTAACTGTGGAGGGCAACATAGAGTTACGTATGGAGGATGTGAAGTAAGGAAGAAGGCAAAAGAAATCATACAGATTAAAATGACTAAAAACATAAGCTATGCAGAAGCAGTTAAAAATGTGAAGGAACAGAAAACAAGAAAGATTGAACAAATAGCAAATCAAATTCCACAGCAAAGCAAAGTACAGTCAGAAGAAAATGTTACAATATCAGTAGAAAAACTAATATTATTCGTAGCCTATGTTATCAACTGTACTGACCAAGCCAAGCATAAAACTGAGAAGATTAAAATAATAGTGAGAGGAGCTGAAAAGTTTTCGGGGTTTAAGGAGGGATCGTGGGAGAACATAAATAAAAAGTTGGAGGTAGATGGGAGACAAGGAACATCTGGTGAAAGTACATGTTAATATTACAATGGAATGCAAGAAGTTTAATCGCTAACGGACAAGAACTTAAAGGTTATATTGATAGTCTTGAAGAACAACCAGAAATTATTTGTGTTCAGGAAACATGGTTAAAAACAACATTGGATTTTGTGATAAAAGGATATGATGGTGTAAGAAGAGATCGACAGGAGAGAAGTGGAGGAGGATGGGAGACAAGGAACATCTGGTGAAAGTACATGTTAATATTACAATGGAATGCAAGAAGTTTAATCGCTAACGGACAAGAACTTAAAGGTTATATTGATAGTCTTGAAGAACAACCAGAAATTATTTGTGTTCAGGAAACATGGTTAAAAACAACATTGGATTTTGTGATAAAAGGATATGATGGTGTAAGAAGAGATCGACAGGAGAGAAGTGGAGGAGGATGTGGAATATTTATTAAGCAAGGGATACAATATCAAGTATTAGGGAAAGGGAAAGAACTTGAATATATAGTAATTGAGATATGGGAACAAGAAGGTAAATTTAAAATAATAAATTTTTATAATCCATGTAAAACATTGTCAATTGAAATAATGGAGGAGTTAAATGAATATTTGGAAGGGAAAGTAATTTGGTGTGGAGATTTTAATGCAAATAGTACATTGTGGGGTAATTGTAATGATAAAAATGGACAAGTTATAGAAGAATTAATGGAAATAAAAAATCTAGTATGTATTAATGATGGGAGGGGAACAAGAATCAATGTAAGAACAGGGATGGAATCAGTTATTGATTTAACAATGGTTTCAAATGGTTTAGCTGGTAGTTGTGAGTGGGGCATTGATAAAAAATCAACAATAGGTAGTGATCATTATCCCATTACAATAAGAGTAGGATTAACTTTAAATAATAGGAATATAAGTGTCAATAAAAAACTAAATTTTAATAAGGGAGACTGGACTAAATTTAGATACTTGAGTCAAATAAACTTAGAGAAAGTAGATATGAGAATGGATATAAATGATGTAAATTTAAAAATTTGTAAGGTAATCATGGAAGCAGCAGATAATTCTATAAAGAAAGCAGGGTGTAAAAGTAATAAGAAAATGGTACCATGGTGGACAAATGAATGTAAAGAAGCAATAAAGTTAAGAAATAAAGCATTTAAGGTACTAAAAGGAAATCCAATTTATAAGAATTTAATTGATTATAAAAGAAAGCAAGCAATAGTAAGGAGAACTATTAAGAAGGTAAAAAGAGAATATTGGAGAAATTTCTGTAGCACAATAGGGAAAGAAACAAAAATAGAAAAAATTTGAAAAATAATTAAAAGAATGAATGGCATAAAGAGAGAGTTTGAATATCCTATATTAAAAATAAATAATATAAATATAGTAAAAGATGAAGATAAAGTTGAAATATTGGCAAGAATATTTAGTAAAATTAACAGTTCAAATAATATTAGTGAAGAGGGCAGAAAAGGAAGAGAAAATACAAAACTTATATATAAAGATGTATTACAGAGTGTTGAAGAAACAAATAATCTGTTAAATGTTGAATTTACAAAAGCTGAATTAAATTATGGATTTAGGAAGACAAAAAATACAGCACCAGGTAAAGATCAAATTTGGTACAGAATGATAAGGCAACTTGGTGGAAAATCGAAAGATATAATATTACAATTATATAATAAAATATGGGAGGAGGGAAAATTACCACTGAGCTGGAAGGAATCAATTATAGTACCAATAGCTAAACCAGGAAAAGATAAATCAAATCCAGGAAATTATAGATCAATAGCCTTAACATCAAATCTATGTAAAATAATGGAAAAAATGATTAATAGTAGACTAGTATATTATTTAAATAATAAAGGATATATGTCAAAGTATCAAAGTGGTTTTAGAAAAGGGAGGAGTACTAATGATCCAATGCTTTGTTTAGAGCATGAAATTAGAAGAGCACAGGTAAATAAAGAAAGTGTAGTGGCAGTATTTTTTGATATAGAAAAAGCATATGATGTGATGTGGGTGGAAGGATTATTAATTAAATTACAAATACTGGGCATTAAAGGGAAAATATTTAAATGGATTAAAGACTTTTTAACAAATAGGAAAATACAAGTTATAATTGGGGAAGTGATCTCAGGAAAATATATAGTAGAAAATGGAACTCCACAGGGGAGTATTATAAGTCCGTTATTGTTTTCAATTATGATAAATGATGTATTTAAAGATATTGGAAAAGTAATGGGATGTTCACTTTTTGCAGACGATGGAGCTGTTTGGAAAAGAGGAAAAAATGTAGATTTCATTGTAAAGAAATTACAAGAGGTTATTATTGAAATAGAGAAATGGGCGTTACAATGGGGATTTAAATTTTCAGTTGAAAAAAACAAAGTAATGATATTTAATCAGAACAAAATAAACAAGGAAATAAAATTAAAATTATATCACCAAGAATTAGAGCAAGTAAAGTATATAAAATGTTTAGGATTATGGTTTGATGAAAAACTAAAATGGAATATACATATTCAAAAAGTTGTTGATAAATGTAAGAAAATGTTTAATATTATGAGATGCTTGGCTGGCAGTGATTGGGGAGCAGATAGGAAATCACTAAAACAGATTTACACAGGAATGATAAGATCTAACATAGACTTTGGTTGTATAGTTTACGGTTCAGCAGCTAAAACACATCTGGTTAAATTAGATATTATCCAACATCAGGCATTAAGATTATGTACTGGAGCATTTAAAACTACACCAACAGCAGCAATAGAAATAGAAATGGAAGAAATGCCGTTAGAGTTAAGAAGAATAAAACTAGAAATAAATTATTGGTTAAATTTACAAGGTAATAACTTGGATCATCCAATTTGGGAAATTTTAAATCCATGTTGGGAAAAAGAAAATAAAGAAATGAAGAGTTTTGGATGGACAATTGAAAATAAAGTAAAAGAATTTAAAATGATTTATTTAGAAATTAGTCAAACATCACCAATATCAATTATACCACCATGGATTCTACCAGAAGCAACAGTAGATATGTCAATAATGGAAAAGAAGCAAGATAAATCTTCCATAGTAGATAGTTATTCAGTACAGATACATTTAAATAATTATTATAGATATATTCAAATATATACAGATGCATCAAAAATAAATGGAAAAGTAGGAATAGCTTTTGTAGTACCAGAATTCAATCTAAAAATAGGAAAACGAATTACAGACGGCTTATCAGTATACACAGGAGAAATATTGGCTATATTATTAGCTTTACAATGGGTAGAAGACATAAAACCATTAAAAACAGTCATTTGCTCAGATTCAAGCTCTGCATTATTAAGTTTAAAATATAATCAATGAGATAGTAGGATGGACATTTTATTAGAAATATTTCATACATTATACAGAATACAAAAAATGGGCTTGATAGTTATATTTGTGTGGGTTCCAGCACATATTGGAGTAGAAGGAAACGAGAGGGCAGATAAAATAGCAAAGAGGATAATTCAAAATCCTATTAGTTTTACAGTTAAAACAAGTAAATCTGAGGGAAAGAGTATTGTTCAAGGAAAGCTGATGGAAAAATGGAAAAAAAGGTGGGATGAAGGAAAAACAGAAAGATGGTTTTATAAAATTCAGAAGACAGTAGGAGAAAGAAGAAATGGAAGACGAAATAGAAAGGAGGAAAGAGTGATAACAAGGTTGAGATTTGGGCATACAGGACTTAATTATACACTTTTTAAAATTCAAAAACATGATACTGGTAAATGTGATTACTGTGGAAAATATGAAACAATAGAACATGTTATATTAGAATGTCATAAATATGAAAGAGAGAAGAAGATATATGAGAAGAGAGTTTGAAGTTATTAAGGAAAATGTTAATTTATTAGATATTTTGAGGAAGAATTTAAGGAGTAAACATACAAATAGTGATTCGTTTTTTTAAAGAAAACAAAATTATTTCATAGAATTTGATTATAGTAGATAAAATTGTGAAAGTATGGAGGATATAGAAGGGTAGAATACAATGTAATGTGTAAGTATGTCTATTTGTATATATACATATAGGTAAGATATATTTATTTATTTAATTTGTAGAATTAAATATATATATATAAATAGATAGACCGACACGAACCACACTCCATACCAGTAAGTGGCGGTAATGCTACTAAAAGTTTGTTGCCAACCGCCAATAAAACCAACAAGAAGAAGAAGAAGTCTGTTGCTGGAACATAGTCTCTGTTATGTGGACTTCTGTCAGCCTGCCTGATCGCTTATTGTCCTGCCTTCTTGTCGATCTGCCCATCTGTCTGTCTGCCTGTCGCCATATGGAACTCTTCTTCAGGAAATCTGCACTGTAAATATTTCCACCACCAGAACACTCTCTCTCTGCTCGGATCCTTGGGGCTTCCTCATCCTCTGGCTTCTAACAACTCTAATCAAGGTCTACCTAAGTTGGAACAATAAAACCTCATTTCAATCTAATTCTGTGCATCGAATCTGTGTCATCTTCTGATTTGGTTATATTTCGACAACCTAAGTAAATTAATGATACACAGCCCTGGTCCTCAGGGATCCCTTCCCTACAGGTTTTAGATGTGTGTCTGCTCCAGAACACCTGATTCAAATTCTGACATGACCTCCTATACAGGCATCAAGAATGGAGGGTCAAACTGGACAAAATTAATACAATAAAATCATCATTAAATAAATAAATGTTGTGAATGTCCCATAAGTGAAGTAAATGTAACATGAAAGAAATGTAACATTAAATGTGCCATTAAATTAAAGGTACCATTTATTTATTTAATACATCATTAGAAACAATAAATGTACCATTATATCATGAAATGGAATATTATGCAATTAAATGTGCCACTGAATAATTAAGTATAACTTTAAAGATGACATGACATAATTAGTGGTACACTTAATATTTAATGATGTATTAAATAAATTGTACATTTAATGGTGACTCGCATTATAGTATAGGGTTCTTGGAAAAAACTACACAATGGCGGTGTCGAGCCAAGTTTTTTTTTCTTAAAGTTTATAACAAAGTCTCAGTTTTACATTTCCAAAGACAATTGATCCTAGTTTATTCTCCCTCCTATTGGTTAGCTCCCGCTCCCGTCTGCTCCCGTTCATTTTCTATCCTGTACCGTCCCAATCACTTGATCTTTACTAATGCTGTCTCCCATCACGCAGGATTCCCATGGGATTCCCAAAAAAATGTCAGCCTCTAATGCGGACCAAGCTCTGACACCGGTCGTACAGGGACCTAACAACCAGTATCAAAGGGCCTGGTGCCCCATACTCCCGGAGTAACCCCCACAGGATTCCCCGAGGGACACGGTCAAACGCCTTCTGCAAGTCCACAAAGCACATGTAGACTAGTTGGGCGAACTCCCATGATCTCTCTCCAGGACCCTGCTGAGGGTGTAGAGCTGGTCCAGTGTCCCAAAAACCACACTGCTCTTCCTGAATCCGAGGTTCTCTCCAGAACCCCTAAATAGACCTTACAAGGGAGGCTTAAGAGTGTGACTCCTCCATAGATGAAACACACTCTACGGGGGGACCACCACCCCGGTCTGCCAATCCAGTGGAACTGCCACTGATGTTCACGCGATGCTGCTCATTAACCAACACGATCCTACAACATCCTTAGAGCCTTAAGGAAGTCCGGGTGAATCTCATCCACCCCAGGGCCCTTACCACCAAGGAGCTTTTTAATCACCTCGATGATCAATCTGAAAATTCAATACTAGTTTATTCATAATAACTGGCATAAACACATCTGCTTAAAAGAAGAAGAAAAAAACAAGAATCAGATCTGTTTTACTCAGCAAGTCGTGCTTTTTAACTAGATAAAACAAGAAATCAACACAAGTGAAAAACAGATATAGAGTTAAAATCAGATGTTTAGATATACAATATAAAAAAAAACACATAACTGTAAATACATGGTGCCTTGAAGGCGAAATGTTTTCATTTCTTAAATAAATTGTCCAAACAAAACGTTCATAACCTACTTAGGGATGGTGAAACTTCTTATCTTTATGTAGTTTCACTGTCATAAAACTGCAAAATTCTTTCTCAGGAATGGCTTTTCAAATAAGTATGAGCAGGAAATATATGAAAGTTACTGTAAGTTGTGCAGTTGACAACAAAAATAACTTCTGGCCAGTTGGATTTCTGGTTCTGCAGGGAATTGTTTTATGGATACATGCCAAAATATTTCCAAGCCAGTGAATCTTAGCGAGGCAGCATTAGCCAATATTTACAGAGGTGAGAGAAGAAGTCTCTGCTCTTGGTCATTATTGTTTCCAAAGAAACAATTATTGTTTCCATAGAAACAATAATGAACAATAAAAAAAATAGATATGTTTTTATTTTATTCTGAAACTAAATACTTTTTTCTGTTTAGCAACTTGACTGAGGTTCAGCTATTTTTTAAATATGGAGAAACGTTGCAGTGCCCAGATGTGCAAGCCTGATTGAGACACAGACTCAGTCATTTACTTCACCCTTTATATGTTTAGATAACTGATACTAGTTTGTAAAAATCTGTTTCCACTTTGATATGTTGTTTTTGTAAATTTCTCCAGTTCTTGACTGAAAAGCTAGTAGTGCCCATGATTTCAGTCGTAAAAGCAGATAAAGAGTGCAACATCCAAGGGGGGTTAATAAAGTCATCAGACATTTAGATGAGTTGTTTTCCTAAGAAGCCACACATTTGCTAACAAACTGGGTCAAGAATACAAAGAAATATAAATCCATAACATAAATGAGAGACATTAATGTGGCCTGTTTGCCTAGTTTCTATCCGACCTTGTAGTAAATGATTTACGGAGGGAGGTGAAAGGTAACGGGAGGAGGAGCATTTCTTCTAGTTCTCCATTTTTTGTGTATTTTTCAGTCATTAGGAACATATTTTAATTCCTTTCTCTTATTTCTTTTTTTCCTTTCCTTTTCCGAAGCTGGAGAAAGACAGACAACGTCCTGAGCATCAGTCATCCGGGAAGCCAGGAAGATAAGGGGAACATCCCAGTAAAAATATTTAAAGAAAATATTGGATTTATCTGTTATTTTTTGTTCACCTATGGCATTATATGTTCTAAATTGTTTATTCTGTTTGCTCCCATCCTTCCTATTTTTATTGCTGTGTTTGGTTCTCCGCTGGCCCAGATTATGTTGTTGGGCCAAGCTGGCTGTCAGGGCTGCAGGCTGGAGACTGTGGGTCTTTATCTGTTTGGCCTTGGAGCTGCCACTTCACAGCTATAAAAGAACAAAAACCGAGAAGCTGAAATCATCAGAGCCAAATATGTTGTCAGGTCACACCTCAGATGGACCAAGGCTCATCTGTAAACCCACTGCACTGGCCAGATATCTCCTGCAGCACTGTGGCTCTCTCACAAAAGCAAAACTGGCTGGCTGGCCTTGGGGAGACCCCCACCTTCAGACTGTCTCCAGCCAAAAGTGTGGAGAACATGGACACAACATACAGTTCACCAGAGACCACCTGTTGCTGAAAGATGGAGGGACTGTAGCCCTGGACTGGATGGTGGGGACGAGACTTATTGAGGCGACGGTACAGAGGAGGTGGGATGTGAAGAAAGAGAATCAATCAGGGAGGAAGGCACTTGGGTGCTTCACCTCTACACCTCCTGTCCTTCTCCTCATCCCTCAGTTCTGGGGAGGGATAACTCCTCACTTACAGCTGCTCTGCCATCAGGCCATGCGGGAGGGCTTCAATGTGGTGGTGTTTCACCATCGAGGCACAGCAGGGTCCCCACTTACTACGGCAAGACTCAGTGAGTTTGGAGACCCAGTGGATCTGGAACAGGTACACATTAAAAACTGACTCAACCTAAGTCAGTTTAGTCTCCTAGCAGTTTTTGGTTAAGGCTGAATCATATTTTACCCTATTTCTCCTGTTTCTTTGTTTTTCATGATGTATTGGGAGGGCAACGTGTTTTAAAAGTGTACCCTTTCAAACTGCTACATTAGCAAACACTCCTATCTTCTGAACAAATACAAACTGGATTCCAAAAAAGTTGGGACACTAAACAAATTGTGAATAAAAACTGAATGCAATGATGTGGAGGTGCCAACATCAAATATGTTATTCAGAATAGAACACAAATCACAGATCAAAAGTTTAAACTGAGAGAATGTATCATTTTAAGGGAAAAATATGTTGTTTCAAAATTACATGGTGTCAACAAATCCCAAAACAGTTGGGACAAGTAGCAATAAGTGGCTGGAAAAAGGAAATTGAGCATCTAACGAACAGCTGGAAGACCAGTGAACACTAATTAGGTCAATTGACAACATGATTGAGTATAAAAAGAACTTCTCAGAGTGTCAGTGTCTCTCTGAAGCCAAGATGGTAAGAGGATCACCAATTCCACCATTGTGCAGAAAGATAGTGCAGCAATACCAGAATGGTGTTACCCAGCGTAAAATAGCAAAGACTTTCAAGTTATCATCATCAACCGTGCATTACATCATCAAAAGATTCAGAGAATCTGGAACAATCGCTGTGCGTCAAGGCCGTAAAACTCTACTGGATGCTCGTGATCTCCGGGCTCTTAAACGTCACTGCACCTCAAACAGGAATGCCACTGTCAAGGAAATAACAGAATGAGCTCAGGAATACTTCCAGAAAGCATCGTCAGTGAACACAATCCACCGTGCCATCTGCCGTTGCCAGCTGAAACTCTACAGTGCAAAGAGGAAGCCATTTCTAAGCAAGCTCAACAAGCTCAGACGTTTGCACTGGGCCAGGGGTCTATTAAAATGGAGTGTGGCAAAATGGAAGACTGTTCTGTGGTCAGATGAGTCACGATTTGAAGTTCTTTATGGAATACTGGGACGCCATGTCATCCGGGCCAGAGAGGACAAAGATAACCCAAGTTGTTATCAACGCTCCGTTCAGAAGCCTGCATCACTGATGGTATGGGGTTGCTTGAGTGCTTGTGGCATGGGCAGCTTGCATGTCTGGAAAGGCACCATTAATGCCTCTTTCAGGGAAGACCCTGCATTGTTCAACAAGATAATGCCAGACCACATTCTGCAGCAATCACAACATCATGGCTACGTAGGAGAAGGATCTAGAAGGATCCGGGTACTGAAATGGCCAGCCTGCAGTCCAGATCTTTCACCTATAGAGAGCATTTAGCGCATCATAAAGTGGAAGGTGCGGCAAAAAAGGCCCAAGACGATTGAACAGTTAGAGGCCTGTATTAGACATGAATGGGAGAGCATTCCTATTTCTAAACTTGAGAAACTGGTCTCCTCCGTCCCCAGACGTCTGTTGAGTGTTGTAAGAAGAAGGGGGGATGCCACACAGTGGTAAACATGGCCTTGTCCCAACTTTTTTGGGATTTGTTGATGCCATGTAATTTTGAAACAACATATTTTTCCCTTAAAATGATACATTCTCTCAGTTTAAACTTTTGATCTGTGATTTGTGTTCTATTCTGAATAAAATATTAGATGTTGGCACCTCCACATCATTGCATTCAGTTTTTATTCACAATATGTTTAGTGTCCCCAACTTTTTTGGAATCCGGTTTGTATTTTACAAAAACATTTAACATGTAGTCAGGCATCTTTAACTCTGGTCCTTGAGAGATACTGTCCTTAAAATGTTTAGATGCATCCCTGCTCCAAAACAAGCCATTTACCTCCTCAGCATGTCATCAAGTTCTGCAGAGGCTTGATAGGGAGTCAATTATTTGAAATTGATATGTTGTAGCCGGTGGCGGTTTTCAACAAAAATGCTTGCGGGCTCAACTTTATGCAGCCACAAAGAAACAAGATAAACTAGTCTCAATCTGCATTTCAATGATTGAGTTCAGTGTTGCATTATCCTGTTCAGGTTTGATTAATCCAAGTATTTTAGAGTTTGAGCCAATGCAATCTATATCCCTTAAAATATTGAAATACCCCTTTAATTTAATGGAATCAGAAGCTGCTCTATCAAATGCTTTGTATTGCTTTTATGCATCTGCAGGCACCCCGTGTGTTGGGTGAGAATTATGCTTCATAAAACAGCGCTTTAGTAGAGGTTTGGGGAGGCAGAAAGAGAGGCTCGCCCAGGTGTCCATTCATGCATCAACGCCGCATTTTAGAGGAAATGTAATCATCTTTTTTTCCTACATTAGTACAAGTTTAGATGAGGTACCTTCATAACTCAGCCTTTAAATGTGGTGTAAGAACTTCCATTGCTGACTCCACTTTGATATATTTGGCTTTAACTCAGATTGTTTCCTCTTTATTTACCACGACCTTACAGTGACAGTCTTGTCCATGCTGTGTGTTGTCAGGCAGTGGCTTATGTCCACAGTCGCCACCCATCCTCTGTGCTGGTTGCAGTGAGTGAGGGATCGGGTTCTGGGGTCCTGCTATCCTACTTGGGCGAGAGAGGTTCAAGCACCTGTTTAACAGCAGCTGCAGCCATCTCACCTGTGCTGCTGGGCCAACTGTGGTTTGAAAGCGCTATGCCGCCTATGTACCGCTGGGGGGTGCTATTTCACAGGAAAATGCAGCTCAGAAGGTAAGAGAAATTTGTATGTAGGTATACTATGTATAAAAACACAGTTTATAGATGCTAAAGATATCTATTTTTCCATGGGCTTATTAGATACGTAAGTTCCCTCAGAGGAATGGTGGATGTGGATCGTGCCCTCAGCTCTTCCAGCCTCAGAGACTTTGAAGAAGCTCTTTTCTGCTCTCCGACTAAGGTTTCTCCATCCTCGGAGAGATCTTTAAACCCTGCATCTTCCTCCCTGAGGGGCCTCACACCAGCAGGAGCCTGGGCTCTGGGAGAAAGAGGTTACCCAGCCCAGGATTGGGACAGCTACTGGGGGAGCAATGAACCTTTGAGAGATGCAGATGAGGTGGCGGTCCCAGTGCTCTGTATCTGCAGCTCTGATGACCCTCTCCTCCCTCCAATCTCCACACTTCCCCTTTCCCTTTTCCAAAGCAACCCTTACTTCCTGCTGGCGTTAACAGACAGAGGAGGGCACTGTGGGTTCACCCTGGAGGCCGGGAAGCAGATGGATGAAGGGAGAACAAGAAAAGAGGACGAAGATGAAGGTATTTGGAGTCATAATGCAGTTCTTGAGTACCTAAGAGTGGTGTCTGATTTCCTGAAAGAGGCAGAGAGGGATTGGAAAAGCTGGCAAGGCCGACTAGAAGTGAACAGTCTCAAAGGACAGAAGAGCAGAATGAACACTACATCACTGCCTCATCGGAGGAGAGGCGCCATGATAAAGAAATCGAGACCCCAACCAGCTAGTGTGGATGATGTAGAGGGAGACCCCTTTACCTGGAAGAGGTCCTTTACTCGTTAAGACTGACAGTGATCTTAAGGCGGGGCATTAAGATCACTGACAGCGTATTCCTTTAAACAAATGAAAACCAGGAGCAGCAAGGACAACTTTTAAAGGTAGAGTTAAAATCAAGCTACTGGTTTTCAAAAATAGGAAAACAAATTTTGATCCGTTTCTGTTGATTTTATCTGAAGCGGTTGACAACAGCAAAGGCCAGAAAGGTTAGTCCAGGGCCATGTTTACCATGGTGTTTCACCACCTCCTGTTTTAAGAACATTGACCAACTGCTGCAGCTGTGCTTATCAGGTCTGGGGCCTTCATTGCTTAATGTCAGCAAGTCTGGGCTGCAGGGAGACCAGAATAGCATCTCAAAGCTTCTTTGTTGTTTATATCAATTTCAACATGGTGATATCTTCAGAATTTAGTCTGAAAATGTATTTTTGTAATTAATCTAGATGTCAGAATGTTATTTCACTGTATCAATTCGTATTATTTGAGCCTCATGCATTACTGTTTAAGCCTTTAAAGACAACTTTGTGCAGGATTCATCCGTGGTTCTTTAGGCTGGTTAGATACCATCCACGATGATTTTCAAACCCTGAAGAAAAGTGTCCTCTTGCTGAGCCCAGGATTTACTCAGTAACATGATACTCCATTTATGCCAATATTTGAAAAAGTACATGAAGTAAATAAAGTATATCTCATCATGCAAAGGTTCTGTGTGTCAGCAGTTTTCTAAAAAATGAAAATTTTAATATTTAAGGTTCTTGATTTTGTAAACAACTCAGTTCCATTGACAATGTTGACATCTCACACTTACAAGCACTATGCAACAGAGAAATATTAAAATTACTTTATTACAGATGATTCTTTATCCAGTAGCCCTCTTCCAACAAAAAATAGTAATTACAAACAAAATATTACATTTATCCCCTAAACCTTGCATCTGAATTACTGTTATACATTTTAAATCACTTATTTTTCATCCGAAGGGATATCTATTCTCTTCTGCTATGCACATTCAGCTTTTTTATTTGTATTTTTTTTTTTTTTGCACCCACTATACACTTTAATACAGATCTCTGGACAAAGGAGAATAAAACAGCAAGATTCACCAAATATGACATGAAGGATAAAAGGAATACTGATAAACAGACTGTACAGAGAAGTAACCCGGCCTTCCACCTACTTCCAGCCAACAGCAGCTGCCCCCTTCAGAAGGAGGAAGGGGGCGGGGTGTCACAGTAGACTCGTAAAACTGGTCAGCTACTTGTGCAATCAGTGCAACCAATCCAGTTCAGAGTGACCAATGTCTAAAGCTAGACTCTGTCCCCCACTGCCTTGCGAAAAATTAAAAATTTTTTTTAAAAAATCTATAGAAAATAGATCTAAAACTCTGCAGCTTGATTGGCTCTCTGCAGACAGCTCATGGAAAAAAATCTTGTGGGCATAAAACTCCAAAGAGCTGAAGGGAAGGGTAATAAAGAAATGTTTGCAAAGACGTACTCATGTTTTGTTTCTAAACTAAGAAACTACCATGTTTTGACACATTTGGGGGGGTAATTTGTGTTGCTTATTTCTAAATTTGAGTCAACATTTTTCAAAAATTCTAAAACCAATTCTTAGCCTTGTGCAGGAGTTTGGAGACTACTTCAGGATGTGCATTAGGTTTTCTGACATTTAACAGGTTTATTTTTGATTTTAAGGGCAATTATTTACTTTAGGCCTGAGAGTCTACCTGGTATAACATTGTCAGTGTAATACAGTCAGAGCTACAAGGACAAAAATCATGTGCAAAAATCCTCCTCATACACTTTTAAACAAAAGGTTTGCCACTTCCTCAAGGCATTCTGACCTAAAGTTGTGTTTTCATTCACAACTGAAAAAATGTTGCAAACAGAACAAGTGAAAACTCAGCAAACGCTAGTTTTAACTACAGCAACTCTAAAGCCACAGCATTGTGCCCTCATCGCAGGTTCATCTCGCTTTGATTTGTCGTTTAGATTTCCGGACTGTACAATATTAACATGTTGACTGTACATTCCATCTGTGAAAATCACAAAGCGTGTAATTTCACAATAAGACTTGGATCTTCTCTAAAAGTCTTTTTCTATAGATTTATATAACAACACATATCCAGTTCATCTTTTCTTGCTCTGAGGGTGGTTTCCCTGCAGATCAGTGAGGGGCCTGAGGGGCCTCAAGAGACACGGGAAGGAAGGAAGCGAAGGACGCATGGAGATAAGGCGGTCAGATCAGATTGGAGGGTGAGATAGAGCAGGGTGTCAGACCGGGGAAGGGTTTTTGCAGGAGCACGGCAGCGGAGATCCCAGCACCACCTCCCATGGATCCGCTAGAACATTCAGCAGTCACCAACCGACAGACAAGCTGTTTATTTATTTGTATCTTTTTTTTTTTTTTACTTTAAAATCAACATTTACAACTTGTTTGACAACAGATCTTTGTGCCGTTTCTTGTCCAAAATCCTAGCATTTATACTTTCTCTGTACATGCATCCATTACCCGAGTTAACGTACTGCTTTGACTGTGGAATAAAAACTACCATGTGTGCATGTGTGTGGAATCAGGAATAACATTTTGAGTTGGCTTTGGCCAAAGTGCAACTCACTGTGACTGCACCCCATCATAAAGGCAGACGGGCTTTACTGCATTGTTCAGGACACTGTTCAGTTACTGCTAGTAGGTGAAGAGCGATCACCAGTTTTTATTCAAGCTGTGGTTAGGTATTGCTGAAAACCCATCCCTTTCATCAAGGATGGTGGACTAATATGGCAACAGCATCCCTTAGAGTGAGACTGGGTGGGCAGAGGTCTGTGGAAACCCAAGAGATGAGCCGATAATGACTACTACTACTACTTGGCCGTGCGGCTTTAACTGACTGAGCCTCTGGCACACACCTTAAAATACAATCAATTGGTGGCACAGACTGTCGTGAACCCAACACCTCTTACCATTAGCATGTTAGCAGTCTGACCCCAAAGTCTTAAAGTAACTAGAGATGCACTGAGAAATTGGCGGTGACCGTGATCGGCTGATTTTAAGCTTAACGGCACAGAACCACTAGTCAAAAATTGGAAATCCAACTTTTTTTCCAATCATTGAATGCAACACAAGAGAAGGCTACCAGGTCCTGCTAACAACAACACTATTTGGTATGGAAGTTGTTACTGCAGAAAGACTATTATTACTAGCTATTATTAGTATTAGTGAAGTGTTCTGAAGTAAGCAAAGAAAAAAGCTGTAAGTAGAAAAATTAGACAAATTACTATAAAGACATCTGTTGACTCAGGCTGCTGCAACACCGAGCCAAATAAGTGCTTGTCCACCAATTCTGTACTTTTGGCTGTTTTAAACCCGACGTTTTCGGTTTTTGCAACTTCTTTGGGTTCCCACATTTAGGACATTTGGTCAAACTGAGAAAGGGACAAACAGACCCAGAGCCAACTACAGCAGATAACAGGAAATTTGTTTTTTTAGGGCTTAAGCTTACAACCTTAGCACCTCCTTGGAACCTGCTGGGTTTAGAAATGTTGTCGACCTTTTGGAAATTTTCATTTAAGGTTATTATCTGCATGTTGTGCAAATCATGGGAAAAAAAACCACAGTGATGGTGTTGGCTTTGGATTCAGGAGTTTAGTAAAGACCATATTTTTTTATTTTATCTGGACTCAATTAAATAGGCTCTACTTTAAAATATATTAAATTAGAATGAGCAAATCTGGAATATAAATTACACTAAATTATTTACTTAAATCACAGTTTTGAATGTTTTTGATAGACTTTATTCTGTAAAATTTCAAAAGGAGTATTAGTACTTTGTCATCTAAACCAAACCCAGTTATAGAACCAAGGATTCAGTTCTAATCTGCAACTCTAGGGTCTTATAAAATCTCTTAATCAAAATGATTTTAGAAAAACATTAAATTTAAGAGAAACAACTTTTTATAAAAACAATTACTGATTTTTAAAAAAGATGATGATGTAAGCTCAATATAAATCAATCTTAGTGCTTTATTCTTAAGAAACTCAGATTGTTTTTTAATTTTTATTTTTAGATAAGAACAGAATAGATTTAGAACAGAATAAGGAATAAAGCCTGGAAAATCTAAAATTTCTTCATGGTCATTTTTTTATTTATTTTATTTCATTTTTTATAATACTTCTCTACACCTGGAAAATGATAAAAGCTAATTCTAAACTTCTGCAGACCTTTCTGCAGAGGAACCCTGCATTATGAGAAGAACCAGTTGATGCTGACACACGACTTTCATTTTTCCCCCTCCTCTTAACTTTCCTCACTCCGTCGACTCTCCTGCCTTCCTTACGATTCAACGTTTAAGAGCACATAAAGAACTTCAACCTGTTTTGACTTCATCGCACAAGGACTTATGTAACTTCAGTGAAAGCAGCAGCTTTTTCCTCATGAGACGCCTTTCTGTGCAAACATCTGACTCAACCAACTTCTGCAATCAAAATAGTAAGACATCAACTCCATGGTGAATAAATTGCTGAGGGTAAATGGCAACAGAGACTAACTTGACAAAAACAAACATTAAAGCAGGCTGCAGTGGAGCACTGTAAATGGCATTTAGACACGGCAGTTTGGTTTCAGCTCTTAATGGTTTCCACAGACCGCCCGGTCACATCAGTCTGCAGTGTATTGTGGGAAATAACTGTATATGTGTGCTGTGTGCTTAGTGTGTGTTTTAATTACAGTGAGTGTGTTTCTTCTGTGTTTTGTTTAGGTGTATGACAGGTGGGAACCGTTGGAGATCTGAGAGGTGATGCTGGCGCTCCTGCTCATGCCCTGTTCACTCCTCCCCCCCGATGACGTCCTCCTCATAGCCTGTGGGCTGTTTCTCACCCCTCCCGCGCTTCCCTGACTACTTCTCTGACTCCCTCCTCCGGGATGGTGGAGGCTCCAGGGCGGCGGGCCGCCTGCAAGCATAGGGTGACCCCAGGGCTGCTGCGAAGTGGAGCCCCCCTGGTGATGACTATGATGGCTGCCGCCTCCACCACCTCCGGGCCACTGGCTTCCCCCCTGACCTCCCTGGCCTCCTCCACCACCTCCTCCCCCCCAGCCTCCTTGGGAATCCGTAGCCAGGTTAGTGAGCACCATGTTGCTAAAACCCAGCCGCAGCGACTCCGAGTCGAAAGCCTCAATCTCCCGGGCCTGGCGCTCCAGCAGGGAGCGGATTCGCTCCAAACGCTCATTCTGGAGGGAGAGCATTTCCTCTTCAATCTGAGGAAAAAAGAAAGTTAACAAAACATAGTACACAAATGGTCCTGCACAGGTCAGAATAAAGGGTTATTCCTTCAACATTAACATTATAAGTTAATAAGACATATAGTTTCTTTATAAAGAAATGAAATTAAAAAAAAACTTGATTTTGGATCACAAGATGACTGACTGGATAAACAGACAAACGGATGGATGGATGGATGGATGGATGGATGGATGGATGGATGGATGGATGGATGAGGGGACAAATCAACAGAAAATGTGAATAAAACCTATTGAATAAAGTATGTAAATATAAAGATTTGTTCTGAACTCCTTGTTCTCCACCCTAAAACAATTACCATGCTGTTCTACACCATGTAGAAAACCTGTGACGTTCTCATCAATGTGCACCTTGACTTATTCTGTGACAGCCCAGATAACTGCAACTTGTCTTACTTTCTGCTCCAGCAGAGCCCTCCGCAGGGACACCCTCTGCTCCAGGTCCCTCCTCTCCTTGTCATGCTGTGCTTCTGTTTGCATCTTGATCTTGCTCTGGTAGGCATTGAGCAGCTCCAGCTCCTGTTGCAGCTGCATCCTCAGAACCTGACATTCGCCCTCTTGAGCCTCATCTAACCGCAGCTGAGGGAGCCGCATCAAAGAAGAGCAAAAAAATTAACTATTTGCTGTTAGCTTAATAAAACTGATGGTAAATAAGCAACACATACGTGAAAAAAGAACTTTTTAGGTTTCAGAGTTTATTTAGTCAAAATAAAATTATATACTTACAGCCTGGGTGGAGAGCATCTCATTGATGGAGTGGTCGTACTGCTCGGCCAGAATGGCCAGCTTCCTGGTCTGCTCCTCCTTCAGCCTCTTGAGCACGGCCTTATGCTCGGCTTTCGGTGTGGTCTCAAGCAGATGGTTCCTGAGGGCCTTATACTGCCGTGTCTGTGTCTTGCACGTCTCCTGGAACTGCTTCTTAATCTGAAGCTCCTTGGACTAAAGCAAAAAAATAAATGTAGATTCTGTTAAATGCAGATTCGATGGTTTGAATATAGGTCCAGAAAAGAATCTAAAAGATCTGCACCAATATTTGTACCTTCAGGCTCTTGGGCTGCTGTCGGACCTCCATGACATGCTTGCGCCTCAGCTCCCTCTCCCTCCTCTTGTTGTACTCCAGCTGGTTGGTGAGCTCCGTCTGGTGCTGGGTCCGGATCAGCTCCGCCCGGGCCTTCTGGATAGTCGCCAGATGCCTGAACTCCAGCTCCTGCATCGACTCGTGGTGTCTGAGGAGCATCGCATGTTCCAGGTCCTTCTGCGTTTGCCGCTTGTTCAGCTCCTTGACAAAGTTGTAAAAGGTTGTTCAAACAATGAAATGAGGCAAAGGCAGTAGGTAATGTCTAGGTAGCTTATGTTATTATGTACCTCTCTCGCTAGATCTTGCTCCACGTTGTGTCTGGCAATGAGGATCCTCCGTTTGAACCGCCGACACTCCAGCTCCAGGTACTGCCTCTGTCTCCTCAGCAAGTTGGCCTCCTCTTCTGCCTGTAAACGAAAAAACAGGTCCGGAAAATAAATAGAAGTCCAATTCCCAGCTACTAAAACCTTAGAGAACTTTGCAAATAAGGTTTTGTCAATAGGTTTTTCCCTTTAAATTATTTTGTAAAAAGCACATGGTCCTCATAGTGTGTACTTAAAGTACTCACCTGAAAGTGCTGGATGTTTTCTTTCTGTTTGGACAGCCACTCCTGCTTCTCCTTTTTGGGAGTTGACTGGTTCTCGCTCAGTTCCTGCCATACAAGTATCATTTAGTTCAGATGGATTAACAAATAAAAACATCTATGTTAAGATTGAGAAATTAGTTAGTTTTATTAGTTTAAGGCCAAAGGTAACAACACCACTTGCACGGCTACCTCTTTTAGCTGCTCCTTGCGTAGTTTATATTCCCGCTTCTGGGACTCCAAAAAGCTGCTGAGCTCCTTCTTCTGCTGAACCTGGATGTGCTGCTGAAACTTCTTCTCATCGTTGGCAAATGTCTTCAGCTGAAAATCACATGAAAATATCAATAAATGAAATAGAATACAATTGTTTTAGTTTTTGTAAATGCATGATTAGCTTCAGTTTGGTTAGTTTGAGTGCATACATCTTTCTCTAGTGCTGCCTGGTGTTTCTTAAGGAGCTTCTCCATCTCCTGAGTGAAATTGTTCCTCAGACTCTCTAGCTCTTTGTCAAGCCGCAGCCGGTGTTCATCCATTTCTCCTTTCAGCTTGTTCTCCAGGGCCATCAGGTGCTTCTGGTGCTGCCGCCTCATGCGTTTGTACCCTGACATTTGCTCCCTGAGCTCAGAGTCCTGCTCATGCTCCTGCATCTCTCGAGTCACCTGCAACACGGAGATTCATCAGAATGATGGCAAATTCCACACAGAGGATGTGAGAGAAAACAAGCGAGAGAGGGTGGTCTTACAAGTGATGCCGTGCGTATGGTGGCAAAGTGCTCTCTGTTGCGGTGGTGCTTCCTCGGGGCCTGAGCTGGTGCTGGCTGTGGCTCAGTAGGTTGACTGATGGCTGCCTGCTCCCCAGAAAGACTCTCCTCTTCCTCCTGCATGGAAAGGAAAACTAAATTACTTGGAAATGATTAATAATAATAGGGCACAGATGCATTGCACAATGTATAAAATACATTTAAATAACTTTAGCTTTTTTTATGTGCAAAATTTCAAAAAAATACCAACAGACTAGTTTGCCCTCTGGTGGCTGCTAAAAGTCATCTTCAGCAGTTTCCTGTTTAAGCTAAAACTGCTCAATTTGTTCTCAATGAGTTTAACCAATTACATCATCTCAGTCATACAGAGGCCTGCTAATATTCATAACCCTTTAGCTTTCATAGGGTAAACAAATGTACCAGTAGGTGGCGCCAAGTGTCATTTTTAACTTTATTACATAAAGAAAATGCAGAATTTGTGACAATTAACTTGATTCTAATTGGAAATGATTTCATTCAGATATGTCATTTCTTTATATTATAACCAACTAAACCACTTTTTAAGAGCATTTTTACCTTTATGCTCAAGGTTGGGAAGCTTGGTTTATTTTAATAAGGCTTTTCATTATTTATTGTAGTTTAGTCCTAAATATTAAAAGGGTCTCTCTCTTGTTTTTAGTTTTTTTTGGTCTTTTTTTATTATTATGTGACTGTAATCATTTAGTTAATTGTTTGCAGTACGCCCAACGTTGTGTGTTTATAATGTTGTGTAGATAAAAAAAAGGATCACAGCAGCATCACACATTTGCCGTTGGGTCTGTGATCAATTCACACTACCCGACTGCGCCAGATTCGGTTTAAAAAAATTAAACCGTGTGTTTGTATGACTGGAGTAGGGTCGTGTCAACTCCCCTCACACAACTGACAACTACAGTCTTCACTCGCTCTCACGCCTACAAATGTTTGTGCCAACCCAACCTGTCGATGGTCCCCATCTACTGTAGACTGATGTAGACCTTTCCCCACGGGGAATCGAGAGTAAAATCGGGCAAAATAAATCGTCTTGTGTGTCCTGAGTTTAACAGCGGCTGATTCCCCTACATGACTTGTGGGAAACTGCAAACAGAACTTAATACGATTTTCTTTCTTCCATAACTTTCTACTTGTGTCTCTTCTACAAAGACCAAATTTGTAGAGCACACAACTTATAGTTGTCCTGTCAACAGATCCTCCCACTTGAGCTGTGGATTTTTGCTGCTCCTCCAGAGTTACCATGGGACTCTTGACTGGTTTTCTGTTTAATTCTCTCCTCTCCAGGCCTCTCAGTTTAGGTGGAAACCATGTCTTGGTAGGGCTGAAGCCAAACTGTTCCAGTTTTCTGAAGATAAGCTGCACATTTATTCACCTAATTTATTAACTAGACGACTTTGAAGGCAATTGGTTTCACAAGAGATTATTTGTTTTATTTATAAAACAAATGTTTGAAAAGCATGTATCGTTTTTCTTTCTCTGTCCCAATTATGTACTCTTTTGTTCTGATTTGTCATATCAAATTCCCAAAAAAAACACATTTAAGTTTTATAGTTGAAACAAAACAAAATGGGAAAAACGTTGAGGTGCATAAACACTTTTGCAAAGCCCTGCATGGAAATTGATGCGTTTCTATATGTAATATACCGTGTAAAGTTTGTTCAGCTGCACAAGAACAAAATGCACAAACTGAAACAAAGGTACAGCTCTGATTTCCTGACATCACCTCGCTTGAAATAACAGGCCACGAGTGGGAGGAAATTACAGATGCATTAGCTTTTCACAACAGGACAGATAATGCAGGCTAACAATGAAGAATGAGGCACAAAGTGAAAAAACATTTTACATTGGTGGCAGTGCCCTAATTACTCATGGAAACGCAAAATGGCAGAATAAAACGACACCAAGTGTGCTGCAATCCTATGTTTTTATACATCTTTATGTTCCGATATGAGCGACTTTATTTAGAAATTATTTCTCATCTTCTGTTTCTTCTTGAGACATAAAGTGCAGATTCACTTTTTTCTTTAAATATGTGAGCAATTAATATAAAGACACTAAATAAATGCAATCAATTAAAATACATTACAGCCCTAGCAAAAACAAAATAACTCGCCATTCAAAGCACTTATATACTGTGCCCTGCAAAAGTATTAATACTTAATGATATTTCCACATATTCAGGTTATAAACAACAAACTTCGATGTATTTAGTCAGGATTTCAAGTGAGAGGCCGGGGCTGCTCAATGTATCACAAATATATGTGTAATATATGCAGCCTGTTGGATGGAGTTTCAGTGCTGTAGCTACCCACACCAAACGAGATGGCAGTGTCCACGATGCTAAAGGTCCAGGGAGCGCTGGAGGCAAGGTGGTGACAATAAGAGAAATGAAAATGTGGATTTATTGCAACTCATATCCTCATCCCATTATTTAGCAAAAGTACCACCATTCCAAGATTTCCTAATATCAAGCAGCCGTATGATAGGCCAACATAAAGTACTCCACAGTTGTGAAATGGAGGAACTATGATACATGGTTTTTCAAAGTACTATTCAATCCATCATCAGAGTATGGAAACTGCTGGGTTTACATTTAGTGTGGAGCACCTACAGAGACCTAATGCTCAGGTGGGAGAATCCGTCAACAGGGCAACTGCTTGTCCTATACTCTACAAATCTGGCCCATGTGAAAGTGTGGCAGGAGGCAAGCCATTGTAAAAATAAAGACCAAACAATCCAATTTTTAGTTTGCCACAACTCATAGGAGACACACTAAACATGTGGACAAAGTTTCTCTGTTCAGATGAGACCAAACTCGAAAACTGAACTTTTTGGCCAAAATACAAAAACAAAAAAAAACTGTAAATGTTCTTGTTTCAACAGAAAGATTACATTAAACATACCACCACAGCTACAATGGAATGGTTTGTATCAAATCATTCACAGGCTAAAATGTCCCTGTCAAAGTCCACACCTAAACCCATCCAATCTGACTGAGTTTGAGCTATTTTGCGAAGAGGAATTGGCAAAAATTTCAGACCATATCCCAAAAACCCTCCAGCTCAACGTACAGGTTTGTGGCGGTAGCAAAATAAAATGTGAAAAGGTCCAATGTTTTTTACTGTATTTTACTGTATCAGGTGTAATAACACCTTGTCAATATCTATTTAATAAAAAGTCTGTTAAAATAGAAATGTAATTAGCTATCATTATTTTTAACTTGTAAAAGTATTTAACAAGCTAACGCAGACATTCACTCCTAAAAGTCTTTTTCATTGTAGATTTATGGTTTCCATGTTTTTCTGAAATGTTCTTATGACCATCAAAGGACAGAAACAATCGCTGTTGTTAGATCCTTCCTGATCATTCAGTTTTTAGATTGAATTAATACCTCAGAGCAGCTTATTTTATTCAACTGCTCTCACTTATTAAGAGTTAATTAAGTACCTGGGTTGTTGTCTTAAGTCCCAAAGAGTCAAAAAGGGGCAGTTTTAGTTTCTCCATTTCACCTTTTTGTCCTTTTCTATTTCTTTAATATATTATGTATTAATCTGAGATTGTGTTTTCTTAACTGTACAACCTGGAGATTAGCAGATTATAATTTAAATGAAAGCCTGACATAAAAAAAAAAGTTAGAATATGAAAATAAGAGCACTTTTTAAAACCAAGAACCGAGATAAGCTGATTTAACTCATTAGTGTCACTCCACCCACCGGTTGGACATGTATCACGGAGCTGTTTGACATGACCGTGTGGTCTCCCTCCATCAGGTCCAGCTCACTGCGGCTGTCCTGGGCTGCTTCATTCAGGCTGTTGACAGAGCTGCTCTGGGAGCTGGCGCTGATGGACATGCTGGGGATGGACTGATTGCTGCCAACGCTGTTCACCGTCCCAGTGCGACCGCCGCCTAACTCCAGGTCCTGGAGCAGAGCGGACAGAGCACACGGAGAAACAGCAAGGGAGAGAGAAAGAGAAAGAAGGGACAAAAGACAGACCAAGAAACACAGAAAGTACAAAGAGGGACAGACATGCACACAAACCAACATATGCTTCATTATTTGCTCTAGATTGAGCAGCAAATACAGTGATCCGGAAACATAAATGTCCACAGACCTCATCTGCATCCTGGGCTTCTGTGGTGGGCCCGTTGTGAGCCTCCTGAAGGAGTATCTTCTTCATCTTGCGGTACTGCAAGTTGTCCAGCTCTCGCACTGCATCCTTGGTTCTCTGAATGAGATCCATCAACACAGAATCTGGACGTTCACGCTGCAGAAATGCGTGCTGGAGGGCAAGGGGACAAGCAGGAAGAAATAAACCAGAATAAATATGCAAGACATGGTAACGTGAAGCAGGAATGTCGGTGAGAAAGCAAAGAACAAAAGATAAAAACAATTTAAACACCAAAATGTTAAGCAAAAAAACGTTTCTGATGATGAACAAACAGATCAATATTAAAGTTGACTATAATCAGCAGATATTTAGCTTGGCTCTGACAAATGATTGGCTGATTGCAAACTAAAAAAAATCTGATCTTTTTGGGACAATTGAATGCACCATAATAAGCACTACTGGGTCTCACCGAAGACGATCTTCACTGTGGACGCTGAGTGAAGAATACGCAAAGTTACTCCTGATCAAAGTAATTAACGACCGCTGACACGAGGAAGGCTTGAGAAATTCCTTTCAATGCCATTCTCACATCTTCTAAAATTACAGTTGTTAAAGATAAATCATAAAACCATGTTGGCAAGTCAAAGCTTTACAAAAAAAAGGCATTATCTGTACATCTCTTATTAAAACCTTATAAATAGGGTTGGGCGATATATCGTCCTTAACATCAGCATCAGCTAATGGTCATGTTTCAACATTTCAGTGTTGATCCGATAAGTAAAACTGTGCCGATATCAACAGCGATATTTACTTCCATCTTGTTGCTGTTTGTGTAGTGTATGCGTTTGGGAGGGGAAGGGGGTTGGCCATGTGGTTTTTGTTTGCGTGACAGTGATACTGATGCAGCACAGGATTGTGGGGTGTTTAACTGAAGCAGAGAAGCAATGCCAGCGGTGTGGTAGTTTTTTCACGTGTCAAAATGGTCAGGAAATATGTATATAGTATCAGTTATCGGCCATAGCGGCAACATTGACATCGGCCCATCCGTACCAATAAACATTACAAAATGTATGAAACAATGAACCACAGTAGAATACCAAATATATTATGAGGCAGCAGAAATAAAACTGAATTCAGGCAATTTTGTTTGAACTACTCAGGTGTTATTTTGGATCGTAATATTGAAGAAGTGTTCTTTAAGCAACAGACGGCGGGTGCCAAAGTCTCCTCAGCCATTACGTCTGTGTTTGCCACTATAGAACAAAAATCATGCTCATGTGTGTCTGAGCATGATTTAAACATGAGTGAGAAAGTGAAGGATTAGGGAATCAAAACGTAGCTTATCAGGGTCAGAAGAAAGCAAAACCATCAAAGAGCGATTTATCGACTGCCGTCCTAACACAATGACCCGGTTTGCTGTTTCTGTGTAAAATGGTGGTGTTTGTGTGTGTGTGTGTGTGTGTGTGTGTGTGTGTGTGTGTGGTGCTTACACCCAACATGTCGTCAGAATGTGGCCTGTCTTGGGGGTTTTTCTGAAGGCAAGAATCGATAAAGTTTCTGAAGTAATCCGTCCTGAAATAAAGGTGAAAAGGCAGAAGGTCACAACTAAACACAAACGATCCATCAGAAGAAAATATCAACACTGAAAAACACAAAACATCTTTTATGATGATAACAAAGAGTGAAATACAGTAACCTTAGTACTCTTGAGCTCAAAGTGGCTTTGATCCAATCATTTTGGCACACACATCGTCACTCTCCATTTCATTTCAGGCAACTTTAATTTTTATTAAAAAAAACAAAAACAAAAAACGGTGCTCACCATTCACTGGATTGCAGCGTGGGGCTCTCATTCTGTGCTATGTGGTATAAGGCACTCATTGCATTCATGTTAAACAAGGGAGGCTTCCTCTCGGCTGAAAAACAAACGGTCAGACAACATATTTAAATTACTGAGTCAAAGATGCGTATCATACTAAGAACTTTTCAGGCTGAACCCCCTTCTAAGTAACCATTTCAGACCACCCCAAATAAGAAATAAAATATTTACATAACATACATAATATTTCTGAACTATTTTTGTTTTTATTCTTATTCTCTTCTCTTGCTGTGTCAATTAAAGACAGTGTGAACTGATTGGGACATTTTGTCTTTCAGCTGGCTCTAAAACAAAGAACCATGAAACGGGAACTAAACTTTGCAAGACTGGTACAAATAAAGGTGACTACTCATTTAGCCTTTACATATTTTAAAACAAAAATCTAACCTGTCTAATCTCTAGAGTCATAGCAATGAAGCTGAATTTGTGCAAAGAATAAAAAACAAAAATATTTGTTGCTGCTGCATGGGTGCATCAAAAATGTAATATCATATGATCTTCCAATGTTATCATTAAGTAAGTAAATAAGTAAGCAAGTAAAACCAATGAAAAAATGATTTTTAAACAGATGTATCAGCCTACTGAAAAGTATGTCCATGTTAAGCACATTCTGGGCCTGATCTTCAAAGATCCCAAACAGGGGGCACTGAATTGCTTGTGCAAAAAAAACAAAAAAACAAAATTGCACATACAATAAGGGGGCGTGTTGAGCACGATCTTTGAATATTGCGGGTGCAATGGATAACAGGTGCAAAAGAAGTCCAGACCTCCCTATTTACACTAGGAAATTGTGTGTGCTACTGGCTGGCTGCTACTGCCCCCAGTAGAACCAGAGGAATAGCAAACAAAAGCTGTGCTGCTGGAAACATGCATGGGTTGTTGCGCTGCTTCATTATAAATGATCCAGTTGCTGATTTTTACCTAGAAACCAAGAAAACCAAGAGTTGCAAGGAGTTTTATCATAGGAGCGACGTCGTGGCTTTTGTTTGTGATTGGCTCCCCCTCCCATAAATTTTTACATTTGGGTCATAATCATGTTTTGCATAGTCATGAAGGCAAACATGCTAAAGAGTTTGCGCCCACCGTTCGGCTGATTTTACAGACGCAATCAAATAATCACCTGGAGTGTAGATCAGCCTTGCGGATGCAAACAGGTTTGCGTGTGGTTTTGTACACGCAAACCTTTTCAAGATCAGACCCTATGTTGGGGCTCCTTTTGTAAGGATTCGTCAACATGGTGGCTCTTGCTGGGATGTTAAGAAAGCCCAGGTTGCTTTAACGGCGGCCTTCAGCTCTTCTGCATTGTTGCGTCGAATGTCCCTCAACTTCCTCTTGACAAACCTCAAATTCTCTATAGGTCAAGGGACTTTGTTGGCCAAACAAGAACAGTGATACCATGGTCATTAAAACAGGTATTCTGACTTTTGGCAGCAGCCAGCATCTTAATAAAGCTACTCAGCAGAGGGAAGCATGAAGTTCTTTGCTTCATATTCCTCTCATGGCTGCAGTTATCCCTGTTGCCTGTAACTTCTTTCTACCACAAGTTTTCCTTGCACTTAACTTTCATAGTCTCAATAATACTTAAAAAAATAATTTCTTTACCAATGACCTATTGTGGCTTACGTGCCTAGTGGAGGGCACCAAGTCAACAGTTTTCCTCCTGATTCCGAAGGCCATAACATCATTATAACAAAACATTTTTGCACAAAAGGAAATCTATTTTTCATGGGTCTAATGTACTATTCCGATTTCCAGGGAAAGACGGTTTTGGCTTTCCATTAGATGTAAGATATAATTATCTAAATTTACAGAAATAAATAGTTGAAATGTATCACTCTGTGTGTACTGAATCTTTGTAATATTCCAAAAACATTTTTTCTTTTATTTGAGCTCCAGAAATAACATTTTTTGATGATATTCTATCTTTCCAATACCTTCATATCCACTATTAAACAGATGAGCTTCAGTCATCTCTTTAAAGAGGCATGTGATTCCCTAGTTTGGGCCAACATTTTGTACCACTGTTGCATTTATTCAGTCTCCATAGAAACAAATGTTGATTGTTCAACAAGAAAATGTAAACATGGCCGGTCTAAACATTATTTCCACCTGCAATGTTTTCATGACTGAAAAACTAAAATAAACAAACCAAAAGGAAAGACCGTGCAACCCCACACTTTGAGAACCGCTGGGTTTACACTAAAGAAGTGCTGTGACGTACCTAACTCTATACAGGTAATGCCTAAGGACCAGACATCCACTTTCCCGTCATACTGGCCCTCATCCATAGCTAGAATCACTTCCGGGGCCATCCTGGGTAAAAGTAAAAATCAGGTTTCAACAAATAAATCTAAGGGACACTTCATCACACTAATTTTGCTGTTTGTCCTTTGTTTTACTCTCCTGTCACAGAATTCTTAAAAAAAAAAAAAAAAGGAGATGATGATTTTAGGCATAAATAAAGTATTTTTTTCTCCACCATATTTCACACTAACACGTGAAGGAGTACATCTAGTAATGTTTGAATTTGGAGCATAAGATGCTGTAAAGAGAAACAGGAGAGACCCATTTGAATATGTCAGCTGGTAGCTATTAGCAATGCATGAATATGCAAACAGAGGCAAAGTCTTTTTTACAGTCAAATCTACTACAGAAATCTAAATATTTCCAGGAAAACACAAACAGCAATAGACTTACCGTATTTTCCGCACTATAAGGCACACTTAAAAACCATTAATTTTCTCAAAAAATGACAGTGCGCCTTGTAATCCGGAGCGCCTTATATATGGATCAATTGGTTAATCGGTTGATCCATACTGGTTGTACACGGCGCTCTGTCAAAATGTTTCAGTACGACTGGTAAACTACAAAGCCGCACCGCTTGCAGCATTACGGCTACCGTAGTCAGGGGCGTCACCGAAGTAATAGCGGTAAACACCTGTACTGTGCTTACTCCTAGTCCAACACCACTTGTGTGTGTATAACGACCCCAAAATTGCACCTTTCAAGAGACACGCTTACAATGCTGAGTTCAAACTCAAGGCTGTCAGCTACGCAGTAGAACATGGGAATAGAGCAGCAGCGAGAGAATTCAACAGTTAACGCTACTATATTGTGAATGTACTAACGTTTGATTTAGTGCATCAAACTGTTTCTTTTACGTGTTTACTGAATCAGGGAAAAGTTCCCTTTCACGTTTTAACTAACGTTTGATTTCAACTTCAACTTCATAGACTCCAATGCATTCCTAACGTGCGGTTGGCTCTATTCAATAGATTTCTATGTAGAGGAGACCTTACCATGAGAGTGAATGGAGTTATCAGAACGCTGGTTTGTAGTGTTTTAATAAAGTTTGACTGACTGACTTATCTGACTGTTTTGTTGACATTCTCTTTAGCACAGCTCCATCTAGTGGATGCATAACGCAACCCCAGTCAAATGTTTGACTACAGTAGCTTCTATTCTATGCGCCTTATAATCCGGTGCGCCTTATAGTGCGGAAAATACGGTAGTTTATATGTTGTTTTTGCAGGGAGTATTTTTTTTAAACATGCTCTTTTGGTGCATGTAAACTATTTTTACTTACCAATATGGCGTTCCCACAAAAGAGTTGGCAGGTGAGGCAATGGAGGCGGAGCCAAAGTCTGCCAGTTTGACTTGGCCAGGTTCAGTCAGCAGGATGTTACCTGCTTTCACATCCCTTAAACAAAAAAAAAAAGGAGTGACGGAGAGTCATCAGTGACGTACTGTAGTGTCTAAACACACACAAAAAGCTACGTTGTGTGAAATCCCTCACCTGTGGATCATATTGTGGGAGTGAAGGTACGCCAGCCCCTGCAGAGCACCATGTGTAATGGCAGCAATCTCAACTTCTTGTAAAGGTTTTTTATGGACTGGGAGAATAAAAATAATAAAAGGTAGTAATTCTGATTTTCTAATCATGGTAAGATCATCAGTGTTATTTTAGCTCACCTTCAAGCAAGTCAGAGGCTGATCCAAGGCAATACTCCATCACCAGCTAGAAACAAGCACCAACTTTAATAATTACTCTACAGGTAGACCACTTAAGGATTATTTACATTAAAAACTGACATTTTAATTAAATTCAGCTCATTGAAAATCAATGATTTACCCATGCCGTGTGCTCACGGAGGTAACATCCCTTGTATTCTATACTGTTAGGGTGTCGGATCCTCTGCAGAAACTTGACCTCCTTTATGATGTCCTGCCATTTCTGCAGAAGACAAAAGAGGGTCAAGTCGAGCGACATGTTTCTTGGCTGTCTGTCTAGAGAGGATAGTAGGAGCAAGCGCAACATTACACATACAGATATAAGACGGTTCTGTTCGCAGATTACATAATCTGATTACAGCTAATTCATAAAGTATTATTGGTTTGCAACGTTTTGTTTACAGCAGTTACATGTAGTGTTTGGAAATCTAAATACTTTCCTGCACTCTTTTATCCTCTTTGTACATTTATTCAGAGCTGGAAAACCTTAAAATATATTAAAATGTCATACTTTTCCAGATTGTTTAACAGCGTTCAGAATATGTGACCAAAGTAATCGAACGTGTCTTACCTCATTAGACTGTTTGCCACTGTAGGACATCTTTTTAATTGCCACAACCTCATTCGTTCGCACATCCCGCGCCTGGGAAACACAAGGCACAGCTGTTGGTTCAAATTTCAAACAGAACATGCATTTAACCTTCAACGTTCTGTACATTAATCTCAACAAGAAGGTTTTTGTTTACAACCACAGCATATGGACCATTTAGGAAAAACTGCAGTCAGATGTTTTATATCAGGAAAGCCACAGTAACCTGGTGCGATTAAACTCCATCATGGACTGAACAGGACATAGCTTATCTGCTAAAATCTGAAATAGTAATGTATGGAAACACACTATAGGTTGTGTTTGAATCCCCTGTTGGCTTAATTTGGCAGGCAACATACCATTAACTAGCACTTCTCAATAGATCCTTCTACTGCTAAAACAGATAAGCTAAAGTACATTTTATGGCAGTGTAAAGAACTGTTGCCGTACAAAGTAGACAGCCCCAAAGCTGCCATGGCCAATCTCTCGGAGGTCAGAGAAAAGCTTCTCTGGATCTTCCTTGAAGAACAGCTCGGCCACATCCGGATCCTTAAGGCTCCCTGCCCTCCCAGAGGATGGCATTCTGGTTTACGTAGTCCCGTATCGCCCGCACAGAGGGGATGGGACTATCTGGGCGCAGAGCTACACCAAAGCAGCTGAAGATTCATCTGCACCTAAGTGTGAGCCTGAGGAAGTCAGCACATGGGCACCTACAGCAGAGAGAGAAGACAAAGAGAAGAAATGAGGTGTGAGCAAAAGCAAAGTGCAAAACATTCATTTTGCACAGAAGGATGAAGATGTGCGAGATGAGTCAGTAAGGGAGCATTTCAAAGGAGATTTAAAAAATTAGAAGGTGTGATCCACACTGAGAATAGTCCAACTGTTAAACTGCTGAAGCCTGTTTGATTCAGAGTGATAGTCTTTAGCAGACTTTTTTACGCAAAGACAATGAATTGATGCCTCAGTTTGACTTTTATTACTCTATGATGCCGTTTGCCCCAATCACCTTCACATGAATGTTCCCAATTCGATGTTTTAAAAGTCGTAAGACATCATGGCTGAAGGCAGTCCTCATATATTCAACAGCAGCTTTTCAGACATCTAAGGTAAACACCAAAAACAACAGACAACACAAAGTTTCTTCAGAAATGTCAGAAGCTCTTTGAATATAAACAAATGCTGGATTTTCTTTTTACCTCTGGTTATACCTTCAGCTGCTGACAATAACACGGTGAGCCAACAACAGAGTCATCACTAGTCCAGCTGTTTAGACTGCTTCAGCAATTACTGCAGATCTGTAAGCTACTGGCACGACTGAGGCAATGCAAATATCCCAGTTCAAGGATTGATTTCGTGTCCGCAACAAAGAGGTGGCCCTCAGTAATGAGAAGCGAGCTGCACACGATGATGAATAGGGATGTGGATTATTCTCTAAACTCAATTCATCAAATTTTCTCCAATTAACTTGAACTCAGTAGGATGTTATTCATATTCTCGGAAAACTTAGTTGCACTCTCTATGATGACTTATGACTGTATACTTATATAAAACCTATAACATAGAAAATGTTAGGTACACCAAAAAGAATTTGTCCTATTAACAACCATGTTTGTTTTTTTTTTGTTTGTTTTCATTTCAATTTCACAGCAATAAGAAACACAAATATGAGGCACCTTTTACTCAAAGCAGACTTTGGCACAACGATACCTTTAACTCAGCTAAAAACCTGGCTAAAACCAGCATTGAGAAAGTGGACCCACATCTCATTCCTATTTAATTTCCCTTCAGGTAAATAAAGGTATAAAGTATTTTTGAATTGAATTCCAGTTAATGCTAACAGACTAGAAAAAGTTTTACACACCAAGAAAAACAAAAACACAAAAAACTTTGTCCTTTTTATTGAAATATTGTGTGTTTAGTTCATTGTTGACCAGGTAAAAAACAAAACAAAAAAAACACTCATAATAAAATTATTCTTGTGCTTTCAATAAAAAAGAAAATACTTTTTCGACCACAGGTACCTTCAGACCGACATTTTAGCCTGTTTAGCACCAAGTTTAAGCATGCTAGTGTTAGCCTAGCATTTTAGAAAACTACTTTGGATGTCACCATCAGCAAAAGCATATGCTACAACCTTCTGAATGTCACTTTTAAGTGAGGTACATGGCAGACAACTACAATAACGTCTTTAGAACAACTGAATGTTCCTTTTCAAGCAAATACATGACATTTTGCACATTTTAATACCAGGAAATACAAGGACTCTTTAAACCCTTTGAGCTATTCTGACATCACAGTCCATCAGTGAGAAAGCATTTTACATAGCACTAAATAAACATCCTTTCCATTTCATGAAATACATTACCAAATAAAATAAAATAAATGTTGAGTAGGTTTATTTTTGACGCTGTAGCACCGTTAAAGTCACCAGATACACATATTAGCACAAGCTAGCCTTCCTGTTGTACCAAATCCACGTTGCCATTTATCGTCACAAGCCTTGCTTTACAGAAAAAGTGTGTACTTTTGTTAAGGCCAAATAAAGCCCTTAAAACAAGTTTTACGGTCAACGTGTGCTCCACAGCATCGTTTGATGATATCGGAGCTCGTGCTGCTGAACCAGCTGATCAACATTTTTTAGGAGCAATATGATCTATATAAAAACACAACAGGTTGAACTGGCTTTCGAAACCATTAAACGAAACCTCGCTAATTTATTCAAAGTGCAGTCCAAAAAAAAAAAGCTAAAACCCAGAAAATATTGTTTGGCCCAATGCTCATACTACCCTCCAATAATAACCATCGACCGGCCCAGTTGGGCAGCAATGTAAGATATGGTCAGACCTCCTGTAATGTTCTTGAAACACCACGTTTTTCCAGATAAAACCTGACGGTACTTCCTCACACTGAAGCCGTTTTGCTCTATTCAGACTTTCACTCATGCCTACAAGCAGGAGACAAAAAGTCCCAAAAAGCATGCCAGTTCTGGTATTAATTAATAGGACACATTCACACTGTTGCCACAAAATCAAAACTAACAAGACGCACCAAAGAAGAAGCGCAGAAGGATATTTGGCTAAATTAGTGATGTTGGTAATAGACCTGTGTCTAGTCGGTGCATGTTTCTGTCACCCTTCAGGACCTGTCTGCACTCTGCTTCAAAACGAAAGGGAGGGTTATTACTTATCATTTGGTCAGACATTTTATTCAAGCATAATTGTGACACATGTATTAGTTATTTAAATATGCAAGACCACAAAAGTATTTAAAATTATATGATGTACTGATCAGGATTTACTTGGCCGATACTAATTTATGCTTTTCTTTAAACCCTGACCTGCTGATTCAGTATATTTTTATACACTGCCTGGCCAAAAATAAAAGTTGCCACCTGGATTTAACTAAGCAAATAGGTACGAGCCTCCCATTGGATAATTACTGCATGGGCGATTATGTTTCAGCTGGCAACAAGTTATTTAACCCCAACTGGTGCAATGAGTTGCTTCTTATTTACAACCATGTTGAAAGACACATCCCGTGATTGTGGAAAACATGTCAGTCTGTTTCAGAAGGGTCAAATCATTGGCATGCATCAAGCAGAGAAAACCTCTAAGGAAATTGCAGAAACTACCAAAATTGGGTTAAGAATTGTCCAACACATTATTAAAAACTGGAAGGATAGTGGGGACCCATCATCTTCAAAGAAGAAATGTGGCCGGAAAAAAATCCTGAATGATCGTGATCAGCGATCGCTTAAACGTTTGGTGAAATCAAATCGAAGGAAAACAACAGTAGAGCTCTGGGCTATGTTTAATAGTGAAAGTAAGAACATTTTCATATGCACAATGTGAAGGGAACTCAAGGGATTGGGACGAACAGCTGTGTAACCTTAAGAAAACTACTAATCAGTGAGGCTAACCAGAAAAAAGGCTTCAATTTGCTATTCAGCATAAAGATTGGACTCTGGAGCAATGGAAGAAGGTCATATGGTCTGATGAGTCCAGATTTAACCTGTTCTAGAGTGATGGAGGCATCAGGGTAAGAAGAGAGGCAGGTGAAGCGATGCTTAGAATAGAAGCTAAAGGTGGTCCAACAAAATATTAGAGTGTGTGACCTTTGCTTTTTGGTGGCGACTTTTTTTGGCCAGGCAGTGTATATATATGTGCTGTAACATACAAATTTAAGGAAGTTTTGTTAAATTAAAAAAACTAAACATTGACCAGAAAAGAAAATGTGCTGCAGATTACCCGAAAGAGGTACTGGTTTGTAATATAACAAGAAATGAAGAAACTGTCCACAATTATGCATTAAGGGGTATTTTCCGAACATTTATCTTGTTTTTACTAAAGACATACCGCTCAATCAGCAAGAGATGGGAATTGGATCATTTTTTTTATTGACTGGCGGATCTCATACTGAAAACTCTGAGTCGTTTCCCTATCCATTAAATCAATCTAAAGACAGAGCTCTCCTCATATTTTTCAGTCAACTGACAGCATGGACTTCTTGCTTGTTTTTTTCTTAGTTTGATCAAAATTTGACAAACATTTGGGACATGCTTCAATTCATTAACGAGGAAAATGTTGCAATTCTTTTATTTTCTGTTTGATTCAAAACTACAACTGCTAAAAAAAAAAAAAAAACACATTTTGTTTCATGTGGTACAATTTTTTGGGAGAAAAATAAAATCTGAATTGGCGTTAAAATCTGAAGCTACCAGACATGTCTCAAAGAAAACCAAAAATTACTGTTATTTCCCAATGCCACTGGATTTTAGTTTATGATCCAGCATGAAGCAAAAACAGCAGGGTACTTTAAGATTATACTCATATAGAGTAAAAAGAAAAGCTAAAGCAAAAATCTGATTTTCTCTCTCTCTCTCTTTGTCACACACTCAATAAAACAGAACATTGAGCACAAAGTCACAAGAATAAATATGGAATAGATGTGCCTGGATGCAGGATGCGTGTGTGTACGCATGTGTAATTACTCAGAGGAACAGTGTGTTCAAATAAAAATCCCTGAACACTTTTTTTTTTTTCCCTTTACAGCTCCGGGAAAATGATTTTCTGGACGAGTTGTGTGAATTGCTTTCCTATGTGCTGTTAAATAACCAAGAAGAGGCTCTAATGAAGAGCAAAAGGTGAGGAGCAAGAGTCAAAATAACACGGAGAGGTGGATTATGAATGATCAAATACTTTTATTGATTTCTGCAGTGAATTTCATTAAGAGCTTCATGTTATCAGCAGAGGATAAACAACCCTGAAATCTGCTGAAACATCAGAAGATGAAAAAAGTATTATTCTAAAAGATTTTGGAAAAGCTGACAAAAATTCAGAATCCAATAATCATTTCAGCTACCTAATCAGCACCATTATTCAACCACTAATAAAACCTTGTCCTTAATCTCTAATTGTATCCAAGTCATTGAACACAATTACACTGATAATGATTTCAAATATGAGTGTAATTCTAAACAAAACAATGTATTATAAAAGTTTTACTCCTACAGATGCAGGCACTTTTAATGGCACCCATTGTAAAGGTTTACAGCTGTGGCATAATCTCACACTTGCAATTTTAGAAAGATCCAGCTTTGAATTTGAGTACCTTTCTCAAATTGGAAAGAAAATCCAGGTTACGAAATAAATCTCGTGACACAATTGGCAGTACCCTTGATAGCCTATTTAAAATAAATAAAACAAGCATTTTTATTGACTTTTTCTTAACCTGATCAGAGCTTTTCCGAACTTATAATTAGAAATCCGTTACTTCTTGTTTCCTAAGTATATAAATTTGATGTGACACAGAGGGCCATTTTCTCTTAGCTACACTAGGCTGGACCAGAAGCCATATTTATCTTGATGTAAAAAAAAAATCTTCAGAGCTCATTGTTAGACAACTGCACCTAAAAGTGGCAAACCAGGGTCACCAAGTCTCTATAACAAGCATTTTGGTTTGGAAGGGATGCTGGGTAAAGGCCTTTTCTGTCCTACCATCACAAGTGTTGACAACTTTGCTCAGCTCTGCTGGGACTTTAACAGGAACCGTGTGTTTTGGTCAAATGAGACCAAAACTGAGATTTTCGGCAATCAACACCTCCAGGTGGAGGTGCACGCTGTTATATATGGTAGCAGTTAGTATGGCACAACTGTAATGTAGAGGCTGAAGGGGTGAAGCAAAAAAAAGAAATCCGTAGTTTTGTTTAAGTTTTTGTTTAACAGATTAATCGATTACCATAAAAATCATTGGTTGAAGCCCTAATTGCAATGTTTTTCAAGGATAACAGATCTTTTTTGATTCATGCATATAAACTATATCTATACACCCATTCACATAGATGCTCACTGAACGTCTCAACATAATGCTTAATGCTGGAATACTAAATAATTCAAAAACCAAAATGCACTTAGTTTGTACATCTTCTAAACTGATCTCAAACCGCATAAAATATTTCTTAGCTTCTCATCGCGAAATACATGAATTCCCCTTTTATTTTAACCGCAGCTACATGATTAAAGTGTTTCCAACCCACTTAAGAGTCCAGTAAAATTCATAAATTAGATGTTTAATTGTGTTAATGTAAAATATAGAAACACCAGTCGCCGGCGGTACTGGAATCAGCCAGTAAACCGAGTGTTGGTGTAGGATTACTCACTGATCATCAGTCAAGCACTCAATAAAAGCAACACAGCCACATTACAGCTGTTTGTTCAGAGGGCATTTTTCATAATTTCAGGACCTATGTGAGAGCTGTTACCCAAATGGCTTACACACAGACTACATCTCTATCCCAAGATGGAGGGTGGGGCATTCACGCTCTTGCTTCCCAGACTGATTACAGATTGTTGACTTGACTGAGGGGAGGAAGTCAAAACTCTACAGCACCCCCCACCCACAATTTCAACAACGACACATCCCATTTTCTGCTGCTACAGCCACGATGGTGACTAAAGAGAGGAATGAGAGGGCCAAACGCTAAGAGCATTTGGGCTACCACATCTCAACCACGGGGCTCCATTAACCTTCCTCCTAAAATAAATGGCTAAGTACTAAACTGTGTCTGGTCTGCAGACGACTGTGTAAAAGTATGGGCCACTTACCGTTACATAAGTATACGAAGTTCATAATTTTGTTTTACAAAAACCAAAAATTTGTCATGTCATACATTTCCTACAATTTGCAGTTCTTTAAATGAAAAAGTGCCAGGATTACTGGAGTTTTCAGAGGCTGTAATGAGCATACACTCATGCAGTGCTGCCCCTCCACTACCTGTTGCTGCAGTCTTTTGGTAAGCAAGCAGAAACTCTAATGCACTTGTTCTTGCTTACAAGCGAGACTAACTAGGGTATTTGGAAAACAGCTGCTAAGTTATGAGCGGCACACCTGTTAAAACACCTGACCGTGGGCTCTTCCAAGCAGAAACGCCAACTTTTAACAAACTAACATCAGGTTCCTAGACTCACAGTGTTGCTCTATTAAGAGCAGAACACCCCACAGCTGTACAATTTTAAACACTTTGAAAACTACTGCTAAATTTAACAGATCCTTAGTCGATGTTTTTACTCAAGTCTGTGAATAAAAGAAAAGAAAAATTAAAGTAAAAATAAATAAATGTAACAGCTAATTGCTTTGTAAATGTAATAATCATCATGAAGCAGTAGGAGTAATTGTTGCTTTTTAGTTTTAAATGGTGTTTGATCAAAATATTGATTTTTAAGTGTTTGTGCAAATATCAGGAAACCGTGTTGTTTTCCTATCTTAATCTCATAACATCCCATACCTACCATAAAGTAACGTAAGAACGCAATCATTTAATTAAATAAGGAATTACATATAAAATGATTTTTATCTTCTACATTGAATATCTGTTTAACTGCCTAAAAAGAATAAAAGGGATCTAATGGACACTTGCCTTTGCACCTTTTGTCACATTATATCCATACAACTATGCTCCAAAGAGCCAGAGAAAACTAGTCCCTCCAATACCTTCTGTGGCATTCTATTAAAACTTAACTTTAAAATTAAAACTTCAACCAAAAAAAAAAAAAAAACTAAAAAGTTGGAACAAATTTTTCCATGCCTAAGTACACTGAAATGTAATTGGAAAAAAAAAATGGTTCCTAATGTTTACTTGAACACAGCAACTGAATTAAAAACAAAAAACATTGTTATTACACTGTAAACAGCACTGTGTGCCAGACTGAACAACACTTTAAAGCCAGAAGATAAGAAGTAGTCATCCGGCGCAACAACTGTAACAACACAAAAAAAAAAAAAAACATGAAAAACACAGTAGGGTTTACGTTTCATGTGCCTTATAAATGTTATGCAAAAATCACGTCTCCATTGTATTTATGAAAACAAGGTGGCTCATCCTGTGGAACTATTTGCTTTGCAGAGGCAGACTATCAATGCCTCTCCCTTGCATCTAGACTAAATAAACCAGGGTAGGCTTTGTTCCAGAGTCTAATCCATTTTTCCTGGGAGACACTTAAATCCATCATGCTGTTTGTCCATATTCAGCACCCTCTGGTACAAAGCTGGCGAGTAAAACATCAAAACTTTAAAAAGGGGCTTCATGTCGAGCTTGCGAACGCATTGTCCTTGCTGCAATCGCGCAGTGACAGAATGAAATAAATAGCAGGAGCACAAATCATAAAAAAAAAACCTTTCAAGTTTAGCATTAAGACTGGATTAGACCCTTTTACATGTGAGCTGCTCATACTGCAGTGTTTGCTTCACTGAGTTTTTACACTCATCCTGCGCACAGAACACACAAAGTGTGGGTGTTCAGGTACATGAAGTTAACATTTAAGCTGCCTCCGTCCTCTGTATACAAATCCTAACGTATTGCCATACACTGACTGTATTCACAATGCTCCTCATGTAGTTGATCCAGTGTGTCATGCATAACTTGGGCGACAGGAGTCACAGATACACCAAGCAGAAGGGTAGTTTGCTGAGTGCTGGCCTGCGTTACGCAATAACAACACACAACGCTGAGGAATGCGACTCACGTCAGCGCATAAAAACAACGATCAGCAGCCGATGGATCCGCTGAATTGTCGCTCTAAACGCGATATCGGGGTACACACCGCCATAACACGCAGCCTATACCTGAGAGGCAGCACCGATGTCACCAACTAATGACACACAGCAATCTATGACTCATGATATCCCTTGCGGATAAGAAAACTTCCCAAACAAAACACATCCGATCAAAGCCGAGAAGGACTTGACGTTAGCGTAAGGCTACACTGGACAAAAACAAAACCGAGGGAGTGGCACGGCTTGCAACGATAGCTGCATAAAGCGGATTAGCAAGCTAACCGCATCCAGCTAACGCGTATTTGATAAAAGCGATCTGTGTCCATTATTTACATGTCCAATTGGCTCCTTAGCCCTTCTCCCTGCGTGTTTATATTAACTATGAATAATTACGTTGGCATTGAAAACATTTGTTATACCATCAACTGATCACTGCACAGGACTTGATGGGTAAATTTGAAATCTGTCGAAGCGACAGAACATCCAAGTTGTGACAATAACTTTCTGTTAGCAGGCGAATAGCAGTAAATCTGGCTGGCTAGCTCGGATGCTAAGAGGCACTGAAAACAAGTCTCCGAAAAATACTGTTGTAAGAGCCAAGTCACCAAACCGTTAGTAAAAAAGGTTAAACTCACCAAGAAAAGGGGAAAACCACATGGGTCGAGGTATTAATGAGGCTGAATAATCCAGTCACAATGTCCGCAACCCGGGGTGGCTAAAAATCACAGCCAGCCAATGCAGTTCAGAGAAATCAAAGTGGGATTTTCGCTAGATGCAAATATAGCAATGCTAATTCGCTAACTAAACCGCATAACTGCCCTAACCCAAGCACAGAACAGTCTAAAGTGGCTTCAAGTCTTTTCTAATTCTCCATATTAACGGTATTCGTGTCTTGTCGCCTTTGCTGACTGGCACTGGCCGCAGGAATAACAACAAATTAAAGCAACGCAAGGCTAGCTAAGCTGTGAGCTGGCTAACGACAGCCAAGCGTTAACTGTCATTGGAAGCTGGCTGGCCAAACCCGCTAGCTTCCAACGTCAGACAGCAAGCAGCCAGCAAAGTTTCTCTAAAAATGGCGGCGAAGACAGAATCTCCTCCCTTGTACTGGAAAGCAAGGCAAATGATTCTTTAAAAAAAACAAAAAAAAACATGTGGAAGCAAAGCATTTAACCTGGTCGTTAGCAGCACTGTAAATGTCTCGTATGCGGTGACTGAATGCAGCGCTCTCCCTGATCTCCCAGTTAAGGCGATGCTGTGACATCCAGCAGAGGCAAGCTGAGCTGCGTGGTAGGGAGAGACATACGACTGGGTCCAGATCCACTTATAATTGCAGAGGACAGATGGGTGCTGGACCTTTTTTGGTGTGTTTGGCTTTACGCACTTCCAGCCCCTCTCTGAGCCCCCAACCTGATTAACCGTTTCAGTCTTAATTTGGCTTCTATAAATAGCCAGTCAACTAGAAAATTATATGTTATGTTCTTTATATCATAGACCAAGATAATATGTCTGTATCCAGGCATCAGAATGTAAAAGATCAACAATAACACTATATAAACCTTAGTCTCAAATATAATTACTTTGAAGGACTTTTCATGAGCTGACAATAATAATATCCTTATTATGATGAAGTGAGGTGAAATAGCTGGTGTGATCATACGTAATGTAAACAACATGTGTATCGGTTTAACCCTTATAAGCTCAGCATCCGCACAAATATCTTGGATTTTGCTCTCCATCTTTTGGGAATGGCATCATTAAATATTTTTCAAACGCTGACTCATAAAAACGTAAATCAATGACATCAGTATGTTTGTGAAGCTACAGCATACAGCAGGATCTATATATATGTTGCAGTAATCTACAATAAGAGAAGATAGGGGAGAAGGCAACGTGCATGGCAGCAGAGAGGTTAAAGATGGACATTCCACAACAGGCAGGAGGCTTGGAGACCAATCAGCTTCCAGATGAGGTTAGCTGGGGCTTTGATTGGTTGTCTGGCATCCCTGTTGTCATGATGATGGGAATCAGGGCCTGCCTGTGTGGTCTGTATCCAGGCGAGGAAGTCTCCTGATGCAATAGGATGCTGATGCTTCGGCTGCAGAGGTACCCTTCTCTGACACCCCTGCGGACGTAACGTTTGTATAGATTTAACATCTGTTAGGAGGAATAAATCAATTTATTATGCCTTGATGTGCAAAACCGTACTGATATTAAAACACCAACACTAATTCTGTCATACCTGTATAAGTGGATTCATAGTTAGTCATCATTATGTGTAAAAATAAAGTAAATAAATCACTTAATTCACTGGTGTTCTTTATGTTAAAACTGAAACAATCCGTGGTCTTTTTATAGTGTGTGAAACCCTAATATTTGTAAGATTTTACATTTATGATGACATCTCTGCATAATACTAGACCAGAAAGCCTTGGATTTAGAAAAAGTGATGGAAAAACCAGGTTTGTAATGATTATCAATATAGAGCAAGCAAACAGAAAAACATGGTATTCCCAGCAAACCTTTTTTTTAATGAATGCAAAAAGCAAGTAGATAATTTATATACAATGCTCAAAAAATAAAGTGAACACTCAAATAACACATCCTAGATCTGAATGAATGAAATATTCTCATTGAATACTTTGTTCTGTACAAAGTTGAATGTGCTGACAACAAAATCACACAAAAATCATCAATGGAAATCAAATTTATTAACCAATGGAGGCCTGGATTTGGAGTCACACACAAAATTAAAGTGGAAAAAAACACTACAGGCTGATCCAACTTTGATGTAATGTCCTTAAAACAAGTCAAGATGAGGCTCAGTATTGTGTGTGACCTCCACGTGCCTGTATGACCTCCCTGCAACGCCTGGGCATGATCCTGATGAGATGGTGGATGGTCTCCTGAGGGATCTCCTCCCAGACCTGGACTAAAACATCTGCCAACTCCTGGACAGTCTGTGGTGCAACGTGACGTTGGTGGATGGAGCGAGACATGATGTCCCAGATGTGCTCAATCGGATTCGGGTCTGGGGAACGGGCGGGCCAGTCCATAGCTTCAGTGTCTTCATTTTGCAGGAACTGCTGACACACTCCGGCCACATGAGGTCTAACATTGTCCTGCATTAGGAGGAACCCAGGCCCACCGCACCAGCATATGGTCTCACAACGGGTCTGAGGATCTCATCTCGGTACCTAATGGCAGTCAGGCTACCTCTACCTTGCAGTCCTCCAAAGAAATGCCACCCCACACCATTACTGACCCACTGCCAAACCGGTCATCCTGAAGGATGTTGCAGGCAGCAGATCGCTCTCCACGGTGTCTCCAGACTCTGTCATGTCTGTCACGTGTTCAGTGTGAACCTGCTTTCATCTGTGAAGAGCTCAGGGCACCAGTGGCGAATTTGCCAATCCTGGTTTTCTCTGGCAAATGCCAAGCGTCCTGCACGGTGTTGGGCTGTGAGCACAACCTCCATTTGTGGATGTCGGACCCTCATACCATCCTCATGGAGTTGGTTTCTGACCGTTTGTGCAGACACATGCACATTTGTGGCCTGCTGGAGGTCATTTTGCAGGGCTCTGGCAGTGCTCCTCCTGTTCCTCCTTGCACAAAGGTGGAGGTAGCGGTCCTGCTGCTGGGTTGTTGCCCTCCTACGGCCTCCTCCACGTCTCCTGGTGTACTGGCCTGTCTCCTGGTAGCGCCTCCAGGTTCTGGACACTACGCTGACAGACATAGCAAACCTTCTTGCCACAGCTCACATTGATGTGCCATTCTGGATGAGCTGCACTACCTGAGCCACTTATGTAGGTTGTAGAGTCCGTCTCATGCTACCACGAGTGTGGAAGCACCACCAACATTCAAAAGTGACCAAAACATCAGCCAGAAAGCATAGGTACTGAGAAGTGGTCTGTGGTCCCCACCTGCAGAACCACTCCTTTATTGAGAGCGTCTTGCTAATCACCAAAGATTTCCCCCTGTTGTCTATTCCATTTGAACAACATGGGAAACTGATTGTCAATCAGTGTTGCTTCCTAAGTGGACAGTTTAATTTCACAGAAGTTTGATTTACTTGGAGTTATATTGTGTTGTTAAATGTTCCCTTTATTTTTTTGATCAGTGTACAATATGAGGAAAAGAAAAATGTCTATCATGCCCAAGCATGCTTGTGAATAAAAAAAACTTTCTAATTCAGTTTATAGTTTATTTTTAAAAAGTGAAACTCATAGTGATATTTAATAAGTGAAAATTTTGAAAAATTCATTTATTTCATTAACTCAACTCACTAAGTGAAACACATTATAGATTTACTACACCAGCCTTCATTCCTGTTATTTATGATGATGTTTTGCTTACAGCTAATAAAAACACATTGAGTTTCTTAGAATATTACATCAGACCAATAAAAACATTTTTAATAGAGCAATGTTGGCCTAATGAAAAGTATGTTAGATGCTTGTCTAAAGGTTATTTACAAAAGCTACTTTTGATCTGACAAATGAGCCTCATCTGAATGCATTTCTTTTTATTTTAAAGCTTTTGGTTTACAGCTAAAGAAAACCCCCAAATTCTGTTTCTTGGTAAATTTACACATAATAGCAATACCTTTTGAAACATAAATGGTATGTTATAGCCTACAGAATATGGGGGAAGACTGTTGATATCACAGATGTCCAGCGTATAGTTATTGATACAACCAGGGTAAGTCCCAAAAGCAGACCACTGCAGGAGATTCTTTCTGTCTACACTGGTAACCATCTACAGGGGTTGGACAATGAAACTGAAACACCTGTGATTTTAGTGTGGGAGGTTTCATGGCTAAACTGGACCAGCCTGGTAGCCAGTCTTCATTGATTGCACATTGCACCAGTAAGAGCAGAGTGTGAAGGTTCAATTAGCAGGGTAAGAGCACAGTTTTGCTCAAAATATTGAAATGCACACAACATTATGGGTGACATACCAGAGTTCAAAAGAGGACAAATTGTTGGTGCGAGTCTTGCTGGCGCATCTGTGACCAAGACAGCAAGTCTTTGTGATGTATCAAGAGCCACGGTATCCAGGGTAATGTCAGCATACCACCAAGAAGGACGAACCACATCCAACAGGATTAACTGTGGACGCAAGAGGAAGCTGTCTGAAAGGGATGTTCGGGTGCTAACCCGGATTGTATCCAAAAAACGTAAAACCACGGCTGCCCAAATCACGGCAGAATTAAATGTGCACCTCAACTCTCCTGTTTCCACCAGAACTGTCCGTCGGGAGCTCCACAGGGTCAATATACACGGCCGGGCTGCTATAGCCAAACCTTTGGTCACTCATGCCAATGCCAAACGTCAGTTTCAATGGTGCAAGGAGCGCAAATCTTGGGCTGTGGACACTGTGAAACATGTATTGTTCTCTGATGAGTCCACCTTTACTGTTTTCTCCACATCTGGGAGAGTTACGGTGTGAAGAAGCCCCAAAGAAGCGTACCACCCAGACTGTTGCATGCCCAGAGTGAAGCATGGGGGTGGATCAGTGATGGTTTGGGCTGCCATATCATGGCATTCTCTTGGCCCAATACTTGTGCTAGATGGGCGCGTCACTGCCAAGGACTACCGAACCATTCTTGAGGACCATGTGCATCCAATGGTTCATTGTATCCTGAAGGCGGTGCCGTGTATCAGGATGACAATGCACCAATACACACAGCAAGACTGGTGAAAGATTGGTTTGATGAACATGAAAGTGAAGTTGAACATCTCCCATGGCCTGCATAGTCACCAGATCTAAATATTATTGAGCCACTTTGGGGTGTTTTGGAGGAGCGAATCAGGAAACGTTTTCCTCCACCAGTATCACGTAGTGACCTGGCCACTATCCTGCAAGAAGAATGGCTTAAAATCCCTCTGACCACTGTGCAGGACTTGTATATGTCATTCCCAAGACGAATTGACGCTGTATTGGCCGCAAAAGGAGGCCCTACACCATACTAATAAATTATTGTGGTCTAAAACCAGGTGTTTCAGTTTCATTGTCCAACCCCTGTAATATGAGGAAGAAACTTTAAATTGATTAAAAACAATTGTTGCTCAAGAAGCCTGGCTATGATAAGAGTGTTGTTTCCAAGTGGAAAGTTGTATGGAAAGCAAAAGTGTAATAGAAAATGGTGCACTAGCAACAGGGATAACCACAACCATGACAGGATTGTGAAGCAAAGCTTATTTAAGAGAGAGGGAGGGGATACACCAGTCATGGACTGTGACAGGAGTCAGTGCTTCAAGAGACACCACACAACGGTGTATCCGGAAATGGGCTGCATACATTAGAAGTGGGTTGTTTCCATGCCACGTTCCATTGATACAATAACTCATTCAAAATGAGCCCAGACCAATACCAATGCATGGACATACTTTTCATTAGATGATTTTACATTGGTTGTAAACCAAAAACTACTAAATTCAAACAAATAAACACAAACCGGATCTCTGTCTGTATTGATTCTGTATGAGTTTGGTTTCATAAATTAAAAATACCAAAATGAATTACCTTTTCAATGACGATTTATTTCACATCTGTTCATTTTTATTATACAGGGTGTTTTATTAAGCTTACTACCTCTTTACCGTAGTTCCCTGAGAATAATAAAGAACTGATGCTTTTACCATTGTCATAACTTCATTTGAACATCAATGACTCAGAAGGAATAGATTTCAACCAGTTTTATTGATATAGAAAGTTCAGTTTAGCTGCTTTGTACATTTGCTTAACGCTAAACCTGCCACAGAACCACAAACACAACAGATGGCAACAAAAACAGCTTTCTTGATGGTTCACATAGGGAAAAACACATGAGCCACTGATCGAGGTTTCACAAATTCAGCTGAAAAAGTTCCAGTACATCATAGTTTCAATTACATGCCAGTAACCTTTAAAAAGGGAGTGAGAATTGGACATGGCAAAGAAAACTAAGGATGACTCATGCACTGATGTTACTAAATGCATCCAGAAAGTCAAAGACTCACGATGGAAACACACACAGACTAAAGCATCTTAGAATTACATATAGTCCGCCTCAAAAAGCAATAATTAACAAGCAAAATCTCCTATGTTTTTTCCCCACAATGACAACATTTTTAGGGATGCAAATGTCAGGCCTTTTCTGAACAATTTGCTGATCAGCTTATTTTTTTACCATGAGTATAACACGCAAAAGAAAATGTGCTACTGGTTCTTTCATAGAAGTAGTTGCTTTGATACCAATAGAAGACCAGGATTATCCCAATGCATGCATTAAAGTAGGGTTTCTCAGGGCTCACTGAGAAACTCTTCCCTTCTGCCACAAACCTGACTTAGATAAGTGGGTGATTAACAGACTATCCAGCACTTGATGGCATGCAGGATACAAAGCAATCTTGAATCACGTGTGGTGGAGCAGATACCCATTAAAACATTATGGACTGTGGGTCTTAAAAACAATGCAACTGTTGATTGCCATGCTTATATACTGAAAATGGAAGGTCTTAGTTTTGATGCATTTCATGGAAAGAAAAACAAACCATGTCTTTTTTTAGTAGCGGAGCGGCTGATTATTGATCACAGCCGATCCAAGAAAAAATATTGTCTGTCCAATTTCTAGTCTACTTATTGGTGTATTTCTACAAATGTACCGCATGATATAGCATATGTATTTCAACTTTAACAAAGGAAAAAATAATACATAAAACAGAACGCAATCAGTCTTAATTCTAATTAGGATGTGTTAGTTAAAAGAAAAATATCATGAAATGAACAGATCGCTAAGTAGATGTAAAAAAAATAAAAACCCCGAACACAACCAGGCAACTAAATTCACCTGTTACATGGGTGAAAAAAATAACAGCTATGTTTTTGCAAATATATCAAAAAGAATAATAAAATAACTTTGCAGATGCTTATTATCAAGTCAAAAAAATATGTAAATATAATATACACAAGATAAAGAATGAGAGAAACAAAGGAAATGTTTTTGTTCCAGACTCAATAACTTTCTTTCAGAACAAAAGTTTATTATTAGCATCAAGCTGGAGAAAGCTGCCAAAGAAGAATAAAGTATTTCCTGGGTAAGCAGGCAACACGATGTCTTCATATGATTCTGTCTGGGTGCTGCATTTGGACATTGGGCTCATGATTAAGCCCAAGCAACAGTCAGCCCTTTATACTCTCCTAATCCACACCTTCCAGCTGTAGCTCTACCTACGCCCTCCCAGCTCTGCTGTAGAAGCTCATCAGTTCAAGCCAAGGCTTTTAGAGGCAGGCCGTGTATATAATATTCATTACTGCTGTCTTTAATCAAACAAATGATCACAGACAGTTCCCCTCTCTGCTTTTATTCCATCATCTGCTTTAAATCTGACTCCTGCTTGCAGAGGTCTTGGCTGCGCACAGCCACCTACATATTGAATCATTCTGTTTTACCTCTTGCCTTTCTCTTTTAACCTATCAGAGACTTATTAAGTCTTTCTCTCTTAATGAGGGAAGTTCGATAATCCTAACACATACATACACGCACACACTTCCTCACATGGGGAAATTAGCTCATCAACACCACTCTGCTCTTTATTTGCTTGTATTCCAAAAGAAGTGGTTCTTTGCTTTCTCATTATTTCTTCTCCCCACTCATCTCCTCCTCCTCTTCTTCCTCCTCCTCCTCTGCTTTGAGTGTGTCTTCTCTCCTGAGTGACAAGCAGGCTTTATCAGCTAGGTTCCTATGGTTTCAACTTGATTCTGGTTCAGCCCACTTTAGCCCAGCTGAGGAAAGATGGGATGTCTCTCACGGGGACGTTGTGGGTCAAAGCCTTGACACACAGGTTGCGATCATCTGTAAGGAGGACCACCTCTCTCTGGAGTCTCACTGTTCCATCTGCTTAGAAAGCAAGGAGCCCAAAAGATGGACAAAGTTATGTCAGAAGACTGCTTTCACTTATGAAATGTGTTCTTAAGGGTTTAAGTGTTACATACTTCTCTGAGGAGGCATGAAATCCTTTGCTTTGTCTTTGCAGTAGTGGAGACAGCAGGACAAAATCACATCATCATTGTTACCCTGAAAGAGAACATACAGCCATTGAAAAAAAGCGTTTAAACAACCAAAAATTACAACTTTTACAATTAGTATCAGGTTCATCCAGCTCTTTCATAAAGGCTGTTTTTTTTTAACTAGCTCCTCTACCTGAGCTGTGAATCTTTGCGGCTCCTCCAAAGTTACCTTGCACTAGGGAAGGGCAGTGTTTTCTAGCATTCATTGCCATTGTTACAATAACAATAAGTTATTGTTAAGGGAACAAACATGTCTTGGTAGGTCATAGTTTTATGACCTTACTTTCAAACTTCTCCGCAACTTTATCTGCTGTTTATTCAGAATATTCAGAAACCTCTGAGGTCTTCACCGAACAGCTTTATTTATACTGAGGTTCATCTACACATCTATTTATAATCTATTTATAAATCAGATGGTTTCGAAAGGCAATTGGTTGCACCTGTGATTTTTTCTTTTTTACCCATTTCAGACTTTTTGGGCAACATAATTTTGAAAACCATAAATTATTTTCCTTTGACTACAACTTTGCCTTGATCAAATAAAATTCAAATAAATTGCATTAAATCTAGTGGTGTAAACATGAAAAAAGTGAAAAAGTTCAGGGGGTATGAATATGTTTGCAAGCCCACGCATGCAGTTAGGGTCTTACTTGTTGTCCAGAGGTGTCCTCACTGCGGAAGGCGATTGACTCAAGCTGATTCCCTCGGCTTGTCAGGACTCTGAGGCATGGTTCCCTGGCTTCAAAGCCTTTTTCCAAGAAAGCCACTGCCGAGCGAGCCTGTTCCTGCACGGCCCGCACGTGGGCCGCCCTGACATTATAGTTGCCTCGACTGCTAGCGCTTCTTCCTCCCGCCCCCACTGGCCCACTGAAAGATTCTTGACCTTTAGCCAAACCATCCAACTCTGTAATCACTGGTAGAGAAAGCACATCTCATAAAGTCAGAATAGAGCTAAAAAAAAAGGTAACGTTGTGATATGTGGTATTTTTTATTTTAAACCTTTATGTTAATTATTTGAATTATTGTCTGCTTTCCTTGTGTTTCTCTTACCGATGAGAGGCACAACTATTATGTAGGTTCCACACTGAAGGAGCTTCTTCAGCCCGTCCAAGTGATCAATGAAGCCATTGGTATCTGGGACCAAAAACAGGGGCCTAACTTCCAGTTCTAACTGGCCACCAGTTTGCAGTACCGCCTGAAGCGCACACACACACACACAAAAAGCATGAAGTGCAGTTTTGTTTGGGATCACTTTACCTACAGTTCAGATCTATCAGTGTCAGTCATGCGATGTTTCATACCTGTATTTTGTCCCTGCGCTTCTGCTGCTGCGCCAGTTTGTTAGCGAGGGCGTGGCGCCGTGCCTTTAGCTCCTTGATGCCATTCTCACTGTCTCCTGCCTCCTCAAAATCCTCTTCTTCTGATGCAGAAAGAGACGACTCGGCCTCAAGTATGACATCATCAGACTGCCAACAAGACAAGAATAAGATCAGCTTTTGGCCATGAGAATTTTGGTCAACAATATGAGGTCATTGCTTTTAAAGATGCAGAGAATGGAGAGAGCATGCAGTCACCTCTTTCTCCTTTAAATCCTGTCTGCTCCTCGTATCTTCTGAGTGGTTAGGTGAGGGAGCACTTGCCACAGATATGTACTTGCCTCCCTTAAAGGCCAGCAGAGGCTCTTCTTGTCCACACAGAGCCTCCAGAAAGTACTTCAGTACTGTCACTCTCTTGCAATCTGCTGCTATGGCCTGAGAAAAGAGGAAAAAGGATTATTATATGCCACAATGTGAATACTTGAACACACTTTCAAAATGTTGAACAGAAAATCTTTTGGTCACCAGTGTGTTATGGCATGATAATGCAATGCTTTAGAATCCACTTACCATATCAGTGTGTTTGTCTATGTAACATGGCTCCTGTGGTGCAGCCAACAGTGGTACAAAGCCAGCAAGCAGTTTGTCTTCCTTCAACTGAAGCACAGTCAGCTCCTCGTCTCCCTCGCCTTCATCAGTATCCACTTTGTACAGCGGCATCTCCTCATGGTCCACACGTGCCAGTGCATTACACAGGTCAGCAAGACACTGCCAAACATCAGGACTGCCCCTTGATCATAGGATATCCACAAGAATCAATGAGGGGATATGAAATACTAATAGATTAAAGGAAGTGTGATGTGTGCACTAAAGGAGGGGTCTGCAACCTGCAGCTCCGGAACCACACGTGGCTCTTTGGACCTTTCACAATAGCTCCTAATAACTTTGTCTAAAAATGATAAAGAATCAACTAATGTTTTTGAATATAGACATGATAACAAATGCAGGTTTTTAGCCGTTTTTCAGTTTTTTAATGAAACAATCGCATGTCATTTAGTTGGAAACTATGTCCTTTTATCACAAATGTCAAAATCCCATTGAAGAAAATCCTTTTGCAAAATATTTGTTTTAAAACCTCAAAATAGAAATAAAAATGCAGGGGGGGCTGCCATATTGTATTAGGTTTTAAGTTGGGATGTTGTTTTCTAACCTAACCTTGCTTTCCACAACTTCACCCGTGACCTGACTGGTGTGTTCCTTGGTCTTCATGTTGCCTGTTTCCGCACTTATATTCTCTACAAGCTGTGTATATACTGAGATTAAACTATGTACAAACGGACTAAAGTTTTACTAATTAGGTGAATTTTGAATGGAATTGTTGGCACTGGATTTTATTAAGAGGTATCAGTGTAAAAAGACAATACAAATAAACAACACACTTTTCCGATTTTTATTTATACTTCTGAAAATGATTCAATATTTTACTACCTCTTCACAATTAGGTACTTTATACTTTGTGTTGGTGTATCATATAGAACCCCAATAAAACACAGTGAAGTTTGTAGTTTTAATATATCAAGCTATAGTGCAAAGCACCATAGCCGGAGCTTTAAGAAGCCACTGTGCACTAGCTACTCAATGCTTTAAGTAAGAATCTGATACAAAAGTGGCCAAATGGCTTAAATCCATTGTGAAAACAGAGTAATGACATTACTATTGACTCTGAAAGGAGCAATAAACAAGTTAACATGAAGTGTCAGTGTTAGAATCTGAAATGTCAGGTTTGCAAATTATTTCCACTGCCTTGAAATGGTAAAAGAAATGGCCATTGCAGACTCTAAGTACTCACTCTAAACTGCATGGTGGTGGGTTCCACTCTTCTGGATGTCCTAACATCCAGTCTGACCAGACTTTGATGCTGGGCAGCAGTTCTCTCAGGTCCAGTGGGAACGCAGAAACTCTGACCATACCCTGCGGATCTTCAGTTTGCCCCTCCTCTTCTCCATCTGCCATAGGGACTGCTTCTTAAAGAGAGCAACACTATGTTTATTTTATTTATTTTTTACATCAAATCATTTGAGTAATACAAAACCAAAATAAACGTAAATGAAATCAGGCACACTGATGGATGTTATCAATCACTTATAAGCACAAACCCCTCCACAACCGTGATCATTTATTGAGCAGGTCTCTCTAGAAAATTAGATTTTAAATCTCAAAGAGGTTAACCTGTAAAAATAAAAGGTGAAATAAATACATCACATGTAGCAGCAACTGCTTTTTGGACACCCCATAAACCAACAGCATGATTGGGATTGTTTCTTTTTTTCCTGTGGAATCAGTTCCATCAAAAAATTTGCAATTAAAAAGTAGTTTTCACCTATTCTTAGTTAGGGACATGCAAAACCTATAATCTGGGATGTCTGACATGGGGAAATATCTCCATGTCAGAGACGAATGGGACAACAGACCATACACTAACATCAACATTGTCCCACAGAACATGTCCGAAGTGATAATGCCAGCAAAAGAAAACTGAGCATAAAGCATAAACAGACTGGCTTTTTAATGATGCCAACAACTGAAACAATAAAGCAAGTGCAAAAACAAAAAAAGAAATCTAAAATTCCTGCCACTGATGTATTGTTCCCTCTCTGCTTTAAATCACTCTGTGCCTTGATTGTTGTTTGCAAAATTAAAAAACGTATACTTTACTCACGTATATGGTTTGCTTTTAAACTTTCCTGTGTCTTTCCTTTGTTTATTGAAATAAATCTGTCGCATAACCTTAAGAACTTGGCAGAGGAAAGGCCCTGTGGCCTTGTACAGTTTGAACCAACACAGGTTTGTTTGGTTCAAATCTAGGGCAGAGATGAACCAGTAAGACTTCAACCTTAACTGTCTTAACTCTGAGATTCCTGAAAGGTCACCAACATATCTGGCATTTTTCAGGGTGGAGTGAGGTTGAAAGCTCAAAAGGATAAAACAGAGTAACTGTGGTAACACATTTAGCCTTCCAGATATCTGCTCCAAGTCAAGCTCTGCCACCTCTCAACCTGAAAGGTGCAGAAAACATTCTCCTTTTAACAAACCTTGTACATCACCTTAAATCCCCTCACTGATACTAAACATAGCTAACTTTCTGTCTTCTTAACTTGGTAACAATATTGATACTGAAGAATGTTGCTGCCAGGGCAACCTGGAAAAAGATCCAGATGTTTGGGTTCCTGTCAAGGCCCATCAAGCTAAACAATCAGCTGATTCCGGTCAGCAGTGCATCTCTAATCTTATTGATTTTTTTATATAAAAGGAATATTTCGAAATAAAAATAACTGCCACCACTTTCAACTTCTAGAAAGAAACTGGCCAATCAGACCCATAAATAACATTAGAAATCCAATTAAAAAATTTTAATTTGCGAACGCCCTGTCAACATTTTCAGGCAGAAAAAAACTACACTAAACCGATCTCTAACAGAAGCAAAACAGTGACCAAAAAATGGGCAGTATAATAGACTACGAGTTTACCTGTAGGAGTTTCTTTGAGAAGCTCTGTGCATCGCTGCACCAGCAGAGCAAACATACTGAGGCCAAGAGCTGTGCTCTGTTCTAATAAAACGGACCGGATATCTCCTTCTTCACCTGGCGGAGAAAAGTCACTTCAATAATTATTTGTGTTCTCAGTGCAAGCATCAAAGTGCTAAAAAAATAAGATGTTTAATTATATAAAAACAAAACTAAGACAATTTAAACATACAAGTCAAGACTTACAAAGGCATCTTAATTTAAATTTCATCAAGACGGCTTCATTCGACTCGAATTTCTAAAGTTCTTTTTTATTTATCATATTGATCAGTGGAATAAAAAACAAATATGGAAAATGGTTAATTATACATTTGCATGGTTTGTGATAGCATGAAGAATCCATTTCAAATGTAAATGTTGTGTTTTTGAGTGTGCAACATTACCTCTACTATGGGCATTGTATATGGCAAACATGTTGATGGTGATGATCTGCAGCAGGTTTGTAAACCCGAGTAGCGAAGGGCCAAGATGAAGAAGAGTCCTGAACTCCTGTAAAACCCGGCTCGCTGCTCCAGGGAACGACTCCATTCTGTGCAGCCACAACACAGACATACACAAATACATTCATTTTTTTCTGGCACAAAGGCAAAAGGAAAATACAATTCTCAACTAAAGTCTTTGCATTTGTTTTTTAAAATTCCTTAGCTAATTAAGACAAAACAAGAAAACATGAGCCATCACTCACCCCACTTTGGTGAAGAGCTTTCCATGCGCACACAGGAAACTCAAAATGAATCTCTTATTTAGCTGAAAAAAAAAAGAGAAGGTTAAAAGTAAGCAACAACAACAAAAAAAACATTATTTATCTTTGGGCACTGTTATATTCTGTTCCAAATACACCAGTACACCAAGTGACAGAAAGATGCATCTTCCTGCATGGACAAAAAAACAAAAACAAGGACAGTTTAAAAGCAGTGATTATTTGGAGAAACATGGGTTGGAAGAAAGTGCCTAAAAGTATGTATGTATACATACAAGTACTAATATGATATAGCTAGGCAGGTCAGCAAAAAAGTCACATGTATATCTTATTTATGATTACACATCTTTTCATTATAGGGTATGAAACATTCATCTTTACAGATGACATTTTACTGGTATAACCCATACGAGCTCCTGGTTTTTACATAAATGCTTTCTGAGACCAAATGAATGGCATACATTTCACCAGGGGTCTGCAGCCTTTAACAGTCCAAACAGCCATTTGCGCCCTCAGTCCAGCTAAATAAAACTGGTATCGAGATGCAAATGTTACACAACCTTTTGAAAAAAAGGCAACTTAAAATTTTTTATCTACCATAGAATCCGGGTTGTCATTTTAAAAGAACAAAAAGAACAAAATAATTTAGCAAAACTTGGATGGACACATCATTTTTCTATGGGAAATTGGTATCTGTGAAAAAAGGTCATCTAAAGAGTTGCAGGTTGCAGACCCCCTGTGTTACACTTGCAGCGTAGCAGCTCACCTTTTATTTGACATATTGCAAGTTTTTTTTTTTTGCTCGTTTGATCTTTAAGCAAGGTCAAATATGAGTAAAGTACATTTACTAATCGTCCCAAAAATTGCAACAAAGAATATCCATTTAATGATCCTTGCAAATCGAATTTGAGGAAATGAAAAGTTGTCCAATATGCCAAGCTGAAAACAGAAAACTAACTTGAAGAATTTTAAAAGAAAATTTCAATCAGGAAGTCACTAAACATATATATTTCATAACTACAAAACATGTATTCATTATGTGTGGACATGATGACTCATGAGGCTTTGTGTACCAAAGCAAACATGGGTTTTACCTCAGTAGCACTAAGACTGCCCAGCTCTCCGTCCTGTTCTGAGTCTCGGCTGGACTCGCTGCCCCCTCTCTGCGAGGAGGGGGTCATTGTTTGGGCGCCAGGACGGATCCAAATCTCCACACGTGCTCCGTCATCCCATTTTCTTCTCCCTTTTACTGCTGGACCCTGGGAACCTCCTTCATGCTCCTGACTTCTCCTTCGATCTAACTGCTCTGCCTAATATAATATAGTTTGCAATCATCATGAACATCCTCTGATTAAACTGGGGATTTTAAAACAGATTTTTAAGGCTGACTTTCTCATACAAGCTTTGTATTTTGACAATCCAACTGTGCATTATTTCAGAATTGAGTTGAAAAAGGTTTTTCAGTACGTTTTACCTTGCGCTTAGCTTCCTCAAACAGACTCATCAGGCTTTCCTTTGCTGTCAGAATGGGGTTGGAGGCTGCCAAACTGCGCATGTAATAATACACAGCATCTAACTTTCGCTTCTGCAGGTGAGAGAGATTGAAAAATAATAAAGGAAACAGTTAAAACTCTATAGTAGGCAAGGCAACTTTTATTTATATAGCACATTGTGGCCGAAGGCAAATAAATTTCAACCTGGATATCGATAAGAAAATACTGAATACCATTTTCGATACCAGGGAAACATTTTTTGAAGGCACAGGGTTCTTTCTAGTTAAGATAAAACATATATAATTAATTACAAAATGACAATGTTTTCACTTACCAAAAAAGGGAAAAACCAATAAGTAGAGGATAATTAAGCTCTCTTTTAGAAAATAAATAACATTTAAAAGCATCATTTCTCTGTTTGGCAAAAACAGTAGAAAAAATAACACTTAGTACAAGTGTTAAAATCATTTTTGGAAGTGTGTACCTTTGATTTAGTCATGCAATTATTTTAATAATTGCTTATCTTCAGAGTGCCACTGTATGCTTTCATTTGCCTGGTAATTTGCAGTTGATACAAAACTTTTACTACTAAATAGCAGAAGTACTGATCTTTCTACACTAAAATAAAATGGTTCAAAACAAACATGGATCTGACGCATACTTAACATATTTTTTACGGTTTGAATCAGGATCTGTGTTCAGCAGCAGCTCTGTTTTTTCTTTAGTGATCATCTGGCTCCACCATAACCTCTGTTATTATTAGCAACTTTAGCTTCTTCTAACGCCTTTACAACTAAACCAAGAAGTAATGGAGGCGACCGCATTGGTTTGTTTAGTAGCTGACTGAGCCGTTAGCTGAGTAAACTTTTCCTACGTTAATTCGTACCGCTGTAGAGTCTTCCGTGGTTCTGAACTTTGCACTTGGAAATGCATCTTTAGCCTTGTCGGCTAAAGAGGGTCGCATTTGTGCATTTTTCTGGCTGTACTCGGCATTTTGGCAGAGTTTAAAACTTCCAGCAGCGGCTGATTGTTTCAGGCAGGTGAGGCTGCAGGGAGGGGAGGGACTGAATGTCTGATATCATGGCAGAAGTGTCACAATTTGGGTTAATGAGAATGGGTCCGTTTATATCGATTTTCACACAAATGAGTATCTTTGAATGACTCATTTTTATAGTATGGATTATTTTTGACAACCGCACTCTATGGTGAATGTTAAATCATCTGGCATTTTTATGCATCCTATGCCTTAAATAAATACATTAAGTCCCAAAAAGACCAACAGTTTTTACTTAATAGTCTTTTGATACACCAACGCCTAGATGCAATAAATGACATTAACTGATGGTTTATATCCCCTCAGTGTGACAGATAATCATCACACACCAACAGCTGAACAGACAACATTGCAGTTGCTTCTGTCAGCAGTAAAATCAAAAATAAATGCTTTATTGTCAGTTCTATTCAAGGACGTTCACAAGCCAAAACAGAACCATCCTTAGATCTTAAAAGTTTAGAGGTGTACGTCTGGTACTGATAAGCAGATTTTTCTCCTTAACTCTTTCTGAAACCTTAAAGACAGAGTTCCTTTGACTATTCCATGTCCAGACTTAAATTTCTAGGTTTTATGGCAGTTTTTAAGCAATATTCTGGCCCTTTAGAAATAAAACATGTACCATGTCAGGTTTCAGTCTCAGTATGTTCCAAAAACCATGAAACAACACAAGGGAGAAGCTGGCTTCAGAATACCACAGCGTGGCAAAGTGCTTTTTCACGTTTTTGGTATTTGGGCCACCTTTAAACACTTCTATTTCAAAATCTAGAAAACAAAGAGTCAAATCATGACGGGATTATCCTAACAGGGGTCTCATACTTCTATTCTTCAGAGCTAGACATGTCTCTGCTTCAGCACATCCAAGTTAAATAACGAGACCCTGTAAAAGTTGAAGGACAATGTCAATCAAAGACTGGAGTTTGAGACCCCTTGCTACTCCAAACACAGCTCGATGAAATAACATGAAATGAAGATTAAATAAACAAATATTTGACATCACTTACTGTATAAAGTGCCAACAAGGCCAGCTGGTTGTAAGGTCGTCCGTTTTTGGGTGCAATCTGCTGGGCTTTCAGGTACCAGCTAAGCAAACAACAGAAATTATTAACATATAAATCGTTTTAGGAAAAAAAAAAAATAGCACTAGAGAGGAAAGTTTGCTAAACATTATGCACCTAGGTACTTTCATGTGCAATTAGGACATTTAAGTACTACAGTTAAACCGATCCAACTAAAGCTTTTAAAAATAACAAACAAGAAGGTTTAACAGGGTTTCTGCCACTTGAGGAAAGGTGAATTTTTTTAAATGCCAGAAATAAACTTCAGATCAAGTTTAAATTGACACAATTACCAAAAAGATAAATCGTGACATCTCAAAAAGCTCATTATAATTTTGCAGTAAATACATAAATTAATATGCATTTAACACTGCACATGTACATCTACACTGCATTACCACAAAATTGTGTAATATTGTTTTTTTTTATTATTCTATTTGACAGCCACACTGAATATAAACTGAATTTTAAGTGAAATAAGATACAAATAAAAAAAATCAAACACTACAGGAAATACTCCGAAATGATCTTAGAACAGGTTTTTTGTTACCCTGAAATAGCTCAACCTCCTGTGTTTTCCAAATATTTTTTGAAAGTCTGCTTTAATGTTTCATGATGCAGCTCCTGGTATACAGTCATATTTAATAAATTACAATATCTGTTCTGATGAAGCTCGTTTGTCAGATTTAAAGTACCTTTGGAAAGTAACAACCTTTAAGCAGGTATTAAACATAATTTTCATTAAGCTCACATTTCTGTATTAAAAATGTTTTTTTTTATTGGTCTGATGTAACGTTCTAATCTTATGCCTCACTTTCCTTAGCTGTAAGCAAAAAAACCATCATAATTAACAGAACAAAAGGGTTGAAAACATGTGTCTGCATGTAATTAGTCTATATAATGTGTTTCACTTAGTGAATTCAGTTACTAAAATAAATGAACCTTTCAATAATATTCTAATTTGTTGAATGTGTCTATTAGCCGATTATGTGGTGCTTTGTAGCACTGATAGAGAAATTAATTCAATTGAGATTTACTATACCTATTTAGTTACACAATAATAACTGCTAACTGTAATGGTCATGACTATGGACAATTATAAACAGAAATAACTGCCTACCTGCGAGCCTTGCCATAGTTGGCAGAATTAGTGGCCTGCTCCCGGTACCGTGCAATATCTCCTTGACAAATCATGCATCGCTGAGCACTTATAAGAGCATACTTTACCTATGAAAACAATGAGAAAAATGAAGCTTAAAACATAACAAATACAAAAAAAGTACCTGACTGTAAGCAAGTTACTTCCTTTAAGTTAATTTTCATGGTATAGGCGCACGTAGCAGTACAATTCTGACAAACATACATACACGCTCACAAAAAGCAGTAATTGCATACCGTTTTGCGTAATGGACGAGTTCTGATAGCCATACCATCCATGTACTCTTCTAATGTGAACTGGTACACCGCCTGCAGCTTCTGGAGCAGCGCATCAAAGAAAAGTGCTCCCTGTGAAATAAAGAAAATTCATAAGAGATTCATTCATAGAGGATGTATGGCCACATCTGGTACCAATCCTCCAGCACGGTTACCAGCACTTTTTCAAGCAGTTTATTTATAGTCAGTCATTTTCTACCGCTTATTCCATAGTGGGTCGCGGGGAAGCCTATCTCCAGCAGTCTGTGGGCGAGAAGCGGGGTACACCCTGGACAGGTTGCCAGTCCATCGCAGGGCAACACACAAACAACCATGCACACACTCATTCATACACCTAAGGGCAATTTAGACAGACCAATTAACCTAACAGGCATGTCAAAAAGTCAGCCGTCTGAAAACTATGTCCCCGTGCTGTGCAGTCAGGCTGTGCTCTATATACTTGGTTGTGGCTCCTTTTGTTTGAATTACTAGATCAATGGTGATTAGGCCATGGCACTTCCAATGTGTTAAGGCGGTCCAGTCTGTGTTGTTGGTTCTGGTGTTTCATTTTCCTCCTGTCAATGCTACACAGATTCTCTGTGGCGGGAGTTGGCGATTATTCTTCCTAAAACAACTGACTGTTGTCGACAGCCAGACCTTTGGATGAACACATATTTTCCCAAGAATAGATTTGAGAATAAACCATAAAAATGTATGTATTCCTTCTAGAACCCGTAGTCAGTGCAACTAAATAATAAAATCTGACCCACCTTGCTAGCAACTGCGATTTTATAATTAACATAAATTATAACTATTATAATTGCATAACTCTTTTTACTATATGTTTAGTCTGCTAATTTGGAGACTCAAACTGTGCCAGTGTGTGTGGCCTTGCTGTTTGTCTCCTGCCGTTTGTCTTGTTCATGTTGGCCAAAAAGTGATGGCCTCCACTTTTACCTGGCATCCCGGTTCACCTTTGCCGCACCCTAGCACCAATCTCCTGGTGAAAGACGCTTCAGACGCCAGGGCAACGCAACGGTCTGCTCATGAAGTTGAAAGCTTAGCTGGTGCTCTTCCTGGAACAACCATAGATTTGTGCCTGGTTTCGTCTTTTTTTCTGCGCTCTCTGGTTCCTATTGATGCCTGCTCTGTGCCTGTTGTTGGCTCGGATCAGATGTTCCATCCCCGCAGGGCCCTCAATCCCTGTGTTTGAACTGGGTGGCTCTCACACAGTGCTCTGTACTGTGGTCTACAGGTTTCCCAAACACAATAAAGACTTCTGAATGACTTTTCTGATCTACTGGTCGAAATTATGCCAAAATGTGATCATGTTCTTATTGTTCGGGACTTGAATATTTTAATGTGTGCTGTCCTGATAAGCCAATGGCAAAGGACTTTTTAAACCTTATTGACTCTTTTAATCTTGTGCAATCTGTGTCTGCATCTACACAAAAATGTGGCTCACACTAGATCTTGTTGACTGCTGGTCAGTTCTTTGTTGACAGCCTTCCTGAATCCATATATAATGAAACGAGCTCATGGTTTTAATCAGCTTGCCAAACCGCTTTAGATTCTGTGTCCCCCTTTAAGATCAGTCGAGTAAAAGCCAAATTTGAACCCTGGCTGAATGAAACTACCCGTGCTAACAGAGGAAAGTTTAGGAGAGCCAGATGTAAATGGAAGAAGGCTAAACTTCAAGTGTCATATCAAATACCAAAATACTACTGGAGTTCATACTACAGGAGAAAACATTTATCTTCTATTATTCAGACAAATTGTCATAAGCCTCATGTTTCATTATACACTGTTCAGATGGTTCGTCAGACTGTTTGTGTTGAGTCCACTCAGGAAATTTGTGAAAACCTCCTAACATCTCTGAGAGCTCCGGTCTCACCTTTTGGTCACGACCCTTCTATCCCTATCCTCTGCTCTGCCGTCTTTGACTAATTTGAGTCAGTTTATTTGCTTTCCTTAGAGGAGATTGATGCTCACCTGAAGTCCTCAGATTATCCATATGATGCTCTCTCTCTTTGATTTAGAGGTTTTCTTCACTATACATATACATTCAAATGTTAATATTAGTTTGTCCTCTGGTGTTGTACCCGTAAAACTTAAACAGGTAGTAATTCAGACTCTACTTAAAAAAACCTTCTTTTGATCCAGATATTTTTTAAATTTACAGGCATATCTCCAGACTGCTTTTTATCTAAAAAAAATCTTGAAAAGGTAGTTTACAACCAGTTAATGGTCTTTGAAGAACATGGTATTTTAGAGATTTTTCAATCTTGTTTTAAAGCTTTACACAGTACCAAATCTGCCCTTTTAAGAGTTTTTAACAATGTGTTTTTAGCAACTGACTCGGGTGACTCTGCTATCATTGTGCTTCTAGATTTAACTGCTGTATTCGACAGAGTGGATAAAAAAAAAACATTTTTCATATTGAGCAGTGGGTGGTTGTCAGGACTACTGCATTGCAATGGTTTAAATCATATTTGGCAGAGCAAACTTTCTCTGTCAAACTCTGCTGTTTCTCTTCAATGTGGGGTCCCACAGGGCTCAGTTTTGGGGCCCCTTCTTTTCTCTCTTGATCTGCTACGCCTTGGTTCTATTTTCAGGAAGCATGGGGTTTCTTTCCACTGCTATGTTGATGACTCCCAGATTTGTCTCCCTCTTAGAAAGGTGAAAGGTTTCTCAGTGACTGACTCAGTGTTCATTGTCTAGATGACATAAAGGCTTTTAACTTTTTAAAAGATTTTGAGGCAAAAATAGAACGGCCCTCATAAGGGTCTGGCCCCCCTCTACCTCTCTCAGCTGCGACAGCCATATATAATCGCCTGCTCCCTTAGGTCTGCCAACCAGCAGATCCTTAATGTGACCTAAACCAAGCGTAAACTTGGGAGGTTACCGTGCTTTCGCTGTAGCTGCTCCAAAACTGTGGAATGATCTGCCCTTGCATGTTATACGGTCCTCTTCTCTTTCAAAGTTTAAGAATCTTCTTAAAACCTAAAGCGTTTGGGACATTTCAAGAGGATTGACACTATTTTTAAACATATTTTAATTTGTTTAATTTTCTTTTCTTTAATTGTTTATATCATCTGCCTATGTACAGCACTTTGTGGACCGTGATTTATTTTTAAGTGATTTATAAATAAAGCTAGTATGGTAAAATTCAAGTTCCTGAGAACAGGTCTATATAATATATAAATGTTTAATCTTTGAACTTTAGGGTAACTTCCATCGCTTTCTTTTTTACTAAGGAAGAGCCTGCCTCTGATGCACCGCCTCTGCACAAGGTGCGTTGGTAAGAAAGAAAAGATGTCACCTTCACAATAAAAGGGTTTTAAAATAAGAAAATAGAGTCCCACAAAGAAATCACAATTAATACACGTTTGCTTTAGAATTTTCAAGCGGGCCAGTTGCCAACATCTAATGGGTGGCCTACACAATGGCCCAGTTTGATTTGAGGGGCTTAGGTTAGGTCAGTTTCCTGGCATGTCAAGCAGGGACACACTGGTCATTAAACTGGGGATTTGTACTTTTGAATGTGCGGGCAGGTGTCGAGTCCTGATGGAAAATGAAAGGAACATCTCATTAAGATTGTCACCAAAGGGAAGCTTGAAGTGCTCTAAATTTTCCTGGGAGATAGCTGTGCTTTGGACTTGGTAAAACACAATGGAGAAGCACTTTCTAAAACTCTTGGGAATTTGCTTCACACTTCTTTCAAGGCTGTTCTCCCCATTGCTTGTGCACCTCTTTGTACCACATTGTTTCATTCAACTAAACCTTTTAAAAATATGCTTGGATAAAGAACTCTGAACAGCCAGCTAATATTGCAATAACCTTTTATAGCATACACTCCATGTTGAGGATGTCAATGAAATGTCTATTTCTAATTTTTCTGAGAAACTAAATGTTTGGTTTTCATTAGCTGTAAGTTGTAATCATTAAATTATGTAATTTAATGATTAATTTATGTAATTGTTCAATTACATTCTGATTTATTGATATATACATTTGCTTCTTTAGTATTTTCAATGTGCAAATAGCCTATACGTACTTCTCTAATGAACAATACATGAAAAAATGTATACAGCTCAATGATGAGAGAGACTGCAAAGTGGCTTCCTGACCTGTCCTGTCCCAACGTTCCCAAGCTTCTTACCTCATCTAGAAGCGTGAGCAGCATGTTCCTGATATCATGCGTGTTGTCACAGGTGGGGTCTTTGAGAAGCTGCCGGAAGTGCTCGATGACCTGGTAGAACACGTTCTTCCATAAACCCTGATCCACGTTCTGAGAGTCGGAAAACTGGATGTCTGTCAGAATGATCCGCTCATACGTCCCCAAAAGGTCAGCTCTTCAAGAAATAAGATAGACAGATAGATTCCTTATGTTATATGTGCAGAACAGCTAACAGCCCTATAAATATTATTAGCCCAAAGCATAAGCACATATTTTCCCTAAATGCTCACCTGAGCTGGGACATGCGATCCAAGCCTTCAGCGCTCACTCTGTCCCTTGAGATCAGGTTACTGAGCTGAAGTTCATGTGCATCTGCAGCCTTCAGCAGCCTCCCCAGCTCATCTTCAAATGTCAAACCAGCTCCTATACCTGGTTGGGTATATCCTGGTCCCCTGTAACTCCCACTGAAGGGACTTGTACCTGAACTTGGGTATATACCATTAGGGTGAGCCATTTGGTACGGCCCCATATTATAAGGGTAAGGATAACGCTGCCCGGTGGTGGAATTAGGATTTTGTGTGTTACTGGGGGGTATGGGGTAGCAGTAAGGGTTGTCAGAGGTTTGGAATTTGTAGTATGCCATAGCAGCAGCCTGCTGGGACTGAAAGTGATCCCCTTGTGGCACTGGAGGGCTGCTGGCTAGCTCATCATCTGTGTCCAGAAAGTGAAGTTGCCCATATCCAGTCCCAGTCTGAAGATATAGTGGCTGTTTAAGAGCTGCATGTTGGGATGACTGAGCGTTAGAAAGAGCAGGTTTCTGATCGGGGTTGTTGGGGTCCCAGAGTCGTCTTACTCCTCCTCCTCGGCCTCCTCTGTTCCTGCCAGCTGCTCCTCCTTGAGTTCCAGCAGAAAAAAGCCTCTGCCCCACCTCGGGTGAGTTAGAGATATCAGTGCGGGCTCGGAGCACCAAGATACCCCGACCTCTCCCAAGAGGTACCTGGCCGTCCTTTGTGATAGATGACTGATTATCTAAAGAAACCCTAAGGATTCCTCGACTTCCACTTCTATTTGTCTTTGATGTCTTCCACTCCTCTCCTTGTTTTACTGCACTTATTTGTTCCTTCCCAACACTTCTCCTCTTCCTCCTCCTATCTTCATCTTCTCTGTCACACACCTCACTTCCATCAAGTGATTCTGTGGAAGAATGCTTCATGTGCCCCTCACATTTATCCACCGACACCCTGATATTTTGCCCAGGCAGGCATGGCCACTTGGTGCTCTCCATGCCCATTTGTCGCCTGGGACCATCTTGGCTGGTTACGCTGCTCGCTGAGCTGCTGCTGTAAGTTCTGTTTCGTGAGTGTCGAATATTTGATTTGGAATAGCGCTTGGAGTTGAGTGTAGTGGCATTTGAATTAGATCTGCGTCCATCGCGGTCTTCAACAACCCTGTCTAAATGGCTCCCTGTTTTAGCAGCTTTTTCTGTGTCTTTAAAGTTGCTGTTGTTGTCCTTTAATTTATAATTTTCTCTGGGATTATCATTTCTTTTGCTGTAGTGAGACTCTCCTGGTTTTTCAGTTTTTCTCCTATCTGCATTAGGAGCTCTTCTGTCTTTTTCCTTCTCAGCCTTTCGCTGAATGCTCTTTCTACTTTGGTTTCCTTCATCTTCTCCTTTGGATTCCAGATTTGTCTCTTTTCCTTCTTTTTTCTCCTTCTCCCGTCCTCTTCTTCGGCGGTTACCCTTCTCCTTCTTTTCTTGCTCACCTTTGCTTTCTGCACCTTGAGCACTCTTTTCTTTTTCTTGTCTCGTGCAAGCTATGTCTCCAACATTGTTACTTGGACCTCCAACTTCGCCTTTCTCTTTTATGTTGAGTCTTTCTACTTTGGTCCTTAGTTTCTCCACTGATGGGTCCACATTTTGTCCTCCTTGTACAGTAGTTTCTTTATTAGAGTCAGACAATTTTATCTTATCTTTTTCTCCATGTTTGGGCATTATTTTTTTATTGTTCCCGTCACCTGAACTCGACTGAGATTCTGGCTCAGGTGTTTTAGTAGAAGGCTTATTTAGCTCTCTTCCAACACCACAGTCCTTCCCTTGCACGTTCCTGCGGCTCCCGGGTTGATAAAACTCTCTGTCAGGCTTGCGGACTTTCTTTGCAGGTTTAGGAGCTCCAGAAGCTTCTTGTTGTTCTTTGTCTTTTTCACCCGACTCTTTTTCACTGTTTGAATCCATTTTACCCAGAGACTGGCTGCCTTGTTTACAGTTCAGGTTGTTACTGCCATCACCTCTCATTCTGTCTTCATCTCTGTTTTTGGTACCTGACAGGTCTGTGCACCCATGTCTATTTAAAGCATTTTCAGATACTTTATTTTTCTCACTCAGCGATGACTGATCGCACAGTTGTGTTTCGGTGTCCATAGAATCCCTCTGACTAGTTTCTCCTTCTTCGCTGTCCTTATGATGGCGTCCGTGCCCAGCCGCTAGTTGGTAACGCTGCAGATCAGGATGTTTTGTTTCACGCCTCTTATGCTGCTTGGTTTTTTTACGTTCCTGTTGCTCCTCTGCAGAGGGAAGAAAAAAGACAAGCTAAAGCAACGTCATCATGACAAAACATGCTGAATCTAAATGGTGCATGGACTGAATTTATATAGAACTTTTCCTCTCATACCAAACATGGTAGAGCCACATTCACCCAACTGCACCCACAAACGTGTACACATTCATACAGTGATACGCAGATCATTGGGCAACTTGAGATCAAGTGCCTTGCCCAGGGGAACATCAGCAGGAAGCTGGAATCGAACCCACAGTTTTGGATTACAAGACGACAACTCTTTCCACTGACCAGCAGTCACCTTATATTTTGCCATTCTTAGAAAACGTTTTAGAGTACAAGTGTTTTCTCAGTGGTGGAGCTAGTTTACATCAACATGAACTGAGAGGTTGCTGGTGAAGACAAAAGCCCCTGCTTCAAACCCAAAACCTTCAAGCTTGGCTAAAATTAGCAGCTGCTCAGGTGAACAAACCATAATCCTCCTGGAGAAACGCCTTATGGTCAGACGAACACAGATTGAGCTATTTAGCCATGTTTGGAAGACTCCGGGTGAGACTTTCTAACCTAAGAACACTGCCCCAAATGTCAAGTACAGTGGTGGTAGCATCCTGCTGTGGGACTGCTTTCCTGCCAATACTGCTGGTCAATGCACAGTGGATGGAACCAGAGAGATTGAAGACTACTTCCAACATCCTCAACTCAACAACTAGATGGTTGTAACTTGGACACGTAAGTGTTGCAACAGGACAATGATGCCAAGCACACATCTAACCTGGATTTGGAATGGATAAAGCAGGCAAACATTAGCTTCTGGAATGACCCAGACCTCAGCGGCATTGAACCTTTATGGCCTTTGCACCTGATCTGAATCTTATACTTCTACATATTTGAGTGAACTGGCCAAAACTGGCATCATAGCCACAGTTGGTGGAAATGTGGTGTGTAAATAAGTAGAGCTTTGACATGTTCAACTGCAAACTACTGCATAAAAGCGTCAAAAAGGACGAAATTCACAATTAGCTACCTTAGTAAAGCCTTTTGAAACATTTATTTTGGTAGCAAGGCAGCTGTAATTGTTAGGTAACGATACTTAGCACTATGACGTCACTTAACGTGTACTTTAAAAAAGGAGCTCCGGTTTAAACATTAAAACATAATTTCTAGTATTGTACAAAGCTGAGATGTTTAAATATACTTAATATGAATGTTAGAACGAAAAAAAGCGTATTCAAACAGTTATTCAGCAAAGAAATATCCGGCTTGGTTTGAAGCCGAGCTTCTAAAACTAAAGCACAGATAAGCCCAGAGCTGTGAGGCTAACAACATTAGCTAGATACAAACTTAGCTGCTCCGCGGGCCACTTCCTCCTAACTTAAGACAGGCGCCTATTGTTTAACCGGAATTTAACGAGTCTTTAACCAGCGTTGTCCCTCTTAGAATGGGACAAACTGTCTCTTACCGTTGAAACCGTCGATCATTTGCACGGAATCTGTAGCTTCTGCGCGAAGTTCCGCCGCTGAAATTCGTACTCTGTCCAGTTCATTCGCCATCTTCGTTTTTAAATAAACACAACAAGTACGGTGGCCCGAACGGGTCAAATGTACAAGTGGAGAGAAATTTGTATTCAAAACAGATGGGTAATGTAGTACACATCCAGTTTCATTAAGACTGATTTTAGCTTTGCTATAAATACCGTATTTAAATTAGCTTGGTAAAATAAAAACAATAACAACCTAAATACATATTTGAAATGTCATGTTACTCCATTTGTTTTTATTTATAATGTTCGTTTACTTGCTTCCTCTGGGGACTGGTGTTGACAAGAAATGTGAAAAGAGACAAACAGCTCAAAGTAAGTATGTATACATATTAACAAATCTGTATTTGTGCCTTTTTGTGGTGGCAATAATTTAGTTTTTAAAGAGAAAAGTATCCATTTGTCACAAATAAATAAATAATAGGAAGAAGACATAGACATAGAAAGAAAAAGAAGAGCGGTAATGTCCACAAATAATAATAATATATTTTTAAATAAGCATAAAAGGAATAATAATAATAATATAAAATATTACTTCCACAAACATGCAAATATATATATTTTTAAGGGTACATATAAAATACTGTTTTTTTTTATTATCTTCGGCCTATTTGTTTAATCTGTTGCATTATAAAGGCAAAGCACTGCAAGGTTACCCCAGCTAGCGTGATGGAGGAGACAAGGGCTCAGACTATGACTATGACTCCCACACCTGAGAACTCTGTACCCAGGCTGAAAATGCTTAAAATATTTCCTTTTGTTTAAAGAGAAATATTGCATTATATTTTCTTAGCTGTAGCCAGTAAGTACCCCAAAGCGTGTAAAAATCATATACATAGACAAAGCCAAAGAAATAAAATAAAAAATACAGGCAAGTAAACCACAATAGATCTTAATACGACGTTAATTTTTGCTTCAACAACAAAATTGTTTCAGAACCAATACTTCAATACTGCTCAACATGGACTTGCATAGTATTTGTACCCTGTTTTTTCCTAACATTTTGTTGTCTTTTGAAAGAAAAAAACTGAAACAAATCATTCAGTTTTTGCCCTGCAACATAGGTACTAAAGATACTACGATTAAAACAACGTTGACTTCTTAGACTTATGATTTTCCTTAGCTTATGAAGGTAAACCAAGCTGAACTGCTGTCATGATCACAATGTTCGAAAGCACTGTCAGAAAGAATTGCCTGAATGCAATCTTAGGTTTGCTATTATATTTTACGTTCTGACGCTCATGGAAAATGATGGTACCACAGTGATGAAAAAGAAATAAGACTGAGGAAAATGTGGCTTAATTTTAACAGATTCAGTCACAATATTCCACAATGACATGTGGAACATGTTTTCCTTTATGTTGTGCAGTTCTGGTTCTGAGATATTGTATTGTCTCTTCTATTTTATCTAACTTTTTACAGTTTTACAATTTTCCAGTCTAAGATTGTTTGACAGTAAATTATGGTTATCCTTAGCCATCACACTAATGATACCTTTGGTTCATTTTGTTTCCAGTTATGCATTTATTGTTTTTTAACTTATGACTAATACTACAACAAAATGAGTGTCAGTAAAAAAAAAATGAAATTACATAATTATTACGCAGGCCTTGACCTATATATGTGAAGCCTGGGGGGAAGGGGGCTTAAAGGGCTCCACATTATATAAAGACACTGACCGAAAGTGTTAAAATGCTGTACAACATGAACACTTTGTATTATATTCCACACACTGTCCACTAGATGTCAGGATAGATTACATGGTGTGATATTTTTCCCCATCTGTTCCTTTCCTGTACCCTTGAGATTGGCCCAGCAACAAACTTTCTCCCCTGTACTCTAGGAGGGTTTACCTCATTTTCTCTGTCTTGTCTTGTTCTATTGACTTTGGTTTGAGCATACTTGATAACACAGAACCTCTGTGTGTGTTTGAGTGTGTGTTTATATTCTAGCTACTACAAGCAGAGTTCATGCCGGAATCAACTGTGTGGCTGATGCTTGAGTAACCAGCTTTATTCCCCTAGCAACACCACATTAACGAAGTCAGACTCTCCCTTCCTTACTTTAGTCTACCACACAGACTGTTTCATCCTCCATAAAAGTTACTCCATCGTGTTACTAAATGATTAATCCAAAGTATTTGGCTCACTGGTTCCTTTAAAACCTGCACAACATTTTCTATTACTTACCTACTCTCACTGGAAATTCTTTACATGTTCTGGTCTCATTTCACCTTATTCCTATAACCCTTCATGATTTTTTTAAATTGTGTGTGTCACTTCCCTTGACCCGATCTTGGATAAGGGGAAGACAATGGATGTTAAACTGGATGAGAGATTTTTCAGTGTCAGTTTACTGTTGTAGGTTGAGAATGTGGTCAGGGTTAGAAAGTTATGATTATTAATTTCTGACAGAATCTAAAATCATATCTGACATTGCACCTGAAGAGCAGGTGGAACATCAATGCTTCAAACCCTTCCCAATTCTGCTTGCACACGTGACTGATGGTAACTGAGCCTTGCAGTAACAGTCCTGTTTACTTTAGCGTGTGTTCACCACACACTTGTTGAAGCCACAAGTTTAGATTTGTCCAATTACAGGTGCAACCACGAAAGGAACAATATAAATGTATAACCTTTGCAAGGACATCTCAGGGGACATGTAGTAGATGGGTGATTATTAAAACACATTAGTTTAACTAAACTGCAAATCCTGCACTTGTAAATAAAGCACTCTACACATGATTTGCCATCAAACCAATTAGCTTTACTGCAATTTTTTTACCAAAAATTGTATCCTCCAGCAATGCCGCCATGTGGTGGCATAATGCCTTATCTCCCCCATTTTTCTGTGGAGACACTCATCTACTTCTTTGCAAATAACCACCAAATCCAAACATAGTTAACAATAGTTAAAAGTTCAAAAAATAGCAGTCGCATTACCTGCTTCAATGTTTTTTAGATGGAGTTGATTAAAGATGATAGAAGAATGCAATAGTTTCAGCCTCCACTCAGACTCACCTTTAGTTTCAGGATCCAGGTCCAACTAGTCTGGATTTTTAATAAATGAAGATGCCCAGAGAGTTACCTACTGCAGGTAAGATATTAATTGCTTATAACCTTTACACAGAACCTCACTACAAAAATTCTGAATTATCCCCTTAAAAGGCTAATTTTAAAGGGGCTCAGTATTAATACTCAGGTATTGTATGTCGTATTTATATAAACAAAACAAAAGATAACAACCAGAAAAAATGACTAAAATGATAGGCTCACGATTCTTATGATGATTAATCATTAATATTATTACCACACTCTTTTACCATTTTTGGTTTTACCTCTCACTAAATAAGAAATATTTCTGCCTAGAACAAGAAGTCACATTGTGTGTGACTGCAGAACACTGTTCTGATGTACTGCAAGCAGTGGGTCCTGATGAAGCGCTGGCACACCAGGGGTTGTAGAATGTTTCGTGTCTGCAGTGGAGAGATTTGAAAAGGAGGGGGAAAGGGGGGGTACCGGAAGTGGTGGGCGTGTGTCTCCCTCTGTGTGTGAGTGTGTGCAGAGTTGGGATTGTCAGCGCTGCACCACAGTGCAGGTGGAGCAATGCAGGATGACTAGAGCCACAGAAGGACAGGGAAGAGATGACAGGGAACTGGTGGGGGAGAGAGGTGAGAAGACATGATGCGGGAGGAGAAGAAGGAGGGGTAGGAGGAGGGGAGGCCATGAATACAGATGAGAAAAGCGGGGGAAGAAGAAAAAGAGAGTTTGTGCAGGTAAATCTCAGACATTGGGGGGTTGGGTGTGTGTGTGTGTGTGGATGGGTGTGTGTGTGTGTGTGTGTGTGTGGAGGGGAAGTGTCTACGGTCCAATCGTGTCTCCGTTTCTTCTGGCCCCCCCATCTCATTTCAGTCTTTTCTGACCCTCTCTCTCTCCCCCCATGTGGGGCACCTGCGGGTGGGAGGAGATGACTTTTCAGAGATGATTGGAGCAGAGGAGGAGAAGGACAGATGGGGGGGAATACAACCAGTGGGAGTAGATGCGACTGAGTTACAATTAAAAGTGTATAAAAATGGCAGAGAGGTGAGAGGACTGATATGGATTGAGCATCCCATGTTTTGTGATAGATAGACCATAAGCAACAGAACGAAAACCAAAGAGGAAGACAGGCGGAGGCCAGAGGCTCTGTGACGCATAAACTCTGGCACAAGACTGTTGGAGTATATCCATGTCAAGTGGGTTTTAATGTATAATTCACAGAAAAAGATGGAGAGGGAGCAGCAGTGGAGTAATGAATGGAGAGACAATATGACATGGACCACATGGGGTGATGAGTCAATAGTGCGGCGGAACAGAAAACAGAGAATTTTAAACAAAGATCCGAGGCAGAATATAACAGAGATTGTGGCGGTGAAAGCTTTAGAGGCTGAACCGCATGACCTTATTTAGGCAAAGTTTCAGTAAAGCTGCCAGTCTTATTTCACCACACATTACCCAACACCTTTTACTCCTAATCTTCACACTGTCTTCTCTTATTAAATACATAATATACAACGAATAAATTGTGGGTCAGTTTTTTCAAACTGTCTTCACTGAAAACTCTTTTCTATGATTGCTGTAAATTCCCCAGACTCTGGACATTGACTGGGCCATTCTAACACATGAAAATTCTTTGACGATGAACTAAAGTATTCTATTGTAGCTCTAGCTGTTTATGTAAGGTCATTGTCCTATTGTAAGGCAAGCATCCACATTTATTTAAACAGGGAGAGTGCAGACATTACTATTATTTATTTTTTTATTACTTTTTAGGCTCTAGTGGCCTATTTTTAAATGTATTTTTTTCAACAATAACGACTAAGGAAATGGTGCGGATTCTACAATCTGCTTCAAGGACTAAGGCCTCCATACATTGGTCGCGTGCTCATCCCCCTGTGCCACCAGCGCCACACCTGCATACATTATTTTTAATATCTCAGATGATACCCAAAGGATAATTTCTAGCTTGTTGTTGTTAACATATACATATATACATAAGGTTTTATACAATGAGGAGAGTCCATGAAAATGTGCAAAAAACTGGAAACACAGAAGACACATGCCATTACAGAGTATGTGAAGCCCAAATCAGCTTAAGAAATTGCTTTTCATTGCTATGAAACATCACTAATCAATATTTTATCCTGATTTTTATTGTACATTTTTAATACAATCTAAATAAAACCATTTATTTTTATTGGTAATGCTTTTCCATGGTTTCATTGTGTATTGAGAGTTGCCTGTGTCATTTCCTGTAAGAAACAAACTTGAAAATAATTTCATCCAACCATAATTTCAATTTTAAAAATAAGCCAAGTATATGAATAATTTTGGGCTTAACTGCATAGCACATAATCAACATAAAATATTAATGTCAAGAAACCTACTGCATATTAGAAAAATAATTTTGAGATTTTCATCCATACATATTGTTCTCCACCCTGTTTCAAGTTTTTTTTTTTTTTTGACGCCTCTAACCGAATTTCTTCCGGTATTGCCCTGTAATTAACCCCACCTATCTTCCCATGCCTGCTGGAGGCGGTTATTACCACAGCATGATGCTGCCACCACCATGTTTCCTAGTGGGGACGGTGTGTTGAGAGTGCACTGTTAGTTTCTCGCTTGCACATAATCTTTTTATGAAGGCCAGAAAGTTTGCTCTCATTTGGCCAGAGTTTGCAGTGTTCCCTACATGCCATGTGAAAAGCTGCACATTTTATGCGTTTTCTACAGCAATGTCTTCATAAAGTCCTAATTTGCGGAGTGTATGATTAACAGTTGTCCTGTCCAGACATTCTCCCACCTAAGCAGTGGATCTCTGCAGCTCCTCTAGAGTTTCCATGGGCCTCTTTGCTTATTCTCCAATTACTGCTGTCCCTGCCCAGCCTGTCACTTTAGGTGAATGTTCATGTTTGTTAGGATTGCAGTTGAACTCTTTCCATTTTCAGATGATGGATTAACTGGCTTCACTGGATTTTTAAGGGGTATCAGATTAAAAGTGAATAAATACATATGTTCACCACACCTTGGGCAACTTTCAACTTTCAAAATACATATCATCACCAGGTGTCCTTCAGCCAGTTGCACCATGAACAAAAGCTTTTGATATTAATCAACAAACCCTGGAAGAAATAAGGTTGAATTTTCGGCCAACCCCTTTTGTCACACATTTGAAGCATAAGTAAATTTAAAAGACAAGCAAAAAGAAAAAGAAAGAAAAGTGATATGTGATAGCAAGACACTGTCTTTGGTCCAATGCAGGAACATACGCCTCAGAATATTTATAGAAATCCAAACAAAAAAATCCTATTTAGCTTCATGGTGAACACGAGCGAGGCGACACACTAAATCAGTGACAGCTCCAATAACACATGTACATTCACAAACTGCATCCCACTCTTTTACACACAGAACTGGGATTGCATGTTAATTACATTCACCATATGTTTTGGCATAATGTTGTGAAGTTTTGACTGAGTCACTGTTGGGGTTATAACAGATACAAATACAGATATAACAGAAGACATGGCGCATTGCTTTATAGACTGGTCATTTCAAGGCAACGTTAACAGAAGATCCCTGTGTTATCAGATCATGAGAATCATATTTTTTTATTTAAGTAACCCATCCTTGCCAGATTAGAATTAACAAAATCATTTAGATTTGGTAAATACCAGAATTACACTAAGATGAGTATGCTATTAAACAACAATGAAGGGCCCAGATTTTAATGTCATGGCTTTTGATGGCTTAAATATAACCATTTGAGTTAAATACAGGCACACCTGTGGATAAGGCAACGTCCGAGAAACATACTGCTTTAAAATGTAACATTATTCAAAAAATCAAAAGAAATCAGCCAAGACATCAGGAAGAGAACATTTAAAAATGTTTAAAACTTTTGGTATCCTAACAAAAAATCAAAGGTTGTTTATTTGTACATCGACATTTTGCCAAAGAGAATTACATCAAATTAGAAAACATCATGGTGTTACTTCTGTTTAATATAGGTTTATGTAAGAGAAAAGAAACCATAAAAACATTATATTTCAAACAGCAAACAGCTTTATGGGGGAGCCGGTTTTCATAATGATTTTGAGGAAGATTAGAGGAGGTTTTTATTTCAGTCACTCTGTTACAGAAGAGAGTGTTAATGTTAGAAATTTCAGGGTGTGGAAATCTGATAAAACTTGAAGTAAACATTTTGAAGGGATGCCAAAGGCAAATAAGGACACCCTGACTGAGTAAAAGTATTTCCACCCCGCATTTTGTCACATTACAACCTCAGATTTCATCATATTTACTGGGATTTTATGTGACAGATCAACACGAATAAAAGCTCATGTGTGAAATGTAGAACAAAAAAGATACATGATTAAAGGATTTTTTTAAAATCAAAATCTAAAAAGTGTGGTGTGCAGATGTATTTAGCCCCCTTTACTCTATAATACTTCTATTTTATTTCATTTCTTTATTTTTATTTTACAACTTTGCAACCAAATTAAAATGTGTCCTAACATGCTTCTTCCGTCAAAAAAAAAGGGCACACACTCAGGTTCTGAAAGTTTCTAAGTCTGGGTAATATGTGTTTCGGCTCAGGTAAATGTGCGTGAGTGGGTGGATGTGGAGATCTGCTGTGTGTGAAAATGTTGGCAACAAGAACACAGAGGCAGCAGAGGGAGGAATGTAAGGGCGAGAGGGGTTTCACGAAGAAACACCCCGCTCCTTCCAAACCTCCTACTTATTTTGACACACACACACACACACACACACACACACACACACACACACACACACACACACACACACACACACACACACACACACACACACACACACACACACATTCTTCACTTCTCCAGCTCTCCTTTGACAAATTCCTCATTACGGGCATGTTTGGCAGCACAAACTCTTCCTTCTCCTCCTCTTCTCATTTCCTCTCTTCTCCCCATCCCTTCACCAGTTTCTTCATCTTTTTCATTTGCTCATTCTCTTCTGGCCTGCTCATTGTGTTCGAGCCAGCTCGGCAATCAAAGGGAGAGAAAACACGAATGAGAACAGAGAAGGAGGGGTTGGGGGTACAGAGAAGATGCTCGCTGGGATTTCAGTATGAGTCAGAACGGGAGAAGGGGAGGTGGGAAGGTAAGGTAGGCGGCTGTGAGGAGAGAGAAGAGCGTATGGAGGGAATTTTTTTTATCTCCTCACTTATTTGACTGCATTTTCTGTTTGGAATACAGATGAGGACACAGAGAGGGAACCAACGGCTGGGCCTGACAAACAAGAGTTTTGAACAGGAAATCATATGCATCCCGATTCAGGAATCAGGCTTCATGATAGAAAGGAGGTTGAAAACTGGAATGCCTATGGGCTGATTGCTAGGTCTCAGAAACAGAACTGAGGGATCAACAATGAGAAACTAAACATATCATTCAAAGCTGGAGCCTGAATTATCAGGCTGAAATTAAAACTATGATAAAATGGCACTGTGGGTCAGAGTTCACCATATTTATATTGCAAACTGGTTGACTCAATACAGATTGTACAATTTTGAGACGCAAGATTTTTTCCACTTCCTCTGTAATTAATAATGAGGCAAATTAAAGCGAACAGGAAAACAGGAAAATATTGATGCACACCCCTGTACAAAACATTTTTATGATATTCATCAAACCGGTAGTAAATAGTGATGTACCTATTACTGTTACTCTAATACTTAGGATTTGTCATGTGTTGCGGTGGAGTTGGACCCAATCACAGGGAGGAGAGAGGAAGAATCATCTTGAATGGTTAAAAATTATTAAAGACACTTATAAAAATGAGGAAAAGGTACAAAAGGAACTGGAGAGTTTCTGTTGAGAACAACAAATAGCTAAGCAACAACGAACAGATGAAGTACATGAGGACAGTCAAACAGGCATAGCGGGCAATGGACAGATGAGGAGATAATAAAACGAAATGGCTCATACCTGCTTGAAAGGTGATTAGGAGGACAAGGACCAGGTGAGACCAGTTAGCAGAAATGCATGCAGCTGTGATGAGGGATGAACTGAGTTGAGAAAAAATGACTGCTGGACACAAAAATGAAGACAGACAGTGAGATCTGAACAAAACAGATAGCTCTACTGAGTCAAAGACTGAAGATTAACACAAAAATAAGGATCTAAATTAACAATGGAAAAACAGGACACAAATTAGAACCAAAAATCACAAAACAACTGCCTAGGCAATGTATCAAAAATAACCACAACTCAGAAAGATCCAAATGCAAAACTAAAGTAGCTAACAAAACACAAAGACCCACAAAACATGATAGCACTGGGTCAGACAACAAATAAACATCATAAATACTATGTTAATGAAGAAAGCTATGTCCACAATTAGAAACATGAAACTACATTAAGAAGAAAATGAAAATACTGAAAAGACTGCTAATACAAAAATAGCAATACACTAAGTATAAAAAATGAGAGGATTTCAAAACCAGCTTAATATACAATCTAAAAACTACAGAGTTTTTTAGGGTTTATGGCTAACCCAGTCCTGTTTCAGATATGAACTGTCCCAGGCCTAGATCGATTTGAACACTACAGAGATGGTTTACTGGGTTTATCAAGAAATACCTGGTTAGATTTTGAATACATTTATTTGGTAATGTGCAGTCAATTTATTTAGTTGGTCTTTGAATAAGCAGTTAAATTTGAGTTGCTACTAAAAAACCTCACCAGTCAATGAAGAGTCTTAACTGCAACAGGTCTTTAAAAGCAAAGCTATTTGAATATGTAGAGTGCATATAAAAGAATGTATTTGATTTGATTTATAAAACTATTCTTATTTATTAGAGTAGTTTTATAATTTTCACTCTGTTATTAATTGGGATTTCTAACATATACCAGGCCCAGTAGTTTTTCAACATGACTAAATAAATAAGAAATTTCCTATACCACCAATATGGCCACGACCAATTTGGTGGCATCACCTGAAAATACTTCATTGTTCAAAAAGGATGTCTGTGAAGACTTGACACAGTTTCTGAACCAGCGTTTGGTTAAAATTGCCCAACTTCTGTCCCAACATTCAGGATAAAGAAGTAACCATGCACCTTTTTTTGTGTTTAATCCTTCATTTTAACATTTTGATGCCACGGTGTAAGGATCCAGAGCTGTTTCTATTCATCTTAATGAATCTTATCTTATTTGCTTTGGCATAATATACCACCACTAGGCATGGTGTAACTTGATTTGACATAGTTCAGTAATGTTTAGCAATAAAATAAATCTTTAGGTGCTTAATAGTTTTTCCAACATGTATCAAGTCCTAGGAGCTTTTCAACATAATTAAAATAAATTAAAAGTAGTGTACAAGGTTATTAATTTACTGTTTTTTTGTGGAAAGATTATTAATAGAGTGTGTAATGAGTTGTTAAAAGTGAGAAAAAAGTATTTCTCAGCACTTGTTCAGAAAGAATTTCATCTTTTCTAGCACATGGTCAGTTGCTTCAAATTCCTTATCTCCTTGATTTAAAAAATGGTTAAAAATACCAAAACTAAATCCATCTTTAAAATATGAAAGGTGTCTGTTTTGGGACTATGCACTTTATGTTGTGTTTAAAATAATGAAATGTCAATTTTATGACATCACTGCATGGGTATAACAACTGTGTCCAAAATGGTCTGGCATCTGAATAGTCTACTAATTGGTCACATGAAAATAGACCGAATACAAGGCTTACTAATTCTTTGTTCGAGATGTGTCTAGCTGGCCTCATGGCCTCCACTATACAGTAGGCAAGTGGCCAAATTAGAAACACATGAAGGTCATAGACAGGCCTAGCTAGCCTCCAGACCTCAGTCCCACAAAAAATTTGTGGACTGGTAGCAACAAACCGAAAGAAATGAGAGTTTCTTCACAGAGAAGTGGGAGAAAATCCCTTCTGACATGTTTAAACACGTGGTCACCAAGTACAACAAATGTTAATTCTCTGATCTTCCAAATAAATATTTCTTAACCAGGTTTTATGTCATATTTTATTGGAGGGTTAACTTCTTATTTCATCTAATGACATGCAAATTGATTTGAACTTTTATATGATGCTGTCAGGGCTCTGGGTTTTTGTGTGTGTGTGTGTGTTTGTGTTCACTTTGTTTTTAGCTTCCAGATGGTTCCAGAGTTTCTCAGGTGCACGGGGTGACAGGTGCGACTGATCTGCTGATTGCCTTGAGGAGTATTTAAGCAGGAGGCTGCCAACACTTTGATGCCAGAGTGTTTGCCTTCAGTGGTAACCAACCTAGCCACTACCCAAGCTATGCGGCGTTCCATGAATCTTTGCTGACATTGTGTTTGATTTTTCGCAGGCTGAAACCTGAACCTTGTTTATCTTCGTTGAGCTTCGTCTTTGGCTTCAGTGATTTCCTGGACGCTCAAGTTTACCTACATTTTGTGGATTACGTTCTGGATTTTGTGTTTTGGATTAAGCTGGCAGCTTCCTGGAAATTCCTGACTCCTGAACCAAGGCAGAGGCGTACCCTGTCCACCCTCCAATGCAAGTACCTGAACATTCAACTCTCATGAACTCACCAGTATTCACTCCCCAGCTCATACTGAAGCATCTGGACTTAGATGTTTGCTTAGATTTTTCTATTTTGGTTTTTGTATCATGTTTTCTTTTCTCCCTTTTCCGCCTCCTAGTGTTTACTTAAGTTTTTTTTTTTTATGGTTTTCTTATTACTTTGTATTATTATTATTATTGTAATTATTATAGTTCTTGGTCTTCCCTGGATTCTCTAGTTTTATTTCTCTTTAGTATCTTTGTGTTTTATTTGTTCCTTTGCACTCTTCTTGTTTACTAGTTTATTTTCTGTTTCCTTTCCAGTTAATTCAGTGTGGTTAGGTTTGTTTTCTTTATGGGTTCTTTGTTTTTGTTGTTGTTGTTCCTATGTTCCCTCTAGTTTCTGTTTACTTTAGTCATGATTATTCTAGTTTTCTTATTCCCCATTTGATTATTTATCTTTGTCTATAGGTTTGCTTGGTCTGTATTTCTGCCTTTGTATTTGTTTCACCTGTTCCTTCTGCTTCCCTGCCTCGTCACACCTGTTCCCTGTTTTCTCTGATTACCTGCCCTTTGTTATCCCTCAGTATATTCGTTGGTTTTGTGTCATTGTTTGTTGCTGGTTCCTTGTGTTTGTCATACCCCGCTCTCAACCCACGTATTCGTGCTGAGTTTTTTCCTTGTGCCTGCAGAACCTCTTGTAAGTTTTTGGATCAGGACTTTGTATCTGCAGTGCCTTGTTTGGTTTCTTTTGAAAACCTCTGGAAATAAAGCTAAAACCTTTTTACAACATGCTGCTGCCCAGCTCTCGTCTGCACTTTGGTCCGCCCTCAAACCACACTCTGACAGTTACACTTTCAGCTTGTTTCCTCTGAGTGTTCTCTGTATGTGGGTCAGTGCTATATCGAAAATGACAGATGTATTTTTCCCAAATTTTGTTTTCCATCACATTATGTCTCTGTCCAATAAGATGAAACCGGCATAAAAAATGTGTGGAATTTCATCCCTTTGTAAATAAGTGGACTCGCCAAAAAAAGCAGGGGACTTATTTCCCCCGCTGTATGTAAATTAATTGCATATTGATGGAAAAGTAAAATGTGGGGTGTATTAAAATCTTTCCTCAACTGGGTACAAAGTCTTCTGTGGAATAAGCTATGGCTCTCAAACATGTAGACACCCTGTTTGACATGACATACTTGCCTTGAGTTCACACCTGGCATCAATTATATTAGATCTAAGGAACCTAAAATAAAACAAAGCTGTCCTTGAAAGATGGTATCTGATTCTGGATTCCCAGTGAACAATAAACTAAAGGGCTATTTTTAAGGACACTGGACTGCATTTGACCAGCTCTTTCTCAAAATCTGAAATGCCTAGACTAGCCAAACTGACAATGGAGCATTCGACACTCCACAGAGATTATTTAAAACGTTTTAGGGTGGAGAGAGAAGAGGAAAACGATGTCACAATTGCTAAAACACATGTTTCTAATGCTCCCAAGAAAACCTTTAAAATGAGACTCTGCTTGTAATTAAAGATAAAAGATAATCATCTTATAGCCAATGAGCAGGATAACTTCTCTGTGCAGGTAACATTCATATTGATGCATTCAACAGCACTACACAAGCTTGTGATCTGAAGATTTAACATTAATCACTAACGTAAGAATCTGTGAATTATTTGACTTTAAAGACTCAAATGTCTTGTTGGATGAAGTTTAGGGATCAAATAAGATATGATTTCATTTTCTTTGTTTTTAACAAGTCTGACATTTGTCTTGCATCACAGCACTACTGACCAAGCTGTTCAACAGTTAACTAATCAGCCAAAGATGACATGGAATGATTGACATTGTCCTGCTCAAAGCATAAGCAGCAGTTCTGATAAAGTGCCCATTTTACTAATCAATCTCTTTTTTTTTTCCTGCAGTCAACACACTTAAGTAGTTTGCTCTCACTGCAACAGTGAAGAGGAGAATAGTGTAGAGAGGTGAAAATATCAACGTAGGACTGTTTTATTAAATTAATGTTATTTAACTCTTACAATATTAGATTAAAATGTGCTTAGGCTCTTAGCTAGATGTTAAAAAGACCAGGTAAGCAACCATGGCATAAAAAAAAAATCTTTCTGTTCATGCGATAGACCAACACAAAGTATAACATAGTTGGAAAACAAAACTTGGTTTCAAAAATCTTTTTACAGAATTAAAATCTGAAAATAGGGATTTTAATTTGTATTTAGTCTCCCTGAGTCCATACTTTGTGCAATCATCTTTTGCTACAATTACACCTGTGATGCTTTTGTGATACATTTCTAGCAACTTTGCACATAAAAAGACAAATGTTTTTGCCCTGTCTTGCAAAATAACTCAACCTCAGTCAAACTGGATAGAGCGTCAATTTTCAAGTCTTTCAATAGATTCTTAGTAGGATTTAGGTCTAGACTTTGATTGGGACGTTCTTACAGATCATTTATACCATACCAGTGTTGCTGGCTGTATATTTAGAGTTCCCCCGCGACCCACTATGGAATAAGCGGTAGAAAATGACTGACTGACTATATTCAAATGAATATCTCATTTTACATTTCAAGGTAAAGGCGTGCGGTGGTGGCGGAGGTGGAGGTGAATGACGCTGCATGGGGACAGGTTATCATCCACACCTGCTCCAGTTTGGAGGCGTGTGTAGTAAACTTTTCTCTCAACTTCTTGCGTGGTGTAATTCGTCTTTCTCTCTTTAAACTCCATTAGACGTTTATTTTATGTCCACTTGAGATTTGTATCCAAAGTGCGTGTAAATTACACAAGCCTCTCGGTCCGCCCGCCTACGTAAGTCTGACACACTTCTTTTACGCACTAGGATCTCCCTAAAAATCTCATCGAAGATGTGACTTGAATACAACCTTAGTGCCCGGGTGCAGTTACGCACGACTCCTCTTTTTTCAGTAGTAAGATGCGATCCATCTTTGATATCATATTTTGTCACGTTTTATATTTAAAATCTCAATAATGCTCAAAAAGAGAGAACGAAACGTGCACTGCATTCAGTATTTCCACCGATTTAATGCAGGCAGCTGCAGTGATGCATCACCTCAACTGAACATCACGATTCACTAATCGCTCAAACTGCTGGCCACGTTTTAGTCGACTACAGGTGTCAGGTGCCATCTTTCACACACTACTATCGCAATGAAAATTAAGTAGAGGGAGGGCGAATTCTTTTTTCAAATAGCCTATATCATATTTTTAACCCAAATGCAAAAACGCAAATACATATTCTACAAGATTTCACAAAACGCACACAATCAGAATCTGCAAGTGCGTCTGGGAGCTTATTCTGACTAGAACTGATTTTATACCAGCCTTCAGACATGGATGGATTTCAAACACCTTCCTAAAACGACAAACAAAAAAAAACTTTATTGTGTAAAATTTCACTCTCCAGAATGCAACAAAATACTATTTTAAATCTCCCTTTTTTTAAGTCCTGCACAGTGATTCCGGCTATACTTTTCCTCTCCTTTATAAATAGCTGCACTCCGTTTCAGTGACGTGGGATACGCACGTACGTGTGTAGGTGAATCTTTGAATGAGCCTCCCCCCTCCGCTTCCACCTCCCTCCGCCACTCCTCCTTCCTACGCCCCCCTTCTCCCCCCCCACTAGATACTACGGGATCTCTATAAAAAGCCTACGGTTTGGTGGGAGAGCCCGTTATGTATTGGGAGACCGACTTTGGAGAAGACGGGCGGCAGTTCCGCGCGGATAAAGAAAGACCAGGGTGGGAAAGATGTTCCTGTGCAAAGCGCTGCCAGTCAGGAAACTTTAACTGCGGTACGTTGAATTCCTATTTACTTAAGAGAGAAGCTTACTTAAAAAGATGGCTAATTGATACAGAGAAAAAAATGAGCCATTTGAGTGATGTTTTTTTTTTTTTTACGTAATTGATGCTTTAAACTGGTTCTGGTTCATGGACAGCCTCTGGTTGGAAGCTGCTGCAGGGTGACTCATTTTCTCTCCCACACCTGAAATAGATAATCTCTGATAGAAACTAGATGTAAAATCGCCCTGAATTGTATCCATTCCCTTCCATTTCTTTAAACCACCCCACGTTTTTAAAACATATACCACAACTGCTAGCTAATTGAGGTGACACATTATAGAGAGAGGACGCTGGTTTGGCCGCATCAGGATGGAAAAAGATGTGGAAATGTCACTGTGCAGTGTACATGGATGCGCATGGAAAGTGAGTGAGGGTGGGTTGGTGGGCGGATGAGAGACTCCTTTAAAATATCTCGAGGCATCGGGAGGTTTCCGGTGATAGTGATGACATTATTGCCATCCCCTTCTTCCGGTGGCGCGCTACACTGCTCACCTCTCTCCCTCTCATCCCCCTTTCTCCTCACCTTTCTCCCCAAAGCCCCCGTCGTGCACTTCCGGTCGGCGTTTCCTTCATCTTTTTTTTTTTTTTCTCTCAGATCTAATTTTGTGACGTCGTCAGCTGGTGAAGTCATCCATGCGTCATTCTTGCGCACTTTGCAGATGATACGCAGTCACCTACTATAACCCTTTTAAAGGCATTGCATTCGCTCGCTCGTGCACGCGCACATCGCAGTGTGATCTGGGTAAAGAGCACGCGCAGCTGGCAGTGTGAGAGGCGCTGGCATTTACAACAGCAGGGTGGGGAGTGGGTGAAACGAATCAATGAACCCCCCTTGTTCATTCACAAGTCTTTGTTAATGTATACAGTAGAACTGACTTTGATCGTGACGACAGTTAAGTGTTAGAAAACGAAGGTCATTCAAAATGAATGTTTTATTTGTAGCATTCGGTTATATACAGCAAATATACGGCACCTGTTTTGGGTCATCATTCAGAAATAAACAGTGTTCCTAAGCTTTTTCCTGCCATTTTTAGAACGACCCGAACCGTGACGTGAAGTTTTACTAAAGGTAATAACGCACTTGAAGTCCGGTTTTCGCGCCCTGCTTCGTAAAAGCACGCTGCATCTCTTTGCGGTTTCTCCCCAGCGCCATGGAAACCGAGCTACACCGAGTCACTGCCCACGCGCTCTGATAAGTCGCGACAGAATGGAACGAGAGCCGATTGGTGCGTTCGCGAGGTGCCGTCATACGCTACGCGCGAACCCCTCGGGGACTTTCGAACACGTGACGGCAGTCGTCACCTCAGCACTGTCTATTAGGGAATTAGATGTGGTTGTGACAGATGTGAGGTTACATATGCGATGAGCTCAAAGTGCAGGCTAATTTTAATCTTATGTTAAAGGTCACGGCGTTGCTTCATCCAGCCGTGTAGCAGTGAGAGCAAACGCAAACAGGATTAAAATGTACCCCCTCCAGCTGATGGGGCGGCTTTTTCAGCACCACGGACAGCACCGATATGATACTCAGCTGTGTCGCTGTCCAACCGTTGTGGTCCTGAAAAGAAACAATTAACCTTTTTCAGAGACTGTAGATGTTTTGTATCTATCCGTCTATTTAGTCAACGGCATAAGCCTTTCTGTTAAAAAAGCTGATTACTTATTTTAATTTAACTTAACCATGTGACTAGTAGTAATGGTTTTCAAAGCTCATTCTTCAACTTCTTATCTTAGCAGTGTGCATGAAGACAAAATCCAAGGGTTCATACTTTCTAGAATTAAATGTAGTCGGAAGGAAGGAAGGAAGGATGGAAGGAAGGAAGGAAGGAAGGAAGGAAGAACTCAGTGTGTGAGGGGGAAGGATTGCATTACCTACATTAGGCTAGGAATGGAGAAAGGATGGCTGGGTGAATGCATGGATGGAACATTTAGACAATGAAAAAGGGAATAAAATCTGCAAAAACAAATGTTTTCCATACACATTTCCGTTCTTTTTCCATTTCTTTTTCTATATTTACCCAGATTTGAGAAACAGTTAAACTGAATTCCATACTTTCCACACTTTTATCATTTTTTTTTTTAGACTTGTGGCAATACTATAATTAGAATTTTGAAGTAGCTACTTTTCTATCTAGCTAACTAGGATTGGTTAACACTGATGATCCAAGCTGCTCCTATTCCTATGTTTGGTACTTCATGACATCAGAATGGTTAAACTCTGTCCAGTGGTTATTGGATACTTCTCTCCTGATTCTCAGAATAACTCAGTCACATGGTTAAATGTAAGCCTTAACTGGGTCAGAAACAGGAAAACTGGAGGTGGGTGATGCCTCAGGCTAGTCTTGCCAAAAGGTATTCTTAAAAAAAGGAAAGTTGAACATTTTCAAAGGTTTTAGAGAAAAAGGAAATATAAAATGTATTATGTACTTATTACAAAAATACAAATTGTCAGTTGTGCCATTTGATTTCACACTGACACAATTAAATTGTTAAAATTGCATTGTTAAAACATCTTACATTATATTCAGTCAAGCATTTAGGAATATCGGGATAGTCTACAACCATTTAGTTTAATTAAATCAATTCAGTTTGTTTTTATATACTGCCAATTCACAACTCAAAGCATTTTACATGACAAACAGTTCCCAATTCATAGAAATATATATAGAAATTTCAAATTATAGACATAAATGAACAGGTCAGTCCAGGCATATAGACTGATTTTCAATCCCTGTAAATAATTTCAAAACTTGAAAATGAATTTGATCGGTTTTAAATCCATTTACTGCATTTAAAGCATACATAATGTTTCAGCTATTGCTTAAACCACAAATAGAAGATCCCTGAAATGAGCTATATGTGTGTGTGTATATATATATATATATATATATATATATATATATAATGTATACTATATTAACACATATATATAATCTGTTTAGCGCAGATATCCTTTCTTCTGTGTGGGAATCTTAGGGCGTCTTATATGATTTCAATTTTTTACTGTTTTGGGAAATTGCTTGCATTTTATTTTAGTAATAGTAAACCACTTTTCTCTCTTTGCTGCTGCAGACTTCCACATGGAGGAGGACTTTGCTCCCTTTTTTACTTCTCTTCTTTTTCATCCTGCCAGAGCATCAGCACCTTGGCTTTAGACTGCTTACTGCTTATACAGTGTCACAGTACAGTAACAGTCTACAGTCATGGCTACTGAAGCCTGGCGATTCATCAAACATCTTTGTGAAGACAACGTAGACCTGGAAAACAGCTCAATGACAGTGCACAGTGCTTTTAAAATGGCCGACCTGATAGTGGAGTCTCAACGTGCGTGTCAGTGATCTCTCTCTCTCTCCTTCTATCTCTCCGGTGGTGTCTGTTTTTCCCTCCTGCTCAGAGAGGAAACCTGTGTGGGCTTGCATTGGGGGAGTCCTACACCCTGTAAGTGCGTAATGTTCACACTAAAACCAATGAGACCTTGCGGTTTCCGGTTACCATGCCAACTCCAGCTCCACCTCAACCCTCCTGTCTCCATGGCAACCGTGGCTTTAGATTGTTACTCTAGCAACAGCACCATGGTAACAGTCTACAGCCATGGTCGTTAGGGGCAGATATCATCAGGAACAGATAAGTTGAGGCCAATAAGTTTTATATGTTGCTTGTTGAAGAAAAACATTAAAAGGTCTTTTGAAAGCAGAGATATCTCAGAAGTTTAACTAGTCTAAAGATTCAATGTAATGTCAAATCAAGCCATGCCTATTTGTGTAGCACATCTAAAACAGCAATGTGCTGCAAAAAAAAAAAAAATCTAATCTTAAAAAAACACATCAAACTTCTGTATAATAATAATACAAATTATAATAATAATGATGATAATAATAATTATTATTATTTGTTTTTTAATTGTACCTCAATTATTTAAATTACTGCCATTTTTCGAATTTAATGTCAATAAATCATAACATGTTCGAAAGATGAACAGAAAAAGCGTATTAAAATTATAAAAATCTGAGGAAGTTTATTTTTAATTATTTTTTTATTTATTATTATTTGAATTACTTCTTTAAATAAGCATGACACTGAATACAAATCATTAAAATATGAATATAACTGTTGAAATCACAAAAACAACCAGGGATAATTATTAATAATAAAATATTTTAATAATAATTATTATTATCGTTACTATTTTTTAGTAATTATAATTTGGAGTTTTGATGGGTCTCAGTAGTTCCATGAGGGTACTTGAGTTGACAAGAATTGATGTAGACAATGACTATGTACATGGAGCTTACAAGTAATATTTTACAAACCATTTGTTGTTTAAGTTGAAACTGCTGGAAAGTCTTTCAAATAAATGTGAAATGTTGTCTATTTTATTTGTAAGTTTAGCTTTAGCCTTCTGAAAAGGTTCCAGTGTAATTGAGCATCAACTGTTTTTCTCAGGCCAGACTGTATTAGGAAGAATCTTGATGTTCTAGCTTTGATAAAATTAACTTTTGGATATGTTAAATATATAATAGTTAGGATCAAACTCTACATTTCTACTCACAAGGTTTAACCAGCAGGTGGAGAAACGAAGAATACATTTTATTTTTTTTTATTTGTCAGAGTCAGAACCTACTAAAATAATCACTATTTTGTTGTCACTCAGCTTCTCAAAATTTAGAGCAAATATTTTAACTTCCACAGCCATTTAAGACACAAGTGCACACATTCTGTTAATTTTTACGTTCTTCTTTATTAAGTATTTTTAAACATTACAGTAATTAACGCTAACAGTACATGCTGCATAGATGAGTCAGCCGGCTCCAACACCTGTTCTGCTCTGTGTTTATCAGACGAGAGTGGTCCTACTTGAAAGCAGCCCAGCAAATAATTCCCACTGAAATCTGCAGGCAGATCCAAACACACATATTATGGGTCCTACACAGGTGAAATAACACATATGCATAGAAATGCACACACAGAGACATAGATACTTTGTATCAGCATACAACAAACACACATTTCCAGAAAGAGAATCAACTTAAACACTCAACCTCTGCAATATCCAGAGTTAGCCTGCCCTCTAGAGGCCAGATTTTGTCAGTGTTCTGAGATGTAATTTATTCTATTAAACAGTTTAAAAATAAATAAAAAAATGTCTTTTGATTTTATTGTAAGTCTTATTTATAAAAGTACTTTACTGTTTTCTATCTGTCTATCTATCTGTCTATCTATCTATCTATCTATCTATCTATCTATCTATCTATCTATCTATCTATCTATCTATCTATCTATCTATCTATCTATCTATCTATCTATCTATCTATCTATCTATCTATCTATCTATCTATCTATCTATCTATCTATCTGTCTGTCTGTCTGTCTGTCTGTCTGTCTGTCTGTCTGTCTGTCTGTCTGTCTGTCTGTCTGTCTGTCTGTCTGTCTGTCTGTCTGTCTGTCTGTCTGTCTGTCTGTCTGTCTGTCTGTCTGTCTGTCTGTCTGTCTGTCTGTCTGTCTGTCTGTCTGTCTGTCTGTCTGTCTGTCTGTCTGTCTGTCTGTCTGTCTGTCTGTCTGTCTGTCTGTCTGTCTGTCTGTCTGTCTGTCTGTCTGTCTGTCTGTCTGTCTGTCGATATCAAAATGTAACATATAGCAAGAAAAACAAGAACAACTAAAATAAATAAATAAATAATAATTTTGCCCGGTAAAACTTATCAATAAAAAAAAGTAGATTTTAAGATAAGTTTAGGACAAATCGGAATTTCAAATGCTTCTTTTATTTGACCACAATCTTAGTCATTATACTTACATCCAACTATTTACTGTGCACTGATTCGCTGAAAAGAAGTAAAGGAAAAAAAAATCACAATCAAAAGTTTGGATCCGTTGTTCATCCTCTACTCCCTGCACCGTAAAAGTTCATGTGCTGATTGATGAACAACAGCACATAAACTCTTACTGTTCAGGGCAAAGAAGTATTTGGTTGAACAATCCTTCTAAAAACTGCCTTCACTAATACTTGATTCTTATGACAACACAAACTCATTGTTTTCCTCACCTAAAAATATTCAATGTTGAACAAACCCATCAATTTCTGACCAGTTTTAATGTTTCAGAAATTGAGCAAAAGCCGATCGAATGCAGTGCAGAGTCCTTAAAAAACCCTAAAAGAGCAATGTACTGTCATATTTTCTTAAAGTGTTTACACTGTGCAAAAGACAGAGACGCCATTAACTAGTTGTGTAAATGAGCATTAGAAAACATGTTAAAAAGTTTTTTTGTATTTGCGTTATATTATGTAAATGCAAATCAGAAACCAAATCCAGCATGATTAGCCCTATAGAACCATAATTTATTACACTGTGCACACTTCAGGGAGGTGCTCATTCCCATTGACCAGACATGCAAGCAAGGAACAGAAAACTATTTCACTGCCACATAATGCCCCCACACTTTACCACCCTGGGTAGACAGCCATGTTGCCCAGATCCAAAACAGATTCATTCACAAAACAATACTGACCATGCAAGTGCAAGGATACTTTCATAATGGCAGTTTTCACCTTTTTTGCATCTTTATAACCATCTTAAAAGAACCAAGATTGCACAAAAGCACTCAAATTTTTGTGTTTAATGTGAGCCAAAGCATGCCTCGCTTGTTTCCACCGTAGCCCATAGTCACGATGACTAATATTTACCCTGGTATTGTCAGTCAGGCTCCAGCAGAAGGACAGCCAAACCATAGCTGTCCATGCCAAAGACCATGTCCATGTCCAATAACAAGTCCAACTGAGGAAGCAAGCACTGAAATGACTGCAAAGGATTTTTATACATTACAACAGCAGGACAACCTCGGCCTTGTCCTGAATTCACCCACCATACCTCAGCTCCCCTTTTGGCTTTAAATCAACACAAACCAAAACCTCTGGAAATGATTACATGTGTTAAAGGGACAGTTTCAGCTAGAAACATTCAGGCTGAGAGGTAAGGGGGACAGCAAGAGATCCAATCCACTTTTAATCGTTTTGGGTAGTTTTTTCAGGGTACGAACAATGTCAGTATTACTTTATTTATAAGGCTAATTTAAAACCATGCAAAGTGCCACTAAAAGAAGCAGATAAAAATAAAAGTAATCTTAAAATAATAGAACATACTTCAAATGCAGTCCTCCCTGTTTTCCAGAAGCATTTGGTTACTAGATCTGATTACTCTAGCTTGAGAATTGGGGAGTCGCAGCTCTTTAAATAAAGAGGGTCAAGATTATTTAGGGACTATACAGTGAAAACATATAAAAATCCAAATCTTTATCATTTATCTAAAATAATCCTAAGAGATTGTCAAGATTCTATATTTGGCCCTACTGATGACCTGAAGTAAAAAAAAGTTCACATTGTCCGGAAAAACAAGAAAACCACAAAGCAGAGGAAAACCAAAACTATGTGAGAAACATAAGCGGACTAAAGTTCACCAGTACAGAGGGAAAAACACAAACAGTTACCCACCCACCCACACACACACACACACACACACACACACACACACACACATAAACCGTCTGCAGATATACAATGTGGATTCCCAAATTAATTTCATGCCATTAATTGATACCAGCTAACCTATGTTGCTGTGTCTTTTCTTTAAATAGAAATTCAACTGACATCTTTAAATAGAATCCCATCTGTTCCCACTTTTATTTGTCAGCGCGCACCACATGCGCCACACACATGGCACATCAACCCCGCTCATCCTCGCAGCGTGAGGCTTCTTTTCCTCTTCTGTGGTTAACTGTGCAGGCATGCCTGTTCACAGTGAAACCCACTCACCCACAGAAACAGACAGCGAGCAGAAAGGCATGGTTTTAATCCTTTGTTAAGACTGGACACAGGCCATAGCTCCGTAATCCCATCCTCTGTAGTTGCATACGAATACATGTAAGTATGCTGTCACTAAACTAAAAGCTTTACAATTATCAGCATCCTGTTGTTGATTGTGGTAATGAAAAAGAACAAAAATAAAGGTGCAAAGCTTAAAAAAAAAATGCATTTAAATCCAAAAGTTATTTGGTCAGGAGATAAAAAGCGAACTCCTCAGCTGTCAAAGTCAAAGGTTTTATCCCAAGGAGAACTGTAGAGCTTTTGTCACCTCTCTCCATGCCCTGGCCCGAGGGATGACCAGGCTCTTTGGAGTTTAAGTTCAACTCTTTTATAGACCCACAGTCCTCCAAATCGCTCCTCCCCTCTCTTCCATCTCCCATAACAACAAACGCTCCATAATCAAAATAGAGCCCATCTGTTCCGTGACACACCCCTCCGACTCCCTGCTTCAACTCCCCCCAAAAATCCGGCGAGGCTAAAGAAGGGGGAAAAAGGGATAGTTTGGGTTGGAGAGAACAAATCTGTCCTCACTCTCCCCTGTTTCAGCCGCAGAGAGGCAGAGTAGAAGAGAGAGGGTGGATAACTCCACCCTCATCCGTCTCTGTCTCTCATTCCATTATTTCCCGGCTGTTGTGCAACAGGAGAAATAGATTCCTGAGAAGAGAGTCACGGCTCTGTTGTAAAACTTACTGGCAAGGGTGACCCTCTGTGTTTTTCTTTTACTGTTTCTCCTTCCCTCACTCACTCTCTCCATTGCGCTCCACTTGTTATCAAAACCATGTGTATGATAGTGTGTGTGCATGTGTGTGTGTTATAAGGTCTTGGAGGGACACAGGGGCCACAAGGGAGTCCAGGAGAGTGAATGTGAGCGGCTAAAATGCTGGAAAAATAGCACAGTTGTGTGCGGCTCATTAAATGCAAAAAACAGGTGAAAAGCTAAGCTAAGTGAGAGCAACTGCAGGTTTATAAATGACAAAGCTGATGTGAAGTATTCACTGTGGAATTTTATGTCAACATGGCAATTTAGGCACCCACAAGAACAAAGGCGAGAGTGATTATGCTACGCTAAATTATATTAAGGTTCATAAACAACTCAGTCTCACAAGCGATTAAATAAAATCTGTTTTACAATCTCAAAATCAGCCTGGATGATGAATTCTTAACATTTCCATGGAGCAATTTCTAGCACATAAAAAGAAGCACAAGGAAATTTCAGTATATTTCCTAATGTTGGGATCTATTTACAAATAGTCAAGAATAATTTGTAGGAGCTTCAATAATCCCTGAAAGGATAATAAATTGAATTATTGATCAACCATATATCTTTTTGTTATTGATTAAAGCAAGAGAAGCACAAAAAACCCTAAATACTTCATGTACTTCATTGCACACTGATCACCTGCACTGTTGTACCGCTCTCGCACCCAATGCTGCTCTACAGGTCCTTCTCAAAATATTAGCATATTGTGATAAAGTTAATTATTTTCCATAATGTCATGATGAAAATGTAACATTCATATATTTTAGATTCATTGCACACTAACTGAAATATTTCAGGTCTTTTATTGTCTTAATACGGATGATTGTGGCATACAGCTCATGAAAACCCAAAATTCCTATCTCACAAAATTAGCATATCATTAAAAGGGTCTCTAAACGAGCTATGAACCTAATCATCTGAATCAACGAGTTAACTCTAAACACCTGCAAAAGATTCCTGAGGCCTTTAAAACTCCCAGCCTGGTTCATCACTCAAAACCCCAATCATGGGTAAGACTGCCGACCTGACTGCTGTCCAGAAGGCCACTATTGACACCCTCAAGCAAGAGGGTAAGACACAGAAAGACATTTCTGAATGAATAGGCTGTTCCCAGAGTGCTGTATGGGACATAGGAGTGGTCAGGCCACCGCAGCCACTTTGAATGAAAAACCTTTAAAAGTCCATCTTCTAATTCCTGGCTGATTTGGGATCAGCCGGACAAAAACGTGAACATGCACCTTGCTGATCGCGTCTGTGCTTCGCAATTCAGCAACACTTGCACAGCAAATCAAAACACCTCAGCATAAAACACATTAATCAATATTGCATGCAACAGGTTAATACCTTGGATTAACTACTGGTGATTCTAAATCACCTTAACAATGCCTCACCCTGCCCAGACCTCTAAATACCCCTATCTGATTTAACATAAAAATAAATTACTTTGACGTTGATTTCTTCTCTTCACCGTCTTGAGGATGGGTTGTAGGTCCAAAGAAAAATGGTGGGTGAACCAGTGTGTCACGCGTTCGTGATTGACTCAAAAAAGGTAAACTTCTCATCGGTGCGGCTGCCGCAGTAATGGGGGCACTGTGCCGGTCTGTTGTGGTGAAGAAAGAGCTGAGCCGAAAAGCTCCAGGCACGTCCCACCCCCAATGGAGGAGTTCATTTCATTTGGTTGTATCCAGCATGTCATCATTTCAGTCATGATCTATATCTTATGACCATAGGCAAGAGTTGGAACTAAGGTGGATCGGTGAATTGAGAGCTTTGTTTTTGGTTCAGCTTGTTCTTAACCACAACAGACTGTAACACTTGACCCCTACCCCCATTTTTCTGTAGACAGGGGCACTTCATCATGCTATCAGTTGTGAGTAAAACACCTAGATACTTGAACTCCTCTGCTTTAGGGAAAACACTGACATCCAGCAGACAACATAACCACATGATCTGCAAAAAGCAAGGATGAGGTCATGAGGTTCCAAGCTAAACATTGTCCTCCTCACGACTTTAGCTGGAGATCCTGTCCATGAAAACTACAAAAAGGATTGGTGACCAGGGTCAGCCCTGGTAGATGTGGTGGCAAATAAGTAATACTTAAACAGACTGAAGTAAACAAAGATTTCTAAGTAATCTTTTTAATCTCCTGCACAAAGAGAGCACACAAACATACAGTACATACAGGGTACAAATGAGCTCTAACACAATTATACTCTCAGTATCACATAATGGCAGGGAGGACACAACACCCTCGTAGTGACTAGTTTGTTTCTCTCTTGCACCTGGACGCTTTTCAGGATTAAAACTCTCCTCCTTATCATCAATCCCAAAACGTCCTCCCAACCAGGGCTGTACAGAGACCACTAAAGGGGCAGGTGCTCAAAGTAAAGCACGTACAGGTCCTTCTCAACAAATTTGCATATTGTGATAAAGTTCATTATTTTCCATAATGTCATGATGAAAATTTAACATTCATATATTTTAGATTCATTGCACACTAACTGAAATATTTCAGGTCTTTTATGGTCTTAATACGGATGATTTTGGCATACAGCTCATAAAAACCCAAAATTCCTATCTCACAAAATTAGCATATCATTAAAAGGGTCTCTAAACGAGCTATGAACCTAATCATCTGAATCAACGAGTTAACTCTAAACACCTGCAAAAGATTCCTGAGGCCTTTAAAACTCCCAGCCTGGTTCATCACTCAAAACCCCAATCATGGCTAAGACTGCCGACCTGACTGCTGTCCAGAAGGCCACTATTGACACACTCAAGCAAGAGGGTAAGACACAGAAAGAAATTTCTGAATGAATAGGCTGTTCCCAGAGTGCTGTATCAAGGCACCTCAGTGGGAAATCTGTGGGAAGGAAAAAGTGTGGCAGAAAACGCTGCACAATGAGAAGAGGTGACCGGACCCTGAGGAAGATTGTGGAGAAGGGCCGATTCCAGACCTTGGGGGACCTGCGGAAGCAGTGGACTGAGCCTGGAGTAGAAACATCCAGAGCCACCGTGCACAGGCGTGTGCAGGAAATGGGCTACAGGTGCCGCATTCCCCAGGTCTGGGCTACAGAGAAGCAGCACTGGACTGTTGCTCAGTGGTCCAAAGTACTTTTTTCGGATGAAAGCAAATTCTGCATGTAATTCAGAAATCAAGGTGCCAGAGTCTGGAGGAAGACTGGGGAGAAGGAAATGCCAAAATGCCAGAAGTCCAGTGTCAAGTACCCACAGTCAGTGATGGTCTGGGTTGCCGTGTCAGCTGCTGGTGTTGGTCCACTGTGTTTTATCAAGGGCAGGGTCAATGCAGCTAGCTATCAGGAGATTTTGGAGCACTTCATGCTTCCATCTGCTGAAAAGCTTTATGGAAATGAAGATTTCATTTTTCAGCACGACCTGGCACCTCCTCACAGTGCCAAAACCACTGGTAAATGGTTTACTGACCATGGTATCACTGTGTTCAATTGGCCTGCCAACTCTCCTGACCTGAACCCCATAGAGACTCTGTGGGATATTGTGAAGAGAACGTTGAGAGACTCAAGACCCAACACTCTGGATGAGCTAAAGGCCGCTATCGAAGCATCCTGGGCCTCCATAAGACCTCAGCAGTGCCACAGGCTGATTGCCTCCATGCCACGCCGCATTGAAGCAGTCATTTCTGCAAAAGGATTCCCGACCAAGTATTGAGTGCATAACTGTACATGATTATTTGAAGGTTGACGTTTTTTGTATTAAAAACACTTTTCTTTTATTGGTCGGATGAAATATGCTAATTTTGTGAGATAGGAATTTTGGGTTTTCATGAGCTGTATGCCACAATCATCCGTATTAAGACAATAAAAGACCTAAAATATTTCAGTTAGTGTGCAATGAATCTAAAATATATGAATGTTAAATTTTCATCATTACATTATGGAAAATAATGAACTTTATCACAATATGCTAATATTTTGAGAAGGACCTGTATATTTATTCTCACTCACTTAAAACTGTGCACATATATTTATATTATATTGTAGATATGTTTATACTGTTTAATTTGTATTGTATTGCACCGACTACGCCAAAACAAATTCCTTGTATGTTCAAAAACGTACTTGGCAATAAAGCTTTTCTGATTCTGATTCTGATGTACAACTACAGGTTCAAGAAATGTTTTATGATGGTGGAATTAATCTACACTCATTAAAGATCTACTATTTATCAAAAGTTTATTAGTCTCTCAGGAGTTTAAAGAAAAGGGCAGAGTCAGCACCAGGCCCGCCACTCAAGAAACAATTCAACACCTTACTGTGGTCCGAATCAAGTTGTGCCCCCTCTCACAGCCAAATGTCCTCGGAGTGAGATTACAACCCATTGTCTCTTTTCTCGACTGACAAGGTGTTTGAAATGACCAGAAGATCACTCAGAAGTAGGCAGGATGTTACCTCTGTCCCAGGTTTTTAAGCACATTTCGAATATTTAAGAATTATACTCATAAATCCTTCAAAAGCAATTAGTATAATGACATAACTATTCTAAGCTTAACAAAATCTATGTCTAATTTTTAGTAAGGATCTTTCACATCTGATGGGGGCTTTCAAAGGAGGGTGCCATAACAAAGAGCAATGATGTGGCTTCCTTATATTATGCAGATGTTTGTTGATGCCACCTGCTTCAAATAAGCAGTTAACCTGAGAAGACCTCTGGTATGGCTGGGACATTTTGAAGGGACCTGGAGAAAAGAAGACCTTTTTTTAGATGCAAGGTCTAAGCTGAGCTGTTTGTGTGCACTTCACAATATACCTGGACCAACTGAAGTTCATGTTAGAAATGTAGGAAACATACGCATGAGTCAAATGTTTATGGCACAGGATGTAGAAGGACGGGAGGATGCTGCGGATGGTTTGATGGTGAGGTAGAATCTGAGATGAGATGAAAAAAAAGAGGAGTGAGGTAGAGAGAGGGACAGAGAGCACACATCTGGAAAGAATTGAACGAGAGGAGCCTGACATGCACATGCTTCAGCTACAAAAGAACAACATGTACTTGAACCCTGTGTAGTTTCTGCCTCTGCACAAATCTGTCTGTGTGTAATCTCTTTCATTCATCATTTAAAATCAAAGCACCATCCCTGGGATCCTCAGGAGGTGTGTGCTATGTACAGTCAAGCTATGTGCAGTCGAACTTAATAGATTACAATTTCTACTGCGGTTCTGATAAAGATCAGTTGGCACTTTTAAACAATTTTGCTGCAAGTGTTAGCAAAACCCCCACAAATGTTAGCCGTTCACTGGTGTCGTGTTTTTTGTTTTTATAAAGAAGAGAAGATGTGACTAAAAGCTGAAAAGGAAAAAAATACAACATTAATCCAAAAATGTTCATACAACCCTGCTGCTAAAACTGTTCAAAGGATGTATGAAATGTGAGCAGAATACAACAATCCCTAAAATGATCCATGAAATGTCCAAAACATAATTGAAATGTTTTTAATTTGAAACCAGCATTGATGTGCAATGCAAGGGTGACATTTTCCAACTGTGTTTTCTTCTTGCCACTTTACTATTTTTCTTCCACTACAAAGGTTTGCACAACTTTGTGTTGATTCATTTCATGAAATTTTAAATAAAGGCACTAAGGTTTCTGGTTATAACATGTCGACTTGTAAAAGAGTTATGGGGTGTCCTAGGAGGCGCTGTATTGAGACTGTTTATGACTCATGTAAAATCTATTCTTTTAAATATTTGAGAGCAATGAAAACATGTTTTGAAAATATAACGCTCCCAATTTTCTAACATCCAGCAATAATAAGGTCTCAGGATGTTTAGGTCACCCATGACACACATAAAAGTGCAGCCCATCCATTCATGAACACCAGCTTTTAAGCCTTGCGCTGATTAACCAAATTCAATCAAACCATTAAACAGTTTTCCCACTTCATTCCAACCTCTTTTTAAAGAGCTATGGCAACATTTCTGCACACTCCTTATTCATTATTTTTTGTTTTATGTGTTACTTCAGCATAAATGTCAGGATTAAGGGATCAGCGGTGACCAGAGCTGTTTTTGAGAATGTCCCCGGGCTCATACAGTGACTTTCATCAGATGACTGTTGATTTTAAAGCAGTTTTTCATACAGCTCAAAGGCTAGAAGATCAAAGTGCTTCAACACTAGTTTTAATTCTTGAACCACTCATGGCATTATAAACAGATAATGGAAACATCAAATTCCTTGCAACATAGGTTCAGCTACTGATGTGACTGTAATATTTTCACACTAATTGTGTCTAAGCATGAGAATGACTTAAGCTTTTTCAAATGCTCTTCTGCTGTTTTGTAATATTTCCCTTTTTTTGAAAACACCTTTTCTTATCTTATGCCAGCTTTCATCCACTGAATAAAAAACTTGCAATTTATTTGTCTGCATTTGGGTTAAGAATCAGAGGTTTGTAGATGCAAAGCATTTTGAACATGATTTCTTTAATAAAAACTAAATGTCAAAAATATTGAAATTGTATTAAGATTTTTTTTTATCATATTGCAAACATGGTAATAAAAAAACAGAAATATATCAAAGGTACACAGGTGGACAAAATTGTTGGTACCCCTCGGTTAATGAAAGAAAAACCCACAATGGTCACAGGAATAACATGAATCTGACAAAGGTAATAATGAATAAAAATTCTATGAAAATGAACAAATGAAAGTCAGACATTGCTTTTCAAACATGCTTCAACAGAATTACTTTAAAAAATAAACTCATTAAACAGGCCTGGATAAAAATGATGGTACCCTTAACTTAATATTTTGTTGCCTTTTGAGGCAATCACTGCAATCAAACGATTCCTATAACTGTCAATGAGACTTCTGCACCTCTCAGCAGGTATTCTGGCCCAGTCCTCATGAGCAAACTGCTCCAGTTGTCTCAAGTTTGAAGGGTGACTTTTCCAGATGGCATGTTTCAGCTCCTTCCAAAGATGCTCAATAGGATTTAGGTCAGGGCTCATAGAAGGCCACTTCAGAACAGTACAATGTTTTCCTCTTAGCCGTTCTTGGGTGTTTTTAGTTGTGTGTTTTGGGTCATTATCCTGTTGCAAGACCCATGACCTGCGACTGAGACCAAGCTTTCTGACACTGGGCAGCACATTTCTCTCTAGAATCCCTTGATAGTCTTGAGATTTCATTATACCCTGCAGAGATACAAGACACCCTGTGCCAGATGCAGCAAAGCAGCCCCAGAACATAACAGAGCCTCCTCCATGTTTCACAGTAGGGACAGTGTTCTTTTCTTCATATGCTTCATTTTTCCGTCTATGAACATAGAGCTGATGTGCCTTGCCAAAAAGTAAAGTTTTTGTCTCATCTGTCCACAGGACATTCTCCCAGAAGCTTTGTGGCTTGTCAACATGTAGTTTGGTAAATTCCAGTCTGGCTTTCTTATGATTTGTTTTCAACAATGGTGTTCTCCTTGGTTGTCTCCCATTAAGTCCACTTTGCCTCGATGTCGGATGGTGCAATCTGACACTGACGTTCCTTGAGCTTGAAGTTCACCTTTAATCTCTTTAGACGTTTTTCTGGGCTCTTTTCTTACCGTTCGTATTATCCGTCTCCTTGTTTTGTCATAAATTTTCCTCCTGCGGCCACGTCCAGGGAGGTTGGCTACAGTCCCATGGATCTTAAATATCTGAATAATATGTGCAACTGTAGTCACAGGAACATGAAGCTGCTTGGAGATGGTCTTATAACCTTTACCTTTAACATGCTTGTCTATAATTTTCTTTCTCATCTCCTGAGACTCTTCCCTTCGCTTCCTCTGGTCCATGCTGAGTGTGGTACACACCATGTCACCAAACAGCACAGTGACTACCTGTAACCCTATATATAGGCCCACTGACTGATTACAAGAATGTAGACACCTTTGATGCTAATTAATGGACACACCTTGATTTAACATGTCCCTTTGGTCCCATTATTTTCAGGGGTACCATCGTTTTTGACCAGGCCTGTTTTAAGAGTTTATTTTTTTAAACAATTCTCTTGAAGCATGTTTGAAAAGCAATGTCTGACGTTCATTTGTTCATTTTCATAGAATCTTTATTCATTATTACCTTTGTCAGATTCCAGTTATTTCTGTGACCATTGTGGGTTTTTCTTTCATCCACCGAGGGGTACCAACAATTTTGTCCATGTGTGTTTATTTAACTAACACTTTGTTAATTATTTATAAATTAGTACATTTTCTTGGAATATATTAATAGAAATTATAAAGCGCTGTGAAAACATTTTTGTCATTATTTAAGGGCCGTTTAGGGTTATGCCACAACATCTCAATCAGATTTAGGTCTGGATCTAAATATACAGTAACAACCCAAGTGTGCTTGAGTCTAAGATCAGAAACTGTTGGTCGAACTTCCTCCTGGTCCTGAAGTAGCAGGGCAGCCCCAGACCATCACACTATCACCTCCAGGTTTTTGCTGAAATGCTACATTAGTTTTACACCAGATGTAGTGGGACGAACATAATATATAATATAATGATTTTGCATGCAGCATCACACGACAGACCACAATCATTTTAAATTCTTTTTTTTTTATTATTGTTCTTTACAAGAGATTTTCCATGAGAAAAATTACATTGATCATTTTGGATGTATGAGATGAAAGCATTTAAAAAAACTAGATCTAGATCCAGAGGTCAAAGAGCTTAAACCCCATGTGTATCTGGACCGAGTTCTAAATTTTAACACCAGTGCTTCAGTTTTTGCTCTGTTGCAGCTCCTGACAGCAGAATAACAGTGATTTTGGTGTCTTACTGGAACTGCTTCAGAAAGTCTTGATACGTTTGCCTGTGAGCAGCTGCAGCGGGAACAAAGTGACCCCCAGGATGTATGAGGACCTGAGGGTCCTGGAAGGAAGGGAGAAGATCCCTACTCATGCTGTCAGGGATGACTCGGTCCTCCAGTCCGAACACGTGCAGAGATGGGATTTGGAGTGGAGCGTCGTAGAACTTTTGGTGCTCCTCACAAGCGCTGCGGAAACCGGCAACGAGGATGGAAAAGCGGAAGTCCAATTCCAGCTCCAGTTTTTGCTCCTGGAGTGAGCACAGCATTGCAACAAAAGCTGCTCCCTGACTGAATCCCAGGACGCCGTCAAACGGGCCCTGGGCCTTCACAGCTTCTCTCACAGCAGATATGCTCTCGTCGAGGCCAAGGCTCGCCTCGCACCGCTGCTGAGCATTGAAGCTCCGAGCCTGAATGTCAGAAAACCACCAGCCTCTGGGCTCTTCGTTGCCCCCTGGTGCAGGAACTGAATTATTTTCCTCGTTAGGAACCTCTTAAAAAAAAAAAGAAAATTACTCTAGTGTTTAACAGCCCAAAGAAAAGTGTTTTCTTTCATTTATGTAGTGTTCACAAATCAGTAATACATGTTTTACAAAAGTGTAGAAATAATAGATTCATTTTAAAGCTTAGACTTCTGTACAAAAAAACATTTATAAAAAGTTATTCATGTTTAACAGTAGTAAATATTTGCAAACAAGTCCTTTTGGGTACCATTAGCATTTGTATTTTTTTCTCTATTCAAGAAAATAATATTGCAGTTTCAACTTTTCCAACAGCTTAACTTCATTTTTAAACAAATCACAATCTCTAAGTTCTCATCAGTGAATTTTAGAAACTGTTTAGCAGTTGACATAGTTTCTGTTGTCTTTGCCAACCTTTCTGCACTGATTTGTAAAACAGTTTTCACACATAAACTACATTTTGGGGTCTTTTTATGTGATAGACCAACACAAAGTAATGCATAACAAATTGAAATTGTAAAAGCGTGACAGGCATTTGTATTCAGCCCAATTGCGACTGTGTTGAGCCTCTGTCCGCTGTGACAGCTACAAGTCTTTTGGGATTAGTCTCTACCAGCTTTCCACTTCTAGAGAAGGAAAACTTTCCCCACTCTTTTTGCAAAATAGCTCAGACTCAGTCATACTGAATGAAAAACATCTGTGAACACAAGCCTTCCAATAAATTCTCAATTGGATTTAAGTCGGAACTTTGACTGGGCCGTTCTTACACATGGAATAATTTTGTGTGGCCCCTGTCTGGAGTTTAAGAATGGTTCACATTTGGCCCTCCAGCAAATAGAGCTGATACAGGTAGGACTTTTGTGACTTGTTAGCATGAAATTTCAATGGTAAACTTTATCAATGAAAAAATGGTAGGTACAACAACAAGTATTTTTCTTTCTTAGAATTATTTATTTTTACTTTTTGCGATTGTTTTAATATAGTAAGTAGGGCCACAATCATCCAGAAACGTTTTGCACAAAAACAGACTTGGGCACACTCATTCATTAAATCTATTTAAGTACAGAAAAGGTTTTTGAGGAAAGGTATCGTTAATTGTTGCTGGAATTAAACTAAAAACATTTTCTAGACCAACAAAGTAGAAAACATTCGACCCAAAAAGTTAGGACACTTCATTTTGAGCCAAAATGCTCGAGTCTCTTTTTTTTGGCCTTACAAAAAGTTGTTCTTTTCTACTTTGTTTCATTACAATATTTAAATGTACAATTTATTGTTGCGCAGTTGAAAAGAACAGAATTCACAATATAAGTATTTTGTATTTTAACTGTAAAAAGTAATTACAATTCTACTGTAGCTAGAGCTGCATATTCGGGCTGCTGTTCTGCTGGACGGTGAACCCATTGCCCCAGTCTCTAACAGATTTTATTTAGCTGGATCCATATTCTTCATAACTTTGATCAGCTTTTCCTGTGAAGAAAACAGGATGATACTGCCACCACCATGTTTCACTGTGGGTATGGTGCGTTCATGGGGATGCTGCAGGGTTAGTTTTCTGCCATGCATAGGATATCGACTGTAGGCCAAAAAGTTCAGTTTGGGTTTCATTTGCCCATTTCCCCAAATTAAAACGTCGTAATAAAACCCATGACTTTAGTTACATGATTATATTGTGGTAAATGGTAAATATTTATTTTGATTTGACCATTTAAAACAAATGTTTGGAATGCAGTAGTAGTGTTTTCGGAAGGCTGCGTTGCTAATTCTGTAATGTTTCTTTTAAAAATGGCCCACCTTCTGTGGCAGCTGTTTGCACGGTGAGCGGAGCAGTGACGTAAACCAGCTCCAGCTGCTTCTTCAGCAGCTTCCTCAGAGCTCCGGTCTTCTCCCGGAACGAGCTCCCGTTCTGACGGTAACCGTGAATGCACAGGACCCGGAGAGGAGCCATGGAGAGCCGCTACAACACCGTGGTAGAGACTCCACGCCTTGGTTTCACTTGTCGGTGGATGGATATTAATCCGACACGGGTTAGGGTTAGAAATATAAGTCGTTCTCATGCGCAGGCGCGACGGTATCTGATCAGTTGGACACACAAAATGAAAACCAAAAGCATGGAAGCAGCCACTCGGTTACTGAAATGAATACAACTTCAGAACAACTAGAAACTTGAATTGACAGGATGACAACCGGAAGTAGTACCTAGAAGTGCTTCCGTTTGTTGTTTTCAGAGTAAAATATTTAACTTAATTTTTGCATCCAATCTCCCAAATTCAAAACACATTTAATCTAATACTAAAATACATGTAGCCAACCTATTTTGACCCAACAATTAGCAAATAATTTGGCTCTTAAATAAAAGTCTGTTTAAACTCAGTCGACGTGTGTATGTGGACCCTATTTGGATTTTGCTAAGTCTGGAAGGGTAGGTGCTGTGGGCATAGGCCCACAATTTGTAGGCCGGGGTTTGGGCCAGCGGGGTCCAAAGTGCGCAGTGCGCATTTGCAGCCCCTAGTCTGATCTTGGGTGCCCCCCAACAGCAATTCAAGAATGTTACAAATTGACCTCCCAATTTAACTTTGGTGCACCCAAATCTGCTTTAACTGATTTATGAAACATGGCAAACTACAGAAATTGTGATCCAAATCCTGTTCTTATTGATGAAAATAGAGTTGTTTTTTTTCTCATTCCAGTCCAAAAGAATTTGCAAACAAATTACCGCCTTGAGACAACATGTGATGTGAATTGGCGCTATATAAATAAAACTGAATTGAATTGAACAATTTAAATATATCTTTTTGGCCCTCAGTTACATTTCACCTGACTAATTTGACCCATGTGACAAAAAGTTTGGACACTTCTGATTTAGGCAATTAACATGGAGCCATTATGTAACCTGGGGATAATGTCACATGGGGCACATTTGTCAGCCAATTTAATACCTATATGGAAGAACCCATAGGTCAGTATTGGCTGGGTAGTGATACTACTGTTAAAAATGTATTTAAGCATGGAATAAAAAAGTATAAGTTGTTGCAAGTAACTTTCTTAAGGTTGCATCATATCTGAGAGTTTGCTATTTTTTCATGCATCATCGTGAAGATAGGATCTGACCAACCTCTTTAGAACCCTTTCAGTCAGACATGTAATGTAGATAAAGTGTTTTGAAGCATGGAAACATCTTAAGCCAAGAAGGACTGTGTGTCTTGGGGACCAGTGTTGGGGAACCCTAGATGAGGCAGCAATCGGAAATAAATTCATTATGGACATAGTAGTATAATAATCTGGGGCTTCTAATGAATGTTACACAGTTACACAAGCTATTTCAATTAATTTTAAAACAAGGATTATTATTAAGGTTATTATTATATGTTATTATGCATACTGGCTCAAATATATGGATACACCCCCACTAACACATACTAAAATGTCTCTTTACAAGTTGCACGATTACCACAATATTTCAAGCCATTCACGTGCTTAGAACACAATTCTGAGTATATCTGTCCACTGCTCCTGACAGAAGACAGATTGGTTAGTTTCCTGGCATAGATCCCATTTTTAAGTGTAGTTAATTCACCTTTTATGGTGTTTATGGGACAAATCCAGAAGCTTTTTGTGGCATATTTGGGATGATTGTCCTTTATAATCATTGAATTATGTTTAAGTTTTAATCATCGAGCTGTTGAAGTGTTGTGAAAGGGAAGTTGAAGAATTTTGAGTTAATCCTTTGTCTTTATCATTCCATTCAAATTGTGCAATCCATCTGTACTGCTAGCAGTAAATCAAGCCCCACATCATGATGGTACCACCACCATGCTGGAGAGCTGATGCATTGTTTTTAGGTTTAAAAGCTTCACCCTGGGTTCTCCAAATATTCTTTTTGTCACTGAGGCCAAATAGTTCAATCTTCGTCTTGTCTGGTCATGAAACATTTATCCTGGGGAAATTGATTTTGAAGCACAGGTTGCTGTGTGAGATCATGCTCCAGCAATAAAAGATTCATTTTATTTTAAGGCTTTGTAGATTTCTTTTAAAAGCAGTGCCAATGATTGTGAAGGGCGCTGTATAGATATGTAAGCTTTATTTAATAACCATTTAAATAACTGATGAAAAGTAATATACATTATCTGTTTGTCATTGTTGAGTTAGCTGTGACCTTGAGGCTATTTTCTCCCTGATTTAGTGTTTTTCAGCCTCTCTTGGCTCTCAGGGTCTCTGATGATAGGAGATTGTCCTTTTCAATGTTGATGGTGTTGCAGTGTTTAAAGTGGCCCTCTATGCCTCCTCCAACAATTAGATTTGTTAAACATCTTTTGTTGTAGGGAAAGCACACGTGTTGCCTTGCTGTGACACACATAGTAATTAGAAAGAAATAAAAACACCCTAACTCTCTCACATACACACACAAACCCAGAGGGACAAGACTGCTGTTGTTCTGCAGCACTGGTGCAGAAGAGCCACCTGCCGATGCAGCACGAGGAAGATTGATGGAGGGAATAGGAGATCTTCAATTTCCCAAATATCCCAGTCTAATCAAAATGCATATGATACTAACAACCAGCCATAACATTATAATAGGCATCAATAGGATAATCAGTATAGACGCAACTCTGAAGAGGCTGCAAAGAAGCACTGCTCAGATGGAAGAATCTGTTGATAGGACAACTATGAGTTGTGCTCTCCTCAAATCTGGAGTTTGTGGTAGAGTGACAAGAAGAAAACTATTGTCGAGAAAAAGCCGCAAGAAGTCCTGTTTCCACAAACCATGCAGAGGACACAGAAACATACGAATAAAGGTGCTGTGGTCAGGTTAGCTAACACTAAAACTAACACTGAATATTTTGCTGAAAACACAATGACTCACTGTAAAATGTGGTAGTGGCACCACTGTGTTGTAGGGATGTTTTTTTTTTTTTTTAGCACAGACAGGGATGCTGGACAGAGTTAATGGGAAGATGGACTGACCTAAATACAGGGCAGTCCTGAAGAAAACCTGTCAGAGGCTGCAAAAGACTTGAAACTATGGCAGAGGCTCTCCATCAAGCAGGATAAAGACCCTGATTATACACCTAGGGTTACAGCACATTGGTTTAGATGAAAGCATTTCATTGATGTAAATGATGCAGTCAAATGTAGCCTATATCCAATTAGGAATAATGCTTGTAAACTGATTACTGACATTTTTATTTCTTTCATTGTCCCAGTAAGTTCACAAATATCTCAAGATACCACTCTACAACAAAATGCATGATAAAAACTGATCAGCCATAATATTATGACTATCGAGAGATTAAGCAAAAAACCCTGCTCATTTTGTTCTCTACAGATCAAATTTCCTGGGATCCAGACTTGCATGATTATTGCCACCAAGCCAAAATAATTTTGTTGGACCAATGACACATCCAACATGGAAACTGAACCTCCATACAAAAGTTAATGGCTAAAAAGTTAGCATCTGTATCAAATCCAGCATAAGGTTTAAAGAAATTACAAAAATTAACTATTTTAATAATCAAGATATTTTACCGTTTCGTTTTTACAGCTGTACACAAGGGGGCAGTGGTGCCCCTTTAATGAAACAATATTCCAAGGAGAGGAAGCTGAGTGTCCTACAAGAACACAAACCCTCAGCGGGTATATTCATAGAAAAATTATCAAAAGTCGAGTTGCAGACATTATAGGAAGAATTTACATCAACATATTCAAAATTAGTGAGATTTAGAGCAGATCCAAGCTACATATTAAGGAAAACAGTGCTGCTGGAACAAAAGTAAGAGAGCAGGTTATGTTCAGGGAGGTCAAATTAACCTCCAGGTTGAGTCCTCCAGCTGATGAACTGTCCCAGTGTCATCCCACAGTGTGATCTTCAAGTCTGCGAGCACCTAAAGGAGGACAGGGAAAGTATGACGAATGTCCTGTCACTCACTGGGACTGGCAATGTAGGGCACGGAAAATAAAGATGGATAATGGAACGGGGGAAAAGGGATATGTGTCTATTCAATGTGTTTATAGTCAATGGCAACCTTCCATTCAGGGAGACACCAATGTTCTTATCAAGACAAACGTATAGGGCAAAAACACTGTGATAAGAAGCTGTTTTGTTGCTGTACTGTTGACAGCTGACAGAATCTATCATGGGGTTGGACACAGGTGACAGATGAGGCTGCAGAAGTTACAGACCTGTCAATTCCCGTAACTGGAAATGTCACCTCTTCCATATTTGACACTATTATCATTCTTTGAGTATCGTCTCAGACAACTTTCGGATTCTGCATATTCATGCATTCACTGGACAAAAAGACATTTCCTTCATCATTTGGAATAATCAGTAACTGTTATCTGTAAGAAAATCCCTGCAGAATCCTGTCCACATAAACCTTATTGACTCTATTTTTATTAAAATGACAAAAATACAGTATTTTGATTATTATGCACGTCTTACTGATATGTGTTATGTATGATGCACTATATGGAAAAACATATTGTGGCATTACACCTTTAGACTATTTTATTAAAATCTGTTAGTAGCTGACTAATCTGCACAAACATCCAATGAAATGTCTTGAGTATAGACTCAGATAATGTTCCTACCAGACGGTACTTGAGTTTAGCCTCTGACCATTTCCTTTTACTAGCCTGGAAACCTGAGAGCTAGCATTTATTTTAAGCAGAGGATTCAGACTGACTCATGCAGAAGCGACTCCACATGAACCCAACTGCTGGTGTTTATGGACACTTTACAAACAACAGGGATAGACATGACAACCTTTCTATAAGTCATCTGCATGTACAAAGCAGGTTAAGCATGCATTCTAACAGGTTTTTCTGCTTGTTTGATTCATAGTTATACTTTGTCAGACAAAAATTGACAGATAAGTAGACAGACAGACAGATAGATAGATAGATAGATAGATAGATAGATAGATAGATAGATAGATAGATAGATAGATAGATAGATAGATAGATAGATAGATAGATAGATAGATAGATAGATAGATAGATAGATAGATAGATAGATAGATAGATAGATAGATAGATAGATAGATAGATAGATAGATAGATAGATAGATAGATAGATAGATAGATAGATAGATAGATAGATAGATGATAGATATGAACTGGTGTACAGTGACTGGTTGGTGCCTCCACCCACCCTAAACTTCCAACAAGCCATGATACCAACATGATCCCTAAAGTAAAACAGAGCATGACCAGGCCTAGTAGCAAGACAAAAAACAGGTGGCATAATTAAGAACAAGCATGAGCTGGTTTGAGGGTCTCAGGTCATTTGGCACATTCTTTGTCATCTTTTAAAAAAAAACTTTGAACAGTAGCAACAGTATGAATTTATGCATGTTTGTTGCTCTTTTGTAATTGTCACATTTAAAAACTGAAATGAAAAAAAAAAACAAAAAAACAATCAAGCCAGTACTCATTTTGGGTATTTTATCACCAAGATTTGATAGTACATTTAAAGAAAAGAGTAAAATGTATATTAAACAGAGGTACATGCCAAACATAAACAGTGTTTGGCAAGAACTTCTCTGAGCTAAAGGTTTTCCCCTGTTACTTAACTAATACGATTCCCACACATTTTTAAAAGATTTCTCACTGTAATATTTGTATGCTAACATTTCAAGGTATGTACATACATTTAACATGAGCTTTACCTTTCCGTCTTTGAAATGTGGCATTTAAAAAAATCTACTTGCTGGGGGAATATTTTTTATTTAAGAATATCACCCTTGGTGGGGGTTAAAAACAGATGGATCATGTGGATCATCATCATCAAACTGTGTGATTCATTCAGTGCTTATAGAAATTACATGCCGCCTTTGTGATTTCAGTAATGTGTTTTCTTGAAGATATCGATCAAAGAGATCCAACTGATAGAATAAAGTAAGAAGTAATACTAGAAGAGATGAAAGTGTCACTTTCACCACATCATCAAAGTCATGTGCAGCACAGGTTTTTTTTTTATTGTGACAGCCCCTTTATCAGTGCTAATACCACCAGCCCCACATCCTTTTGAATAGCAACTGAAAGCCTGTAACTTACAAGATTGCAGCTGCATTGTAAAGTGTCCATAAAGCCACAATAGTACAAATGGTGCACTAAGTGATAATGAATAAGACTTCTGCGAATCTTGTATTGACTCATAAATTTATCTTCTATATCATGCTGAGTGACTGAGAAGCACAGCAGCATGGAAACTCTTCTGTGGAATAAGAAGAGTTCTGGTTTGGGAGGATAAACAAAAACCTTAATAGTAAAACTTGGTAGGAAAAGCCACAATACAAAAATAATATTTAAGGCTATTTCAGGCAAAGCTGACATATCTGGAGGTCTTAAAGGAACAAAATCATGAACATTTAGCTTATTGCATCTAAATCAAAACACATCCTTAAAATTCAAAGGAGTCTTGGTTTATATTTAGAAATACCGAAATACCAACATGCCTGTTGCACTTTGTGTTTTAGCTGCTAACACTAACTGTGACTGAAAACAGTTGTGAGAAAAAAAAAATGCAACAGAAAACAAAGTATAAAAGTGAACAATTTTAACTAGATGTGACATGAACTGGTCTACTCCATGTCTCTCGTGCAGCAGTGTGAGATGGTTATATGAAGACAGGCAAAGCATCTTTACTGGATTGGGTACAGTGAGGCATTAGTAACCCAACTCTCTACAGGAAGGAAGAAAAGAAAACATCATTGTGAAATCGTTCAGGGGAATATTCAATAATGGGGCCTATAGTAGGATCAGGTTATCAGGTGAAGTGACAATTACCCTTGTTGGCAGTTGGGTTGCACGATTCAAAACTGTTAACACTTACAGAACTTACACTTGGCAAACCACAGGGGGGAGCCTATACCTAGGTATACGCACAACTTACACATTTTTATTCTTACTGTTATTATTTGGGGTGTGCTTTCCTAGCTTCGCAGATCATGTGCCTTGTTGTTTGCAAAATAGCTCATGCCAAATAAGATGAAGAGCCCTGTAAACATCAATTTTATTCTCAGTTGGAGGTTGGGTCTGGACTTTGACTCGGTTATTCTCACACATGAACATGGTTTCAACTAAACCATTCTGCTGTTTAATATTTTTTTCCTGCTTTAAGGCAAACCTGTGCTTCTGTCTAAAGTATTTTGCAGTCTTTTGCAGTTTTCTGGTTTTTTGGGATGGCTCAGTGTTTCTTTAACCTTATCATCAAATGTTCAGAACAGATAGCTTTGACTTGTATGTGTAAAGGAAGAGGTCACCGGGCAGTCATCTTTCTCCTGCAGGCCTCCAGAGCCTTTTAAGGGTTTACACAGGTTAGCGATCAGCCAGCTGGGACCCGGTACCAAGGTGACACATTCTGTTTAAAATGGGTGGTTTCTGAAACTGCTACAAGGCAAGGCTGCTCCAAAAATTTGTGAATATTTCCAGTTTCTTGTACCAACTTATTAACATTTTTCCTTCTATTTTGGCTGATTTCATATAGCTGTCGCATTCTAACTGTGCTAGTTAGTTAGTCACACTAAAGGTCTTCTGTTGTTTTGAGAGCAAAAACACGAGGACTCCTGTGCCATGATGCACATGGCAATTAGAGAGAGTTAAAAAACACACCCAGGGGACAAGACTGCTGTTGATGTTCTCCTGCACTGATGACGAGCCATGTGTCTCTCCCTGAGGAGAAAGGAAAAGAGCAAAGGAGAGGAAATAAATAAAAGGAGAAGAGATAAAAAGCCAAAGCGGTTGAGTTCCTATACTCAGGTGTAACATGGCCTTTTGGTGTCACAGTGATTTATGAGCAACAGAAATATTATAATATTGCTGCTGAAAATCACAGAAAAGGGAACAACGGGGAGGCAGATAAGAAGGTTAAAAGTGTGTGAGAGCATTGTGCTTGTGTGTATCTAAGACATACAGGGCAGACAGAAGGATGAAACACACAAAAAGCAATACCGATAGAGTATTTCTAACACAACTATAGGTGGACAAAAACCTTAAAAAATGCATTATGTTCCTGGTCTACATCAGTTACCACCTCTGTAAGCAGTTTGCCTTTTGTGCTTGTCTGTACTTATGCTCCCCCACACACATAAACACCAGGATGTTTTAATGCATATAATGTGTGCCGTGTTTCCCATAATGTAAAGGTAGGGCTCTCGCTAATGGATTTTTGCAGCAATGACTCAATGCAGATCTCTCTTGCATTAGAAGTGAAGTCACTTTATATTCAACACATAAAGCAGAAGAAAACTGTACTTAATACATAAAGAAAGAAAGAAAGAAATGTAAGAGTGTGAAGTAGTTAAACCATCAAATTTCTTCACAAATCTAAAACAGAAGAAACACTGTTATGTTATTATGTTACGGCAAGCTCATAAAACACAGTTTATATGTATTAGTACAGTACAGTGTGTTTAATCGATTGCTTGTTAGATGATCAAAGGGCAATACACGATGTAATCAAACATCCCTTGTTTTATCCACCAAAACCTTATTTGTTACTAAATTTGTTTCTCCTTGTGCTCTCGACCATGGCCTGTATTCACAAATATTCTCAGAGTCCTCTCAGAGAGCTCCTATGTTAGCCTAAAAATTCCTAGAGAGTCTTAAGAGTGATTCTGTTTTCTGCTGAAAGTGACTCTGAGCAAGGAGACGACAGAGATTACTTTCTTAGGGAGGTGTGGTTGACCCCATCGTTAGGTGTGAAGCTGTCTTCTAAGTGCTGTGATTGGTTGTTAAAGGAAACAAGAAAACAAATTGCTCCCAGTAATCAATGGAGGGAAATTAACCGATGATAGAATTTAGAATGGATTCAGAAATGTTTAAATCATGATGATAAAACTTAGCAGGAATAAGTATTTGTCACACAGCATCAAAATGTTTGAATGTAGCTTATTTACATGCTCATCATTATTTTTTATTTACTTATTATATTTACTAACCATGCTGGTCGTTTTCATTCTGCATCTATGTCGTATTAATTTAATAGTAAAATTAAAATTCAGCATTTTACTGTCATTGCCTTCTTGTATAATGAGGTTTAGTTTGGTAAAATGACCAAAACAAAATGGAGAAAAAAGCCCGAACTGGACAGAGGAGCAGAGCCTGCGAGTGGAGGAGAAAAGAGGAGTGTTTAAAGGTAGATTTGGTCCTGGCATCACGGTGCGAACAAACAGTCATTTCCGAGCAGATCAACGCATTGTTCCCTCTGCTTACACCAACAGCCTGGAATGTGAGCAGCTCTAATTCCTGCTGCGATCAGAAGCTAGAGAGGAGATTGCAGCAAACCAGGGAACTTTTCTACAGACGGGGAGGGTTGTAGATGACCATTTAGGCTTAAGCTGCTGACATTATCATGTACAACGCAACAAATATTAATTCACCTCATTTACATCTTTGTTCTATGTATATAGTGCTTAGATTAGAGTTAGTTAGTCTAGAGTTTGTATATATTTTATTCCCGTTTTTCCAAATTAATTTTTTGAAAGCAGTTTATAGTCTGTAAATATTTAAATAATTGTGTACTATATTGTTTGTAATTCTGTTAAGTTTTTATTCATGGTTTTTTATTATTGTTTCTATTATATATTTAATCCTTCCTAATATTACTTTACTTGAGGAGCACCTTTCTTGTTGCTGAAACTATTTAATTTACCCCTAGGGGGATGCCAAAGTTTATCTTATCTCTATATTAATAATTGTATGATTGTTATAGAAGTTTATGTCCTTATTTACTTGACTAGGTAGGTGGGTGGATCCCTGTCCAATCAAGCCAGTAGCGCGTTTTATTATTTCACTGTTGTTCATTGTTCGGAGAATATCTCTCCGTTCTCTCTGTCTTTCCTCCATCTTGCCTGCTTAAAACACTCTTAAGCTCACTAAAAGTCCTCACTACTCTTAACATTTCCTCGTGTTAGGAGCTCTTAAGGCCTTATGCCTGGTTCATACGGCAGGATTTTTATGCCAATTTTTGCTCTGATATTCCCCTTTCAACATGCCCCAATTACTGTGATGGCTCTTAAAATAAGTTTCTGAGATAATCCTGCTGTGTGTGGTGTGTTAAGAGTGGTCTAGTCTGCTCGGAAGGACTTCAGGACCACTTCGACCTAAAATTGGTAATACCCAACAAGTTGGATTGTCTTGCCCCGATTTCCTACCTTGTGGGTTGTTCCCCGAGGACAAACGAGCTTGTTGAATGTGACGTGTAGCCAATCAGAAAACGACGTGACAGAAACACGGAAGGGAATTACGCTGAACTCACGTTTGGGCCCTGTCCCAATTCCCACACTACACCCTACGCCCCTCTATGAAGTGTGTACTTTGTACAGGTGCATATAGGGGTTGAAGTGTGCAGGTTACAAGTGTGCAAAATTGGAGAATTGGGACCGTGAGGGTTACGTCATCGACTTGCACCTCTGCACCGTAACTGCAACATCAAAAACGGCGGGAACCAGCGCTGTTTTCACAGTCTTGCTGCTAAAAAAATATATTTTAAAACTGCAACAAGCAATTGTTTTGAGGAGAAGAAAGTGCAGGAAGCGACGGAGGCTTATACACCAGACTCTTGCCGCGCCAGTGTTTGTTTGAAAGGTAACTTCAGTGTTATGACCTACTGACTGCCCAGACTCACTCTGAACCCAGTGGTATCTTACAATGTTTAGCCTGGAAAACTAGTAAAAAAATATATATTTGTCGGCTTACTGTCTAAAGTTTATGCAGTTCTTATTATTCTGATTCAATGGCTGATTACGTTGACGGTTGTGATTGGTTTTTGCTCAGAACGTCATCTGCAGCAGTGAATTGTGGGTAATATACTTCGGTGAAGTCCGCTTAGATGCGGGCTTCGCCGAATGGCGGATTGAGGGCACAAAGAGGGCGGGGCTAAGGACCACTCTGGAGAATTGGGACACACTACGCACTCGAACCCATCAACGGGAACGCGCAATTCAGGGACACTAGGGTGGAAGTGCGAGTATTGGGACAGGGCCTATATCTCGACAGGGTTTGCGAGATCTCCCACCTGACATCGTAATGTTCGTGGGCGAAATCTGTTCGTGTGTGGTGTGTTGTGCTTGCCGTATGACTGGACACCACATAGTGCAGGACCAAACCAGTTATGCCTATGATTGTTTTATCGTCACCTGTGGGGTCTCTCAGGTTTTGAAAATCAAACAACAATTTGAAAATCCTGCCATGTGAACCAGGCATAAGATGCTTCATGAATAACTTTTATTTTATCAAAGGAAAATTCTAAGAATATCGTAGAATTTGAGAAATTCTAATATTTTTCTTAGAATGACATCACTAGGAGCTACTTTTAGTCTTAGGATTCTTTGTGAATACGGGCCCTGGACTTTACTTATAGTCTCTCCTGGAACAAACGTCCTTCTGAGTGAGACTCCCTCTGTAATATTTACCTGTAATACCCGCCTTCATGAAGGAGAGTCCAGTACTGGTCCTTCTTCTCTCCTTATGCTTTGAAAGCTCTCCTGCCTCTCCACTCTTGCCCACAGCAACTCTAAACAAAGAAACAATGAAATATCACATAGCCTAACCAATCTGTCCACCTTCAACCTCAGCCATCGAGTTATTTGTTATTTGCTCATTTCTGGGCACCAGTAGCCTATGTAAAATCAAATACATTATTCACCATATATCAACTGACCTTCAAGCAACACTAATTACACACCTGACCTTCTTAAATAATTTCCTGGTAAGTTAAAGTGAACACTTTATTCTCTTTGATATTCTGAAATGTCATCATTTGTAACAAAAAACACACAATGTTAATTATTGTATTTTATACCTGACATTTCAGTGCGTTTCTGCATTTTGGGTCACATTGTAAAAGATGCCTCAATCCAGAAGGAACTACCAGGCGCGTAGTTAGACCTGGGCTTCTGGGGCGGAAGCCCCGGATGTTTTCTGAATAGTCCCGGACTTCTTGATAGAAGATATTTAGAAGTATTAAAGAGATGCAGCCACAAAATGGTATTGGACTTCACATTTTTATTTAAAAACAATCAGATTTTTTTCATAGGTGTTCCATATAATCAAGTCCCGCTCCACCTAACCTGACATTGAGTTCAAAGGAGAAGACAAAAAAAAAGTTATTTGCGCACTCGCAGCACCACGAATGGGCAGGTACGCGCACAGCCAGAGACGGACTCCATTCTGTAGAAGTCCAGAACAGCAGCTTACTCCAGTCGACCTGCCTCCTTCATTACCTGAAAAGTTACACTGAGCGCCTCAAACAGGGATCATTTCAGAGCAACCGTGGAGCCAACCGGAGAGAGGGAGGCTGGTGGGTGTGTGTTCAGGAACAGGTGGAAGCAGAGCGGTATAACCCAGGCTGAAGATAGCGGTAAAACCTGAATGCTTGGAATGGGCTGATTATAAGTTACAGCTAATCACTGATTCACCCAGCAAGACATGAGGTGGAGGTTCACTCTAATGAGCATCATCAGGGTCATGATGAGGAACTTTCACCTGAGCTACAGGTGAAGTTAAATGATCTGTCTGTGATAGAAAACAGTAGCAACCTTCTCTGTGAGCTTCTAGCGGGATTTGTATCATAATGTGAAAATATCTGGTCCTTTACTCCAGTCAAAAGAAAAGCATTTAATCCTAATGTAGCTGAACACATTAAAAGGTCCTTTAGATCATTACATTGAATCTCATTGTTGCAGCCAGTCTTATAGTCTAGTTCTACATGTAGACAGAACCAGGTGTTGCTCAATAAACCAGGAAAATATCTCCTGGTTCCAATAAGACGTAGTAGAAAGAGCAAAAGTAAGACTCCCTTTTCTCTTTCATATCTTCTGTGTTGATTCTAAACATAAAGCTCTGGGTTTAAAGATGCAGTATAATTAAGAAATAAATCATAGCAATTTTATTTTTCTAAATTACACATGTAATATTATGTAAACTAAACTAATTAAACAAGGATACAGTTTTACTGAAGGTGAGACATACATACCATATGTATACAGTTATTAATAACTGTAATATTAGTACTGATAAGGTCCAAGATGAGGCTCTATGCTATATTTTAAACACCACAACTTAACACCCTTTCCTCTCAAGGTGTTTAATAGTAATAACTGCACAAATGTCTCAGTGCTCAGTGCAGAACAAAAGACTGGGTTGTAAAATGTTTCATTTATTATTTTTGGCAGGACAAATTTCTCCAGAAGTGGAATGAAGGGCTGAAAAGATGGCAGTAAAAGAGAACAGGTTCATAAAAAAGGAACAATTTTAATAAAATGTTCCAAAAGCTCTTGTCAGAATTAAAATAAATAAATGTGTTTTAGGATTTTACCATTTGACTGAGATTTAGGAAAATCTCCTTTATACCACTTTTTAAAAATATACGAATACAATGACAATGGAGCCTGAGGAGTGGAACACTTTGATGAGAATGTAACATTTAAAAAGGTAATTTATGTAGATGACAAAAGAAGCACATTTATCTGGCTCAAAGTAAACATCTCTGAGTTTAAGAAAAATGTTTGTCAGCAAAAATTCAGATTAAGCTCTTTTCTAAATACCTTAAAATGTGTCATTATTTGCTTCAGCAAAATGGTTTTTCATCAGGCCTGAACTCTGTTTCTCCTTGTCCTTCATTCAGCTTCTAACAAAAATAAAAAGTTAAATTATTGCAAACCTTTTTTGCAATAATTTTTTTTGTGCGGGCTGCACGGTGGTGCAGTTGGTAGCACTGTTGCCTTGCAGTGAGAAGGTCCTGGGTTCGATTCCCGGCCGGGGGTCTTTCTGCATGGAGTTTGCATGTTCTCTCCGTGCATGCGTGGGTTCTCACCGGGTACTCCAGCTTCCTCCCACAGTCCAAAGACATGCCTGTTTGGTTAATTGGTCAATCTAAATTGCCCTTAGGTGTATGAATGAGTGTGTGCTTGGTTGTTTGTGTGTTGCCCTGCGATGGACTGGCGACCTGTCCAGGGTGTACCCTGCCTCTCGCCCATAGACTTCTGGAGATAGGCACCAGCTCCCCTGCGACCCACTATGGAATAAGCGGTAGAAAATGACTGACTGACCTTTTTTGTTTGATTCATAATAATTTACATTCAGTATAAAACCAGCCTAGACAGAGAACTGGTACAATATGTCCTATATTATTTTAATTTTAAATGACCTATAAATTGCCATGTGGAAATCTAAGTATTTTGGATTTGGGCTAAAGCCCCCAATGTTTTGAGACCCTAAAAACACCCCTGGGAACTACCATAAATTTTTACATATTTTTACATATTACTTTTGCATCCGTTTTGCTGTCTGCTTATGCTTATGTGTGTTTTTTCAAATGGAAAATCTCTGCTAGAACACTGGTCAAAGATGGTCTTCGGTGTAAACCTGTAGAATGATTTCCCATGACACTACTGCATATCTGCCTTGTGTTTCAGTAGTGTTCAGTGGTGTTGCCTTAGTCAAATATTGCTCCATCATTGACTTTCCTATGCATTTAACACTGTAGCATAGGTAATCTGATTACCAGCTAAGCCAGGATACCACTGATGTATTTGAATATGATAAAAAACATTTAGCAGCTCTGACATGCAAAATGTTTACTGCAGCCATGCCAAGTGCTACTCAGATATGGCAGCAATGACCCAATAATAACATAGCCCAATCTCATGCTATGGAAACCCTCTGTCTGAGTGGAAGAAAATTCACTTAACTCAGGATGCCAGACACTTGATACTGAAAGTGACAGTGATGGCACAACCTACTTTTTGATTTATTTGGCTGGTAATTGTTTGACCACTAGGTGGAACTCAAAAAGCATTAAAATTGACCTCCCATATCATCCTTAGATATGAAAAAAAGTGCAAGATGATGACGTCACCATAAAGGTAACGTCCCAACACACGCATACAACAGGGAGCACATCAAAAGAGACTGACATGAAAGGAGTTTATGTTCCACAAAATCCACTTCATTAGCTCATGTTTACATTTAGGATTAGTGACCTTGAAAGGAGATTTCTCTAGTTATTTACTTTTCCTTTCCATCTGTGACCATTTGCTCCACACTTTGATTACATGTTCAACCAACATTGTCATATGACAATGACAGGCATACCAAAACCTCTTTCACAAACCTGTGTTGTCTTTTTCTGAGATTCAATTATGAAATGAAATATTTATTTTAAAAAGAAGATATCAGTTTTGTTGCACACCTAACTTTCCATTGATAAGAAACACTGGGATAGCCAGAAACCATAAGCTTAAGTTATTTCTCACTTTGACATTTTGAGTGTGAATATTTTTAACTGCAGATCCTTTTTAGTGAAAGCGTTAGACATCAATCTTATATTCTCAAATAAATACTTGAGCTGTAGAAAAGCAGTTGTCGTGATGTTCAAAACAGATCAAAATGTTCCCTCAAGGTAAATGTTATTTTCAGCTTTATGATAGAGGGGCAAAGTGTCTCTCATTTATATTTGGTCACACCAACCAGCAGCACCTTAACATACCTGTCCCTTACATCATCCATCACAGCTAATTAATTTTAAATACAACATCTACAACAGTGCCTCATGTCATTAGTAATGGATAATAGGTGATGAGAAGGGAGGAAATTCAGAGCGTTCATCTCATAATGACAGCACACAGAGTCAGACAGTGGAGAGATGTTTAGAGTGATGCAGGAGGAGCAGAGCGAGATGAAATGAAAGGGGGAAGAGAGGAGATTAGCAACAGCTATTAGTGGCTTCTAAAGTTATCACACTCATTAGCTGCTATCAGATTGGGCTGGTTATAAAACAAAAAGAGGAGAGAGATGCACACAGGCGCCAACCTACTTTACTCTACCTTTTATTTCAGTATATTACAGAGAACACAGACATGTTAATGCTCAAGAAAACATCGTTTGTGCTTTTGAACAAAAACGTCTATATAAAACAACCAACTTACAACAACAAACAACAAACTTTTTGAAGTATTGCATATTTTCTATCCTTTCTTTTTTCCAGCATTTCTCTGGATCTAAGGAGTGTGCTTATTTTTTGTCACTGCACACAGCAAAGAGCAACGGGTTTAGCACACCATCAAAGGGAACGGAAAGAGCAGCTTCCTGCACTTGTGCCTATCCATGAGCAAGGCATGCTAAATGTTTTCAAACAATAAATAATAAATCTTTTATCTAAGTTGTTTTTTCTTCAAACACAGAAAAAATAGGTTGTTAGCACAATAATAAACTAATGACATGGTATTAGCTTTGATTATATGCAAACCGACCGGTCGCCTTGGCTTTGCATCTTGCAATACTGTAATCAAAACTTTAAAATTGAGTTAGGAATTTAAGAAAAAAGAAGATCGTAAGTTTGTGTTTTCCCTTTTTTACATTGTACTACCTGAGCATGTGGTTAGCTTTTAGCATGTTCTGATCGCACACTTCTTTCTTTCCGTTGTAGCCTATTTAGGGTTGTCAGCTTTTGGAAATTAAAATAAGGAAAAGATGGGCATAACATAGTCTATCACAAATCAAAAATAAAAATTCAACAACTTCTAGAAGAAAAGCATATCCAGCTTTCTAGTTGTTTTTGATGCCAACATGAAATACAGATTGTTTTTAAATGTAGTTGATTGTTTATTAGAGTTAAAGGAAAAAATTAAAGGTTTCTGCCCTATCGTGTGTGCATATGTACCTCAGAGCGTCACAATTTTTGGGCGATTTTTTTATTCACATTATTGTGTAATTGTGTTTGGGGTAAATATGGTTAAAATCTTGAACACCAGGAGAGGAAATATAAATGTTTTAAGTATGCAAGTGAATAAGTGTACAGGATATGCTATTTTGATTGTGTTGCCATAGTCTTATGAATAATAGTGAAAAAACCATAAGTATTTTCTGAACCAAATTTTTATCAATAACTTTAGTTGTTTTCCTAAAGGAATATCAAAAGTTGCACATTAAGACACCATGGGAAATATGCTTTCTTAAAAAAAGTATTTTTGGGAGGAAAAGATCAAAATAAGGACAATTCCCATGACACTGATCATATTACCTCAGTCTTGATCTTTAAAATTAGTTGGATTTTGTGTTTATGTTGATGTTGATTAGCTCAGCTGGTAATGAAGCTAACACCTCTGTATTTTTTTCTTCTGAAGAAGCAAAGATGTCCAGTTTCAATCTTTGCTGTTTTCTCTATTGAATTCCTGTTCTGAGAGATGATGAGTCTGAGTTCAGAGCTGGAATATCTGGAGTGACTGTGCATGATATGACTGCATAAATGTATTTTCATGAATAATTTTCAATTTATCCAACAGCGCAGAAGGCACATGGGGAAAAGAAAAATGGGTGGAATGGGAAGAAGCAATGGGAACATATTACTGTGAGCTTGTATGAGTTAGGCTACACGTTTTTTACACGGTAACCAATGCAGTCTTTAATCATGAAATAGGTGTCCATACTGATGAGGTGCAAGAATTTAAGAATTTAAAATGTTTCCAGGAAAGATAATAAAAAAAGTAAGTACACCCTTTGTCATAACGTATGAATGATCTGGTCACATATTACAATTATTTAAATCGAACTTGAACACATAACATATTTCAACATTCTCTTTTTTTATCAAGAAAAGATTAAGGCAACGTGAAAACTTTGAGAGCCATTAAAAACATCCCAAAAACCCTTAATAAGAAACACAATGACTAAAATTTATACCAACATTTTTACTCTTCCTCGTCTGATGTTAAGGAAGTAATACCTTCCTACAAATGTAAGAAATTAAACAGGACAGTGTAAGGGTAGCAGAGCCTGTCCACCAGCCTGGGTTGGGTTTCCATGGTAACTTTCTGTTCTACTGGCACAGGGGTCTCCAGACCTTCCATTATTGCTTTGGTTTTGATTTTTTTTTTTCACGTTTGTTTTGCAGCAGATGTGGCCTTTTTACAAATATTTTCAACAGTAAGCTGACAGGAAAGGGTTGGAGAGAGGGGGAAGACATGCAGCAAAGGTCGGCTGGCCCGGGAGTCGAACCCACAACGGGTTGTGTTGAGGACTGAACCCTCTGAATATGGGTCACATATTTTACCCTTGTCTCTTGGCTTTGATTTTTAACTCAAATATGCACCACAGGATCAGAATATAGGTTTTGCAGTAGAATAGCTGTTATGAAAGGATGTTAGCCTCCAGTCTGCTAATACAACCAGCTTAATTCAGAGATGTTGTCTACTGAGCTGGTCAAAAGCAACGACAGAGCAACCTCTCACTTGAAGGAGTAGATGCTGTGTGTGTACTTGCTGCTGTAAATTATCCAGCCAGGTGGTAAACATAAGCTGTAATAACAAGTGGTGTAGTTGTTTCCTGCAGTTCAGATCTTTGGTCCACTTTTATTTTCCAAGCACACCACATTCCATGCATCCCCACTCTGTCTGCTTTTTCAGCAACAAGCTTTTCCTCCACGACAAGCCCAACTGCTACCCCATATCAGAGCTGACCCAGGGTTTCATGTGACCTTAAACAGAATTTTCTTTTGGGGTAATAAATCTTTCACTTTATTGGTATTTATTGTCCCAAGTTTTCTACCAAACTTTCTTAGATGCCTGGAATTTAACATAGATTGCTTAAACACAGTTAAAATGATCATTCCTTGCTTTTTCTTATGGTAAATATTGAAGTCAAGAAACGTTTGGGTCTGACATTTTTCAGCGTTTGACACAACTTTGAGCAGTTGTTTTTTACTTTTACAGTTAGGGTGATGAGAAAAGTACATAAATGTGAAAAGTACTCGTACTCGTCGTCTTCCGCTTATCCGGGACCGGGTCGCGGGGGCAGCAGACTCAACAGAGACGCCCAGACGTCCCTCTCTCCAGACACCTCCTCCAGTTCCTCCAGGGGGAGCCCAAGGCGTTCCCAGGCCAGCCGAGAGACATAGTTCCTCCAGCGTGTCCTGGGCCGTCCCCTGGGCCTCCTCCCGGTGGGACGTGCCTGGAACACCTCCCGAGGAAGGCGTCCAGGAGGCATCCGGTATAGATGCCCGAGCCACCTCAACTGGCCCCTCTCGATGTGGAGGAGCAGCGGCTCTACTCCAAGCCCCTCCCGGATGGCCGAGCTCCTCACCCTATCTCTAAGGGAGTGCCCGGCCACCCTACGGAGGAAGCTCATTTCAGCTGCTTGTATCCGGGATCTCGTTCTTTCGGTCATGACCCAAAGTTCATGGCCATAGGTGAGGGTAGGAACGTAGACCGACCAGTAAATTGAGAGCTTTGCTTTTCGGCTCAGCTCTCTCTTCACCACAACGGACCGGCACAGCGCCCCCATTACTGTGGCAGCCGCACCGATCCGTCTGTCGATCTCCCGCTCCATTCTTCCCTCACTCGTGAACAAGACCCCGAGATACTTGAACTCCTCCACTTGAGGCAGGAACTCCCCTCCAACCTGAAGAGGACAAGCCACCCTTTTCCGGTCGAGTACCATGGCCTCGGACTTGGAGGAGCTGATTCTCATCCCAGCCGCTTCACACTCGGCTGCGAACCGCCACAGCGCATGCTGTAGGTCTTAGCTAGAGGGGGCCAGCAGGACCACGTCATCTGCAAAAAGAAGAGACGAAATCCACTGGTCCCCAAACCCGACCCCTCCGGCCCTTGGCTGCGTCTAGAAATCCTGTCCATAAAAGTTATGAACAGGACCGGTGACAAAGGGCAGCCCTGCCGGAGTCCAACATGCACTGGGAACAGGTCCGACTTAGTGCCGGCAATGCGGACCAAACTCCTGCTCCGCTCGTACAGGGACCGGATGGCCCCTATTAAAGGGCCCCCGATTCCATACTCCTGGAGCACCCCCCACAGGGCATCACGAGGGACACAGTCGAATGCCTTCTCCAGGTCCACAAAACACATGTGAACCGGTTGGGCAAACTCCCATGAACCCTCGAGCACCCTGTAGAGGGTATAGAGCTGGTCCAGTGTTCCACGGCCGGGACGAAAACCACACTGCTCCTCCTGAAGCCGAGGTTCGACTATCGGTCGGACTCTCCTCTCCAATACCCTGGCGTAGACCTTACCAGGGAGGCTGAGGAGTGTGATCCCCCTGTAGTTGGAACACACCCTCCGGTCCCCCTTCTTATGAAGGGGGACCACCACCCCAATCTGCCAGTCCAGAGGCACTGTCCCCGACCGCCACGCAATGTTGAAGAGACGTGTCAACCATGACAGCCCTACAACATCCAGAGACTTGAGGTACTCAGGGCGGATCTCATCCACCCCTGAAGCCTTGCCACTGTGGAGCTTTTTAACCACCTTGGTGACTTCAGCCTGGGTGATGAAAGAGTCCAACCCCGAGTCCCCAGCCTCTGTTTCCACCACGGAATGCGTGATGCCAGGATTGAGGAGATCCTCGAAGTACTCCTTCCACCGCCCGATAATGTCCTCAGTCGAGGTCAGCAGTCTCCCGCCCCCAATATAAACAGTGTTGGCGAAGCACTGCTTCCCCCTCCTGAGGCGACGGACGGTTTGCCAGAATCGCTTCGAGGCCAACCGGTAGTCCTTCTCCATGGCCTCACCGAACTCCTCCCAGGTCAGAGTTTTTGCATCTGCCGCAGCCCGGGCCGCAGCACGCTTGGCCTCACGGTACCCGTCAGCTGCCTCAGGAGTCCCACAAGCCAACCACAGCCGATAGGACTCCTTCTTCAGCTTAACAGCATCCCTTACTGCCGGTGTCCACCACCGGGTTCTGGGATTGCCGCCGCGACAGGCACAGCAGACCTTACGGCCACAGCTACGGGCAGCAGCATCGACAATAGATGCGGAGAACACGGTCTACTCGGACTCTATGTCTCCAACATCCCCCGGGATCTGGTCGAAGCTCTCCCGGAGGTGGGAGTTGAATACATCCCTGGCCGAGGGCTCTGCCAGGCGTTCCCAGCAGACCCTCACTATGCGCTTGGGCCTGCCAAGTCTGTCCGGCTTTCTCCTCCTCCAGCGGATCCAACTCACCACCAGGTGATGATCAGTGGACAGCTCAGCCCCTCTTTTCACCCGAGTGTCCAAAACATGCGGCCGAAGGTCTGATGATACGACAACAAAGTCGATCATCGACCTCCTGCCTAGGGTGTCCTGGTGCCAAGTGCACTGATGGATACCCTTATGCTTGAACATGGTGTTCATTACGGACAATCCGTGACTAGCGCAGAAGTCAAATAACAAAACGCCACTCTGATTCAGTTCGGGGAGGCCATTCCTCCCGATCACGCCTCTCCAGGTGTCACTTTTATGTTTATTTTGAGCCAGCAGGTGGGCTTAAGCAGCCAAAACCCTGACTAATATGGCAAAACAGCTCTGTCTCCTATATATCATCAAAGGTTATATTTATCTAAATCAAAAACTGAAAAGAAAACCATGCATTGTAGCACAAAGAGCCAAAATAAATTTACTCCTGGAGCAATAGAGGGCACTGTAAACATAAGCCCAGCAATTGTCTTATTAACAATTTTGTAAACCATAATTTTAACAAAGTTGAACTTCTTTTTCAATGTTTGCATGTGCCTTTTCACAGCATTACAGGTCACATGGGTTGCTATCAATACAATGTTTACTTTTTGTTAAATGTGAAAAAGTTAATTGCCCCCCCAAACCCATCAGCTGGTCATGACACCCTTGGCAGCAACAACTGAAAACTAGCAGTTTGTTTCTTATATCACTGTAGATGACGTTTGGCCGAATATGCTTTAAAGAATTGTTTTAACTCAACTTTGGAGCATAAATGGCTTATTCAAGGCCATGCTGGTGCATCTCAATCATTTTCACGACCGTACTTTGACTAGGCTTTTCCAATATAATGAATATATTATGTTATGATTCTGGCACGTCTGCTCTACCCTGTCTTCCTGGCTGCAATCAGCAGATTAGATGCACCTGGTGGCTGCTGCAGTGTAGTGCAATCTGTGGCATGCCAAGGACCTGTCTTCCCTGATATACAGGTCCTTCTCAAAATATTAGCATATTGTGATAAAGTTCATTATTTTCCATAATGTCATGATGAAAATTTAACATTCATATATTTTAGATTCATTGCACACTAACTGAAATATTTCAGGTCTTTTATTGTCTTAATACGGATGATTTTGGCATACAGCTCATGAAAACCCAAAATTCCTATCTCACAAAATTAGCATATTTCATCCGACCAATAAAAGAAAAGTGTTTTTAATACAAAAAACGTCAACCTTCAAATAATCATGTACAGTTATGCACTCAATACTTGGTCGGGAATCCTTTGGCAGAAATGACTGCTTCAATGCGGCGTGGCATGGAGGCAATCAGCCTGTGGCACTGCTGAGGTCTTATGGAGGCCCAGGATGCTTCGATAGCGGCCTTTAGCTCATCCAGAGTGTTGGGTCTTGAGTCTCTCAACGTTCTCTTCACAATATCCCACAGATTCTCTATGGGGTTCAGGTCAGGAGAGTTGGCAGGCCAATTGAGCACAGTGATACCATGGTCAGTAAACCATTTACCAGTGGTTTTGGCACTGTGAGCAGGTGCCAGGTCGTGCTGAAAAATGAAATCTTCATCTCCATAAAGCTTTTCAGCAGATGGAAGCATGAAGTGCTCCAAAATCTCCTGATAGCTAGCTGCATTGACCCTGCCCTTGATAAAACACAGTGGACCAACACCAGCAGCTGACACGGCACCCCAGACCATCACTGACTGTGGGTACTTGACACTGGACTTCTGGCATTTTGGCATTTCCTTCTCCCCAGTCTTCCTCCAGACTCTGGCACCTTGATTTCCGAATGACATGCAGAATTTGCTTTCATCCGAAAAAAGTACTTTGGACCACTGAGCAACAGTCCAGTGCTGCTTCTCTGTAGCCCAGGTCAGGCGCTTCTGCCGCTGTTTCTGGTTCAAAAGTGTGAATGCGGCACCTGTAGCCCATTTCCTGCACACGCCTGTGCACGGTGGCTCTGGATGTTTTTACTCCAGACTCAGTCCACTGCTTCCGCAGGTCCCCCAAGGTCTGGAATCGGCCCTTCTCCACAATCTTCCTCAGGGTCCGGTCACCTCTTCTCGTTGTGCAGCGTTTTCTGCCACACTTTTTCCTTCCCACAAACTTCCCACTGAGGTGCCTTGATACAGCACTCTGGGAACAGCCTATTCGTTCAGAAATTTCTTTCTGTGTCTTACCCTCTTGCTTGAGGGTGTCAATAGTGGCCTTCTGGACAGCAGTCAGGTTGGCAGTCTTACCCATGATTGGGGTTTTGAGTGATGAACCAGGCTGGGAGTTTTAAAGGCCTCAGGAATCTTTTGCAGGTGTTTAGAGTTAACTCGTTGATTCAGATGATTAGGTTCATAGCTCGTTTAGAGACCCTTTTAATGATATGCTAATTTTGTGAGATAGGAATTTGGGGTTTTCATGAGCTGTATGCCAAAATAATCCGTATTAAGACAATAAAAGACCTGAAATATTTCAGTTAGTGTGCAATGAATCTAAAATATATGAATGTTAAATTTTCATCATGACATTATGGAAAATAATTAACTTTATCACAATATGCTAATATTTTGAGAAGGACCAGTATACTGACTCTGACAAGCAGACGGTGCCAGATTTTTGAAAGCCATTGTGTGAGTAGATATCCAGCGTTCCTTCCTGTCTGATCATTGTTCTTGACCTTGCCTTGCCTTTTGGATTTACGCCTCTGCCTGCTCCCTGTCGGACTATTTGGATTCTGGTTGTCGACCTTGTTTCCTCCATCTGGTTTATGCCTCTGCCTGCCCCTTGCCTGACGTCTCTTGTTCCGATCGTTGACCCTGTTTCTGTCCTTATTGATTATTGAGCCAGCCTAGCCCTCGGATTATTCAGCCTGGAGTCAATTCTTACCTGTGCTGTGGAGATCACCGCCTGCCGCCCACTGAGGTTTCCCCTCTGTGTTTCAAGTTCCACTCAAGACAAAAGCAGGTTAGTGACTTTTCTGATCCCTGCAAAATCTGGAGAGACTACAAGTCACTAATCCCTCTTTCTGCCTCAGTGATTCCTGGAAGCTGTGTGGAGTGTTACCTGTGTGACGTTTTCCTGTGGCTGAATAAACCTTTTAAACTTTCAGTACTGTGTCTGGCTGAATCTTGGGTCTGCCTTTTTGTGATTCATAGCATATTATTGTAATGCTCTGCTTTCTACAGCTCTACTACAGTTACCTCAGGTCATCTGCCAGAATGCTGCGAGGACTAGAACGGGAGCTCACCTCACGCTGATTTTAAAGTCTCTGCCTTGGCTCATTGATTTTAAGGTGCTCTTACTGGTATTTAAAACTCTTAATGGGCTGTCGTACAGCACATCTGGGGCCCTCAGGTCTTCTGGAAAGGTTTTTCTATTGGTACCTAGAGTTAGAACTAAAACACACAGTGAGGCATCTTTTTCTTTTTTTGGCCCTTAGCTGTGGAAAGCCTTCCTGTTGTTCAAAGCAAACTAAATGCACATCTATTCAGTCTGGTTTTTAGTTCAGCCTTATAGCTAGTTATTATGTCTTATAGTTCATTATTTTATTTCGATTCCTGATTTTTCATACTAAAGGTTGTTAGAGCTCTACAGTTTTTCTCGGTACCTGTGCATCTTTGTTGCATTACAAGAAGTTGATTTTAGAGCAGAAGAATCTGTTTGAAATAACATACTACATCTTCTAAACAATCCAACATCAGCCACCCACTTGATGAACACCATGTGGAAGTTGATGTTCTGATGTTCTTTGCGTTTTTGTGGCAAATTATCTTGTATTGTCTTATTTGAGTCGCTTTCTTATTGTATTTCTTAGAATCAGAAATTTCTTCTCAGTTTTGCACTGAATTTTTTTTTACTTTTTCACTGCAATGTGTGCTGGTTAAATAAGACACTGTCAGATAAACTTGTCTAATATTGGCACAGAAAAGCTGGCAGATGTCGTGAGTCACCTTCACCAAAAAAATCTTCTGAAACCATGATGGTTTAAATGACATTTAGGAAGTTTATGCACTACCAAACTGATAATCCAAGTACGTGTTTGTATATTAATAAAGCATTCATATTTCAATGGTCAATTTCAGAAAACTGAAAATGAACAATGCTTATGAATATCATCTTTTACACACACTGTATCCCTCAAAAACGTCTTTAAGAAGCCCTTAAACACTCTTCACAGCAATGAAAAATCTAACTTTCAATCAGAATCATAGCACCACACAGTTAATTTTCTGTAGAAAAATGAAGAGTAAGTAATGCATTTACATTCCCTTTTTGATTAGGAAATAAAACGCTAACAAAATTCCCCTTGCTGCCTGAAATTGGAAGACCCAGTGACAAAGTACTCTGAGATTCAATTGAAGCCGTTTTTTCCTCCTCACCTCTGTACCTCTGTACTAATAGTAAAAAAAAGGGAGGCTGGAGCCATTTTTGTCACAATCATGAGGCAAAAGCCTGTATTTGTCACCGACAATTCTCAATAGAGGCTCTTCTTCTTCTTTGACTGAAGAAAAATTGACTAATTTTGTTCTTACAAGAAAGACAATGCTGCTGTCAGAGACATAATTAAGAGAGAGGATAACAGCGATGCAGAGGAACAGGAAGGACTCACTACTGATTCAGGAATTAATGGGTTGGGTAGTTTCGCTGCTGGAGGTTATTTTGCTATAGATTCCAATAAGAATGCTTCTGGTATTTATTTGTACTTACAATCCTTGGCAGAAAACATAATGTTGATTACATTAAATGCAACATGGCTTGGATTTAAAACCTATACCTCTATAGAAGCTTCTGAACAGCTTTGCATTGACTGTACCTTAAATTTGTGTAATAACTCTCCGGTCTTATACTGGATTATGTTCCCTTGGAAAATCCAGCTCTTATTTCAGGTTTTATTTCAATTATTTAAAATAAATGGTTTCCAAAGTTAAGGCAGTAGTTTGCTGAAGTTGTAGGTGAACAATAGCATGTTTACTCTGTTTTGATATGATAAATTGATAATTTTGCTCTGAACATGTTTACAACTCAAGGCCAGTTAAAAATGTCCAGACAAAACTTAGAGAAGTTTTTCTCTTGTTTCTAAGGGTAAAAGACCCATTTTCCCTACAGGTACGTATTTTTCCCTCTATTAGAAAGACTTCATAACACTGTGAGCTTGAAATAACCCTTTATTGCTTTGCTTTAAACATTGTAAAATGTAATGACTAAAGTATCAGATGCGCTTCCCTACAGTTCTGACTGTATGTAAATATCTGGGCACAATGCAGGGCACATCACATGACACAGACAAACAGGAACTGCAGCAACCAGTACAGTCGCTCTTTCACTGTAAACGTTGTTCAAAGGGGAATAACCCTTAAATTGTTAGAGAAACCCAGATCTGTTAGATGAAAAAATGTACTCAGAGAATACAGCTTTGTTTGCCATACACTTTGTTCTTAAATGACTTAAACACCAATCTTATTCTAAAGGTAAAGTGTCTCCTTTAGGTCTTCAGTGTAACTAATGTGTTTGATTAGCATATGCAATTTGTTTGTGCTGCCGATACGGCAAGAATCAGCAGACAGTATACCAGAACAAATGTTATTTAGACCGGTGCAATATTATAGTGTCTGTTGTAATAAAACATATATTATTTTCCTAATCTTCACCATGTTGATCTTTTCATCCATCAGTGTTGTGTGAAATACCAACAATTTGGAATGGTAAAACCTGTTTTTAGTGCAATTCTTCGGTTGCCTTGAAATATGAAACTGTTTGCAAGTTAAGTGATGATTAACAAAATGTGGCAGCACAGGGTTCCTTTATGAAATCGGTTTCAAGGTTAATAGTATAAAACGGAAATTAAAGACCACAGCAAAAATGATGTCCATGGGAACAAATTTTTCGATTACATTTTACTACTGTTTCATGTGTTGCAGTGGCTGTCGACCATGCTTACGACCGTGCTCGCCAACTGTGTAAGACACGAACAATTAAGATCAAACCTGGAATAAAGAGCACACTTAAAATTGCAAAGGCAATTTTAACATCCTGCAGCCAGGAAACATAAAGTCATTGAACCACCCATGGTGCACCATTTCAAGTATAGAATGATCACTCATTTCTGAAAAAAATATAGCATGGAATCAAAAATGCTTTATTGACTGTTATTACATAGGACATTTTACATGCTTATTGGTAAGATTTGCACCCTTACAATTACAGAGACAGCACTACTTTTTGGAGACACTAGGTACTTGCATATTAAAACATTGTGGAGGCTAATTACAGGAAGAGACTGAGAGTTATGTAAATTATAGTTGTTTGCTCTGCACTGTGACATTTAAGTATTTATCAGTGCAAAAATATATGGGGCAGTTAGGGACTAAATTGTCTCTTGGAAGAGACAGCTGGGCAATCAGTGAAGGTGGATTCACTCAGCTTACTAATGTCTGCATGAGTCTTTCATCCTGATACATAAATGTACTGACCAACAGTATTTTAACTTTACCTTTAACTTGTGCTGACAATGTTACCCTGCAAACACAGATTTTACTATATACAGTCAAATTCAGTGTAAGGAGGTGGAAGGAGTACTTCGAGGATCTCCTCAATCCTGCCATCACGCATTCCGTGGTGGAAACAGAGGCTGGGGACTCGGGGTTGGACTCTTTCATCACCCAGGCTGAAGTCACCGAGGTGGTTAAAAAGCTCCGCGGTGGCAAGGCTTCGGGGGTGGATGAGATCCGCCCTGAGTACCTCAAGTCTCTGGATGTTGTTGGGCTGTCATGGTTGACACGCCTCTTCAACATTGCGTGGTGGTCGGGGACAGTGCCTCTGGACTGGCAGACGGGGGTGGTGGTGGGGGACCGGAGGGTGTGTTCCAACTACAGGGGGATCACACTCCTGAGCCTCCCTGGTAAGGCCTACGCCAGGGTATTGGAGAGGAGAGTCTGACCGATAGTCGAACCTCGGCTTCAGGAGGAACAGTGTGGTTTTCGTCCCAGCCGTGGAACACTGGACCAGCTCTATACCCTCTACAGGGTGCTCGAGGGTTCATGGGAGTTTGCCCAACCGGTTCACATGTGTTTTGTGGACCTGGAGAAGGCATTCGACTGTGTCCCTCGTGATGCCCTGTGGGGGGTGCTCCAGGAGTATGGAATTGGGGGCCCTTTATTAGGGGCCATCCGGTCCCTGTACGAGCGGAGCAGGAGTTTGGTCCGCATTGCCGGCACTAAGTCGGACCTGTTCCCAGTGCATGTTGGACTCCGGCAGGGCTGCCCTTTGTCGCCGGTCCTGTTCATAACTTTTATGGACAGGATTTCTAGACGCAGCCAAGGGCCGGAGGGGGTCTGGTTTGGGGACCAGTGGATTTCGTCTCTTCTTTTTGCGGATGACGTGGTCCTGCTGGCCCCCTCTAGCCAAGACCTACAGCATGCACTGTGGCGGTTCGCAGCCGAGTGTGAAGCGGCTGGGATGAGGATCAGCTCCTCCAAGTCCGAGGCCATGGTACTCGACCGGAAAAGGGTGGCTTGTCCTCTTCAGGTTGGAGGGGAGTTCCTGCCTCAAGTGGAGGAGTTTAGGTATCTCGGGGTCTTGTTCACGAGTGAGGGAAGAATGGAGCGGGAGATCGACAGACGGATCGGTGCAGCTGCCACAGTAATGGGGGCGCTGTGCCGGTCCATTGTGGTGAAGAGAGAGCTGAGCCGAAAAGCAAAGCTCTCAATTTACTGGTCGGTCTACGTTCCTTCCCTCACCTATGGCCATGAACTTTGGGTCATGACCGAAAGAACGAGATCACGGATACAAGCGGCTGAAATGAGCTTCCTCCGTAGGGTGGCCGGGAGGGGCTCGGAGTAGAGCCGCTGCTCCTCCACATTGAGAGGAGCCAGTTGAGGTGGCTCGGGCATCTATACCGGATGCCTCCTGGACGCCTTCCTCGGGAGGTGTTCCAGGCACGTCCCACCGGGAGGAGGCCCAGGGGACGGCCCGGGACACGCTGGAGGGACTATGTCTCTCGGCTGGCCTGGGAACGCCTTGGGCTCCCCCTGGAGGAGCTGGAGGAGGTGTCTGGAGAGAGGGACGTCTGGGCGTCTCTGCTGAGTCTGCTGCCCCCGCGACCCGGTCCTGGATAAGCGGAAGACGACGAACGAACGAACAGTCAAATTCAGTAAATCAGAATATGTGTTCCAATGAGGCTTGTTTATCAGATTAAAATTATCTTTTGAAAATGAAAACCTTTAGGCATATTTTTCTGTATTAAAAATGTTTTAGTTTTATTGGTCTGATGAAATATTCTGATCATAAACGTGTATTCATTAGCTGTAAGGGGAAAATCATGATAATTAACAGAAATAAAGGCTTGAAAATATCAGTAAGTCAGTCAGTCATTTTCTACCGCTTATTCCATAGTGGGTCGTGGGGGAGCTGGTGCCTATCTCCAGCAGTCTATGGGTGAGAGGCGGGGTACACCCTGGACAGGTAGCCAGTCCATCGCAGGGCAACACACAAACAACCATGAACACACTCATTCATACACCTAAGGGCAATTTAGAGTTACCAATTCACCTAACAGGCATGTCTTTGGCCTGTGGGAGGAAGCCAGAGTACCTGGTGAGAACCCACGCATGCACGGGGAGAACATGCAAACTCCATGCAGAAAGACCCCAGGCTGGGAATTGAACCCAGGACCTTCTTGCTGCAAGGCAACATGCTACCAACTGCACCACTGTGCAGCCCCGCTTGAAAATATCAGTCTTTGTGTAATTAATCTACATGACGTGTTTCACTTGGTGAATTAGTTTACTGAAAGTAAATTAACTGTTCAATAATAGTCTAAATTAATTGAAAATGACTGTATATACAGGTCCTTCTCAAAATATTAGCATATTGTGATAAAGTTCATTATTTTCCATAATGTCATGATGAAAATTTAACATTCATATATTTTAGATTCATTGCACACTAACTGAAATATTTCAGGTCTTTTATTGTCTTAATACGGATGATTTTAGCATACAGCTCATGAAAACCCAAAATTCCTATCTCACAAAATTAGCATATCATTAAAAGGGTCTCTAAACGAGCTATGAACCTAATCATCTGAATCAACGAGTTAACTCTAAACACCTGCAAAAGATTCCTGAGGCCTTTAAAACTCCCAGCCTGGTTCATCACTCAAAACCCCAATCATGGGTAAGACTGCCGACCTGACTGCTGTCCAGAAGGCCACTATTGACACCCTCAAGCAAGAGGGTAAGACACAGAAAGACATTTCTGAACCAATAGGCTGTTTCCAGAGTGCTGTATCAAGGCACCTCAGTGGGAAGTCTGTGGGAAGGAAAAAGTGTGGCAGAAAATGCTGCACAACGAGAAGAGGTGACCGGACCCTGAGGAAGATTGTGGAGAAGGGCCGATTCCAAACCTTGGGGGACCTGCGGAAGCAGTGGACTGAGTCTGGAGTAGAGACATCCAGAGCCACCGTGCGCAGGCGTGTGCAGAAAATGGGCTACAGGTGCCGCATTCCCCAGGTCAAGCCACTTTTGAACCAGAAACAGCGGCAGAGGCGCCTGACCTGGGCTACAGAGAAGCAGCACTGGACTGTTGCTCAGTGGTCCAAAGTACTTTTTTCGGATGAAAGCAAATTCTGCATGTCATTCGGAAAACAAGGTGCCAGAGTCTGGAGGAAGACTGGGGAGAAGGAAATGCCAAAATGCCAGAAGTCCATTGTCAAGTACCCACAGTCAGTGATGGTCTGGGGTGCCGTGTCAGCTGCTGGTGTTGGTCCACTGTGTTTTATCAAGGGCAGGGTCAATGCAGCTAGCTATCAGGAGATTTTGGAGCACTTCATGCTTCCATCTGCTGAAAAGCTTTTTGGAGATGAAGATTTCATTTTTCAGCACGACCTGGCACCTGCTCACAGTGCCAAAACCACTGGTAAATGGTTTACTGACCATGGTATCACTGTGCTCAATTGGCCTGCCAACTCTCCTGACCTGAACCCCATAGAGAATCTGTGGGATATTGTGAAGAGAACATTGAGAGACTCAAGACCCAACACTCTGAATGAGCTAAAGGCCGCTATCGAAGCATCCTGGGCCTCCATAAGACCTCAGCAGTGCCACAGGCTGATTGCCTCTATGCCACGCCGCATTGAAGCAGTCATTTCTGCCAAAGGATTCCCGACCAAGTATTGAGTGCATAACTGTACATGATTATTTGAAGGTTGACGTTTTTTGTATTAAAAACACTTTTCTTTTATTGGTCGGATGAAATGTGCTAATTTTGTGAGATAGGAATTTTGGGTTTTCATGAGCTGTATGCCAAAATCATCCGTATTAAGACAATTAAAGACCTGAAATATTTCAGTTAGTGTGCAATGAATCTAAAATATATGAATGTTAAATTTTCATTGTGACATTATGGAAAATAATTAACTTTATCACAATATGCTAATATTTTGAGAAGGACCTGTATACACGGCGAGTGGACATACCAAAAAATTATTTGGGGACATTTTATGAATGTTCTCAAGTTCAAGGGACATAAATATTCTGTAAACCTGAATGGACTTAATTTGTCATCTCAAGATTTGCTTTATAAAATGCTTTTGATAGAAAATGTAAAAAAAAAATGTAATAGGGATTTCACAATCTGATCAAGGTGTTTTTGAATGATTGTTATCTGCAACGTATACAGCTACAGTAAAACATTGTAATATAACATCTGGTCTAAAGCTGCTAACATGTTTGTGGCTTGGGATGATTCTAAAAGAGAAAACAAAAGCAGTTCAGTTGCCGTTTGAAAACGTGATCGTTTTTTTTGAAAATAAATAATAAGATACACTTTTCAACTGCCATTTAAAACAGCTTGCTGAGAAAGTTAAACAAAGAGGTTTATGTGTTTTCTTGTTGATTTTGTTTTAATTGATAAGGGTTGGTGTTACTGGTAAGGTCCTTCACCGGTTTTGAAGAATGTGGTTTGTCCCAATTTATTTCCTTGCAAACCTCTTAAACTGCTGCTGCTTGTTTCAAGTTTGGGCAGGAGCATGTTTGTTACTATGTACACACTCCAAGGTAAAGGCCAACGGACTCTCCCACAGGGACCCAACAGACATATTGTTTTGGAGCTGCAAAGTAAACACACCACTTTGTCTCCCTCTCTCCATCTCGCTCCCTCTCTCTGTATCTAATTTCCCCACACCCTGTAAAACAAGATGGACAGGTATAAAGTACAACAGGGAGAGCAAGATAAACGATGAGACAAGAAAAAAATTGGGGAGATAAAATAACTCCTTCATTCAGGGATTGTCCCAGGAGAATTAATGTAGCGTGTGGAGAGCCAGAGTTGACAATTTACAATCTTTAGCGATCACTCTAAATTCGGGAATGTAATAATTTTACTGTAATTGTCAGTTCACCATTTCCTAAATCCTGAATGAACACTAACCACAACCATTGTGTTTTTTTTATTGTTTGCAGCAGTATTAGAAATAGGAGACAGCACGATCTAATGAAAAAAGACTGCAAGGACATGATGCGTGTAAGAGAATGCTTTTGAAGTGCGAGCAACTATAGAACCTGAAGAGTAATTGAAGAACACACTCAGGCTGGAGTCAACAATGAGGACACAGTGATTTGTGGGCGAACGCAGCTACAAATTTGCTGTGGTTAACAACATGGAGGTCGATAAGCCTCATCGTTTTACCCTTCAGACGCAAAAACAGGAGATAGGAGATGGCCTGCCTGAGGCAGAGTGTTGCAGACCTTGTGCAAGTGTGTGAGTGCATGGCCGCTGTAAATGAAGGGAGTGGAAAAGACGCAGAGCGGGAACAAAACAGACGAACAGACCTTTATGATGAAAAGGTCGTTCAAATAGCTTCAAACTTTCAAACTAATCAGGGAGGGACGGTCTGGACACTAATCGGCTGATCAGAAGGTTGCGAAAGGTCGCTAAAAGGTTAAAAAGGTCACAACAGCTCAGCACAAATCACCCGTCTATCATATCTAACTATGACCTATCCATGCTAGGTGAAGAAGGGAGTGATATTAAAGTCTCTGTGTTGCATTGATATTGTTAATGCAAGAAAAAAAAACTGTATTACCAAAAGCAGAAATTAGCTTCTTAAGAGGAGGAGAACAAATTAAGTAAGCAATTTATAACAGTGGAGGAGAGACAGACTGGAACGCAACAGAAAAAACTGTTTGCTGTTGTAGAAACTGAGTTTCCCTGAACTAATTGAAGAAGCAGTAATATACAGAATATTTCACAACCAAGGCATGTGAAAAAAACATAAATATTCTTATAAGAAATCCAAACCAAGAAAAAAAAAACGTCCTGGTTTTTTACACTCTACATTTCTACTGTTTTACGCAACATTACCTTTTTATTTCCATGTCATTTATGAACACAGTTCTGTTCAGGCTGGTTGGCCGACTTGAGCCTAGCCAATTCATCACCATTCAAGAGGCAAGGGGAGGCACACTGGACATATTTTTGGATGGTCAAAAAGAAAGACCTGAAGTAAAACACACACGTTTGGGGGAATCATGCACATTCTAAACAGAAAGATCTGCGCAGACCAGAAACCCTAGAGCTATGAAATGATTTCAGGGTTAATCATTGAAGGTTCTGCAAAGGGGAGATCCACTTTAATGAATTACACAGGTTTTAGGAGCTAAAGGTCTCCTAACTATTGTTTGGAGGATTATTTCCAATTTTTGCTGCTATTGGCACCAACTTCAACAAGATTCTTTAGAAATCTTAGATTTACTGCTAACTTGAGGTTTTTAGTATACTGGGTATTTCAATCTGAAAAGACTTACAAAGAAAATGGATGACAATTAGAAAGGTTTTAATGATGTGATGGATATTTCTTTGGCGCTTGGACCTGGGAGGAAGACATGAATGCTGAGAATGACATGAGTTAAGATGAACATTTGTAAGGTTTAGATTTAGAGATGTCTTCCCCCCGATCCGACACTGGTGGTGGATTGGCGGCCAGGGAGCAAGGAAGCTGGGAGGAGATGGGAGTGGAGGAGGGATGAGCTCAGCTGACAAGCGAGGATGAACACCACTGAAGGTCCTTTAAAAGCAAGGTGTCGGAAGGTGATTGGATGGAGAATCAGATGGAGAGGATGCTGATTGGAAAGCCGGGAGACGCACAGAAGAGTCATTGGAAGGTGGAGGCGGTGAAGGTGAGTCTTACATTCTGAATTTTCGTCTAAACTCCATATAGTAGATCAGACACTCTTGTGAAAATTGATGAGTGCTTAAAATGCCCATCCTATAATGAAGACCATTTTTTATTTGACAGTACATGTTATTTTTGCATGTAGAATCTGCACATCTGACAACATTGGGTTGCAGAACAACCTTAAACCATACTTAACTCCTATGTGCTCAGGAGCTGAATATGAGAATTCACAAAACTTTTCATCTATTATTTCTCCAAACATAACTTTTCTCCTCACTGCTACCCTTATGTCATTTTAGAAGGTTATTTTTGTTCAGTGTTAATTCACAGAAAGGTGGACCACAATTCTACCACTGTAGATATAGTTGTTTATAAAATGTATAGGATTCCCAGTTTTTACATAACTGAATACAGAACTCCTTTTTATCAATGAGGTCTTATACAGGATAACTTAAAATATTTAAGAAAAGACAGAATAATAGGCAATGATGAAAAACCTTCTTTGACAAACAATGTTGTCTCTAGAAATAAAATATATATTTACATATCATTTGAGAAATTATGGCATGTTTACCATGCTAGCTATCTCTCTGTCTCTCTCCCACCTCTCCCATCTTTGCTCCTTGTATCACTGATCTCCATCCAGGGTAGGATCCATTCCTGCTGTTCTTTTTCCCCCAGCTGCAATTGATCAGCTGAACTCCCACTCCCTGACATATTGCTCATCTGTGGTTGTGACAATCCAGGCCTAATTTTTCTTTTGTCCCTTGTGAATAATAGCTATTCAGATTCTGTCTCCACTTGCCCTTATGTTAGCTAATGCTTACCTCATTTCTCTATAAGAATGTACTTACGATTGTCTGGTCTGTTAATGGTTAGCTCACAACTGGACCTCTGTGATATTTGATTAAATATGGATCCTGTAATTCTTAAGCAAATGTTCAGTAACATTACAAATCTCTCTGCTTTTTATTTTACTCGTATTGATTACCTGAAGTTGTATAATATGATACTCTTCATATTGCCAGAAATATTGCAGAAATGTATCATAATTACAAATTAAAATGGATGTTATTATATATTATATAACAACTCATATGCTCGGTACACATATTTGTCTCACTATATCACAGTGAAAATAAAATCCTCATGTCCTAACACAGACGGATGTTTTACCCAAGGGTGTTTAAAAATGCTTGAAACATTAATCAGCTGCTTAATGTTGCCATTACTAATAGTTTTCATCTAAATGTTAAAGGAAACAACAAATTATAAATGCTATAAAACAAAGAAAGCCTCGGGCTTAATAAGATTTGAGAACTGACGGGTGCACTGGAGAATTAAAACACAGGAGGAAAATTATATATTTTCCTCTTCTTGTTCAATTATAAACATTTGTGATTTTTAAGTTCACAGCTTGAGAGCCTCTTAACTTGAACTTGAGATGAATTTCCCCAAAGTTTAAGGGTGCTCAAAAACATTAATCAATTTATTCTGCATCTCAAATGAAAACAAAACATTACTGTGCTCCAAAGCTGCTAATTTGCAAGTATTATTTGTTGGTGCAACAATTATTTCCTTGTTGATAGAAGTGGTTCATTTGACCACTCAGAGCTAATTGTTATGGCTTGCGAGAAATAGGACCCCAGAATGCAGACGAGCAGGCAGCGTGATGGTAAGTGAAAAAGGTTTAATAACAAAAACTCACTCACAGCAGGAGGCAGGAACAAAACAACAAACGGGCAGGCATGAGCAAAAAACAAGACTTGGTTTGAGAAATGTTTCCGCGATAATTGACAGAACAGGTGTGTATTTATGGAGTGTAACCAGGTGAAACAAGAAGACAGATTAATAGGTGCAGGTGATCCGAATTAACACAACAAAACGTGGCTGGAGCAAAACAGAGACTCTTGAACACAAACTAACAGAAACTAGAAAAACATCAAGCAAAAGCATAACCAGATCCGACAACCAAACTTGACAAAACATGAACAAGACAACAAAACTAAAGCATGACCAGGAAAATAAACAGAAACATGATTAAAAACTTGAACTGTGAATAAGACCAACAAAAGCCCAGAAACCAAAAACCAAACAACCCCAAATCATAACACTACTTTGGCTATGAGGCATTTATTCAAAACTATGTGAAATTTTAATTAATTCTGATGAAATAGGCTGATACAAGCGCCTGCAAAGTTTTCTTGTTCGCAGATCAGAGTGGAATTAACATTTGTCTTTTGCATTCAGGGACAGATGGTCTTTTGGTGTGAGACTGAGTTAAGAGTTTCCTTCACTTTCTGCAATCTGGGTTTATGATTTACTGTCTATAGGGATTGGACGCAAAGTCCCACCTGTTTTGGCAAGAAATCATACTTCTGTTTAGAAAACCATTAGTCAGAAGAGGGAAAAAAATCTGCTTTTGGTTTTGTAAATTTATTTCAGTAAAACATCAAACAGGGAGCATTCAAAGACCATCAGAGTTAGACAACAAGAAGGTCAAAGAACAAATGTGGAGCATGACAGTTGTACATTTTGATATTTATTAACCATGGTGTATCATTTTGTGTAAAAACTTTTTTCCCCCATTCTGTTTTGGCTTTTTCGTTCCACCTGTTTCGGAAGGTGAAACAAATTTTAATATCAGACAAAGATAACTTTAGCAAATACAAAAAACTAAATTCAAATGATAATGTAATTCCTTAAAACAATGCTATCAAACCAACCTGGGCTCTATGTGAAAAAGTAATTGTCCCATTCAATGAATAACAAATGTATGGTTATTAACAACATTTTGAAATGCTGAATAAAATTTTGTGTCAATATCATTGGGTGTTAGGTTATGGTTTTGATTTGTGCTTGTGCTCTCACCATTTCATTGTTGTTTATTTATGTTCTATATTCTTCGCACATTATAGTTATTTCTCTGTGTTCATTAGTGTCAGTAAGTTCCTGCCGTATTAGTTTATTTCTGTGATCTGTTCCCTGTGTAGTTTATTCCCCGTTTTTGTCTTCCTCCCTAGTTAAGTGTTTCCTTGTTTCTGTAACAGTTTATTATTATTGTTTATAAACATTTATGAAACATTTAAATTAAAAATCATAATTCAGAAGTTATAAATTCTAACCAAAAATCCCTTCTTTCAAATAGAAATCAGAGATACACTCTGGTGTTGTGATTATTGTGCTCACTTTTTATTGTATAGTGTGGAACACTAACCTTATTTTGACAGAAAATCACTCTTACACAAAAGCTGTCTGTTTATCTATGTGAAAATTTACTAAACCAAGAGTCCCTTACAACCGACTATTCATGTTCAACAACCTCTCACCATATTAAGCATGCACTATTCTACGAAAGGGGTACATTAATAACCAAAAATAAGAATGCAAACTGAGGGCAGATGAAGATCAAACCTAGCAAAGGCCATAAATTATGAGACAATGATAATAAAGATGAGGCTTGGTTCGCATCCTCATATTTACTTTAAAGTCTTTAAAGACTTTAAACTCCAACTGAGTCAGCACTCAGTGAACACATGGTGAATACACAGACATTTAAACTTTGCTGCACAGCTGAGCTCAGAGTTCAACAGTATTCAAACAGCAATCAAACAGCTCGGCATAACATTTCAATCAATATGGCATGCACAACAATGAGATATCGGATTAAAAGTGGCGATCCTAAATCACCATAATCTATACCTCACCCGGCCCACACTAGAGACCAAAAACATCAACAATGATCTATAAACAAAACAAAACTCCCAGCTGAACTTCCTACCCGGTCGCTGTCGTGTATACTGCCAAAACACACAACCGCGCACACACTCTTCTTCGCTCTCTGCACTGTTCTTTGTGATCCCAGTCTGACAGCGCACAGCGCCACCGCACGTATGCACACATACACATGTACACACCCACCGTACACTGAGCTCCAACACGTATGTGTTATACATCTCCTGCAACACTTGATGCCTACTTCGTGGGAATGAATCAGTACTTCGTGGGCAAAAATGTGTATTTTGTGGGAACGAAATAGTGTTTCGTGCGCACGCTAAATATTATTTTTCCCCATGTCAGTTCCCGGTGCCGTAGATTAGCTATTTCTGATATTAAAATGTTTTTGATGATCTGAAACAAGTGTGACAAAAATGCAAAGAAACCTGCGAGGATGCAAATACTTCTTCACAACAATCTCATCACTGCGAAACATCTGCTTTGCATTGCCCCAATCCTCTCACCTCATGAGACTTCGACATCAACCTCATTTAATTGGCTTTTGTTGCATACCGTAGCAGAAATTTGCAATGTTTGCAATTGTCTCCAGATTTGATAGATCAAATACGCAGATGTAAGACAATAAATCCCATTAAAGCTGTATTAATCCTCAGTAAATCTTTGAGCTGCATGCATCCTCCACCTGATTGGAGGTATTTTCGCCAATGTAATGGAAAACTGGTGTTTGTACTCAGGAAAGATTTGGCCCAACACATATTTACAAAGAAGCAATTGAAGTACTACTGTTAAACGACATTTTATATGCTAATTAGTTATTAATTAATTATTGATCTATGCTAAATGAATGTGATGAAATGCTTAATCTCTGTGCCAATGTGTGTTTGAGAGTCTTTTGTTCTTCAGCTCATACTGTCTGTTTTCTCCACATACTTTGTTCCAGGCAGATATTTGCACATACCAAACAGTATTTGTGCTTTAAGTGCATGCCCAGTTAGTTTTGCAGGAGGATGTCATATAATATTTCCCCACATTGAATTACGTTTTCAAAGAGAAGATGTGACCATACTTATTAATTTGTGGATCACCTCAAAATATGTAAAACAAACAGGTTTTGCAGAGATACTCAGTAAGAAGCATACTTTTAAAAAGATTGTCGTAATATTCCGCTTATACGGGACCGGGTCGCGGGGGCGGCAGACTCAGCAGAGATACCCAGACGTCCTTCTCCCCAGACACCTCCTCCAGCTCCTCCGGGTGGAGCCCAAGGCATTACCAGGCCAGCCGAGACACATAGTCCCTCCGGTGTGTCCTGGGCCATCCCCTGGGCCTCCTCCCGGTGGGACGTGCCTGGAACACCTCCCGAGGAAGGCGTCCAGGAGGCATCCGGTATAGATGCCCGAGCCACCTCAACTGGCTCCTCTCGATGTGGAGGAGCAGCGGCTCTACTCCAAGCCCCTCCCGGATGGCCGAGCTCCTTACCCTATCTCTAAGGGAGTGCCCGGCCACCCTACGGAGGAAGCTCATTTCATCCGCTTGTATCCGGGATATCGTTCTTTCGGTCATGACCCACAGTTCAACGTAGACCGACCAGTAAATTGAGAGCTTTGCTTTTCGGCTCAGCTCTCTCTTCACCACAACGGACCGACACAGTGCCCCCATTACTGCGGCAGCCACACCAATCCGTCTGTCGATCTCCCGCTCCATTTTTACCCCACTCGTGAACACGACCCCGAGATACTTAAACTCCTCCACTTGAGGCAGGAACTCCCCTCCAACCTGAAGAGGACAAGCCACCCTTTTCCGGTCGAGTACCATAGCCTCGGACTTGGAGGAGCTGATCTTCATCCCAGCAGCTTCCCACTCAGCTGCGAACCGCCACAGCGCATGCTGTAGGTCTTGGCTAGAGGGGGCCAGCAGGATCACGTCATCTGCAAAAAGAAGAGACGAAATCCACTGGTCCCCAAACCAGACCCCCTCCGGCCCTTGGCCGCGTCTAGAAATCCTATCCATAAAAGTTATGAACAGGACCGGTGACAAAGGGCAGCCCTGTAGGCGTCCAACATGCACCGGGAACAGGTCCGACTTAGTGCCGACAATGTGGACCAAACTCCTGCTCCGCTCGTACAGGGACCGGATGGCCCTTAATAAAGGGCCCTCGATTCCATACTCCTGGAGCAGCCCCCACAGGGCATCATGAGGGACACAGTCGAATGCCTTCTCCAGGTCCCCAAAACACATGTGAACCGGTTGGGCAAACTCCCAAGAACCCTTGAGCACCCTGTAGAGGGTATAGAGTTGGTCCAGGCTCCGGTCCTTCTTATGAAGGGGGACCACCACCCCAGTCTGCCAGTCCAGAGGCACTGTCCCCGACCGCCACGCAATGTTGAAGAGGCGTGTCAACCATGACAGCCCATGAACCCTCAAGCACCCTGTAGAGGGTATAGAGTTGGTCCAGGCTCCGGTCCTTCTTATGAAGGGGGACCACCACCCCAGTCTGCCAGTCCAGAGGCACGGTCTCTGACCACCACGCAATGTTGAAGAGGCGTGTCAACCATGACAGCCCAACAACATTTGAGGTACTCAGGGCGGATCTCATCCACCCCTGAAGCCTTGCCACTGTGGAGCTTTTTAACCACCTCGGTGACTTCAGCCTGGCTGATGAAAGAGTCCAACCCCGAGTCCCCAGCCTCTGTTTCCACCAGGGAATGCATGATGGCAGGATTGAGGAGATCCTCGAAGTACTCCTTCCACTGCCCAATAATGTCCTCAGTCGAGGTCAGCAGCCTCCCACCCCCACTATAAACAGTGTTGGCGAAGCACTGCTTCCCCCTCCTGAGGCGCCAGACGATTTGACAGAATCGCTTCGAGGCCAACCGGTAATCCTTCTCCATGGCCTCACCAAACTCCTCCCAGGCCCGTGTTTTTGCCTCCGCCACAGCCCGGGCCGCAGCACGCTTGGCCTCACGGTACCCGTCAGCCACCTCAGGAGTCCCACAAGCCAACCACAGCCGATAGGACTCCTTCTTCAGCTTGACAGCATCCCTTACTGCCGGTGTCCACCACAGGGTTCTGGGATTGCCGCCGCGACAGGCACCGCAGACCTAACGGCCGCAGCTATGGGCAGCAGCATCGACAATAGATGCGGAGAACATGGTCCACTCGGACTCTATGTCTCCAACATCCCCCGGGATCTGGTCAAAGCTCTCCCGGAGGTGGGAGTTGAATACATCCCTGGCCGAGGGCTTCGCAAGGTGTTCCCAGCAGACCCTCACTATGCGCTTGGGCCTGCCAAGTCTGTCCGGCTTTCTCCTCCAGCGGATCCAACTCAACACCAGGTAGTGATCAGTGGACAGCTCAGCCCCTCTCTTCACCCGAGTGTCCAAAACATGCGGCCGAAGGTCTGATGATACGACAACAAAGTCGATCATCGACCTCCTGCCTATGGTGTCCTGGTGCCAAGTGCACTGATGGACACCCTTATGTTTGAACATGGTGTTCATTATGGACAATCCGTGACTAGCACGGAAGTACAATAACAAAGCACCACTCGGATTCAGATCGGGGAGGCCATTCCTCCCGATCACGCCTCTCCAGGTGTCACTGTTGTTTCCCACATGGGCGTTGAAGTCCCCCAGCAGAATAATGGAGTCCCCAGGAGGGGCACTATCCAGCACCCCCGACAGGGACACCAAGAAGGCTGGGTACTCTGCACTACCGCTCGGCCCGTAGGCCACGATGACAGTCAGAGACCTATCCCCAACCCGAAGGCGCATACGACCCTCTCATCCACTGGGGTAAACCCCAACATGAGACGGCTGAGCTGGGTTGCAACAAGCAAACGCACACCAGCCCGCCGCCTCTCCCCGTGGGCTAGAAGAGAGTCCAACCCCTCTCAAGGAGATGGGGTCCAGAGCCCACGCTGTGCGTGGAGGCGAGCCCGACTATTTCTAGTCAATATCTCTCGACCTCCCACACAAGCTCAGGCTCCTTCCCCCCAAGCGAGGTGACATTCCACGTCCCTAGAGCCAGCCTAAGCATCCGGGGATCGGGCCGCTGAGGTCTCCACCTTCGTCCACCACCCAATCCTCTTTGCACCGGTCTTTTTACAAGATATATATTATAAAGGGGTCTGGAAAAATCTTACCTTATCAGCTCTTAATATGACTGTGAGTCAAAAGCATCCCAAAAGCACAGGCCAAGAAAAAACAAGTGGGTAAAGTGTTCCTTTTGCTTCACCTCCAGATGTGTCCAAAGGAGCACTCCCTGTGTCACAGTTTAAACTTCAAAAAGAGATTGAGATGAATGCCCTTAAATAATGTTCACATAGCAGCAAATAGACATGTGAACCAGATGAGATGGAAACACAATTACTTTATTAGAATTTTCAAAATCCATTATGTACTTTTTTCCATGTATTAAATGTAGTCGTTTTTTTAAGTGTTGCAACTTGGGCAGAATATTAAATTAGGTGAGCTACTGATTTGTTGTTTTTGTTTTGTTTTGGACTAGAATAGCTGCAATTTGTTATAAAAGTTATCTTTGTAGGCTTCATAACCTAAAAACAACAATGGAAAGGTGAACATGCTGATACATGACAGGAGTAAACTTTTTGCTGTTTCACATTTAACGATGCCATGAGTAGATAATTACTGGTGAAAAACAACAGCGGTTTCTTTTGAGTATTTCGAACACCCCAACCTTCACTCTCATGCTGGCTTTTGCTGAGAGATTCGCTTATCCTGTCAACAATTACGACAGTTAACTAGGCTGTCTTTAACTACCTCCTTGTCCTAATGTTTGTTTAACAAGAACAGATTTGATTCCTTCTTTGCTTCATCGTTAATACCAGGTCTGACAGAGCTGCCGGTTTATTTCATCAAGTCAGTCTTAAAAAAGATGCTGTGTTACAAGTAAACAATACTTCATTTTTGGACATTACTGCAGGAGCAAGCTAAAGTTGCTGAATGTCAGGTGTAGCTTGCTTAACCTTGACTTTGATCTTACTTACCATAATTTCATTGCATTATCCTCATAAAAACAGTTTTACTTTCTGACCATTTAATTTTCTAAGACCACATGATCCTTGTTTTGACAGTTGCCTTTAAAAAGTGCAAGTTTTTTTCTATGATTACTGCTATTTTTTGTAGTTGTGCCAACATTTGAAAAGCCTCAGATTTCAGTTGAAATTTTACAGCAAAGACTGTTGGCATTTTCCCATTTAAGAACCTACTGAAAAGTTCTACATATGAACTAATTCAGGTGGCATTAAATTTGAGCCTGTTTCTGTCTATGTAATGATGTCCCGCACAGATAAAAGTCTTTCTGGATGCTGCCGATTTCACCTATGGTTTAATTAAATGTCCCCAGTGTGATCATCCTGTTCTTCACAACAGCAGGTGGCTTTTCAACTCATAATGGCCAGGCTAACACACCTTTATTGATGCCAGCTCACAGTAATGGTCCTTCTCCACCCATGTAGTGTCCAACTGGAAAATGTACTATTTATACTGCCATGCAACAGTAGTTACCCAACTTGACCTTTATTTAATGTTGTCATATTACAGCCATAAACATCAAAATTTTGCAAAAAAAAAAGCCTGAAAACCTTAGATTGCAGTTGTATTCAGTTCTCCTCTGTTTACTTATAAATTAAATCAATTGCCTCTAGAGGTCAACTGTATAGTTAACAGATTCCAACTGTGTGTACTTTATTCTCAGTAATAATCCAGCTGTTCTGTGAAGACCTCAGAGGTTTATTAGAGAACATTAGTGAACAAACAGCATCATGAATACCAAAGAACACTGAAGACAAGTCAGAGAGAAAGGTGTAATGAAGCTTAAAGCAGGCCTAGGTTATAAAACAATATCCCAAGGATATGGCAAGAGCTTGACACAAACGCACATCAACCAAGACATGGCTGTCCATCTAAACTAGAGTTATCAAACTCTAGTCCTCCTGGACTGGTGTCTTGGAACTTTTAGATATGTTTCTGGTCCAACACACCTGAATAGAATGGCTGAATTATCTCCTCAGCATGCATTCATTTTCTACAGAGTCTTGCTAATGACCTGATTATTTGATTCAGGTGTGTTGAAGCAGAGACACATGTAAAAGTTGCAAACCACCACCCCTCGAGGACTGGAGTTTGACACCCCTGATCTAAATGGACTGAATGGGCAGTGAAAGCATTATTTAGAGAGGAGGCAAAGGTGAAGTGAACTCTGGAGGAGCTGCATAGATCCATAGCTCAGGTGGGGGATTCTGTTGATACAACAACTATTATTCATCTAACACAAACATGTCCTTCAAGGCAGGGTGGCAGGTAGAAAGTGCATTGTTGTAGGATAGCCATTAGAAACCCTGTTTGCAGTTTTCAACAACCCATCATGTAGTGGACAGGGGACACAGCAAACAAATTGAAGCTGATCTCATTAGATGTGTGGCAGAGAACTAAGACTGTAATTCACCCCGAACGCATATGAAACATGGTGGTGGCAGCATCATGCTATGGGGATGCTTTCCTTCGGTAGGAACAGCGAAGCTAATTAGAGTGGCAAGATGACAGAAGAAACAGAAAAAACAGTTAGAGGCTGAAAGTTCTTCAGGTATTAGAAAGACCCACTCAAAGTCCAAACCTAAATCCAATGCAATCATTCTGCTCAGACTTTAGAGCTGGGTCTGCCTGAAACTAGTTCTACAATTTCTGATTTTGGCAAATATGTTTATTTTATTCCTGTATGGCCAATTCCACTGGACTTAAAATGCTGCCTGCAACTGTGCTTTAATTGTATTCTAAACAATTCCTATAACAAATTATGTAATTTCTTTAAATAATTTAAGATTTGACAAATGAGAGAAAACAGCAGACATCAGAATTAGAGAAATGCAGCACGTAAACAGTAATAGATCGTTCAAGGACCATTAACATGAAATAGACTAGTGGGAAGAAAAAGTGCAGTAAAAAAACAAACTAGGAAGTTAATTTCAGAGCTGGACCTATAATTGCTTTATGACCATAAGTGCTTATTCCCTGTCATCCCTGTAAAACAGAGGCTACATGTATTTAGAGATAGCGTGAAGAGGAGAGAGATTCTCTGGCAGTCATCAGCCACATCTCGCTGTGGGAGGGGAGGGGACCGAAGCCTCGGAGCTCTCCGGTAACAGAGATAGTAGACGGCACTGACTCACGCAGCACATTGTGGACTCTTCCAAACCTGCAGCTGAAAACGCGACGGGGGGACGAGGGTGATGAAGACATAAAATAACTTTCCTTTTATTGTTCTTTCCTTTGGAGGGAGATATTCTCTTTTAAATGCATCCTGGACAGCATCCTTTTAACTCCGAGCTCTAAATAAAGTCAGAATGTGTTTTAGTAATTCATAAACACCAGATGGCGGTGAGTCGAAATATGATTTGAGTGTTGGGACGGGACCAGGTGTTTTTATCTCCTTCCCACATTTACTCCTAAAAACCGCAGAGGATTTTTTTTTGTATTTGTCCTCAATTTTGACAAATGTAATTCAATCAGCCGAGCTTCTGTTGTTCTCCTCCTCTTCTCCTTAATTTTCTAATCGCCTCCACTTGCTAAAAGCCAGCCACCAAGGGGACAATAGTACAGTCTGCCTGCGAGCGATCAAAGGAAATCAAAACAATCTACTGAAGGATGCTACTTCAATAGACGGTCCAATCACCCGCTGTCAATATGTTCAGGCGAGGTAAGAGGGAAACCATTTGTATTTCTTGCTTGTATTTTTTATTTTTGCAGTTCATGGTTGTGAGCGTGTGGTATGAGTTAGTTTACATCTCTGTTATTGTTATTAGGCTATTTTGTTTTATTTTGGGCTCAGTTGAGAGGTAGATGCGTCTTGATTCTCTCTCTAAAACTTAGCCGCCCGCTGCCCTTTATCCGCTCAGGCAGCCTCGGTCTGGAGAGGAGATTAAATATTTATCCACTTCATGTAAAAATTATTCTTAAAATAGCGAACCGCTGCCGCACTGCAGTTTGTTCAGACTTGCCTCTGCACGAGGGGCCGCTGGTTCGTTTCTGCGCGCGCCGAGTGTGCGTGTTTGAGAGCGCGAGAGGGATTCTGAGAGCGCGTGAGAAAGAGAACGTAAAGCAGGAGAAAAGTTCAACATTTAGCATTTTGTGGGGAAGTTATTAAAGGGTTGTGTGCTACTTTTGCTGTAGGCTCATATGTGTGTGTGTATAAATTGGCGTGACAGAAGGAGGCGCTGAGCCTACCAGCACTGGGATATTTTGGACTTCTGTCTGCAATGAGTGTCGGGAGACGGTGGCTCTCCCCCAGCGGGTCCCAGGGCCATGGGAGATTAAAAAGCCGGAGCGTGGAGATCCGCCCGGAGAAAGGCATAAAACAAGCCGTTTAGTCTGCCACGTGGTTGCTTTTTGGCTAGAACAGGTATCAAGTTTCCCCTCGATGACCTTGCGCGGTTTTACAGTAAAAGATCGAGTCTGTGACAGTGAGGAGAAAAATGTCTCTTTTCCAGAGACTTGTTCATTTGGCTCCATTCATTAAACAAGAGAGCCGACAGAATCCAAATTCTATGTTTTTTTTCCCCTCAGGGCCGGCCCAAGCTCTAAGTATAATTTGATTTGGTGGCCTATTTCTATAACTGTAAAGAAAAAGTTGAAGTTATGGGCAGCCCTCTCCCAAAGGATAATGTTCTAAAAGGAGAGCAGCCATGTATATTTAATATTAATTAACTAGACTGCAATGCATTTTGACACACCTGACAATAGGTCTGCCCAATACATTGCGAATTTAACATAATCACAATATTTCTGCATGGAATAGCAACACTGCACATAACTGGTGGAGGGAAATAAAAATTAGGTTATTACATTAGTATCATGTATTCATGTTCTCTATACCAGTAATGTATGTTATGATGGTTGTTTAACTCTGCACACATTTTTTTGGGGGGGAGGGCACTAAGATATTTGGATAAAAAGTAATTAAGAATCAAGTTTTTTCACTAACAAAACATCATGGAAGAATTTAGGGAGGTAATGTTGCTAAGTCTTTAGTATAGAGAGTAGGCTTTGGCTGTCCGATAAGTCACTAGATGGCATGTAATAGAAGTGGTGAGTACCCTCCAAGAAAATCTTTTTTTGGAGCGCACTAATCAACGGTGCATGAACTCCCTCTACGACTTGTAAACAATTGGGACACCATAACCCTTAGAAATGTCTTGTTAAAGGCTATAAATGGAGTGAAATGGGACTTAGTCTTATGTCTCTCAAAGTCAAGGCCTATTATTTCTAACATCTGCTTAGGAAGGGTGTGTTGAAGGATTTCAAAATTAACTTTGAACAATAACATCAATAATGAATGAATAAATAGATAAACAAATAACAGCTGAATAAATATGATAGTGAAAGCAGTTTCCGAATGTACATGTAGTGGGTGTGACGCATGGTTCATACAAAATGCCAAAACTGCACACGGCCAGAAACGTTATTGATACATTTGTTTGTTCTTGCAAAGTTAGTTAATAACGCATACAGCATGTTATTTAGTTTTCAACACTGAGATTCATTTAGCCTTGGCCATTGGCAGCCACTGTGACAAATGTTCTTCTGGGAATTAACGAAATATTGCCAGTGTTTGTAAATACAAAACACGGACACAAAACACTCGTCTGTCACAAATGGAAACTTAATTCGTATGTTAAGTGTCAGTTCATAGCAGTCACATGTTTCTTCTGGTTCTTTTTTTAAGGGTTTAATACACTTTTACTACATGTCTGCCTTCTAGCTTTCACATTGAAGCTACTTTCTAATTAGCTTCATATATATATACAGTGCCTTGCGAAAGTACTCGGCCCCCTTGAACTGGTCAACCTCTTGCCACATTTCAGGCTTCAAACATAAAGGTATAAAATTCAAATTTTTTGTGAAGAATCAACAACAAGTGGGACACAATTGTGAAGTGGAATGAAATTTATTGGATGTGACAAACTTGTTTAACAAATAAAAAACTGAGAAGTGGGGCGTGTAATATTATTCAGCCCCTTTACTTTCAGTGCAGCAAACTCACTCCAGAAGTTCAGTGAGGATCTCTGAATGATCCAATGTTGTCCCAAATGACTGATGATGATAAATAGAATCCACCTGTGTGTAATCAAGTCTCCGTATAAATGCACCTGCTCTGTGATAGTCTCAGGGTTCTGTTCAAAGCGCAGAGAGCATCATGAAGACAAAGGAACATACCAGGCAGGTCCAAGATACTGTTGTGGAGAAGTTTAAAGCCGGATTTGGATACAAAAAGATTTCCCAAGCTTTAAACATCCCAAGGAGCACTGTGCAAGCAATCATATTGAAATGGAAGGAGGATCAGACCACAGCAAATCTACCAAGACCCGGCCGTCCCTCTAAACTTTCATCTTGAACAAGAAGAAGACTGATCAGAGATGCAGCCAAGAGGCCCATGATCACTCTGGATGAACTGCAGAGATCTACAGCTGAGGTGGGAGAGTCTGTCCATAGGACAACAATCAGTCGTACACTGCACAAATCTGGAAGAGTGGCAAGAAGAAAGCCGTTTCTCAAAGATATCCATAAAAAGTCTCATTTAAAGTTTGCCACAAGCCACCTGGGAGACACACCAAACATGTGGGAGAAGGTGCTCTGGTCAGATGAAACGACAATTGGCGTAAAAGCAACACAGCTCATCACCCTGAACACACCATCCCCACTGTCAAACGTGGTGGCAGCATCATGGTTTGGGCCTGCTTTTTGTCAGCAGGGACAGGAAAGATGGTCAAAATTGATGTGAAGATGGATGGGGCCAAATACAGGACCATTCTGGAAGAAAACCTGTTGGAGTCTGCAAGAGACCTGAGACTGGGACGGAGATTTATCTTCCAACAAGACAATGATCCAAAACATTAAGCCAAATCTACAATGGAATGGTTCACAAATAAACGTATCCAGATGTTGGAATGGCCAAGTCAAAGTCCAGACCTGAATCCAATCGAGAATCTGTGGAAAGAGCTGAAGACTGCTGTTCACGAACGCTCTCCATCCAACCTCACTGAGCTCCAGCTGTTTTGCAAGGAAGAATGGGCAAGAATTTCAGTCTCTCGATGTGCAAAACTGATGGAGACATACCCCAAGCGACTTGCAGCTGTAATTGCAGCAAAGGGTGGCGCTACAAAGTATTAACGCAAGGGAGCCGAATAATATTGCACACCCCACTTTTCAGTTTTTTATTTATTAAACAAGTTCGACACATCCAATAAAATTCATTCCACTTCACGATTGCGTCCCACTTGTTGTTGATTATTCACAAAAAATTAGAATTTTATATCTTTATGTTTGAAGCCTGAAATGTGGCAAGAGGTTGACCAGTTCAAGGGGGCCGAGTACTTTCGCAAGGCACTGTATATGTACAGAACAGACCAAAAGTTTGGACACCTTCTCATTCAAGGAGTTTTCTTTATTTTCATGACTATGAATATTGTAGCTTCACACTGCAGGCATCGAAACTATGAATTAACACATGTGGAATTATATACTGAACAAAAAAGTGTGAAACAACTGAAAATATGTCTTATTTTCTAGGTTCTTCAAAGTAGCCACCTTTTGCTTTGATTACTGCTCCGCGGACTCTTGGCATTCTCTTGATGAGCTTCAAGAGGTAGTCACCTGAAATGGTTTTCCAACAGTCTTGAAGGAGTTCCCAGAGATGCTTAACACTTGTTGGCCCTTTTGCCTTCACTCTGCGGTCCAGCTCACCCCAAACCATCTTGATTGGGTTCAGGTCCGGTGACTGTGGAGGCCAGGTCATCTGGCGCAGCACCCCATCACTCTCCTTCTTGGTCAAATAGCCCTTACACAGCCTGGAGGTGTGTTTGGGGTCATTGTCCTGTTGAAAAATAAATGATGGTCCAACTAAACGCAAACCGGATGGAATAGCATGCCGCTGCAAGATGCTGTGGTAGCCATGCTGGTTCAGTATGCCTTCAATTTTGAACAAATTCCCAACAGTGTCAACAGCAAAGCAACCCACACCATCACACCTCCTCCTCCATGCTTCACGGTGGGAACCAGGCATGTAGAGTCCATCCGTTCACCTCTTCTGCGCCGCACAAAGATACGGTGGTTGGAACCAAAGATCTCAAACTTGGACTCATCAGACCAAAGCACAGATTTCCACTGGTCTAATGTCCATTCCTTGTGTTCTTTAGCCCAAACAAGTCTCTTCTGCTTGTTGCCTGTCCTCAGCAGAATGCCAAGAGTGTGCGTAGCAGTAATCAAAGCAAAAGGTGGCTACTTTGAAGAACCTAGAATATAAAACATATTTTCAGTTGTTTCACACTTTTTTGTTCAGTATATAATTCCACATGTGTTAATTCATAGTTTTGATGCCTTCAATGTGAAGCTACACACCCTTGGCATTCTGTTGATGAGCTTCAAGAGGTAGTCACCTGAAATAGTTTTCACTTCACAGGTGTGCCCTGTCAGGTTTAATAAGTGGGATTTCAAGCCTTATACATGGCGTTGGGACCATCGGTTGTGTTGTGCAGGAGGTGGATACAGTACACAGCTGATAGTCCTACTGAATAGACTGTTAGAATTTGTATTATGGCAAGAAAAAAGCAGCTAAGTAAAGAAAAACGAGTGGCCATCATTACTTTAAGAAATGAAGGTCAGTCAGTCCGAACAATTGCGAAAACACTGAAAGTGTCCCCAAGTGCAGTTGCAAAAACCATCAAGCGCTACAAAGAAACTGGCTCACATGAGGACCGCCCCAGGAAAGGAAGACCAAGAGTCACCTCTGCTGCGGACGATGAGTTCATCCGAGTCACCAGCCTCAGAAATTGCTGGTTAACTGCAGCTCAGATTAGAGAACAGGTCAATGCCACACAGAGTTCTAGAGCTGGACCGCAGAGTGAAGGCAAAAGTGCCAACAAGTGCTAAGCATCTCTGGGAACTCCTTCAAGACTGTTGGAAAACCATTTCAGGTGACTACCTCTTGAAGCTAAAATTTTCACAACCATGAAAATAAAGAAAACTCTTGGAATGAGAAGGTTTGTCCAAACCTTTGGTCTGTACTGGTCTGTGTATATATATATATATATATATATATATATATATATATATATATATATATATATATCCAGAATAACCATACTTTTCAGTGTAATCATGTTAATGTTTATTACCTTTATATGAAATTCCGTGATTATTATTAAAATGCCAAACTAAGAGCATAACACACTTACATAGAAGTGTAGTAGTATAAATTATTTCCTCTGCCTTCCTAAACCCTAAAAGAATGCAAAGCAAAAACAAAACCCAGCTCGATGTGCTAGCTCAGATGCAACAGGCACATCACTGCACATCACCTCTTTGATGGTGCAATGTGCACAAGCTAACCAGTTTAAAATAGCTTCCTGTGCAAAACAATGTGCCCATCATTTTGAAGGCATAAAGCTCAAAGTAGACACCCTTGTGAATATGGTGCATGTAAAAATTGAATTAGATGTGGGCATACCCAGAAACAAAACTGTGAAAACTCTGATAAATGGAGACATTTTGGAAGGAGTTGTTTGTGGTGTGGAGGGGTGACTCATCTGTCAGCCGTGCCCCCAGCCCCATCAGGCCCGACGAAAGAATAATAAAATAAATTACATTGGGTGTCTGGTGAAAGGCAGCCTGTCAGGGAAATGGTTTGTGATGATTACATAGGATTACTGTTCAATCCTGAAGAGAAAAACATTCTTTTTAAGAAACATTAGAGGTCTGTCATTTGTCATGTCAGAGCAGGGAGAAAATACGCACACTTATGTGCACGTCACGATCTTTGGCCTGCTTGTTTGGCGCAAGCCAAGCCACAAGCAGAGCAGTCTTCTCATTAGGAGTGGGACACAATTGTGTTGACTGGGAGCCGATTTGTGCTGTCATTGTGTGTTTGTGTATGACGGAAAGACAGGAAAGAGCCCTGCAAGCTTCAGGGCCACAACCTTCCCTTTTAATCTTTCTGTAATTTCAGATAGATAGCACCCACCCACCTACACCCACAGTTAAATCAGCCGCTTGTGAAGAGCTGATGCATTGCTTTGTATCTCCTCCCACAAATATGTTGCTGTCAGTCACAATAATAAAATCCGGAGTAATTGTGCAGTCAGCCTGAAATACAGTTATCTATATCTGTCACTTTTTCCTGGAGTATGTCTCTGTGCTGAGATTAAACAAGATCCGAAGAGTGAAGAGAAGGACGAATTGTTTTTGTGTAATGAAAACTCCCCCTATCATTCTCTATTTGTCTGTCTCTCACTTTCTATCTCTGTTTCTGTGGTTGGACAGTTCTCACTGCCAGCATCACTCGGAGAGGAAGAGAGGCCTGGCTGGCTGAGTGCTCACTAACTTGGCTGGTTTGGGTACCTCATGATGCTTTGTTTCCCAGCTTGTTTGAAGCTGGATCATTTTCTTTTATTTGACATTCTTCCAACAATGCTGTTGTTTTTCCATAAATGCATACAGTGTTTGGACAAAAAATGACCTACCTTCAGTGTTTGTATAATAATTTTTCTTTTTAAAAAATTCTAAGGTTTTGCAAATTTTGGGATTCCTAAATGTTTACTAGCTTGAACAACCGGAAATAATCATACTCTCTTTAAACCTAGCTTTTGTCATTTATGTAGTAATTCGCAATGTATTTCCGACCACTGAGCATTCATCAAGTGTTTTTTTATGGCTGCTTATTGTTAGTCTAGTTCTTTTAAACCATAGGTCAGGACCAAATTTAGCCTAAAGAAAGACGTTTGAAGTCAGTCTTGGTTAGCCCATTTGACCTCGACAAACGTTCAGCCAGACGTCAGTGGATGTCCTTATTTGGACAGCTTTTCACCTTTAACCTTACAATTTCACATTGTCTAAAATAAAATTTAAGAGTGTAGAGTTTTGTTTGGCATTACTTTATAGCATTACTCAAGTAGGACAGGCACCAGATGTCAAACAAATGCTGAGTACTTTGTTCTACAGAGGAGTTAAAAGTTGACTCAGTGGCTGCAAGCTGTCGGTATTGTGTGGCTGAAATAACTGTTAAAATCCTTACTTCTCCTCCACAACTTCTTGATGCACTCTTCACACTGAATTCTATTATGGACTCTATTATGACGTTAAAAAGGATGTGGAAGATCTTTGCAGGGTTCTTGCAAAGGTATTCTAGCACTGTGTATCCCTATCAGTTATATTGGGGGAGTGGAGGGATGGGGAGCTGATTTGTTTTGTATGTAGCAGCAGATCACAACAGAAATCATTTAGGGTTACCTTTTAAATAGAGTAGGTAAATGGTCAAGTATTTACGACAAAGAATTGTCATTGCCTTTGCACTCAAGGATGTTTTCGAATTTTCTTGCTACCCAGATAGGCTAAAATGGGTAATGGAAGTCATGGACATGGTTAGATAGTTGGTAAAAAATACTCCAGTGTGAAGGAGGTCTAAGAGTTGCTATTAGGCTGTGTTAATCTTTTGCGAAACATTTGTTAAGCATTTTTATAACTTTTAGAATTGTTTATTTTTCAAGTCCTAACTGAAGTTTTCTGAGTCTTTTACTTGGACAATTGTACTGTTGAACCATAGCCATGTAGTCATGAGGACTTTCAACTGTCTTGAGTGTTCTTGTGTTTTTTTTTTTTCACTTGTGAATAATCCTTTTTGCAGATGAATGACAGACTCCAAATTGTTTGATAATGTTATTTTAATCCTATATAGGTTGATGGGCAGAAACGCTTGCTTCCAAAAGATCTGTTACAAATGTGTTTCTTCCTAGGGCATTGTATTTACTAAACTGAAAACTCCTGAGTTGTAAACTGGCAAAACTTAAAGAGGACCTACACTCGCTGATGATCTGTCAGTCAAGTGCACTTAACTGGCAACACCTGTCTGCTCCCTACCCTTTTATATTGCCCTTGTAGCAGTCAGGGTGTACTTTTTTTGTAGTTTGTTTTGGTAAGATAAAAACTCACTTTAATATGCAATGTTTTTGATCTGTGTTAGCCATATTTTAAGGCATAGTAAGTTATAGACTTAGAGTTAACCCCTGGAGTTAAGCTGATCTGAGCTGGTTTACATTTTTGTGCTATATTATTGATGGTTTTTACTACTGAGACTGAAACTTATCTTTAATAAACAATTGGAGAAAACTAAGAAGCCACTGAAATTTGCTGTGACAATTGAAATTGTTGCCTTCTATTGCACAAGTAATCAAAAACTCTTAAACACTGATTAACATATGTAGGTAGGTTTTCCTGAGAACCCTGTAATGTGCCAGTGCAATAAATAAACAAATGCAGCTACAATGCTTTTTGATACATTTGGGATAGTAGCCCTGCAGAGCTGACATCAGGAAAACATTCAACATTAAAAGCAGAAATATTTTCATCGTGTACTTGAGAAAAATGTATTTCTGCGTGGGTGGGCGGAGTAACAAATAAACAGCGCTTTGAAAGTATTGTTGATTGACTCTAATTTAGGTCCAGGCGATGGTATTACATTTTATGGCACTGTGTGGTCAATCTGATTGACAGCCATGTGTTTGCCGTGATTATTTGTTTGTGCACTTTGCAAATTTCTGGAGTCCAGAGTGCATTATTTGCCAACGGATCTAGAGAAAACAAATTAATAAATGAGTAAATTTGTGTCCACTGACAATTGAGATATTGGTACACTTAGGCAGTTAATGTCATACTGAATCTTCATCCATGTTTACCACTTTTGTGCATTCCAGTGAAGACAGTGGCTAAGAGGTGTAGAAATGTTGATCCATTTATCCCGTCAATTTCATGGATTATCTTTGTGTCACTTGTCTTCCACAGTTTTCTTGTCTTGTCTTCTAATCCATGCCACCCATGTGGACAGAAACTACCAACAGCATGCAAGGAGTTAATGGATGAATCCTTTTATAAATAGATGACTGGGGGATTTTTAATGTTGGTTATGAAAGGAAGCGCAATGCAAGTTTATTTCTACAGCAAAGGGTTTTAGAGGAAAATAATTAAATTATATTTATACAAAAAATACATTAAAAGAATTATAGTAAAATATATGCCTTACATAAAATGAAGGAAATGTTAAGAGACAAATTTAAAATGTTAAAATAACAAAGACATTATAGAAAAGAACTGATAAAGCAATCGTTGGCCTTTAATGTAAAGCTGTTATAAACAGTAGGGATTTCACTTCTAATTTAAAGGAGCCAACAGTTTCTGTACATATCTGATATTTAGGCAATCGGTTCCAGAGCTGAGAATCATAGACTTTACACACTGCCCCCAATTGCTTAGTTCTTGTCCTAGGAACACTGAATGAGGAGGTCTCTGATGACCTGATGGGTCTGCATGGTTCATACTTGATCAGCAACTCTGAAAGGTATTTTTTCCCATGGCCATTCAGTCTATTATAGATGTTAAGGTCAGTCTTTGCACAATCAGAAAGCCAGTGAAGTAATTCAGGATTGGTATAACATGATCCCTTTTTCTGGTGTTGTTCAGAGCTCTAGCAGCACCATTTTGGATCAGCTGTTGCTGCCTGATTGAGTCTTAAAAGGGAACACAGCATTGTCATAATCTAACATGCTGAAAAAGCAGTTGTTCTATGTCCTGTTTTAACAGGAAACCATCTTGAGATAATAACAGTTTTGTTCTACGCTTTGTGTGGTTGAGTCCATAACAGCACCAAGATTTTTTGTGTGTTCTTGGGTTTCTGCAATTGATTACTAATGTCCAACCTTGGATTTCCAGGACCAAAAACAATTACTTCTGTCTTTTCTGCATTTAGCTGAAAGTATCTCAGCCCCATCCACTCATCGATATATTGAACACACTGACTCAATACGATACTGGACTGTGGTCATGTGGTGACAGAAATGTCACATATGATAACGCTTGTTATAGTCAGCTCCGTTATTGGAGCTTAGGGCAGCATATAGATCTTGAATAAAATGAAAAACATGGCATTCCTCTTTTGCTTCTTTTCTTATGGCTTTTGAGCGATCCCATGTCATTATTTTGGCATTGCCATTGAATTTCCACCAAAATATTCAGTATCTAAGACAGTGACTGTGAGATACTTTCAGGCATGGTAGTCTGTTGGGAATTGTAGCCCTCTGCTGAAATACAGGGATAAATATCAATATATATGATGGCAGAAGTATGTGTCAGCATTTACTACCTTATCCTATCTTGAGGGCAAATGACTTTCTTTTGAGTCAAATGTGAAAAAAACATATTGCCTCATATTGCCTGTTATACAGTTCTCCACCACAAACTGATGAGAAGGTTCTCCTGATTAAAGCATACAAACTTTCAATAATGGGATCACTTTAGTTTTATTTATGTTTTTTACATACACTGCTACCTATATACTGGTGCATGTGATTGCAGTGTGACAAAGGACAAATGTCACATGCTTATTCCTCCCCTCTGTGCTGACAGCTGTACTGGCACGCATACATTTTGCCTGCAGGCCATTGTCAAATCCAGACTCAAACAAGCTGCTGTTGCTTTTTTGCGTCGCCCTGAGTGTGTTTACTAGCGTCTGTGATCGCCCCACTGGATGATAATAACATATGGATTTGTGACAGAGTGTTTATGCGGGTCATAAAACACCAAATGGTGGAGTAATTGAGTGCTGAGATTGATCCAAATTTGCTTGTGCAGTACCGACATCTTGAAGCAGTGCACAAATTTAAAAAACCAGGACATAATATGGAAAATATGGTGTTTGAGGGCCACATTGTGCTGAATTTGATAAGTGACATGGAATCCAGATGATAATCAATTACCTCTAACACAAGTCACATTGGAGGAGTGGATGTAACGCATCACCACGCACACAGCGAGCGCTGTGTGTCAGCTGTGCATATCAATGACCTTTGCTGCCGCTCCTCCTGCTTCATTTCAAGGTTACTCACAGACTCGTTCTGTCTGCTGTGTCCTCAGCTCAGGATGGTTTGCCTTCTCAATCCTGTTTTATTAGTTTTTTTTTTTTTTTAGCTACAAAACTGTTTTGCATGTACAAGAAATCCACTACTTGTGAAAATTAATTGCTGCAAGTAATGTGTTGCAGCTTTGAGCTGCTAAACCGGTGATCTGTCACAAACACAGCGTGGAAGTAAATTAATGAGCAGGAACCGTTTTGGTGTTAAATTATGTTGTACAGAACTTGAAATGACATTTTCTTTGAAACGACATGGTCCTATGGTGTTTTGTTGCTTATTTGCAAAAGAAGCTATGTAACAACTTTATTTTTAACAATATTTATAAAAGCTTTTTACACCATTTGTGTATAGTTACTACATGTGCTCAGTCTCAGTATCTCATTCAATGTGGCAGTTATCTAAAATTTAAGCTTTTCTCCCATTCAATATACATTTTATGGGGTTTTTGGGGTTTTTTGCAGATATTTTTGGTTTCATGAATAAATATCTAAATTCTTTATTTATTTGAGCTGCTCATGAGCTACTGCACAGTTTTGGGGCTGATATGAAAAGTTTAAATTTGAGTTGTTTTAAATTACTAAGGTCATCTGTAAGTCAGATTAGCCGTTAGCTTCCCCCACTCTGAGGATTGTTTTTACATTTTGTACAAGCTCACAGTTATATAATGTCATTACACTACAGGTAGGTTAGCAGTCACTGCTAATAAATTCACAGAACCTCAATAAAAAAAGGAATTGTGAACACTTTAATTTAACAAAAAGGCTTTGAAAGCATCCGTGTTGCACTTACTCTATATGTTAATTGCCTCCGAGTTATTTGTGCAGGTTCTGGCTACGGTCCGGCAGCTTCCCTGATCAGAAGTGAGATTTAAAGACTAGAAAGCCAGAACGAGCTCTGTGAAGTGTTCTGGCAACACTGTTTTATTAAAGGTTTGTACAACATGATAAAATATTTGATGCTAGTTCACATAGAATAAATAGATGAAACAGAAAAAGTTATAATAAGTTGGTAAGAAAAGTACAGTTTTGTGTGCAGTTTAATAAAGTGCCAGTATATTAGTCAGTCTTCCGAGTTACCTTTTTAATCTTTTACTTGAATATACATCTAAATGGTTTAAAAACGTCTAGGTACATAATCGGTTCAAAAGTAAGGCTTTTACAACATCTAAAACTGTTTTTAAACTTTTATTAGATGTATAAATATAGACTTGTTTTAACTGAGCTTGACTACCACAAAAAAAACTAAAATGACACCAGCCAGCATCGAACATGTGGCATCTCCATAACTATGCCAGTGCTTTACTAACAAAGCTGTTCATAGGAAGGCCCAAAATTGCACATATAATATACCCATATATATAGTGCAGGACAATCTATTTTTGCTATTCATGTTGCAAAAACATTTTTATTTTTAACACACATTAAACTGTTCGTCATCTGCGTTGGCGTCATTGTGTCAGTGCTGCATCTTCTTTGTGTTCCGATCAACTATGTCACATTGGTGCTCTGTGTTGCAGTTCAGCTTGTAAAATTGTGAATCTTGGTGTATGACTGACATTTATCTGATGGCAACAAACTGAACTTCATCTCTGATGACATGCAGAGAGCACCTTATTGTTAGTGCACATCTTAAAAGTTTGATTGTTTTCAATGAATGTGAATGTAATTCTATCATTTCCAATAAAGAACATAAATTATATTTGTGCAATTGTTACATTACACAAAGGCAAAATTAGCTGTTGAAAACAATATACTCCATTTCTACTGTATCTTGACAAACAATACTTGCAAAATTGTTGCTGTAGTGAAGGAGTTGCTGCATTTTTTTCATAAAAACATGAGGCGCTGGCTGTGAAGCCCGTAGGAAAGTCCTGTGTGAATAAAGTGCCCAATCAAATGAGACATCTCTCCTATCGGGAATCCAGTGAACGCCTCTGATTGCAGGTTTACTTAGCAACAGCTGGAGCAGTTTGTGCATTTAGAGGAAGCAGTGTGTGTGTGTGTGTGTGTGTGTGTGTGTGTGTGTGTGTTTGTTTGTAATAGAGAGGACTTGTCTGCATTCCTGTCAATGGTTCTGGATGAAAGGGATACAAATGTGTTTGATCACAAACTCTTGCCAGAACATAGTGTGCATTTGTGTGTGTGAGCCTCAGGGATCATTAGGGTAAATGTCAGAGCTGCTGCACCAGAGAGGAGCTGCACTTTAGACCAACCAGATGCTGTCGCAGAGATGCAGGAAAAAAAGGGCAGAGAGAAAGTCTCAGACAGAGACAAAGAACAGTAGCAGGAAGGAAATGAGTGATTATTCGGAGACAGACTTCTCCTGGAGGCAAAAACAGTGCACTCTGTGGAGGGAGAGAACCAGTGGCAGGTGACGGCGGTGGGGCTGATGGGAGCTGATAGTGTGGGTGTGTGCTTCAATCTCTGCCTCTCCAACTCAGGAACTTTGATATTTTCTTGTCACCACAGGCAGAAGATAGTTGGATGAAGTAGTCACTTGCAGCTGCATCCTCATCTTACGGTTAAAGTGATCGAGCCCCACTTTTTCTGCTATGTTTTTTGAGACATTTTCATCTAAAAGTGACATGAGAGGATAAATCTAAATGTTATATCTGTGTTTCAAGTACAGAGAAAGACTGACTTAGCTTAGCATTAAGAGCTGGAGGCAGCTTGGCGCTGTTTAAAGTTTAAAAATACACTTACCCACATCTTGAGCTCTCTGAATAGCAGGTTATGCAAAGGTGCAGTTGTTGGGATTTTTTGAATGTTAATACATTTTTTAAAAGAGAAAAAAAGCTGAATTATTTTAAGATGGTAGCTGAAGTTTTCACAAATCCAAATCAGTATCTTTTTCTTTCAAAACCACCAGGTAGATACATGCAAAACCTTTGTAAACTGCTCCAATATGGCAATACTACAGATGCGACAGTCAGGCCGATACCAAATTTTCGGTTTTCTTTGAGCTCTGAGTGGACAATTCAGATTTTTTATAACAACTACAACACCTAAAAGAGAAATAATAAACGTGCAGCAAAACCTTTCATAGATGTATTTTTGAATCCAACTGAACATGAAGGAATCATAAAAATATGTTCTTAGTTATACGTTAAAGCATATTTTCCTAACCTTTAATCAAAAAAGTGCATTACAGTACATGCTGTTGTACATGTGTTTATATGCTGCAAATAGAGAGAGTTCTTAGTTTAGATGCATTTCATTAAAATGAAAAGAACCTCAGATTTTTTGGTGTTTGAACTTTTGATTATTGATGGGAGCGGATCAGGTAAAAATTGCAATATCTGGCCATTTGATTGGCTTAGTTCTTCCATCCATTTTTTATTCCGGCTGCTTCCGCACAGGGTTGCGGGGGAGCTGGTGCCTATGGGGTGGTCCACGGGCAAGAGGGAGGGGTACACCCTGGACAGGTCATGTTTTTGGACTGTGGGAGGAAGCCAAAGTACCCAGAGAGAACCCACTCATGCACGGGCAAAACATGCAAACTTAATGGAGAAAGACCCCTGGCCAGGAGTTTTTCTCCAGGACCTTCTTGCTGCAAAGCAACAGTGATACCAACTGCCCCACTGTGCAACCCCATTGGACTAGTCAATACATCATATTTCACACATGACATATACATTTTTTACGTATTAGCAGAAAAAAAGAAAGAAAAAAAAGAAAAATTGTGAGTTTCTGAAAATACCTTTAAAAAAATAAGATTTAAATAATATATGTCCAACCCCTATGCAGGATATATGTATTCTCCTCCCTCAAACCTCTTCTCCCAAATCTTCTCCTCTGTGATGGGAGACGCTGGTTCACAATGTACCTGTTGAATAATTGATAGATGTTTTGGTTTCCGATAAGTCGTTTGGGGTCCTCAGCTCACAGCAGAATGGGCTTGCTGCAGCCTTTCTCACTAACCCCCTTCTCTCCTTTTCCATCTCCCTCTATTTTCTCTATCTTGTCTGTTTCCTCTCCACATGCCAGTTGCTCTTATGTGCAGCCCTCAAATTCCCTGTAACATGCTTTTTTTAAATGCATGCTTGGGTTGTGGCCAACAGCTTTGGTTCCAGGTTTTAGTGTTGATAAAGGATGATATTGATCTTTTTGTCCTGTTTACAAAGAAACATGCACATGTTAATAAATTAACAATGCTGGGCATTGCCATGGAAACAGAACTTGTAAATGCAGAAAACAAATTTAGGAGGTAGAAAGCTGTCTATTATGCCTGTGTAAAAACTGGACCATGAAGCAGCAGTCTTACCCTCTTACTATGATGCACAGGATTTGAGGTGTACGCTGGTGTTTAAAGCATGAGAAAAAGCTGACAGTACTGGAAATTCCAATGCGGTCAAAAAGGATGTGCAAATTGGTGAAAGTAAAAGAGACTAAAGCAGCAATAGTCACAGGTTTTTGAAATGAGCGATACGGCTCACCACCCAAGGTAACATTCCTTCTGTGGGTGAGACAAGAATATAAAAACTAATTGTGTACAACACAGGGTGTTGGCACTAAAAAACGTGGCCTTACACTACAGCTTTAATGATGTTGGTTATTTGATAAAAAGATTCCTATTCAACGTGTGACTAAAGGGCCAATTTACTGTTTTTAAAGAATCTGGACTTCATTGATAATCTCAAATTCAACATCTAAAATCTTTAAACTGGTCAAAGAAACTGGACTACCCAACACCAAAGACTTATTCTTGAAAAGAACTAGAATTTATTAAAACCAAAACCTGAAATTCTAATTTCTCTTAGAAATGTTGAAATGGCTTTTTGTTTTTATGCATTTATACAATTTACTAAATCACATTTTTGTTTGTGAATTTTGTTGTTTCTTTATATAGTTAAAATGTACAAGAATCGATGTACTACGTTAAATGCCAGAGACAAAAGTACTTTAGTAAGTTAGATTGTATCCAAAACAAGGCATTATTTTTATTTTTTAATAGCTGGCATTAAATGAGGAACTTAGCATAGATAGTGCTGAATTAACGGTTCCATAAATGTTGAATACTGCTTCAGTTATTTGTTTTGTAACAAAATGGAAATAATTTGATACTATTTTTCATAGAGCTATGGCTCTATGAAACATTTGCATTCTTTTAGACACAAAGAAATGCTCAAGAGTCTCGACTGCCGACAACTACCTTCCCGGAAGGGCAGTGTATGTTTTGTCTGTGCCGTTATGTCCGTAAACTGCATGTAAAACTAGATCTGTCCTTCCTCTGCCTGAAAAAGAGCTGAGCAATTTTACCTAAAAGGCATTTCATATAAGTGGTTATTATTATTTATATGCACTCCCTCTTATTAGTGTGCTGTCAAAATATGGCAGCCTCACCCTAAAAAACTATGTAAACTTATCAATGAGGTCATGATTATGAGAGAAAATAAACTTTAATTACATTCTTCTACTTCTGAGTTTAATGTTTTCAATTTTTTCATTGAAATTTAATCACCTGATCCATTTTCACCTGGGAATAAAAGCTCACATTGTATTATTTATTAATTCCAAAGCAGTGTTTGCACTTTAGTACACTTCGCACGTTATAGGGAAACATTGCTTCTTATTTATTATGTATTTTGTTTTGTCTACCACCTGCAATAAATCCCAAAGTTTGGCCCCAGTCCAATAAAATATATAAATTAATTAACATGCATGCACAGAAACTGCTTTGAGCCTTTCTTTTTTCTGTTACTTTCTCCTGTTAGACTATCCACTCTTCTCCTGTCTCATTTTTTCTGCTCTTGGTATGCAGCTGAGTGTTAGGTTAGTGCATTGGCTGATGACCAGCATGAAGGGAATTGAGTGAGATGGGTTAAAGAGGGAGAAGAGTTCATCAAACCCTGGACAAGAAGTCAATTCCTCCTGATTTACTACATCAGTCCCCATCTGTCCCACTGTGTTCCAACATAGACACACACACACATCACACTGGCTGAAACGTACACACGTTAACTTACTCAGATGCTCTTTTTTTCCACATTTTTTGTCTCTCTTTGTACTGCAGTATAGAACCAGCAGCAGCACTAGCAGGTCTTACATAACTACATCGCTGTATTAACGAGCCCATCTGCTTCTAACTGGTTCTCACACTCACACTTATCGTGGGGTTTCAATGCTGTCCTCCTAATACATATAAGGAAACACAATTATGACCATCTAAACTGTTCTAAAAGCAATGTGACCAGGTAAAAGAGGGATAAAGTCAATTTTATTATTAGATATTATTTCCTCGCCAACACATTATTAGAGATGCAGCAATCTGAATTTTGTGACCATGTCCAATCTCTGTTTTTAGTAAGGCTTTGTTCTGTCCTGCTCTAACGTAATAACAGCATTGAACATATTTTTTTTCTTGCTTTCTGCTGTAAGTGGCCATTAATCATTTATATTAGTCGCAGAAGGGATGTCATTCATGCTGTGTGAAAGTGCAGCTGTTGTAAAACAGAGTTTTACCTATGTAAAAAAGACAAAATGATTATGGAGTTCACTCTTAACTGTCTTTAGCATCTTCTGTTATTAATGCAGTTAGCATGGTAGCATTACTAAAAGTGTTTGTGTGTGTTGCTTTGAGAATGTGGTCGACCTATACCTTAACTGTGAAATTCCCAATAAGCTGGGAATATTTCCAAATCCAGCATGCTCCAGATCGAGGTTAAGCACAAAAGTAAAAACCAGAGCAACTGTGCTGTACTCCATTTAACCTTCTTGTTATCTTCCGGAAGTCTTGCTCTCTCACAACCTAAAGGACCTTCAGATATTTCCCAACATACATGTTGTAGCTTCCTTTTAAATAGCTTTTTACATATTTGTTTCCTCCAACTTCCTTTTTAAAGACCTTGCCGATACTAAAACCAGCTATGTTTGTGTCTCCTTCACTTAGTTACAGCATTCACACTGATGTGGGTAGTTGTTAGCAGGACATGGTAACGCTTAGGGATGGTGTGTTCACAAAATTAAAAAATAATGGATTATTTATTCCATGACTGTATGGTCACCCATCATGGCCCACTGGGTTGGAAAATCTTCCAAAAGAATCATATATGTATAAAAAAGCTCTAATCTCATGTAAAATAAATTTTTATTGTTTATTAATTTTCTTTGTATTTTATATTACAAGGGCTGCAATGTGGTGCAGTTGGTAGCACTGTTGCCTGGCTGCAAGAAGGTCCTCAGTTCAACTCCAGGCCAGGGGTGTTTCTGCATGGAGTTTGCATGCTCTCCCTCTGCATGCGCCGGTTGTCTCCAGGGACTCCGGCTTCCTCCCACAGTCCAAAAACATGACTGTTAGGTTAATTGGTCTCTCTAAATTGAGAATGGGTATGTGCATGGTTGTTTGTCCTGTGTGTCTTTATGTTGCCCTGCGATGGACTGGCGACCAGGGTGTAATCCACCTCTCACTGTAGACCACTGGAGAAAGGCTCCAGCTGCCCCGAGACCCGGTATGGAAGAAGCGGGTATAGATAATGGATGGATGGATGGATTTTATATCACATTCTAAGTGTTTGTGGATCTGATGAAATTTCAGATTATAGAGAATTTCTTTAAATAAATGTCAAAGCTGGTAATCATCCTTACCATTTATTTATAAAATAAAAACTGTATGAGATGAGTTTTCGAATGCAGTTACACAAGAATACTTAGGTTTTGCAGAACTTAATCTGCAGTTTGGCCTTCATGACCCTGAAAATTCTCGCATACACTTACTATTACCCAGACCTTTCCTTTATGTTTAATAAAGTTCATCTTCATAACGTTTTATACAGATTCCAAATTGTAAATGAAAAAGACTTCCCATCACTTAGCTTAGCAGCCTGACCACACCAACACACTGACGCACGAAATGCATTCAATCAGGAGGATCACTTTGTGGGAGTTTTTGTTTGACGTGTGCTTCAGAGTGACAAGAGGAAGTAAAGATTGAGTGATGTGAAGGAACAGGAAACCCAGAACGTGTGAGGAAGAGTTGTTTGTTTGCTGCCACCGCTCGTTTGTGTCTTCGGTTTGAGCCTCATTATAACGCCAAGGCATGGTGTGTGCACTCAGACGTGTGTGTGTGTGTGTGTGTGTGTGTGTGTGTGAGTGAAACAGTTAATTTTACAAAACAATCAGATGTTCAGCTGGGAGTACTGTAAAGTAACAGGATGACAGGGAAACATGATGGAAAAAATGGTTATGGGTAAACTTGAAAGAGCTGGAGTTATAAATATGTACTTTTGAGTAAATCAGTCTCACATGGTACATAATACCTTAAAAAGGCATAAAGTAAAGCAACGTGTTTGTTGATTGAAAAACAAAATGTAATGTTTGAGGAAGTAATACCTCACTTGACTCAATTTATATTACTCCCCTGACTCAGCCAATGTTCATTGTACGGTCTGCAAATTCAGAACGGATTTTTACATGATGCATTGAAGGCAATGGCTCAGATAATCCAGTGTGATTTCCTCTTTTATGCAGTAAGCTTTATGTGTCCGTAATCATTCCAACGGTGGATTGCGGCCTTGAATGAAATGCCTCCTCAGTGGCATGTTTACAGTTCTAAACTACATTTCCTCTTGAATTATGGAGATCTTATTAGAGGCTGATCATCACTCACAGCTACACTATGTGCTGAGCGAGACAACATTTGATATAGAGAGCTTTAAATAAAACTGCCAACATAGTGTGGTCATTGCTGATGGAGCCGTTTTTTCTTTTTTTGGGGTGTGGTCTGTGTTTGTGGCGCTGTTGCCCTGTATAGAGGTGTTTATGGATTATTCATGATTGCATCTCATGCTATGTCAAGCCCACACCTACTTCTGCTCATGGACACTGTAAAAAGTAGAAAAAGGATCATCCACATTCTTGCCAACTTAGCTGAGCTTTAATAACAAAAGTTAATTCCTTCTGTTAAATAGCACACCTTCCTTTCATCTCCAGATACTTAAACTGGCTCCAGGGAGGTGGTATGTCACTTCGCTGGGGGGAAGGAGCCTGAGCTTGTGCGGGAGGTTGGAAGAGAAGGAAGCAGGACAGACTTGGCAGGCCCATGCATATAGTGAGGGTCTACTGGGAACATCTGGCAGAGCCCTCGGTCAGGGATGTATTCAACTCCCACCTCCGGGAGAGCTTTGACTAGACAGATCCCAGGGGAGGTTGGAGACACAGAGTCCGACTGGACTATGTTCTCCACCTATATTGTTGATGCTGCCGCCCGTAGCTGTGGCCTTAAGGTCTGTGTTGCCTGTTGTGGTGACAATCCCCCAACCTGGTGGTGGACACCAGAAGTAGGGGATGGTGTCAAGCCGAAGGAGGAGTCCTATCGGCTTTGATTGGCTTGTATTCGAGAAGCGGCTGACAGGTACCGGGAAACCAAGCGTGCTGCGGCCCTGGCTGAGGCAGAGGCAAAATCTCTGGCCTGGGAGAAGTTTAGTGAGGCCAAGGACTACCGGTAAGCCTCGAACTGATTCTGGCAAACCATCCAACGTCTCAGGAGAGGGAAGCAGGGCCAACACTGTTTAAAGTGGGAATGGGGAGCTGCTGACCTCGACTGGGGACATTATGGGCAGTGGAAGGAGTACATTGAGGATCTCCTCAATCCTGCTGTCACACTTTCCCTGGTGGAAGCAGAGATTGGGGACTCGGAGTCGGAGTTGTTCATCACCCAGGCTGAAGTAACTGAGGTGGTCAAAAAGCTGCACAGTGGCAAAGCCTACTATAGAAGTGAAACAAAGTCAAGTCATTTTATTTCTAGAATATATCTCAATTGACAACTTAACGTGCTTAAAAAGAAAATTTAAGTTTAACAAACAATAAATTAAGCAAATGTAAAACAAGTAAATATAGATTTAAACAATATACATAAGTAAGATCACATAAAATCAAGTAAAAAAATATGAAAGAGAATAAAATTCGCTAAATAAAATATATGAGCTTAGCTAAAAGCTTAAGAAAACAGGTATGTTTTGAGAAACGCCCCTATAGTTAATAATCTTGTGACCACAACGGGTTAAAGAACCAAGAGTGGATCTAGAGTTGTTTCTGGGTCTAACAAGACTTTCGCTTGAAGACCATACAGGGTTGTCTGAAAAATACTCAGTGTGCAGCTCAGAAACATAAGAAAGAGGCCAGGTCATTTAAATTGTTAAAAACACGTGTTTTAAATCTGTTCTTTGTTTAACTGGAAGCCAATGGCAAGATTTTAAAATATGGCTCTTGGACTCAAAACGTCTTGGCCCGTATTCACAAAGAATCCCAAACTAAAAGTAACTCCTAGTTACGTCATTCTAGGAAAAATCTTAGAATTTCTCGAACTCTAAGATTTTTATTTGAATTTTCCCTCGGTAAGTTAAAAGTTATTCATGAAGCATCTTAGGCCTTAAGAGAGCTTCAAAGGTGAAGAAATGTTAAGAGTAGTGACGACGACTTTTAGTGAGCCTAAGAGTCTTAAGCAGGCAAGATAGTCCCCTAATATTCGAGTAAATGAACTCATAAATTTCTAATAGTCGAGTAACTGAACTCATAAATTTCTATAACAATTATATAATTATTAATATAGAGATAACATTAATCTTATCATCTCCCTTGGGTGAAATTAAATAGTTTTAGCAGTAGGACAGGTTAAAGGTCCACCCCAAGTAAGGTAATATTAGGAAGGTTAAATAAATAATACAAACAAAAATAAATAACCATAAATAAAAAGTGAACAAAATTACAAACAATATTGCAACAAACAAACAATATTATTTATACAAAAAATCCATTTGGAAACATTTTGAAAATGTCTTATATATATATATACATATATACATATATGTACAGGGGTTGGACAATGAAACTGAAACACCTGGTTTTAGACCACAATAATTTATTAGTATGGTGTAGGGCCTCCTTTTGCAGCCAATACAGCATCAATTCGTCTTGGGAATGACATATACAAGTCCTGCACAGAGGTCAGATGGATTTTAAGCCATTCTTCTTGCAGGATAGTGGCCAGGTCACTACGTGATACTGGTGGAGGAAAACGTTTCCTGACTCGCTCCTCCAAAACATCCCAAAGTGGCTCAATAATATTTAGATCTGGTGACTGTGCAGGCCATGGGAGATGTTCAACTTCACTTTCATGTTCATCAAACCAATCTTTCACCAGTCTTGCTATGTGTATTGGTGCATGGTCATCCTGATACATGGCACCGCCTTCAGGATACAATGTTTGAACCGTTGGATGCACATGGTCCTCAAGAATGGTTCGGTAGTCCTTGGCAGTGACGCGCCCATCTAGCACAAGTATTGGACCAAGGGAATGCCCCCCAAGCGTCACTCTGGGCATGCAACAGTCTGGGTGGTACGCTTCTTTGGGGCTTCTCCACACCGTAACTCTTCCAGATGTGGGGAAAACAGTAAAGGTGGACTCATCAGAGAACAATACATGTTTCATATTGTCCACAGCCCAAGATTTGCGCTCCTTGCACCATTGAAACCGACGTTTGGCATTGGCATGAGTGACCAAAGGTTTGGCTATAGCAGCCCGGCCGTGTATATTGACCCTGTGGAGCTCCTGACGGACAGTTCTGGTGGAAACAGGAGAGTTGAGGTGCACATTTAATTCTGCCGTGATTTGGCCAGCCGTGGTTTTATGTTTTTTGGACACAATCCGGGTTGGCACCCGAACATCCCTTTCATACAGCTTCCTCTTGCGTCCACAGTTAATTCTGTTGGATGTGGTTCGTCCTTCTTGGTGGTATGCTGACATTACCCTGGATACCGTGGCTCTTGATACATCACAAAGACTTGCTGTCTTGCGCCAGCAAGACGTGCACCAACAATTTGTCCTCTTTTGAACTCTGGTATGTCACCCATAATGTTGTGTGCATTTCAATATTTTGAGCAAAACTGTGCTCTTACCCTGCTAATTGAACCTTCACACTCTGCTCTTACTGGTGCAATGTGCAATCAATGAAGACTGGCTACCAGGCTGGTCCAATTTAGCCATGAAACCTCCCACACTAAAATGACAGGTGTTTCCATTTCATTGTCTAACCCCTGTATATTTATATATATATACATGAATAGAAACTCTAGACAAAATAAAGTACAATAATCTAAACACTATATACATAGAAGGAATATGTGAATGAGATTAATAAGTATTTGCTGTATTGTACATGATGATATCAGTAGCTTAAGCCTAAATGGTCATCTACAACACCCCCCGTCTGTCAAGACGTTTGCTGGTGTGCTGCAATCTCCTCTCTAGCTTGTGATTGCAGCAGGAATCAGAGCTGCTCACATTCCAGGATGGTGCTGAAAGCAGACGGAACGACGCATTGGTCTGCTCGGGAATGCCTGTTTGTTCGCACCGTGATTCCAGAAGGTTCTGCTCCTCTGTCCGGTTTTCTCTACCTTTTGTTCTTCGGTTTGTTTTGGTCATTATACTAAACTAAACCTCATTATAGAAGAAGGCAATGACAATAAAATGCTAAATTATAATATTAATATGAAATTAATTAATATGGAGTTTAAACGAAAATTCATCATGGAACACTCACTATCACCTCCAGCTTTGTCTAATTACTCCTCCATGTGGCTCTGCTCCACCAATCAGCGTCAAGTCCGTATTTCTCCCCGACCAATCATCCTTCAAGGTTCCGCTTTAAAAGATCTTCATCCATGAAACCCTGCGTTCTTCAGCTGAACTTTCACCCTCCTCCACCCCATCTCCACCATCTGGCTTCCAAACTCCTTCCAAATCTCCTCAGGCCTCCACTCCACCACCAGGATCGGATCCCAGGGGGGGAAGACATCTCTAAATCTAACCCTAAGATGTTCATTCAAGTGCATGTCATTCTCAGCATTCACGTCTTCCACTGGGGTCTGAGCGCCAAAGAAATAATCATTCGCTAATAAACTTCTAATTGCATCACTGTTTTCTATTTGTGAGTCTTTCCAGGTTGAAATGAAATAGATACAGTATGAAAACGACCAGCATGGTGAGTACACATAATAGTAAGCAAATCAAAATAATCATAAGCATGTAAATAAGTTATGTTCAAACATGTTGATGCTGTGTGAGATTCAGGGCATTCATGAAAGGATAAATAATAAGTAATACAACATCTTATTTAAAGCACAACCAGTGAGTCTGGTATTTTATTCATATATGTGTTTAGAATGTTTCCACCATTTTGTAACTCTGTTAAAAACAATGGATCTATAGATGACAAAACCTTTTTTCTACAAAAGATGTTTTTACAGCAGAAATTCAGAAAAACATCCGAACCCTCCATAGAGAAGAGATCTTTAAAAAACATTGCAGGAGGGGCAGTATAAATATACATAAAATGACCTTTTAACAAACTTGTATATTCAGCCTGAAACCATATAGGGTTTCACATTTGCATCCAGGATCAGATGATACCAATCGTTGTCGAGCTGGATGTCTCACCATGATGCTGGGCTAATAGGCAGATAGCCAAGCCCAAATGAAACAGATCACTGACTTTGACGAAAACGTTTATCTGAATACTGAAGATTAGATTTGAAATTGATTTAGATTTTCGGTCTTGATCTTCAAAATATGTATACTTTAAAATCAGTTTCATGAGTTCATAAAATTGCTGATTTTTATTTCACAATTTATTTCACAACTTATTAGTACCTGTGCATCCAAATATAAAATAGCTAAAAATATTATTATAACTATAACTTTTTACTATAACAATATTCAATATTTTAATAATTATTTAGCAGCATTAGTAAAAGTGAGGGTATTTCTGTTTTTGGATTTGATCAGAAATTAGATCCTGTGACCAAAATTGTATTTACTTTTTCACATTTCGGGTTTGAAACTGATAATTGTGCTTTTGATCATCAAACCATACAACTAGAGTGCATGTGAATGTAAATGACATTTATAAAGGGCCAATAAAACAAAAGGGGTTTGTCAGAATCTAGTGTCTTCTAGAATCTGATTACAACACCGAGCAGAATAAAGTACATCAGCAGACAGATGTAGGCCGGATGAGGACATCCACATCCTCCCCTTCTCCTCCTTTTTAACTAATACTGTCTTAATCTCCTTAAGCCGTCAACATGACCTAAAAGTAATGATGGGCAAGTGAGCAGAGAAGCTGGAAAAACTCCTGGCAAGAACATTGAAGCTTAGCACAGTTCATCAAGCTCTTCATGGAGTTAGGAGGCACCGTCCAAACTTACTTTAAATGCTGTTAGAAAGGTTTTAAACGTCGGTTGTTTTCTGTTAACGCTCAACTCAGTCTAACCTTTCAAGTGGAACGTGTGACCCCCACATGAACCGCTGTAGGCCAGACCTTTTCTCCAGATGCAATGTCACAGTTGGCCTCTCTAGCCAAATAGTTAATGTCAGTGCACCCACACAGTAAGGGATGTGAAGCCAAGCCAAAGCTCTGGATGAGAGAGATCGGCAGCAACACATGCACAGGGAGCGAAGTTTTATATCTTGCATAGATGCCTATTATCTAATTACCTAAAATACAATTTCAACACATAATCAATGATAAACTGTTTCCCTAAAAGCTTGTTTGACCTATCTTGTTGTTGGGATATAGAGCTACTGCCCCAGTGAGGATCTGGCAACGACACAACAGCACAGCTGTCCTAGATGGGCAGCCTGCCCAGCTACACCAGCTGTGCCTGCCCAACCATTGCTTAATCACCAGAGAAGGAAGAAGGTACAGGGGCTGGGAAGGGCGAAGGGGGCCATGAGGAGACAGAATATAAAAAGAGAGGGCATGTGTTGAAAGTGAGAGAGGAAATAGGTAAAAAGAGCAAAAAACAATGGAGGACCAGTGGGTAAGGGGTTGAAACGAAGATGATAGTGATGCATTTGAGAACCGTTTGCTTGATGAAAACAAAGAAGTAAATGGAGGAAATGTCCAGATGGATGAAGACAGGGTAAAAAGGTGAGCGCTTCGAAAAAGGGGTGACGACGGTGAGGCTGATAACTCGAGGAGAAGCAATTTGTAACAAAAAGCAAAAAAGACAGCTTGAGGTGAAGGAAAAATGGCCTGCTTTGAAGAATGATAAAAAACATGAAGGACGCTGTGTGAAAGAGATGGACTGGGTGGGAGGAGAGGATGAAGTCAAACATGTTTCAGGTCGATTTCTGTGCTGGTCAAATCAATACAGCTGCAATCAGTCTTGTAACAGCAAGAGGAGTATGCAGCCACACAAAAAGCATAATGCTATATATAACAACCAGTTATTTCTGACACATTTTCATCACCTGCTCTGCCTTGAGGTCTGAGTGTAGGTCTTGAGGTAAATGTTAAAGTGGGAATGAGAATAAATCAGACGCTACCTTTCATTTAAAGTAAACATTGTTACTGCATTTCTGTTTTTCTGTCCACTGAACTGCTTAGGGTTTAGTGACAAATTAGGCACAGGGCTTGGTTTAAAAAAAGTTGTATTGCTTGAGGGGTTTTCTGTAAAATGTAAATTATTCAAAGCAATTCAGATTGCTCTTTAAGCCTGGGCATGAGGACACATACAGAGAAAAACAATACACCCTGGAAGTTTTAAATATGTGAATCAAGCCCCTGTTTTAAATGTGGAAGTTTATTTATGTTTATGATCATTGTCCTGTTGATACAACCAATGGTGTCCAGGCTCTAACCATCTAGTTGTTGATTTAAGGTGTAGTTGAACAATTTGGAGACGTTTTCTTCAATATTCCATTTACCTGTAACTGTAACAGGAAGACAGGCCCACAGTACAATACTGCCACCACCATGCTTGCAGTAAATATATTGTGTTTTCCTCCTAGCATCTGACAATGCCAGTGTCATTGTGGACAAATAGTTCAATCTGTCCATTTTAAGCCCTAAAGGTGTCCATTTTGGACCAAAGGCTTATTGTTGGTCAACGTGCTCTTAGTCCACCGCAATGTTAAAGTCACTTCACTGTGGACAGGGGCATTCATGTTCTAACAAGTTCCAAATAATGTCAGACTAAACTCTTAGGGGTTCTCTGGTTTTTCTGAACATCCTCATCACTTTCCTTTCTTATGAGGGGGGCAGTATGGGCCAGATAAAATGGCCAAGGCTGCAAAGTGAACAGTTTTTATGAGTCATGGAACCACAAAATAGAATCTTTATTAAGAGGTGCAATTCAACGAGGGAAAATTTGTTTGACTGCCAAGTCTTTTTTAACTATTTGCACTGTTTAATATGACTGTATCTATTCATCATATTTCTTCATCATAGGTCTTTTTCTTTCTCCTTCTCCCCGAATATGTGACTAACACAATTCGGCCACTGACTCTCAGAGCAAATCATCCATCTCTGGGGCAGATTTATGCTTCACTGCTTCAAATTTGGGGCAGAGAAGATGAGTGCATTTGTCTATATTGTTGAGGCCGGGTGTACTTTTTTTGTAACACTCAGTGACAATGAGTCCACACTGAGCTGTGACTCACAGATATGTGAATATCACACTTAACCATCCATGTTAACAAACATGATTGCGAAGATAAATCTGTCTAATCAATATAAGTGAGTCTTTTGCCTAATCTAATCAGTCAGTGGTCATCGATCTGAACATCTAGTCCTGGAAAACTCTGCGATTGTATTGAACCTAATTAGCGTCACTTGCTTTTATTGATTTAGGGAGAAAAGTCTAACTGAAGTGGACACGTCACAGGATGTGTTGCAGTGCTGAAGAGTGTTTTTATGCCAATTTATTTACATAGAAATACATGGCTCAGTGGGCTGCAAGAAATATTATTGGTCTCTTTTGCTTATACTGGAAGTCAAAGGAACAACAAAGCAATTTTTGTGGTGGCTAATTTCTTCAGTACTGGAGTGAAGAAAGCTGGTTTTTACAGAGAACAACACAGATGGAGAAGGAAAAAAATCATGAAGCATGAAAAATGTAATTAGCTTTAATAATAGATTCTAGTATGCAATCACATGTTAACACATGATATCTTTATAAACATGACAGTAACACAAAGAATGCCAGGGTTTCTGCCCACATCTCTGGATGTGTTTTGGTCTGCATTTTCCTCCTCCTACGCTTACCTGCCTTGCCTCATCCCATCTGTCTCCTCCGCCGGTCTGAAGGAGCTTACACGCTCCGCTCAGCAACAGATCGAGGCAGCTACATCCTCACCAAATGTCATCTTGCAAGCTTTTCCCCAGACTCCTTCATGGAGAGAGGTTTTTCGTGTACTCACATGTAAGAGCGCTGCAACATGATGGAGCTGAGTCCACTTCTAATGATGCTATATGTTTGTCTAGATCAAATGAAGTGATTATTTGTTATCCATTATCAAAACTATTCATATCCTTTCAAGTTTGTCACATTTTGTAGTGTTACAACAATAAACCTTAATGTTCTTTACTAGGATTTATGGGATAGACCATCAGAAAGTTGTGCATCTTTTTGAAATGGAAGGAGAAGTTCTTTAAAATTTTATTTTTATTTTTTAACAAAAAAGTGTGCCGTGCATTTTGTATTCAACCTTCCTGTGTCTATTCTTTCTAGAACCACTCTTTGCTGCAATTACAGCTGCAAGTCTTTTGGGTTAGGTCTCTAACAGCTTTGCACATCTAGGCACCAAAGCCTTTTCTACTTTTAAAGAATACCTTAAGCACACTCTGATTGAATGGAGAAGATCTGTGAGCATCAATTTTCAAATTTTCCCAATTGAATTTAGTTCTGGACAATGACTGGGCCTTTCCAACACATGAATATGCTTTGATTTAAACCATTCCATTATAGCCTTACCTTTATGTTTAGGGTCATTGTCTTGTTGGAAGATTATACTCCTGTCAGGTTCTGTGGTTGTTGTGGCCCAAAATGCAGACAAGAGCTGGGCAGCAGCATGTTAAAGGAAGGCTTCATCTTTAATTTAAAGGTTAGTTCCAAAGTTAACAAGAATAGTTTCCAAACTTACATGAGTCTTTTCACGAGATACATTGCACAAATAATCTAAAGGGAAACAAACCTCTGGGTAAATAATAACTGAAGGGGATCTAAGGACAAGGGGAGGAACAGGGAAAAGAAACTAATAAACAAGAAGAATGCAGCAAGAACAAATAACCTAACAGAAAACAAGTACAGAAACACTAAGCGAGAAACTAAACTAGAAAACCCAAAGAAGCAAAGAGAACTGTAATAATAATAATAATAATATTAATAATATTAATAAGAGAAAACCATTCTAAGTTATAAATAAATGAGAAAGCAATAAACAAACATGACTACTAAACCCAAAGAAATGGAAACACCTAAGAGTAAATAAACACAAAACCAAAACAAAGTCTACAATGGCAGATCCTGACAACTCCACCCCAGTCTCAACTCTTTTTCAGCCTCTAACAGGTTTTCTGCCTGCACCCTATATTTATTACCATCCATCTTTCATTACTCTTACAAAATCGGTGAAGCATTTCCACAGCATGATGCTGCCACCACTATGTGCCTTTTAGCTTTTCAACATACAAAGTTTAGTTTAAACACTTCTGGATTGAGTGTCTACTATCAAATTTTATTGTTCCCTCTACATGGCATATAGAGGTTAGATTACATACAGGTAGACTAATTAGAAGACTTCTCAAGGTAGGTTGCATTAATTTTATTTTGGGGAATCAGAGCAGAGGCTGCACAACAAGCATATGTGCACAACAGATTTCTATTTCTAAATAGTCTTTAGATTCTACTTTGTGTTGGTGTAGAAGATAAAATCCCAATAAAATACATTGGTGTTTGTGGATGTAACGTGGTAAAATGTTGAAAGGTTCAAGGGCTATGAATGCTTTTGGAATGACCTTTTGTAAGGCCCTCGATATTAACACTGCAGAAAAAGAAATAGGATGTAAGGTTGAAAAAAGTGTTATCGAGATGATTGAATACAAAATGGGTAAAAGACTTAACCCCTCTTAAATAACCTCAAGATGTCACAAGAAAAGATGGTAATACGATATAATCCACTTCTTCACTCCTTTCCTGCTACCAGCAGTTGTCTATTTTGAAAACATTAATATGACTTCACAGAGGGTGAAAAATTGGATTAAAAGTTACTAAAACTGTACATGAGCTTTATTTTGTTTACACCTCCAGTTTAACTTCGCAACTCAGTCTATTTTTACCTGCTACAAGCGTTTTCGTTTGAACCCTAAAACCCCCATGTGGTCTGCCAGCTATGGAGCACAGGCCTCCCTTAAAGAGTTAGCATGGTAATACCTTCAGGAATTGGAACCAGTCAGCGAGGCCAGAGCACAGTTAAGTCCTCGCTCTGCTCACATCAAAGGGGACAGGCCATCCACAGCAATCTCTCAGAAAGTGCAGAGGATAAAGGGAAGGGAGAGACAGAAAGGAATGGGGGCTGTCATATATTCCCTTTATCACAGGAAATTTTACAGTTCAGACCTGAATCAGCAGGGAATTTTACGGGCCGACCGTAGATGGGCAGCTTCAGTTCGAAAGCGGAGCTCTCTCTCATCATTTCCAAAGGTGTTTGTGTGTGTGGTCTTTACAAAACTTAATTTAAAAGGGCATATTTTATCATCCTGACAGCTTATTGTTTATCAATCCCTCTCTGTGTGAGCTTATTCAAGCACTCCTGTAGCTTTGCACAGGTTTACATTTTTAATTGAAAGCTTCTCTACTGGGGCAGAAAAATAGACGATCAATTAATCAATTCATTCAGGGGGAAGTTTTTTGCAGGTTGTTTAAATATTTTCAGATGGCACCATTGACAAATATTTCAGTGATTTTTTCAAAGTCTGTAATCTCTGTGGTCAGTTTACAGGACCTGCTGATGGAAATGTTTTGTATTTTTACAGAATGACCAAGGCATTGCTTAAATGCTGGAGCAAACACACAAGTTTGCTGCATTAATGAAACATGGTCTGCAGAGATTATCCATATTCTGATTTATTAAAGTGATGGTCTCACCTCGCTATAAGCTTCTTATCCGACTGAGCATTAGTTCGGTTTAAATCATGTGATATCCCCACGGGTCTGTGTGCATGCAGATCTAGGCTCTCGCAGGACATAGAAAGCGGTCATTCATCGTATTAATTTCTCCTAGGAACTGTTTTTATCTGTTAATACTGGAAACTTTAACACGTGAGAGCAAACTGTGAAGGTTTGGTCAGACAACAACTTAACTTTGATTTTCACTGGCGTATCAAAAAGGTTTTTTTGGTTTTGATGTAACTATTCTGGATGAAAAAGGACATTAACATCTTTAGCTAGAATAACAAAATTTTCTATCACTGCTTTCTTTCTCAACACATGCAAAATGTTTAAAACCTTAGCGTTTTCCCACATTGGTCACATCCGTCCGTCCATCCATCCACACTTATCCATACACTCTGGACAGATTGCTAGGATATCGCTGGGCTATTCTGTCACATTTTAGGGCACGTTAAATTGTATGATTTTATTTAGGGACATTAGGGTAAAGGAAGCTGGTAATTAAATCCCACTGTCATGATCTGGGGTGTTTGTTCTTATTTGCGTGTCTCATTTTTTTCATCATGTTCCTTATTTTGCTCTATTCAGTGTTCTTTATCGTTAGTTAGATGTTGCTTTCTTAGTTATTCCTAGTGCTTAGTGTCTTTGGCTACATTCACACCACAGGCAAATGCAACGCAAATCTGACTTTTTCATGGCAGTCAGAATGGCCCAATACCAATCTTTTCACCTACAAATAAATCCGAATTGTGCCACTTGATATGTGGTACTCAGTGGCGTGCACAGACATTTTGGGGGGCAGGTGCTCAAGTGGAAAAAAAGGGCACCTTGTGCGGCACATGGAGCTGTTGGTTGCCTTTGTAGTGTGAGATTTATTACAGGCACAACATGAACATAATTTTTATGTATTACTAAGCACCCCCAAAACAAACTGTCCTGTGGGATGTAGGGAAATGACCACCTAGGAAAAAAAAACTCAAAACAAGAATGCATTTGACAAAATTCTTAAGATTAATAAGGCAACAAAATTATCATAGACTGATTTAAAGTTAGATTACTGATTCACAACCTGAACTTCCTGAGTCAAATTTGAAACTTACGTTATCCTTCATTTTTTTTCTTTTTACACACTGAGCACAACAATTCAATTCAATTCAAAATTACTTTATTAATCCCAAACGGAAATTAAATATTGTTATAGCTCATATTATGAAGGTTTCCTCAAAGAGCCGTTGTAGATGCTGATGGCTGTGGGCAGGAAGGATCTCCTGTAACGTGTTTGTCTTGACTATATCATTCTGTACTTTTATCACAAAATGTCTTCTGCACCAAATAACCGTCTGTTGTAGCAAAGCAGGTTACACTGCCAAATTTACCAGGTAGGTCACACTAAATGAGTTATCTTCAGTAATGTGAGTAGCCAGTGACCATTCTACAGTGTAAATCAACTATACCCAGAAAATGAGTTATAAAATCTTTATAGTCCAATGTAACCAACATCGGAGAATATGATCATAAGAACAATCATCTATACGTCTGCATGTAGCCAGTGTGATATATGTCAGAAATTATTCTTAGAGAATAAAAATTAATGAGATTACAAGTCCTGAGAACTGATAAGATGTCTGCTATTTAGAAAATAAAATATTCTGATCACATCATCATTTTTACACACACAGAAGTAGAAAATACAACTTAGCCTACATGCCCCACATTTACTGAACTTTATTAAAGATATATTAGTAGTGCATGAATTGTAATGTTAACCAGCTCATTTGGCCGTATTTGCAATTAAAAAAACACATGAGTCAAACAGAAGTCATCATGGACCATAATAGCAAATGTAATACGTACATCTATGAGATAGATTTGAATTTATTTTTTTCTTTTAATTTAATTTAAGAGTTAAATCGTAGACATTCTCCTGGCGCATGGTGGCGGCCATAGAAGACATAGCTGGTAAAGCTATGCCATTGATTGGCCTGTTCTGTTTAGATAAAATGGAGGCAGGTGAAGTTTTAACTTTTTCATCTGAAGTTTAGGAAGCAAGTATATTCGTTTTGTTTGTTTCCTGGATGGTTAGCCGGCCTGTCGGCAGGGCTCTATCTGACGGCGGAGGGGAGGAGAGAAGAGGTAAGCTGGACCAGCGCAGGTCCAACTCTCCGATCTGCACGCAGCCCGTCTCCGTTGAGAGACACATGAGGTGGGACACGTATGTGTGTTGGCGAAGAGGGGGAATTTCAAAACGTGGGGCACTGGTATTATAGGCCTTTAAATTCAGAAATTTTACCTTGGGCCCCACACTATACACTGTAAAAAAAAAAAAAAAAAAAAAAAAGATTTCAGGAGGGCACATTCTCTATCTGTGCGTGCAGGTCGCTTTGGGGTTTTGAACCGTTCTTACTGAAGTCTGATGGCGGTCACATTTAATTAGTAGTTTGGACCACCACTCAAAAATAATCAGATTTCAGCTAAACATCAGAACTGAGCATCAAGACCTGCAGTGTGAACATAGCCTTAGTTTACTCCATGTGTGTTCCAGTTTGTTCCCTTTAGGTTTATATTTCTCTTTTATGTCTTTATTTAGTCTTATGTCTCTGTTTAGCTCCAATAACAATCAGTTTCACCCTTCTTCTGCTCTGCATTCCCTTAGCCACAATGCAATTAGATGATTTAGCTCAACTGCCCTACCTCATTGTCTCCATAGTTTGCACTCGTTTTATCTCCCAGATTGTTGCCGGATTATTCTGTTTGCCTGCCCGTTCCATGACCGATTCCCTGTCCGTACCTCATGACTTGTTCCTATTGTAAGGCTTCTTGTAAGTTTCCTTATTGTTTCATTATTAAACGAAATTTCCTTTTTGCCACAACCTCGCTCTGCATTTGGGTACTTTACAACCACAAGCATGACACCCAAATGTGTCAATACCAATCTGAACCATCCAGTTTACAATTCTGCACTGCTTTGTGTTGGTCTGTCACATTAAAGCCCATTAAAATAGATTGTAGCTTGTGGTTGAGACATGACAAAATTGTTTAATATTATGGGTAATGAAAACTTTACAAAGCAAAGTACAATAAACTGGTATGTCTTCCCAAATCTTTATCAAAGTGAAACTTTGATGCAGATATCTAAATATTTCTGGTTCCTCAATATTTGTTTCTAACAAGTAATATAATGGTCAGCGATTGGTAGTCATGATGTTAGACACTACTGTTCCTGTTTTAACATATAACAAGAATTTTAATATGTTGCTTAAATTAACCTGTTTAAAAACAATACGTGATCACAAAACTATTTTGAGAGAGTTCATCTCCTTATCCGGCCATAATGAGATAAAATTGTTATGAACACACCAAACACTGGAAAAAGGATCCCCTCTGAGTCTCAACTGGGCTGTAATATTTCTTCGTTTCTCAGAAGTTATGCTATTTCCTGCCTCCCAATAGATCTCCCAATAATTTATGTCTCCTCCTTGGTATCCAGGCTGAAGAGGGTAGAAACAGAAGAAACACAAAACTATGTAGGACAGAGATCAGTAAATATAAAATCAGGGAAATATGGAAGAAAAAACAACAAATATTTAGACAGGGTAATAAAAATAATTCCAGTATGTCAGCTCAACTGGTGATCAGTTTAAAAAAATATAGTAACGTCTTACAATGGTGTCTAGGTGAAAAACACAATGAAAGATACATATCTACCAGCGTTGCTAATGAAATCAGCAAGAGTTTTAGCTTTCATGCCTGATTTACCTAATATCCCTTTCACATTATTGTGTATTTGCCTTGTGCCCTTTACTGACATGATGACATCATGCAACTTTGCTGCAGACTTGTGGGCTGCACATCCATAAATGGAAATCTTCTGTTTCACCTCATCTCCATTATATTGAGATGTGTTAACTGTTAAGGCCTTTGGAGTACAGCACACTGATAGAGATTTTTAAGAAATTAGTTTTTGGAAGAACTGAGCTGTGACACGGTGCATTTTCCATGGTACATTATAGGAAGATGAATACAATACAAAGGTATACTGTGGTGTTACATGATGCTCACATTGGCACTCAGTGTCCCAGACTGTTCCACCACCACCAGTCTAAATCATTAATACAAAGCAGGATGGATGCATGATTTTATATATTTTTACCATGTACTGTTATTACGATCTGAATATCGCTGCTGAAATTGACTCATTAGACCAAGAAACATTTTTCCAACATGTGTTTGTCCAATTTTCTTGAGCCTGTGTGAACTGAAGATTCAATTGCCTGTTCCAGGTGGCACCCAGTGGTCTTCAGCTACTGTAGCCCTTCTGCTCCAAGGTTTGTTGTGTTGTGCATTCAGAGCTGCTTGTGATAAGTGCTTCTTTGAGTTTCTGTTTCCTTTCTATTATCTTGAACCAGTTTGGTTCAAGATAATAGAGGAATTTTTGGTCATATAACTTCCACTTTGTATATGGATATTGTGTCTTTTTCAGTTTATTCTCTTTAAAACTCAGAGAATCTCTGTAGATCAGCAATTTCTTGATTTTTTTATTTTTTTTTTGAAAAGCCTGTCTGGCACCCAAATTTATGCCACATACTAAGTCACACAAATCCTCTTTCTTCCCTATTCTGGTGCTTAGTTTATGCTTCAGCAAATCGTCTTCTCTACTTGTAAATGTCTAAATACATGGAGGTGCTGCCATGTGATTTAGTGATTCCCCAGTTGGATTAAAAAGCAACTGAATAGGTGTACGTAATAACATGCCCAGTGAGTGTATGTAAGAGGGCTGCTGCAAATCAACACATTCTTTGTAAACATAACAGGATGTTAAGGCTGTTGTTCATGATGATGATTTTTTTTTTAAATATGCAATATTTTTTTTAAATGCCAGAATAGATAACATAAGGAACAGTGTGGCAGTTGCTTAAAGTTTGCACTTTCTCCACTTTCCTGTGCACAGAAAGATACAATTGTAAATCCTTAAACTACCACATTTGGAGAAAGGAAAACAACTTCCAAACCATGCAAATGTTCCCTAATGTGCCATTTACAGAAAGAAAACTGGGTAATGAAGTGTAAATTTTATTCATGACTTTCATTAAATATCTTAATTTTATGGCTACGCTTTTATGTTTTGCACCAGTGTAACTTTTTAAAGGTACATGAGCGATAGTGTACAATATGCTTTAAATATGAGGTGAAGGAGAGGTTATGTGATCCCCAGGGATAAAAAAGGATCACATTTGCTGCTCCACATGTGCCTATCACAATTATCACAATCATTCTTTTTTTTTTTTTTGGAAAAAGTGCCAAACTAAATGCAAAATACTCAGTGTTATAATAAATTTAAAATTTGATGAAGTGTTCCCAGGAAAGAAAAGCTTCCCTTTGCAAGCCAGGCAGGACCCTAATGTATTATTTTTAGCCTCAGAGAGCTTGCCAGCTCAAACTTGCAGACAGCCGGCAGATTGTTGGCTTCACTGCCTAAAGTTCAATCCACTGAGTATGCTCATTGAGTTTGTCACCATTGTATAAGGGATAAATCAATCAATTCTTCTTCATCTCCTTGGAGACGAGGAAGACTCTGGGAATGTCAATGTACCGGTATCATGCATTATGGACACACGAATTAAGAAATAGAGAAGCAGCTCAGTGTGAGGATGGGAATCTGTGGCAGAGGATTGAAATAGGGAAGGATGACTGCACAGAGAGACTGTGCATAAAGTTAGATTGATGATGTTGAAAAAATAATGGGAAAAAAATCATTTCTATTCATGGAAAAGAGAGGAATCAGTTTAGAAAACAGAAAGAGGTAGATGGAAATGAAAAACATTAAAGCGAAGAGTCTATCGGGGAAAAAAAAGGTCTTCTTGCACAGTGAAGAGGGTGCTGGTGTTTCAGAATGTAAGCAACTAAAGCAGTACGATTACAGCTTAAATCCACATCTACATCTGTCTTGTCAGGTAAAAGCGCACTGCCAGAAACTAGGTTCTTTCCACCATGTTCCGGTCTCCATCTTATCAACACCACCTGTACCAGCGATTCTGTGCTGTCCCACTTTTCTGGAGGCTTTAAGCCCACAGGTGCACTAACACTTGTCTCCCCAGAGGGAGAGGTGAAAACAAAGGACAAGGATACAGAGTGAGACTGCGATGCAGAAACTGAGATGTGTAAAATGCTGACAGATGGTGAGGAGATCTTGGTCCCGAGCCACGTGTCTGTTAGTCTGTCTCAGCACGAAAATGGAGGTTTGGCCTCATTAGGAGCTTGTTTGGGTTGGACCAGGAAAGGCTGCTGTGAGAGGGAGAATCAAGAGGGAGCTAAGAGCGAGCTTGAAGTGTGACGCGCATTGAAATCAGATTGAAAGCTAATTTCTGCAAAGACTGCAAAAGAGGGACATCAAAGAAATGCTAGAAATACAAAGCTAATGGGCTCGCTCACGTGTGGCGGACTAATTGGGCAACCTTGGCTGAAAAAGATCCTTTAAAAACAACAGGGATCCAGAGGAAAATGTCTTGTTGAATCGTTTCCATTACTAAATCCATTTACAAAAAAATAAAATAAAATTTTAATTTGCATATGATGTGCATCATCTGATTTCAATTGACCGAAAGCAGAAGGAACTAAACAGCACATCAGGCTCATTGATAGTTTCCCTACTTCATTTTGGAATATTTTAGCATAACTAACGAAGCTGGTGGTCTGTTAGATTGAGCAATCTGGGTGTTATGTTTGAGGTGTGTCAAAGCAGCCATTATGCAAGCATTAGCTAATCCCAATCCTGAAAAACAGAAATACATTTTAAGTAGAGCTAACAGCTGATTACACTGTGGCAGTGTTAAAATGACTCTAATCTCAAAGTTACCATAGAAAACCTGGTTAGCCTAAAAAAAACGCAGCACGTGCTGTTTTTATTATTGTTAACACACTATAGACAACCATGTTTTTACATGTACATCAACATAAATAATAATGTAATGTTTTAAAAAAGTTTTTCATGGAAGTTTTTATGAAACGGGCATTAATAGCTCCAGGTTTTATGCTGTGATACTACATTACTATACTTGTACTTATTTAAACTGGAAGCTCCACATTTTTGTGTCTCTTTCCTTTCTATGAACCGCTTCGATTACTGTTTTATTTTACACTGAAGGAAACAGCTGTAAAACATTTGGACATTTTAATATGAAAGAATGAAGCAACTCTATAAATGCTAAAGTGATACCTGTAAAGTTTTTTTAATGTGGAACAAAGTGAATAGGCAGTTGTATATGAGGATGATGATATGCAGTACTATTTTCAAATAAGATAGAATACATTTGAAAAACATTGAAAGTCTGTTGTCAGTATTGTTTTATAAGAGGGTTAAAGATTGAATTTATCTCTGATATCCTGAAATAATAAGCACATATTTTCCTTATGAAAACGAGGGAAAGCTTAAAGGTATTTGTAACCTTTATAGACCTATGGATATTCTTTGGACTACTATAAAGCAGGCAAAGTTCATATTCACTGCTTTATTCACTTCCCACCTCTTTTTACATTCCTTGGGGAGACCTTTGAAACATTTTGGTTTTATTGGATTTCTAGGGTTTTTGCAACAATATGACCTCAAGGGCACCCTGTGGAGTTTTTGACCACCACTAGCACTTTGTAACACTACTTTACAAGTGGACCTGCTTTTTAAGCTCCCTGCATAAAGCTGCAGGTGACAAGGCATACTCCTGCCACAGTTGTAACATTATTCAGTGATTCACAATTGTTGGAAATGTCACAATGTCATGCTGGCAAAGACAAAGGCACGGAAAAAAGATGCTTTGAAGATCAAATGGGACTTTATAAACCTTAAAAAATATTTGTTGGGAAAAATGTGCATTGTGAGTTATACTCTTATGACACAACATCCACAAATTGGATTTTGTCTGAATTTCCAAAAATGTTATTACATTTATTTGTTTTCCATGGTTGGTTTAAACAAGATCATGAGGAAACTGGAGCCTATCCCAGCAGCTACCTGTTGAGGGGCATGTACAGTGCAAACAAGTCTGTCAAAATCTAATCAAATCATCACCTATCTTAACGTTTATGTTTTTGAACTGTGGGAGAACTCGGAGAAAACCTAAGCATGTATGCAGAGAAATTGCTAACTCTTTACCTAAAGACCTGGATAGATGAAATTCAACCTGAGAACTGCCAGAATTACAGTCTCTCTACTTTAGACTTCGACTGGGCCATTCTAATACATTAATACGCTTTGATCTAAACCCTTCAGTTGTATCTCTGGCCATATGTTTAGAGTCATTGTTCCACTGAAAGATGAACCTTCTCCCTAGTCTCTAGTCTTTTGCAGCATCTAACAAGTTTTCTTCCAGAATTGGCCTGTATTTAGCTCCTTCCATCCTTCTATCAACTCCAATCAGCTTCCTTCTCCCTGCTGAAGAAAAGCCTTGCCACAGCATGATACTACCACGACCCATTTCACTTTGGGGTTGGTGTGTTCAGGGTGATCTGCAGTGTGTTTCAGGTAATAAAGAATGTAAATTTTTCGACCAGAATAGCATCTTCCACATGTTTCCAGTTACCCCTACATGATCTAGGGCAAATTGATAACAGCAATTTTTAGCACTTTACCTTAACATTGCATTTCTTTTTGCCACTCTCCCATAAAGGGCAGATTTGTGGAGGTCAAAACTAATACTTGTAGTTTCAGTAGAGTTTTCCACCTGAACTGTGGCTATAGGAATCAGCTTTGCTGGCGAAGATAGTGTGGATAATCAAGGAATTTGAATTTGGTTTCAAATGCTCACAACATACAGACATTAAGTATAAATATGTAAACTATAGAGGGTATAAAGAATAAAAGGAACAGTACATATGTGTATGTACAGCCAAGAAAATAAGAAAAGGCAGGTTGTCATAGTGCAGATATGCTTATTTTGTTTCACAGCAGAATAGCTGACTCCTCAGGCTGTAAAGTGTTCATTAGAAAGACAGCCTGGGGGAAGAAACTGTCTCTGTGTTTTTGCCATTAGCGCTCTGTAACGCCACCTCGAAGGTGAAAGCCTAAACAGTTTGTATGCAGGATGTGATGGGTCTGCAGAGATGTTAGCTGTCTTTTCCTAACCCTAGACCATTATAAGTCCTGGATGGTGGTAAGGTCCTCTCTGCAGACCCAATGTTCTTTGCAGTCTGGACCTGTTTCGTGGATGAACTAAACCACTCAGTGATGAATGTCCATAGGACAGCCTGAAAAATGGCCATTTAGAAGAAGACCAGCAGCTCCTGTTGAAGGTGTACTTCTTGAGTTGCCGCAGGAAGTTAAGTCTCTGATGGACCTTATTCCGAACATTATTTATGTGTGAGGACCACCTCAGGTCCTGAGAAATGGTGGTTCCTAGAAACCGGAAGTGGTTCACAGTAGGCACAGTGTTGTTGAGGATGATGAGGGGACGGAGTGAGGGGGGTGTTCTCTGGAAACCCACCATCATCTCCACAGTCTTGAGTGAGTTAAGTTCAAGGTGGTTCTGAACACACCAGTGGACCAGCCAATCCACTTCCTGTCTTAATGCAGACTTGTCATCGTCCTGGATCAGTCCAACAACAATGGTGACATCTGCCAACTTCAGGAGTTTCACAGATGGGTCTGCTGAGGTGCAGTCATTTGTGTAGAGGGAGAAGAGGAGTGGGGAGGGAACACACCCCTGGGGGGGCGCCGTTGCTGATGGTTCTTGTGTGGGAGAAGATGCTCCCCAGCCTTCCCAGGCTCTCCTCATCTGATGTTGTTTCTTCGCTAATGTTCTCTAACAAACCTCTGAGGCCTTCACAGAACAGCTGGATTCATACTGAGAATAAATTACACACATTAGGCCTTTATTTACTAATTTGACAACTGTTGAAGCCAAATAGTTGCACTAGATTTTATTCGGGGGTATCAGAGTAAATACATAATGAATACAAATGCAAACCACACTATTCAGATGCATACTTTCTGCTCAGTTGTGGACAATTTGGGACAAGTGGATTTTCCCACATAGGACATAAATTGAAGAATCAACCTTTTATTTAGAACAATTGTTGGTTGTTGCTGCTGTGGCTGAACTTCCTTACAGGAGGGTCATGTATTCTAGCTTATTTGGTGGACCTGTACAGTGCCTTCCAAAAGTGTTTACTCTTTAAACTTTTTTTTTTACATTTTTGCCACATTATAAACACAAATTTCAGTGTATATTATTGAAACATAATGTAATAAACAAACACAAAGTGATGCATACATGTGTAATTAAAGGAAAATGATACATGTGTTTCAACATGTTTTACTAATTCACGATTTTACCAAATCTTGGCATAGATTGTCAGCTGGACTTTGACTGGGCCATTCTTACACCTGATTGGGCTTTGATCAAAACTATTCCATTGTAGACCTTGCTGTATTTTTAGGTTTGTTCTAATGCTGGAAGGTGAACCACCACCCAGTCTCAACTGCGAACAGATTTTTTACAAGAATTGCTCTGATTTTAGATCCATCAATTTTCCAATAAACTCCAATCAGTTTCCCTTCTTTTCTAAAGCCTTTTCTAAAGAAAAGTATCTCCACCCCGGGATGCAGACACCACCATGTTCCACCATGTGGATGGTGTGCCCATGTTGATAGTCTTCCACCACACAAAATTTTAGTTGTATGCCAAAAAGTTACATTTTGGTGTCCTCTGACCTGAGCACCTTATTCATGACCTTAATGTGTTTTTATGATGCTGGTTTTTCTCTAATGTTTTGTCAATCCTCTAGGGCACAGGTGTCAAACTCCAGTTCTCAAAAGGTGGCTGCAGCTACATGTTTCTCTGCTTAAACACACCTGAATTAAACAAATATGACATAAGCAGGTCACTGTAGAACTTGACAGCATGCTAAGGAGTTAATTCAGCCATTTCATTCAAGTTTGTTGGACCAGAGGCATATCTAAAGGTTGCAATACACTGTTTGACATCCCTGCTTTACAGAACAGCTTATTGATACTGAAAAAGAATTACAAAAATGTGGACTCTGATTATTAATTTGAGGATTTCTGTAGGCAACTGTTTGAACTACTTACTTGGGGGTATCAGAGTAAATGTGGCTGAAAACAGCCATTGGAGATTTTCATTTGAAAAAAGCAATTATGAAGCAATGTATAATTTCCTCTCTATGTGCAAATGTGCCCTACTTTGCTTTGGTCTAGCACACAAAATAAAATCCACTGAAGTTTGTGCTTGTAATGTTACTAAATGTGGTGAAGTTTAAGAGATATGAAAACGTTTGCAATGCAATGCCCATGTTTGGGGAGCTTTGATTAGTTTCTACCAGGGAACATGTTTTCTTGTATAAGAAAACACAATTCATTGCTCAACAGCTACCTGAATCCCTGCTTCATATTTTGTATGTGTCTATTTCAGCCACGGCTCTTGACACAAAATCCTTTGCAAATTGAAGATAGAGAACTGCCGGAGTTCTGACCGACACACTGAGGTGGAGGCACTGAAGAGGCAGGCAGCTGAAGTGACTAAGTAAAACACCCAAGCATATATAGAGACCTGGGTCATAAGTACATTTAGAGAAGCCTTTCAGTTCACAGTAACTTTCCGAGTGTTTTCCAAATTAAAGGATGTTTTTTGCTGAGAAGGGGGCATTTGGCTCTCCCAAATTTAGACATACTTTTTCTGTGACTTACTCCTTGATGGATCTGACCCGATGGCTTAAATCCCACACATCTGGTGAGGTTAAACTGAAACCATTGATCTGTGTAGAAATAAAGTCCCTTCCCCATTTTTTAAATATTTTGTTTTTTTTCATCTGTGTATTGTGGAAAATGTGTAATCTCATAAAGAAGCTAACAGGAGATGACAGAACAATATTCCTCAGTGGGTATTGTTCAATTGTTCGATTCAGTCCCATTTGTGAGGATCAACACCCTGAAACATAATCTCATAGTAATCTCTTTCTGTTTATAAATGCAAAGATCCAAATCTTTAAACTCCATCCAAATCATCGTGGAAGAAAAAATGACTCGCAATTTGTGTCGCATTTGTGTCCCTTTTCTAATCAAAACCAGAACTTCTCTAATACTCCAATACTGCCTGTTTAATGCCTTTGTGTGAGATGCTTTCTCATCAACTTTCCTTTTTCATCGCCTGGAGCGCCATATTAAATTCGTTTACCCATATGCAGCAGAGCACTGCCAACACACACATGCAGACACTCAACCCTGAGACACAATCTAATCCTTCTTTATTGTCCAAGTCCACATCTTCTTTCGCAGGTCCGCTGGAGAAAGGCTTTTATGCAAAAAGGCGCCCAGCACGCACAAAATTGAGACACACGCATTCATGTATACGTTCACATCTGCGTATGTGTGCACAAGCTTTTTCACTCTCGTTTGTGTCCCAGATGCACAAAATGTTAATTACGAGGGAGATTTTGCTAAGGTTTTCATTATGATCTCTTAATGCAAATTCTCTTATTTCTATGAATTTATTACCATTAAAAAGCATAAAATGTGTGGTTAGTCTGGCCTGTGTTTGTTTCACACACTCCTGCGGCAACATTGCACAACAACGAGAGACTAAATAGACTAAAACCTCAACAGTGACAAACTGGGAGAAACAAAATGGCAATAAAAAGTCTTCCCCCACTGTAAATGATAAGACAGCTGTGGCATTGCGTCGTACCTTTGCAGCGCTCTCCTTTAGAAGTGGCCTGCAGAGTAAAGTGTAAAGTCTGTAAACAAGATATGCCTGTGCACAGGTGTGTTGTGTGCTGTGAAATGTAAAAAATGATAATAGATTCAAATTTAGTAAAGGAGAGTGAGACAGTGCAGAGTAAAACAACTGATTTAGAGTGTTTAACACAGAAACATAAAAAAAAACTACCCTGTCTAATTTTTGACATATTTTACAAAGAAATGTCACATGATTTGCAAACGTTTGCGTACGATGTAAACTTTTCCACATATTTTCATGTTGAAACCACAAACATCAACGTATTTCACTGGAATTCTATGTGCCAGACCAACAGAAAGCAACAGGAATGCATTGTTTAAATTTATTTTGTAAATAAAAGTGTGATGATTGTGAAATGCATTTTCATTCAACCCCCATGAATCTGTCTAGCCAAATTTAATGAGAGGAAGTCATATTGGATTTTAAGGTCCATGTTGGTGAGAAACCATCGACATTTCTGTGAATCAACATTATCCTTATTTAGGTATTCCCACTTCAAACCGTTCAACAGATAATTACTCCACATCCTTCAACCAATCAAGCCTTCACACTGAATTAGAATGTTGTTTTTGTCTTTTTTTCTAACTCATGAGAATAAATAAGCCCTGGTCCTGTTGTGTAGCTTTTCTTTAAAATTTCCATCTGTATGTCGGTACTTGGAATGCATAGTATTTACTGAGGTGTCACATAAAGTCCCCAAAAAATACATTGTGGTTGAAATTTTATAAAATGTGGAGAAAGTTCAAAGGGTGTGAATACCACTGCAAGGTGCTGAAAATGTAACATCAGTTACATCCATTAATATCAAGTTTCCTGTTTAAATTGTAATTGACTGCCTATAGGGTGCAGTGGATTTACTTTATCAGTGTGACTGAGTTCAACAGACAGCTAGAATCTAGGTCTTCCACAGAAGTGTTGGCACATACAGTCCTCACCCATAAACCCACTGTGACTCAAGACGTGTACCAGGATCCTGTCATTCGTGGCAGCTCTGTCCATTTCGGGCCCATCGCTGAATCACAGTGAAGAAATCCTTTCCATTACTGCTGACAAATGTAACTCATGTCAAGATTTTTCCAAAACAGACGCAGTCTCCACAGCCACTCACATCCATTCTACTCATGTCTCTGACACTGCACTTTGGTGTAAAAAAGGAAAATCTCACTTTTTGACCACAACAGACTGGTTTCAAAGAAGTTGAGAGGTGGAAATTGCTTTAACCTTTGCATAACAAGACAGGACAACACAATCTGTCTTTGAAAAGGTGATGATTGTGTGGTTCAGGGGCGTTTTTAGGGTCTTAAAACATTTGGGGGCTTTAGGCCAAATCCAAAATAATTAGATTTATAGGTAATTTTAAATAAAATTTAAATAATGTAGGACATATTGTACCAGTTCTCTGTCTCGGCTGGTTTTAGACTGAATGTAAATTATTGTGAATCAAACAAAAAAGGTTCTCAATAATTTTACTTTTTATTTTTGTCAGAAGCTGAATGAAAGACAAGGAGAAACAGAGTTTAGGCCTGATGAAAAACCATTTTGCTGAAGCAAATAATGACACATGTTGAGGTATTTAGAAAAGAACTTAATTTGAATTTTTGCTGACACGTTTTTCTTAAACTCAGAGATGTTTACTTTGGGCCAGATAAATGTGCTTCTTTTGTCATCTACATAAATTACCTTTTTTAAACGTTACATTCTCATCAAAGTGTTACACTCCTGAGGCTCCATTGTCTTTATTCTTATATTTCAAAAAAGGAAAGTGATATAAAGTTGATTTTCCTAAATCTTAGTCAGACATTTATTTTATTATGCCAAGAGCTTTCGAAACATTTTATTAAAATTGTTCCTTCTTTTCTGAACCTGTTCTCTTTTACTGCCATCTTTTCAGCCCTTCATTCCACTTCTGAAGAAATTTGGCCTGCCACAAATAATAAAAGAAACGTGCTGCATGGTGGCGCAGTTGGTAGAGCTGTTGCCTTGCACCAAGAAGGTCCTGGGTTTGATTCCCAGCCTGGGGTCTTTCTGCATGGAGTTTGCATGTTCTCCCTGTGCATGTGTGGGTTCTCACTGGGGACTTTGGCTTCCTCCAACAGTCCAAAGACATACATGCCTGTTAGGTTAAGTGGTCTCTTTAAATTGCCCTTAAGTGTGTGCATGGTTGTTTGTGTGTTGCCCTGTGATGGACTGGTGACCTGTCCAGGGTGTATCCTGCCTCTTGCCCATAGACTGCTGGAGATAGGCACCAGCTCCCCTGTGACCCACTATGGAATAATTGGTAGAAAATGACTGGCATTTTACAACACAGTCTTTTGTTCTGCACTGAGCACTGAGACATTTGTGCAGTTCTTACTATTAAACACCTTGAGAGGAAAGGGTGTTAAGTTGTGGTGTTTAAAATATAGCATAGAGCCTCATCTTGGACCTTATAAGTACTAATATTACAGTTATTAATAACTGTATACATTTGGTATGTATGTCTCACTTTCAGTAAAACTGTATCCTTGTTTAATTAGTTTAGTTTATATAATATTTCATGTGTAATTCAGAAAAATAAAATAGTTACCTAATCAACCTGTGATTGATTGCTATGATTTATTTATTAATTATGCTGCATCTTTGAAGCCAGAGCTGTGTGTTTAGAATCAGCACCGAAGATATGAAAGAGAAGAGGGAGGCTTACTTTTGCTCTTTCTACTACGTCTTACTAGAACCAGGAGATTTTCCTGGTTTATTGAGCAACACTTTTTTCTGTCCACCTGTAGAACTGGACCATAGAACCGGCTGCAGCTATGAGATCAATGTGTGGATCTGAAGGACCTTTTAATGTGTTCAGCTACGTTAGGATTAAATGCTTTTATTTTGACTGACGTAAAGGACCAGATATTTAGGCCCGAACAGGAAGGCTGCAAAGGCCGTAAGTCGTAGAGATCTGAAATTTGGCACACAGGTAGAGCTCCTCAAACCAAGAAAAAAAGTCTCTCAGGGGTATGCCCTAAAGTGCACAGGAAGTCGGACATTTTTGGGCAAATGCCAATTTTTGGCAGTTTTTTTGGCCATGTTTAGGGGGCATGGCCGGGGCACGAACTTGGCGTTCACGCCCAAAGTGAAAAAAATGTAATAACTTTCCCAAAGAAACGCCAAATTCAATGTAATTGATCCTAGTCTAGTCCCCAACAGAGATCTGATAACATATTTGGTGGGCGTGGCCTAATTCGTCCACACGTCCCCTGGAAAATTTAAAAAAATTAACCCCCAGCCATGCTTTGACCGAAGAATCTGACATTTGGTACACATATGTAGCTTCTAAGGACCTACAAAAAAGTCTCTTGGAGCATTGGTCCAAACCTCACAGGAAGTCGGCCATTTGGATTAAAGTTGCCATTTTGACCCCGGTCTGGCCGTTTCTAGCCCGCATATCTGAGCGAACTCCTCCTACAGCTTTTGACTTAGAGACTTGAAAATCACTCAGTATACTCTTAAGGCAAAGGGGATCAAAATTTATTAAAAGCTTTTTGATACATGAAACCGAGTGGGCGTGGCCACGCCTCAATATATGACTTCTCGCCATAAAACACGAAATTGATATAGCTCCTACAAGGAAAGTCACAGAGCCCTGAAACCTTCTAAGATTGATCTGCCTCTGGCCCTGAACAATATTCACTGATCAGATGCTGACATAATCGAAGCCACGCCCACTGAGAACAGGAAGTGTCATGTTTTCCTTTAGCGAGTAAATTTTTGATGTTCTTCACCTAATCGATGTGAAACTGTCCCAAGTAACAGATAACATGATGGTGTAAGACAGTCGCCAGTATTGACTGGCTTGGCTTGAGGTTGTGGCTGTGGCGGCGTGGCGAATTCTGATGTCACGCCATGGCCATACGTTTGCCTCTAAATTACACATGCATTGTCCAATTTATTCCAAACTGATTATGGTTGATCTTTGTCAGCCCCCAAACACCTCTATTGGATTACATTGGAATTTGGATCAACAGCACCCCCTAGGATACTACAAGGGCTATATCTCCCTCATACATCATCGGATCCACTTGAAATGCAGTATACATGATCATGAGTTAGTGATGGACATGTTGATACAGTCAATTGATGACATCACTTTAGCCCCGCCCACTAATAAACAAATGAATGTAGCTTCCATATGGAAGGTCTAATTCACTCCAAACTGAATATGGTTGATGTTTGTCAACCCCCAAACAGCTCTATTGGATTACATTGGAATTTGGATCAACAGCACCCCCTAGGACACTTCAAGGGCTAAATCTCCCTCATACATCATCGGATCCACTTGAAATGTAGTATACATGATCATGAGTTCATGATGGACATGTTCACACAGTGAACTGATGACATCATTTTAGCCCCACCCACAAACAAACAAGTGAGTGCAGCTTCCATCTGGAATGTCGGATTTCCCCCAAATTTTTAATGCTTCTCGCCAGATCAGAATTCTGCATGAGTGAAGATCATGACATGACACTCACAGCGCCACCTAGAGGCGACATTTGGAATTTAATGGTGGCCTTGTTGGGGGCTTGCAGCCGGTGATGCCAAGCTCCCACGGTCACTGCACAGGCCGAGTTGCGCTGAGGTGCGAGGGCCTTCAATGCTGCTTGCAGCTTTAATTTCCCATAATGATGCCAATCTAGCTAGAAGCTCACAGAGAAGGTTGCTACTGTTTTCTATCACAGCCACATTTAACTTCATTTGTAGCTCAGGTGAAAGTTCCTCATCATGACCCTGATGATGCTCATTAGAGTGAACCTCCACCTCATGTCTTGCTGGGTGAATCAGTGATTAGCTGTAACTTACAATTAGCCCAATCCGAGTCAGCATTCAGGTTTTACCACTTTCTTTGTCTGGGTTATACCGCTCTGCTTCCACCTGTTCCTGAACACACACACGCACCAGGCTCCCTCTCTCCGGTTGGCTCCGTGGTTGCTCTGAAATGAGCCCTGTTTGAGGCGCTCAGTGTAACTTTTCAGGTAATGAAGGAGGCAGGTCGACCTGGAGTAAACTGCTGTTATGGCTGTGCGCATAGTTGCGCATTCATGGTGCTGCGAGTGCACAAATAAAAACTTTTTGTCTTCTCCTTTTAACTCATTGTCAGGTTAGGTGGAGCAGGACCTGATTATATGGAACACAATTGAAAAAATTAGATTGTTTTTAAATAAAAATTTGAAGTCCAATACCATTTTGTGGCTGCATCTTTTTAATACTTCTAAATTTCTTCTATCAAGAAGTCCGGGGCTGTTTGGAAAACATCTGGGGCTTCTGCCCCAGAAGCCCAGGTCTAACTACGCGCCTGGTGCTGTTCATAACTGATTCTCCATTTAAAGCATTACAAATCAGGCTAATCAATTTGTGAGCCAAATTCTACATGTTATTGTTTCAAATTGAGCTACCATTAAATAATAACTGCATGGTTTATTTTGTGATAGAAAACAGAAGACAACAGCAATGGTAATAAGGATGAAAATGAATTATCCTTTGTCTGCTGTGGGAGAAAGATAAACAAACAGCAGCTGTGTTTGCAGTAGCTTTTCTGTGGGAGATGTGTTAAATTCTGGTTTAGCTTTTTCACACTTCATTGTTCAGTTAAAAATTCAATATTTTGAACTCATAAATATATTACTCCTCTGCGCTGGTTCCTTTAAATATTTAGCTTACAGGGTGGATGGTAACACTGCCACACACTCAAGGTGATAAGTGTAAAATATGAAAGATTTTCAAATATAACGGCTGTAATAAAGGACTAATTATGCAACTAATACCTAAAAATACAAATTAAATGTTTCATTGCGAATGGAGTGTAACTGTGCTCTAAAATTAGGTGATAAACAATTAGTATAATGGCAAGAATAGGTTTTGAAAAGGCAAAAACAATTTTAAAATATTATTCACCAGACCAACTTGAAAGTGATTTTCAGATCATGCAAAACCCCTTTGTTTGAAAAAATAAACCAGCTGAAGGTTGCCCTCAGTGAACACCAACTGTAGATCAGAGAAGCATCAATGCTTCGCTTTTCTACAGTGTTGAAAAAAGAAACGATAAGTTTGTGACACATGCACAGGAGGGGGGCCACCCCAACAGCTGCTGTACTTTATTAGTTTTAGGGTTTTATTCTCAGAAGCAGCAGTGCATGAAGCAGAAATTCTCCAGATCATCAGCTTCTTATTCAGCATCTGCTCATGCTTGTCTCATCCCGTATTCACATTCAGAAGCAAATGTTGCCACATGCTGAACTCACAAAACTTCTGTTTATCTTTTGCAACAAAACTCAACTCCATGTTTTGGTCTGTTGTCTCTGTTCAGTGGGTAGCCAAACAGTTAACCCAGAGTGATGGCATGTCCTTAAACAAGCATTTAAAAAAACAGTCTGAAAACGGGATTTCAGCAGTGGTTGAAACTAATACAATATTAGTCAAAAATAAGACATGCCTTTAAGTCTGTGTTACAAACACCAGGTCTCCATAAGACTGGACCGCACCTACAAGGTTTTAAGCAGCAGGTTAATTTTTCCAAATGTTTTTAAGATGTTGTTGCAGTTTAGCGCTTTATTAGGGAAACCTTGTAAGTAATGGGATTGATCGCATTTGGCCTTCAGAACTTCATGAGACATACATTTAACAAGAAGATTTTGGTTCACATTGACATGATAGCATTAGGCAGTTGCTGCAGGTGAGTTGGCTGCACATCCATGATTGAAGTCACCCGTTTTACCATATATCAAGGGAGTTGGATTGGCTCGGAGTACACTTAACTAATTTTCATGTTTGATAAATCAGTTTGAGATGATTTAAGCCTTTTATCTTGCTGGATTTAGCCATCAAAAGATGGGTACACTGTGGTCACAAAGGGATAGACATGGTCAGAAACAACACACAAGTAGGATGCGGTTTCTAAACGATGCTCGGTTGGCACTGAGGGCCAAAAGTGTGCTAAATAAAAAACCTCCTCACCATTACACCTTTAATTTACTTTGCGTACAAAAGATTATTCCTCATACTTTTAATGTAACGAGTGGTTAATGCAACTGGTGTTGCCTCTCAATCGTCTTGAACCAAAATTTCCATTCTTCTCTGATCTCTGACATCAACAAGGTATTTTCATTCAGACAACTGAATATTTTCTCTTTCTTGGATTATACTCTGTATTCTGAGAGATGGTTATGAGTGAATATCTGAGTATAAGAGGAGTCTCTAAAATACCCAGACTTACCTATCTGTCACCAATGACCATGCAGCGTTCAAACTTAAAGCTTAAATCTTCTTCCTTACCCATTCTTAAGCTCAGTTTCAACTTGAGTCAACTCCATCACGTCTAGATGCCTAAATGCACTGAGTTGCTTGCTCAGTTGTCAGATTTACTGTTTATGTTATCAAACAATGGGACCGGTTGGCATTGTTTGGCTAGTGACTGCATTCTCTAATTGCACAAGAAATCCAGCAACCTTTCATGTTTTACAGTTTGGTTCACACCAACCCCAGCCTCCCTGATTGTTTTTACTTTTGTGGCACCATTAGAAAAAATGTATTGTTTAATACTGACCAATGCAAATGCATTATAAAAGCATCCAAATAGTCCACTTTATTTGTGGGACTGTTAAATGTTTCTTGGGATTTTTTTTTTTTATTCAGTCTAGAAAATATTGAGAATTTAAAGTTTTTTCTGCACACATATTTCAAGTGGTAAAGAGATTCATTGAACAATATTTCAGTGTGTTCTCTTGTCATATCTGATAACAAAGAAGCTGTTTAACTTGTCCTTGTGTTTCCACAAGCTGATTTATGAGTCTTTTCAGCCATGTCTGCCTCTTAGCATTTCAGAGCCATAGATTCAAACTAGCGGTCAGATGGGGACTTTGTGTGTATGAGGAGACTGAATCCGTTCAGTGTCTGTCAGGGTTCTCGCCAGATGCTTCAGCTTCGTTGCATTCTCCGAAGACTTGCATGTTGCTTTGGATGGGAATCCCACATTGGCTGCAAGCATGAGTGTTAGTATGCACAGGCGGTCTCTTTGTGCTAAAAAGCCTTTTGAAGTGCCGGTAATCTGTCTGGGGCTTTTGTTCCTTGGACCCCTTGGGAAAGCGTCTGGCCCATTTGCAATAAAGCAGGTCAACTTAATAAATGAACAGATCGATGGACCAGACAGTGGTGAAAAGTCAAGCATTTAAAACACAATGTGTAAGTCATAAGACATCTTTTCAAACCATCAGTGTTTGCTTTACCAAAACAACTCTATATAAAATAAATAAAAGCGGTTAGCGGTTCTTTAATGGAAAATATGCATTTGATTACCAGGAGAAGGTGGAAATTGATCAGTACAAACTATATTTGTCTGTCCATCCGTTCGTCCGTCACCTATACCCACTTATCCTTACAGGGTTGTGGAGTGCACGTATATATCCAGCGCTCATCAGATGTGAGCCCGAGTACATCCAGGACAGGTCACCAGTCCATCACAGGGCAACACAGAGACACACATGACAAACACTATATTTGATATCTAAGGAGTAATCATAATTTTGAACAGATTTTATTAAAGTTTTTCACTTTTCACTATTCACTAACATTTGCTCTAACAAGCAAATGTTAGAGGAGGCAACTTTTTTATGTTGTGAGGACAGTTGTAATGGTAAATCTTGTGTTAATTTCTATTTATAGATGTTACGCAATTTTAGAAATATCTAAACTGTAATTAACCTTTAATTTAAACTTTAATCAATCCTTGTATTTTTTTACGGTGTTCTGTAAAAAACTTTGGGATTTTTTCACAATGAATAAAACTTCTCAAATTAAAGGTCGGCTTTTTCCAAACCCCCATATGTTAGATAATAATACTACCATATTATATATATTTATTTTAAGGCTTCTTGCTCATCTCTTGTTGATGTATTGCCAGTAAATGTATAGGGAACCATAGGTTAATTGTTATTTTTCCCAAAATGTGCTCCAGTGGGGATGTTTTTTGCACGGTTTGGTTTGTACCTTTTGATTTGTCTTTATAGGGGAAAAAATAATATGAAATGTTTCAGAACTAAGTTTACAGTTAAAGAAAGTTATGGAGTTGTTATTTAATTTAAATTGAAGGTTGGATTTGAAAATGCTAAGACTCAAGGCTGAATAATTAAATTGTAGTCCCTTAACAACATTTTGGCCTCAGATTTTAACAGGCATTAGTGGCCAAAATGTCACCAAATCTACCAGCTTAGAAGGTACTGGAAACTTGAAAAAAAAAAATCCATAATTAGGTCACTATACCAGGGAATCAGAGCTGTTGTATTGAAATGATGTCTGTGCACAACATTGCACTGTGGGCTTTGCATTAGGACTGCAGATGTGAGGCTGAACAGATGGATGAGAGCAACACTTAAAGAGTTTTCAAACAGAGACACTGAGAACCCCATAAGCAACTTACTAACTTTTTATTGATGTCCTACTTGATGTCTTTTTCCTCATTGCTGTTTCCTTTCAAATTTCCTTCAAAGCTTTGTGTCAACGGATGCTTGAAAAATTTAAGAGCTGAGTAGCATGCTAGAGTAGATTCTCAGCCACTGAGATGTCAAAGAGCCCTCATCCACCTCATCAGCAAGTTCTCTACAGTACTCTGGAAAAAGCCACTGCTGTTTCTGAACATGAGTTGGATGAAGGCAGGCACCCCATGTAAACTTTCCATTTTATTGCAGTGCAGCTAACACTCTGAAATCTCCTGAAATTTCTAATAGATCCCCCAGCAGTTGCCTACTTAGTGTGAAAAACAGGCTCTTACACTAGAGTGGAAAGTGAAAGATACCTATCGACATTTAAAATTGAGCCACCTTGACAACATTGTGATCAAGAAATTGATTCTTTTCACAAATAATAGCTATGAACACCGCATCATGCAATTACCCAAAAAAGCAGTGGAGCTTAAAGCGGATGAAGATTTTTCTTCGCTGCCACCGTCAGTGAAATGTTGATTGCGAGAGGTGCTCTGATGTGTGCTGCTGTCAGACACTTGAGCTCCCTTGATCCTGTGTTCATGGTGCTGCATGCAAAGCAGCTGGAGAACATCCTATGGATTCCACCAAACCCTAAAATATTGGGTTGTTTCAAAACATGGCAAGCCCCAGCTGAATACTGACTCTTTGTGTAGGGGACGATTACAAAGTACAAAACGCTGTTCTGTTTTTTTTTTAGGTATACTGCTTGCCCTGTTGTGGCAGATGACTGAGCTATGAAGACAGAATCTGTTAGGTCTTGATGAGCTTTTGAAATGAAGTATGATGCATGAAGTCAAACGCATGAGTTCATGGCCCCCTATGTGCACGTGTCTCCCAGTCATATTTCCTTAAACAATTAAAACTATACAAACAATCTAGTGCCGTGAGAAAAGTATTTGCCCATATAGATTTCTTGTCAAACTTTCAGACTGTCAATGACTTATTAAATTTATGCACATGAACTGTAAAATGCATGTTTTCAAATTATTTCATTTTTTTAAGAGAAATAAAAAACAACAGCGAAGCAGCCTCAGACCTTTAAACTACCATCACCATGTTTTAGTGTATGTATGGAGTTCCTTTTGTGAAATTCTGTGATAGCTTTATGCCAAATGTAAAAGGATGCAAACCTTCCAAATCATTTTACCATAGTCCTGTCACTCCACAGAATATCTTCTTAAAAATCTTGAGGATTATCAGGTTGTTGTTTTTGCAAATGTGGGACAGGCCTGTGTGTTCTTTTTTTGTCAACTTTGGTTTCCACCTTAAAACTCTGCCATGCCATTTTTGCCCAGTCTCTTGTTATTGTTGAGTTGGATTTGAAACCCTGTCCTCAATGGAAGCAAGTGAGGCCTGCAAAGCGTTAGATGCTATTCTGGGTCTTCTGTGACCTCCTTGATGAGTCGTTGTTGCACTTTTGGAGTAATGTTGGTGAGCCAGTTAGTTCTCCTGTTTCACATCTGTTCATGACTTTCTTTAGAATGGGGCATAATGTGTTCCTTTTTGAGATATTTTAGCCTACTTTATATTGGCAGACAGCTTCTCTTTAAATAATTCCTTTATTATATAGGTTTATTATGGCACAGGAGAGAAAGGACTTAGCACGGGTGGTGAGGACAGCACAGGGGGGATTGTGGGATGTTGTCTACCGGTTCTGGACTAGGTTTATGGTGCACTAGTCCAGAAAAGGGCCGGACACATTGCTACAGACCATACCCACCCGGGCATTGCACTGTTTGTCAGGAAAATTATTTAGGAACATCACATAAAAAACAAATAGACTCAGAAACAGTTTCTTTCCCAAAGCAGTGAAGGCAATTGTCTCCCTGCAGGCAGATACTAAACATCAACCACCAGCCCATCTCAGACTGTTTCAGCACAAGCTGCAATTTATTTAAATACTAAATGCTACATGCCACATTCCATGTACATATGTTCTCTATTTCTTTTTAACTTTTGTAAATTTTGCAAGTGTCTATAACCTACATGTGTATCCTTTGAGCCGGGTCTCAGCTAAATTTCATTATGGTGACATAATGACAATAAAGAATCTTAAATCTTATTAGTAATTGGGCCGGGGTGTAGCAAATGAAACTGAACTCAGCTTAACAAATAAATGGAGTTAATCACAGGTAATTCACAATTTAACAAGGGGACAAATTATATTTTCCCATAGGGCCTGGTTGGCTTATATTACTTTTTTCCATCAGTAAATTAAATGGCCTTTTGGAAACTGTATTTTGCATATATTCAGGTTCTTTCTCTGATATTAAAATGTGTTTGATAATCTAAAACACAAAACAAAACTGAAGAAAAAGGGGCAAGCACTTTTTCACAGTACTTAGATATGTGATTATTATCTGCATCAACTTTTACTAATGCATCAAAGTTTACTAATGAATATCAAAACACTCAAAAATAAAAACAAATAAAGTAAAAAACATGGTGCAGCCTGAGAGTTTCCCCTCTAAATATGTACTGTTAAGCTGTAAACGTGTGAAAGTATTTGAGCTCAGGTCAACTTGCTTATCCAACACCAATTTGGCACAGTGCAAACTGCTTGAACCAAAATAACTCAGAATTGAATTATGCATATTTCTACTCATGCAATTTTTACCTTGTCCTGTACCCAGCCAGAGTAGCACTGTAACTGATTTACTTTCACAAGTGGAGCATCACGGCTAACGCTATAATGCTCCACTTGATATTTATAAACTAAACTTTTTGAAACTGCTTTTGGATTATTTCAATTACAATGGGCATGGAAACAGAAAGGAAAAGGAAAAAAAAAGCAAGAAGGAAAGAGAGGTGGGGCAAAAAGAAAAAAAGGGTGAAGAGAATACAATATAACACCCTAGAAGACTGAACACCTGTATATCTGTTAATACCTTTATCTAACACCTGTTGGTCTGAGTGTGAGCGTGGTTGTGTATACAAGGTTTCTCCATAAAAATATGCAATAGTGAGTGTGAGGATCCACAGACCTGCACCCCTGGACCCAAGACAGACACGGGCGAGATCTGAGCCACAGACATCCAAAGGCCGCCCAGAGCAGAGGTACCTCGGGAGGCCCACCGCCAGGACTACAGCAACCCTCCCAGAGAAGAGCAGAGTAGAGCCCCAGGGAAACCACCCAGCAACCATAGTGCGGAAGCCCCAGGGACCTGCAGCGACAAGCCCACAGGACCGCCAGCAGTATACGCCGGAGCAGATCCAGCCATGGACATAGAGACCTGAGTCCCTGGGGCTGATCCCCCCCAAGCAGAGGCCCAACAGAGCCAGGGGGCCCAGGTCCAGGCAAGCAACCACCGGGAGTGAGCTGGCACACACCAAAGCACCCAGCCCTGGACACTGAGAACCACCAATTCACCAACGAGCAGAGGCACCAGCCACCAGCACGGAGCATGGCAGGGAAGGAAATAGGCCCCACATTTGATAGGGGGCCTAAACTGATCCTGGAAAGGAAGCAGCCCAAGACCAGGGAAATCTGTAAGGAGCAAGCACTTTTTCACAGTACTGTAGATCTGTGATTATTAATGTCTAAATCAGCTTTTACTAATGAATCTCATAATACTAACACAACAGCTACAAATTAAGTAAAAAACATGGTGCAGCATGGGAGTTTTCCCCCCTAAATATGTAATGTTAAGCTGTAAACTGGTGAAAGTATTTCAGCTCAGGTCAACATGCTTTACCAACATTGTTTTGGCACAGTGCAAACTGCATGAACCAAAATAACTGAGAATTTAATTATGCATATTCTACTTATGCAAGCAAAACCACAATTACTCATCAACGTGGCAGAATGTTGCTTATGAATCATGTGTTTTGTAACCTGCTCTTTCTGTTAAGCCTGTCATTATCATGCATCGTGACAACAAATTTGAAGCAATGCTTCCTGTCCTGGTGCATACATCATTCAGGTCAGTGATATGTACTGGCCAGCTGATCTTAAGTAGCAAAAAAGATCAGACACTGTGGATTTTGTTTCTGTACATTATATAATCAAAAAGTATTTTGGCAAGATAACAAGCCGATTAGGGACTAGGAAACACTATAAACAATTTGTATTTTGGCATTTGATGGCCTAAATACTTTGAATGGCCCCTGCAGCATCCCATGTTTTCTTACTTACAAACATTTAAGGGCATTGCTTTCTGCTGCTGTTATAGATATTTTGAATCCCCAGCACAAAATCAGTATACTTTTATATCTAGGCTTGGGTTTACTTCACAGTAGCATTCACAGTATGCATGTCAGAAAAATTAAATAAATTGATGTTTTATTGCAGCAGCATAATCTCACTCTTCAACTGATTGATGTACATGTAATTCACGAGGGAACAAAATGAAAATTTGAAGAAATAGTTATTTTGTTTGGTTGCCTTTTTTTCTTTTTTTTTTTGTTTTACAAAATGTATTATGCAACAAGTCATAGCACCCATTCCATAACTTGGAGGGTGGGGTGGGCATGAGAACCTTGCCTTTTTTCTGTTTGTCCAGAAATTACAGTGCAGTCACGGAACTAATGTGAATGTTAGAGGACTCTGACTCATTTAGGGGTGACACAATAAACAAAACGAGCAGGGGTAATGTGGACAGAGTGTGTCTTATCTCTGTAAAATATATTACAGGGGGCAAAAAAAAAAAAATGGCAACGAGCTAGGTATAACCAGAACAAAGACAGGACAATGACTGAGGAAAATGTATATTTTTTGCTAAATAAATGCACTTGTCTTTGTTCTTTACTCAGGTTGCACCTTATTGTGTTTGCATTGAAAAGGTGTGCAGTGGATAAAAGGCCTATTGTAGTGAGTGATACTCACTACAATGATTAATTTGTGCTATTAGGTTAGTTAGCACAAATTCACTGATTTATCTTTGTTGCCAAAAATATATTTTTCTTTGCACACAAACAACCTTACTGTTACTATTCTAAAGTATTTAATAGCTCATTTTATGTTTCTTTCTTAGTTTTAAAGAAAGATGTTTGTAAGGGCCTGAAACATCTTTATTCTTTAAATGGGGCGCAACAGAAAAAGTTCAATAACCACTGACCTAACCTCACAGTACTGGTTTTCGGACTGTGTGAGGAAGCTGGAGTACCCAGACATAAACCATGCATGCACAGGGAGAACATGCAAACTCCATCTAGAAAGACTCCAGCCCAGGGTTCAAACTCAGGACCTTCTTGCTGCAAGGCAACAGTGCTAACCACTGCATCACCGTAAAATAGTAATTTATTCTAAAAGCTTTTTACACATCTTTTACAGGAGTCCCAATCTTACTAAAACTGGGTGTGAGAGATGGGCAAAGACTGCTCATAATACACAAAATAAACAGTCTGAGTAAGAGAAGCCTTGTGTTTATGTGATGACAACACCCACATTATTAACAAGAGGGGAAAGATGGACAATAGAACTGTTAATAGTGAATTCAATCTGAAAAGACTCACAAATGAGAGAAACACCGAGATGGCAATTAGAGAAGTTTATTAGTTGATGTTTGTTTTCTTTTGGTGCTCGGACCCCGGTGGAAGACATGGATGCTGATAATGACATGAGCTTCAATGAAAAGGGAGTCAGAAGGAGCTTGAAGCCTGATGGTGGAGATAGGGTGGAGGAGGGTCGATGCTCAGCTGAAGAGCAGGAGATTCTGTGTATGAAGGTCTTTTAAAGCGAAGCCTTGAGGGATGATTGGCTGAAGAGGATTGTGGACTACTAGAAGCTGATTGGCTGAAGCGGAGAACATAGTGGAGTAGTTAGATGAAGCCAGAAGTAGAAGTGAGTCTTCAAAGTTGAATTTTTGTCTAAACTCCATTAAAAAATAAAACAGTTGAATAAACTAGGCAAACTGATGATTTATGTGGTGTAATTTTTATTGGAGCAATAGGTAAAAACTAACCCTTCATGATAAATGGCTTGTACAGATTTTTATCAAGTCCCCAGAGACCCCAAAGCGCTTCACACTACATTCAGTCTTTCACCCATTTATACTCACATTCACACACTGACAGTGGTAAGCTATACTTTAATCACAGCTGACCTGGGACACACTGACAGAAGTGAGGCTTCTATACACAGGCGTCACTGAGCCCTCTGACCACCATCAGTAGGCAAGGCGGGTGAAGTGTCTTGCCCCAGGACACAACAACTGAGACATAGTGGGGGCTCAAACTGGCAACCCACCGGTTGCAAGATGAACCCCTACCACCTTCACCACGACCGTGGTACTTTTTGTTGCTTCAAAAAAGGTAAATAATTAAAACAAAAAAAGGCACAAGAATTGAGCCCAGGGGAATGCCTAAAGCAATTTGGGAGGATTTTCATTGGGTATTTTGAAGATGTAAAAATTGGTAAAAAGAATAGGACTTTATCCAAGCTGTAGGAGTTTTTATCTTATTAACGGAATATAGATAATTGTAAACAGTGTCAAGATATAATGCTGAAGGCAGGTGGTAGAGTAGGGACAAAGAGTTTTCTAAAAACAAATAAGAAAAAGATGCAATCAGTGAGCCGTTTCTGACCTTAACTAAAGTGTTCCAGTGTTGTGGAATAGATGAAAACTTGTTAAATGTAAATTTCAATGTGTTTTAAATATTAGATCTTTATTAAAGGCTCAATTCTATGAGGTGTGAGTGTGTCAAAGTGTAAAAACAACAAACAGTTTCAGTGATGGGATGTACTTAGCTCTTTTTATAACGTTCTATAAAAAAGAAAAGAAGGCTTTTGCTTACTGTTGCATCACTGGGTAGTTTGACCTTCACTGCAGAATAATGTACCCACAGAGTTCGCACATTAATCATTTACAAGTGGAGGGTTTGGAGGGGGGCTGTTTAATGCTCACCCGAATACTTAATTGAACATGTTTTCGCATGTTTTCATGACAGCAGAATGCGCTTGAAGAAAATTACAGACAAATCGCAATTTGCATGATGCTTCACTTTGTGAACAAATACTGCTATTAAACTTAGCAAGTAAAAGGTTAAATTATTTATGTTTTCCAGAAAATGTAGAGATCTTATGTAGCGCAGTGCATCATAATTGCAGAGGCCAATAAATCCTGTTTTAATTAAACAAAGGATCTGTCAAAATAAGAGTCTGCTCTGCGTACTAAACTTCCTCTGCTCTGCTAAAATGACAAGAAGCTCTTTAATTTATGAGTTTTGCTTTTGGCATGATGTATCTTTCCACTGTCATGTTTCCATCAATTACTGCATCAAATGAAGGAGAAAGGTGTCCTTGAGCTAAACACCAAGGCTCCCAATGTTATATTAGGATATGAACTGTCCTTGTGCATTCAAAGAAATAAATTGTAGGGGTACAACCTATAATGCTTGTTTTAGCAAGAGCAAGGATAAAACAGTTCCAAGGGTGATATCCAGTCAACTTTTTTTTCCTGTTTTATTTTATTAAACAGATGCTTAATAACAGATTTTTGTGCTAAATTGAAATAAATTGTAACATCAAGTTACTATTTAGCAATAACACTATTAACACCTTTTAAATTTAGTACTGTTTTTCATTTTCTCATCCCTATTGCTGTCACGCTGCACAGTGACTGCATTTAGCAGTGCGAATGCTGCTGTAAGCATTGACCTTTTAAAATCTGCTTCTCTTCAGTTCATCTATACCTTTGTTGCTCAGCATATCTGCCTCATAGAGCAGAAACTACATTCCCCAATAAAGCTGAAAAATGACTCAAGTTATCTCATACCTGTGCTTACGTTGCACTTTAAAACCTCTGCTGACATATACAGGTCCTTCTCAAAATATTAGCATATTGTGATAAAGTTAATTATTTTCCATAATGTCATGATGAAAATTTAACATTCATATATTTTAGATTCATTGCACACTAACTGAAATATTTCAGGTCTTTTATTGTCTTAATATGGATGATTTTGGCATACAGCTCATGAAAACCCAAAATTCCTATCTCACAAAATTAGCATATCATTAAAAGGGTCTCTAAACGAGCTATGAACCTAATAATCTGAATCAACAAGTTAACTCTAAACACCTGCAAAAGATTCCTGAGGCCTTTAAAACTCCCAGCCTGGTTCATCACTCAAAACCCCAATCATGGGTAAGACTGCCGACCTGACTGCTGTCCAGAAGGCCACTATTGACACCCTCAAGCAAGAGGGTAAGACACAGAAATTTATTTCTGAACGAATAGGCTGTTCCCAGAGTGCTGTATCAAGGCACCTCAGTGGGACGTCTGTGGGAGGGAAAAAGTGTGGCAGAAAACGCTGCACAACAAGAAGAGGTGAGGAAGATTGTGGAGAAGGGCCGATTCCAGACCTTGGGGGACCTGCGGAAGCAGTGGACTGAGTCTGAAGTAGAAACATTCAGAGCCACCGTGCACAGGCGTGTGCAGGAAATGGGCTACAGGTGCCGCATTCCCCAGGTCAAGCCACTTTTGAACCAGAAACAGCAGCAGAAGCGCCTGACCTGGGCTACAGAGAAGCAGCACTGGACTGTTGCTCAGTGGTCCAAAGTACTTTTTTCGGATGAAAGCAAATTCTGCATGTCATTCGGAAATCAAGGTGCCAGACTCTGGAGGAAGACTGGGGAGAAGGAAATGCCAAAATGCCAGAAGTCCAGTGTCAAGTACCCACAGTCAGTGATGGTCTGGGGTGTCGTGTCAGCTGCTGGTGTTGGTCCACTGTGTTTTATCAAGGGCAGGGTCAATGCAGCTAGCTATCAGGAGATATTGGAGCACTTCATGCTTCCATCTGCTGAAAAGCTTTATGGAGATGAAGATTTCATTTTTCAGCACGACCTGGCACCTGCTCACAGTGCCAAAACCACTGGTAAATGGTTTACTGACTATGGTATCACTGTGCTCAATTGGCCTGCCAACTCTCCTGACCTGAACCCCATAGGGAATCTGTGGGATATTGTGAAGAGAACGTTGAGAGACTCAAGACCCAACACTCTGGATGAGCTAAAGGCCGCTATCGAAGCATCCTGGGCCTCCATAAGACCTCAGCAGTGCCACAGGCTGATTGCCTCCATGCCACGCCGCATTGAAGCAGTCATTTCTGCCAAAGGATTCCCGACCAAGTATTGAGTGCATAACTGTACATGATTATTTGAAGGTTGACGTTTTTTGTATTAAAAACACTTTTATTTTATTGGTCGGATGAAATATGCTAATTCTTTGAGATAGGAATTTTGGGTTTTCATGAGCTGTATGCTAAAATCATCCGTATTAAGACAATAAAAGACCTGAAATATTTCAGTTAGTGTGCAATGAATCTAAAATATATGAATGTTAAATTTTCATCATTACATTATGGAAAATAATGAACTTTATCACAATATGCTAATATTTTGAGAAGGACCTGTAGTTAGAGGGGTCCAATGTATTTCTGATAGCTTTGTTGTGCTCTGTACACATTCTCAGAGATATTATTAAATACTCTGGTTAGTGGGGGTATTTACATGATTTTTCATTTGACTCACAGAATTAAGTTGGAGAAAGTGTAAATAGTGCTCTTTGTTCTTGTATGAACATATAACAAATATTTTTTTAGGATTGAGCACCAATTTTAATTTGCAAAAGATAAATATTAAATTAGACTGGTGATTCTGTGATCTTTTCAAGTGCCACAATTGTGTTGAAATTTGGGTTTTTATAATAAACTTCATCCACAGCCAAAGAAAAAGAAGACACACTTTAGTGCCTCATTTAGAACTGCAGACCCTAAGGACTCCAGTTCCAGTGCTAGACCTGGCCTGTTTTTCTAAAAACTCTTAAAACTCAGTTTGAGTTTCCAGCTGTCATTACTTTAATTAAAAAACTAATTTGTCTAGTAAAGGTTTAAACCTAAATTTAATCTAAGTTGCATATCTGCAGATTACAGTACTGTCACAATCCCAACCTGTTTGTGTTTCTGTTAATTGCACTCACCTGTTTTTCATGTTGTTCTTTTTACCTCAGTGTATTTAAGTTCCTGTTTTCCGTACCTTCATTGTCGGGTCCTAGATTCCAGTGTTTCCTCTATGTCAGTAAGCCATAATAAAACTATATCCATCCACCATTCACCTGCCAATGTCCGGTTGCTGCTTTGGTCCCGATTAGCCACATAATATGAATAGTACAGGGAGATAGTTTAGCTACACAGTATTTTAAGCATTGTTTTTTTAACCCTTCTTCTGGTAGTATCCGGATATTTAAAGGTGCAAATTTATACATTAAGCTAAAAAAAACAACACAATGGGCAATTATATGTATGAACTGGCTGTTTCAGTGCTTATCCGATTTTTTTTTTTGTTGTTGCTGTTGAAACCCCATCTTTTTAATGCTTTGTATTGAATTTGGCTGATATAACGATAAACTGTCTCAGAAGTTTTAAAGAATTGTGCATAAAACATTTTATTTGCTTACTGGTCTTCATGTCCCTGCCTTCACGTCCTGATGAAAGTGCATTTCTCCTCCAACCTTGCTAAGTGTCTGTGCCAAGACAGAGTTGCCGCTTTAACGTTGGAATTTAAAATGGTAAAGCACTGAACTAAGTTTGGTGAAAGCACTTGTTCCACCCCCGATGAATCTGTTTTAGTTGCTTTAAACAGTTAATTTACAGAATAATGTTTTGTTTAAAAACATTTGCATTTAACACTGTGGTATTCTGTATGCATCTTATTAATACTAGAAGATTGTAATGTATTGTGGCATCTTTAACATTTGAGCAAAATTTAAAAAAATAAAATGCATAAAAAACATATTTACAGAGAGGTCTGCATACAACTGCACACATATACCGCTGAAACCAGATATGTACAAGCATTGTATCAAAAGGCAAATAATAATAGTATTTTATGATCATGAGAAGAGTACAGAGGTAAAGATCACTGTTAGTCAGAAGCAGGCCAACACGAACTTTGGTAAATACTTCTTAAAAATTCAAAGTTAAACTCCAACTTAAACAATATCTGGAAGTTAAAGAAGAAGTTCAGAGCAAGCAGCCCCAAAACGAAGCACTGTTATAAAGAAAATCCAGTATACATGAAGAAGCACACATGTGGACCAGTGTTCTAGTGATCTGTTTTGCCCAAGTTCCAAGTGTAACCAAATAAAAAAATTACTATGAGCAGCTTAAGTTCAGTGATCCATTTTCAGGAGCACGATGCTTCCAATATGTGTTGAATGTTTGTTTCCCTTAAAGCTGCAGTAGAGAGTTCTGAGAAAACTGTGGACTTAGCCTGAAAATTTGAACAAGCACATGTCCCTCCCCTTGCTCTTTGCTGTGCTACAGCCCTGCCTCCCAGGCCCAGTAAAAAGTATTTTCATTAAATATAAATACATTATTAAATATTTATGAAGCCTTTTAAATGAAAAAAAAACATGCTGTTTATTAATACAATTAAATAATAATGTCTTAAACAGTGACATGTAAGTGTGCATCAGTCACCAGAAAATGCTGAGTAATTATGCTCCATAAATTTTAGCTTATGTGTTGCAGAAATCTTAGAAATTAATCAGCATTGCATTATAATCATTGTGTTTACAACAAATTAACACCCGAAACGTGTTCTCTTCTCCTGAAGAGATGTGGAAATGATTTTGCTCGTTGCCTTGGGTATATACAATGCATATATGCAATTTAATCCACACAGGGGTAGTAATCTGTCTTGGACAGGCCCAGATACCTGAATGGGTGGGCCTGGCCACCAAGGCCCACCCCTTGGCACCCGATCTGCTTCCTCCACAGCACCTCCGCCACAGCGGAGCGTGGGGGAAGGAGTGCAAGCTAGTAAGTAGGGCCACTGATGATGGCAGATAAACAGCTATGGCGCATTCACTGGTTGGGACAAATCATCAACAGCATGCTTTACATTGACTATGGCCTGCCCATACTTTGACTACAAACTTGGTCCTCAAATCATTAGCAGAGCACCGTTAGCACAGACATTAGCACAACTGCAGCAAACCAGCAATCTTGAGCTTGAACAATGGTGTGCACAGTGCGGGGAGGGTGTGAGCAGCGCATAGATGAGCGTGATTGACCCTGCTAAGACATTCCTCCTGACTGATTGGTTGTTTCTGTCCAGAAGCGGTGTATTTCTGCAAATGGCAGTAGGACCACTGGGAGGAGCCAGAGGAGCTTGATTTTTTTCACAGATCATGTTTCATATTATATTTTCAGGACACAGTGACAGTTTTAGTGACAACAAATACAAAAAAAGAACATCTTTACAAAGTTACCTACTGCAGCTTAAAAAGAATAATTTGTCATGGACATTAATTATGTGGAACTAACAAAATTTCTTAACCGCGAGCTTCTGTTGGGGTAAATGTTTTCCATAAAGTAGTTGTCATAAATTGTTGAAAGTGTGCATTAGCTGTTGACAATGCTTGTGTTACCATCATAGCCTAATAGCATTCTTTTGTTCACTTTACTCAAGAATTGAGACAACCCTTTCCGTTCTTGTATTAGCTCTAAATAACTTTACTCCTTGCAAAGCATTATAGGTTGTACCTGCAAATTAATAACGGCAAAATAGTTTTTCCTATTTCTATTTCCTACTTATAAACAAACCTGTTTTTAATCATGTACCTATACCATGCCGTACAGGTGTATCTTTTATCATAGTATTTTCATGTATAATCATAAATATGCTCAGGTCTCATGTAATTTGATTGCATATTATTATATGATAAAATTTTTGTATTACTCTTGATTCCCATTAATTTTGGTTCTGATCCCAATTTGGTCCAGTTGAGTCTTGTAAAATATGACAAATTATGACCCCAGGTCAAACAAAAATAACTAAATAAAGTAACTTCCTGTTGGTAGATTATTTATTATTATTTATTGGAGTCATTAACCTATATTTCCTAAACGTTGAGTAAAAATTACTTTGAATCACCTATTGTCCAAGCAGGTAAGGAAATTCTCCCTGAAGGATTCGAATTAACTCATTGGTTTATATGAAATGTCCTGCTGAAGATGTTACCATTTCGTTCTCCCACATTTTGGGAACATTTGTTTTATTTTAAGGGTGATAATCAAGTTCTGGAACCATTATTCCAGTCTTATTGGTTTTCTGATGATGCTGAGGTAGAGATGTTGAAATCGTTTGGACTTGGCTGTTCAACTGATCAGTTTCTTTTAATAAGCTTTATTTACTCCTAAATGTTATAAAATGACAACTTAACCTAAATGAACAGAACAGAAAGAAGAGGTATATATTAAAAAGAATAAGGGAAACATTTACCACTTTGCCACTTTATGACTGCATAGTTATGCAGGGAATTTAAGGAATCTTTGAGAAATGTGCCATTGCCTGAAGCCCTGGCTTAACTTCTTAGAAGGCTTCGAGCCATGGGGGAATAGTAGAGTAACCTTTAGCCTATTCGTGACTCAGGAACATAGATGAAGCTGAAAACGCTAGAAGTGATGTTCCACCTACATAGAAGCACCAGTTTCATATTATCCTCCTCAACCACAGATTTTCTCCTGTGAAATTTGAAATATTCAAAAGGGTTGGCACATATTAGGAGATACATTACCACTAATACCCAGTCTAGTTAATGTACAACTTGACCTATTTATTTGTTTTTGTCATTACATTGCTTTAACAATTTAAGCCTCCACCATTTTTGTTTATGTGACAGTGCCTTTTTGTGAAAGCACTGTGCCTCATTGACCCCTGTCTGTTGTTCAGTTTTTTGCTTTATCATTCCCTCCCATCCTTCCTTCTTTTTTCCTCTGTTGTCCCCTGCTCTGCTGTTTTAACCATCACAGCAGCCCATCAGGCTCTCAGCACACAGTTAGACTCATTATTTTGCAAGGCCAGCTGGTAATTAGGAGTACTTTAACAAGCTTGGGAATCGCTCCGAGTCCCACCTCTCTTCACCTCTCCTTTTCTCCCCTTCATTCACACTCTTTCCACTGTCCCCTCTTGTAATCCAGTTTATCATTGCAGCTGAAATCAGGTATCAGATTAATGCAACAAATTAAGTAGCTTTAGTCGCTGAGCCCCTGCATCCTCTTCTGATTGCTTGATTGTCATGCAGCCATTGTACGGCCAAGTTCTTTAAAAAAGAAAAAAAAACAAAAGAGGGTGCTTTCACTCTATCTCATCATATCATATCTCGTTTTTGTTTGTCTCAGCCGACTCACTTGGCACTGTTTACTTGATGTCGTACCACCTTCCTCTTTCAATCTGATCTAATCTTATTGCCTTGTAACATTCTAGTATTCGGCTTCATCAAGCCCCCTCCTTCAGCACCACCACTTCCTCCCTCAGGCTCTTCTATCAGTCTGCTTGCTATGCGGCTCACACAGACCTGTCTAATTACGGTGCAATCGAAAAAACAGAGATGGAACCTGAAAGAAACAAGATACATCCATCTCTCCACATCTTTCAGCATCCTCTCTCTTGTCTGTGCTGTCTTTAACTTTATTTAGTCTTCTGTCATTACCTGCTGTTTATACGCGTACACACACGCACACACACACACACACACACACACAAACACAGACTTATGCAAACATGCTTTGAGTCGTGCACTGGGCCCATATTGTCCAGATGGGTGAGGAAGCTGACAACGTGAGCTGCTGTCATCAGCAGATTTGAGTAACTGCTAAAAAAGGAGAAAAGAACTACAGTAAAGGCAGCAAAGAGATGTATGCTTGTTTGGTTAGCTACCATTTATATGCATCAAGTTAACGGACAGTTGAAACACAGCATTAGGTGAAATAAACCCAGCACCTTGCAAAAATTTTCCCACCCCTCGCATGTTTTCATATTTTACCACTTCGTAACCACAAACACTGGCAGACAGGCCAGCACAAGGTAGTGCTTAATCGTGAAATAGACTCAATATGATACATAGTTTTTCCAAGTGTGGTGTGTATATCTATCCAGCCACCTTAGGCTAAATTCACACTGCAGATCTTAGTGATCAATTCCGATTTTTGGTGAAATTCCGATTTTTTTGCGTGCTCGTTCACATTTCCAAATATATGTGACTTGTAGTGATCTCCTGTGTGAATGCATTCATACAACTCAAGTGTCCCGCATGCGCAGTAGACGAGGTAATGACGTCACATGTAGCGAGCGTGCTTAGTGTTTGCGGAAGTAAATATGGATGGAATGTTGGCCTGTATTTAACGATTTTTAAGTTGTTTTCCAACCGGAGCCAGCACATTAACAACGCAGTATTTTTAAGAAAATCCAAAAGAAAGAGAGCCAGGTTTTTGGCCATGGTATTTTGTGGGGCAGTGGCAGCAACGTTGGTACAGAGAAACGTGTGGGTTCTGAGTCAAAACCAGCAGTGGTGGGATAGTGATGTAAGCTGTTTTAATGATACGGACTTCATTCATAATATTCGAATGACGAAGGCAACCTTTATGTGCATATGTGCATAGTTTTCTTCTCGCTTCCGCATAGCTGGACCCAGAATCGTGATGTTTGTCGAGTATCAATGACGTACAGGTCGGATGAATGCGACCTGTACTGACACAGGTCGCATTTGAAAAAATCAGATATATACAGGATTTAGGACCACATATCCAAGTGGCCTGGGTCGCATTTGAAAAAATCGGATCTTTGTCGTTCAGACTGTCATGAAAAGTTTGAATACAGGTCGCATATGGGCAAAAAGAATTGGATTTGGGTCACTTCAAGCTGCACTGTGAACGTAGCCTTAGTGGCTGTATATACTAGCCACCTAGTATATACAGTCCACCTTCATGTGATGTTATCTCAGGATAAATCCAACTGTTCTCAGGAGTTTTCTGAAATTTATTTGAGAACATTGGAGAACAAAGAGCATTATGACAACCAAGGAACCCTCCTGACATTCGAGGGATAAATTTGTGGAGACGTTTAAAACAGATTTAGGTTATAAACCAATGTCCCAAGCTTTAAACAATCCATCCTCCAAAATTAGAAAGAGCATGGTTGGGCACAAATGTTTGGGCGTACTGTAGCCGCAAACTTAAAAGACATGGCCATCCACCAAAACTAACAAGCTAAGCAAGGAGAGTAATAAGAGTCCCATGGGACTCAGGAGGACCTGCAGAGTTCCACAGTTTAGCTGGGAGAATCTGTTGACAACACAGCTATTAGTTGTGCGCTCCACAATATTGGGCCTTCTGAAAGAAAAGCAAGAAAAAGGCCATTGTTTATAAGTCATAAGAAATCCCATTTCTCCATCAAAAATGAGATTTAAGTGACAAAGCAAGCATAAATAGAGCCTGAGCTACAATGGAATGGCTCATATCAAAGCATATTCATGGGTTAGAATGTCCCAGTCAAATTCATTCCTCAGTCCAACTCTCTGTCCAGTCTGTATGAACTTGATTTAATTTGCAAAGAGAAATGGGAAACTTCTGGATGTGCAAAGCTGGTAGACACATATCCCAAAAGATTAACAGCTGTAATTGCAGTTAAAAGTGGTTCTACAAACTATTGACACAGAGGGGCTAAAATTAATGCCACACTTTTCAGATTTTTGTTTTTATTACAACTGCATATCATTTTCCCTCCTTTCCATAATTACCTGCTGCTTTGTGTTTTTCTAGTACAGAGGTCCAAACAAAATACACTGAATTTTGTAGTTATAATGTGACAAAATATGAGTTAGAGTGGTATAAATGGTCCAGCAAGACATTGGACAATAACATGAGTCTATTTTTGTCTCTCTCACACATACACACTTTTACTTAAGTATCCTTGAGGAACACAGAGTATCTTTGCCACCTCGAGGGATCCTGCTGTGTTCTCAGCTACCTCTGCTGACCTTCCAGTGCAGAGGAGACAGTGATAAGCAAAGAGAGTTTCCCTGCAGGAATGAATAAACTCCCACTATTAAAACGAGCCACCTTCCAAGTTTCTAAAGCTCTGCTAAGAGGTGCTCCAGTGAAGGATCCAGATGTGCATTGAACCCGCTTTCATTACCTTTTGAGCTTAGATGGCAACCAAGCAACTCAATTTGCTTGGCCTTTGTGTCACATAGGAGACCTCAATTAATTTAGGCTGCTTGATTGGGGCTGGTTGCCATGCCAATTAGTGATCAAATAACACAACTTTTATAACCTTTGATCTTCTCATTGCTGCTGTTATGCTACATTTAGCTCAACAGGCAGTTGTTATTATTTTTCTAAGCCTGTGTTTGCTGTGAACAGATCACATGTTTTCCTAATAATGCTGCTCATTTATTTCCACAGAGGAAGACGTGTACTGTAAGTGAAACCAACCAACTGCTGTGCATAATCAAGATAAAAGCGAGACATTTTTCTCCCTAAACTACACTGTAGTGGGATTTATTGGTGACAATGCTGTGGGAAATTTTTTATTTTACTTTTTTGTTGTAAAAAGATAGTTACAGTGGAACGTTGTGCAAACAGGAATCTCCTCAGTGTATTAATTTGTTTTTTTAAAATAAGAAATAGATAGTTTATTGTGATTTTGAGACACAAAAGTTAACAAATCAGAAAGAAGGTCTTGAGTTCATATTCTGGGCTTTCTAAACACTTTCTAACTTGTATTCATATATCCTCTCAATACCCGAGTTTTCTCATGGTATTTTGGTGTCCTTCCAAAAGCATCTGTTAGGTTAACTTTTAATTCTAACTCACCAAAAGATCAGGCATGAAAAGTGTCTCTCAAAGTTGAGTCTTCCCCACCTGGCCGATACTCCAAATCCAAAACCTCACACCAATGATCAACACGGGTTGCAGTTGTAACTGCAGATTTTTTAGCCTCTAGATAAGCCAGCTCTCTTTACATGAATAAGTTAACCACTTAGTTAGTGACAGACCAACTTTCCTATACTGATAATCACAACACAATTACAGAACACATGGAGTATCTCAGATTTTGACTGATTATTGATTGTTTTTTAAAACAAGCAGATGTATCTGTGTGTGTGAGGCACCGGGAATCTGCCCAGGCTTTGCTTATTGTGCCTACAAAAAATGTCCGGCTCATTGGAAGTAAAATACTAATAATTTAGCTCATCGGCAAACGTATCATAGAATATTTCAAATGTGGTTTGGGCTACCAATGGCATCGCTGCTGTTAGTGGTGGCAGAAGGCAATGATAACAGTGTGTTCACGTGTGTTTGTTTTCCTCACGGATAGCAGAAGTGCTAAAGATGGAGGTTAGGGTTGAGCTAATGGTTGTTAAAGGCTCCACTGTTTATCTTGTCCTTGTCAAAATGAAATATAATCCCCCACACCCTCCCGTGAATGTGGCAGTACCTGTGTGTTACTGCAGTGGGCCTAGTGGGTTTCCTGCTCACCTCTGAAAGCTGAATTCTTGTGTAGCCACCACAGCGGATCATTGGGAAATTTAATTACCCATCTGAAAGCTCTTTCAATCAGAGAGATTACCCACACTGTGTTTGTGTGTGGGTGTGTGCATCTGTCTGTTCTGTAAGAGTGTGCATCAGGGTGTGTTTCAATGGTCAATGTTTTTTGCGTTTGTTAGCATAAGCTGCCCACTGAGCACCTTGTCTGAGAAGCAGCACACTAACAGACACAGAGCTATTTAAAAAAAAGGGCTGTTTTCTCACACACAAGAGACTAAGAAATAATGGAAGTTGTATATGATCGATTTTCATCATGCAGAGACACGTTTCTCACAAAGAAAATCAAAAGAATACGGGACCTTTGATAATGGAGGACTCAGTTTTACCGTTTTTAGTAGCACCACATGATACCCACACGTATTTCACAAAGCAACAGATTGTTTTCATAAGGCATAGCATTTTATTCTTCATGGGCCCTTCTTGATTTGTTTAGACCTTCTGCAAATCCCAAACTGTCATGTGGATTTAATTTTGAGCAGGTACATTAAACTTTTGTATAATAGCCTACATTTGAATAAGTCAATACTCAGTTATTTTAAGGGAAATTATCTTATTGATATGATGTGTGTATTTATTTTCGGCAATCTTATTAGCTTAATTATGCTATAATACAGCAATGCTGAAATTTAGTTTTAGTGCCAGAAATGTTGTGTTGCACCAAAGACATTAGATATGAAATCAACACCGACATCCTGCACTTACTCTGTGTGCATGCAGACATTTACACCTGCTTTATATCTATCTATCTATCTATCTATCTATCTATCTATCTATCTATCTATCTATCTATCTATCTATCTATCTATCTATCTATCTATCTATCTATCTATCTATCTGTCTGTCTGTCTGTCTGTCTGTCTGTCTGTCTGTCTGTCTGTCTGTCTGTCTGTCTGTCTGTCTGTCTGTCTGTCTGTCTGTCTGTCTGTCTGTCTGTCTGTCTGTCTGTCTGTCTGTCTGTCTGTCTGTCTGTCTGTCTAGATACATACTCTACTGTAAGTATAAAAGTATATTTTGTTAGTATATCTCAGAGCAACCCTGTATTTAGAGCAGCTCACTCTCACTTCTGCCTGTGAGCTCACAGCATGTGAGAGCATGGCAAGAAGAAAGTCTTCCTTAAGTTAATTCAGCATTTGATTCCTGTTTTGTTTTATTTTTAAGTTTGGCCGGCTAAAAGTAAACAAATTATTAATATAAGCTGCTTATTTCTAATCATCCAACGTTTGATGACTTTATGTTGATTCTAAAAAAAAAAAAAAAAAAAGCGAGGAAGCAAAATCTGAAGCTGGCTGGCCTAAACTAAGTAAGATCCAATTGCCTCATTGCCCGGGCACCAATGCATACAGTAAGCTCATGCGAGAGGAGATGGAACGGACGGCGGCTGACAGTGTGAAAACACTTTTTGCACTGTCACAGGCCGGATCACTCTTAGATTAAATATGAAATATCCTTGCTGTACCCGACCGATCTATGGTTTGCCTGCTGCTTTTGTGCCCCTCCGTTGTCTTGGGCGCACACAGAAACAGTGCAGATCAAAGGGTGAAATGCAAAATGTGGCAGCAAGATTTTAAACACAAGTGTTCACGACTTCTCATCTGACAGATACCATCATTTCATGACACAGCAAGAGCAAGAAACGCATTCATCCTCGCTGTATAGTTTCTGATGGAGAAATCCGAGCGTGCTAATGTACAATGAGGAAGTTAAAAGCTCAGAGTGAGGCAAGAGATAGTGGGGGGGAATGGACCAGGAAAAAGACAAAAGAGTGAAAGAAAAACATATCTGAAAAACTAATCTTCCTGCAAAAGGGCTAAAAACGTCCTAAAGATTTAAAAACATCACAGAAAAAAAAAAATACACTCAAAACGTCTACTTCTCCACTTTTAGGAATAACATTCTCTGGATTTTAGTAAGAAGTGCCTGCATTTTAAGACTCTCAGAGTTAATGAGGATCATCGGTAATAAAATGATGCTGCATTTAGAAACTCCTCATGCACCCATCAAGAGAGCTCAAAACTCCTAGAGGTACGCTTACCCCACTTTGGGAATAATAGTACAACATACAATATGCTCTTCAGTTCAGAGAGAAAAAAAAAGTCCTTAAAAAGGCTTAATATCAGAGTCTTGCACTCATCAAAAAATATAAAACTGTGAGCTATGACGTATGTTGCCAGATTTAAAAAGTATCTTGTTTTTTTATATTTAGAGAAAAACATTCACAGTTAATTTGCTGACTTCATATAGACAGAAACAGTTTGGTAAAGACATCTTCCTGCACATACTGGCATTAAAGCCTGAATACCTGATGAAGAAATAAAGAAATAAAGAGTATTAATCATTCTCTGATATTACAGATTCATTTTTTATTTGTAGTTTAACATACAAATAAAAAGAACAACAATTTCCTGTTAAAATCCAAATGTTACGTAAAAATCTATCTGTGTGGGTGGCAGCAGAGAAAAGAAGCATAAAAAGCCTGATAATCTCAGGTCAGCTCTGTAACCTAAAGACAAAGCAAAGAACGTTTAAGTAAACGTTATTATCTAATTATTACTGCCTACAACAGACTCCATTGCATACTGCAGTAATGGAAACTTTAATTCTTTAAGTGCTTTCTAAACTTAACTTTCAGCTTTACAGATGCCTCTTTTCTGCCTGAATCTTCAAGCAATGAGCTTATTTCTATTTTTTTTATTTTAAAAAAAAGTCTACAACATGAGGGCTTCAACCTTTCAACTATTTCACAATGAAAATGTTGCAATAATTATTTCTAAACTCATGTTTTTATAATGAGTGTTTTTTTTCCCATTTCACTCTTTTTTTGCCATCTGCCCTCCAGAGGTCAACAATAATGAAGCACTGTTCTCATTCTATATGGACATTTGTGTTGATGCAACACAACTGTTTGCACATATTCATGTGTAACTTTTTCTTCATGTGTGCTGTAATTATCCACATGCTTCACTGCTGTTGTGCTTTTACATCTGACATCCTGTCACCCACAGGACTAAAACCATGTTCCTTTATTTGCCCTCTGACTGTACATTAATTTGATATATACAGTCAGGGACTGTCACATTTAACAAATTGAGTTTGATGTTGGAAAATGAGTCACATCACTGCAGGTTTCTGTCACTGTTAGCTTCTTTAGTGCAGGCAAATGCTTGAGGTTATAACGTTTGCAAGGCGCTGAAACATTTTGTTTCAAGTTACAAATGCTCAAATTTTAGCTATTGTCTGTTTCCATACCAGAAACCCACTGCATACATTCACATTTTTAAACAGCATTTAGACATTTCTATGACTTATTTTAAATGTCACTCTTAGTTAATCACAAACTGGAATTAGGATATTATTTGCATCCCCACAATGAAAATGCCCTACATGTATATATTTTCAAAATATTTTATATAAAAGCAGTAAAATATATGCCCATATATAAGAACGTATGTAAGGGAACCATTTAATTTATGACAAATGGCTATCCCCTATAAATTTGTTTGTTTATATATGCAATACTCAGCTATCTACATATATGTCACCTATACAATCATGTTAGACTAGAAATTCTGTGTGGGTCAATTTTCAATGTACTGAATTCCACTTTGGAATCACTTTTTCTCCAATTCCATATTATTCTTATCTGCTTGCACCTGAACCGTACATAATGTGATCTTCAGGTAAGACAGGCTATCGTGAACATTTGGTAATGTTGCTTTTTTCTCATGCTAAGCTATGCAGACTCTTTGTTTACAGTGATAAAGACTCATTCATCTGAACAAGCCCATTGTTCAGAGTTGCTCCACAAACATGGGTAGCTTTACCTATTTTCCAAATATTTCGGCTCATATTTTAGGCACACTTATAGAGAATTTAACTTTCAGCCCAAGGGGGTCTGATGATTGTTAAGTGGGGAAAAAATAAGAAGATTTCTGTTTTACAAAAGTGATATAACCCCTACTAAGCATACTTCTGATTTATACCTTTAATCTCAACACACATCCCCACTACAAATTGGAACACTATGTAAGCATTACCCATACTTCTTATTTGTGAGACAAACTTGATGTTTCACAAAATGGGCTTCATTTATTCAAGATAAGTAACAGAAGACTTCAGATACATCAACATACTAGGGCAAATAAGAAAGCAGAGTAAGGTTACCCAAACATGAACAACATGAGCCTTTAGAAGGTGTTTTTATAGAATTTAGTAAATTTTCCTTCCATGTTTCCATAAAGATAACATTAAGCACAGCAAAAATTAGACTAACATTTACCTGATACCCTACTTGTTGGAAAATTTTGGCACACCCCATGCATTAAAACTGTTGTAAAATACTAATAATCAATGTTCACTATAATCTGGGGGAAAAAACATAGGCCATTCAGTTAGAAGCTTAAAACTATCACATTTCCTGTGTTTAAGAATGGACAGTCATGGTAAAAAGTGTAAGCTATGTCAATTCAAGCATCATGGTCTTGCCAGGTTCTAAAATTATTGTGTACAAAAGCACACAGCACAACTTTTACCAATCTTATTGAATTTAAAACAAAGATAAGGCCACAATTCCAAATTGTGAAAACTAAATCCCCCTACAAACCATAGATACACCCAATATACAACTTCTTCTATTTTAAGCAGGTGTACGTTTTTTTTAGCACTGATTAAAGTCACTACTAGCTTCAAAGACACTGTTCTCAATTTTATCTGACAAAAGGTTATCATTGAAGCCCACGCTCTATGCACCCAACATGTAGGAAGCCCAACAAATCTCGCTAGCAGTTCGCTTGTTTTCTTTTTTTTATCTGTAGTGCACTGTTTTCTCAGCCTAGAATGGTTTATTGCATTATATGCAGAGAGCTGCATGATTTATTAAACATGTGCCTAAAAGGGTTCTTGTTAGAAAAGACATTGAAGCGCATAGATCAATAAAGTGCATCATTGTTGTGATCTGATCCTGTCATCATAATAAAATTTCCTTAAGATTCCTGAAACGTTTATAAGAATATCTCATTTGAATCACATCTAAACATTTGACTCACAGAAAAGGAATTCTAGAAAGCTGGGTTGGTCTTTTGATTTGTACCACTTTTAGATCAGTAGTGAATATTTATACTCTAATACTTCCTTTAAAGAAGCAAGTACATCTTTAGATATTAATAGGTCAAGGTTGTGTCAAAGTACTTCTGTGTTTATACAGAAGGGTTTACGGATGGATGGATGGATGGATGGATGGATGGAGGATGGATGGATGGATGGATGGATGGATGGATGGATGGATGATGGATGGATGGATGGATATTTGAAGAAATGGTTTTTAACATACATTGCCAATTCAAACAAAGCCATATCCCCCATTAGGGATACAAGGCTTGAGGGAGGAGAAGCTTTTACTCTTAGACCATCCAAATGCACATCTCTGTCACTTTGGACATATTTTCTAATTGTCTTCAAATTTAAACTTGGTTAGTTATACTTTCAGTTTTTAATATTTTTTTAAATGATAAAGTCCAGTTTTAAAAACTTTAAACTAACAATGTTGGCATTTGAGTTTTTACTTGGTACTGTGTGTTTAATTTTTCCCAGGTGTCCTTTCCATGTATTGTAGCTACATGTTTTCTACAGTCAAAGTAACTAGAATTTAATTAATTGTCAGACCACTGAAGCTCGAGTGATGCACTCACTTTAAAGTGTTAATCTATGCTCAACTAATGTTCATATTCCTTTGCATAAGCTCTAGATACACACGGATGCAGATCATTGAGTATGACCTGAATATTTGTGCATATACTGTGCATTAACCATTAAAGAACATATGTTTCTCAAATCCACACTGTGAAGCGCAATTATCATAATCTCTTTCCGTGTCACTGGATGAAGGCTGAAATTTGGGATTATGCTGGTAGTGATTGTCTAGTTCACAGCTCGGTGCTCCACATTAACAATAATTACTGAAATGCTTATCGTAGCATATTTTCTCAAGGCAATATACCATCCAACACTGCAGTACTTAATTAAAGACTCATATCATAGTAATGTGTTCATGTGACTCGTACACATTTGGTTTGGTACTGGTTGCCCTGCGTTGTTTCTGTTGAGTAGACAAATGTTTAGGGTTTTAAGATATCTTGAGCTTTTCTTTTGCAACACTGTTAGCGAGGTGTTTTATTGGAAACAAATAAAACAGCTGGACAAAAATTTAAAATGAAGATTTAAATGAATCAGTAGCATAGAGAATTGGAAGATGCATTAGCAGCTTACATCTAAATAAGAATGCAAAAAAAACCCAAAAAAAAACCGCCATACCCTATATTAATGACCTAGTAGTTTTTTGGAAGATTTTTTGACGCCTTGAGTTTGTTGTTTTACGGCTGCCATCTTGGACATTTTAGGAGCAACGAAAAACTAGACTAAGATGACTCTGAGTTGTATTTCATTACATTTAAAATAGCCGGCAACATTTAAATTAAGAGGGAATTTGGGAATCTGTTGAGCATTGTCTTAGTTAAAATTGTCTGTTATAACAAATCACCATTAAAACTGAGAATTGAACCGTATTTGTACCATTACACTCCTAATGTTCATAAACTGTAGTGTAATTTTATTTTTAACCAATGTTTAAATCATTATCACATCATTATTTAGACCTTATTTCCTTTCAGTTTAAGTCAAACTCTGAACTCCTTTTTATTCTCAACCTTCTCTCATGTCTTTTCTTGCATCTTTGACCATCCAGTAACTTACAGCATGTCACACTTCATTAATCGAACATGTGGTGTGCACAGGGGGAGCTAACGCCAATGGGTTTCCACAGTTTATAATCTTACGATATTCCTAAATGTCCAGCATATTCACATGTTCATTCTTTCTGTGTTGCTTTCAAATATCTTTTAGGGTCCAGAGATGAAGGTAGAAAGTTTTGATGTCAGTAGTATTTAGAAAAAAACAAAAGCACATTTTTACACTGATCCTTTTTGAGATTTATCTTTCATTTTTTACAGGAACAAATTTAAGTTTTTCAGCAGAATCAGCATCAGGACTTTGTGTTCCTGGATTGCTCGGTTTTGCTCAGTTTTAATGGAAATCTTCTACCTGGAGATCTAATGTAATGTTTAGAATACCGAATAATTGTACTTTGGTAATGCAGCAAACATTAACTGCTATCTCCTTTCCTGTTCTAGACAATTGTTTTTCTTAAAATAATGTTTTCCATTTTATATACTTATTTTAAAAGCAACAGTTTTATTTTTTTATTATTATTTTATCAAGATCTAATTTATGTGCTTTTTTGTGATGGGCCTGGAGCTAGTTTATATAATTTGCTGCATTCACGGGATTTTGCACAGTTCTGATGCCACTGTGATCAAAACTGCTCCAAAATGATATGATCATGCAGATTACAGAATAAAATATGAAATATGTATTGTAAGTCTAAAGACTGAATGTAGAGCAATGTTGTGAATTTTTTTCATATGCTTTATTATTAGTGCGTTCTTGGCACTTCTGAGGATTCCTGTCTACTTTCTCTGTTTTTATCCTGGCCTACGGTCTGCCTCTACATTTCTACAAGTAGAAAGCATGCTGTACTAAATCCTATTTTCCTTCATCCTTGATAACCTATTACCTTGGCTAAGCCCTATGAGAAATGAAACATGAAGCCAGTTACTTGATGCCTTTCTTCTTATCTCTGCGCACTAATCATAAAACCCAGAGAGACACTTGCAGACAAACACACCGTTATATGAGATCCTACCTGTACACTTAAATGACCGGGAGATTGACTATGATTCACATGATGTTGACCCTGTGACCCTGAAGCAACATATCTACTCTTTTACACCGCTGGTCAATTATCTATATTGATATCTGTCTCTATCTACTGACTTTAAAGAAGAGGGCCTGTATGGAGAGGACTTTTGGAAGTGGCGTAGGTGGGCTCCTCTTTCCTCTGGGAGCTCTACATCTAAGACGGAATGGATGGTCTGTCACATTGTGCTGTGTTGGGCAGAAATACAACACTTAAAGTGATTGGCAGCTCACTAACCTTTCTACGGAAGCTCAGGAACCTACAACATTCATTTATATCACTGATCTACAGTTAAATGTGTCTGTGGGGTGGGGTGGGGTGCTGGACAGACATGGTAAACCCAAATGGGTGGTGAGGGTTTGCTGGGAATGTCTGGTGAAGGAACCAGTCTGTGATCTTAAAGTCACACCTTCTTCGTGTCCCGAAGGGGACATTGAATCCCAATGGACCATTTTCATGAACTCCAATGCGGATGCTGCTTTCAGGAACTATGGCCTGAAGGTTATTGATGCCTGTCGCGGTACCAGGACATTTTAGAGCACCTCATTCTTCCTTCACCTGACAAGCTTTATGGAGATGCTGATTTCATTTTCCAGCAGAACGTAGCACATGCCTACACTGGCAAAGCTACCAAAAGCTGGTTTAATGGCCATGGTGTTACTGTGCTTGATTGGCCAGCAAACTGTCCTGACCTGAACCCCATAGAGAATCTATTGGGGCGACACCAGACCCAACAATGCAGATGACCTGAAGGGTGCATTCGAAGCAACCTGGGCTTCCATTACACCTCAGCAGTGCCACAGACTGACTGCATCCAAGTCATACCAAACTGATGCAGTAATTCATGCAGAAGGTGCCCCACCAAATATGGATTGCATATGTTTAAAACATCCTTACATAATATTCTAATTTACAAAGACACAGAATTTGGAGCTTTCATTATTTGTAAGCCATAATTATTAAAATTACAAGAAATAAAGACTTGATATATTTCACTCTATGTATAATAAGTCTATATGAGTTTTACTTTCTGAGAAGAGTGACAACAATATTGTACCTTTTCAAAATATAAATTTTTTTTTAGATGTACCTGCACTCAGACATTTGTTTGAAACAGAGTAGAGAAAGAGCAGTACAGCCCTAATACCGTGAGGTAAAATTTGCATTGTTTAAGTATAAGACACAATCCCAGCCTGAGGACTTTCTACAGGTACTGCTGCTTCCTTCCATGGTCTAAAACATGTTTCTGAAAAGCTCTAATCTGAAGCTACAATCTGAGCTCTGATGGAGAATGATTAAGTAAGTAAGGAAGTAAACTTTATTTATCACCTTTCACAGATGAAAAACGACAAAGTGCTTTGCAATAAATACAAGCAAATACATAGAATATAAAAACATAAAAGAAAATATAAAACAGCAGACATGTAACATCATACAGTATAAAAAAGCCAGTCTAAATATGAGTCATTCTTAAAAAAATCAACACAATCAAGAGAGTGCAAAGATTGAAGCATACATAACATTTTCCACAACACAACATATTCCATAATCTGAGGGCCACAACTCTAAAGGATATATCCCCTCTGGTCTTAAAATCTGTCGCAATTATTAAAATCTGGCAGCCCCACTCAATGCAAAAGTGTGTGTTGGGTTAAACAAGATATTTATTAGGACTTTAGACAAGACAACTAAAACCATGCTGAAAACCAACTTCATGAATTACTTTATTTTGTTAGTTTAATCTTGGCTGATTTATTATTTGGCTGGAGTGGCTATAGTTGGTGATATTGCAGCGCCACAAAAGCTTTCATCAATCCAGACCTTAACGATGTAAATGTGATTTTTTTTATCAAGCAGGAAAATACCCCTACACTGAAAGATGTCATATTCAGTATAATGGTGAATTTAGTCATTCAGCTAAATACAAATTACCTCTTTGGTCTTTGTTCTTGTTTTCCTCTTGTATTGAGTGACTGAGTCTGAGAAAATTCCTTTGTCTCTTCATCAAAAACCAAAACTGTCATGCATAGGGTGACATCGTTGGTGAATAAAATATTTATTTCTATCGCCAGCTTAAAACCAGCTTTTGTGGTTTATTTTAACAATCCTATTATGTGAATTCCTGAAATGTAATCTCTCCTTAACATTGTAGTGAGCAGCGCCAAGAAAAAAGTCAAGCACATCACAGACCAAGGTCTTCATTTTCTTCTGAGTTTCTCTATGAGTAAAGCTCAGGACTGTTTCACATTAAATGAAAATAGTTTATCACTTAAAAAAACACTCACTTAAAGAGCTCCACACAAAAGCTTTAAGAAATTATTCATTTTGGTTCTTTTTGTCCAACACAGTATACAAATTAAATGGAAATATAAAATTTTTCCCTAGGTGTTTGAAATATTAGAATCCTTCAACAGATACAAATGCAACTGTTATGTAAAATGACTTGAGTATCTTTCTTTCCTTGTATAGGCTTCGATTGCCCCAGTTAACCATTCAAAAAATGATATGCAGAAGAAAAGCATTAATGTATATAGGGTTGTGTAAGTCCCCTTAGGAGAGGTCACTTACACTTCTGATGCCTGCATTAATGCAGAAAAGTACTTTGAGATTTTAGAGCAACATATGTTGCTTTCAAGATGACATCTTCCAAGGACGTCCATGTATTTTTTAACAAGAGAACATGGCTGCAGAAGATAAGGGTATAGGCTCTAGACTGGACGGCATGCATTCCTTGTTGAAATTGAAAAATAGGACAACCACCTATTGTGCTGAGTAATTGAAGATGTACAATGGCTTCCACATTTAGAGGCCCACCACCTGCAGGGGGAACCGTGAGGGACCGGTGCAAAGAGGATTGGGCGGCGGACGAAGGTGGAGACCTCGGCGGCCCGATCCCCAGATGCTTAGGCTGGCTCTAGGGACGTGGAATGTCACCTCGCTGGGGGGGAAGGAGCCTGAGCTTGTGCGGGAGGTTGAGACATATCGACTAGAAATAGTCTGGCTCGCCTCCACGCACAGCGTGGGCTCTGGAACCCATCTCCTTGAGAGGGGCTGGCCTCTCTTCTACTCTGGAGTGGCCCGCGGGGAGAGGCGGCGGGCTGGTGTGGGTGTGCTTGTTGCCCCCCAGCTCAGCCGTCTCGTGTTAGGGTTTACCCCAGTGGATGAGAGGGTCGCATCTCTGTGCCTTCGGGTTGGGGAGAGGTCTCTGACTATCATTTCGGCCTACGGGCCGAGTGGTAGTGCGGAGTACCTGGCCTTCTTGGCGTCGGGGGTGCTGGGTAGTGCCCCTCCTGGGGACTCCATTATTCTGCTAGGGGACTTCAACGCCCACGTGGGAAAAGACAGTGACACCTGGAGAGGCGTGATTGGGAGGAATGGCCTCCCCGATCTGAATCCAAGCGGTGTTTTGTTATTGGACATCCGTGCTAGTCATGGATTGTCCATAATGAACACCATGTTCAAACATAAGGGTGTCCATCAGTGCACTTGGCACCAGGACACCCTAGGCAGGAGGTCAATGATCGACTTTGTTGTTGTATCATCAGACCTTCGGCCGCATGTTTTGGACACTCGGGTGAAGAGAGGGGCTGAGCGGTCCACTGATCACCACCTGGTGGTGAGTTGGATCCGCTTGAGGAGGAGAAAGCTGGACAGACTTGGCAGGCCCAAGCGCATAGTGAGGGTCTGCTGGGAACGTCTGGCAGAACCCTCGGCCAGGGATGTATTCAACTCTCACCTCCGGGAGAGCTTTGACCAGATTCCGAGGGATGTTGGAGACATAGAGTCCGAATGGACCATGTTCTCCACATCTATTGTCGATGCTGCTGCTCGTAGCTGCGGCCGTAAGGTCTGCGGTGCCTGTCGCGGCGGCAATCCCCGAACCCGGTGGTGGACACCGGCAGTAAGGGACGCTGTCAAGCTGAAGGAGTCCTATCGGCTGTGGTTGGCTTGTGGGACTCCTGAGGCGGCTGACGGGTACCGTGGGGCCAAGCGTGCCGCGGCCCGGGCAGTGGCAGAGGCACAAACTCGGACCTGTGAGGAGTTCGGTGAGGCCATGGAGAAGGACTACCGGTTGGCCCCGAAGCGATTCTGGCAAACAGTCCGGCACCTCAGGAGGGGGAAGCAGTGCTTCGCCAACACTGTTTACAGTGGGGGTGGGGAGCTGCTGACCTCGACTGGGGACATTATCAGCCGGTGGAAGGAGTACTTCGAGGATCTTCTCAATCCTGCCATCATGCATTCCCTGGTGGAAACAGAGAATGGGGACTCGGGGTTGGACTCTTTCATCACCCAGGCTGAAGTCACCGAGGTGGTTAAAAAGCTCCGCGGTGGTAAGGCTTCGGGGTTGGATGAGATCCGTCCTGAGTACCTCAAGTCTTTGGATGTTGTGGGGCTGTCATGGTTGACACGCCTCTTCAACATTGCGTGACGGACGGGGACAGTGCCTTTGGATTGGCAGACTGGGGTGGTGGTCCCCCTTCATAAGAAGGGTGACCGGAGGGTGTGTTCCAACTACAGGGGGATCACACTCCTCAGCCTCCCTGGTAAGGCCTACGCCAGGGTATTGGAGAGGAGAGTCCGGCCGATAGTCGAACCCCGGCTTCAGGAGGAGCAGTGTGGTTTTCGTCCCGGCCGTGGGACACTGGACCAGCTCTATACCCTCTACAAGGTACTCGAGGGTTCATGGGAGTTTGCCCAACCGGTCCACATGTGTTTTGTGGGCCTGGAGAAAGCATATGACTATGTCCCTCGTGATGCCCTGTGGGGGATGCTCCAGGAGTATGGAATCGGTGGCTCTTTACTAGGGGCCATCCGGTCTCTGTACAAGCAGAGCAGGAGTTTGGTTCGCATTGCCGGCACTAAGTCGGACCTGTTTCCGGTGCATGTTGGACTCCGGCAGGGCTGCCCTTAGTCCGTTCCTGTTCATAACTTTTATGGACAGGATTTCTAGGCGCAGCCAAGGGCCGGAGGGGGTCTGGTTTGGAGACCAGAGGATTTCGTCTCTTCTTTTTGCAGATGACGTGGTCCTGCTGGCCCCATCTAGCCAAGACCTACAGCATGCACTGGGGCGGTTCGCAGCTGAGTGTGAAGCGGCTGGGAAGAAGATCAGCTCCTCCAAGTTCGAGGCCATGGTTCTCGACCGGAAAAGGGTGGCTTGTCCTTTTCAGGTTGGAGGGGAGTTCCCGCCTCAAGTGGAGGAGTTTAAATATCTCGGGGTCTTGTTCACAAAGAATGGAGCGGGAGATCGACAGACGGATCGGTGCGGCTGCCACAGTAATGGGGGCGCTGTGCCAGTCTGTTGTGGTGAAGAGAGAGCTGAGCCGAAAAGCGAAGCTCTCGATTTACCGATCGGTCTACGTTCCTACCCTCACCTATGGCCATGAACTTTGGGTCATGACCGAAAGAACGAGATCCCGGATACAAGCGGCTGAAATGAGCTTCCTCCGTAGGGCGGCCGGGCACTCCCTTAGAGATAGGGTGAGGAGCTCGGCCATCCGGGAGGGCTTCTCCACATCGAGAGGAGCCAGTTGAGGTGGCTCGGGCATCTATACCGGATGCCTCCTGGACGCCTTCTTCGGGGGGTGTTCCAGGCACGTCCCACCAGGAGGAGGCCCAGGGGACAGCCCAGGACACGCTGGAGGGACTATGTCTCTCGGCTGGCCTGGGAACGCCTTGGGCTCCCCCGGGGAGGAGCTGGAAGAGATGTCTGGGGAGAGGGACGTCTGGGCGTCTCTGCTGAGTCTGCTGCCCCCGCGACCCGGTCCCGGATACAGCGGAAGACGACGAATACGAGTACAAGTACGGGTATATTAAAGGTGTGTAGAAATCCTTAACATAAAATGAAAAATCCAACCTTAAATTTCAGAAGACACTGTATATTCAGTGAGAAAAACATCTGTTGTTCACAATGTTTTTCTCACGAAATTAATGGTGCCATGATCAGTGGCACCCACAATAATTTTTAAATGTAATTCTTGTGTCAGTCGTCTTTTAAGTTGTGACTTTCTGTTTCCCTTAGCCATTCTTTAAAGTAGAAGAGACGAGAACATGTATTCCAACTAAAGTTATTGTGTCTTTATCTTTATCAGTCAGGAAATGTCTACAAGAAAATATGTTCTCCCTTCATTTTGTCCACATCTAAAGTAAAAGTTGTGGCGAGAACCCAGGACAAGAACCCGGGTTTATTCTTTCCACCACACAGTAAAAAAGGTGTGAGGTTAAAACAAATCTCCACCGCTCACTAGAGTACCTAGGCAAATTTGTAACATGAAATTTTGTTTTTGAAAAATGAGCTGAAAATATTTTAAGGTTTTTTCAAAACTGAGGTGCTTATAAATGGAGACGACGCTGTGGTTGAAGGGAACATGGGATAAAATAATCACTTAGATGCTGGATTTTTAGGCAAAAGTGACATTGAAAAGTGAACACTTTCTCTGCTTCAGATGTGGAACGGAAAAGTCATTGTGCTTTAACAAGCAAACCTAAGTTATGAAGACAAAACACAAAAGATCTTGAAACGATTCTGCCTTGAAATAAAAATTACGGTTAGCCTTATACATTATTTGCTTCCTGTTTTGTTTTATTTCTATACTGGCACAAAAAACATAGATTTTCCTGAATGCACAAACTCTGGAAATCAAAGTTGATTTATTCGGCTGTCCTTGTCACCTCTGTTCTTTTCCTGCCCTCCCTGCTTTTGCACCGTGTCAAATAGATAATCAATAGCCTTGCGCCACTTTGTTCCCCTGAACGCTAGATAATAGTTAGAGATGCCAGTGCACTGAACACACCTCATTAACCACTGGTTGTAGTAGTTTGGGTTTTACAGTGCAGCATTAGCCTCCAGTCTACACTTAGATTAATGCACCTGACACACAAGGCAATGACACAGATATGTCAGCCCTGCTGCCAACACATGAAAACCTACTATCTCATCACATTTGATTATTAAAAACAGACAGACAGTCCCTCCTTATTTTTTTTATCAGTCTAATACAATGTATTGTCTTATAGCCATTATCAAGTATAAACAGTCGTACTCACACGGTAGATTTCTTTGTGTCTTTGGTGTTTGTGCGTGAAATCTCGTGTTGTACCCACTGTAGCCTCATGTAAAAAGACTTGCAAAATATGCTAAAAAAGAAATGAAAACATTTATGTGGGAGGATGAATATATAAAAGTCCAGGAAGACAAAAAGACGGTGGAAAAATCGGCAAGGAGAAACAGTAATGGTTGTGTGAATCATAAAAAAGGAGGAAGAAACTCAAGAGATAAGCCAAGGATGGCTGTCAGCAGTTCTGCTTTAGTGGGTTTAAGCATGTGTGTGTGTGTGTGTTTCAGTAAGATACAGAAACCAACAAACTGTCTCTACATACTGTATACATTGTTTTTTTTTAAATTGCAAATCTGACACAGGATCTCCTTTTCAGGCAGAAAAGCAGAGATCCCATTAAAAGTGGAAACATACATTTATCAGGGAAAATGTGGGATGGTTTACGTTCTCAGCTGTGAGTGTGAAATGGCATTTTTCAGTTCTCTGAGGTATCAACGGTTTGTTTATACAGTATATTGCGCATTTACGGATCTAAAACTCCTGCAACATGGACAGGCAGAGAAAATAATGGCAGATGGCTCAGTACAAGTAATGCAATCAACATGGAAACAGCCTATTACAAGGCAGAGTTACCAGAATGGAACAGATAATAAGCAACTTGGGATCATAATTATTATCCCCAGTTATTAGGGATAAGTTGTGTGTAGTTCTGTTTGCAGTTTTTTTCCCAGTGCCTCATTATGAAATGACAACTGTAACAGAAGATATGATAGGTCTAAGCCTTATGTAGGTGTGTGTGTGTATTTTTATTTAACTAAATGATTTGTGAAAGTCTCTTTTTTCTGCTCCAAATCCAGATCCTAAATGATTTTACTTCCATCTCATTCCACCTCCTCTTTCATTGGAAAAGCTCCCATGCTGGACTGTCTCAGTCGCTTGTGCATAGCTGTGCACTCTCTGGGGAGAATTCACAAAGCTATGCAAATTAATAAATGTTATGCACATGCTGTCTGTTAACCACCTGCACTGGATTTAGGAAGCAGATTGGATTAAATACATGATGATGCAAATAAGTTCTGCCAATGCAAGTCATTTGCACCTTGTTAATATCTCCAGGTCAGAACCTGTAGGTTCTGAAAAGAAAGCACTCCTGAAACATTAAGAAAAACTTTTCACTGTATCAAAAATGAATCACAGTTTGAAGTTTCCTAATCAGTAATTTATCTAAACATTTTAAAAGTACCTCTGCAGATTGACAATGATAGAGTGATTCTTGCTTTTTCACTCGACCCTGAAAAAGGTCTTTGGTGACTATCATAGGATGTTGGCTGTGTGCTATGTGTTTTAAACAATCCCCTTGCAGTTCCACTAGCTCTGTTAATTTATTTGATTTCTGTTTTATAAACATCTGCACATAAACGACTGTCTTTTTCCATCTGAATTTGAAAATCAGCAACAACAGGATTGAAACATGGTTTGAAGCTTCAATTGATTAGAGAAATAATCTGCAAATATATCAAGCACACTTTGTGATTTTTCTGTCTGTGACTTCCCTGCCCTATTTGTTGTAATATTGGCTGTGCTGAAATTGGTTTTATCCTCTTTGGCTTATTCTTCATCAAAATTACCACCAGCTTTCAGCAGACTGTATTTGTTTCTTGCAATCTGTGTGTTGCAAAGAGCGGTGATCTTTAAGATTATAATTTGATTTGGCCAGATAATCTTTTATATGTGCTTTGAAAATAAGATGATTGAGTAAACTTTGGTGCAAATTTTAAATGTACAACTGTATATTTACCATTTTGCACACTTAGCCTGCAAAAATATTTTAACCTGCATGAAAAGGTTTTTCTACATTTAGTCTACATAGGTAGCTTTGTGAATATTCTCCTCTGTATTTTGTAGAGAGTACGAGTTTCAATTAGGAACTCAATTTTCAAGCATTTTATATCCAGACTATTCATATATTGAATCCAATTAATCATTATCTGCATTCAGTTCCCAAAACTAATCACCAGTACTACAAGATGCATGCCTCTAAAAAGGAGTCTATTGTATTTTCTGAGTAACACAGTTTGGCTCTTAATGCAACTTACTATGGTAAACAATTTACTTTAAAGCTTAAGCTCAAAATATGTACAAATCATATCAAACTTGCCAAAGACGTACAATGCATCATCACATCACTATGTTCTACAAAGAAAAGGCCAACCTTTTTCAAGAACAGACGCGGTCACTGGAGATGCTCTTGGCAGCCCAGGTCTGCACAGTGGTGGCCAAAAGTGAAACATCAAAAGGCACTGTTGACTATAAAAGCTTTGGGGACTTCCTAGGATCTACATCTGTTTAAGAACTTTTCTACTGTTGCATTTTCACTGCCAGTGGCAATACTATAGTGATGCAATAGCCAGGACACAGCTGAAGAATGATCGACTATTTCTCTGAATACAACTCAGATCCTCAAAGATTCATTTCAAGTTAAAAACTAAATTAAAAGCTAGTACTTTTAGTTTGGATTTTTACACAGTTCGATGCTTTTATATAGTGCTGCATAATCTTTTAAATCAATTATCACTGCAAATATCGCTGCATGCAACTTTAGTCACATAGGACTGCTTGGATATCTGGTGGGCGATGAAATTTCAGGTGCCATGCATGAAAACTCTGCTTTCTAGTAATACATTTGGCCACATTTTAATGACCTTCATGGCACCACATCTCCGTACTGTGATTTCTGGTTTTTGTTCATAATGAAGATTACCAAAATAAAAACTACAGCTACCAACCAAAAGTGCCCATTGTTCAGATAGATTTCCTTTCTCTTTGAGGTGATGATGTCTATAATAAAATTAGCATGTTATGGTCGCAACATAATATGCAGGGAGAAATCCTGAATACCTTGCGTCATTCTTCTCATGTCAATAAAGTATTTTTGTTCCTTTGTTTCTATTTTAGATTAAACTATTTGCACATCTTCCAGTTTAAATATTGGGGTGCAATACAACTAAATTTGACCCAGCTGCATTTCAAGACACTATGTTGTCTTGAGCTCACAATCTACAATTTAGAAGTATACTTTCTGTCATTTTTTTGTGAGATGTAAAAAGATATTGCTTTTTACATTACCAATTTATGTGTAATGGTAAGAGTGTTTGAACACAAGTACAGGAGGTAGGGTTGTAGAGTCGCCAACAAAACTTTTAATGAGACAAAGCCACAGCAGGGAGAATAAAAGAGGGAAAAATATATATATATAAAATCAAAGAACAGGACAAAGGGCATGACTATAAGGCAAATGAGCACATGCACATAAACAAGACCTCGGCAGTAAATATAGAAAACCAAGAATATAAATGCTGATGGAAGTAAGTACTAAAGGTATACCGCTGTGCTGATTAGTAAGACGGGGAAAGTAGCCATACAAAGGAAAACAAAACATGATAGAAATCCAAACTCTGCAACAGAGATTGTCAGTCATGTTTAAAGGTCTAGATCTCCTTTTCTAGACCTGGAAAGAAGGTTGGTAAATCCTCTTTATCAAATATTATTAGAATTTGTGACCCCAAAGAGCTGTAATATTTGAAGGTAAAGCATGTTCAGAACTCTATGTTTCTAAGAAATATTACCTTAAACTTGACCAACAGAAATACTTTGCATGCCTCAACACTCAAAGGGCTTTTCTTTACACACAATAATAATGCTTCAACGTTTTTGCAACACAAACATATTTATTTATATTTTTTCTTGATGTTCCAAATAACCATGTGTAATTTCAAAATAATTTATACTAAAACAAATATTATTTAAAGATACTAATTTACGTCAAAAGCAATCTGGCCATTTTTATCTCCTCAAGTTGTCGTACGACTTCGCACAGCAGTGCTGCAGATCCAGAGAAGCTGAGCCTTGCCCCTTGCTGCACTAGCTTACCTGAACAGTCACGGTTGAAAATTAAAGCAGAGAGCTTTTTAAAACTCCACTAACATTGCAAGTACGTCGGGAGAAGAGCTTTTGCCACCCTAAGGATGCTGAAAAGTTCAGGTGTTATCTTTCCTCCTTGAGCGGGGGTTAGAAAGCCAAGTACAAACACAGGGTTTTAAAACGTTTCATGAAGCTCCTGTATCTGCTACACCGAAGTAGTAAACATACAGGATGGCACAACCTAACATTATCTGTTTAAATATTAGCAACATCAAGATGCCTAGCAGATAGCCAAAGCTAGGTTGAAGAGCTGAACTGCCAAAATGAACATTGTACCTCCCTCTATTACACCAGTAAATTACTTTATTAATGTAGGAAATAGCGGCTATTGTGGCTAATAATTAAACATTCACACATTAACAAATGGTGGACCCACACTGAAGCAGACGATAAGAGAAAAAAACAGTCAGAACCTGTGGCAATCTACCGTTCTGACTGGTTGATCACCATAGAAACATGATGCAAAATTACCAGAAACAAAAACTGAAGAGGGCTGCAGCTGAATAAACGTTGCCCAGTCCAGATAATTGTTTACACTGTAAAAGGACCCAAAACACAGTTTTGTAACTGTTAACACTGACCTGGCAGATACAGTTAATTACACAACTAAATCCAAGGGACATACTTCCATAAAAGGTATTTTACTAGTTGTTTTCTTGTCTATCATTTTGCTATACAGGGAAGCTACACTTTTTTTTGTCTAAATGGAGGCTGAATTGCGTACTACTTAATGGTGTGTTCCTAATTAATACTGTAAAAAGATTATTACATTGTAATTGGTTATATTTGAATGACCCTTATTAGAAAGTACCCTGTGCTTTGAAAAAAGGGTTGCCACGGTGTTGAAAATGCTATCAAGTGTTGTTATTAGTGTCCGTATCGAGTTTGAAATTTGTTTATTGTTACAACACTAGTGCTGTGTTCAGATCCTTCCCACACGACTGTCAGTTTAGCTTTAGCTAAGCGTGCACTAAATCAAATTGTGTACGGGGTCCGTATTGACTGCTTGTTCTTCCTTGAATTAAAATTTTGACTTTGTGTAGATGTTCTTGCTGCTACACAAAAACCTCTCGACATTTTTGGCACGTTATGATTCTGCTCATATACGCAGTTTTAATGACCATTCCAATACAGCTTTTAGCTACTTAAGGAACGCATCCCATGTCTTTTTTCTTAAAATATTTATTCCAAACTTCCTTGTCCAATTTTTATTTTTAAAGCATCATCAACATTTGTATGGCCTTGGAAAAAGTGCATTTCCCATGCATTTCTATCCTGGATGATATTTAGTGCTTCTTTATCCACTTAATGGAAAAATCTAGCACAGCATAAACTGGATTGATCAGATGTCAAAGCAAACCCAATTCAGTTCTTTAAGACCATATATCAAAGTTTGACCTTGAAATGTCAAACGCAATAAAAAAGGCATATGTCTATTTTCTGCTGAACTGTGAATTTTGCATTTGAAGCAAAATGAGGTACAGTAGACAGTGAAAAATGCGAGAAAAAAAAAGCTATGAAATGATGGAGTATTTGTGCTTTCTGATATATTGCTGTCTTTATGCTTTTCTTTCTCATCATCCATCTGCCGAACAGCAGAGCATCGTGGTGCGGTGCATCATATTAACTTATATAATCTGCCGCTCTGACCCCATACATTAAATACTCCCAGCGCAGACACTGCTTAAAAGACTGAGGACAAATCCTCTGATTAATTTGGCATATAGATAAATGCTGTTAAAAGAAACAAAAGAGACATCAGATGGAGGCATTCAGAGACGAAGACCGATTTAAAAGGAGGGGATGCACAGATGGATTCAGAAAGAAATGACTAATTTGGGTTCTTATGACAGACGAGGTGGGGGGAAAGAGGTTGAAGTGGTAAAAAGAGAAAGCATGTAGAGGATTTTGTCAAGAAAAGATGAATATTTAATCAACTTGAAAGTGCAGAACAAGAACGAGAGAGATAAGATTAATTTTAGAAAGAATTACTCAGAAATGTAAAGTGTTGCACAAGCTCTCTTGCCTCTTATATATTGTTTCCCTGAAGCTTTTTTTTTTACATTGTACCAACCCAGCTCAGTCACCTTTTTTCAGTTTCTTCCCCCCCCCGTTTGACTCCCTATGTCTTCATCTCTGCTCCTTCCGTATAAACAAAGGTTACCTTTTCTCACTTCTGCACAGTCTGGCAGTTTTATTTTGGCCCCATATATCATGGTGGTCATCTGCAGTCATCCCTGTTTTTCTTCCCACACCTCACTCTTTGTACAAGCCCAACTTTTATCAACATTTTGATTTATTTTTTCTTATCAGTTGTTCAGTTCATTTATTTCACTCGTAAATCATCTTCCTTTTGTTTACCATCTTCCGTGATTTGTCTACCTGTCCTCCCTTTCACCATTTAATGGACATCTTCTCGGCAGAAGACAGGAAAGTTTTGGCAGCAGCTTTTGTGCTGGGTTTCATCAGTGCTAGAGTGCAAAGATTCGGCCTGAGAGGTTGCACGGGGGGTTACTGCAACAGAGGAACTATAATTACCTCAGCTGTCAGTCAAATAGCAGTGTGTCCACTCATGCACGCTCTCACACACACAACCCAAACTCTTGTGAAGTCTGTAGGATTGTAATTGTTTCTTAGAGTCACATGAACTCGAAATGTTTATTGTCTACCATGCCCAAAATATTTGCAGAGTTTGTATATTTTAATTTGAAGACCAATTAAGGGCTAATCCCTTTTTTTTTTTTTTTTTTCAGTATGCACAGTGTAAATATGGGCTAGTATTTGTCCTAATGTTGGTGTAATAGGGAAATGCTTTTATTTTCTTGATTTTGGTTTACAACATCTCACAGGAAATCTTTGTCTTTGTTGAACGGTAGAAGATTTCTCCTGGTAGCTAAAAGTCAACATATCTAAGGTGTCTTTAAGTTAGAATTAAAGATTAGATTTTAATTGGATTTAGATCAGGACTTGGTTGTTCTAACACATGAATATGCTTTGATCTAAACCATTCCAGTGTAGACTGTCTGATCAAGCTCTTTGTCTTGCTTGAAGTTCAGCGGCCCATCTTAAGTCTTTTGGAACCTCTTACAGGTCTTGTTGCATTTCTTTAGCATCACCAACTCCTCATAGATTTGGAACGCTGTCCCTGTTGCTCGTAAAGAAAGTATTCCCACTGCATGATTCTGCAACCACTGTGTTTCACTGTGGGAATGCTGTGTTCAGGGTGATGTGCAGTGTTAGTTTTCCACCACACATAGTGTTTTGTATGTTGCAGTTTGCTCTCATCTGACTGGGAGAACCTCTTCCACATGTTTCCTGTGGCCTCTACACAGCTCGTGGCAAACTGCAGACATGACTTCTCATGGCTGTCCTTCAACAATACCTTTCTTATTTCCACTCTTAAAGGCCAGATTTATAGAGTGAGCTGTAAAATAGCACAATAAATGTCAGGTAGGCACTTTCTGACACCAGGAGCTGTGGATTTCATTTCATTTCACTGCACTTTAAAAGATGCAGTGCTTTGTGTTCGACTATCACCTAAAATCCCTCAAAATACACTGAAGCTTATGGTTGTTATGGGACAAAATGTATAAATGCATTTGTACCCTGTGTGCTTCTGGGATATCCTTCAAAAAGATTTACTATGAAAGTAAAATGACATGCTACTGAGTTGGTTTTTCCACCAACAGTCAGAACCAGTACGGTGTCACTGAAAAGCCAAAATTAAACCTGAAGAAAATCCTAAGGCTTCTGATCCTGTTTATTTAACATATTACCTAACTATCTGCTTTTGTAGCAACAGTGCTGTTGTTTTTTTGTGAAGTTCTTGCATGGAAGTCAGTAAACAACACAACAGTGTTTGGATTGCTGCTTCTGTAGAAATGCTTGTGATGCTGAGTGTAGATTCAGGGATGGTTGTGTTAAATATTTTAGCTGATGTCCTCATAGGCATTTGCTGTACTGAGAAAAAGAGAGGGAGACTATTCATGTGTAACAGCTGAAAGATGGATGAGGACAGATCAAACTGAACCAAAATAGCAATAATAATGTAGCAACAACTGTTTCTGGTCTTTGGTTTTTACAGGGGAACGATTACATTTTACTTTCACTGAAAGTGCGAGCCAGAAAAACTTAAATGGAAAACCAAGCAGCTCCCAGAGAGCCGAGTGATGTTGATCCAATCTGACTCCTGTGCAAGAGTCAGTGAGGAAAAACAAAATCACCGCAGCTAATATTTGTCTACTGCACTCTTTTCCACAGACATTTCTTTTTTATTATCTTCTTTATCTAATTTGCTCCGTTCTGAACCCTGTTTGCTCTCGCTGTCTCTCCACTGGTCACTACGACTAAGTGTTTGTTCAGTTTTAGGATTTAAACAGAGCAACAAGCAGAAATCCAATATTTGAAGCTTGTCTTCTACACCTCTGCTTTTGCCTGTCTCAAAAGTGAGATGCAGTCAACCACAGACACTTTCACACACAAAAAACCAAGGAAAGAATGTAGACGTCTGGTTATTATTTACAGCTCCCCCTCATGTTGTAACATGCTAAGAGCTCTGTTTTGATACATACAATGCAACCACTAGAAGAACACCATGGGAGGTCTGTGCAACACTGGGAGCAGCACGGTGGGGAAGGAAGCTTGGGAGCCTATGGACATCCAACACAGCTGTTGCAGAACGAAGCTTCATGGAGAGAGACAATCCTGCATTTTGTTGGCTGCCAAGCGCAGTAAATCATGCCGCGCTGCTCTCATGTAACAGGTGTTTTATTAGATACAGAGGATGCAGAAAGGAAGGAATGAAGCAAGGACGAGTCTGGTAAACAGATGACAGATTGCACTCCTTAAACTGGTGGTCAGAAGTTTACATACAATAATCACAGGCCACAATTTTGTGTTTTTTCCTGGCTTTAATTCATTGATTTAAACTTTAGGTGGAATACAACATTTTCAGTTATTGTTAAAACAAGAACTTGGTGTTTGAATCTACTGATAGTAAACCTCCACTAATGTGTGGTTAAATGTTTCTTAGCAGGTTTAATCTCAACCACGTTTTTTTGACTATTCTCCTTGGCAGAATTAGAAATCGGAGGGTTTTCAGGAGAAAACATGGCTTTTAAGCTAAGTTGTTAAAATGTTGGGCTTGCACAATGACGGAGTTGGTAGCACTGTTGCCTTGCAGCAGAAAAATTCTGGACTCCTGGCCTGGGGTCGTTCGGTATGGAGTTTGCATGTTTTCCCCGTGTATGCGTGGATTCTCTCCGGGTACTCTGGCTTCCTCCCACACACCAAAAACATGACTGTTAGGTTAACCCAGTCTCGCTAAAATTGCCCTTAGATGTGGATGGGAGGGTGCATGGTTTGTCTTGTGCGTTCCTGTATTGCCCTGTGATGGACTTTCAACCTGAACAAGGTGTCTCACCCGTAGACCGCTTGAGATAGGCACCAGCTCCCCTCGTGACCCTGTACAGAAGAAGCAGGAATAGAGGACGGATGGACGCATGGATGGATAGTTAAAATTTTGAACAGGGTTGTAGTTTTGGGATCGAGGTTTGAGGAAGCCTAATGTAAGCTGTCCTAAACCAGTTTTGATGTCGGTTTAGCATCATTGCCCTGCTGAACCACCCAACTGTGTCCAATTTCCATCCAACATATGATCCAAAGTGTCAACCCCAGATGTTTGAAACCTGTGCACAGGTGTTCCAACAGGACAGCGGTTCCAAATACATTTCAACTGCTATTAGAATTGATAAAAAGTTTAACTTCACGCTTCTTGCCCAAAACTGAACTACTTTGGAAATATGTGGAGTATGTTTAACACTAGAGGCCATTTCAGAAAACCAACTAAGCTTGTCAATGGCTACTAAAAAAGCATATGGGTTCTTTGAAACTTAGTAATTGCAGCTAAAACTGTTATCAGAATATTAGTAGGAGGATATGTATATATTTGAGCCTGCATATATAATTATGACCTTGGGTGGATTGGAGAAGATGCACAGTAACTTCAAAGCTATGCACTAAGTTTCTTGTTTTCTTAAAAATGATTGCAGCTGAATGTTATCTAATCGTTCCACCCAGAAACAAAATGGCACACATGCATAATAAATCTAATAAAATTAAAATGACATTTATGATGACAGCATGTAAACGTCTGACTGGAACTGTACTCTCATATCATTTTTATATTAAAATGGACACAAATACGAAGGTTTTATTGGGCTAAAATTTGTCTATGGGCTCCTTTGCTGTTGCAAGAAGCAGCTTGCTTATCCTCAGTGTGCTGCATATGTTCCAATTATTGCTTCCCCTAAAAAGCCCCGAAGAGCACTAAAACATTAAGAGATGGCATTTGAGTGTCCCACAGGCTTTGGCTGTTTCTGGTGGGCATGACTAAATTGTTGACCATTTTTGAGTGACAAAAAAAGAGCCAGTTCTGCACAGCAGAACTGAGCAGCCGCAGTTGCTGCCTTGCAGAACGATGAAATGAACCCATTTCATCCATTTATAATCACATTTTGCCTCTCCTGCCAGCTTTCACATCTCCATGAGGTAGAGTTTGGTTAATGAAAGTGTGGTTTTACAACCATCACAATGTAAAGAATTTTTAAATAACAAAGCAGAATAAATTGACTCGAAGAGACAAGCACTCAAAACAATGAAGACAGCAAAGTTAAATGTTAGAGAATGTCACCAGGTTTGTTTAGTGAGTAAGGGACTGCCCAGACCTGTAGTCATCCTGAACTTGCAAAGAGCAAAGGAATTGATGAATCATGTTTTTTGAGATGTGTTGAGGTTCTGACTCATTACATGACTCACAGAGTGTTTCAAATGCAAAGATTAATCCAATTTTTTAAGGAGGATAATGATTTTGCTCTCCAAATGACAAAGCACCCGGGTGCAGCAGAGCATAAACAGGTAGTAAATGTTTCACGTCTCAGTCTTTTCCCCCATTTACACTGTTCTCTACTCTAAGCTCCCCCCATCCTCCCCTCTCTCTCGGTTTTACATCACTTGTCCTCTAATCGGACTTTCTTTTTTGCTGTAAAGAGGAGAGAAGGGAAAGCATTTCCAGGAGATTTGAGAAGCCCATAACGTAAAGCTGCTCTCTTCCAAAGGCAGCTAAGAGGCTCAGCGGAGGATGGCAGTCACCGTTTTCTTCCAGAACATGTGCCTCAAAGCAGTGACAGGGTGTCAGAGTGAGAGGAGAGCACTTGCGACAAGCGGAGAATGTGGAAGGAAAAACAGGCAAAAGGAAGAGGGGAAGAGTAAGAGAAAGAAGGAGATAGAAAGAAAAAGAAAAAGGAAGAGGTAGAAAAAAAACTTGGTCAACTTGTCATTCATTATATATGGCGTATTATTCATTCAGGCCCATCCAGCCATGTGCTGTGTTGCTCTGCTGCTTTCATTTTTCCTCCTTACTCAATCTCTCTAAGAGTATGTATCTGTCTCTAGGCAGAAAACTCACTAAGCAGTATTTTAGGATCTCCATAAGGCCTGCTCTACTGCCCAGAGTGAAGTGTAACATTGTGCAGATCTCACACATTGTACATACATCAGACTCTAGATATTAAGGTCAAAGGTCCAAAACAAGTGATGAGCAAGCTCTTTTTTATTAAATTGTTTTCCAACTTAAAAGCAAAAGAAAAAGCCTACAATTATAGTATTAGTTTGTGCCACTAAGCTGATCCAATTTCTGACAATAATTTTCTGTCAGATGTTTACCTGAATCTTGATGAAAATAATTACATTTTATGCTTGAGCAGATAAAATGTATTGTTTTACACAAAAAGATAATGTAAATCAAGTTCAACTTTATGCATATAGCACATTATTAAAACAACTTCAACGCTGACCAAAGTACTGTACAGAGGTACTTTAATGCAGGTGTTCCCAAGCTGGGCGTCGGGATTCACCCCGACCCCCAGGGGATGATGAGACACCAAGTGGGGGTCTGGAGATGATTTTTGGAATCTTGATCCCTGAAGTATATGGAGGGCCAAAAGGGACAGAATTGCATAAATATATCATTAAATAAATGTGAATGTCCTATCAAATAGGACATTAATTGCTGTTTTAAAGTTAGTAAATTGAGATGGTGATTTTAGATCTGTTTGGAGGGATACAAACAAATATATTGCAATCCGTGTAGTTAAACTCTCTCTTATGATCCTCCCCAACCAGACAGAATAAAACAGGAGGATCAGACATTTTACTGAATGAGAGACTGTGGTGATGTTATGGTGTGACTTTGAGTTGGGTCTCAGGGTGTGGAAAACCAAACTGGTTGTTTTGTATAACCTTTTAAGAACTTGCTCTATCCCCAGCCTGATTAAGAAGTGGAACCATTAGGACATCAACAGACATGTTTATGTTGATGTCTTTTTTCCTTTCACTTTTCAACAATATTTTTACATTGTTAAACCAGAAGGCAACATTGCTTTATCTATGTCTTTTTAGTTAATTTTTGCTATTTAGGCTGGACCCTATGTTGTGTCTTACATAGATAATTTGTTTCTGTTATGTTTTTCTTTTGCATGCCATATTTTAAGATGCAACCACATTTGTTTTTAGATAAAGAGCAACAAAACTAAGTAGAAAACCAAAGTAATAAGAGAACAAAATGGGACCTATATAGAGCTAAGGGTCGTCATACAATTTGTGTAATCTTTCCCAAATTCCACTGTTTCTGAATTTAAGGCCCCACTACAAAGGTTTCTGGTGAAAACACAAAAGTTCAGTTTTTTTTACTGTTCGTTTACACAACACCGGTGCACATTTTCTCTGAAAATTATTGTTTGTAATTGTTATAGTTAATTAATTATTTGAATCTAATGACGATTCTCCAAACAAAGAGCTCATTTTCTCCCCTATGTGTTAGCAGGAAGAGTTGTTGAGTTACAGAGAACATACCGCCTATGGCGAGGGACTCACGCCGTTTTTACATTTCTACTGTTGCCAAATGAACAGAGATTGTAATTAAAGGGCTGTCATGTGTGTTACGAGAAACCAAAAAAAAAAAAAAAAAAATCTGTTTTCATCAGATTGTTGTCGTGTAAACAGGGCCTAATTTTCAGAATTGAACGTTTTCCAGATTAAACTAATTATTTAAGCTGAAAAGGTATCTTAATATGTACAATTTCAACAGTTCACAGAAAAAAGATAAATAACAATAATAATAATTATATAAATGACCATTATTATTATTTCCAGTTCATTTTTTTGTAAATCTCTTCAAACATCCACCTGCCATTTTTCTCCAAGTATTTTTGTAATAAAAAGTAGCACACATTTATCATATGAATGTAAAGCAATCATTTAAAAAAAAATTAAAACTCTTTAGATATGAACTGAAAGTTCACTCTATATTTCATTAGTATTACTTACTGATAGGAACTGCTAATAATTCAGATCATAAGATATCTTATTTACACCTCCAGTTGTTCAAATTGATCTCTTGCTCTAGAAACTAAATGTGTTGCTTTGTATGTCCCAATTATTAATGAACAGTGCTATAGGAGCCTACTGTCTGCCTAACCTCAGTTGAGTGCCATATAAATAAGGTGTAAGGGGTCCGGATTAATATGTCATTCGGTCCGAATCGCGATCTGAGTCCGGACTTTGTAAATCACTGCGCCTTGCAATCAAATAAGGTGAGAAAAAAACAACTAATAAAGCCAATTTTGTTTTATTATTACAATGTCTATTTTTACCACAATGTCAAAGAAATGTAAGACGTTTTGATGCTACATTTTCTAGAGGCAGATTTCTATCTGCCTCTAGAAAGACAAATTAGTTTTATAGCATAACTAGATCCAAATTAGCTGTGAAACTGTGACGTCTTTAATTTCTGTATAAACCGAAGGGAGTCTGAACAACCTTTGTGACAGAAGACTCAGGAATGCTTGGAGGTTACTTGAAAGCATCTTGATGCCACCTGTGTAAGCAGCAAACCCAGTCTTCACATGTGACTGAAGTCATATTCTGAAATAACTTTCAGGGGCGACAACTACTTTCAGTCTCGCATCGGTAATTCCAGCAGTGCTCTGAAAGTAGCAAAACCAAACTTATAGTCTGTGCTTAAAAGCTGTGTTTATTCTTTTTTTCCGCTAATGACTTTTCATTTTTCATTTCACTGTAGCTCAAAGATTAAAGTTCTAGAAAATAAAAAAAATACAGACTTGATGATGCATGTCTTTTTGTTCTGGTGAGTTCAGGAGTTAATTCAATGTTGAGGTACTTGCGTTGGAGGGTGGACAGGGTACGCTTCTACCTTGGTTCAGGAGACGGAGGATAACAGGAAGCTGCCAGCTTGGTACTTGGAAACGAAATCCAAATAAAATCCACCAAACATAGGTAATCTTGATCGTCCAGAAACTTCTGGAACCGAAGTCAAAGTTCAGCAAAGAATGATCAGAAGGTTCAGGTTTCTGCTTGCGAAGGAACATAAACAACATCAGCTTAGAGACAAAGAACGGAGCATTGCTTAGTAGTGGCTGAGCTTGTTACCACAAAAGGCAAACACTCTGGCATCGAAGTGCTGGCAGCCTCCTGCTTAAACATTCCTCCATGCAATCAGCAGGTCAGTTGCACCTGTCACCCAGCACACCTGAGAACTCCAGCACCATCATGAAATTGAAAACAAAAGTGCAGACAAAACACAAACACACTGAACCCCAAACCCCGACACATGGGAGAAAATGTCCATTTAAGAAATGTATTTTAACTCTTTGAACTGAATAGTTTTACCACACATACTGTTCTATGGCAAGAAATAAGAAAAGCAAGCCTTTCATAAATATTTTATGACTCATAAAAACTATTTGTAATATTTGTAAAGATTAATTATCTATGGTATGTAAAATAAAGTACATGCACAAACATTTGTCACCATTCTTGAACCACTTATCATAGTATTACATGTTTTTGTCCTTCTGAAAATGACCTGACAACAAAAAAGTTTTTCTAATGTTTTTTACTACGGTACTCCTAAATCAACTGAGTCATAAACATCTAACATATATAAGACAGTTATGATACAGTTTTATAAAGACCTATTTATTCCTAATAGATTTTCTCACATTCTGGCAGGAATATCCATCTCACATATTTACATTATTGAACAGATTTCGAAATGCATATGCTTTTATACCATAATGCAAAGACGTCTGCAGTGTGGGTTTAACAGAAGGCATATCTGTAAACATTTCAAATGCCAAAATGTAAAGCATTTCTGCAGCTGCACTCTGTTTTCAATATGTGAGCTTATTAAAGGCACTGAAAAACGTTTTCATAGATCAGAGGGTTGTTCATCTGAAAAAGAAATGCAAAAATATAAATAAACAACTTGGTTCGACTCATCAGTGTAGATATTTAAAGTATTTTTTAACCATCACTTAAAAATGGTTTCGAAAGACAATTAGCAAGGCTAAAATATGGAGAAATAGTATTTACTTTATGTTAGAATCCATAGCTGTTATAAATAATAACAGCCATGTTATTATTAAATATTAAGACAGATGGATTTGGAAGAATTTAGGACAAACTTTATTTCTGTGCATGTTGTTCCTTTAAAAATCTCTCGTACAACCCCCCAAATCCTATAATCAGGTAGTTTATGTTCTAGCAGTCTAATTAGAGTCTGATTTATGCCTCAGCTAAACGGTAACTGCTGTTAATTACGATTAAGAATGAGGCAAAACAAAGTTTAAATCAGTCAGTGCTGTAGCATTTAAATCCAGCAAACTGAAATCCCACAATACCAAAAAAAAGAGTTAAAACGCTGAAAGGGTTCAAATCTTTTTTATTTAAATTTTGAGGGTGAGAATTACTCACCTACATTGTAAATCTTACCAGTGTACTCATATTACCTGAACAACCTGCTTTCAAACAGGTATTTCTAGTGATTAGGCTCTCATTTGAGCCATCAAGTGGAGAAGGTTTTAACCATGAAATGAGCCATTAATAGTGTTTTTACTAGGTTTTAAAGTAGTTGTTGGATTAATTATCAAAACACCTTAGTTTGATACCTTTCTGGAGCCATTGCACGATCAAAATTTAGGTAAAAAGATGACATTGCCTTCTGACTAAACAACATAAATATGCAGCCAAAGCGTGAAATCGTGAAGAGGTTTATTGATGTCCTAAATGTGGCATAAAAAGAATGATTAAATTGGCTTAGAGAAGCTCAGATTTTTTTAAAGAGATATTTAGGATTGAAGGCCTTCCATTATTTCAGTTATATTTGAGTTTTTTTCCTTCATGTTGCTGCGTGCCGTTCAGGAAGTACTTCTGATAGGGTGTTTAAACATTAAGGTTTTAGCCAAGCCAGAACATTTTCATGCAATAGTTAAACCATTCTTTCATTATTAAAAATTAATCAATAAACATTTCTGAATATCAGATTGATTTTTTTATCAGTCTGAAATTCTCATCCTCTTCACCTGTTAAGAAATTAAGTTTCCTTCTCTCGCAACTTGAGACCTGCTTCTAGAAAAGTTCCAAATTTAAAATATAGTTCTATTGTATCAGTCTAATGATTAGGGTCCTTTCATAAAAATGTGGGATTCATTTATCATTCTTATTGTAAGACAAAACTATGTATATTGGGGTAAACTGAGTCTCTTCACAAAGCTCAAGTTGTCCATTAAGTTCTGTCTCTACAACAGCAAATTTTTCTTCCCCTGCAGCCTTCTTTGCCCCTTTTTGTATTAGAAAATAAATAATTAATGTTCATAGCTAGAAGACGTTACCCATTCATTGTTGGCAAATAAAGAAATGGTCGGACCTGCTCAGTGCCTGGCATCAGGCATTGTTAAGCAGATACTGCTCAGTTTAAACACAGAAAACTGAAATATATTTTTACATTTTCAGCACTGGGGTTTTAATGCAATACATCAGTTTTTATGATATGTGTTTGGTCTTGAAATCTGATGCCATGATGATATCTTTAACTTCAGGGTGTCATGATTTAAAGGGTTTTATGTTCAGTAAGTCACTGGGGTGGTCAATTCTGTCTTCCTGTTATTTTATATTTTACCAGATTCTTATGTTTGTTAAGTCATGTTTTGTTATTGCTTTACTTATCACTTTGTTTACTTTTGAATTTATTTATTATATGTTCTCCTTTAAATATGAAACTTATTCTAATTACATGATGATCTATTGTTTATGTGGTTTCCTTATGAATAAATGGAGTATCTTATCAATTAATATTGAGTACTTAATATTAATCCAGGTTGCAACTTACTTTACAGGAAACATCCATACAGCTTTAACACACTCCTGTAACATTTTCTATAAATACTATACAAATGAAGGGGGGATACAAATCTACTATGCTTTTACAAGATGGGTAAACAGAAACTGAAGATCAAAACATCTTAAATGATGTTGTGTAGCTAGAAAGGCCACTATTCCACAAAGATCAAACTTTTAAGTTATTTTATGTTTTTTTCAAAAGATTATTCACAACAGAGATGCATAATAATTTTTCCAAGCATGTTACATTAGTTTCAAAGAGTGTAAAAGGAAATGGGTGGAAAGACAACATTTTGTTCAGAGCTGAGCATTTTAGCATCCTATTAGCCTGCACTAGCTAGCAGCTGCTGCTAAAATCCGTTTTTGACAGCTGTCATTTCAGACAGATGCTGTTGGTGGATTATTTTGTTCGATTCAGGATGAATAAAAATCTGTACAGTAAACCACAGATGTCCGCAGCATGCATAACATGCTTGACAGGCTTGGCTTTAACTAGGCTGACTAGTCTTGCTCAGTAATTGGTTTAAACTGAACACAGCCTACAATCTTTTCTGTAATTTAATGCACAATCTGTTACTATATTTGTGTGTATATACTGCATTTCTGTTATTAAAACTCAATAACTTTATCATACTCTCCACATAGTCTTGTGCATTGTTTGTCTTAGGCTCTCAGCAGAGAATAATTCTGGTTAATTACTTTGCTGTAAAATGATGTGAGGGCAATCCTCAGGCCTTATGGGATGAGATGTAAACACCAGCTTAACACAAAAGGGACTTTTGTGGATACGCCTGGAATGAACGTGTGTGTGTGTGTGTGTGTGTGTGTGTGTGTGTGTGTGTGTGTGTGTGTGTGTGTGTGTGTGGTTGCCTGAGAAGTGTTATGCATCAAACTGTAAATCCATTATCAGGCCAGGCAGAGACAAACACACAATGCTCTGTAATATGACTGGAAAATATTTGCAGTAAATGTGTCCAATAGAGACGTGCAGTTAAAGAAAAGCAAAAAAAAAAAAAAAAAAATCCAATTTCTCAAACTGCCTCTGCATGCAGGACAGAAAATTGAAATTTCCATCTCCTAGCACATGCGTCACACTACATTCATAAAACATGCAGATGTCAGATGGAAGACTGAAAACATTTATAGATGTTTCATCTAAGAGCTAACTCTTTCTGTATGCGAACAAGTCTGTAGTACAGTGAGCCTATATAACTATGCATACATTAGAGGGGATTTGTGGGGGTTTGTGCCCATTCTTAGCTCTGTGCGAGCTCAATTAGGGTTTCTGAAACATTTGTTTTTTAAATCAGCTTCACTTCAAAGGGGACACATGGAGAGCTGGGGGCCTCTAGCATATGGGTTCTCATTGAAGGAGAGACAGAAGAGGAGATACAGAAAAAGTGAAATTTGAAATTAAGTGTGTGTCTCTGTGAGATGGGATGGTTCTGCCTCATAGTTTATGTCCATGCAATCGTCATGTAAAACCCAGGTAAACACAGTTGTTACAGATTTTAGTGTTTGTTCATAGATGTTATAAGCATCTATAGATGGTGTAAAAATAGACATGTCGCATTACTTTAAAAACCAGCATTCTGCTAGCAGCAGGAAAAACCGGAAAATCCAGCAAAGCTCTTCTCTATCGTCAGTATTGCAATCTCGGACCTTGCTGCATCAGTCAAACCCAGTCTGGAGAAATAAAAAACACATTACGCCACAAAAGTGGAGGAATTTGTGGTGGAGAAGGGGGACAGAGAGAAGGAATTGCAAGTCAAGAAACAGATGACTACAATCAGAGTGTCATTGAAATGTGAAAGCCAAACAAAAGAGAAAATTAAGAGCTTATAGTGATAGTGGATTGACTGAACTGGGTACAAAGCATTGGGGCAGAAATAGTTCTAGACATACATATATAATTCATTCCAACCTGGTGTGATTTTTTTTAGGGAGTTCTTGTTTATTGAAGAGAATGTGTGTATGGGTGGGGTGGCTTGTGTTTATGAAACATTTCAAGTTGCATGTGTTTCTGAAGCAAAAATCAGCATGCTTCTTATCATTTAAATTTAGTTTTAAAGATTGATATATCTAAACTTTGGTCAAAGTTAAATATTGGCAGATATTTGATACCTTCCTCCTGCGTCTTTGCCTTTAAATGATGAAATTTTGTTACACTTATGTTTTTTTAAACTATAGCTGTTGTTGGGGTTGGGCTATTGGTAGTTAAGCATTTACAAAAAAAAAACTACAGGTTTATACAGTATTAATATCTGTCTAGACAAAACTGTGATGGTTGAACGGATGATGGTAGCATGCACACAGAAGGAAGCAGGTCTTGTTACATTTAAACTATTATAATCTCTCACCAACATCCAGCTAGCTCTCTTAGCTTCTTCTTCTTCTTTACCATCCTAACCTTCTTTGTGTTTTTACTGTTCAGAGATCACCTCGCATGCACTGTTTTTTTTTTTTTTTACATGCATTGCTTCACCTCTTCAGTCTCTGACAGTATCGCAGCGACATTTTGTTGTTCTAAAAGATTTTCTGATTTAATTTATAATGGTTTTCATGATCCTGTTATGATTTGGGGTTGTTTGGTTTTTGGTTTCGGGTTTTTTTCTTATGTTTTTCACAGTTAAGGTTTTGAATCAGGCCTCTGTTTATCATTTTTCTGGTCATGTTTTAGTCTTGTTCATGTTTTTGTCAAGTTTGGTTTTGTTTGTATATTAGTCTCAGTTTTTGCCACAGCCACGTTTTTGTTCTGTCTGTCAATTAAGTTTATTCGGTTCACCTGCTCCAAGTTAATCTGTCTCCTTGCTCCACCTGGTTTTCACTCCATATATACACACCTGTTCTGTCATTCATGGCGGAAACATTTTTCTCTGATCATGTCTTGTTCATAGATCATGTCTTGTTTTTTTGCTCATGCCATGCCTGTCTCGTCTGCCCGTTTGTTGTTTTGTTCCTGCCTCCTGCTGTGAGTGAGTTTTTTGTTATTATACCTTTGCACTTACCATCACGCTGCCTGCTCGTTTGCATTCTGGGGTCCTATATCTCACAAACCGTAACAGATCCATGTGTTTTGTGTCATGTTAATCACTTTAACTTTGTATTTCTCATTAATCTCCGCAGTTATAAGCTAGTTGTGTCAGTTTGCAGATTTTTCTAAGGCTTCTATAGTTATTTGTTACTTTGTTGTTTATTGTTCCTTTGCTTAAAGCTCTCCAGTTTGTATTATGCGTATGCCTTATTTCTCATAAATTCTATCATTTTACCTTCAATATATAACTGCCCCAATAGTAGTTCTGTGATCACAGAAATGTTTATATCTTTATCTGGAAAATATACAGATTAATGCTGGATGCATCTGCACTAACCACAACACATCACTGTTGAGAGAAATAACTCAGCTACACAACAGGAATGGCAGAGAAACAGTTTATAGGAAGAACACCCTCTACAGACGAAAAGAAATATTCATTATTATTATTATTATTATAATTATTAATTTTGGATGGCCAACAGCCAATTTGAAGAAGTTTTAATTACATTATTTAAAGCATTACAGTTGTTATTTTAAATCTATCAGTATATCTTAACATTGTAATACTGCCCAAGCCTAGATGTTGGTCCTTATTATCACTTGAAATGCATTGATTAAGTAATATTGTAAAAACTCTAGAAAGCTTTTCTCTCATTTACATGTGAAATGTTATAATAACAATTTGTCTATACCTTTGCTTTGAATGATTTGTGGTCAGTCAAACACACTGAAAACAAATTACTCTAGGAAAGGTCCAAAACTTTATTTCATTGTTTTGTTGGTATTAAAGAAAACTGAAGAAAAAAATACTCAACTAATATTACGGTTGGCATTGGCCCAGAACTTCAGTTCACCCCCGTAAATATTTGAAACATTATGATTGAACGCTTTGTGGGATTGTTCTACGTGTTTTAAAAGGTGTGGAATGTGTTCATAGGGATGACTGGATGCATGTGTTTGTGTTTCTGGGTTTTCAAACTAATGCCTGTATGTGTCTGAAAGTGTTACAGTACCACATGTGTGGCCTTGAGGAAGAAAACCAGAGCATTTATGGAGTTGTGATGAGTGCAGGGTGGCCCCTGTGCTGAAAAAGATCAGGGACATGCTGCACTCTGGGCACGCTTCTCTCTTTTTGTTCCTGGCCTCGGGGGAGGAATGAACCCACACTGTCAGAAAGAAAACGTTTCAATTTACCTCAAAATTCTAAATAACACAGCTGAAGAACCCTTATCCTTGTGTGTTTGAAACGGTAAAAAAGGATGGAATTTAAGATTTGTAAGAAAACAAATTCAGTTTAACGATAGTCTTTCACACAGCACGTCTTATGGATGTGATCCAATCATGATCTTAATTAAAAAAATTAATGTAAAAGCAGTTTCACATAAAATGTATTGCTTTGATGCATTTATCTGCCTCTTTAATAGGTACCACACTGGACTGTCTTTTGCCTTCAGAAATGCCTGAATATTTTGTGGTGTAGATTTGACAAGAAGATCTTTTTTTCATCTAAACCTCCCAGATTTTTTGGTTCATATTGACATGATAGCATCTTGCAGCTGCTCCATAGCCATCAGCTGCAAATCCATGATAGGTACTTTCTGTTCCAAAAGAAATAAAGGTGCTCTGTTGGATTTAGATCAGGTGACTTTGGAGGCCACTAAGGTATAGTAAACTCACAGTCAGAGTAAAAAATAAAAATGATTAAAAATTATTTAAACTTTGTCATGTGGAGCATTATCCTGCTGTAAGAAGAAATCAGAAAGTTGGTACACTTTTTACCATACAAGGATCAACATGGTTGGCAACAATAATCAGGCAAACCCTGGCTTTTAAACACTGCTCAATTAGTACTAAGGGGCCCAAAATTTACCAAGAAAACACCTCCACACCATTACACCATCTGCCTGACCAGTTGATACACAATATCGTGTTCTATATAAGAAATTCTGATGCTACCACCTGTATGTCGCAGTTCATATTTTCCAGTCTGTTAATGTCCAATATTGGTGAGCATTTGTAAATTATAGTCAACAGTTGCTTAGAGGATATTTGAACGTTTTCAAATCATCGTCCATAAACCTGGCTGTGCATGAAAATCCCAGTTGATCAGCAGTTTCTGAATATTCACACTAGCTCATTTGTCACCAACAACAATATCACATACATAATAATTTAAATCCAGTTACTGCTGCTTTCCAATGCTTGTTTTACAAATATTTGCACTAATTCAACCTTGTCTTCCTCTTTTGTTAAAATAATGTAAATATATATACATATTTACAAGAGAATAAACTTTTATTTACCAACAATGTTTTGATATTTTTATATTTTAAAATGCCTTCACTGAAAACTAACTGGAACCAAAGTCAAATTCCTTGTTTTTGTGCACAAACTTGGCAAATAAAACATATTTTGTTTCTGATCTCCATCTATGCTAGGCTACTATGGATTTATTTGTCAAGTCAAAAATGGTGTCTCCTACTCTAAGTGCTATCCATATATGTATCAATGTAACAATGACCCAAAATTACATAACTTAGCTGCAGGCTTTACCATGCTGATGCTCTGTGTGTGTCAATGTAAGATTCACTCACCTCAGTATGCTGAATGCTTGGAGTGGATTGCTCTGCATTCGTGTGTCGTTGGGGTAGTTTGCTCTTTCTTTTAAACAGTTCAGATTATAATAATTTTACCACTAGGGGGTTCTCATAGATTGTGAATAGAGTAGTCGTGTGGTACTTAAGACCTGTCTTGGTACTGGTCTAGAGACCAGTCTTGAGTCCACATTTTTTTACTCTTGGTCTTGTCTCGGTCATTGTGGATGATTTTTTAAGACTCAATAAAATCACAACTGCAACATCATGTTTCCCCCCTGCTGCTTAGCATGAAACTACTGGCAGCATCCAAATGCAACTATGACCATTTTCCATAAAAAAATTTGATACTCCCACCTGTAGCCCTATGTGGCAAGCATGAGAAGAAGATAGGATGAGAAGAAGTTTTTTAGAGCAAATATATGAATGTTTTGCTATCTGTACAACACACAGAAAGAAAGAAAGCTATTTGAGTTGAAACCAACGAGATGTTTACATTATAAAAAAAAGTTACTCTGTTCAAATGTTTAAATTTCTGTTCTTCATCCAAGTTTCATTTTTTATTTTTAACAAGTTCAGAGTGTTGGCTGTCTGTATTCAAGTTATATAAAACGAAGGCCTACGGTTAGGCTCATTAAAGATTCCAAGCTGGGGTACCACAAAAGAAGTGATTCCCAGAGGGAAGAATCGTTGCAGTCCAGCATTTTTGTTACCTAAAGCACCACTTACATTGTGTGGAGTCTTAATATGGTAAACAGAAAGTATTATTCTATGCAGGTTCAATGAAATGTTTTGATTTTTTGGTTTCGTTACCCATGAAATGTTTAAACAACACTGTTTCTTTCCAAGCACCCGTGTTTGCATAGCTCCCCGGCACCCTCAAAGTGAATTGTTATATTTAGTGATTTCGTGGGGCAAAGTGAGCATAAAGCTCACCAGCAGAGATTATGATTGTGTTGCAGGAGTGCTTTGAAAGGTTTCCATAAGTGTTTTGTTATGTTTGGAGACATCTTTCATGCTGTGCCTGAGTCATTGCAAAAATCTATTGCAAGCACTGTGAATTCAAGCTGTAGAGCAGCCCTCCTCTATGTAGTAGCAGGGAACAATTTTTTCAGTCACATTTTTAATCTTTAACCTTGCGTAGAATCAAGAAGATCAAAAAAAGATCTGAACAGATGAGAAATAAATAGGCCTCAACTTTCTTGGCAGTATAGATAAAGCACAAGAACATACACTTAAAGATTTATACAAGCTTTACAGCAGCCAGACCCCAAGACTTATCAGAATCAGAACCAGCTTTATTGCCAAGTTCGTGCATACAAACAAGGAATTTGACTCCGGTACACTTTGCTCTTTTGTTCTGTTTTTGCATTGCAAAATATACAAATTTACAATTTACAATGTACAATATACACATATCTAATAGAAAAGGTGCATTTGCAACATCAGTATGCTGTTGTTCTGTACTCTATTGAATGTTCATCAGAGAAACAGCCTGGGGAAAGAAACTGTCTTTGTGGCGGCTGGTTTTAGTGAACAGTGCTCTGTAGCGGCGGCCTGAAGGTAAAACTCTAAACAGTTTATGTGCAGGGTGTGTGGGGTCTGCAGAGATTTTGGCAGCTCTTTTCTTGACCCTAGACCTGTATAAGTCCTGGATGGAGGGAAGGTCAGCTCTGATTATTCTCTCTGCAGTCCTGATTATTCATTGCAGTCTGGACCTGTCCTGTTTTGTGGATGAGCCAAACCACACTGAGATGGATGAAGACAGGACAGACTGAATGATGGCAGTGTAGAAGATGACCAACAGCTCCTGTGGAAGGTTAAACTTCTTGAGTTGCCTCAGGAAGTACAGTCTCTGCTGGGCCTTCTTTCGAACAGTGTCTATGTGTGAAGACCATCTCAGGTCCTCAGAGATGGTGGTTCCTAAGAACCTGAAGTGGTCCACGGCCGATACAGTGTTGTTGAGGATGGTGAGGGGGGTGTATGGGGGTGGTGTTCTCCGAAAGTCCACCACCATTTCCACAGTCTTGAGTGGGTTCAGTTCAAGGTAGTTCTGACCGCACCAGTGTACCAGCCGATCCACCTGCTGTCTGTATGCAGACTCATCACCGTCCAATGACAGTTGTGTCGTCTGCAAACTTAAAGAGTTTCACGGACGAGTCCGATGAGGTGCAGTCATTTGTGTACAGAGAGAAGAGGAGTGGGAATAGAACACACCCCTGGGGGGCACCAGTACTTATTGATCTGGATCGGGAGAAGATGCTCCCCAGTCTCACCTTATGTGAGAGCTTGACCAACAACGTTCAGGTTAGCCAGGAGTCGGACATGCTTTTCTTTGGTCATCAATCTTTATTTGAGTGATAGGAACAAAGTGCTGAAACCTTTTGTTCATTCAGTTTGTCTTATTGAATGATCTCTGGTGTTTCCCCTGTTGCCCACAAGTGTTACAATTTAATAATATCAACAAGAAATGGAAAGTAGAACTGAGAATTTCAACTGTTTAACATCTCACTGAGCATTGTTTAGTTCTGTTTCAGTTCAGTTCAGCCTATTTTGTAAAGCGGCAATTCACAACAAAATCCATTCCAATCATACAAATAGATTCAAAGTCATTTGATACATTCATACACTCCAATTTAAGCTTAGTTATAAAAGAGAGCAGGCTGCATTGTCACTGATGTTGCAGAAATCCATCCTCCTACACAAGCATGTAGCGACAGCGGACAGTACAATGCAAGGTGTCATTAACTTTGCATCAATCTCGCATATTAAGAAAGCATTTGGTGACCTGTGGAAACAACTCCCCTTTAACAGGAAGAAACATCCAGTATAATCTGGCCCCTTGTTAAGGCCTTGTTCTAAAAAATGGACAAATTAGAAAAACTAGTAAGCTTCCAAGACATGGAAAATGTCACTAAACATACAGTAACAGTTAGGTACATTGGAACACGTTTAGATCAAAACTTACTTGCTTTTTACAATGGCCCAGTCAAAGTCCAGATATTTATAAGTGAGGATCTGTGGCAGTACGATAAAACTCCTGTTTACAGATATTCTCCATCCAATCTGACTAAGCTTGAGCTATTTTGCAAAAAACAAAAGCACAAGAAATCTAAAGGTTCTACAAACTCAATACAAATTCACACCATCATTTTATGGATTTTTAATCTGTTAACAATTTTGAAAACTGTGTAACATTTTCCTACCACTTACACGACTTTGGGTTGGCACATAAAATCCCAACAAGTTTGTGATTGTAACATGACAAAATGTAAAAACGTTCAAGAGGTATGAATACTTTGGCAAGCAATTCTATGTAATTATATTAATCATTTTGTAAAAACAGTACATTAGAAACAATCTGACAGTGTTGATTTTGATTGAAAGTGTTGATCCAAGATATTTTATTCCCACTTTGTACACTGCTTTTGTAGTTGCGCTTCCAAATCAATCATTTTGTCACTTTAGGTCTCGGATTTGTCAGCTGTTGGAGACCCAAAACTGATCTTTCAGAGTGGTTTTCTCGAACTGGGCTGAGAAATGGCCAGCTCATGTTTGTTTCAAATCAAAGTGTCCAGAGGAAGTCCGGTACCCTGGTTACAGATAATACCTCAAACATGTCAATGTGGTAAAATATACTCAGTTAATATTCACATTCTGCCTACTTGGATTAGCAACCCTTCAAAAATGTCTTGCCCTGAGAGCCTCCAAAACAAACACTGATCAAACAAGGTGGTGCATGCGGTCACTATTTGAGAGGCCTGTAATAATAATTCCTGATGTACTTTAACAAGCTTTGTAATAGAGACAGATGGCAAACTAAACGAACAAGAGGGAAGAGATTGGAGGAGGCCAACAAAGGATGATTCATACCTGTAGTGCTGAGCAGATTGCAGGGAATGAGATCTTTTCCAAGTGCTGGGAGACAAACAGCTATTAAGAGGAGAAGCAGCTCGCCCCCTTGCTTCACTCTCTCTTCCTCTTTTCATTGGTTTGTGGGAGAAGCTCATTTTCCGCCGTTTTCCACAGAGGACATCTGCCAAAGAGCATTCCAGACCCAGTGATGGCCTGACACGGAGGGCTACTAGCACCCCCTTATCCCCCAAACCACAGTCTGCATGTTTGGAGATGCACGCGCATACATGTTAAAACTGCATACACACTTTTATACACAAACACAGATTCCGGCTGCCAGATCAGAGACAATCAGTTAGGAAATTTCTCTTTTATTCCTTGACTGGTGTGGATACTCATCTGTGCCAGTTTGTGTATTAGGGCCTTCATATCTACTGTGAGCATGTGTGTTAACAGGCAGCCATGATAGGTAGAGAGCAGGTTGTGTGTAAACTACTGGCATGATGCTTCGATCCCTAGGTGTTTTGCTCTGAAACGCAGACCATCAATTTTCAATGAAATTCCACCATTAGTGCAGGTTTGTCCAAATACATGAATCACATCCAAGGTCGGGAACTTAAATATCTAAGGAGATAAGAATGGCAAGAACAAAAAGCACAATGACACAAATGAGCAAGTTTCTGAATGTCAGAGTAATTCAAAACCCTACACCTCAAAGTCAGAGGTGAGCATTTTTATTTTCATTGTAAGGTTTTAAAAACATCCCAGTCACTGTTGTCGTGGACTCAGGAAAAACTGGATTTTCCTCTATGGGAAAGCCCTGGCTCATGAGCAGTATGACTTCAATTAGTAGAAATTAATGTGCATGTACACAGCGGATGCCAACCAGTTTAAAACCCAATAGAAATGCCCATCTCTGCTCAAAGACACTGTCCCAAAAAAGTAAGACTTCAGTTTTAAACATAGGCACCAACACATCTGTTTTACTGAGGCACATAGCACAGAATACATCTTCTGTGTTATGGTAGAATTTCAAAAAGATGGTGAGAGCGTCAAAGCACCTAATGCTCAACTTGAAAAAAATTACCAGGAAGTCAGACTGTTTGGAAGAAAATTTAAATTGAAAAATTAATAAATTATGTGCAGTAGTCTTGTGTGTATTCAAATGGGATTTCATTGTGAAGACAGTTTTGTTTAAGCTTGCCCAATAAAAGTTTAAAACTTTTTGTAAATGTTGCATATACTTGAACAAATTTGAACTCATGAGCTAGCCAGAATGTCTATTTCAACGCTAAATGAAAATATGGCTTTATAGAAGCAATGTGTTTTACTCAAGAGTACTTGAAAGCAGTGAATTAAACCATTAATAAATTAAGAAATGAGGTAATAAAATAAAAATTTGGTCAGAACTTTACTCATGTTCAGACTTTGACCCTGTATTAGTTGTGCAAGTGACCAGCACCATTACTAAAAAGCTTCAGACATTTGCCAACAGTAAATATCTCAACTGTATTCTCAATATAAGGAGGCCTAACGTAAATTCCAGCATCGACCTGTGCACAAGAACAAACCGGAAGCAGATCAGCCTTGATGTGAAGAAGAAAAATTGGATCTAGATAGAATCCACCCTACCCAATCCACCTGGCAGTTTAACACAATAAGGCCTAGACTGGAACTTTGAAGTGAAGAGAAATGTTGAAAAGGCATAACAGATTTGGCAAAAAATGACTGAGTGAGGCAAAGCAAGCCAGAAAGATGTAGGCCCTTTTATGATGTATTTTACTTAGATCTGTGGTTGTTTACCAATGCTCCCCAATAAATCCAAGGGTATAATAAGCTAATTTTAACACATTTACAAGTTTATACATGTTTGCATTTTTTTCTCAATTAGAGAGTACGTTAACATTGGCTTTCTGCCTGTGTGAAAATGTGTTTTAGCACCTTTACAAGGCGATGACACACCTTCTCCTAATGCAAAGATGCCTTTTGCTTCCTATATGCAGAAGTCACCTTGCTGGTAAAAATTTTCTCTAAGACACAGCAAGACAGAGAGCTGTGCTGAATGCCCGCTTACATTTTGCCACTAATAGGTCAAATTTAAATTGGGAAAGCTGTGACCTGCATCATTTGATTAAGCATCTGGTATGTGTGTGTGTGTGTGTGTATATGCGTGTGTGTGTGTTCCTGTCTTGGCATCACAGTGAGAACCATTTTGCCGATTTCACCATCAGATTGAGGACCGTTTGTACCAAAGTGAGGACATTTTGCTGGTCCTCACAACCTATTTTGCTAACGGTTAGGTTTAGGTTAAGGTTAGGGTTAGGCATGCACTGGTAATGGTTAGGTTTAGGGTTATTGTCAGGGCTAGGGCATAGAAAGGGTTGAAAATGACTGAAAATCAATGGAAGTCAATGGGAGTCAACACATGGTCCTCACTACATATAGCAAAACAAGAGTGTGTGTGTGTGTGTGTGTGTTTGTCTGTGAGAGTGTGAGTCCGAGGAAGAGATAAAGGAAGGGAAAGAGAGATGAAGGCGTGGGCAAAGTTTTTCTGTGTATAATTAGAGCCTGATTAGTGTTGAGATAAGCTTAGCCTTTCAAATGACCCAATTACCGCATGTAAATAGGGTAGAGGTGATTTTGGCATTTGTTCTCATCTTTTCTGTCTCAGTCAACTTCACACACACACACATAGACACACACACATAGACACACACACACACACACACACACACACACACACACACAGCAACATATATGCAGTCACAGTGATCGGAGTTGTCTGTGGGGGCCACACACACACACAATGAGCCACTGCGTTACATCCTGAAGAGATGTCAGAATGTCAGGCTGCTGGGGCCGAGGGAGAACCCAACACCACCAAGGCTGTCACGCACTGGAAATTGGACTGCACATGGCCAATTAATAAAAATACCTTAAAACATGGCTGTCAAGCAGGTCTTCCTGAATTTGTGAAACAAGCAATGAACCAGAAAAGGTTCTTCATGTTAATGAACAAGTTTTTTCTTTCTTTGACCATTCATTCCCATATTAAAAAAGGAACTAATTTGACCTGTTGATGTTTGTTATTTAGGAAAACTCAATTGTCCACTGTAGAGGACTGTTCCATTTGCCTGTTAAGAATTTAATGGGGGACAAACATTGAAAAGAGAGAGAGAACAATCAATGGGCAATCAGAAATAGCAACTACAAGATGACAAAACATTATTTGTTGCGTAAGATGACAGGATTTATGCTAATTGCATCAATCAACAACTATAGTCAAGCACAGTTAAAGAGAGGATTATCACCTGTAGAACGGCAAATAAACATCCACCCTTTTACTAAAAGGCCAACCATCATAGGCTGGAGACAAGTGCTGTCATTGCTTTGAAAAGGCCTTTTATAAAAAGGATGTTATGTGAATGCTCAAGATTGCAAGCTAATTATTCAGCTGCTGATGGATTCCCATTCCCAGTTTATACAGTTTGGTCCTTGCACAGGACACGAAGGGTTGTGAGGGAAAAGTGGAAACCCTGCCTGTGAAACAATACTGTGGTGTGATAGCCAAAGTGTTTCACCTTTAAAAAAAACACCCTCATGTATGTGGATTGTTTGGAGCGGAGATTCAAAAATATGTCAGAAACGACCCTTGAATAACAAATGCAGGTTTTAGCAGTTTTTCTGTTTTTTCAAGGGATAATCGCTCTAAACATACCAGTAATATATTTTTAGACCTGTTTTTCTTGACATCAGGTTGGAAGCTAGATTCATTTTCTTGCATCATTTTCCATAAATAATAACATCCCGTAGAACAAAATCCATGCTCTTTTTGCCAAAGTTTATTTATTTTAAAACCTAAAAATCGAAATATAAGTAAATAAGTACGGAGCCCGCGAATGGACATGGGGGAATTTTTTTCTTTTGCGTCTCCACGCAATACTTTTCCGTTCGCTCGCAATACTTTTTGCTTTCCCTCGCAATAGTTGTAAATCACCTTGAGAAAGCTGTGCATTTTGGAACAGCAGCACACATGTCAAACTGCTCACAAAACAAACAGCACAGATATGGCATTGGTAACTTAACACATTTGTCAAATGCAGGTTAACACACAGTCAATAATGCAATGAAATCCTTGGGATAAGAAGAACCGTTCAACTCGCTATAAAAATAAAAGCACTAATGGCATGCAATAAAAAAGTACACATCGTGCAGCAGCAATAAGCTAATAAAGAGTCACAAATGTGGTTTAGTGCAGTATTATTGTCCAACGTTCAATAGTCTGGCAGCTTGTGGATAATAACTGTGTTTAAGTCTTACTGAATATCCTTATATTTAATGCCGATTTCAAATTAAAACTCAATAAATCTCAAAAACAGGTGTAGCGTTATTTCCCTTACGCATAAAGTATTGCAAGCGAACGCAAAAGTATTGCGTGGGGACACAAAAGAAAAAAAATCCTCCATGTCCCCTCGCGGGCTCCATAATATAAGTATGGTTCTTTAAAAATGACAACAAACTTACAATTATATATATATATATATATATATATATATACATACATATATATATATATATATATATATATATATATATACATATATATATATATATATATATATATATATATATATATATATATATGTATGTATATATAGTTATAAGTTGTCTTTTTGCAAGAGGTGAGGTAACATTAACATCGCTAAACAGGTTTTATGTAGCTGCATTCAGGGCAAAAATGTATCTTTGCATTGCAGACATTGCTGACCCCTGTCCTACCCATCCCTTCGGGGGTAGAAAAACTAGACACCAAAAGTGCATGCATTAAAACCTAATTTATTTAGGAGTAACAGTATATATATTACAGGGTCACAAAACACCCAAGGGCTTTCCCCGTGTCCTTAACATTCCAGTCACAAAGTAGAGTCAAAGAGAGTTGTTAATCTTATGTTGCAAATATCAATGCTGGGGTCACTGGAGAGTATGAAACTGTGAAACTCAGTCCTTTCTTTACAAGCAAATTGCGTTCAGTTGTGAGAATGCTGTTAAAGCAAATAATAATGATAAAAAATATTGTTTCTAATCATCATTAAAGAAAAACCATTTAACCTATTAATTCTGTAATAATTATATTTTACTGTTACAATTTGTTTTCCAGAGATGCATAAATATTAACTGAATTTAAAGCTTAATATTTAATCATTATTAATTCATGTCTGCTGACTCACTGACTGTTTACCTAAATATACACAATTTGTGATACATGCTCAGATCCTCTAGATCAGTGGCTCTCAATCTGGTCCTCAGGGCTCACTGTCTATGTGTCTCTGCTCCAGTGCACCCGGTTTAAATAATTGTATTACTCCCTCAGCATGCCATCAAGTGCTGCAGAAGACTGTTAATCACTCATTCATTTAAGGCAGATGTGTTGCAGCTGGGAGACCTCTAAAAACTGCCGGACAGTGTTCTCCAATGAACCTTTTTCTTCAGGATCCAGATGTTAGTTGAGATAAGGAGAATATTTTGACAAACCAACTTATTCTAACTCTTAACTTTGTGAAGTAACCAGAACTTCTTATCAAGTTTCTCGCTTTGGAAAACATTTATACTGTTTTTCCCGCAGCAAAAACAATTAGCACCGTCAGGTAAGTGAATCTTAATCAGGAGCGTCAAAGTGCAGCAAGAGATAAAGTAAAGCTAATGAGAGGTCAGTGCTGAAATATTGGAGTAGTTCCTGCATAAATCCCACAGCCATACAGTCCATGGGCTTTATATATATTGTGTCTAAGTTGCGAAACACGTGCCACAATATTTTTTTCACACTTAAACAAGTTGGAGATAATTTTGTATATTCAGCAGCAACCGATGCATGGAAAGAGTTTTTTTAAACAAGATTAATGACGGCCAAATTTTTTAATAGCAAACCTATTTCAAGAGAAATTTAGATTTTTATTCAAATTTCTTCCTAGTACATTATTAAATATTAATGATAAACAGTATAGTACAATGCATGTTTATTAAGAAAAAATAGGTAAAAATTATACTTTTGTTTTTGCGTTTTCTAGCATATGCTCAATACACAAAACAAAAGTGGGTATAAACAAAGAAGGTTGTTTTAAGATATTTTTCATACAATCTTAGTTTAGCTTGTCTTCATGGAAATACTGCAAATGACTTTCAAAATGTTGACTTTGGAAATTACTTTAGAAATAAATTTCCATGGACGAGGGGCAAATCCAGCATAATAACTGCACCAATGTTGACAGTTTTAAATGTGAAACCCTAAATGTTTGACCTTTTAAGATTTTAGGATGTGTGGCGCAGTTGGTAGCACTGTTGCCTTGCAGCAAGAAGGTCTTGGGTTCGATTCCCGTCCGGGGGTCTTTCCGCATAGAGTTTGCATGTTCTCCCCGTGCATGTGTAGGTTCTCACTGGGTACTCTGGCATCCTCCCACAGTCCAAAGACATGCCTGTTAGGTTAATTGGTCTCTCTAAATTCCCCTTAGGTGTATGAATGAGTGTGTGCATGGTTGTTTGTGTGTTGCCCCGTGACGGACTGGCTACCTGTCCAGGGTGTAGCCCGCCTCTCGCCCATAGACTGCTGGAGATAGGCACCAGCTCCCCCGCGACCCACTATGGAATAAGTGGTAGAAAATGACTGACTGATTTTAGGATGTCACTTAAAGATCCTACATACATTACAACTTTACCTTCTAATGTGCTCTTAAAGCAGTCTAATACCATCAAGAATGAAGAAACAATAGTTGCCTTACCTTCTCAGTGACCTGCTTTTTGCTGCTGTTTGAATGTTTTTCTATGGGGTTACAGAATGGGGACTTTGAACAAAAGTAGATTTGAACAAAACCAAACAGTATTTTGTCAGCCTAAATAAATCAGCGATGCAGGGCTGCTGGTACTGACCTGATTTGTGTCCAGCTGTGGTACATGAGAGGAAAGGATTATTTGCAGCAGACATTTTTCAGCTGTCGTCAAAGCAATTGCACCATTTAAATCTCTCATTAACTCTGCCAGAGATTTATCATCATTTGAATGAGCAACGCTAAATGATCTTTGGGATTATGCTAAGCTAAATCAACCACTAACAAGAGGGGAGCAGCATCTATATTGAGCATCTGAACTATAGCTGTTGCCCTCCCTCCTCTTTCATCCCATCATATTCTATGCTTTTTTTTTTGCCATTTTTACATTTTTTACATTTTTCTTTTGATTTCTGTTTTGCTGTATTTTTTTTTTCCTGAAACATCCCACCACTGCTGCTAATTAGTGTTGATTGTCTATATCTGCTTGTGGGTGTATTTGCCTGCAGCTTGGATCTGTGGAAGCCTAAAGAACACACATTTCGTTTTCATTAAATGCCCTTTTTCATCTTTCTGTGACAGTGCAGGTTTGCGATGTCTGAACGCTTTGCAGGTGTTTATCAGAAACACCCTGCAGAAGGTAACAGTATTATATCCAAATTCATCCAAAATCGTAACTGTGCTGTTCACCAAGCAGACAGACATTCACACACCTACCTATATAATGGTCTGTGCTTCACAGTACATCCCTGTCATCCTCGTCTTCTTTTTTTAGCTACAGTATCACTCTCTCTGCTCTTTTTTCCCTCCCACACCACTGCATTGTGCCTCTCTCCTCTTCCCTATGCTTTCATGTTATAAGACGTCTTCATTCCCTTTGAGCCTGATATTGCCTGTTCCCTCTCTCTCCATCTTCCTTTCCATTACTTTTCCTTCCTTCTCTTACTTTCTCCTTGTGTTTGCCAGAATGAGTGGCAGGTGTCTGTTGCAGATGCCAAGCTGTTCTTGGAAGGCAGTTGTGTCGACAGCCTGAAAAGCAACGTGTGTGCTTCTGCTGGTTCGTCCCCACCCCACCTCACCCCTACTCTTCACTGTGTGTTTGTGTGTGCACATTAATGACTGGGTTGAAGGACTACGAATGAGAGAAAGTGAAAGGACGAAATCTTGTAATTGTATCCTAGCCGTGCTTGATAAAGCTTCCAGCTAATATCTAACCAGGAAAGCTTAGATGTGGACTTGGACAAAAAAAGCTAAGGGAAATGGACTCTAAAGAGAGAGTTAGACAAAGTACCCATGCACATATATACAACATAAAAGAAAAAAAAAGAAATTATTCAATCTTGTTGAAATTTCCACCCATTTTCTATACTCACTTTATCACATGGGGGCTGGTTATGTTGAAATTTGACAGAGTTTTTCCGTTTCCATTAAATTTGTAATGGTGTACACAATGTTAGAGACAGACATTCTCTTTGAGACTTTTTGCATTTTGTTCTGTTACCGCCACAAACTGCAATGTATTTCACTGGGATTCTTTGTGACGAATCAACACAAAGTCATGCATTATTGTGAAATGGAAGGAAAGATGTGGTTTTTTATAAGTTCTTCTAAATAAAACTCTAAACATCGTGGCATTGTGGCATTCAGCCCCCAAAAGTTAGGAGTTAGATTTTAAAATGATATTGCAATTATTAAACATCTCACAAAATCCTGTTCATCTGATAGTTATAAAACTATGGCACAACCAAGCCAACCAAGACATGTTCATACACATACAAGACAATATTAATCATAAAAAACAAAAACAAATTTTCCTTCTATGCACTACTCTGTGTTGGTTTATCACATACAATCCCAGTAAGATATTTTGACTTCTGCAAGGCATTGTGTGTAAAAAAAAGCACACTTTGTGTTGTTTTGATAATTGCATACTAATTTCAGATTTCAGAGAGGAAATTTCAAGTCCTTGCAAAAGGTGTAAAATAGAGTGTCATCAACTCCTTTTTTAACAAGACACTGAGGATTTCACTGTTTTAGTTTTGAAAGCAAGGTGTTTTTTCTTCAGGTTTCATATAAGTCTCTGCCTCCTAAGTTGTAGCGATACTGTGAAAGTTTAACACTTAAAAAAACTTATATATATATATATATATATATATGTATATATAAAAATTTAACTTGGGCATCATGTCTGCCATTTTTCAAAATAACAGACCTGTAGTTGTGACCTGCAGGGATTCCTGGCAATCTGGTACAATTACTGTAATTGTATATAGTCAGTCAGTCATTTTCTACCGCTTCTTCCATAGTGGGTCACAGGGAAGCTGGTGCCTATCTCCAGCAGTCTATGGGCGAGAGGCAGGGTACACCCTGGACAGGTCACCAGTCCATCACAGGGCAACACACAAACAACCATGCACACACTCCTAAGGGCAATTTTGCAAGACCAATTAACCTAACAGGCATGTCTTTGGACTAACATGCAAACTCCATGCAGAAAGAGCACTGGATGGGAATCAAACCCAGGACCTTCTTGCTGCAAGGCAACAGGGCTACCACCTGCGCCACCGTGCAGCCCATAGGCCTGACTGACTACCTGACAGTTCTCTTTAGAGTCAAGTATATTGTTCACAACACTACTTAAACAGTCATATTAGAGGTCTAGAAGGTGTTGTATTTTTGTCTCACATACATCGTCAAGTCTGTAGTTGTACCTCGAACAACTTAACTTAAATAAGCATGTGTTAATGACACACTATTGTAAGTTCTGAATGTTTATATTTCATCCTGTTAAACACCAACAACTGTGTAAAAGGAGCAGATAATTGGTTGTCTTTTATACCACTGCTGCTGTCTGAGCAAGAGCAAAGAACCATTTAGGTCAATATAAAGCATTAACTCTGCTTCAACTATGAACTCTAACATGGTCTTAATAAACCTAAACATTGAAGGTGCTCTAGTATTTTTAAGAGATGCAGTGATACCTTTAACACCCTCACCCTTTTTTTGCCTCAAAACAGGTTTTGAGGCAAAACAAGACAAGTCCAATATGGTGAAAGTCGAGTTGACTAGTCACTGTGATCTTATACAAACGCAGCAGAGAAGATTTTGCAGCAACAGGCTTTATTACCTAAATCTACAGCAAACACCCATTATTAAATTAGATGTAGGTGGTTTTTAAAATAAAAAGCGGTTTATTGGTACGTCATTTTCAGGTTTTGGCAAAAGGAGAACAAAAGCTGGGTACTAGAACTAGTCCAAACCATCAGTTGAGGTTTACAAAGATAATTTCTAATAAATAAAAATCAGATGAAACAAGAACAGTCCCCAGTAAAACAAAGTTTAAGATGTAGTTCACCAAAACTAAAATGTCAAAAGTATGGTTGACCAAAAGGGCTGAAACAAAAAGCTTTCAGTCACTTAACAAATTAAAGCTAAACAAACAAAACACTTCCCAAATTGAAACGTCTGAGCCTGTCTTCAGAAGTTCACAAATGCTTTTAAAGGTACACAAGACAGGGCTCTGAAATAAACTCTTGTTAGCAACCCAGACCTGGCACATACTACATAATTTTACACCCAACAAAGATGCAAGCTGCTCAGATTAAATCAAAACCACCCTCAGTGACAGGTGAGCCAAGTTTAAAAAGAAGGGTCTCTTCTGTGATTGGAAGAGCTGTAAATAAACAGTCCAATCTGGTTCCAGATGTTCATCAGTAGGAGTTAGGAGAAGCCAGCCAATCCCAGACGTGTAACTGCACAGTCTTATGCAAATCAGATGGCCTCAGGCCGTAACAATGCAGAATAAAAAAATAGAACAGAAAAAAACAGGTAGTCTATCTGTTTGCTCTTAGAATTTAACACCATATGTTTTCTTAAATGAATGTGCAAATATGTTGAATTTGTAAAAAAAAAAAAAAAAGCATATTTGCACAAACACAATCTGCCTTTCTTTTTTCTTAATGAAAAAATATGCTGTTTTCTGTCCTTTAAGGTTTATATATTTATAGTTAATGTCTGTAGGATGTGAGATTTGGAAACTGAAGTCACATTCCCTGTTTGTACACACAAACCTGGCCATTAAAGCTGATTCTTCATTTGATTATTTTTGTTGTATTTCAGAAGAGCCCTGCAGATTTTTCATGTGATAGTGGTTGACCCAAAAAGATCATCTTTAGTAAAATACTTCCACAATGTTATAATTTCTACCTGGTGTACATGTTTTGTCACATGTAGTCACGTGAGTGCGTCTATCAGAGCCCTAGAATTGACTAGTCTAATATTCCTCTAGTTGGTGCAACTAGCTTACAGTAGCCATTATTTGATTATCAGTTCCTCTCTTACACTTTGCCTTGGTCTAACAGATAAATGAGGCCAGATGTGCATTTGTTGGCTTAATGTCTAGGTGTGTGAGACGGAAAACTTGAAGCAAGATGTAAATCTAATCTTTGCGCTCCATACACAACTCCACAGTGAACATGAGCTAAATACCGATAAAACATCTACAAGTACTAACAGAAATGATTTAAAAGAAAGCTTTCTACAGGTTCCATGAACTCTGTTAGAAGAAAAATGTCCAAGACGAAAAAAGGTTTTTCAGTGAGACTGACCAATCAGTTTTTGATCCAATCCACCTCTTAAGAGATGAAGTGGGAACACGCTCAGAAGTTAGATAAGAACATCCAACATAAGTGTCCAACCCCACTAATGCAAATCCCTGCAGCCAGGCTCATAGTTTTTATGAAAAGCTTTCCAAGAATAGGGAAATCTGTTATAGCAGCAGATGATTTTTTCTTCCCCTTAAAGTATTTTTCTGGGCATTTTAAGCTTTAATGACAGACAGCTGACAGAGTGCAGTAGCTGCATATGAGAAAAATGAAGCATAGCAGCGTACTGGAGCATTTCTTTCCTTTAGTGCCTCCTTCACTTATTTTAAGGAATCCAAATTGCAAATGATTCACAGCAAACATAAAGCAATAATGCTTAAGCCCATAATGCCTTTGATAAAGGACCTGCATCTGAAAATGTTTCATTTTTATGTTGTTTTCACAATGAGAGCTCAAATGAACACTCATTCTTGAAACATTCACTCAGAAACAAATGACCTGAGTGAAACTAATATTGAGTCATTTGGAAAATGTGTTATAAAGACTGATTCTCAAAGCTTCTCGCTAAGACCTTTCTCATGTTGAGAGGTGGAGTAACATCATCCTAGTGTTGTTCCCAACGGTTTCAGTTACAATTAGCTGCATATTTTCAGAGTGGAGATGAAGAAAGTAGAAAGTTTACAGAAGTAAACAAAAGGAAAAGCTGATGTCACGCATGATGAAACGTGTCCATCCTGGAAGCCTTTGTTTCATAAAAATATGAAAGCAAGAGACCCTTTTACTTCCTAAAACTCTGAATGTCTGTCTCTCAGAGGTTGGACCAAACACTGTTTTGCAACCCTCAAGTCTTTCCACTCAAGTCTCGAGTTAAATTGGATGTCTTGAACTTTGAAATTCCAGTCAGAACACTGATCAATTATGTAGTTCAGTAACAAAATACTAAGAAATTATTTTCAAAAACATATGAATGCTTTTCAAAAGATGCATTTATTTGTCAGAACAAGCAGAAAGTGAAAGTAATGTAAACAAAACCCAGTACTATATATTATAAAGTAGGTACTTTATATGAATAAAAAAATTAATTACCCAGCTCTACAAGAGGACATTCCTTGTTTGTCCTATTGCTGTACCTTACCCATTTCATATTAAAACAATCCCTTTCAAGAAAAGTAAATTTTCTGTTTTTCTGTGTGACTATTCTTACTTAAATCAAACAGATTATCTCCTTAGCATGCAGTCATGTTCTTCGAAGTTCTGCACATTGCTTCATCATTTATTTCAGATGTGTTGACACATCTAAATGTGCAGAACAATCAGCTCTCGAGGACCAAAGTCTGAGATATCTGCTTTAAAATGGCACTGTATGTTAATGGGCATTTTACATGTAAAATTAAAATAAAAATGTCCTGGGCATACAAACACATGTGTTAACATTAATTTGCATGCTCTTATTAGATAACAGAAAATTTGGCAATTGCATTTAAATACATTTTTATCTTAAAATAGTTTATGGGTAAATCTTACAAAAAAGGAAAGATTTGCTTCTTTTCAATTTATTTACAAACCAGCAATAAAAAAGAAACGTTACTACCTCTGAGGTTTACACTGTTTATCAGAACAAACAAGGTAATTATTTAAAAAATATATCTCAAACCAATATTTAGTAAACTGACAAACTGTAGAGCATTTTAATGCATTGTAAAAAATAAACATTAACTGCATTCCAATACGCTATTAATTTCAAATTACTAGTGTACTACGCTGGCATTTATACATACTGTATCTCAATGGTATAAAATTCTCCTTTCTGATCATTTAAGTAGATATTAGATCCAGTCTTAAAAGGAGAAAGGTTGAAAGTTACTGTCTCTCCATCCATAATTCTCAACCCACACATTTTGCAAACAGCAGTTGATTTCCTGTTGACCACCTGAACATGTATCTAAACTAATGAAATGAGCTAAAGAAGTGGTTCTAAATCCTAGTCCTCGGGGCCCACTGTTCTCCATGTTTTAGATGTGTCTCTGCTCCAGCACACCTGATTCAAATGATTGCATTGCCTCCTCAGCATGCCATCAAGCACTGCAGAAGCCTGAAAATCACTCATTCATTCAAGTGAATCGTGTGGTGGCGAGGAAACACCTAAAACATGCAGCACAGTGGATCCTGAAGACCAGGATTGAGAACCAATGAACCTAAGGCATTGTAATTGGGGGTTTCACTTATCATTCCATGCTTTTTTGTATGTAGAATTAAATTATTCTAGTCTAAATTTAGTAAATTTTATTAAAGTTGTATGTATGAGTTACACATTTGCTTAAATTATGTTTTCTGGTGTAAAATATCAAGTATTTAAATTCAAAAGTTTCAAGTTCAAGTTAATTTACAAGTCTTTGGGTTTAAAGTTGAGATTTTGTGATTTTTATCATCTCAATCCCAAAGTAGGCAGTTTTGTGACTCAAGTATGACTCGACTCCAAGTTACATGACTAGTTCACACCTCTATTGTCTCTTTTTTTAGCCACCTTAACATCTATTGCTCCTGTTCCTGCAGTAATTCATTGTTTTGCAAGGCAGATTATTAATGAATATAATGTTTTAGATTACAATCTCTGTTTTTAATGTTTAAACATCTGCACTTAATTTACAAGAATACATAAAAATAGAACATAGAGAAGGCCAGCCTGATTGGAAAAACTAGATGGGACAAAGTCAAAATCAGATAGAAATGATAAAGAAAAAAGTAAACCAAAAAAAATGGAAGACTGCAGGCATGAACAAATGGCAGTGAGGGACTGAAAGCAATTGGAAATTCAAACTAATGCTCAGAGCGCTTATTATCACCATGTGTAAAGCAGATTTCCACGGGAGACAATTTGTTTAATAATTACAATGGATACAGTGGGAGAAACATTATTGTTTGATTCAGTTTGTAAACTTATACTATCACGCAATTTGTGACACATCTAATATAGGAACCTCTAAATTTTCTTTTTTGAACAAAATGTGAATCATTTATATATAAAAACAATTGCACCCTTTGTAAGAAACTGAAAGACATATGTACACAATCTATGGTTCATAGCCTCGTGCACACAGAGTTCTGTTACTAACAGCAGTTTTACACCTAATTAGCAGACACAGCAGGAGGAATGAAGCAGCAGATGAAGATAAAGCGGTAGAGGAAGACAACTGTTCTGGAGAAACCAGACATAGAGTCATAAAACAACCATGCAGACACAGCTGAACCGGCAAAGCAAAAGAGAAGGGGAGAAAAGAGGTAGAACAGAGAGATGAAATCATGACAGCCTTCAGGGCTGAATATCTGCTATATAGTCACTTTACAAGGAAAACTACTGACCAATTAGACCGACAGGCCTGTTGGACTGTAATAAAAATAAGTGCGTAAAACTGATGAAAGAACAGAATAGCAGAAGATGATGTACTTAATATATTTTGATCAATTTGGCATAGTGAAACAAATGTTGTTTGATTGATTATATTACTGTTAATCACCTGTTATTCTCTTCTTAACCTTTCTATGAGTCTATAAATACAAAAACATCATGTTTGTCTCCTGACGTGTCTTTGAGACATTTGTTTAAATTTTCATAATATTGGAGTATCAGTGCACACGGTTAAACTGCACATCTGTGAAGAAGCCATTAAGGGTAAATGATTTCTACAGGTTTTGGAGGAAGTTGTATTACAAACCAGATGGCAGTTTTTGTCTTCCATCTGAGTCTGTGACAAAGCATATCTGCAGTCATTATAACAACTGTGTGGTTTTAGGTAAGCAGCAAGAACACAAAACATATATCACTTTTAAGGAGTTAGTGGCATCAGTTCCCAAACATGGGGCAGTGCTCTGCATGTTGGTTCTTTTGCTGAAGATAAGGATTAAGAGAAAATTACTAAAAATGCTGACATACATTTACATTCTGTACTGACGTAATGGATGGAAACGGAAACAATGCAGTGCAGGATGTCACAGAGACAGCTTAAATTAAGTCATTGCTTCTCTAGCAAGGAGACCAAAAACCTGACTGGATCACAAGAGAAGAGTACTGGACTAATATACTATTTGCACAGGTTTACCTGTGTAGTCGTGCAGCTCATCTGGTAGACTGTGCTGGTCAGATCTGAGTTTTAAGCCCACTTATTCAAATGTTTTCTAATTCTTGTCGATGTCAGGGAAAAAAAAGGTCTGAATTTACAATTATAAATATTAAAAAAACAGCAGATTTTGAAATATTCAGTTTTAGCTCAGATGTCTATGGATGTATTTTAACTAAAAAAGAGTTATCCACTGAGGTGATGCATATCTGAGTTAAAACCCAAAGGAATAATTAGTGTTACTGTCATGATCTCAAGGTGTGTAAGTTTCTTTATGGATCTGTTTCTCCCCTCATGTGTTTGTTCTCTAGTTGTTTTTTAAATCATTCATTGTAGATTAGGTTCATAGTTGCCTTCCTTGTACTTACCTGTGTTCGCACTCTTCTGTATTAATTTTACTCCCTTCTTCAGTTGCCCTACATTCCCTCTGCCACCAACTGTTCCACATTGCATCTGATTAGATCTTCTAGTTTATTGGTCATTTCTCCACCCTGCTTTTGTATTTAAACTTTGGTTTTTATTGCTCGTCATTGGATCCTACTGTTGGTTTACATGCTCCATGTCACTGTTAGCCCACCAGCTCCATGCCTGTAACTCTGCCCGTGTTCCATGCCCTACGTCTCTGTGTAAAGTATCAGTTCCGTTTTTTATTAAATAACTTCAACTCACTGTGTGGCTCTGACGCTCCTGCTTGCACTTTGGTCCTGCACAACCTCAGCACATTATGATAGCGACCGCTACCACTGTGAAAAAGTTAGTTACCCTGGAGACTAAATCAAGGCTAAAAAAAAGTTAATGCTTATCCCTAATTTCTCTAGAAACTCCCCCTATTGGTTGAAGAACATAACATCTGGACAAAAGAAACACAATTTCAACTCCTTATGAATTTTAACATATATGACATACAGAAATGACTTGTTTACTCATTGTGCAACTTTTAAATATAATAGCTGTATTTAAAATACATCTTAAATTGAAGTGTTTAGCAGATAGCAGACAGTTGAAACTAAGACAAAATGTACTATGGGTTATAAAGCAGTTTAGTTGTCTAAATCATTTGTTTCTGATACTTAACATTTAATTAATATTCCAGATTAAGTTGTAAAAACGTGCGAACTCACAAATAATTAGCAGTTGTTGTCTGACCACTCTAATAATAAATATTCTTTATTACACTTTATTATTGTATTATTATACAATATGAAAGTGTTGATTTGGTTTGAGCAAAAAGAATTGAAAAAAGAATTAGGTTGTCAATACGGCCGCTACTGATGTTTTTCTTTTAACTTTTTCAGAAGAAAGAGTCAGATATGTCAAATGCAACATATGTCTTGTCACAGACATACCGACAAACATTGCCACACACACATTATGTTACCAGGTCATGCAGCTGTGGGATTATACTCTGGAGTCCTCTGCTAACATGTGAGAACATGTCGCTCTTTAATAGAGCATTGCAGGGGCATCTGTCAATCACATCTGCCGATTTTCCTGTAACATGATCTCCTTTACTTCCCTAAGAGGATGCTCATTGATATAATGCAATGGCCGCTAATCTAAGTGCTTTTAGAAAGACCAAATATGTATACGTATTAACTGGATCCTTGCTGTGGTTTCAAATTAAATGGAGGGAACATATATGCACTCACAGGGTTGAACGAATGATGTTGAGGTTGGATTTTTATCTCTGGTTCAATCCAGATCTTACTCCAAGATCAGTGTGTCTCCACCCTCCACTCCTTTCACCCACTTTTTTTTTTCTTCTCTCGCTCTATTTCTAGCTCTAAGAAACATCAAACACTAAAATGATCCAAGGCAGGGAAAAATAGTCAAATAAATATAAAAATAAATGAGTGAGATGAGGGGAATCTGATAACAGAAAAGTAATACCCACGTCAGATGTCTGCTGTGGATCTTCTCAACCCCCCCATTTTTTTGCCTTCCTTCCTCACTCCTTTTTGGCTTTCCCTTATTGTGGGAACGTATTACAGGTGTGTGGCGTATTGTAAGCAGGAGAAACATCGATTTTCTGTCGGCTTTAGAGGATAACCAAAGGATATAACGCTGTGCATGTTAGGCAGATGTGTGTGCAGTACTGTCATGACTGTTGCAGGGAATGTGAACATAAGATGTATACACCTCTCTTAAAACTGTACCACCACACAATAAAAATGGTACTCAAAAAATTTCTTGGAAATATGTAAAGATTTGTAAAAAGTTTAGAGTGAAGACAGTAGTAAAAGGTAGGCAAACCCATTGGGAATGGTAAGTTTTGAGTTTGTGTGTGTGAGAGAAAATCATGTCAGCAGTGTATCTTTTGTCCCACATAGAACAGTTCCCGTTTAAATCCTTGTAAACTGACTACATTCAGTGTTTCATTAAAGATGTGTCTGATAACAGAAGCTCTGCTGTATGAATTTCATTAACTCTCCTCTTTCTCTCCCTTCCTCTCTCTTTGTTCTCTCAGGTTATGGGGGGGTGGAGCTACTGCTGGTCCTGTGGGGCCTGGATCTCTCCCAGCCCTGCCCTCGTCACTGCATCTGCTACACCTCGCCCAGCACCGTTTCCTGCCAGGCCCACAACTTCCACGCCGTGCCCGAGGGCATCCCCGCTCAAAGCGAGCGGGTCTTCTTACAAAACAACAAGATCCAGCGGCTCCTCCGAGGCCACTTCTCGCCCACCACCACCATGCTGTGGCTGTACTCCAACAACATTTCCTACGTACAGCCGTCCACGTTCCACGGCTTCGACCGGCTGGAAGAGCTCGACCTGGGGGATAATCGGCACCTGAAGGCCGTCGCCTCGGACACCTTTATGGGTCTGGGTCGGTTACACGCCCTGCACCTGTACCACTGTGGCCTGATCAGCCTGCCTCCAGGGATCTTCGCAGGCCTGCATAATCTCCAGTATCTCTACCTACAGGTACTGCCAGCTTTTATCTGTGCTGTTTACTTTTACATCTGCATTCCTTACACTGTAGGGTTTTTATGGTGTTACCCATACTTAGGCATGCTTTCGCACCTACTGCCCGAAATTCGACACTAATAAAATGCCAGTAGCAGATAAAATGATTTACCCATCAACGGAAGCCTGATCCTGCAAAGCATATAGCCAGGGAGAAAAAATCATCAAATACACAACATATTACAGATAACCCAACAAAACAGAAACCACCAAAACATACATAAACCATTTTACATAACAACATGCACAGCATATTGCCCTGATATCTTATTTCCTTTGAAGTCGGACCTGATGATTCTGATTTTCTTTTATGGATTGAAACTTATAAGAGAATGTGTTATGGGTTCTTTGATAGAAGGTACTTTTGAATCCAACATAAAATAAAGGCAGAATAAACCCGTTTAAGCATCCAAACATATGTCAGTAAGACCCCATAAAATGCATCAAAGCAATACATTTTAGGTGATACATTTATGGACCTAAAATGATAAGAGTTCTTAGTTTTAGTGTATTTAAGATATAAAAAAAAATTATTCTGTATTTGACCTGACAGCCAATGATTAGAGCCAATAGAGCGACTCTATAGCCAATTCATAGATGCAAAAACCATTAACTAGGTACAAATGATATGAAAGGTATCATGATTACTGTGTGCAAATTCACCACAATTAAATGTATTATTTACTTAAAATGTGGTGAAATATGCAAAAAGTGTACAGGCTAAGAGTGAAGTCAGCAAAAATGTATTTATCAACATCATTATTAACATAATTATAATAATAATAATATAAAATGTAAAAAAAAAAAAAAAGTTTATTGCAATAACAGTTATTATTATATTATTAGTAGTAATTGCAAATTTGACAACTGCCCGTTATGAAATGATGTCACAGAGAAGTATGTGTGCAGACCAAACAAACAATGCACCCTGCATTCAGACTGCTGAGGTTTATCTGCTGTATTGACCCTTTTACCGGAGTAGAAATTCACTGAACTGCCTCAGACAAAAAGCTTTTTATTGTTTTGTCAGTTCTGCTGAGCATCAGCCCGCCCTTGACTACAATGCTGGTTGTCCATGAAATCTGAAACAAGGGGTAAAACTCACAGCCTCACATGTTCACGCTTAGAACATTCATAGTTTTGTGCAACTGCTCATGAAATCTACCAAATAGCCAAACCAGTTTGTTTGATATGACCTCGCCTAACCCCATTTTTACTGACTCCTCAAACAGAAACAATCACATGAAGACATGCACAAATCATTTTAGTGACCTCCAAAACAGCTCAGCGTATTTTATAGCCTCTGTGAGCCGCGCAGATTACCAGTAATCCTACAAACCTGCATAGTTCATCTTTTCCCTGGAATTCATAGTGTACAACTGTGTGAAGGTAATCTTTATGACAAACAAACATTTTACTGTGTGGTATAATGCAAATATTGTGTTTATTATAAAATGCAAGATCAGCCTACTGTTGAAAACCAATACATTGCTTTAAAGCCACTATTCCAATAAAGAATACTAAACATTACTGGAAATAACTTGAAGGTTATTGTAAGTGATCCATAACCAACTTAAAGATTCTTTTTTTTTGTCTATCTTCCCTCTTATTTTCTAGGATAACAAATTAGAGTTCTTAGAGGATGATTTATTCATTGACCTTCTGAACCTAAGTCATCTCTTCCTGCATGGAAATCGACTTTGGAGTCTTCGCCAAAACACCTTCAGAGGACTGGGGGTCTTGGATCGACTCCTTCTGCACCAGAACCGAATCCAGTGGGTTGATCGGCAAGCTTTTCATGACCTTCGGCGCCTCACCACGCTCTTCCTGTTTAATAACTCCATCACCGAGCTATCCGGTGTCACCCTGATGCAGCTGCCCGCCCTGGAGTACCTGCGTCTGAACGACAACCCTTGGGAATGTGACTGCAAGGCCCTATCACTCTGGGACTGGCTACAGAGGTTTAGGGGCTCCACCTCCACTCTGATCTGTGTTTCTCCGCCGGAGCTGGCAGGAAAGGACATGAAGAATGTGAAGAAGGAAGAGCTACCCAGCTGCTTGTCAAATGAGGGCCACGGAAGAGGTACCTCAGGAGGGGAGATGGAGCATGGAGACTATTTAAACCAACTGAACTGCCACAGAAACCATCCCAACCATCATCAGCAGCCTTACCTGCCGCATGGGGACCAGCACAATGTGCTTTCACCTTCACCCCAGCCGCGACCGCCAAAGGGAAGCCGCAAAAACTGTACCCGCCGGGGCCGCAAGGCAAAAGTGGGGCTCAATGAGGTGCAGGTTCTTCAGCATGGGGTTGAGAAGGACTACTCTCCAGACGGAGATAAATACGACATGTCTGGATCCTCAAGAAGGAGGAACAAGTGCATCCCCAGAACTTCTGTTGGTCCACCAAGTGGAGTCCAGAGAGCTAATAATAACACAGGGTCCCACTCAGCAGTATACATTCCCTGTTTGTCATCAGCTCTGCTTCTGTCAATCTATTTTGTGATCCTGCGCTGAATCAGGACCAGGACACTCGTGTGCTTATGATGCAACCTTATGATTAATGCTCCTAAAAAAACACCCTGTTCTGGCTATTTAAGGAGATATATATGGATAACCAAGTGTGTACTTGACACTGTATTGAGAACATTATGGAGTATTCCTGTGGTAAAAATGCAAGAACCTTCCTTAAGTCAAAAAATGGAGTCAGGGAAAACAGTTTAGCCCATTGTTTTGATGATGTCAGCATAGAAACAACAGGGAAACTTCTGTCTCTTTGGCATCAGTCACTTCATCAAAATTATGTACTCATGACAACTGTACAGCCTCATGAAATAATGAGCCAATTATTCATTCAAATAAACGTAAGAGCATGGTAAGTATCAAAACAGTTAACCCTCTTGACTCAATAGTGCTCTCACAGCACAGCCTTGATCTGTCACTCACACTAGGACAAAGACAGTCATTTAAAGCTGCCTCTGTGCTCACTCAACAGCACCTTAAGATTAGGAAACAAAGTACCGCAGACACTGGTGGCATGAAAATGAGTCATTGTGAAGAGTTTCAGCAGTAATAGCTGTAATCACTATCAATCTGCCAGCAAATTGGCTCTGCTTCCATGTCTCGCAGTAGTTTTAATGCACATCTGTACACTTCGGCATCTAAATAATACAGCTGAAATTGTCACACAGCAATATAAGTGTCAATTTGTCAAATCAGTCCAGTTGAAAGCTATCGTTTATCCTCAACTTTGCATACAAACCTAAAAGCCATTCCAAGCCAACAAATTGTTTTAAAAGCCAACTGGTCCCATTCAGTGTCCTAGAGTGAGTGAATATTTCTGAGAAACTGTTGTATGACTGGGGGTGTAAAGTGGAAAAAGAAAAAAAAAATACTCTAAAGCCATGCGGGTAACACGAAGCTAGATAACAAGAGTGCCTAATCGGACCCAGTAATCAGTAAGAACAACATCTGGAGGCAAGAGACGACTTCATTCACTCCCACCTTCTCTTGCTTGAGTACCTCTCTGCAGGAAAAGAAAAAGCTAAGGATTTAGCCTAGGTCATATAACTTCTCATTCACTAAAACTAATGTGCACTTCTCTCTGTAATGCTGTGTATTGTTCAAAAGCACCATTCAGTCCAAACAGTCACAAGAAACAGATTCTGTGTCAGAGGTCTGATCAGCCTCTGTTGAGTAAAACGTCAGATCAGAGTCGGTGAAGCATGAAGGAGCGAATGGACTTCTCTGGTGTGTTAACGAGGACTTGTTGATCTGCAAGCCTGTCTGAAGAGTTGGATTTTTATCGCTGCTAGGTCTGAAGAGAGAAAATCCCTACGACCCTTTTGGAAGCTATGGGCTCTTCTTAAAGAATTACCAATGACAGAAGGAACCCTGGGACACAGGACCCCTTTTGATAACAGGGTAGTTCCAGCATGGTCTTCCCCCTGAAAAAAAAAAAGATTAACCACGTTCACAGCTCACTGCAAACCTCTATGCCGAGTTAGTCCAGGGTGAGCCAAGAACCAGAGACTCACTCGGATTTCCTTTAGACATTCTGTTTTTCTGTGTAACTCACCAAAGGTCTCAAGAGCTCAACTGCAAGAGGTGGAAACCAGTTGGTAAAGCAAAATAATCCATTATTTCCTACAGCACAACAAAGCAGTGACATCACTATTTGAACTAGTTGCTCCTTTTAAGTAGAGATGCACCAAGAAATTGACTGGTGACAGGAAGTGGACGGTTTTCAGCTGGATTGGCCGAAACAGATGACCAGCAACTGGAAACTCGAAAATTCTGATCACTTTCTTATCACTGAGTAAGCACTAGTGGCTTACTGCTGCACTAGCAAGAACATTTAATAGTGTGGATGCTGTTACTGAGTGAAGAAGACTCAAAGTTAGGTTCACGTTTAAAAAAACAGCACAGAAGCTACTTAAAAAGAAATTAGTTTTGAGACATGTCTGTAGTTCTTTCAGGTTGCAAGAAAGGGAGCAAGTTTGATTTTTAGCTGATAACAGGAAGTCTGAGTTCAGCACAATTGCTCCGTTCTATCCCTTGAAACTTCCTCATTCTTCTATGGAACATGCTGGATTTGAAAATGTTGGTAGCCTTTTGGAAATCTCAAAGTTAAAGGGATAGTTTGGATTGCTTAAGCAAAGTTCTGTGAACTTATCAGTAACAGCTGTCTTTTCTGCTGCAGACAGATGTCATTTCTCAGATTTGTAAAAAGTTAAATCCTCAAAGCGAATCAGATTAACTATCTGCTTATACCTATTTTGGCCATTTAAAATAACTCAAACTGAAAATGTTCACATCTATGTGACACAGTTCTGTTGACTGTCTACACTTTCGCAACACTGTTGTTGAATCTGTTGCAGTTTTCTTAGCTGATTGACGTCCATATCACTATGCTAAAGTTACCTTAATAAAGACTGTCAGCTGTATCAATCTGCCTCATCTACTGCCACTCACAAAGGCCCTGGCATGGTTCTCCAGATCCATGAACTTGAACTGCTTGGACGTCGTGAACCCCTGATCTTGTCATTTTTTGCTCAGCTGAACGACCATGTTCCAACTAAAGATCTGGAGTCTCATTGTCCTGTGATGAGCTGGACACATGTCTAGGGTGTACTCAACCTCTTGCTCATTGACCACTGGTTATAATCACTGTATTATTCTGATCGGTGCATCTCTACTTATGACCAAACAATGACTAAGCTTAAAAAACATTACAATCATAACAGGCTGTTACAAAAAGCTCCAAAATGTGTGGTCCAGTTTGCAGACTACCTATAGGAACTGGTTTGTAGAGGAATCCAAGGGCAGGGACTATAATTGTACCCCGCTTGTGTGTTTTTCCAGCTGAGCCCCACCTTTTCATGTCTATCTTGATGTCAGGACATTCAGTGGCCTGTTACTATAGTGTCACTGTCCTGACAAATAAGATTCTAGGCCCCTATACCAGTGAACTTTGTTTGTGCTGCTGTAAATCAAGAGGTGATGTAAATTGTGTCTGTTTATTCTCGTGAGAATGAATTTTGTAATAAAACAAAAATAAATAAAAGGGAAGAAAAAGTGGAGAAGTGACACTCTCTGTCACATCTCACTTGTTCCTATAAAAAATGTACAGAGAGCTAAAGGCTGGAACTTTGTTATTTTTATAACATTCTTATAATCGCTTATTTGTTTGGATTTCACTCTTTTTGTCTTGCTGAGTCACTCAAGATAAACAACACACTGCACTGTCCTACGTGCTTCTCCTCCTTATGTCTTTCCTTGCTTTCCATTTGTCATTCTCCTTCTCCATCTTTCCTCCTCCTTGTTTCTCTTTACCGTCTCATCTTCCTCTGCTGCCGTTCCCTCTTTTCAATGAGCACACACAGACACACACACAAGCACACACACACACACACATATACACATACACACACATGTCTGTGTATTATTTTCCTCTACTTCTTTGTGGAACCCAAATGTTTTCTATGTGGTTATCAAACAATGCCAGACTGAAGCTGTTTATAAATAACATTAAACAGATAGTGTCCTCAAACGGCTGAGGTGGTCTCTGTTTGTTTGCCTTCTTTTGTTCGGGCAAGTGTGCACATCTGTCTGAGTGTGTGGTTAATAGACATACCTCTAAATGAGCCCTGAGGCTGCATGATAAGGCAATGAAAGGAAAGAAAATGGTCAAAAACTAAAAGGCAATAAAAAAAAGATAATTGAATACATGCATTCATCTGCTACGAAGGGGAAAAAGCACACTCACATTTAACAAGGGTAGATGTTGCCCCGCCCTCCTCCCCCCATGTCCTACATTTGGCCACACATTTAGCAGCCTCATATGAAATATGCATTAAAGTGACTGTGAGTTTATACACATAATACACACACCTGTCGAGGTGTATCAGCTGTGAGGATTAAGGGGGAGGTGTCCAGTGTCAGGTCAAGGTGAGGTCACATAAGGCACTGGGACGTAAATGTTTCCTCATGCTTTATATTCATGTGTTTGTGTTTGTCCACCATGTAGGCCCGCCTGTCATGGCACATCCAGCCTGACAGCCGATTGGGGTGCGGAGTGGAAAGTATCACTACTCTGTTTGTAAAACAGAGCTGACAATGAGAAGAGAAAGAGAATGAGTGAGGATTTAAACACAAAGGGATGGAGAAATCTGTGCAAGAGGTCTGCCAAGTATTTATCAGTGTCAAACATGTAGAGGTGCTTTGCATGACGCAAGCTGATGTTTGAAGGCCAAATACCATCATGTTTTAACACCCACAAATCTATGTATCTATGCAAAATAAAGAAATCAGGGTCAACCTTAACATTTTTAAAGCATGTAATTCAGTTTAAATACACTATTTTCTGAAACAATAAGTGTCTTTAAGTCACACCTTGCAGATATGCAGGTATATCTACAAAATTTATATTTGTGTCGCTCATTTCAGAAAGTGCAACTCATATGTAGGTTCATTACACATAGAGTAAAATATTTCCACTCTTTATTTCTTGCAGTTTTGATGATTATGGCTCCCATATAATGAAAACACAAAATCCTGTGTCTTAAAAAATTATAATATTGTGAAAATATTAGATATTAGAAACTCATGGTGTCACACTCTAATCAGCTGAATAACCTTAAACTGCTCAAGACTGCTGACTTGACAGATGTGCAAAAGGCAGTCATTGACACCTTCCACAAGGAGGGTAACCAACAAAAGGTCATTGCTAAAGAAGCTGGTTGTTCACACAGTGCTGTATCCGGGCGTATTCACAGAAAGTTGAGTGAAAGGAAAAAATGTGGTAGGCGAAGGTGAACAAGCATCTTGGAGAACCGCAGCCTAGAGAGGTTTGTCAAGAAAAATCAATTCAGTAATATCGGGGAGCTTCAAAGGAGTGGACTAAGACTGGAGTCAGAGCATCAAGAGCCACTAAATACAGACGAATCCTACACATAGGCTACAAATGTCTTACCTGGGCTAAGGAGAAAAGGAACTGGACTGTTGCTCAGTGGTCCAACAATGCAGATGACCTTAGAGCTGCAATCAAAGCAACCTGGGCTTCAATTACACCTCAGCAGAACCACAGACTGACTAAATAAATTCAAGCACAAGAAGCCCCACCAAGTACTGAGTGCATAGAAAGGTACATACTTTTGAGAAGCCTGACATTTCTACTTATATCTTTTTTTACGGCTTTATGTAATGCTTGAATTTTCTGAGACACTAAATTCATTATCTGTAAGCCACTATCAGAATCACAAGAAATAAACACTTGAAATATTTCACACTATGTGAAATATGAGTTTTACTTTCTGAAAAGGGGGACAAAAATTTTTGAACTTTTTTATGATACTCTAATTTTATGAAATGTAGATGGCTACATCTGTCATATGTCACTGCGCCATCTGTAAATCTGTCAGGTTTGGTTTTTGTGAGAGCAGCAGAAGAACACTTTACAGATGCACAAGTAAGGTTACCAGTAGCTTATTGTAAAGTTTAAATATTGATGTTAAGAGGCAGCAAATCAAAGCATAAAATCTGGGAATGGCTTTGTAAGTTGATGCTAATAGTCTTAGGAGTACTGTGAGTCCAGGGGTAGATGAGTGTGATAGAGGACAGGTAGGTGGCACTGAGCAGTTGGTTTGTTTTTGATTTTAGGGCAAACAGGCAGAGTATGGTAAGTTGTGTAATTTATAGATTCAGTTGCAAGCCCCATAGAGATTTGTAAGTTTCCTGGGCAGAAGAGTGAGGAGTATTATCGAATCAGGACGTAAGACTGAAGGGATGGTCAGGTGGAGATACAAGGTAGACTCCAGGTAGGTAATTTGTAACCAAGGCGGATAATCTGGCACCAAATGGGAGCCCAGTTTATCTTCTTATACTATTTCTTGATTAGTTGATAGTATGCAGGTGGGAGAGAAGGATACCAGGAGCTCCCCAGTCCTAAGGAGATCAACAGCTATGGAAAGGAGGAGGAGAGAATTCTTGTAGTCCTGCGACCCTAAGCAATGTGGGTCTTAAGAGGCTGAGCAGTTTTACCAACACATGCTAATTCACTGGAGCATTTTAACAGGTAAATAACGTCAGAAGTAGAACATGATAGGAAGAAAAAAAACTCCAAAGTACATTAAGGAGAGGGTATGTATAGGATTCCTATCCCATCTTTCCATGTCTAGATTATGGCTTCTGAAAGTATGGAAAGTTTTTTATTATACCAACAGAAGAAAAGGGCAGACATGTCAGTGATGGCCTATACTGGGGACCTTTCTGTGGGGTTAGGATTTGCTAGCTGCGTTATTTGCACTGCACCCCACACACCTTCAGTGGCTTCCTCTAGAACTGACAGTTTTTAAGTTGTAAAAAAACGTAATCATAATTTAACTTTATGCATTTATGCGACTTAAACATTTACATATATATTATACACTCGTTGGACATATTGTTAAATATATTTGTTTTATAAAGTTGCATATGTCTATGTTTATATATATTAATACCTCTCATGTAACTACTTTGTTATAATTAATTAAATCCTTATTATTATTAATTAATATTATTGTCATTGGCAATATTGTATTCAATGGTGGTTTCTTTCTATACTGTCAGTACCTGTGTTTTTGTTTAATTTTTTGTCACATTAATCATTACAGTACTGCACTATACACAACTATAGCCCTTTTACCACAAGTACCTACTCAGCTCGACGTTTGGTGATAGTACTTGGTACCACATCCTTTTTTTGGTATCTACTCAGCCACGGTTCCAAGCCAGCCAATTCGAGCTGAAAAAGCGACAGTAAAAAGCTGCTGGTCACTGATTTACTAGGGAGTTTTAAAAGCTTGCGACAGTGACTGCCTATTACAAGATTTAAGGTAAATGGCAACACCTAAATCAACCCCATGGTCCAACGACATGACGCAGACATTTTTGTGCTTGCTGGCTGATGAGAAAGTACAGAGGGAGCTAGACAGAGCAACCCGAAATGAGAAAATATTCATTTGTGTTGCACACAAATCACGTCACGTTACTTTTCGGGCCGCCTTTCTTTGACGACCCTACTCATATTACTCAATTGTAATGAAAAACATCCAAAACCATGTAAAGTCAAGTAGAGTAAAGTAGGAAATAGAAAACAAATGGAAAGACTCAAAATGGACTACTCGGGACTCGGTTTAAGTGCATTTATGTCCTTTTTGGGTTTCTTGCTGTTTTTGTCTGGTCGTTTTCACAGCTCTTATTTACCTCACAATAAAAATAAATAAATAAACTATACTTCTGCTAGAATATTACCAGTGTTTTTGCCCTTTTGTCTTAGAATGTGCAAAACTGAAGGTAACAAAGCTTTCAACAATTTTCTTTATTAATTGTACAATTAATCTTAACTCATGAGAAAAACAAAGTTTTACATATTACAGAGCTGTTGATTCCTCAAAACTGAAGTTATTACTGTTTAGATTAAAGCAGGTCACATATAAATAAGACTCAGCCCTTGGAACTTGTTTACATAGCTTTAATTTAAATGTTTTATTGATAAAGCTGAATGTTGTTATTTTCAAACATAAATGAAATAGAATTGTTAAAGAAAAAGACTGGCAGGGTGAAGGAAGTAAGATCCATCTATAGAAAAAAACACTAAAAAATAAACAATAAAAAGCCACATTAAAGCTGCAAGGGAAAAAGGCAATGAGGATTTTAAAGATTCCCGACTCCTTATTAAGGAAAGCAAGTGAGACAGTAAAAGCAGAAGAAAGAAAGGTCAGGAAGAAAGAAAACTATGATGAATGTGACATATAAATAAAACGTTAAGGACAAAGAGAATAACAAAGTGAGTAAAGAGAGAAGAACAAAGCAAAAAAGGCGAGTGAGGAAAATATTAAGATAAATGACTGGGGTGGTGAAAAGCAGGATAAATGCATAAAAAGAAATGTTGAAACAACATAAAGGAAAAAATAATACATAAACAGAAGTTGACAGAAGGAACGGGAAATCAAAGGGTACGAAGGCTGCTGTTAAGAGTCAGAGAACTGTGAGAGTTTACGGAAAGAAAAAATTAAAGAAGAGAGGGATGCGCGGAGAAAGTGAGAAATCATCCAGAGACGCATGTACGCAGTCTCCATGATCAAACACAAGAACAGCTCATCCAGTCCCTAAGCTGGGTATCTGAAATAGCCGCCTGTGAATATTTATATATGCCTGTGTTCCCTTCCAAAGGCAAAGGGGCCAGGCAAAATTGATTTCTCTCAGTGTGAATCCCACAAGAGTTGAGGCTCAGAAAAAGAAAAGCAAAGCAGAAAAGAAAAGAAAAGAAAAAGGGAAATCATAGAAATGAAGAAGAAATTGTCCATGTGTCTGCGCAATATACTGAACCTTTTTTGGACTGTTTTGATCCTGTGAAGCTTCCTGAGTTATCAGAAATATTAGCTTCATCTAAACCTTCAACTTGTATGTTAGACCCAATCCCAACCACATTATTTAAGGAAGTGTTCCCTCTGATTACCAGCCCCATTTTAGATATGATTAATCTATCTTTAGTAAATGGATATGTACCACAGGCTTTTAAGTTAGCTGTAATTAAACCTTTACTTAAGAAACCTTCGCTTGATCGAGATGACTTGAAAAATTACAGACCTATATCCAATCTTCCATTCTTATCTAAAATTCTTGAGAAAATAGTTGCTAATCAAATGTGTGAGCATTTACACAGCAATGACCTGTTTGAAGAGTTTCAGTCAGGTTTCAGAGCTCATCATAGCACTGAAACAGCTCTGCTGAAAGTCACTAATAATATTCTTATGGCCTCAGATAATGGACTTGTGTCTGTTCTGGTTCTGTTAGATCTCAGTGCTGCATTTGATACAGTCGATCACAAGATTCTCTTAGAAAGGCTGGAATATGCTGTAGGGATCAGGGGAACAACGCTAGGCTGGTTTAAATCTTATCTGTCTGACAGATTCCAGTTTGTCCATGTAAATGATAAATCATCTTTAAACTCCAAGGTTAATTGTGGAGTACCACAGGGTTCAGTACTTGGGCCAATTCTCTTTACTATATATATGCTTCCAATAGGTCCAATTATCAGGCAGCATGGGATACATTTTCACTGTTATGCTGATGATACTCAGCTTTACTTATCCATAAATCCTGATGAGCCCAACCAGTTAGATAGACTACAAGCATGTCTTGAAGATATAAAAACTTAGATGACGTTAAATGTTTTGCTTCTAAATTCAGACAAGACAGAAGTTGTCGTCTTTGGACTGGAGTCTTTAAAAAAGAAACTGCTTAGTCAATCACTTAACCTGGATGGCATTAAATTGACTTCTGATAATAAAGTAAAAAACCTTGGTGTTACTTTTTGACATGTCATTTAAATCCCATATTAAACAAGTTTCTAGGATTTCCTTCTTTCATCTCCGGAACATTGCCAAAATTAGAAATATCCTATCCAGGAGTGACACTGAAAAACTAGTCCATGCATTTGTTACTTCAAGGCTGGACTATTGTAATTTGTTACTATCAGGATGTCCACAAAATGCAGTTAAAAGCCTTCAGCCGATTCAAAATGCTGCAGCAAGAGTTTTGATGAAAATTAAAAAGAGAGATTATATTTCTCCTATTTTAGCTTCCCTTCATTGGCTTCCTGTTAAATCCAGAATAGAATTTAAAATTCTCCTCCTCACATATAAAGCCCTTAATGATCTAGCTCCATCATACATCATACAGAGATCTGATTGTTCCATATGTTCCTAACAGAGCACTTCATTCTCAGACTGCAGGTTTACTGGTGGTTCCTAGAGTCTCTAGAAGTAGAATGAGAGGCAGATCCTTTAGTTATCAGGCTCCTCTCCTGTGGAACCAGCTCCCAGCTTTAGTCCGTGAGGCAGACACCCTGCTGCTATAGGCTTAGGCTGCTGGAGGACATAACGACCACTTTCACCCTCTTCGCTACATTCTCACACTACTCTCCAATTTTGCATTGTTTGCTGTTATTTCAGCTTTTAACCTTGTTCTCTCTTTTCTCTTCCTAGAAGCTACACCTGGCCTGGCTCTGTGTCTGCCTGTGACACCTTTCTGGAGAGGGGAATCGTCCGAGCTTCTGCTGGCAACAACTTAATGCTCACCCTCTACCGATGATCCACATGGCCCTGTCTTTTAGTGTTTAACCCTTTCTCTCTCCTAGACATGGAATTTGACTGAGTTTTTACTGTAACTAATTATATGTGCTCTCTTTCAGACTCTAACCTTGAAAACTGGCTCATAGTTTATCTGTTCTTTCTTTCTAGGTGTAACGACTAAAGGAGCTACATCCATTTACATTTACTTTTCCTTCCCATATAAAGTACTTCTGGATCAGTGCTTCTGTGTTCTCTTTGTGTCTCTGCTCTGTTCTCTCAAACCCCCAGTCGGTCGTGGCAGATGGCCACTCACACTGAGCCTGGTTCTGCTGGAGGTTTCTTCCTGTTAAAAGGGAGTTTTTCCTCTCCGCTGTCGCTACATGCATGCTCAGTATGAGGGATTGCTGCAAAGTTAACACCAGTGACTGTCCACTGTCTCTACATGCTCATCCGGGAGGAGAGAACTCTGCAAGTCACTGACTGGATGCAATCTGCTGGATTTCCTTAGATAGAAAAACATTTTATCCAATTTGAATAAAAAGCTAACTCCGACTGCACTGTTCAATTGTTAGGATTAATTGGAATGTATGTACCTGACTGTTGTGAAGTGCCTTGAGACAACATGTGTTGTGAATTGGCGCTATATAAATAAAACTGAATTGAATTGAACAATGACACACAATTCCCAAAATGTAGATTCCTGTTGTTTCCACCACATTTTTGTTGTACCCCAAGAAGAATGCAGGAAATTGCCTGTAAGAAACGATTTTGTTATTATTCCCATCAACATTCCTTTCTTACGCACCGGCTCACATTGCTCACAATGCCCTCTTGTAAGCACCATTTAACACCAGCGCTCTTTTGGCTGCCATAACTCCATCAGGGTACATTACACTCATTACAGGCAAATATCTGTTTCAAATCGGAGAAATGTACAGCACCATGCGGCGTCAGCGGAACTAATGCATGAAACCATGAGCTTAAACCCTTCTAGGTGTGGTTGGATTGCTTTTATTAGACAAATCTTTCATTACATTCTGCTACACTTTTGCATTTACATATAATATTCCAACTTATGTGTGGATTTTTAACAGATAGGGCCACTGTCTTCAGGATGTAGCTATGTCAAACCATAGTTTTTTTTTTTTACATCTTAAAATTACATCCTGGGCCAGAGCTGGGTTCAATCCAACAACCGGATTTTTATCACCTTGCTGAGCCAAGGCTTTGCGGCCAAAACCATCATCAATATTTTTGGATGAGTGCAGAGCAGATGGATGAACGTCTGTCCCTCACTGGCTCTAAACTGACCAGACAATGAATACCTCATACAGCAGTCAGAACTGCAGGTCTGAGTGCTGCAGTGCCTCCTGTGCCACCGTCTTTCAGACGGCTGTCAATGCTCTAGCAAAGATGAAGGTGTATGGGCCTGACAGTTTTGCGGTGTGTTTTCCTTTTCGAGGATATGGATAATTGGCTTAATGACGGGAGACTTGGGTGAGTGCCTTGTGAAACCTTGTGAGTGGAATAGTTGGCAGGTGAGTGAGTTGCCTGTAGAGATACAGTACCCTGAAAAGTATTCACACCCCTCCAGCCTATTCAAGTTTTGCCATGTTGCAGAGACATTAAATATTTTATCGGATTTTTACTTGATTGAACAACACAGTAGCACATTTTCAAAAACGGAAAAAAAAATAAATACATGTTTTTATTTTTTTGACAGAAAAATATAGCAAAATTCTAGGGGCATTTGTAATTCAGCCTGCTTGAGCCTTTGTAGAACCCCACTTCACTGCTGCAGTTCTTTTGGGGTATGCTTTGCACATTTTGCTCATTCTTATTCTTATTTGTCTTTGAACATCCACTTTGAAGTCATGTCACAGATTCTCAGTTGGATTTAGGTCTGAACTTTAACTGTGCCTTTCTTATACATGACAATGCTTTGATCTAAAGTATTCAATTGTTGCTCTGTCTGTATGTTTAGAGTCATTGTCTTGGTGGAGGGCGAAACAACGCCCAAGTCTCAAGTCTTTTGCAGCCCCTAATAGGCTTTCTTCCAGGACTGCCTTGTATTTATCTCCATCCATTGTGCCATCAACTCAGAAGAACTTATTGGTCCCTGAAGAAGAAATGCATCCCTTGGTATGATTCTGCCACCACCATGTTTCATCAAGAAAGTTTGAATGTTCAGGATAATGTGCAGTATTAGCTTTCCCATGCACAAGGCCATTTGCATGACGTGAAAAAAGTTACATTTTTGTCTTAACACATTTGATGATGTCTACCTTACATGGAAAAATTCTATATTGTATTTCTTATAGTTTTCCTGACCCTCTTTCATAAAGCCAGATTTATGGAGTGCATGACAAATAATAACTTGTCCAGTCAATAGTATCTCCCACCTAAGCTGTGGATATCTGTGTCACCTTCAGAGGTATCTTGGGCTTCTTGCCTTGGCTGTTTTTTAAATTATTGATTCCTGCCAGGCCTGTTTGTTTTTCGCTGGAAGGTCATGTCTTAGTAATAGTGTCATATTATTTCCATTAATGCATGATGGATTGGACAGTGCTTGGTGTGATGTGCAAAGCTTGGGATATTATTTTATAACTTAACTCTGCTTTGACGATCTCCACAACTTCATCCCTTTTCCTGTCCGCTGCGTTCTTTGATCTTGACTAATGATGTTTGACAAACCTTGGAAGCCTTCAAACTAAAACTAAGTTACACATGGATTGACACTATTAACTAATTAAGTGACTTTTAGAGCCAGTCATTGCTTTGGATTTTTTTCGGGCGCATCGGAGCAAAGGTGGCTGAATACAAATGCAGACACCAATTTTCTAAATATTTGGAAAACAAAATGCTCTTCAGTTTCCCTCTGCTTCACAATTATGCTTCTTTTTGTGTTGATCTATGACATAACATCATGATAAAATACACTGAAGCGGGCAGTACTAATGTGACAACATGTAGAGAAGTCAAAGGATGTAAATCCTTTTGCAAGCCACAGTAGGTTGTGAAAGGACAGTAGTTTTAAAGTATTCAGCCATCCTTTTATCAAGGTTATGTAAAATGCTCAAAACGCTGGGTTTGGCTTGTTACCTCCTGTCCTTGTCCACTCTGTGCCCCTCTGGCACAAGGCTAAGTGCAAAGACAGGAGAATTCACCCTTCTTCATCTGGTGTGTAGGTAAGGAACTGGGTCTCAGCGAAAGGACATCAGCTTTTCTCTGTCCTCTCCGGGGCCTGTCTCCCTTCTTGGATGTTTATTTGTAGGAATGGATGCTACCACTGTAGTCACTGTAATATATGCAATATAATAATGATGCTACCAATCTGCACAGACTATTCAGGATCAAAACCTTTGTGCCTGCTTTTCTGCATGTTAATGCTACTGCTGCTTTTTTTATTACCTCTCCAACACAGCAGAACCCACCTAACTCTTTGGCATATTCAGAAGACATTTTCCTAAATATATACACAAGTGTCTGAGTAAAAGTGGATGGTTTATCAGATCCAGATAATGTATCAGACCCGGTTAAAGAATCTGATTTGCCTGTTTTCACATTGCTCATTTTCATGTTGTTAGAAAAGGTAACTCAGCAAAGTAATCAGACATGTAAAAGAATAAAACAAATAAAAAGCAAAACAAAACTTTAATTGCAAAACCAAATAAGTTTTGACATTTATTAATAAGTATTAATAAACATTTAGAACCTAATCTGTACTCTCCCATTACCATTAGTTTAGAACATTTAGTTTTATACAGAACATTTTAGCTGTTAAGGAATGAAAATATATCTGGATACATGAGCTCATTTAGGTTTACACGCATGAGTAAAATACACTCACCGGCCACTTCATTAGGTACACCTGTCCAACTGCTCGTTAACGCAAATTTCTAATCAGCCAATCACATGGCAGCAACTCAATGCATTTAGGCATGTAGACATGGTCAAGACGATCTGCTGCAGTTCAAACCGAGTATCAGAATGGTGAAGAAAGATGATTTAAGTGACTTTCAACATGGTATGGTTGTTGGTGCCAGACAGGCTGGTCTGAGTATTTCAGAAACTGCTGATCTACTGGGATTTTCACGCTCTACCATCTCTAGGGTTTACAGAGAATGTTCCGAAAAAGAGAAAATATCCAGTGAGCGGCAGTTCTGTGGGTGCAAATCCCTTGTTGATGCCAGAGGTCAGAGGAGAATGGCCAGACTGGTTTGAGCTGATAGAAAGGCAACAGTAACTCAAATAACTCAATGGGGTCAGAACTTGCCATCAACAACATGAAAGCATGGATCCATCCTGCCTTGTATCAACGGTTCAGGCTGGTGGTTTAATGGTGTGGGGGATATTTTCTTGGCACACTTTGGGCCCTTTAGTACCAATTGAGAATCGTGTCAACGCCACAGCCTACCTGAGTATTGTTGCTGACCATGTCCATCCCTTTATGACCACAGTGTACCCATCTTCTGATGGTTACTTCCAGCAGGATAACGCGCCATGTCATAAAGCACGAAACATCTTAGACTGATTTCTTGAACATGACAATGAGTTCACTGTACTCAAATGGCCTCCACAGTCACCAGATCTCAATCCAATAGAGCACCTTTGGGATGTGGTGGAATGGGAGATTCGCATCATGGATGTGCAGCCAACAAATCTGCAGCATCTGTGTGATGCTATCATGTCAATATGGACCAAACTCTCTGAGGAATGTTTCCAGTATCTTGTTGAATCTATGCCACGAAGGATTAAGGCAGTTCTGAAGGCCAAAGGGGGTCCAACCCGGTACTAGCAAGGTGTACCTAATAAAGTGGCCGGTGAGTGTATACTGCAGTGTTTGCAACTCCATACTCCAAAAGTGAATTGAAACAAAGTGTGAGACACATCAATAAACAGAGAAGTTTTTAACAAGCTCTTGCTTGTTTCTTTCTTCAAAGCTTCTCAGCTTCTGTGGACTCACAGCTCAGATGAACTAATATTTATCAGTGCACAGAACTGCAAGCATTTCTGTAAATTTGATGTAACACATTAAAAAAAGATATAGTAGAAAAGGTTGCCAACTAGCACAGCATGATAATAATAAGGCTTTGGGAAAAATCACATTTACTGCCCCAGTTTTGTTTTGACACTTGCAGTTTAAGTACAGCACAAAAAGAAAATCGATTTTTTCACCAATTTGTTAATGGTACATGAGTCAGACATTGAACAATATGTTCAGTTCTTTGTTAGGAATGGTTTGCATATCTTTATTTAAACAACAAAAAAACTTAGTTTTATTAATCAAATTTGGGATCCTTGTTATGTTGCAGGGTCCAGCTCTGCTTCAGCTTTATTTATTTTTTTACAGATGGTCCAACATTTTCCCTGTGCAGCCTCTGATACACAGTTGAATTTATGCTTGATTCTATGATGGTGAGCTGGAAAGCAAAGCATCCCCAAACCATGATGACTCCACCTCCATGCTTCACAGTTAATTTGAGGTTGTTTTCCTTGAATACTGTATTTGGTTTTGTTCTAGTGTCCATATACAGGTCCTTCTCAAAATATTAGCATATTGTGATAAAGTTCATTATTTTCCATAATGTCATGATGAAAATTTAACAGTCATATATTTTAGATTCATTGCACACTAACTGAAATATTTCAGGTCTTTTATTGTCTTAATACAGATGATTTTGGCATACAGCTCATGAAAACCCAAAATTCCTATCTCACAAAATTAGCATATTTCATCCGACCAATAAAAGAAAAGTGTTTTTAATACAAAAAACGTCAACCTTCAAATAATCATGTACAGTTATGCACTCAATACTTGGCCGGGAATCCTTTGGCAGAAATGACTGCTTCAATGCGGCGTGGCATGGAGGCAATCAGCCTGTGGCACTGCTGAGGTCTTATGGAGGCCCAGGATGCTTCGATAGCGGCCTTTAGCTCATCCAGAGTGTTGGGTCTTGAGTCTCTCAACGTTCTCTTCACAATATCCCACAGATTCTCTATGGGGTTCAGGTCAGGAGAGTTGGCAGGCCAATTGAGCACAGTGATACCATGGTCAGTAAACCATTTACCAGTGGTTTTGGCACTGTGAGAAGGTGCCAGGTCATGCTGAAAAATGAAATCCTCATCTCCATAAAGCTTTTCAGCAGATGGAAGCATGAAGTGCTCCAAAATCTCCTGATAGCTAGCTGCATTGACCCTGCCCTTGATAAAACTGAGTGGACCAACACCAGCAGCTGACAGGGCACCCCACACCATCACTGACTGTGGGTACTTGACACTGGACTTCTGGCGTTTTGGCATTTCCTTCTCCCCAGTCTTCCTCCAGACTCTGGCACCTTGATTTCCGAATGACATGCAGAATTTGCTTTCATCCGAAAAAAAGTACTTTGGACCACTGAGCAACAGTCCAGTGCTGCTTCTCTGTAGCCCAGGTCAGGTGCTTCTGCCGCTGTTTCTGGTTCAAAAGTAGCTTGACCTGGGGAATGCGGCACCTGTAGCCCATTTCCTGCACACGCCTGTGCACGGTGGCTCTGGATGTTTCTACTCCAGACTCAGTCCACTGCTTCCGCAGGTCATCCAAGGTCTGGAATCGGCCCTTCTCCACAATCTTCCTCAGAGTCCGGTCACCTCTTCTCGTTGTGCAGCGTTTTCTGCCACACTTTTTCCTTCCCACAGACTTCCCACTGAGGTGCCTTGACACAGCACTCTGGGAACAGCCTATTTGTTCAGAAATTTCTTTCTGTGTCTTACCCTCTTGCTTGAGGGTGTCAATAGTGGCCTTCTGGACAGCAGTCAGGTCGGCAGTCTTACCCATGATTGGGGTTTTGAGTGATGAACCAGGCTGGGAGTTTTAAAGGCCTCAGGAATCTTTTGCAGGTGTTTAGAGTTAACTCGTTGATTCAGATGATTAGGTTCATAGCTCGTTTAGAGACCCTTTTAATGATATGCTAATTTTGTGAGATAGGAATTTTGGGTTTTCATGAGCTGTATGCCAAAATCATCCGTATTAAGACAATAAGAGACCTGAAATATTTCAGTTAGTGTGCAATGAATCTAAAATATATGAATGTTAAATTTTCATCATGACATTATGGAAAATAATAAACTTTATCACAATATGCTAATATTTTGAGAAGGACCTGTAATTCATTTTTAGACTCTTCTGTCTAAAGCACATACTTTCAGAGGTTCTGGTCTTTGTCTAGGCCAGGGGTCCCCAAACAAAATAGCAGGAGGTCCACTTCCTCCATCATCCAAACACTTTGGGGCCCGAATATGTTTTATTTTATTTTTATTTAACATTTAATTGACACTGAAGTTTTTGTTTTTTAACTAGTGATCATTTATTCATATGTCCATTAAATCATCTGCTGAACAGAAAGGTGTAATCTAATTTAAGTACCAATATTAAATGCACTTTGATTGGCACAGTCAAGCTGGGTCTGTATATATTGGTATAATAATCTGGTCTACTATTTGCGCTTGTGACAGGTATGGCAATTTCCTTAACTTTTTACTTAAGTTGTTTTCCATCAAAAAGTGTTTCTCCAACAGCTTCCATGCACTCTTTGATCATTTCCCAGTCAATGAAAGGCTTTTTGGGTTTTCCTAAAATCCACTGTACTCACATTGAAGTCTCACATGCTCGCTGTTGTGCTGTAAAAGACTCTGTTATAAGCCGTGTAGGTCTGTCATACTGTCCCCTTAGTTTGGGTCAAACACAGGCGGATAGCTTTGGTTGAATTGTTATGTTTGGTTTCATAATGTCTCTTCAGATTTCCACTCTGACTGACATCTCAAAGCAACAAGCCGGTGGGAGTCATGCTACACAAAGCTCCATATCTGGAAGAAAAAGTCTGCATTGATTACAGTGTCTAATTAAACAGAACTTATAAATGCAGGAACAATATGACAGAAATATCTAATGGTTTTAAAAACTAAATTTTTCAAATTATGTTCTAGCTTTAAACCCAAACCAAGCCTATGCTGAGTCAAAGTACAAATAAACCAGCCCTATGTCTGCTACAGTTATTGAAAGTGAAGGAAAATAGTTCAATTCATGAATGTATTTTCATCTGCTTTCTCAAAAACAATATTCAGCATGCTTAAATAAAACTTATTTACTAATGAGCATTTAAAAAGAAAATCCTGAGTGCTCAGCTTCCCTGGGTGAGTCAAGAGCATTCCTGTAGGAGACACACTGAACCGGAAGCTTACATCTGCATTGTAATTTCATCTTTCCCAAGTTATACCAGGCTCAGCCCAGCAGAGATAATTGTAATGATAAACCTACACAAAATATATCAGCTTCGGAGCCCAAAATCGTGCATCACACGAACCCTTTGTATTCACTCCAGAGACAGAAACTGAAGACGATGTAGACATTGTGATATTTTTACAGCTTATATGGATGAATCTGTCTAAGACACATTTACAACATCTGATACAAATATTCAAAATTAAAAAGCAAAAATGTATGTTTTGTATCAAATGTAGTGATAAGAACATCAGAACATGAAAAGCTGTGGGCAGACAATGTCTGCAGCTATAACTGCAAAAACTGTGGAACAGCAGCCGCTAAGATGTAATTATGATAAGAAAAGGACAGTAAAGAATGATGTCACAAAAACCTTTTATATTCACTTAAAATCTGCAGCTGATTATGGTTTAATATGAAGAACGTGGAGAAAATGTTAATGCCACCATGTATTCTTTGAGCAACAAAAACAAATTATCTTCACATTGTTCCCACAATGAAGCTGTGAGGATATTTAAATGTGCAAAATCGTCTGTGTCTTGAAGAGTTATACAACTTAAACTTAATTCTGGACATTATAGAATGTAATTGTAAAACAGCTTTAACATTCAAGCTAAAGAGCTAGTGGAAAAAGCTCATTTATAAGGTTAACGTAAATGGTAAGCATTGTTCAGCACGTTTAAAGATGGATCATAGAAGGGAGATAAAAAAGGATATCACCCACAACAAACCGGCACTGAAGTCCAAGCAGTGTTTCATTATTGAGTCCGACAGATATCTGTATGAGAATTTAAAAAAAGAATAAACTGAAAGGTTGTGAAATACCTTGTGCTTCTTAGGGGAAATAACTTTTGGACATTGCTTCTCTGCAATTACATTCCTAAAACAGATGACACGATGGAAGCAAATAGTGTATATATATATATATATATATATATATATATATATATATACAGGTCCTTCTCAAAAAATTAGCATATTGTGATAAAGTTCATTATATTCTATAATGTAATGATGAAAATTTAACATTCATATATTTTAGATTCATTGCACACTAACTGAAATATTTCAGGTCTTTTATTGTCTTAATACGGATGATTTTGGCATACAGCTCATGAAAACCCAAAATTCCTATCTCACAAAATTAGCATATTTCATCCGACCAATAAAAGAAAAGTGTTTTTAATACAAAAAACGTCAACCTTCAAATAATCATGTACAGTTATGCACTCAATACTTGGTCGGGAATCCTTTGGCAGAAATGACTGCTTCAATGCGGCGTGGCATGGAGGCAATCAGCCTGTGGCACTGCTGAGGTCTTATGGAGGCCCAGGATGCTTTGATAGCGGCCTTTAGCTCATCCAGAGTGTTGGGTCTTGAGTCTCTCAATGTTCTCTTCACAATATCCCACAGATTCTCTATGGGGTTCAGGTCAGGAGAGTTGGCAGGCCAATTGAGCACAGTGATACCATGGTCAGTAAACCATTTACCAGTGGTTTTGGCACTGTGAGCAGGTGCCAGGTCGTGCTGAAAAATGAAATCTTCATCTCCATAAAGCTTTTCAGCAGATGGAAGCATGAAGTGCTCCAAAATCTCCTGATAGCTAGCTGCATTGACCCTGCCCTTGATAAAACACAGTGGACCAATACCAGCAGCTGACACGGCACTCTAGACCATCACTGACTGTGGGTACTTGACACTGGACTTCTGGCATTTTGGCATTTCCTTCTCCCCAGTCTTCCTCCAGACTCTGGCACCTTGATTTCCGAATGACATGCAGAATTTGCTTTCATCCGAAAAAAAGTACTTTGGACCACTGAGCAACAGTCCAGTGCTGCTTCTCTGTAGCCCAGGTCAGGCGCTTCTGCCGCTGTTTCTGGTTCAAAAGTGGCTTGACCTGGGGAATGCGGCACCTGTAGCCCATTTCCTGCACACGCCTGTGCACGGTGGCTCTGGATGTTTCTACTCCAGACTCAGTCCACTGCTTCCGCAGGTCCCCCAAGGTCTGGAATCGGCCCTTCTCCACAATCTTCCTCAGGATCCGGTCATCTCTTCTCGTTGTGCAGCGTTTTCTGCCACACTTTTTCCTTCCCACAGACTTCCCACTGAGGTGCCTTGATACAGCACTCTGGGAACAGCCTATTCGTTCAGAAATTTCTTTCTGTGTCTTACCCTCTTGCTTGAGGGTGTCAATAGTGGCCTTCTGGACAGCAGTCAGGTCGGCAGTCTTACCCATGATTGGGGTTTTGAGTGATGAACCAGGCTGGGAGTTTTAAAGGCCTCATGAATCTTTTGCAGGTGTTTAGAGTTAACTCGTTGATTCAGATGATTAGGTTCATAGCTCGTTTAGAGACCCTTTTAATGATATGCTAATTTTGTGAGATAGGAATTTTGGGTTTTCATGAGCTGTATGACAAAATCATCTGTATTAAGACAATAAAAGACCTGAAATATTTCAGTTAGTGGGCAATGAATCTAAAATATATGATGGTTACATTTTCATCATGACATTATGGAAAATAATGAACTTTATCACAATATGCTAATATTTTGAGAAGGACCTGTATATATATATATACACTATATGTATATATATATATATATATATATATATACAATATATATACACAGTACAGACCAAAGGGTTGGACACACCTTCTCATTCAAAGAGTTTTCTTTATTTTCATGACTATGAATATTGTAGCTTCCCACTGAAGGTATCAAAACTATGAATTAAAACTTGTGGAATTATATACTGAACAAAAAAGTGAAACAACAGAAAATATGTCTTATATTCTAGGTTCTTCAGAGTAGCCACCTTATGCTTTGATTACTGCTCCGCACACTCTTGGCATTCTGTTTATGAGCTTCAAGAGGTGGTCACCTGAAATGGTTTTCCAACAGTCTTGAAGGAGTTCCCAGAGATGCTTAGCACTTGTTGGCCCTTTTGCCTTCACTCTGCGGTCCAGCTCACCCCAAACCATCTCGATTGGCTTCAGGTCCGGTGACTGTGGAGGCCATGTCATCTGGCGCAGCACCCCATCACTCTCCTTCTTGGTCAAATAGCCCTTACACAGCCTGGAGGTGTGTTTGGGGTCATTGTCCTGTTGAAAAATAAATGATGGTCCAACTAAACGCAAACCGGATGGAATAGCATGCCGCTGCAAGATGATGTGGTAGCCATGCTGGTTCAGTATGCCTTCAATTTTGAATAAATCCCCTACAGTGTCACCAGCAAAGCACCCCCACACCATCACACCTCCTCCTCCATGCTTCACGGTGGGAACCATGCATGTAGAGTCCATCCGTTCACCTCTTCTGCGCCGCACAAAGACATGGTGGTTGGAACCAAAGATCTCAAACTTGGACTCATCAGACCAAAGCACAGATTTCCACTGGTCTAATGTCCATTCCTTGTGTTCTTTAGCCCAAACAAGTCTCTTCTGCTTGTTGCCTGTCCTCAGCAGTGGTTTCCTAGCAGCTATTTTACCATGAAGGCCTGATTCACACAGTCTCCTTTTAACACTTGTTCTAGAGATGTGTCTGCTGCTAGAACTCTGTGTGGCATTGACCTGTTCTCTAATCTGAGCTGCTGTTAACCTACGATTTCTGAGGCTGGTGACTCAGATGAACTTATCGTTCGCAGCAGAGGTGACTCTTGGTCTTCCTTTCCTGGGGCGGTCCTCATGTGAGCCAGTTTCCTTGTAGCGCTTGATGGTTTTTGCGACTGCACTTGGGGACACTTTAAAAGTTTTCCCAATTGTTCAGCCTGATCACAGATTTGCTCAAAATATTGAAATGCACACAAGATTATGGTGACATGCCAGAGTTCAAAAGAGGACAAATTGTTGGTGCACGTCTTGCTGGCACATCTGTGACCAAGACAGCAAGTCTTTGTGATGTATCAAGAGCCACGGTATCCAGGATAATGTCAGCATACCACCTAGAAGGACGAACCACATCCAACAGGATTAACTGTGGACGCAAGAGGAAGCTGTCTGAAAGGGATGTTCGGGTGCTAACCCGGATTGTATCCAAAAAACATAAAACGACGGCTGCCTGAATCATGGCAGAATAGAATGTGCACCTCAACTCTCCTGTTTCCACCAGAACTGTCTGTCGGGAGCTCTACAGGGTCAATATACATGGCCGGGTTGCTATAGCCAAACCTTTGGTCACTCATTCCAATGCCAAACGTCGGTTTCAAAGGTGCAAGGAGCGCAAATCTTGGGCTGTGGACAATGTGAAACATGTATTGTTCTCTGATGAGTCCACCTTTACTGTTTTCCCCACATCCGGGAGAGTTACGGTGTGGAGAAGCCCCAAAGAAGCGTACCACCCAGACTGTTGCATGCCCAGAGTGAAGCATGGGGGTGGATCAGTGATGGTTTGGGCTGCCGTATCATGGCATTCCCTTGGCCCAATGACTACCGAACCATTCTTGAGGACCATGTGCATCCAATGGTTCAAACATTGTATCCTGAAGGTGGTGCCGTGTATCAAGATGACAATGCACCAATACACACAGCAAGACTGGTGAAAGATTGGTTTGATGAACATGAAAGTGAAGTTGAACATCTCCCATGGCCTGCACAGTCACCAGATCGAAATATTACTTAGCCACTTTGGGGTGTTTTGGAGGAGCGAGTCAGGAAATGTTTTCCTCCACTTGTATATGTCATTCCCAAGACGAATTGACGCTGTATTGGCCGCAAAAGGAGGCCCTACACAATACTAATAAATTATTGTGGTCTAAAACCAGTTTCATTGTCCAACCCCTATATATATATATTTATATATATATATTTATATATATATATATAAATGTATGTATGTGTATGTATGTATATACATATATGTGTGTGTGTGTGTGCCCCAGTGCCAACGCCCTCCACCCGTCTAGCTCCGCCCCTGAGTACCGGCAAGAATTTAAAACTACTTTCAACCCTGGCTATGACTGTATCATACTTTAAAGCTCTGAAGGAGTTATCGTCTGAGGTTTCTGTGGTGTAGTATTTGGAGCAGAGCTACAACAGCTGAGTTCTATGGCTGGAACTCACTTTAGGCTTAGACACAGGTTGAGATGTGAGAAGTCAACTCACAGTAGTGATTTAGACCTCTGCGGTTTGAACTTCTGTGAGGAGGGACGTAGTTGATAATGTCCTCAAATCTCAGGTATTAATATATATATATATATATATATATATATATATATATATATATCTGTGGCCCCCTTGAGATCTACAGGGGTTGGACAATGAAACTGAAACACCTGGTTTTAGACCACAACAATTTATTAGTATGGTGTAGAGCCTCCTTTTGCGGCCAATACAGCGTCAATTCGTTTTGGGAATGACATATACAAGTCCTGCACAGTGGTCAGAGGGATTTTAAGCCATTCTTCTTGCAGGATAGTGGCCAGGTCACTACGTGATACTGGTGGAGGAAAACGATACCTGACTCGCTCCTCCAAAACACCCCAAAATGCCACGAATTGTGTGTGTGTGTGTGCCCCAGTGCCAACGCCCTCCACCCGTCTAGCTCCGCCCCTGAGTACCAGCAAGAATTTAAAACTACTTTCAACCCTGCCTATGACTGTATCATACTTTAAAGTTCTGAAGGAGTTATCGTCTGAGGTTCCTGTGGTGTAGTATTTGGAGCAGAGCTACAACAGCTGAGTTCTATGGCTGGAACTCACTTTAGGCTTAGCCACAGGTTGAGATGTGAGAAGTCAACTCACAGTAGTGATTTAGACCTCTGCGGTTTGAACTTCTGTGAGGAGGGACGTAGCAGATAATGTCCTCAAATCTCAGGTATTAATATATATATATATATATATATCAGTGGCCCCCTTGAGATCTACAGGGGTTGGACAATGAAACTGAAACACCTGGTTTTAGACCACAACAATTTATTAGTATGGTGTAGAGCCTCCTTTTGCGGCCAATACAGCGTCAATTCGTTTTGGGAATGACATATACAAGTCCCACACAGTGGTCAGAGGGATTTTAAGCCATTCTTCTTGCAGGATAGTGGCCAGGTCACTACGTGATACTGGTGGAGGAAAACGTTTCCTGACTCGCTCCTCCAAAACACCCCAAAATGCCTCAATAATATTTAGATCTGGTGACTGTGCAGGCCATGGGAGATGTTCAACTTCACTTTCATGTTCATCAAAACAATCTTTCACCAGTCATGCCGTGTGTATTGGTGCATTGCCATCTTGATACACGGCACCGCCTTCAGGATACAATGTTTGAACCATTGGATGCACATGGTCCTCAAGAATGGTTCGGTAGTCATTGGCAGTGACAGGGCCAAGGGAATGCCATGATATGGCAGCCCAAACCATCACTGATCCACCCCCATGCTTCACTCTGGGCATGCAACAGTCTGGGTGGTAAGCTTCTTTGGGGCTTCTCCACACTGTAACTCTCCTGGATGTGGGGAAAACAGTAAAGGTGGACTCATCAGAGAACAATACATGTTTCACATTGTCCACAGCCCAAGATTTGCGCTCCTTGCACCATTGAAACCGACGTTTGGCACTGGCATGAGTGACCAATGGTTTGGCTATAGCAGCCCGGCCGTGTATATTGACCCTGTGGAGCTCCCGACAGACAGTTCTGGTGGAAACAGGAAAGTTGATGTGCACATTTAATTCTGCCTGATTTGGGCAGCTGTGATTTTATGTTTTTTGGATACAATCTGGGTTAGCACCTGAACATCCCTTTCAGACAGCTTCCTCTTGCATCCACAGTTAATCCTGTTGGATGTGGTTCGTCCTTCTAGGTGGTATGCTGACATTACCCTGGATACCGTGGCTCTTGATACATCACAAAGACTTGCTGTCTTGGTCACAGATGCGCCAGCAAGACGTGCACCAACAATTTGTCCTCTTTTGAACTCTGGTATGTCACCCATAATGTTGTGTGCATTTCAATATTTTGAGCAAAACTGTGCTCTTACCCTACTAATTGAACCTTCACACTCTGCTCTTACTGGTGCAATGTGCAATCATTGAAGACTGGCTACCAGGCTGGTCCAATTTAGCCATGAAACCTCCCACACTGCATGGCTGCATGGTGGCGCAGTTGGTAGCACTGTTGCCTTGCAGAAAGAAGGTCCTGGTTTCGATTCCCGACCTGGGGTCTTTCTGCATGGAGTTTGCATGTTCTCCCTGTGCATGCGTGGGTTCTCACCGGGTACTCTGGCTTCCTCCCACAATCCAAAAGACATGCTCTAAATTGCCCTTAGATGAATGAGTGTGTGCATGGTTGTTTGTATGTTGCCCTGCGATGGACTGGCGACCTGTCCAGGGTGTACCCTGCCTCTCGCCCATAGACTGCTGGAGATAGGCACCAGCTACCCTGTGACCCACTATGGAATAAGCGGTAGAAAATGACTGACTGACTGACCTCCCACACTAAAATGACAGGTGTTTCAGTTTCATTGTCCAACCCCTGTATCCCTCTCTCTCCTTTTCTCTCTCTCAGCAAAGTCCAAACTCAAACTAATTAAAAAGTATCAATGTTTTACTTTACTGTAGGCTGTCTGTTTAAGGCAGAAATTAGAATCAACATACATACATACATACATACATAATTATTTTTGTTGTTTTTTAATTGTTAAAGAACTAGCATGTATGAAACAATGATAAACCATTTTCTGATGCATTGTAATGTTCCGCTAGAACACGCAAGCACCAGACAGACCTTTTGCTCTGAACACTGATTTATTAAGGTCGAACAATACCAGGGCAGCTCACACAACATGGTAAAGCCAACACTTTTAGCCCTTCATCAACAACCCCCTCTTTCCAGAAAGCGCCCCAACATTCCTTGTAAACCAAAAACATCTGTCGTCAGAGAACAGTAACAGTGCAACAACAATGAACACCTAATATTAATCCATAATGGATCATTACAGCATTTACTTAAAAACTCAAAGAAGTATTTCTTTTAACAGAGTTATGTGAAATTTTCAAACTACAACAATAACAAATTAAAGCTGCAAGCAGCCTTGAAGGCCTTCACACCTCAGTGCAACTTGGCCGGTGCAGCGACCGTGGGAGCCTGGCATCGCCAGCTGCGCACGACCGAAGAGGCTAGTAAGTTCCACACGTCGCCACTAGGAGGGACTGTGAGCGACATGTCATATGATCTTTGGTCATGCAGAGTTCTAATCTGGCGAGAAGCAATTAAAATTTTGGGGAAATCCGACTTTCCAGATGGAAACTGCACTGAGTCTTTTATTAGTGGGCGGAGCTGAAATGTCATGAACAGACTGTGGTAACCTGCTCAGCATTGATCCCTGATGATGTATACTACATTTCAAGTGGATCCGGTGATGTATGAGGGAGATACAGCACTTAAAATGTCCTAGGTGGCGCTGTTGATCCAAATTTCAATGTAATCCAATAGAGCTGTTTGGAGGCTGACAAAGATCAACCATATTCAGTTTGGAGTGAATCGGACCATGCGTATGTAATTTAGAGCCAAACGTATGACCGTGGTGTGACATCAGACTTCGCCATGCCGTCATAGCCACACCCAGCCAAACCAGCCAAACCAGTCAGTAATAGACAAAAACTTAGACGATCATGTCATCTGTCACTTGGGACAGTTTCATGTTGATTAGGTGAAGAACATCAAAAATTTACTCTCTAAAGGAAAACATGACACTTCCTGTTCTCAGGGGGTGGGGCTTGGATTATGTCAGCATCTGATCAGTGAATATTGTTCAGGGCCAGAGGCAGATCAATCTTAGAAGGTTTCAGGTCTCTGTGACTTTCCTTGTAGGAGCTATATCAATTTTGTCTTTCATGGCGAGAAGTCATATTTTGAGGCGTGGCCACAACACGCTTTCATATATCAAAAAACGTTTGATAACTTTTGATCCCCAGTGCCTTAAGAGTATACTGAGTGATTTGCAAGTCTCTAAGTCAAAAGCTGTAGGAGGAGTTTGCTCAGATATGCGGGCTAGAAAGGGAAAATCCGGGGTCAAAATAACAAATTCAATCCAAAATGGCCAACTTCCTGTGGGGTTTTGACCAATGCTCCAAGAGACTTTTTTGTAGGCCCTGAGAAGTTACATATGTGTACCAAATTTCAGATTCCTTGGTCAAAGCGTGACTTGGGGCTGATTTTATTTTATTTTCTAGGGGGCGCTGTGGACGAATTAGACCACGCCCACCAAATATGTCATCAGATCTCTGTTGGGGACTAGACTAGGATCGACCACATTGAATTTGGTGCAGATCAGATGATGTATGCGGAAATTAAAGTCAAACGTATGGCCATGGCGTGATGTCTAACTTCGCCACGCCATCATGGCCACGCCCTTTTATGAAAAGTCACTGTGCTTCAAACGAAGTTAGACCCACTAGTTATCTGTCTTCAGACACACATTCAAGTTGATTGGGTTAAGAGGGTCAGAGAGGCATCTTTCCAAGTGAAAAAAGTGACTTCCTGTTCTCAGGGGGCGTGGCTCTGATGATATCAGCATATGACCCCATAGGATCGTTGGGAACCCGAAGGTCCTCCTTCATGCCAACTTTGGTGTGATTTCGCATTTATTTGGGAAAGTTATTGCAACTTATCACTTTTGGCGCGAATGCCAAGTTCAGCCACTTCCCCTAAACAGGGCCAAAAACTCACGATTTTGATAACTTTTAATCCCCCATGCCTTAACTGCATAATGACCAAATTTGAAGCCAATAACTCAAAATCCCTAGGAGGAGTTTGAGGTGAGTAAAAGTGAAAAACGGCCAAAAATTGGCCTTTGACCCAAAATGGCTGACTTCCTGTGCGCTTTAGGGCATACCCCCAAGATACTTTTTTTCTTGGTTTGAGGAGCTCTACCTGTGTGCCAAATTTCAGATCTCTAAGATTTACGGTTTGGCCTATCTCACGTTTGGGGGTGTGGCTAAAAGGTTTGGTCACGCCTACTGACAAAGAACAAAAATTTCACACGGGGGACAATTTTGGGTAAAGTTACACGCATTTTGGAGCATGGCAAAGCCCCCAAACAGCCCTGCCAAAAGTCCCCGGAATAGTAATAAGAAATCCTACAATTACAATAGGCCCTTGCAGGCTTCCTGCTCGGGCCTAAATCAAACCTGAACAATATTCAGACATTCCGTCATGAGCAAAACCCCAAGTGGTTCCATACCTCATCAAAACATAACAGCTAAAATATTTTCCACAGAGGCTTAAAGTAGTTGTCCTCTTCGGAATGTTGGCATGCCATGCCACTTGTTGCATGAGCTGCTCTTCTTCCTTTACCCACCCTGGTCTTCACATAAGGCATTGGGTCCCATTGCATGCATGGTGGTCCAACTGAGCTGACAAAGAGGAGGTTTGTAGCATTCTTGATTGTCAGTTTGCTCCTATACTCAGTGATGATATTGTTCATGGTACTGAACCTGTGCTCACAGTCTGCATTACTTGCTGACAATGTATCCACTGCCACAAGCAACTGCTTCATCTTGTTAGGCATGCTTCTCCCCCCACTTGCCTTGTACTCAATGAATCCAAGATGGGCCTCATGTTCATTCAGGTGTAGGACATGACACAAAGCCCTTAACTCATCTTCTCCATGTCGGGGATTGTCATGGTCCCATTTGTTAGGGTTAAGGACTGTCATTTGATTTAAAAGTCTGCTGTAAGTCTCTTTTCTGTTGGCCGTGACACTTGCCTGTGCTTTGTTAGCTGCAGTTGTAGAGAGTCTATCTTTCAAACTCTCTGCCACTCCTTGAACAAACTGTGCAGCGTCAATGATGGGAAACCTGCCAACTCTTAAGTGTACTCCCTTAAATTTCATCTCTTCCTCTGCCTGTCTAGCTTGATCTACATGTTGTCCATGGTATGAATTGAGACTTTCAATGCATTTGACATACATTGCCATGATCTCATGGGCCTTTGGGAGTGTGGTCTTCGTGTTCTGAAGAAACTCTGACAGGTTCTTTAGTTCAGTCAGGACATCTGTCATCAGCGCAAGACTTTTTGGGAAATGTATAGAGCACACCTTAGACAGCAGACCCTGGAATTTAGCCCTCTCTCTGCTGTCCCTTGTCTCATCCTCTGATGCCTCATGGAAATGCTGAGCCAGTGCGGGATAAGAATACCAAACTGCACTGACTGTCCTGTCTGAAGAATCAACCCAGCGGAGACTGAACACTCTTCCAATTCTTCTGAGTGTCATGTGCAAATCGTGAGCACATTCACGTAGTTCCCGCATATTTTTTGGTGACTGGCTATACAGTGAATATAGGCTGTCAAGGAATGCCTGGAAGTCTTTTGTTCCCCCCGTGGCCTCCAGTGCCTGGTCCACAGCCAGCTCCAGTCTGTGATTAAGACAGTGCCACAGTACAATGTGTGGAAAGTCATTCTGGAGCGGCTTCCCAACACCTGACTTTACTCCCGGCATCACACTTGCCCCATCACTGCAAAATCCCATAAAAACATCCTGCAGCAATTCAATGGTGAAGCCACTCTGGAACAAACAGTTCATGAGCTGTTCTTTGATATGAACCGCAACACAGACTCTGTAGCTACACAAGATCCAGTGGAAAAGCAATAGGTTCCACAATCAATGTTGACCTGTGCCCCACACTGGTTGACTCATCAGCTAGCACTGTGATTTTACACTTATTTTCTATAATCTCCCTCAGCAGTTTGCTCTTCATCTGTGAAGACACATGATCAACTACATCAATAGACAGTTTTGCTGTGCAAAACATGACCTAAATCAGTAGAATTAGCTTCCTGCAGCTGAATCAGACTCTCAAAGTTAGTGAATGGCTTGTTTTTTTTGGCCACATAATACGCCATTCTGAATACCCTGGCAGTAGACTCAAATGCAGACTGAATGTCTTTCTTTGCTGTTTGAAGAATCTTAATTGCTTCTTTGTGTGCTTGGGAGTTTCTGTGCTTGTGAATTTTTTTGCGTAGTGATAAAATCTGGATAGCTCTAGAATTATTACCGAATTGTGATATCTTTCCCTCTGCCCACTGGCTGGGAATACTGACACCACGGGATGCCATGAGACCTAGACTCTTAACTTCACGGCATGGAGTGAATCCCAGTTTTGCATGTTGGGTGTATAACCATTCATTTTTGCTTTTAAACTGATCATATTGATCCTTTGTCCAGACAGAGGGATAATCAGTAGGCCCAGCAACATGACCTGTTTTTTGTTCTGAAGATCCTGCAGCTTCTACTTCTTCTTCCTGACATCGTGCCTTCTCACCCTGAACCTCAGCTTGCTCAAAATCTTCATCAGCTGTTTTTTCTGATTTTCTGGGGTAACTTTCCATCTTCAGTTTCCCTGTCTTTTCTTTTGAACCACGAAGTTATTGTTCTCTCCATTGTGGTCAAGTTTTGATATCATTTAAATTAAAACTTCGACAGTTCGGTTGTTTTATTTAAAAGTCTGTAGATGGTAAGTGATTTATTGTTTGTCCTGTCCTAATGCAAGCAGCATTATTTATGTCTGTGTACCACCTGTGTAAAATGTCCCAGTCCATTAAATCAAATGCACCGATCTCCTTGGCAAGCGCTCTATTTTGGAGGTAAGCGCGCATGCGCTCTCGTGTAGTGTATGTGAAATCTCTGATCATAAGCGGTGTTTTCAAGCTGTACTGTGTTGTTGTAATTCAGCAAAATAACATGAAACACAACTAGTTACTCTCCCTTTGTTTTTAACTGGGGTATTTAGCAGCGAGCAGACAGACATTAAACGTAGCGGTGCTCGTTTTAAAGGCTGGCCGTTCACAACAGCCTTGAGCTCCGAGGGGAGAGAAGCAAAGCAAGTGCATTGAGGCTCCACCATAGCAGAACAGTTCAGAAACAACGTGGAATGTTTTAGACTGCCTATTGGTAGCGGATCTGATCTTCTTTGTGTGCTCGGGAATTTTTGCAGCCGTAACTGGTTCTGGATGACGGCTTCATAGCAGCCAGCCGTTCTTCCCCCTTCCCGGTACTGCGGACCGACTCAGAATCCAACCAACTAATATACTGAGGGAGAACAAAGGCAGGTAATCAAAGGAACTGAGAACAGGTGAGACAAGGAGGCAGTGAGGCAGAGGGAGCAGGTGAACCTAATAACAAGACTAACACATGGCAAAGGAACTAACTAACAAATAAAGAGACACACAGACCAAGCAAACTTATAGTCAAAGATAAATAATCAAAGGAAGCATAGGAAAACTAGAATAACCATGAACTAAAGGAAACAGAGGAACAAACAACAACCTAAGGTCAGGCAACCTAATTATAAACAAAGAGCCTATAAGGAGACCCAGATTACAAAGTAAACAAACCTAAATCCACACAGATGGAAACAACTGGAAACAAGCAGAGAACATTGGGACTGGAATAAATGCAAACAAAGTCTAAAATGTCACATCATGACAGATGTTTTCCAGCTTGAACACTTAATTTGAACAAAAAAGGTAACTACAAGTCTCTGTCTGACTTGATTACATGCTGCAGAGGTATTTTAATTCATATAATCAAATGTGTTGAAGGACAGAAACAACAAAAACATGCATAATTGTGGACCCTCATTATGGATACTTTCTTCAAACTTCGTCGTCGCCCGGACAACTCCTCCTCAGCATGGTCAGAGGTTAGGTTTGGGCAGAGCAGAATAATATAGAAGTGATTTAGATTCAAATGATCTAAACGTTTTTCATTTTATGAAGTTTGGTTTTGTTTGTGTTGAACTCAGCTATCTTGGTGCTAGCAGAATATCTGCAGCACATATGTTCAGTTTTGTGTTCTTTGTCTGTGTGTTTTCAAAGTTAAGACAAACTTTATTTAAAGGGTTATTTTAAACACAGAAGATCGGCCATAACGCGCCGTCTGCGCTTATGCATTTTAACCCTTTTAATAACCCTGGTATTTTAAAGGTATGTGTTTGATTCTGGTGCTAAGCTATCAGCTTCTTTTGTTAGCTCAACGGCTAACCAGTAAGAACACGTGCTTGCTCCTAAAGAGCATTTAAAAGAAAGGTTGTTAGTTTTCAAGCTAGTGAATAATAGTCCCTAAATATTATTTTACTAAATTTGATAACTAAGTAAACACCATTAAGCCCCATTTCTCCAGAAAGATTTGGCTCTTTTCCAAAATACTCCCTTAATAATATTTCTTTAAATATTATTTTAATAAATAAAGGAAGCTAATTAGACACCGTTGAGAAATGGTCATCCAGAAGGTTGGTTTTATTCAGCAGATCATTATTTAAAACATTATTTTATCAAAATAATATTTTATCTGATCTCGCATTGTGAGTGGTTGTCTAAACGTCTGCTGATTATTGCTTAAGTTGGTTCCAAGACTAACTTAACTTCATTTCCAGATTCTTCAAGATAATCCTTGGTTTTTAAACATAAACATTGCATGGTAGTATTGCATCACTCTTTCGGTCATGGTTTTCAATCATCTTTAATCAACTTGTTTATATTGTACATAGCCCATTAGTCTTCCCTATTCTTCAATTCTGCTTGGTAGTTTAGTTGGATTGTTTTAACATAGTAAAGAGTTTGTTGATTGAAATATGTTTGACTTTGAGTTGACTTATTTTTGTTAATAAATTCTTGTATTTTAAGAAATTGTGTGAATTCATTCCATATATGTGCAGAGTTTATGCTGTTGAATAATGTCAGAGCTCGTCTCACACCTTTCTATTTTGTCCTAATACCATCGCCTTAAAGGGCTGGTATTCACAGGACAACCCTTAACAGACCGAAATATTATTTGATAAAATATTGAAATATTAATATTAAATATTAAATAATATTCTCAGATTCATAATCCCAACAATGGGTAATGGAGAGCTAACAATAGAGTGTCAAGAACATCTGATACATCAATGAACATCTGTTTCCATTCTTTATACGCTAACTAATGCATGAATAGCAGAAAGTGTTAGACAAGCCCAACACATGCTGGGTTGGCCTTTGAAAAAGGTCATTAGTTTATGGTAAATAAACTTTGTGTTACGCTATGACATTAAGTAAAAAAATAACTAATAATGACCTAAATTTATAGATAACATATTGGTAATCTAATATACAGACTCTGGCTTTGTTCTTAATGATTTTGTGTGGATTTTAAAAGATTATACACTGCCTGGCCAAAACAAAAGTCACCACCAAAAAGAAAAGGTCGCACACTAATATTTTGTTGGACCGCCTTTAGCTTTGATAACAGCACGCATTCCCTGTGGCATTGTTTCGATAAGCTTCTGCAATGTCACAACATTTATTTCCACCCAGTGTTGCATTAATTCTTCACCAAGATCTTGCATTGATGATGGTAGAGTCTGACTGCTGCACAAAGCCTTCTCCAGCACATCCCACAGATTCTCTCAATAGGGATAAGGTCTGGACTCTGTGGTGCCCAACCCATGTGTGAGAATGATGTCTCATGTTCCCTGAACCACTCTTTCACAATTGGAGCCCGATGAATTCTGGCATTGTCATCTTGGAATATACCCGTGCCATCAGGGAAGAAAAAAATCCATTGATGGAATAACCTGGTCATTCAGTATGTTCAGGTAGTCAGCTGACCTTATTCTTTGAACACATACTGTTGCTGAACCCAGACCTGACCAACTGCAGCAACCCCAGATCATAGCACTGCCCATACAGGCTTGTAGAGTAGGCACTAGGCATGATGGGTGCATCTTACCCTGATGTGCCCATCACTCTGGAACAGGGTAAATCTGGACTCATCAGACCATATGACCTTCTTCCATTGCTCCAGAGTCCAATCTTTATGCTCCCTAGCAAATTGAAGCCTTTTTTTCCGGTTAGCCTCATTAGTAGTTTTCTTAAGGTTACATAGCTGTTCAGTCCCAATCCCTTGAGTTGCCTTTGCATTGTGCGTGTGGAAATGCTCTTACTTTCACTATTAAACATAGCCCAGAGTTCTACTGTTGTTTTCCTTCGATTTGATTTCACCAAACGTTTAAGTGATCGCCGATCGTGATCATTAAGGATTTTTTTCCGGCCACATTTCTTCCTTGAAGACGATGGGTCCCCACAATCCTTCCAGTTTCTAATAATGCGTTGGACAGTTCTTAACCCAATTTTGGTAGTTTCTGCAATCTCCTTAGATGTTTTCTCTTCTTGATGCATGCCAATGATTTGACCCTTCTGAAACAGACTAACATCTTTTCCACAACCACGGGATGTGTCTTTCGACATGGCTGTAAATAAGAAGCAACTCATTGCACCAGTTGGGGTTAAATAATTTGTTGCCACCTGAAACATATTTGCAACTGGAGAATTATGGGGTAAGAACGCTGTCAAAAACAATGTGTATGTAAAGACGGAAATGTGTGCATATTAGTCAATAGTTGTGCATTAGTAAAATTCAAAAGAGGTATTGTATATTTTCTCTATAAGAATACAAAATAAAATGTTACAGCTTCAAGAAATTACAAACACAAAGTGTCACGTGATCTCAGGCTGGTTAGTAGAGCACAGTTAATCAATTCCCGTCCTCACCGCCAGTAAACGTAGTGCCGGAATGGGAGATAATTCAGTCTAAAAGGAATATTAGGAACAGAGGGGAGATAGGGGGGGGAATCAAGAGTATTATAAATAAAGCATTGATCTTATTTTTATGAAATACAAAACTAAATTATAGAATATAGTGGGTGGAGTTATACAATGATGTACAGTAGGTGGCAGTATGCACCTCTGAATTTGTTGCGAACCACCAGCAGAAGAAGAAGAAGATGCAGCAGCACTAGCGCCAAGATGACGGACCAAGAGCATATATTAACAACATTAAGACATATATAAACTTTCTAACATTACCTGGCTTTGTACCGTAGTTTCTTGATCTGTTCTTTTGGCGCGAGTGCTGCTTCTTCTTCTTCTTCTCTTCTTTTGCTGGTGGTTCGCAACAAATTCAGAGGTGCATACTGCCTCCTGCTGTACATCATTGTATAACTCCACCCACTATATTCTATAATTTAGTTTTGTATTTCATAAAAATAAGATCAATGCTTTATTTATAATACTCTTGATTTCCTCCCTATCTCCCCTCTGTTCCTAATATTCCTTTTAGACTGAATTATCTCCCATTCCGGCACTACGTTTATTAGCGGTGAGGAGTGTGACAGCGCATGCGCAACGTGAATCGACTAACTATGCTCCACTAACCAGCCTGAGATCACGTGACACCAAGTCACTGATGTAAATTTGTATTCTCATAGAAAAGAAATCAAATTCACAAACTGTTATAGCATATTGTATACATAAAGAATAAACCACAACTGTAAACTTGAACTTTGTGTTTGTAATTTCTTGAAGCTGTAACATTTTATTTTGTATTCTTATAGAGAAAATATACAATACCTCTTTTGGATTTTACTTATGCACAGCTATTGACTAATATGCACACATTTCCATCTTTACATACACATTGTTTTTGACAGCGTTCTTACCCCATAGAGGATGGCGTTGTGGTGAGTTCAAGTAGAACTTCTTTTTCCTCGGATACTACCGCATTGAGGGGAAACAGTAAAGGCTGTAACTGTAGCATGTTTTCTGTGTCAGTCTGTTGTGGAAGAGATTTTACCTGACCCATTGCATGAGCTCTCAGCAGCTCTTTTAATATGAGGATCTTCACTCCAGCTCTTATCAGACTCCTTTCTTTAAAGATTTTGTGGCACTAGTGGCCTTTCTACAGTAGTTGCTCGACAGGAACAGGGGCAGAGAGATAATGGGAGTACATGCAGTAAAGAATTGAAACCAGATTATTGCCTCATCCTGCGTGTGCTATAAGCAGTGTTGGGCATGTTACTTTAAAAAACGAATTATTTATGTTTACTAGTTACTTCTCCCAAAAAGTAACTGAGTTAGTAACTGAGTTATTCCACTATAAAAGTAACTAGTTAACAGGGAAAGTAACTATTGCGTTTCTTTTTTTTTAAGTTTAAATATGTCTACGAATTTAGATTTTTTTTCTAAGGTTTTACATGCCAGTTGCATAAAGTAGGATTATATAGAATACTTACGCCAAACTTTTAATATTTACTTCACATGTACGTTTTTGCCTTTTACCTCAAGGGGAATAAAGTAGTGTCTGTACTTCCACTTTGAAAATGCAATCTTTCCTTCCAGACCTGCTATTGTTGCAACTTACATCTGCAACAATTAAATGTAAGAGGGCTGATGTGTGCATTTGTGGATTGTGTGTAAACTGAACTCTCCCTCTGATTGGCTTACAAAGAAAGCTTACTCTACCTTAGCCCATCATCGTCACCTATTCGATTGTCTTGCCCCTTGTTCCTCCCTTTTCCAAAGAAAAAAAGCTTATCTCCTGTGGCTGTGAGCGACGACAGATGACAAGAGCTTCAATGAGTAGCTTTAGTTTATAACCCGCCCCATATAATTGTTAGTAACGGCATTGTAACGCTGAAAAAAGTAACTTGTTTGATTACATGTTACTGAAAAGTAACAACGTTAGTAACGCCGTTTGTTATAACGCCGTTATTCCTATCACTGGCTATAAGGCACCTTAATCAGACGTAGAGAAGAGTTAGGGCTGTTGTCCACAGTTAAAATTATTTTAAGATGTAAATAATTAACAATTCAGAGTCCTCTCCATGATATCAATGGATGTATTTAATCTGTTCTGTGTTTGTGAATTTAGCCGTGCAACTACTGATCTTGCTAGCCTTTGCATTGTTAGCCTGAGCTAAATAGATGATGGATCTGAGGATGGCAAGGAAGAAATATTCAACAGAAAAAGTCAAATAAATAAAAGAGCCATACCGCCTGGCATTTAGGCATAAAGAATATCTGGGATTAACTTTATTGGATGTTGGCAGATTAGTTTGCATAAGCAGTTGCTGCTTCCAGCAGAGTTTAGCGGAGGCTGAACTATCTTTCTTCAATGCTGTTGGATACCTGTGGCAACACAGATGCTGTCTTCTCAAGAGCAATCAATTCTTTGTGCTCACAGCAAAACCATTTTTAGAACTACAGAGAACATTTTGACAAGAAAGCGTTTTTCAGCAGATTCTGAATAACCTGCAGCGATTAAAGATCTGAACTTAAATTCTAGGCGTGGGTAACAGATGGTTTGAGGTCAAGGACCTGTTGTGTTTTCAAAAATACCTTTTTGAAGTTGAGAAACTGTAAAACAATACAAGATTCAAAGGTGGATGTTTAAATGTCTTTTCCCAGCTATTTTCAACACCAAACAAATATAACTGAATATGCACTAATACCGTGAATACATATTTAAAATTTTGATGAATTTGGACAAAAGAGGCAGCGAGGTCATAAGCACATTTTTCAAGCGCATTCTGAGCCTGATGTTGAAAACGCTCATCTTGAACATATGTAGCATATAAGGTGGTGGGAGGACAAATCTTGCATTGCTCAAACAGTGAGATGTATGAAGAGGTTGTTTTTTTTTTTCTTTTACCACCCACAAAAACATTTCTTTGTTGTTTGTTGATTTTGTTGGTAATATGCCAGAATGTTGTGCTGCCGACTTTTGTGGCATTAGTAACAAACAGTGTGAACATACAAAACAGAATCATTATCTGTCAAATCCCCTGAACATGAAGCGGTGCCCCTCCACTTCCAGTGTTGATTCCGGCATTTGATCGGTTTGGATTTATCACTTAAGATGTGTTTTTCAAACTGGTCTGGACTGCCTAAGTGAGGAAAAAAACACCCCTGTTAATTTTAAGCTTAGAGATGCCCCACAAATCCATATTATATATGTGTTACAACCCTCTTAATGAAGTTCAGTCATGGCACTGGGTGTAACATAAAACAAGAAAATAACCCCTTAAGCAGTTGATCTCAGTGAATGAAGATATGATATATTTTACAATACTGTCAAGAACGAAGCAGTACAGAGTAGAGTACACAGGTGGTGAATTCAAAAAAGTGGGTTTTATTTACCCAAAAAACATGAAAAAATGGTTAACAAAATGGGCAATTATACAGGCATGCCAATAAAAGAGGTCAACTCAAGATACTAGACTCAAAATCATCACTGACAAGACTCAGACAGATACAAACCAAAACCGACCTCCTGAACTAACACATAAGGGCCCTTAAATACAGGTTCAGCTAAACCACACACACACAATAGGGGACACACACAATAGGGGAAGACAAAATGGCTGCCACATAATAACAGGAAATAAATCGAAAACACCCCTAAGGTTCCCCCCACTTGGCATGAAGCGTTTGGTTCAGTCCATTGAGGCCATCAGCAGTACTTCAGGAATCTCAGCCCTTAGCCATGCCTTTTGCCCATCAGGAAGGGGAAGCCAAACACCAACCAGCCAGGTAAACTCAAACAAAGAAAAGAGTATTAATACAACATAGAACTGAATTGACCTTGCAGTGTTAATACGTGTGCACTTCATATAAACATTGTAAGGTGATAGAGGAATAAACAAAGAAACTATATAATTAAGGAATATTTAAAGTAATGACTACAAAGTAAATTAAAGGAAAACCAGATTATAGTAGGGTGTGGCTCTTACCCTGTGTGGCTTGCCATCACAAATACAATACACAGTGAAGCTTTAAACTTCAGGGTCTCCAATGCCAAACTAATTAACAACCCCCCCCCCCCAAATTATGAAAGCAAAATATCTCTAGCTAAGAGTAAACTTAAAAGTACAAAAGCTGAGCTCCCTGCCTGACCACAAAACAGGAGAAAACATGTTAGAACAAAAATGGCAGAGCAGAGAACCTCTACCAGCTTCCACTGTGAGAAGAACAAAAACAAACTTTCCAGTTACCCAATGACAAAGTACCCACACAAAACTATTGTACAGCTTTTCAAAGCCCACCACACAAACAAGATCACACCAGATCAAGGCCCAAAGGAAAAGAGGGGCAAGGGACACGTCTGAGGTGAAGCTCTATATGGAGTGGCTGACGAGCTGCAAGACATCACACCTGTGGCAGCAAAGTAAACCTGAAACATACACAAAAAAAAGTAAGGTCGCTCCCGAGTCCCCCTGGAGACCAGGGACAGTAACAATATGCAGCAAGAATATTCGCAGACATAAAGAATCCATCCTCTTATCCTTGAACAAACATTTAGTAGGAAGGGGTGAAAGGTCAGACTGATATTGAGCTGCAGCAGTAGGAAAAAGCACTGCAGTGCTCCAACCTGACTAGCTAACGGCTGTTATTACAAGTTTGTTTACAATTGCTTATTTCAGTCTTATTATAAGAAACGACAAAGGACAACATGCAGTTTGTTAACAATAGCATATCAATGAAAACATTTCAGTTACAATAATAATGAAGTGTAAAGATACAAAAGCAAAACACCTGCAAAATGCTCATCTCATTTCACATAATAACCAAAAATATTACAAATGACAACATACCAATTTCTGTCACGAGGCATCATTTCCACAGTCGGCTGCTCAGTCAGCTAAATCTTCCCGGTTTTGTGACTGATACATTCTCTCAAGGGTCCAGACAACAGCATTAACATCCTCTTAATTACTTCTTTGCTGGCTGTAGTTCTCCTCATTACTTAGCCTTGTTTACACCGCAATGATCCATTGAAAACAACATGCGCAAACATTTCCTACTTTTAAAAACAGGGGAGAAAATGAGCACTATGTTGGAGAACCATCATTATATTCAAAAGAGTCAGCACTACAAGTAAGTACTCAGCAATCCGCCATTGTTATTTTCAGTATTTTCATCTTGTGTGAGTTTTGACGTGGTCGTCAGCCCTTATGTTGTATGCGTGTGCATTATTTTTTCTACAGATTTCAGTCACAATGTGCACGAGCCAGGGCTTCCCCATAAGAAAGAGTCTACATGACAATGGAGACGGTGATGTTTTCAAACCATTCTACTCTGGAACCCATTTTAAAATGGTGCCCTTTTCAGAGAAAATGTGCGCTGTTGTCGTGTAAATGAACATTAGAAATGCAACTAAACTTTTCACCAGGATGTTGGGTAAATAGGAGCTTACTCTATCACAAAAGCCATTATTTTGACAACTGTTAAATAGCAACTAATGAAGGGTAAGTGTGGTAATTAGTCAGCTATAACCAGGTGTGATTAGAGAGCAGAAAGCAAAAGTAACAAATGATCTCTGTCGAATGATTATATAGAGTAAAAAGCACCAAACAAAACCTAATGGAGAACTACAAAATATAATATCACAGAAAATATAGCAAATTTCTATAAGACCAGCAAAAAAAAACAATGTTCAAAGAGCAACAGTATAATTGATTGAAAATTGTTCTCATTGTTTGAATTGTTTGAATTGCATTGTTTAAAAGGGAGACAGTGAGAGCAATGAGTGTGAATGACACCAGTTTTAGCTGGATGGCTCAACAATAAACAGAAAGTGATAATGAAACTACACAGTATATTTTGATTAATTATCGATATATTTTTTATATAAAAAATGAATACTTAAAAGTATTTATGTACTACTTCTTAATATCTCAAAATTATCTGTTTTCAACAAAGAAGTACTTCAAGTTTTACTTAAACTTGGATACTCGGAAACAGTTCTGCTGCATGCATAATTCCAGTAAATTTTTTGGACAGTTTTTTCTCTGTCTTAGACTGTTTAGTCACTCTTTGAGTCAGACATTTTTCAGTTTTAGGCCAACTAATTGTCCCAGTTAAACAGCTTTCAGCTTTTTGACAATATGGTATGCATCTTCTAATTCCATGAGGTAAATGCACCATATGGTTAAACGGAGTGTGGTCCACCAAACCTCAGGGATGATTATGAATCATTGTCAGCAGACACTGGATGGTATTTAAATTTTATCCTGGCACAAAACAGATATTTTGGTCTTAGTCAATTATGTGATCTCAGTTAGTTAAGCTGCAGCCTTCCAAAGAACATTTCACCAAAGGCATTACAATCACTGTACAGAAACATGTACATGTTACATGACATATAACAATTTGAGCTTTTTGTAAAAGATGCCTTGACACAGAGCTTTTTCATGTGAATCTAATTCAGCTTTTTCAACTAATTTTACCTGTGCTATGGCTGTCCTCCATCCTGCTAGCGAGCCTGCTTTTTAACTTACAGTTAACATTATGTAAGCAATGCAAGTACGTGAGATAGCATAAAAGGCAGATTAACAGTACATTGTACTTCACTAATTTACAGTTTGCATATGCTCCAACAAATCCTTTGGATGATAAGGCATATAAAGGTAGAACACAGCTATACCTGCCTGCAGTGTGACACTAATGAAAACACTATGATGATTCACTTTTTAAGCCACCCGCTTGCATGACCAGAGGTGTTATGTTATTTCTAATTCACTATCTGCATGAAAGTGGTTAGATTATTGCTAGGTGTCCAAAATCTTTGATCCTGTGAAGCTTCCTGAGTTATCAGAAATATTAGCTTCATCTAAACCTTCAACTTGTATGTTAGACCCAATCCCAACCAAATTATTTAAGGAAGTGTTCCCTCTGATTACCAGCCCCATTTTAGATATGATTAATCTATCTTTAGTAAATGGATATGTACCACAGGCTTTTAAGTTAGCTGTAATTAAACCTTTACTTAAGAAACCTTCGCTTGATCGAGATGACTTGTAAAATTACAGACCTATATCCAATCTTCCATTCTTATCTAAAATTCTTGAGAAAATTGTTGCTAATCAAATGTGTGAGCATTTATACAGCAATGACCTGTTTGAAGAGTTTCAGTCAGGTTTCAGAGCTCATCATAGCACTGAAACAGCTCTGCTGAAAGTCACTAATGATATTCTTATGGCCTCAGATAATGGACTTGTGTCTGTTCTGGTTCTGTTAGATCTCAGCGCTGCATTTGATACAGTCGATCACAATATTCTCTTAGAAAGGCTGGAATATACTGTAGGGATCAGGGGAACAACGCTAGGCTGGTTTAAATCTTATCTGTCTGAGAGATTCCAGTTTGTTCATGTAAATGATAAATCATCTTTAAACTCCAAGGTTAATTGTGGAGTACCACAGGGTTCAGTACTTGGGCCAATTCTCTTTACTATATATATGCTTCCAATAGGTCCAATTATCAGGCAGCATAGGATACATTTTCACTGTTATGCTGATGATACTCAGCTTTACTTATCCATAAATCCTGATGAGCCCAACCAGTTAGAGCATGTCTTGAAGATATAAAAACTTGGATGACGTTAAATGTTTTGCTTCTAAATTCAGACAAGACAGAAGTTGTCGTCTTTGGACTGGAGTCTTTAAAAAAGAAACTGCTTAGTCAATCACTTAACCTGGATGGCATTAAATTGACCTCTGATAATAAAGTAAAAAACCTTGGGGTTACTTTTGACCAGGACATGTCATTTAAATCCCATATTAAACAGGTTTCTAGGATTTCCTTCTTTCATTTCCGGAACATTGCCAAAATTAGAAATATCCTATCCAGGAGTGACACTGAAAAACTAGTCCATGCATTTGTTACTTCAAGGCTGGACTATTGTAATTCGTTACTATCAGGATGTCCACAAAATGCAATTAAAAGCCTTCAGCTGATTCAAAATGCTGCAGCAAGAGTTTTGATGAAAATGAAAAAGAGAGATCATATTTCTCCTATTTTAGCCTCCCTTCATTGGCTCCCTGTTAAATCCAGAATAGAATTTAAAATTCTCCTCCTCACATATAAAGCCCTTAATGATCTAGCTCCATCATACAACAGAGATCTGATTGTTCCATATGTTCCTAACAGAGGACTTCGTTCTCAGACTGCAGGTTTACTGGTGGTTCCTAGAGTCTCTAGAAGTAGAATGGGAGGCAGATCCTTTAGTTATCAGGCTCCTCTCCTGTGGAACCAGCTCCCAGCTTTAGTCCGTGAGGCAGACACCCTGTCTACTTTTAAGGCTAGGCTTAAAACTTTCCTTTATGATAAAGCTTATAGTTAGAGTGGCTTAGGTTATCAGGGAGGGAGCCGTCCTCCCTCCCTGTTGGTTGGAATAAGGGGGAGTCAGGTTTAGCCTAAACCGGCTCAGTTATGGTTGAGGTGCAAACACACCCTCCATTTCTGCTACCTGTCTGACCCCTTCTCTTTTCCAATGGTTATAATCAGTCTGACAGAGAGAGGTATCCCAGTCCTTGTGGTTTTTAGTATAACAATGACCATCAGTGGGACCCTTTGTGGGGTACCTTGAGACTAAATAACTAAATAATCTGAATCTAAATAACTAAATAATCTGAACTGAAACTATCTGTGTAGTTATGCTGCTATAGGCTTAGGCTGCTGGGGGACATAACGACCACTTTCACCCTCTTCGCTACATTCTCACACTACTCTCCAATTTTGCATTGTTTGCTGTTATTTCAGCTTTTAACCTTGTTCTCTCTTTTCTCTTCCTAGAAGCTACACCTGGCCTGGCTCTGTGTCTGCCTGTGACACCTTTCTGGAGAGGGGAATCGTCCGAGCTTCTGCTGGCAACAACTTAATGCTCACCCTCTACCGATGATCCACATGGCCCTGTCTTTTAGTGTTTAACCCTTTCTCTCTCCTAGACATGGAATTTGACTGAGTTTTTACTGTAACTAATTATATGTGCTCTCTTTCAGACTCTAACCTTGAAAACTGGCTCATAGTTTATCTGTTCTTTCTTTCTAGGTGTAACGACTAAAGGAGCTACATCCATTTACATTTACTTTTCCTTCCCATATAAAGTACTTCTGGATCAGTGCTTCTGTGTTCTCTTTGTGTCTCTGCTCTGTTCTCTCAAACCCCCAGTCGGTCGTGGCAGATGGCCACTCACACTGAGCCTGGTTCTGCTGGAGGTTTCTTCCTGTTAAAAGGGAGTTTTTCCTCTTCACTGTCGCTACATGCATGCTCAGTATGAGGGATTGCTGCAACGTTAACGCCAGTGACTGTCCACTGTCTCTACATACTCATCCGGGAGGAGGGAATGCTGCAAGTCACTGACTGGATGCAATCTGCTGGGTTTCCTTAGATAGAAAAACATTTTATCCAATTTGAATAAAAAGCTAACTCCGACTGCACTGTTCAGTTGTTAGGATTAATTGGAATGTATGTACCTGACTGTTGTGAAGTGCCTTGAGACAACATGTGTTGTGAATTGGCGCTATATAAATAAAACTGAATTGAATTGAATTGAATTCAAAATAAAGTATATAAGCATGCACCAATGTTGAAAATGACTTTTTGCAAATTGCAAATTGCAGCCTACTATACCTACTGTCACAGCACATCACTGTAGTTGGTGTTTTTGGTTGGATGGCTGGTAATGTATTTCGTTAGTTTGTTACATATTTTGTTGATTCTCAGTTTTTTGTTAGTTACCAATTTATTGGGTATTTGGGGCTTGCTGATTATGTAACTGATGTTTTGGTCTTAGTCAATGTAAGTTTATTTTGGTTTTTTGCTAGTCTTTTGTTACTAGTTAGTTGTTACTTACTAGTTGGTTGACTCTTCATTAGTTCATTAGTAAATTAGTTTTCTTTTTGGGAGTTGTCAGTGAGTGAGTGAGTGAGTGATAGACATATATCTTTAGCATACTATGCTTCCATTTAATCGAATTACAGATATAGTTTTCAGTTTTTATAAAATGTTATTAGTTCGAATTGTATTTAGTTGGAACGTTATTGCTCACATGAGCTGATATCTAATTTGTCTGTTTTCCCAGACTAATTAGAGAGAATAACCAGTGAAAAAAAATCATACAGCAGCATACAGTAAAGTAAACATACATCTCCAGCAAGGGCAGGAGCAGTACAAGTGTAGAGTTGTCATAGTGAAGAAGGCCGGTGTACAATAGGGCCAGTCTGGCCTCAGGATATACAATACTGAAACTGTCCTTCTTAAAATCAAAAAGGACTTTTGTGTGGCCTTAGACGGCAGATGATGTTCAGCTGTAATCCTCTTAGCCTGGAGTGGAGGTTTAAACGCTGCACTGCTCAGTTTTTACCAGTTTCTGCTGAAGCTACCTATGGAGTTATACAAATGGCTTTCTTCATATTAAGCAAATTATACCCCTATAATGAGGTTAAAGATATCATATGCTGTCAGTAGCATATTTTGGTTCAAAAACCTTTTTTTTTTTCAATATAAAACATTTATTTAAGCAGCATCTGTGCCATTGTGTCCTTGCCTTTAGTGTGCAGGGATTTCGTCATCCCACACATTTTTGTAGTTTGCTGCCCGTGACTGACAAGTGATGGTTTTATAGAACAGTTACTCCATGTGTAGAGCATAAATACATTATACAGTCAAGTGAAATAAGTGAAGTGAATAACCTTTTAGAATTCATTCAGATATTGAAATCCTACATGCTATCATTACATTTTTTGCTTTAAATGTTATTTCAGAGAAATGTGACTTTTTAGGACCTTGTGTGGAGGCTAAGTGATGTTATAGCTTTAGAAATGCTAGGGTTTGCTTGGCATTTTTTATTTGAGATGAAAAAAAGCAGCATTCTTCAAAAATTGTCGCTGGTCTCCTTGGGAATGCTTTCAATTGAAGCCCATATTAATTAAACACTGAGTGGTTTGAAAATTAAACCCACGTATAGAGAATGAATGAGAGAAAGAACAATAACTTAAGTGTAGGTGGCATTTGCCCGGAGCTTTTGTGTGTGTCAGAAAAAGAAAGAGTGTTCACATAATGGCAGCAAAACAATGTGAAGGCAGGAGTAGAAAAATAAAGGCAAAACAAAGGAGGTCTTTGTCATTCTCGTCCTTATCTGTCTCTGCTCTTCACAACCTCACCCTGTTTATCTGACTCATGCTGTGAGTTCCCTGATCCATCATAGTTTAATGTGTTTTTATGAGTCTAGGACACTTGGGACAAAAGCAAATACCTCACAGTCTGTACGCTGGTTTCAACAACAACAAAAATAATGTTTTTTTTTTGTTGTTTTATAAGTGTGTCTGATGATTTATATTTCAAGGCAGGCATGATACCGACAGCAATTCCCACTGTGTTTGTAGTTTGGTGTTTTTGCCGTGACAGTAGCCATGATTTTGCTTTTTCTTTTCATAGTGTTGATAGACAGCAAGCTAACCTGTAGGCCAATTGAAGCATATTTAGTGTTAAATGTTCGCATGCATAACCACTTATCAATTCCTTTATGGACCTAGTACATAGTGTTGTGCATCTGTTTACATGCAGAAGTAGCATTTGAAAATTTACTCAGCATTCAATATATTTTTTCATTTATTCAACTGATAAAAGTTTCAATTTACTTTAGTGTCAGGAATGTGGGTCAAGTTAGACAAGCTGCATATTTATTTCCTTTTATCCTTGTATGTTTTTCATGAAACAAACAACAGGACTTAGCTTAAATTCATAGTATTTTTTGAAGGTTTATAAAATCTGTTGAATACAGTTATTCAGATTTAAATTTTCTAATTTTTCCACACCATCAGTGAATTTTCAGAGCTGTTTTTGAGGGGAACCATTTACTTGTGGCCACACTGTATTAATGTCTTTATTGCACAGTGTGGTACTACAGTAAATTGGAAAAAAAAAAAGTTATTAGGGAAGAAATAATTTATATAATAGGGCAAATAAATATATTTTCTTTAACCTAACCTAACGACATTTATAGCATAAAAATACTTTACCATCATTATTTAGTTTTTTTTTTTTTAAGTTAATTTCTGAGGAGGAACTTAACCCTCCACTTGTTGATTTGTGACTAATTTGGGACCTACTGGTGTAATGAGTCCAACATGACTGCTGGTGAAGGTCAATATTGTGTGGAGAAAAACACTGTTTAAACTTAAACAAACAGTAAAAGGTACCTTTTGGTAGTTGGAAGTTTTCTGTCTTTTGTTTATCTTTCTTATCTGTTAAAGTTACTCTGTGTCGTTGAGAACATACAATTCCATTCTATATGTGGTGTAAATATCAGCCAAAACATGCAATTGTAATCATACTATAAATGGAAAAAATGTGACAGAAAAATATTCTAAATTTATTCAAAGTGTCAGCTTGGTCATTTTTTAAATATATTTCTTGCATGCAGTTAACCCCAATCAGGGGTTTAACTTTAGCTCTAGTGGTAGAGGGTACCCATGTACTTAGACCTTAGTCGTTGATGCGGCTGCCCTGGGTTTGTGTTCTGGCCTGGTGACATTTGCTGCATGTTGTCCCCCTCTCTCCACCCCATTTCCTGTCTGTCTACTTTCAGAAAAAGAAAAAAAATAAAGGCCACTAGTGCTGCAAAACAAAATATATAAAAAGAAAACCTTTTAAAGTATTGTCACAAAGCAGTCTAAAACTATCTCTGGTCTTAAGGCAGTCTAGATGCCTGTTGATGTACATTTTACACATATCATGTTTTGTGTTGCAAGCACTTTGCTGCCATTCAGTGATCAAACGGTGAAAGACATCTTGTTGCAAATTGTCAATATTAGGCTGCACGATGGTCCATGTCATCATCAAAGGAGGCCATGTGCTAAGGCCGCCATCTAAACACTCCCACTTGCTGGCAGTACTCCAAGGGATTTATTAAGGCATTTTGTTACATCTGAAGCGATTCGTTTCATCTTAAATGTTAGACAATAAGAAGCCATTGAACAGTGCCTGTGTTTTTAATTGTTATTGAGATATCAACGTCTGAACTTACTTCATACTTATTTCATCATTGCCATTTATTGGCTGTTTAATTTTGTGGATGGTAATCTGTTTTTCATGCTTGCAATTATTAGGATGTATGATGTTAAAGAGATCTCAGCCTCAATGGTACATTACTCTGATAAAGAAGGGTGTAATACGTTTTTTATATTTGCTAAAGCAAATAAATGAGGTACTTTAAATAATAAAATCTAAAATTAAAATAAATTGCTCTTAATAAAGAGTAACCTTTGACATTGTCAGGCCTATTTTACAAATAAATTGGCATGCTCTGGATCCCCTGTAGACACGGCTTCCAGAAGGGGAAAACTGCACACACCTCCAAATTGTGCACTTAGACTTGTTCCAATGACAAGGGGCAGTTTTGACTTTTTGGGCTGCAGTTTAATCTTAAAATGTTTTTGTTACACTGTCAAAGAGAAGGCTTGGCATTGTATACAGCAATGTAGTGGGAGGAGGGCAAGAAGGACATAAAACCACGAGGGGCATCTTCAGTATAAAATAAAACCCTCATCAGTATCATATCATGCTGCTCATGAGCTAATGAAAACACTGATGTTGTTTCCTCCTCTACATCAAGGCTAAAACTGATGGTGTAGGTCCAAAAGCCTCCAATATATATATAAAGGAATACTTCGCAGATTTATAGCACAGACATGATGTCCGTGGTGATAGCATCATGTTAGGATGACCAATAAAGTAGAAAGGGAAAACCTATGAGCATTAAGAGAGTCATGCTTGCCTTTACATTTCAGTGTGATTTCCCAGATTTGCAGCAATCAAAGAGGTAATTTGATTGGTTTTAGAGATCTTGACGTGATTTTAATTTAGTCTGAAGGAAGCTAAAGCTTGGGAGTATTTTGAAAGAGCACCTTTCTCACAGAACAAACTAAAACCTACCTTCAAAAATGTTTATTATGAACGATTTGAAATTTCAAATGCAGGGCAGAAGCTGGAGAAGGGAACCACTGAACCACCTTAAAAACTTTTTTATACCAATTAGGGTGTTAATAAAGTGATACTCGTAAATAAACAAAATAAAAACAAACAAACCAGAAAGAAGAACTGTCAGGATAAAGTTGAAGAATGTTACAAAGAACAAAGATACATATATGCGGTGTTAACATTTGGTATCTGAGTGAGCAAGAGCAGGAGACACCTTGTATCAACTTGAAGCTTTGCTGTGCTTAGAGTTTGGATGTGACACAGGATTTGCTTTCAGTAATGTCTTAAATTACTTTACCGTTCACAAATGACTGACGGATTAACAGTGATGGATTTCTCTGGATGTAGAAGAAATCTCTCAATAATTTGTCCCCACACGCAGAGAGAAAAAGGAATTTGACACCTATTGTCACTCAGAGTTTCTCTGTGAAAGACGTATTGTTTTTAGGTGGACGGAGGAGTTGTCAAAAGATTATGTGGGAGGACAGCAAATTGACATGATTGGTCGGTTTTCACTCTCCTCCTGCATCCCCCAATTCTCCCAGCCACACAAACACATGCAGCACCATCCAAGAAGGGAAAGACCATCACAGTTACAATCTTGAACAAAATAAATAAAACAGCTATGAGGATGTAAAGATACTGATTTATCTGGATTGCACTGTATTTGCTCCTTATCAGTCTTCGAGCTTTCCCTCTCCTCTTTCACACTATTTGAGCTCCTTGTTCCCCTCATCATTCTGTCTTTTTGTGTCATGCTCACTCACTCCCAAACTCTGTCACCTCTCCTTATGTCTCACATCGCTGTCTCCATCTCCCTCTCCTTTGCTGCCAGATGCCTACAATTCATATTCAAAGTGTTTATCCCTCCCGCTGTTCCTCTCCTTCCTCCCACCATCACACTCCTCATGGTTCCTCCTTCTCTTTTAGCTCGGCACTTGGCTTTTTCCTCCCCTTGTTCTCTTTCCTCTTCATATCTTCTCCCACTGTTTTTCTGCCTCGTGTGACTCTCAGATAACCATCTTTGCTGCTGACACTTTCAACACTGTAGGAGCAACACCGATGGTGGAGGTTGCAACAGCCCATCCGTGTTGCCGTACAGTTCCCTCCACATCCCTCTCTGTGGATTCCAACCATCGTTTGTTCTCCTGCATCTTTCTAAGATTCATCGCCTTCTCTATCTATGTCAGAAAATTCCCTCTAGTCTAAGTTTAGACTGAGGAAGAAACTTTTAAAATCTTAGTGAAAATACAGTGCCTTGGGAAAGTATTCATACCTCTCAGGTTTTCCACAATTTGTAACATTACAACCATAAACCTCAATGATTGTTGGTTTCTTATTTTCTAGACCAGCACAAGTTTGTACATTATTGTAAAGCGGAAAGAAAATGAGACAAGGTTTTGTAATTTAAAAAAATTAAAATTGTAAAGTTAGGGCATGTATTTGTTTTCAAACCTTCTAAGCCAATACTATTTAGAAACACATGTTGCTTTTGTTTAAGCTGTGAGGTTTAAGGAGCAAATCTCTACTAACTTGCTTATCTGAAAACATATTTTGCTAGTTCTGTTTGACAAAATAGCTCAAGTTGAGTCAGATTTGATTGAGTGCATCTGTGACAATCAATTTTTAAGTCTTGCCAGTCCTGGATTTAGATCTGTACTTTGACTAGGCCATTTTAACATATAAATCTGCTTCTGAACCATAAAAAGAAAATCCTGATTATCAGTTGAGTATACAACCATTACCACTAAGTCAAATATACAGTGGTGTAATTACAACACAAACAGTTATTGAATTGCTTTTATGCTTTTTTAAGTTAGCGCTTCCATTTTTTTAAATTATCGATTGCACAGAGCTCTGTGTGGTGTTTAAAATTTGGGAAATTGTTTGGTAACCTAACCCTGATGTGTTCCTTGGTCTTCATGATGCTGTTTTTTCACTAATGCTCTCTAACAAATCTCTGAGGTCTTAACAGAGTACACAGATATATACTGGGATTAAATTACACATAGAAGGAAACTATTTGTTCGGTGACCTCTGTAGGAATTGGTTGCATAATACACTGCTCAAAAAAATAAAGGGAACACTCATATAACACATCCTAGATCTAAATGAATGAAATATTCTCATTGAATACTTTGTTCTGTACAAAGTTGAATGTGCTGACAACAAATTTATTATCCAATGGAGGCCTGGATTTGGAGTCACACACAAAATTAAAGTGGAAAAACACACTACAGGCTGATCCAACTTTGATGTAATGTCCTTAAAACAAGTCAAAATGAGGCTCAGTATTGTGTGTGGCCTCCACGTGTCTGTATGACCTCCCTACAACACCTGGGCATGCTCCTGATGAGACGGCGGATGGTCTCCTGAGGGATCTCCTCCCAGACCTGGACTAAAGCATCTGCCAACTCAATTAAATTTATTTAGTCAGTCATTTTCTACCGCTTATTCCATAGTGAGTCACGGGGGAGCTGGTGCCTATCTCCAGCAGTCTATGGGCGAGAGGTGGGGTACACCCCGGACAGGTTGCCAGTCCATCGCAGGGCAACACACAAACAACCATGCACACACCTAAGGGCAATTTAGAGTTACCAATTAACTGTGGACTGTGGGAGGAAGCCAGAGTAACCGGCGAGAACCCACGCATGCACAGCAAACTCCATGCAGAAAAACCCCAGGCTGGGAATTGAACCCAGGACATTCTTGCTGCAAGGCAACAGTGCTACCAACTGCGCCACCGTGCAGCCCCAGTTTATTTATATAGCGTCAATTCACAACACATGTTGTCTCGAGGCACTTCACAAAAGTCAGGTACATACACTCCAATAATCCTAACCATTGAACAGTGCAGTCAGATTCAGTTATTTATTCAAATTGGATAAAAAGATTTTCTATCTAAGGTGTTATGATTTGGGGTTGTTTGGTTTTTGGTTTCGGGTTTTTTCTTTCTATATGTTTTTCACAGTTAAGGTTTTGAATCGTTCTTCTGTTTATTATTATTATTATTATTATTAGATTTTGAATCATGCTTCTGTTTATTATTTTCCTAATCGTGCTTTAGTTTTTGTTTTGTTAATGTCTTATCAAGTTTATTTACAACAATGTCATCTCAAGGCACCACACAAAGGGTCCGGAACGGCGCGGGGCCGCCGGGGAGGCCAGACCGAACCTACCGAGTGCCAGAGCCCGGCCACCCCAGAACGGGCCACTTGTAGGGGCACTAAGTAAAATAATAAACTCCTGGACAGTCTGTGGTGCAACGTGACGTTGGTGGATGGAGCGAGACATGATGTCCCAGATGTGCTCAATCGGATTCAGGTCTGGGGAACGGGCGGGCAGGTCCATAGCTTCAATGTCTTCATCTTGCAGGAACTGCTGACACACTCCAGCCACATGAGGTCTAGCATTGTTCTGCATTAGGAGGAACCCAGGGCCAACCACACCAGCATATGATCTCACAAGGGGTCTGAGGATCTCATCTCGGTACCTAATGGCAGTCAGGCTACCTCTACCTTGCAGCCCTCCAAAGAAATGCCACCCCACACCATTACTGACCCACTGCCAAACCGGTCATGCTGAAGGATGTTGCAGGCAGCAGATCGCTCTCCACGGTGTCTCCAGACTCTGTCACGTTTGTCACGTGTTCAGTGTGAACCTGCTTTCATCTGTGAAGAGCACAGTGGCGAATTTACCAATCCTGGTGTTCTCTGGCAAATACCAAGTGTCCTGCACGGTGTTGGGCTGTGAGCACAACCCCCATTTGTGGACGTCGGGCCCTCATACCATCCTCATGGAGTCGGTTTCTGACCGTTTGTGCAGACACATGCACATTTGTGGCCTACTGGAGGTCAATTTGCAGGTTTCTGGCAGTGCTCCTCCTGTTCCTCCTTGCACAAAGGTGGAGGTAGCGGTCCTGCTGCTGGGTTGTTGCCCTCCTACGACCTCCTCCACGTCTCCTGGTGTACTGGCCTGTCTCCTGGTAGCACCTCCAGGCTCTGGACACTACGCTGACAGACAGCAAACCTTCTTGCCACAGCTCGCATTGATGTGCCATCCTGGATGAGCTGCACTACCTGAGCCACTTGTGTGGGTTGTAGAGTCCGTCTCATGCTACCACGAGTGTGAAAGCACCACCAACATTCAAAAGTGACCAAAACATCAGCCAGAAAGCATAGGTACTGAGAAGTGGTCTGTGGTCCCCACCTGCAGAACCACTCCTTTATTGAGAGTGTCTTGCTAATCACCAAAGATTTCCCCCTGTTGTCTATTCTATTTGAACAACAACATGTGAAATTGTTTGTCAATCAGTGTTGCTTCCTAAGTGGACAGTTGATTTCACAGAAGTTTGATTTACTAGGAGTTATATTGTGTTGTTTAAGTGTTCCCTTTATTTTTTTGAGCAGTGTATTTAGTTTTGGGCTTTCAGTGTAGGGAGTGAGCACAAATGCATGCCACACTTTAATTGCTTTCATAAAAAAAAAAAAAAAAAAAAGAAAACCAGGTATTTTTTGCTTCCAATTCATATTTATGCTGCTACTTAGCTTTGGTCTAACACAGTTGTATTGTATCCTAATAACATACACAGGCGCTTGTGGTTGTAACGTGACAAAATGTGAAATGGTTCAAGTGGAATGAAAACCTTTGTAAGATGGTTTAGCTGTTTTCAATTAAAGGCTCTGTAGTTAGATGTTAAACATGTGTTTTATGTCATAAAGCTCTAAATTCTTGTATTGTAATGTGCGTTTAAATGTAATTAAAATCACTTATGATTTATTTGCCCTTCATAAAATGCTATGATGCACTTTCCAATACCATCTTCTGCAAGTGCTACCTCGTTTTTTTTTTATATTTGCTTTTATGGAGCCAGACTTTCTTGTAATCTTTTAGTCTAGACTGATCTTGGGCAATGCCTCTCCAAACCTTTTGAAAGTTGTTCTTTTTCTGGAGAACTGTTGATCAAGATCAAAATATTACAAGAACATCTGGTACCTTGGATATGTATCATAAAGAAACTGTTTTTATATGTACTGTGATTGGTTGACTTTATCCATCTTTTATCTTTGTTGCACTGCAAAGTGTCATTTTGTATCATCTGCATAGGCTTAAATTTAAGAAAAATCCTTCTGAGGCAAAGATTATATTGCTATGCTGTTTTCTGTGACTCACCAAAGCATCACTGTGTTTATTGAGTTTTTTTCAACTGAATCCATGACAGTTACCACACTAAGAATGATGAATCAAAAACAGCTTTGCCAGACACACAAACATAGGATCAATTGACTCCTGCTCCAGGCCTTAGCCTCCACCTACTTTCATGTGCTGTAGTCTTTGTGCTATTTCAGCTCACAGATTTGTCCATGCAGCGTGTCAGCTAGGATTGGCTCCAAATTCCTGGCCAGTGTTGTGTTACCTGCCTGCATCTTCCTGGTTGGAGTGACACGGAGTCCTACCCTGCCAATCCTTTGGCTGCCCTTGCTCTTGTTTCTGTTTAAACACGGTTCACCTGTCATTTTGTTTATTGTTACTTCATTCTTCTTTGGCTAATGAGCCGATCGATGAAGCTAAAAATCCCATAATCTGACAATTTTTGTAACTTTTATTGAAATCACTCTGTCCTCTCTTGTAGAACATGTTATGTATAGCCATCTATTTTCATGACAGGTGAGGTCAACCAGATGTTCTGTTATTTGTATCTCTTGTTACTTACTGAAAAGTATTTTTTTTCCTTCCTTACTTTAAAAATTTTTGTCTGGTATTTGTCTTTCATTTTATACTGTAGTTATCCTGGCCAGTATTTAATCTTTGAGCATACTTAAAGACTAAACAGCTCCAGCACCATTTATGCTTCAGTCAAAGTCAGAGCATTGTTGGTTTATAAGCATTCATGCCTTTGTCCTGTTTCTGAGTGATTTCTATGAGTTATGTCTTAATGGAGATGATATCTTGAAAGATCTCTACAGGTCTATGTCCCAAATGCATCAAAAAAGACTTAACAAATAGATAAATAACTCACACACAATATTAATAATGTATATAATTGAATTACAGACATATTTGTCCAACAGTATGTTAAAATACACCTCTACGTTTAGCGTTTTCTTTAAAGAAAAACATAAAACTTTGGGTGACAACATATTGCTTTGGTTTCAAAGCAACTTGCTGGGCCAGTTTGTGCTTACAGCTCATGCTAATAAGATGTCAGTCCTATGCTGCTAACAGATCAGAATAAGTTTTGTCATCTTACTTGTGTATTTGTGAATGTGCTCAGCAAATGTTTTTTAAAACGATGAAATGTTCTTCCATGATGTCTGACTTCATTTCTGTTGTGGCACCCAATAAAAATATTTGTTATGACCTTTAGAAGTGACATATGTGTAGATACTGAGGTTTCTGTTGGACTGCAAGTATTTGTTGGCTTTTCAGAGTCCAGTAATCCACATTTTATGACATTTTGATGCCACTGTTATGATTTTCTATTTTTTTGGTATCAAGTTGCTGAAAACTGATACCCCCTGATCATTTTATTATTTTTATCTTGACTTTTAAATTCCCCAACTAAACAATGCTGGCCCTCTAGCTTGTCTGTTTTGTTGACTCTGGTGTTTCTCATCTTCCACTTAACAATGCTCCATAGATTCTCAGTGAGATTTAGATCCGACCACTTTGCTGACCAATCAAGCACAGTGATACTATGATACGCTTGTTGGCAGATGGAAGGCAGCTTTGCATACTTTGGACCTGATAAAACTAAGTGAGCAAAATGACATGGCTCCGGAAATTATCATTGACTTTGGAAACTTCATACTGGACCCTAAACAACTTGGATTTTGTGCCTTTCTACTTTTCCTCCAGACTCTGGGACCCTGATTTCCAGATGAAATAAAAACTACTGTTATCTGAAAAGAGGACTTTGGACCACTAAGCAAACTTCCAGTTGTTTTCCTCCTATCCTAACCCCAGATAAGACACCTCTGATGTTGTCTTTGTTTCAAGAGCAGTTTAACACAATGGCTTATTCCATGTCATGGAAACATTTGTTGTGTCGGTTCATAAAGCATCAAGCCCAGCTGCAGTTTATGCCTAGTCAGTCTCCCCTAAACTACAGCATTTAATGGCCTCAATCCTCTCAAAGCTGCAATTATACAAATTGTGCAACTTATTTCCATGCACAGTTTTTCCTTCTAATCTACTTTCTAACGTTTCAATAAGGCACTCTGAACAGCAAGCTTCTAAAACAATGACCTTTTATGGTTAACCCTACTTGTCCAAGTTGTCGATGCCTTTATGTGGGGCAACCACCAACTCAGCAGTTTTTCAGATTGTGTAGGACATAAAATGGCTAAAACAGAACACTTTAAAACTAATTAATGGTTTGTTTTTTTTAATTGGGTGTGTGTAATAATTTTATTTTCTGGAAACAAAATTTTGTGATATCCTCAGCTGTAAATCATAACCAACAAAATTACAGAAACAGCTGTAAAATGGCTGAAATACAAAATGTCAGTATGTGTGTGATGAATCATTATAATGTATTAATTTAACTTTCTGAAATGAATCATTGCAATAAATCAACCTTTGAACTCCCAGCATTTGTTTTTTCACACGATTTTCTACAATGTGTTCAAGCCCATGTCAAACACCCTCTTAGATGCATCCACATACATTCACACACACACTATGGTGACTCCTTCAGAGTGCTCTGATTGCAGCAAATTGGGTGTGGGGGAGCAGGATTTACAGCAGACAAATACAGCTGCCCAGGCTTCCGACCACCTTGTTCTGCAAAACACACACTGTCCTCAGAGCTTCAGATGCAAAGAAGAACACACAGATTTAAAATATGGCTGCATATTTTCTTTGCATCGACTCGAGCCAATTTAAACCACAAGTGATACAATTCTTCTTAGAAATGCATGTTTCAGCTGAAATGTGCTTTAAAGTATTTGACATTTCTGATTTTATTGTAATACATAGTGCCTACTTCAAAATAATCAAAATCAAAATAAAACAACATCAGTCCCAACAGAGTTGCTAATAAACATTGAACCCGTTTTCTAACATTCTCTTGTACGAACGTGTCACCAATAAAAGCGCTGATAAAAAACTCTATTTTTGGCTTTTGGACTGACTGAGAGAACACTGACCCAAAGCTCTGAAGTTTTTCTTCATATAACAAAATGCTCTCCATTACAGTTGAACAGAGTCATGCTGTGTAAAGTGAGACTCCATCTGGCTCCATCTAGAGTCCTCATTATTTCTGCTTGCCCACTGGCCCAGCACCACACAGGCAGCTATTTACTGATGACAACTAACTTACTCCACAGGCTGGGGAACTTTTGCTCTTGTTTTCTTCTCTTTCTGACAAACTCTGTCACACACACACAGACACACATAGACGATGGCACACATATAAAGTACTGCTCAGGTTTTACTGTTTGGGTTTTTGCACACATGCATGGGGATACACACCAGTTTTTGTCTCTGGTGAATTGTTCCTGACAGATAGTTGTGCTTCCTCATAAATTCCAACCTATTTTGTCTTTTTGTCCTACTTCTGCCCAGCGGCCTCTGAAATCCCAGATGGTTCGAATGCAACAACACCCAGCCAAATGACACGCACAACAAAGATAACGTTCTTTATAATATACTTTTGGCAATATTATGGATATCCTTATGCTTCCTTTCCACTAGTTTCATCTCTAATGAACTATTGGAACCCAAAAAGAGAAATGTTCGCATTATTTGTGTTGTGTACAGTGCAGAAAAAAACTATTTGTCTCCTTACAGATTTCTTCTGTTTTTGCTTTTTTTCTCACACTCGAAGGTTTCAGATAATCAAATAAATGTTGATATCAGAGAAACATAACCCGATTAAATACAAAAAGCTAATTTGAAATAATGAATAATTAAATTAATTCATTCATTTCATTTAATTATTAAACGAAAGCAGTTATCCAAGACAAGCCGGCACTATGCGAAAAAGTAATTGTGACCTCAGTTGGTCCACATTTGGTAACACAAACTACCAATCAAAGTTTGCAAAGTCTGGCAAGGAAATGTTTTGCTTTCTGCTGTTGCTACATGCATGCTCAGTATGAGGGATTGCTGCAAAGTCAATGACACAATGTAAGTGGCTGTCCACTGTCCAATGCTGCAAGTTGATGAATCTGCTGGGATAGAAAACTTTTTAACCCATTTGAATAATAAACTGAATTTGACTGCATTGTTTGATTACTAAGATCAATTGGAATTTATTTGTTTCAATTGGAATTTGTCTGTATGATTAAATTGAGTTTTGTTTTGAGTTGAGACAATGTGTGTTGTGAATTGTACTCAGGATCTTGTTCTTTCGGTCATGACCCAAAGTACATGGCCATAGGTGAGGGTATAAACGTAGACCGACCTGTAAATTGAGAGCTTCGGTTTTTGGCTCAGCTCTCTCTTCACCAAAACGGACCGCCACAGCATCGTCATTACTCTGGGGGCCGCACAGATCCATCTGTCGATCTCCCGCTCCATTCTCCTCTCACTCGTGAACAATACCCCGAGACTCTTAAACTCCTCCACTTGAGGCAGGAGCTCCCCTCCAAAAGGAAGAGGACAAGCCACCCTTTTCCAGTTGAGAACCATGGTCTCAGACTCGGAGGAGCTAATCTTCATCCAAGCCACTTCACATTCGGCTGCGAACCGCCCGAGTGCATGCTGTAGATCATGGCTAGAGGGGGCTAGCAGGACCACTTCATCTGCAAATCCACTGGTCCCCAAACCAGACCCCCTCCAGCCCTTGGCTGCACATAGAAATCCTGTCCATGAAAGTTATGAACAGGACCGTTGACAAAGAGCAGCCCTGCCAGAGTCCAACATGCACCAGGGACAGGTACGACGTAGTACCGGCAATGTGGACCAAACTCTTGCTCCGCTTGTAAAGAAACCAAGTGGCCCCTAATAAAGGGCCACCAATTCCATAGTCCCGGAGCACCCCACAGGTCACCACTAGGGACACAGTCAAATTCCTTCTACAGGTCCACAAAAAACATTTGGACCGGTTGGGGAAACTTCCATGAACCCTCTATAGAGGGTGTAAAACTGGTCCAGTGTTCTGCGGCCGGGACGAAAACCACACTGCTCCTCCTGAAGCCAAGGTTTGACTATCGGCAGGACTCTCCTCTCCAACACCCTGGCATAGGACTTACCAGGGAGGCTGAAGTGTGTTATCTCCTTGTAGTTGAAACACACCCTCAGGTCCCCTTTCTTGTGAAGGGGGACCACCACCCCGGTCTGCCGGTCCAGAGGCACTGTCCCCGACGGCCACACAATGTCGAAGAGGCGTGTCAGCCACAGCCGCCCCACAACATCCAGAGACTTAAGGTCCTCAGGGCGGATTTCATTCACCATGGAGCTTTTTGTGAACTGGCGCTATATAAATAAACTAAATTGAACTCAATATATAGTAAAACTTTTTAACAACAATTTATTGTGAAATTGGTGAAGAGCAACATTAAATTGCTCTTTGCCGGCTCTAGATAAAGTCAACACTCACAGCTTGTCACTGCATTTACTCATACCTCCCACAGATGATGTGTTTGTGAGGTTAAGATCAGAAAAAGTAGTGAAGTGAAGCAGACTGTTGAGAGGTTGCTCGCCTGGTATCTCAGTAAGATAAAAGGAAACCAAAATCACCCAAGTGGCAGCATCATTTTTACATTTCAGCTGCTTGCATTAAACAATGGTATCAGCCAAACACAAAAACTGTTCAAAGTTCATAACAAATAACCCACCTAATCCCAAGAACAATTCTGGCACAGACAATGAATATCTCAGTTTGCTCTGCATGTCACTTTGAATTCAGTGAACTCTTTAAATTAGTCTGATGTGAAGGATCAACACATTTACTTTACAAAATGCTTGCAATTCTCCAGTTTTTTTTTTTTTCACAGGGAATTGAGATTATGAATTTCTTCAATTTATCTTTAAATACATGATCCAACAATGCATGGAAATGGTTTATTGTGCGAGCACTGAATGATAGAGCAATGGGTACATTAAAATTCCTTTATCTATTTGTAAAGAAGTATAGAGACCTTTTTATGATTCTGTAGTCCTTTATAAGTCAATAGAATCCCTTGCAAAGGTTTCTGAAGTTTCCCTGTTACAACAATCTTCTCAGCAGTGATTGTACCCCTACACAAAGAACCTCAGTTTTAATTTGTGTAATGATCATTAAAACCTGCCGCTACATTTCTGAGATCTGTCCTACAAATTCAGACAGGTATAATTTTCACATGGAACTGCTGCAAACAGAAATTATATTTTGGAATTTGGCAAAGTATGTTTTCAGGTAAAGAACAAATGCATGCCACTAAATGATGATGTTCTACCCTGGGACAAACACTTGTTCAACTGCTTCGGATGGCAGCTGAGTGCTTCTGACCTCGTTCAAGTGTTTCAAACGTCAGTGATCATAGGATCAAACCATGTCTCAACACAGTGATTTGATATATTTGTTTCATGAGCCACCACATGTGTCAGAGCTTCAGGTGTCACAGACCCATCACAAGCCACAGTCGGCCCAGGTTTGTAGAGTGCACGACTAATAATTGTTCTGCAACCTGATTCTCCCTCCTGAGCTGTAGATCTCTGCAATCATCCAGAGGTACCCTGGGCAACTTGGCTGTTCCTCCGATTAATGCTTTCCTTGCCCAGCCTGTCAGTTTAGGTGGACAACCATTTCTTGGAAGGTTTAAAGTTGCGCTATAATCTTTGCAGTTTTGGACTGAATACTGCTCATTAATGGGTTCATAGCTTGGGATGCTGTTTTATACCCTAACCATCCTTTAAACTTCTGCCTAACCTTATCCCCGACCTGTCTGCTGTGGTCCTTGGTCTTCGTGATGCTGTTTGTTCTTTAATGTTCTCTAACAAACCTCTGAGGCCTTTACAGAACAGCCACACTTGTACTGAGAAAAGACTGCCTGCCCACACTTTGACTTTTTACGTGACTTCTGGGTGTAATTATTTACACTGGTTTTATTTAGGGGTATCAGACTAAAGGGGAGCGAATATTATTGTACACCATACTGTTCACACAAAATCTCTAAAGTGGTATGATGTAAAAACGTTTAAGGATCTTGAATACTTTTATGTTTTTTAATCTGTCAATAAATGCAGATCACTTCAAACATGTTCTTCTGAAAAGGCAGCCAGTAAGAAGAAAGTTCTAAAGTCCCTCATTTCAGCAGTTTCACAAATTAATTCTCTTGCCCATGATAAGACCTCAGAACATACAACATTTAATACTTTTTGCTCCCTGATTGTCTTTGCCACTGAAACGTGGACTAAAGGATTGATTAGATGAATATTATAATCTGCAAATGATGTCCTTCTGCAATCTCTCAGCAGCACAATAAGCCATTATCCTTATGAAGAAACTCACCACAAGAGTCGGTCATGAAATATGTTGTTATTTCTCTATGAAGCACTACTAAAGTATGATAACTTTCTCTCCAATTACATAGCAAAAAGCACTAATAGAAGAAAGTTAATTGTGTGGTAATATTCCATGGTGACTCTCAAATTGTCACAAAAAGAGCAGATGTAATTTTTTTAAGGTGAGTGAAAAATTACCCCTAAAAAACTACCGGTGACTCCTTGTGAATGATTTGAACATTTTATTGGTTTCCAAGTGAAATAGGATACACAATTAAGCTGAACTCATTAGCAGAAGCTGCAGGATAAATGAGACGGCAAAAGAAAAGGAGAGGAGGATTCTAATCAGACTGATGACAGTGAGACCAAGCAGAATAACTGTTGTTATTCAGAAGACTAGTGAGTTTGAAGGGAAAAAGAAAGATGCATTAGGATGTCCACACCCTTTTTATAACATTTGATGCATTTAATCAAACACTGTGTAACCATTTGCATGCAAGGTTTGTTTTGACAACATTTAATATGTGGTGGCCTTCCCATTATTAAATTCTACCAGATTTCAAAATGAAGACACACTTTAGACTTTAATGGGCACTTTGGTTTAATTTATGGCAGCAGAGCTTTGAAACAAGCTTGGACTGTTCCAGAGCTTCCAATTTTCATCAGAGCTTAAATTAAACATATGTTGCAATAAAGGGACACAACTAAATATTCACAATGTACAGGGACATTTTTATAAAACAGTGAGTTGGTGAGGTAGAAGAAACGACACATTTAACACAAGGTAATGTGAGCATTCAGGACTCAGTGATCTCGCTGAAAGACTGAATGAACACTAGATACTCTAATTTTCTTCTGAGAAACATTTTAAAATAACAGAGCCTGCCTTAGGAAAGGTTATGTGGCTTGTAGACGCCTGATCAAAATGTTAAGCTTGGGGAAGAAAATACAAGTATTCACACTTGACGCTAATGCCTTTTCCGCAGAACAAGCACATCCCATTGGATCAGATCTTTAGCTTGAAATATCTGATCTAACTACAGACGCTGCTTGCTGCATCCCCTGTGCATCCCCTAACAGGCTTGATGCTGGTTGGCAGATTACTTTAAAAAATCCGTCTTTACAGGTGATGTGTTGGCTTTGTAACGGGACCATGTAATACGAAAAAAGCAAAAGAAATAACAGTTCAGTGTTTTTATTTTTAATCACAAAATGTAATGATAAAAATCTACATGTAAGCCTCAGGAAACCCTAAATTATATGCTGTGATTATAAAACACCACTAAACTATTCTCAAGGTCACAACATCCTTCCCAGCCAACGGTACACCGGATCAGTTGGAAGCGGTTGGAGGGTGATACGCCTTTAGTGATATCAGCCACCATCTAGGAATATACCCATTTTACAAGTCTGCTTTCAATATGAGACCCACTTGACATCCCTGTTTCTGGAATTTTGCCCCCTGCAAGTTTTAGAAGAAGTTACTGTTTTGTGAGTCAACCTGCTTGAAGAACCTGAATGTCTGCTTCCTGGCCTTGTGCATACATAAAGCCTTCCTGGCCTCTGTGACAGATTATTTTACCTATGATTTGGTTATCGTGTTGCTTGGCTTGATTGCCTATCCCTCCAATTTACTTTCTGGCACACAAAGGATTGTCACCATTTCTATTACTGGCTTTTGCGGCCTGGTACTGGCTTTATTTGTACCTGCTCATCAGCAGGTCTCATCAGGGCTAAGGAGGGCGGAAATATGAACAGACCACTGTTCACTGATTGGCTATGAGCGTGGTCAGCTGAATGTCAGTGGCATGAAAATGTGTTTGCTGAGGTAGCGCAGAGAATAACAAGCAGAAGCTCAAAGAACTCAAGAGTACTACAAAATTATTAAGGACCACAATGGCCAGAGTGGGTCAAATCACTGTTGGAGTAGAAAATGTGCGACAGTGAGTGTTTATTTTACATTGCATGTTTGTACTTCAAACTTAGGCTCACACCATAAAACAGTAAAGGTTAATAGCGGCACAGCGCACGACCCTGACAGCTGTACATGAGGCTTCAAGCCACAACTCCAGCCATCACTGTGTCAATGGACACACAACAGCTTTCATGAGGAGTACAGTGAGGCCGAGCGCAATGGAGCCGTGATTAAAAAGGGGCAAAAGTGGTCTAACCTCACTAAAAGTTGTCCTCGAAACTAGTCAGTTTGGTCCATACACAGCCCCAGGGACCCCTTAGAGAGAGCCCAGTTTTAAAAAAAATCTAAATAGCACAGTGCAATTTTAAAAAGACAATTGATGAACGACAGCAGAATAATGAAGGTGAGGTGGTTATTAAGCCAAGAAACTTTGTCTAATTATGTAAATAAGGTCAAGATCGGTAAAAAATTCCACTTTGCATAAGAAACCATGTCCTGCCAAGAGACTAAAAGACTGCACGATTTTCCACTGTCCTTCACAGGGACAGTCCTTCATTTTTTCAGAGAACAAAAATGGAATGACATTTAATCAACATTGTAATCAATGCATTGAATGAAGGTAGCACACATCCCATCTGGTTCACACGTAACTTGTAGACTCTGAAGGGTTTGTGATCAAAAACATTTTAATAAAATAAAACCCAGATGTGTTACATCTACTTCTACAAAATGTATTCTCAGTATCCTCAGTAAAAAAGTAAAAAAGGGGTCTAATGCCATAAAATATTTTGTTTGGGCTCTAAAACCTTGGTTGATTCTCCACCAGCCAAAAACTCATATTTTGCCCTGAAAACTTTCATGACAAAAACAAAATACACTTAGTTCGTTCATCTATGGATCAATGGAGCAAAGAATCACAGATATTGTATGGCTTAAAATAAGCCCTTCATGATAGTTAAATTATTTATTTTTACAGCACCCACCATATCTATTTGCACCTTTGGGAAAGACATGTAAAACACCTTAAAATAAATCCATCTTTTATTGCAGTGACTTAGTCTGAAACATTTGCCATAAGTTCTAGTTGTTTAAAGCATAAATGTTGCCCTTACTGTACATATGGGAAACTCTGGAAGAGTTACTATTTTCTTGTACCATGTTGGATCTTGGATGCATGTTGTCGTCTCAATTATTTCTAAATAGGCCTGTGTCACATAAAATGTGTACCCCAAGGGAAGAGAAAGTTGAGTTAAAAAATAATAACTGTTAAAAATATGCAGCAGTTACATTATTTTATAGGAATTTCTAGGGTTTTTAACAATTACAGCGGCAGCAATCTTTGCTCAAATAATATTTATTAGTGTGGACCTTGTCATGGACTGTGGGTGTGGAGCAGGACCCAGGTGCAGACGGGAGCATTGGATGAACATGTAAATAATTTATTAACTAAAAGAAAAGGTACAAAACAACACAAGGACAGCAGGATGTGGAACACGGACAGAAAGACACGCAGGTCAAAATAGAGAATGACAGGCAAGGGAACGAGGAAGATGAGAAATGTAGCGGGAGGATCCAGCAGGAAACAAAAAGAAAACCGGTGAGAATTTATACCCTAGGACAAGTGGAGAATGGCACTCAATGCAAGGGAGACTACTGAGGTGATGATGTGTTTTTCGATAAAAAACATTTATGAAACTATTGTACGAAGCCACAAAAAAGTATTTGCCCTGTTACAGATTTTTCCTCCATTTTTGTTTTTTTTGTCATATTTATATTTCACTACATTCTCATACTACTCTCCAACTTTGCAATATTTGCTGTTATTTTATCTTTTATCTTTATGCTCTCTCTGTTTTTCTCTTCCTAGAAGCTTTATGTGGCCTGGTTCTGTGTTTAGCTGTGGCACCTTCCTGGAGGGGGGCATCAGCTGAGCTGCTGCTGCCAACAACTTAATGTTCTTCTACAGATGAGACACTTGGCCCTGTCTTTCAGTGCTTAACCCTGTCTCTCCTAGACATAGCTACTGGCTGAGCTTTTACTCTATGTGCTCTCTTTCATACTCTCTATTTAAACACTGTCTCAGAGTTTATTCGCTTCGTTGTCTTTCTCACCTCGATGAAGCCACTAAAGAAGCTAAAACCATTTATGTTTAACTTTTCTTTCAGATGGAAGGTACTTCTGGATCAGTGTGCTCCAAGGACCTTCTTTCTGCAAGGCAACAGTGCTACAAACTGTGCCACCATGCAGCCCAATAAACTGAATTGAATAATTGCCTTAACCACATTTTTATTTTCAGTTTCAAACCTTGGTTGATTCTCCATCAGCCAAAAACTCATATTTTGCCCTCAAAACTTTAACAATAAAAACAAAATCCACTTAGTCGGTTCATCGATGGATCAATGGAGCAAAGAATCACAGATATGTTATGTTTTTTTTGTTCAGTTTCACCCACCAGACCTATTCCTAACTCCTGCTTGACCCATTTAGTCAAGATATCTTTAAAAAATAACCTGTCCGGCAACACAAAGTAGGTTAAAAGATCTCAAAAATCAACAAAGCTATCCACATCTACCAAGAAGGTTACATAGTGATCTCTAAGGCTTTGGGACTCCAGCAAATCTCCAGCGAGTGGTGAACCCTCCCAGGAGTCATTGGCTAACCAAAATTACTACAAGAACTCATCAGCAACTCACCCTTGAGGTCACAAAAGAGCCCAGAACAACATCTAAATCACTGCAGGCCTCATTTATCTCAATGAAGGCCAGTGTTCGTGATCCAACAATAAGAAAGAAACTGGGTAAAATATAATGCATGGGGGACTTCTGAGGACAATATCACTGCTGACCAAAAAGAAAACAAATGGCCTGTTTCACAATTGCCAAAAACATCTGAATGGTACCTAAAACATTTGGGAAAATATACTGTAGGTTGAGGTGACAAAAGTGTGAGTCTATGGACCAGGGACAAAATTCCTCCAAAGCGATGTACAACTAAGGAAACACGGTACATTCATATGTGTCCTCATGTGTGTTATAGAATAGAATAGAATAGAATAGAATAGAATAGAATAGAATAGAATAGAATAGAATAGAATAGAATAGAATAGAATAGGTTTATCTCACAGGGAATTTGTACACTAAAAGCATTGCTGCAAATGCACCAGAGTATTTTTACCTGCAGTCCCTGGACAGGAAAAACAGTAAGATAAAATATACTGTGTACAAAGTTTCAATATAAAAATTGAAAATGAATTAAAAGTTCATTTTAAGTTACTAAATTCACAATACATTATATAGATTATTTACATACAGACTGAAGCCTTCATTTCTGCAAATAATGTTGATTTTCCACTATAGCTAATAAACGTACTACTTTTACGATTAGAATATTACATTAGACTAATAGAACTCATTTTAAATGCAGAAATGTGGGCTCAATGAAAAGTATATTTAACACCTGCTTAAAGGTTATCTTAAAAATATACTTTTAATCTGACTAACGAGCCCTATCTTTTTCTAATTTCTTGAATATGGCTGTATATATATAAACAAGTGTGGTGATTTAAACATATGGCAAAAAATTGACAAGTACGCACAGAATAATATGCCACAAAATAAAAAATAAAAACTCAAAAAAAATATAGCTAAAATATTCAACCATCTGAAAATATTTTGGGACAAGAAGATGGCAGGGTCAAAAGCAGATAATAGAATCAGGACAAGGAGCTAAAATTAAGAGACAGAACATTGGTGAACAACAATATTTGTGGTAAAAACAGCCCAAGGTGCCTCAGCTTTAAAATAATAATGTTTTTTTCATGCTGCCTGCAGCTTCTTGGTAAAATTCCTTTCTGACAGGAAACTCTGTGTCCTCCAACAACGTGACTTTTTTTTCCTGACAAAACTAGGACAGTCAGTCAGTTGGAAGGGCAAACATCCTTTTCTTTGGAGGACACGGACGTGAAGGTGCTATGAATGAAGACTTGTGCTGTGACATTGCTCGCCTTATCTTCCTTCTGCTCTTCTTTACTGAAATATACTCAAAAGAAAAAAAAATTAAGAACACAGCAACACAAAGTCACTGGCTGGAATGTTTGATATAACAATCAAAGCAACATTCTCCTGTCGTAAGTACAACTTCAACCCTTTAACATTCTGGAAGTGTTTCAGCCTGGATTTAAAGCTCTTAACAACACAAAAAAACTTACGTTTGTTTAAATAATGTATTAATAGCTACACTTTTCAGCTGTAGATAGATAGATATTGATATCTCTCTGGTTTTGGGTCTCACAGCTGCTTTTCACATGATAGATCACAATATCTCTCCCAGTGGACTGAAAGAAAAAAGCCCATAGTGGCAGTGTAAAGTTTCAGGAACAAAAAGCACTTAGGGAAGTCTCCCTCTTAAAAAATGTTTCCCTCTCTTGACTTTAAAGTGCCTTGAACTTTCATGATAAATACAACTACATTCATGGAAAGGAAAGATTGATAAAATATTTTTTAAAGTAAATTCATGCCACTGAAATGACCAGTTGCTGAGATGTATGGTCATAAATTTCCCTAAAACGGCATTTCCAGACTATTCATTTGCGATTTTGTTGTGCTCTTTAATGACGTCAAAGGGGGCCCCCACATGTAACCTGACTGCTGCTACAATGGCCAGCAACACAGACAGCAGCGAAAAATCTACTATTTCTTTAGATATATTTCAGTCACTATCACAAAGAGATGCAGCAGTTCGGAGAAAGTCAGCTGTCATCAGATGGAAGAGCACAAGTGCTGCGGCGGGCGGACGGCCATCTAATTCGAGACCATTTTTGGCAGATGCCGGAGCACAGCCAGAGTCAATGTGCATGAATCACACCACCAGGAAACAGAATGAGCACACATCTGGATTTTCAAAATAATTCACTAAAGGCAGACTAGATCTCGCAATATTAAATACACACATATATTTATATATACACATGTATGTATTAGCAGTTGTTTACATTAGTTCAATTAGTTCAGTTACTGGGTTAACTAAGGTATTGTAAACTGCGTAATTAAACATTAAATGCACAAAACTAAGAAACAAATATAGCTTCGCTTCACTCAGTAAACTCACCCATTGTAGAACAAAACACGTGAAAATATCTGGAGGCATAAAACAAAAAACCAAGCAGTTTAACTCGTTTAACTTCTGCAGAATGAGTTGTTTGGACTTGCTAACGCATTTATCACTGGCTTTCATTGCGCGATCTGCGTATGGTTCTTGGAGCTCCTCCGGGCTTCACAGCAGACAGGACCAGAGCAGATACAGTGTAAATCCAGGGTTACAGTAAATACGGCACTGACTGAAACAACCGCAGGTCAAGTGAGCAGTATGGAGTAGCAGACACAAGAGATGATTCAAGATCTGAAGACACTACCTGATGTCATTTTTTTTTTTTTACTTTATATTAGAATCTTTATAGAAACATTTAATAATAATAATAATTAATCTTATTTTAATAATAATAATTTAGTATTATTATTATTATTATTATTATTAATAAATAAAATAATTTCTGATTCTGAATTATTAAAAATAACAGCCAATATCTAAATGTACTTTTGTGACAAGGAACTGTTCTTACCTGCTGAGCCTTGATCCGTTTAGCAACAGCAGCAACAGCCTTTTCTTCATATCAGAGGCTCTGAACAGCGTGGCTATAGCCTCTGCTTCAACATTCTCCTTCGTCTGTCAGATATCCCGACCTCTGACATCATTTCTCTTGCGTATTCTGAGGTTTCTTGTTTGAAGCAGTTTGCAGAGAAGTCCTCCAATCACAACTGGCTGTGCTTGGTGAGACCAGCCCATGTGTCCCTCCTCGGTTTTCCAGCTCTGATCCAGGCAGCTCTGATCCTCTTCACTTCAGGAAAATAGTGCAGACTAACGGCTGCTGTCTCAGTATTGCTGCAACCGCCAGTAATGCACTGTTTCACTATATTAACACTGTTTTTAACGCAGCTTAGCCTTTACCTGATCCGTTTATCATTGACACTCACACAATGAATGACCAAAGATTTTGATGTCATTTCTAGGCGACTTTAGACTTGCAAAATTTAACAACAAAATAGGCTTATTTTGTGTCATAATTGTCTTTTATCACATCTTTAATCCTAATATCATGTCAATTACTGCCCAATTCCTTCAGTATTAAGATGTTTTCTTTCAATTTCTGCATTTGTGGGAATAGATTGTCACAGGCGCTTCAGTAAAATGGAGTTTGCATTAAAGGTACAGCACTTGCTTTGTTCAGATCCTTAGTTTTGCCATATATCTTGGTGGGAGGGTCTACACTCTGCTTTAAGGTGCTTCAAGGCTCTTTTCCTGGGCGCCTACTATTCTTCTGCAAGCTTCCCATCGGCTCTATTTTAAGGAAAAAGCATATCTCAAAAATAATAATAATAAATATTAGTAATGTTATATTCTAATTGTTATTTTTAGTATTTATTTATAATTATAGTAGTATAGTTGTCTCCCTAATATTTTGTTGTAATAGACCATTTTAAGAGTGTTTTTAAGATGCTTCTAATTAGTCGTATTGTGTTCTTAATCTCCACTCTCTGTTCAATAGCTGCTGTTTTTTTCCCAGCATACTTTCTGAATAAATTAGATTTGATCTGATGTGTAAGCTTGCTCTGTTTTTCTCCCCCTCAAAATGAACTTTAATACAAGGGTAAGGAACCTTCAATTACTACCTTTTGAGGCTGTGTGTTTAGGAATGTATTCTGCAGCATTGTGTGCCGAATACCCCCTGCACTGTTAATCTGGCTGAATAACTGAGCCACCGACATGTGGTGCATCTGTGATTAGCCACGTCCCTCTAGGAGAGAGATTTATGAGAATCGAGCTGTGTTGTTTTGGTCTGAATCAATAAAAAGACCTAAAAAGCTCAGTATAAGGCAGTATTTTCACTTGATCTGGCTCTTTTTAACGTCTTCATTAACTCTTTCTCATCCAGATAAATTGTGTTTGAGTCCGTTATAAAATATGAAACAGCCTAGTGAATTTGGAGAAGATCCCCACCATAAGATTTAACTGGTGTGGAGCATGTGAGATGAATCAACACACAAACAGATGCAAGAGAGAGAGCTTTTTGAGTTCAATATGTACTGCATATTCAATGTGTAAATTCTCATAAGGGTGTAATTATGCTTGTGGTGTAAACCGGATAATTAGCCACATCTCCACTTAGCTCACAGCTGGAAACACAGAGGCGAGAAGGAGAAACATTGCTGCATCTGTTGACTCTGACTTTGCAGCAAGTCCCAAACAAATTAATACAAACCCAACACTTCCAGTGAGTGTTTTACTGTCATTTCTGAAGCACCCTTGAATGTTTGACTGTGTCCCGTTGCTGCATATCTAAATTCTGATGTTTTTTTTTTTAATTTTGTTCTTTTTTATTTTATTAATCATACAATTGTGCATTTCCCAAAAGAATATAATACAATGAATCAAGGGTTACATTGTGAAAAAAAAAATATTTGTAATTGACAGTTGGTTTAGGAAGGCTCAATATGAACACATGCCACACTTTTCAGATTTTTATTTATATATTCCTTTCCCTTTACAGTTAAGCATAATGTTTAAGCGGTATAAAATCTATTACAAGGCAAATGAACTGACTTTATGTTTCAGACCACCTAACATCATCATAAGTATTAATTTGAAAACAAATGCAAATTATTTTATCATTCTAGGCTTAAGTTTATCTGCTTGGCTGTCTTTCTCTCCTAGATGAAGCCACTAAGGGTGCTATTACCATTAATGTTTTACTTTTTCCCATAGAAGGTACCACTGGATCAGTGCTCCTGTGTTTTTTTGTGTCTCTGCTCTATTCTCTTAAATCCCAGGTCAGTCGTGACAGATGGCCGCTCACACTGAGCCTGGTTCTGCTTGACGTTTCTTCCTGTTAAAGGGAGTTTTCTTCTCCACTGTCGCTACATGCATGCTCAATATGAGGGATTGCTGCAAAGCCAATGCAAGCGAATGTCCACTTTCGCTACATGCTCTCCAGGAGTGAATGCTGCAAGTCACTGACTTGATGCAATCTGCTGGGTTTCCTTATATAGATAAACTTTTTAACCAATTTGAATGATAAATTGAATCTGCCTGCACTGTTTGATAGTTAGGAATAATTTAAATGTATGTACCCGACTTGAAATCTGTATGATTCGATTTAAGTGACTTTTAAAGTGCCTTGAGACGACATGTGTTGTGAATTGGCGCAATATAAATAAAACTGAATTGAATTAAATTGAATTCTTGTGTGTCTACATTTCTCCCATCGCCACGACTTTTTCTCTGAAAGGTTTTGCTGATTATATTACTTTTTTTGCACGGTGTTAGGTGTGGTACAATGGAAGACCCCAGAATGCAGACAAGCAGGCAGCATGACGGTAAGTGAAAAAAGATTTAATTAACAAAAAACTCACTCACAAGAAGAGGCAGGAACAAAACAATAAACGGGCAGGCAAGACAGGCATGGCATGATCCGAAAATCAAGACATTAGCATGATCGAGAAAATGTTTCCGCGAGGAATAAACAGAACGGAGGTTTATATATGGAGCATGAACCAGGTGAAGCGAGGAGATAGATTTGCTTAGTGCAGGTGAACCGAATAAAGTTAATTAACAGACAGGAGAGAACAAAACGTGACTGGAGCAAAACAGAGACCCTTGAATAGAAACTAATAGAAACTAGAAAAACATGAAACTGAAGCATAACCAGATCCATGAACCAAACTTGACAAAACATGAACTAGAAGACAAAAACTAAAGCATGACCAGGAAAATAATAAACAGAAGCATGATTCAAAACTTCAACTGTGAATAAGAGCAACAGAATGCACAAACACCCACAAATCATAACACAGGGAATGTCAATCTACATTTTCTGTTGCTCGAACGATGCTTTCAGAAACATTCACCTTTCATCTCATCTAAAGTACATAAATATGTGCTTTTTGGTGTTTTGTTTATACCACCACCTAGATGCTCATAAATCAATGGTCTGATATGGTTGTGGTTGTTGTCAAAACCCCTTTGATAAGAAACTCTGACTAACGATATTTATGCAGACAACAATGTTTGGGTCTTGTGACTCACTATTTGTCCTCTGATTTTGCTGTTACTAAGTTTGACAGAACAATTTCAAGGTTCTGCATAAGGTAATTATGGTTCTTTGTATTCTTATTGTGGGTAATTCATTATCATTTTTAAGGAAAGCCCACAGTAAGTAAGGGTTATTAAAATTTTACACAAAACAGCAATGCAATGAAGAACACCCCTAGTTAAATTATGACTTAAAGAAATAAAAAAAAGCTATTGTGCAGAGATTTTTCTTGGAAATCTGTCTACTCTTTTCTTCTTTTGCAAGGTAATGGCAAAGTGGAAGACGCTATCTTATAGCTATTCTGGCGGGTGCATCTAATCCTGTAGATAAGCACACAAACAACAGGATCTATTACAGTCATATCACAGTGATCCGATTTGAGGTTATGAAGATAGAGGCCTAAGACGCTTATCGACGGGCACATCCTAAAGACACTGCAGGTGCACAGAGATGGGGTTAAAAGGACCAGCTGAATACCACATGGCTAAGGGATGGCTAAATCAAGTAGAATCATTTGAAACTCTGAAATGAATTACGCATTTGAAAACAATTTTATATCCACATTCTGTATGCTGGTCACACATCCTCTATTTTCAGGATCATGGGGTTTTAATATAATTTTGCCGAAATTCCAAGAGGGACCGAATTTCTAAACCCAAGCTGCAGAGTTTAAGCAAAACAGGCTGTCAGAAACATGCAGACTGAATACAAATGTATACAAGGCAACACGGACAAAAATACATGTGCAAAATATTAATTTTACACCATATGCCGTAATTATGAACAGAGACACTAATGGTGCAATGAGATGCAGCTGTCTGAACAGGGAGCAGGTCACTAAGGGTGATGAGGAAATTGTGAAAAGATATTCAATCATACGATGATGAGATTTGGTGAGAAAATTAAGCAACCGTCCATTCCGATCCATGTAATAGCAAATAATATATAATATTCTGATAATTATTTTATATAGATACCCCATTACATTTTTAGTTCTTTATTAAAGACATTTATTTATCTATTTAATCTTTGAAAGCAGAAGTGATTTACTTGGAAGTAAACTTAGCCTCGAAGTTAAGTTAGCCTAATTATACTTATTAAACAAAAAGATATAAACAAAAAATGTGTTTTTAAGCTGAGTAAAAAGTTAGGACACCCTACCCCATAGTTAGTCTTACTCCCTTTGGTTGTAATAACCAGTGGGAAGCTTCTTGTAGCCATCTACCTCTATATTTGAAGTCTAAGAAAATTTTGCCCCACTTTTCAATGCAGAATTCTTACAGCTTTGAGGTGTTTAAATGGGGTTCTTTCATATGTAGCTTATTTCAAGTCACCCAACGGTATCTCAAAATGATAAAGATCGGTATTTTGACACTGCCCAGGACTTTCCATTTCTCAAATCTTAGCCAGTCTTTGCTGGATTTAGGGTCCTGTTCTGCTTCAGCTTTAGTTTCTTTCACAGATAATCTCCCATTTTCTTCAAACATCTGTTGATACCTGACATAACTCATTACAGACTCTATGATAGTGAGCTGGCAATGCCCTGTTGTAGCAAAGTATCCCCAAACCATGACACGTCCAGCTCTATGCTTCATGGTTGGTAGGAGGTTATTTTCCTGCAGTGCCCTATTTATGCCAAACGTTCTCTGTTCTGGTGTTTACATTATCTGTACAAACAACATTAATCCAAATTCCTGGTTTTTATTTTCTATCCCTTCTCAATTCAAACTTGGTCTTCGTGTTTTATCTCAGAGAGCAAAGACTTTCTCCTTGCGAACCTTCAATAAAAATTAAGCTTGTGCAGTCTTTTCCTAATTGTACAGACATGCAGTTTCACATCAATGGTAGCAGGAGGCTGCTAAAGGTCCCCTGATGACATGTTATGGTTTTTGGATGCTTCTTTTAACATTTTGCTCTTGGGAGGAACTTGCTTGGAAGGCTAGGCTTTTGGGCATGTTTGCAGTTGTTTTATTCTCTGCTTGAATACTGGGTGGAAAGGTTTCTTTTGCTACCACCTTCATTTTGAAGTTCTCTGACAACTCCTTCAATATCACTATGGTCCATGCAAACTGCTCTCAAAATGTTGAGTATCAATGTTCTAATCATGTTCAGTTGATGTGATATACCTCTGTGTAATTTAGGCATTTCAATTGGAAATAAACATGCAGATGTTTTAATTTACTCCTTGCCAGATATTGCACTTTTTGCAAAATGCTTTAAAATGTATTTTATTCAGTTTTATTTTTTGAATTTTTCCTTTTTGTTAAAATCAATATTAACACACAAGCTTTCATAGGGCAATTTATAATTTGTTCAGAAATGTGTATTTTATTATTTACAAGGAGAAAAAAAAGCAGTTAGTTTTGTGAGGTCAGCTATATTTGGGTGTATTCTTTTTTCTTTTCGTACTTGAATAGCTGGCTCTGGTTCTCAAGTTCTATCTCAGTTTCTTGTTACCATTGTTAAAATATTTTAACCTTTACATTTTTATTTTGAAAACCTAAAAACACTGGACCATTTTGTGATGTGTTTCTTCTTCTGTCCCGCTCCTGGTTTCTGTTGCTGACTGTAACACCTGTTACTCATCTGTCATCAACACCTGAGTTTTAAAATCTGCCCAGAGTTCCTTAATTACTGCTGGGTCATTTTGTTTGTTGCTGCATTGCATTTGCTTAAGAAGGCAGAACTCAGATCTGGGCATAACTTAAAGCGACGATGCGGAAATGTTCATGTGAAATTATGTTACAAGGTTATAAGCAGTTAATATCTTACTAAGTCTCTTGGTCCTTTCATTTAGTTGAAATCTAAATTTCTTTGTCCAAGAAACTGGCAAAAAAAATTATAACTATTTAATGACCTTTGGGCTATTCTCATCTTATCTATAAAAAGTTGCTGACTATTTTCACAGGAAATTGACTTAGGAGGTGGTGCACCACTGTTGATCTTCCTGTGTGAAAATTGTAGGATGGTCTCATTAACTGCCTGATAGAAAAGTGGGCAGAAAATTATACAGTGCCTTACGTTTACAGTATTATGTTATGTGAATTATTAATCTGATTATAATATATAGGTTATCAGAAGTGCAGATGAACAATTTATTGTTGCAGCTATTGCTACCCTCTGTACAAACAGCAGCCATGTTGCATTTTGAGTTTAGTGTTTGTGAGAAACTTCTGCGTTTAGCATTGCAGCTAATTCCATTGTTTTATATCCATGGCTGACATATTAGGTTTTCAAGCTCTTGGATAGCAAGAAACATCCACCTATTCAAGCATATATTCAGCAATTGGGCCTTCCAGTTTTTTATTTATTTATGTTCAACTAGGAAAGTTAAAATGAAAATGTTTGTCCTACATGTTGTTGAGGGTTTAGCTTTGAAAGAATTTCATTGTACTTAGCTTTAAAAATTCAACTAAAGTGTTTTTCTCTGGAAATTCTGTTGTTTTTAGCCAACAACTCACTAGTTGTGACCTTATATCTTATCTGTAGAACTCTCAGAATAAGGCTTAGAGTTACAAAACTTGCTGTAATGAGTAAGTTGCTCCAAGTGGAATCAATTACGTCTTCAGACTTGTTGAGACCACATGCATGTTGCTGACTTACTCTGGCTTTCTCTGTATTTGGCTCTTTCTATATGTGACATATTTCAACCACCTTGAAAAATGGGTTATAGTTATAAATTTGATTATGAAGATTGTGGTTTAGGAGTTTCAACTGTGATTTCTGCTTAGGTATGTCATCGTTTTACGGAATAGTTCTGACCCACAGTAAACGCTCAAAGGAAACCAGGAAGTGTTTTACAGATTTATTGAAAGCACAGTAGTAAGTACGGTCTTGGCACAGCAGGCAAAGCTGTAAGGAAGAAAGCATAGGTAAGTTAAGACGGTAACTAAGATGGGAAACTAATGGTGTTCTGTTTCTTACAAGTTGGTTGTTGACAAACCGCCAGGAGGAGAGGGAGTCGGGCTGGAGGAAACAACGTGGGACTACGGAGGTGAGTTCTGCCAAGATACTTAGTCCCTTGGACGTTAACGGTGTTTGGAGGATTGTATGGTGGACACGAGTGGAGCGGTGGAGGGCGGACAGGTTTTGTGGAGGCAGGAACAGAGGTCGAATCCAGGAAAAGATCAGCAAGAGGAAATCCAGCAGCACAGCGTTAGCAAGACACCAGTTTGTAGATCCGTCCGTGGGAAACTTGGAACGAGGTCTCATAAGCAAAATCCATTGGTGGCCAGCCTGGGTAACATCCAGGTAGTCACCAACATGGTATACTGAAAAGACAAAATAGGTTAACAAAGTCGAAGCAAGCAATACGAGAAGCGGCTCAAAGCGGCTCAATACAAAAAAACACAGAGAACTCCAACCCCAACAAGGTATGCTTTACCAGAAAATCACTCACCATTCAGAAAAAAAATAAGCTGTATTTAAGAGCTTCACTTGCCTTGTTTTAAACTATGTGTCTGCAAATCTGCTTGGCTAGACACATTAAGAGTCTTTCTGAAATGAATGTGCTGTCTGATATGTCATTTAAGTAAAACATTAATCAAGTACTTTTTAAAACATTTATAGAAATGTTGAATAGGGTTAATATGGGGGTGTATTTATGTGGTTCCAGTATTAAATCATACTTAAACAGTTGGAAATTCACAGAATTTTAAAGGCAAAAAAGTTAAAGGCAAAAATAATGGCTACCGAAACTGAAAAAGCTGAAACAAGCTGTGAAAGTTTTGTTGAAAACAGTGTGAAAATCAAATGTAATCAACTAGATGAATCCCAGCAAGTTTCTGACATCTCTGCTGGTCACACTGGTTAATCTGGCTTGATCAAATAAAAAAGTTAATGCATTGAAACTTCAATGTTCTAGTTTTTTCAGTAATGTTTGCCCTACGGCGCTTTGAATTCAAAATTGTGAATTAGTATGGAATTGTATACTAAACAAAAAGTGTGAAATAACCATATTTTTATAAAACAAATAAAAAGTTTTTTATTTTAGATTCTTAAAAATATCCACCTTTTGCTTTGATGACTGCTTTGATCTCTTGGCATTCTCTCCATGAGCTTCATGAGGTGGTCATCTGAAACGGTTTCCCAAAGAGTCTTGAAAGAACTTCCCAGAGGTGCAATGAGAGATGGCCAAAGGTAAATATTTCAGGCATTACAGCAAATGGCAGCTACTTTAAGGAATCTAAAATATAACATATTTAAAGTTGTTTTACAATTTTTAGCTTGCTGCATAATTCCATATGTGTTCATTCACAGTTTTGATGTCTTCAGTAAGTATCTACGTACAATGTAAATAAGTCATAAACATACAGAAAACCATTAAATGAGAAAGGCTTCTAAAACTTTTGGCCAGTTCCAGAAATAGACCAATCACAGATAATAAGAAATTATTTACACACTCTAAACCTACATGTCTCAGGGCTTCATGGATCATAGAACTATTTGCTATAGTAAACATAAGAAAATAAGAAAGGCCAATTTGACTGCTAGTTGCCTGATACAAGTCGCTATCACCTCCTAATAATATATGTTTCATAATTACACCCTGTTTCTAACTGTGCTTCATGCCTTTACCACCAAAACATCTAAAAGTCAGCTGTCATAGGATGAGTGCATCTCGCCGCACCACTGACTCTTTACAACAGGACCCAGAGACACCAATTTGTCAATTGATAGCAGTCACAAAAGACCAACATATAATAGTGTTTTGAGTAATGTCTGCTTTCACACATTTTTCTCTTTCTGTTGCCCGCAATCCAGCTCCTCTCTTGATACTGATACTTGACTTTACGAATGCAACAACCTTTAATTTAAGCTTTGTTAAATTTGGCAGTTCAGCAATTAAAAGGAAGGAGCCTTCTGTGTTCACAATTCAATTATGTAAAAACCTGTTATGAAATTCTCTGCACACTAATACATTGATAAATGTTTTTAACTTATTTGGGAATCTTGAATTTATTTAAATATAATATTTAGAGATATTCTTGTGACCTAGCTCTTCCTTTTTAAGGTGCCTCCCTGGATCCTTCTGGTGGTTCCCGTGCTACCTGATCTCGTTCACCTTCTGAGTTACCCGTTTGGATCGCAGGTTTGCCATCACCGGGTTCTAGACGCTCAGCTACCTACCTGTCCGCCCTCCAACAAACTGCTTACCTTTGGAAAACACAGACCTTCCATCCAAGAACTAACCTCCCCTCCCGGACTCCTATTTCTGCCTGCAACAGTAAGCCTTCATCATTCAATCTTCCCCTCCTCACTCAAAAACTTTACTCACCGTTCTGCTTTCCCTCCTCAGTGGACGTTCCGCCGGAGCCACCCTGAATTCCTCATTCATGTCATATCCCTTCTGAATAAAAATCTTAAACTTCATTTGTCTCCTGAAAGTTTCTGCATGTCGGTCAAGAAGCTCGGTAAAATGATGACAGTCTTTTCGGTGCTGTTTATTTATTCCACTAATAAAAGGCTTAGATATTCTCTAAAGGGACATTTTTACATCATTAGTCATTATTAAATATCAACCTTTAACCAAAAAGCACCATTTTAGTTCTCCTCTGGTTCGCATCACGCTTAAATTCCACAGCACAGCGGTGGTAAAGATGTGTTAACAACCTTAAAATAAACTTTTTTTTCATTGCAGCAGCATTATTTCAAACTGGATAATTTAGATAAATCAAGACTTTAATAATATTTAATTTATTCTGTGGAGACAAAATACTCCATGTCAGGAAATGTAGTATTTTACTTAATCAATGATCCCACAATTATCGGGCACCTCTAAATATTTCTATAAAATAAGTATGAATAGAGTCTTTTCTCTTGGGTAACAGAAACCCACTTAATGTTACTCCTCAGATGAAGAAGGTTAAAAGAAGACACTATTTAAACTAAGGCATATGTGTGGGTTTCTCCATAGCGTACGTAATTAGTAAAGGAAAAAAAAAAAAAAAATGTCTAAGGTTGCCTATTATTACAGTTAGAGCAATATTTTAAAACCATAAAACAACTGGAACATTAACAAAGCTTGTTTCTCATCCGAAGGTTTTGGGAATTTGTTAGAGTGCATTTGTTAGGGTGAATCAGTCCTGAAATGGATCAAAATACACAAAATTTGTCTTCTTTAGTGGCCATGTCAGTCCACAAACCTAAATCCTGCGGTGGTGAGCTCAAGAGAAGAAAGGAGATGAGAGCAGTCCCAGGACTCTGGACAATCTAGAGAGATTTATTGTATTGACAGCAGGCAGATTTTAAATGCAGTTGAAATTTTGATGTCGTGTAGAAATATATTTCCTAAAGTAAGTTACTGCTTGGTTTTCCTGTACTTTGAGTCATTGAAGTTGAAAATCTGGAAGTTGCCTTTTGAGTGTAAGATTTGACTTATAATGAAGTCTACTGTGACATTTCATGCAATGTCTTTGATGCCACTCATAGCCTTGGGAGTGTTCTTTAATTTAATCCCCAACCTGTTATGAATGCATGCAGCACCAACATACTACTGTCATCTTGATCTGTTGTACCTATTGGGATCGACCACCGACATCCACCTGTTGCTCTCTGTCATCACTGTATCCAATAACTTACGTAAAAATCCATCATATACAGGTCCTTCTCAAAATATTAGCATATTGTGATAAAGTTAATTATTTTTCATAATGTCATGATGAAAATTTAACATTCATATATTTTAGATTCATTGCACACTAACTGAAATATTTCAGGTCTTTTATTGTCTTAATATGGATGATTTTGGCATACAGCTCATGAAAACCCAAAATTCCTATCTCACAAAATTAGCATATCATTAAAAGGGTCTCTAAACGAGCTATGAACCTAATCATCTGAATCAACGAGTTAACTCTAAACACCTGCAAAAGATACCTGAGGCCTTTAAAACTCCCAGCCTGGTTCATCACTCAAAACCCCAATCATGGGTAAGACTGCCGACCTGACTGCTGTCCAGAAGGCCACTATTGACACCCTCAAGCAAGAGGGTAAGACACAGAAAGAAATTTCTGAACAAATAGGATGTTGCCAGAGTGCTGTATCAAGGCACCTCAGTGGGAAGTCTGTGGGAAGGAAAAAGTGTGGCAGAAAACGCTGCACAACGAGAAGAGGTGACCGGACCCTGAGGAAGATTGTGGAGAAGGGCCGATTCCAGACCTTGGGGGACCTACGGAAGCAGTGGACTGAGTCTGGAGTAGAAACATCCAGAGCCACCGTGCACAGGCGTGTGCAGGAAATGGGCTACAGGTGCCGCATTCCCCAGGTCAAGCCACTTTTGAACCAGAAACAGCGGCAGAAGCGCCTGACCTGGGCTACAGAGAAGCAGCACTGGACTGTTGCTCAGTGGTCCAAAGTACTTATTTCAGATGAAAGCAAATTCTGCAAGTCATTCGGAAATCAAGGTGCCAGAGTCTGGAGGAAGACTGGGGAGAAGGAAATGCCAAAATGCCAGAAGTCCAGTGTCAAGTACCCACAGTCAGTGATGGTCTGGGGTGCCGTGTCAGCAGCTGGTGTTGGTCCACTGTGTTTTATCAAGGGCAGGGTCAATGCAGCTAGCTATCAGGAGATTTTGGAGCACTTCATGCTTCCATCTGCTGAAAAGCTTTATGGAGATGAAGATTTCATTTTTCAGCACGACCTGGCACCTGCTCACAGTGCCAAAACCACTGGTAAATGGTTTACTGACCATGGTATCACTGTGCTCAATTGGCCTGCCAACTCTCCTGACCTGAACCCCATAGAGAATCTGTGGGATATTGTGAAGAGAATGTTGAGAGACTCAAGACCCAACACTCTGGATGAGCTAAAGGCCGCTATCAAAGCATCCTGGGCCTCCATAAGACCTCAGCAGTGCCACAGGCTGATTGCCTCCATGCCACGCCGCATTGAAGCAGTCATTTCTGCCAAAGGATTCCCGACCAGGTATTGAGTGCATAACTGTACATGATTATTTGAAGGTTGACGTTTTTTGTATTAAAAACATTTTCTTTTATTGGTCGGATGAAATATGATCATTTTGTGAGATAGGAATTTTGGGTTTTCATGAGCTGTATGCCAAAATCATCCGTATTAAGACAATAAAAGACCTGAAATATTTCAGTTAGTGTGCAATGAATCTAAAATATATGAATGTTAAATTTTCATCATGACATTATGGAAAATAATGAACTTTATCACAATATGCTAATATTGTATAAAGGTCCTGTATACCCTGTTCCCAGTTGTTCACTGTGTTATAAACTTGCTTACAGTTGCAATTTAGACCTTTTTACCTCTCAAGAGTTATCATGCATAAGTAGTAGCTCATAGTGAGCAAAGTGCATTTCGTCCTTGGTGTCGGCATGGCCTCTGGCTTTCCAAGAGCTGCAGAAAAAAAAACCTACATGCCCAGAGGCTAAATGTGCTCATGATGCAGAGAGGGAGGGCAATATGGGAGGTTTATTTCACTAGTGCTGGGTAGGAGAGAAAAACAAGGAGAAGAATCAGAGGAAGTGCAGAGTGGTAAAAGAAATCAATGAGAAAAATTATACTGAAAGCTAAATCTGCTGTGGGTGGCCAGGAGGACAGAGGACAAGGCAGGGGAGAATAAAAATAAAATGAGTAGGGTGTTAAGAGGGAATTAGCTAGGAGTAAAAGCTGGCAAAAATAAAACTTGCACATAAACAATTAGTAAGAAGTCTGGACCTGCAGAATGAACAACATGAAAGAAAAGAGAATGAAGCAGAGCATCTGTACTTCTGCCACCAGAGTCCTTCTTTATAAAAACTTGAATAACAAAGATCTTAAACACATTCATACACCCAAACAGAGAGAGAGACAATATAGAGCCTATAAATACCCCAGGGAGCTTGAAGTGTCCTTGATAACAGTGAGATCCTTGAACACAAACAGGCCTTCAAACTGTCTCTTAAAGTCTACTGTGAGATCCGCAGAGACAAGTTGGCAAACCAGCGAACACATTCTTCTTTCTGCCTGTGCATTCATGTTGTGGATTAACCAAAATTTTTGAGTCATGGACATTAAAGCACAACATGTAGATAGCTGATGAGGAGGTTCTGTTCTGGCTGACTTGATTCTTTTTTCATTTTCTAACAAACATGAACCCAACCTGCGGAAATATTTTAATGTTTATATGTTTGGTTGGGCATTCAAAAGATCTGATACAGGCCAAATCCTGAAAAGTATTCACACCCCTTGAACCCTTTCACATTTTGTCATGGTACGGCTCCAAAGTAAATTATTGGGATTTTATATGATAGGCCTACAACATGTAGCACATTTTTGTGACATGCAAAGAAAATTATACTTTGTTTTAGAAAGTTTTACAAATACAATCTGAAAAGTGTGGTGTGCATTTGTACTCAGTCTTCCAATCTTCCTTTCAAAATAGTTCAAGCTCTGTCAGATTGGATGGAGTGCATCAGTTTTCAACTCTTGCCACAGATTCTCTGTTGGACTTTGGTCTGGACTTTGACTGGGCCATTCTAACACATGAATATATTTTTAGATCTAAACCATGTAGTTCTGACTGAAGTCTTAGTCATTGTTCTGCTGGAAGGTGAACCTCCGCCACAATCTCATGTCGTTTTCAGCCTCTAACAGTTTTTATTCCTGGATTGGCCTGCACTGAAGAAAAGCATCAACACAGCTTCATACTGCCCCCACCATGTGTCATTATGGGGCCCTTAGGCTGATACGCAGTGATAGTTTTCCATTAAATGTAGCGCTGACCAAAATGTTCAATTCTAGTCTCACCTGACAAGTCACCGGCTTGCATGTGTTTGGTTTGTCACCTACTTGCATTGTAGCAAACTGCAAATATGGCATCTTATAGCTTTCTTTCAACAATGGCCTTCTTTTGTCACTGTTCAATAAAGACCAGTTTTGTAAAGTGCAAGAACAGTTGTTCTGTTGATTGACTCGCCAACCTAAGTTGAGGATATCTGCAAATTTTCCAAACATAACACTGCTTATTTCTAAGCAACTTAATCTCTGACCGGTTTTGTTTCTTGGTCCTCATGATGCTGTTTGTTAAATGTTCTCCACCAAACATCTGAGAACTCCACAGAACACCTGGATTTACACTGAGGTTAAATTAAACACAAGTGGACTCTGTCGATTAAATAGGTGATTTCTAAAGGTTGTTGGTTGCACTAGATTTTACTTTAGGGGCTCAATTCAAATGTGCACCACACTTTTCCGATTTCATTTGAAGAAATTAAGTTTCAAAACTATGTTTTGTGTTTCTTCCACTTTATATTTATTTCATACTCTGTGGTGGCCTAGCACCTAAAATCTGACGTTTGTGGTTAAAAAAGTGTGGAAAAATTATTGGGAATGTATTTGTTTGCAAGGTTTTTCAAAGGAAGAATCACCCCATTTTTATTAATTAGTGTAATATTACACTTTCTCCCACATCTTTCTGTTTCTGTCTATAGAATTCACAGGTTATTAAACTAGAGTTAAATGTAAAGATTGTTGTTCATTCAGTTTTTCTACAAATGAAAATGTGAAAGTGTCTCAGAACTCTGTCCTTCAGGCACAAGCAGCTACTCACAGAGAAAAAGCTTTAAAAATCCCATTCAGATACTTATCGATTAGCACAGCTGGAAATACATTTGAAACCACAGCCTTTATCTGATGGAGCACAGTCATTCCATGCTAAGTCTCCTTTCAAGCCTGGGTCATGGAATTTGGTGAAAAAATACAAAAATAAATACATTTTAAAAAGATTTAATAAATCCATGGTAATTTGCAATACCCTCCGCTTATTTTTATAAGAATGTTTGAAGTTTGTCTACTGGAATTAACTTTAGTTTTTGTGTGACAGCTACAGTTACAGGCCACTTTATTAGATACACTTAATACAACATAATTTCTTCTATAATTTCATGAGTTCATTTCATCTCACAAGTCAAGTATAGGTAGACACAAATATTTCACTTTCAAAGGTCAATTCTGAAAAGCATATAAGTCATATCACAAGAATAATTGTCTGTCTAAAATAAACAGAGCCGAAACTGGAAAGGAAACTTACTTTAAAAGCAGCAAGCATTTTTTCATCTGTTAGGGGAGAATAATGTAAACCTTTTCAATCTGCTTCATGTATTTGAGAAGCAAGGCCTAAGGACAGATACAAATTAGAATATACATTTTTGGGAGAACAGACAAAGGTACCTTTTGAAACTTTTGCCTGCTTAAATGTACGGAGGTAGTTGAACCATGCTGTGGGCTTATGTTATAGCTATTGTCATCAGAAATATTTAACTTGTAATAGGAATGAATTGGGTTAAAGAGCAGTAAATGATGGTATTAAACATTAAATGATGAAATGAAAAAACACATTTCTAGAGCTGAAATATAATCTTAAATAAATGTTAAAATGTGCAATGAATTACCTTAAGTGGTGCAAACGTTTTGTTTCCTCTTGATAGTTTTAACATCTGAACATATTTAAAAAACGGGGACAGTGCACATCAACATTTTGCAACATAAACTGCAATGAATATTCTTATATTAAGCTTTTTATAAATATAACAAAATTAAATATTGAATGTGCAGGGGTTATGCTTTGTTGTTGTTTCTTGGCTCTTGTGTTTTGCGGTTCTGAGTTTGGTTTTGATCGTTGTAGTTTTCACTTATTTTGCTTTGGTTTCATTTCCTTGGTCTTTTTCTGTTTGTGTTTCTTTCTGCTCTGCACACATATTCCCTTTCCCATAACAGTCCCACCTGCTTTGCAGCTATCTTTGCTCCCTCAGTATATTTAGTCGCTGCTTATTCGTTGTCAGATTCTCTTCTCTTTATCTTCTTCTTTGTAGCTCTGTGTGTTCCTTTGTTTTGTTACCCTGCTCACCCGCCTGTTATGGAGTCATGTTTTTAGCTTGCTTTTGGGTCTATTTCATGCCTCTCACAACACAGACATAACTTTTGTTCTTCTCTGTTTGTCACCTAACAAGGAGCTTCAAATTAAACACACTGGCATTAAAAGTGACAAGTGAAAACTCGGCCCTTGTGAGCTAGTTTAAAACTTTATACCTTTACCTGAAGTTAAAACTAAAGCTCCAGCCGACACATTTCATAAAAACAGATTGTCAAAGTCATTAGCACACTTATTCAAGTGTTTTCAGTACAAATTAGAAAACTATTAAAAAATGTATTTATTCCAGTAACTTAGTTAAAAAATTTCTATTTTTTTCTTATACAGAAACATGTCAGATGGTTATTTGTGTTAATTCTGATGACTGTGGCTTATAGCTTATGAAAAACCCAAATTCCATTTCCCAGAAAATCTGAATCTTCCATAAGATTATTAAAATAGGAGTGTTAATACATACATGTTCGCTAACTGACAGGGATCTCCACCTACTGCGCAGTATATGTCCTCAAAACTTGGTTGGGACTCCTTTTGCTTGAATTACTGCATCAAGGCAGTGTGACATGGAGGTGATCAGCCTCTGGGACTGGTGAGGTGTTAAGGAAGTCCAGCTTGCTAATACTATGGTGAATGATTCAGGTATTGGTACTTTTAGTGTGGGTACGTAACAAGTCCTGCTGGAAAGCGAAATCAGCATCCCCTTAAACTTGTCCGCAAAGAGAAGCATGAGGTGCTCTAAGAGTTCCTGGTAGACAGGGCTCGCCTACTCATTACTGAGTGTGGAAACGTCACACAAGATCTCAAGCAACTTGTATTTGAAGCCTCTCCACCCGTCCTGCAGACTCTGGGACCTTGATTTTCAAATTAAACGCAGCATTTACTTTCATCTGAAAAGTAGACTACCAGACTAAACCATTGAGCAACATCAACTTTATGTCTCTGGTTCAGGACTGGCTTAACTCAAACAATGCATTAGTTGCAATACATGTCTAGAATGTGTCTGTGTGTGGGGCACTTGAAGCACTGACTCAAACTGCAGTCAATGCCTTCCTAATCATAATTGACCTTTATCTGGGAGTTCGATATTACCAAAAAAATCATATCAGGATACTCTACCAATTTTTCTGATAACAGAAACTCTCCAATATTTTAAGGAACCCTGAAATAAAAAAAATGCTTGATTTAAAAAACTATTTTAGATATTACCATATGTCAAGACCATTCCAATGTCAAGTCAGCAGCCTTCCTCAGTGTTGGCTATATCATAAGATTTCTGTACTAAACAAACTACTTGTCTTGTTTTATGTAATATTTTGTAATATTTAAAATTTGGGTTTTAATAACGTGCAACCCATACTCTTCTAAGTTAAAAGAAATTCTTATAATATAATCACTACATATATATATATATGTTTAATGCTCAGTCAGTCATTTTCTACCGCTTATTCCATAGTGGGTCACGGGGAAGCTGGTGCCTATCTCCAGAAGTCTATGGGCAAAAGGCAGGGTACACCCTGGACAGGTCACCAGTCCATCGCAGGGCAACACACAAACAACCATGCACACACACACTCATACACCTAAGGGCAATTTAGAGTGACCAATTAACCTAACAGGCATGTCTTTGGACTGTGGGAGGAAGCCCGAGTACCCGGTGAGAACCCACACATGCACGGGGAGAACATGCAAACTCCATGCAGAAAGACCCCAGGCCGGGAATCAAACCCAAGACCTTCTTGCTGCAAGGCAACAGTGCTACCAACTGCGCCACCGTGCAGCCATGTTTAATGCTGTTTTATCTTAAGACATGCTACAGGCCAGACAAGCCTCCTGAGCTTGCCTACAGTGTCTGTCTTTGACTCTTTAACTAAAACTACAGAAGAAGGAAGTAAAAAAAAAAAAATAAATTTGGAACCAGTATTTTGGAGAAACATGTTTAATGCTGTTTCTCCAAAATACTGGTTCCAAATTGTTTTTTTTTTACTTCCTTCTTCTTTAGTTTTAGTTAAAGAGTCAAAGACAGACACTGTAGGCAAGCTCAGGAGGCTTGTCTGGCCTGTAGCATGTCTTAAGATAAAATCGTGGATAGATTGATCAGGGTAACCTCTGTGATAACAGAAGCCCATTTTCCTTCCTTGCAGGTTTACACGCTACAGACAGAAACACTATATATTTACTAAAACAAGTTTCCACATTTCAAGAAAAAAAATATCTCAACCTTAAATGCAATGCAGTTCTCACCTCTCAAAGTTCACAAAGGATAATAAAGAAGTCCCTTTCTCCTCACTTTGTCCTTTACCACCATTTTCTGCTTAAATACCCGACATGTCTTCATCTTGAAACTCCATCACCGGCAAGGCTTTAAGTTGGAAATTACTTTCTGATCTCATGGCTTCTTTTCTAAATATGCAATTACTGCACCTACAAGACTTATTCCAAGAAGTTTTACAATAATAAAAAAGATTAAACTGAAGTCAACCAGTCTGCAGTCACTCTACCTTTAGGTGACAAAACAAAGCTTTAATAAGGTTTTCCATAAATATACACTCCCAAAAATATAGAGAGGAGTAGAGTGAAATTATGACACTTGGTTTAAAAAAAGCAGTACATGAATGTTTCATACCCCTAAGCTTCACAGAGTGCAACAAGCAGTAGGTAGGAAGTGGTAGTCATGGTGCATGAAATGAAAGAGCAGGCGACTCGTGGCCATCATAAATCAGGATCATGATCATTAGCCACACCACAGGCTGGGTATGTCACTGCCCCAGGCGCTTTCTTTCATGGTCAGAAAGTGGTCAGAGTGAAGACAAAGGTGCTTTGCCATGCTGTAGACTCCATCAAGCTGAAAGTGCCATTCTCATTGTTAATGTTGCATTCATGAGCTGAGAAATGTCAAGATTTATCTATGATGACTAAGCTTTGTTTTTAAAGTTTGTGTTTGACAGCTATGAGTCATTGTTGTCCAGTGCTGCCATTTTGCTGCCATTTTGTCCCAACTTACTTCCATTCCTGCAAACAAACCAGATCATACACATATACCATCAGTTAATTTCTCTTGGTAGTCAAGTAGTTTGTTTTTTTTATAGATTAATGGAGCTAAATAATCAGAAATGCATTAATTTCCAATTTAATTTAAATGTAGATTTTTTCCTGAATAATTTGTAGCACATCATATTTAGGTCGCCAAAGCGGATCCACGCAATGTTGTAAACATGTGAAAAGAAACGACCAAACTGCTAAAGTATAAAGTAAAGTACGAAAAGGACCAGTGTCTGTGTAAAATAAAGGAAAAACAATGTAATAAACACCAAGTCAACTCCAACTAAGAGTTTGTATAATTATTAATTTTACATTTATTGATACCTTTTGTCTTATTGATATTTAGTCCTTTTATGCTTTTGTTGCACACTCACATCCAAGTTTTCGATTGGAAAAAAGTTTGTGATCTATAAATAACTAATAGCCCAAAGTGATACACACTGATCAGACAACTTTATGACCAAGAGGGGAAGGAAATAGCTCTAATTAAACCTTCATTGTGGCACCTGTTAGTGGGTTAGACAGATTAAGAAGCAGGATAAAATGATGTCCTTAAGGTTGATGTTAGAAGCAGAAACAAATCTGCAAGTGTAAGGATTTAAATGAGTTTACCAAAAGGCACTTATGATGGGTAGACGACAGGGTCAGAGCATCTCCAAAGCTAGTTTTTATGGGGTGTTCTTGCTCTGCAGTAGTGTCACATGTAGTCCAAAAGCTCACTGATGCATGTGGGGAGAAAGGTCTGCACCATATGGATCAATCTAATAGAAACGCTGCTGTAGCTCATAGAGGTAATCTTGATTCTAAAATAAATCAGTCAGAAAACATAGAGCAATCAGCAAGCTGACCGCCATCTACCACATGAAAGGACCAAAAATGGGGAAAAGGCATCAGAAGTGAATCCTTTGCACAATAGAAAAAAGGTGTTTTGGACTGTGGATCACATTAACTTTAACATCAAGGTACATCAAACAGTGTGATGCTTTGGGCGATGTTGAGGTGGGAAACATGTGTCCTGCCATCTATGTGGATGTTACTTTGACACATATCAGATACTTAAGGGTCACAGCAAACCATGTACACATTTTCACTGAAAACAAAACTCCTCGATGGCCGAGGTCTCTTATAGCAGCGAAAGGTGCCCTAGAAATGACTGAGGAATGGTTTGAGGAGCACGACAACATGTTTGAGGTGTTGACTTAGCCCCCAATCCAATCGAGAATATGTGGGATGTGCCAAACAAATAAAGCCAGTCCATAGAGGCTCCACCTCACAACCTACAGGTCTTAAAGGTTTGGCTGTAAATGTGTTTGATAGCACAGCACACCTTCAGGGGCTTAGGGGAATCGAGGCCTCAAAGAGTCAGGACTGTTCTATCAAAATGTTGTGCCTGTTCAGCAAATCTTTGTGTGTCAAACCCTGCATAATAATGAGGGTTCAGATTAAATATCTTGCAGAAAATTATGATTTAAACCCTCTATGGGCCAGAGCCCCTTGTGAGTTGCAGTGAGCTGCTTTTCTTTAAACTGTCAGACATGCATCTATTATAAAACTAAAGACATTTCAAGACCACTCCCAATGGCGTTAGGAACATTCTATGTTATTTACAATATATTGAAAAACCTACTATGTTCTCTAAGCTTATATTGTAACAAAATGTTGTAATCATAAAGTTAATTTCTTAATACAACACGGCATAAGATGAACAATAGGAAATGAGTGAATGAACTCTTTCTGCAAAATGCTTTTGAGAACACAGTTCCCAACGTTGACAGTGTTTATAGAAGTGACTGTGCTGACAGAAACCCACTGAAAGGATGTCTTTGATGCTCCGTGCAACTGAAGCTGACAGCAGGATGACAAATGAAAGCAGTTAGAAAATGCAATTAGTTTTCCAGTAACTAATTAATGTCAGTTATTGTAACTTTCTCCAGCACTGTTAAGCTGTGTTTAACATCTCTCAACAATCTGCAATTATATTCAGACATTTAATCCCTCATTTCTAAAACACTATTTTGGTTATTAGAATCTATATGCTCCAAAATGACAGTGATAAAGACAAAGATTGGATATCTTAAAGCGATTTTAATCACTTTTTTCCTAGTTTGACATTTTTCAGAGGCAAACAAGACTCAGCAAACAAAAGAAAACTCTGAACAATGATTTGACAAGAAAAAAACACTGAACACGGATTAAAGAGGAACTCTTATGCACTATTGTTACATTTGTAGAAATAACTCAGAAAATTAAAGAGCTTTTTATCTCTTAGTCAACTAACAGTGAACATCAACATGCTTTAAACCAAAATAAGTCCCTCTTTAAACAGAGCAGATCCTTAACTGAACAGCTACATGACAAGGGATAAGAAAATAAGTGAAAAATTTACAAATTGCACAAATTAAGTTACATTTTTTCAAAAACAAAGAAACTCCAATGTTAAAACTGCTATTAATACTCTTTCCATTTGTGCCTTTGAGTAAAAATTAGAGCACGTTGAAGGAAAAAACAACAACCCATCAGTCTTTTTTTTCCCCCGTCTCACCAGCTGCTCCCGTATCAGATATGATATTTTGATGTTTGGGAAAAGACCCAAACCAGTCACAGTCCAGTCAGAAACCAAGTGAAGATATGTGTAATTATCAGGCAGCCATATGGATGTCAAGAACCAAAGGTCAGCGAGTCAATTTCTGGATGTTACTGAGTAGTCGCCTGCTGTATTCTCTGTGGTCGACGGGAAGCACCTCCATTACGGTCACCTTCACCCGACTCTCATCCTGTGGACCGAACAAAAGGCTAAAATTAAGACTTGAAACATGGCAAAGAGAGATATATCATTCAACCATGATTGCTTTATAAGTTAATTAAAAAGAGATCCGAGTATAATTTCAAAATAACTCAGAACAAATTCTAAAGATGCCCAAATGCAACTACTCCTCCTTGGTGCTAAAAGATGAACAGTTTTAATATTTTATGCTCAATGGTTTAAAGTGGAAACTCAAATAAACCTGTTTTTATTTTATAGAAGTAAAGACATTTTACTAACCTCAATTCACAATACAAAACATCCAGCAGATTTAATATGTGGTTGTATTTAAGTGCTCTTTAGAGAGATGAGCTACCATGCTGTTTATTCATGCAGACCTGCATGACTATTAGGTATGTAACATGTTAGTTTTGATTTGCATTGCTTAGTTCCTCTGTTATGTCAGAAAAATGTTACAAAAACCTAATGAGAGGGTAATGTGAGAAGCTCACAATAAATAAACAATGAAGCAAAGACAGCTTGGACCACCCTTTGTTCATCATCAAAGCTTGTACTTTGGCAACAACTACGTACAAGTCAGTTAATAAGAATAATTAGCTAATGTGGCAAACATCCCTCAACAAGCTGCATGTTTTAATTAAAAACTCTGGGAGGAAACTAGATTTTGCACTTTCCAACTGTTCTGTCTTCAGAAAAAGAAACAAGTCTGTAATTAGCAATCACAGCTTGTTTTAGAAAAACTAAACTTTTCAGCCAATGCAGAAGCTTGTCCTAGCAGACTAACAAACATTCTGCAGGTAGAGCTGCGATGTTGGCAATATATCATGTCATGGATTTCAGAAACTGAAACGCCTATATTATATAGATTCATTACACACACTGTGGATTATTTCAAGTCTTTATTTCTTGTAATTTTTAATGTTTATGGTTTACAGATAATAAAAACCCCAAATTCAGTGTCTCAGAAAATGACCTAAGATCAATAAAAACCTTTTCATGTCAGGAAACACTTTTCACTCCAACACCATACAGGAACTTAACTCAGGAGGTTCACCTGTCAGAGTCTGCAACCAGGTGCTCTTGCGACTTGAGTCATTCCACTACAGAAATGTTTGATTATAGACTGAATTTGCTCTACTTGCAAAACAATTTAAGTAGATGAATATCAGTGACGCTCTCGCACATCCCACACAGTGGAGACTGTTTAAAAATGAATGGTTTAAGTGTGTCTCTTCCCTGGACTAAGCAATTAGTGGAGCACCACAGGGGACTGTACTCTCACCATTTCTTTTCACTCTGTACACCTCAGACTTCCAGTACAAGACAGACTCCTGTCATCTGCAAAAATACTCAGATGATCCTGCAGTCGTGGGGTGGATCAGAGATGAACAAGAAGCTGAGTACAGGAAGGTGGTGGACCGCTTTGTGGCATGGTGTGGAAACATCTCATCTTGAATGTGAATAAAACAAAGATGATTGTAGATTTTAAGACAAAACAGGAATAGGTCAAACACTATTTCCATCATGGGAGAAGAAGTGGAGTTGGTGGAGGAATTTAATGCCTCGGTGTTCACCCGGACAACAGCCTGAAGTAAAGATGCAACCATGAAGCCGTCTACAAGGGACAGAACAGACTGTACTTCTTGAGGAAGCTTAGGACCTTCGGTGTTTGCAGCAAGACGCTGCATCTCTTCTATAAGTCTGTTGTGGAAAGTGTGATCTCTTCTGCCATCATCTGTTTAGCAGCATCAGAGCCAGGGACTTAAAAAAGCTCAACAAGCTGATTAAAGAAGGCTGGCTCTGATCTGGGGACTTCTCTGGAACCTCTGGAGATCATTGTACAAAGGATTCTTCATAAAATGAAGAATATTATGGAGAACCCTGAGCATCCTCTTCATGAGACTGTTGGACAACAACAGAGTGTCTTCAGTCAGAGGCTTCTTCAGATCTGCTGTAAGATGGAGCGCTACAGGAGATCCTTCCTGCCCACAGCCATCAGCATCTACAACGATTCTTTGAAGAAACCTGCATAATATGAGCTATAACAACATTTAATTTCCCTTTGGGATTAATAAAGTATTTTGAATTGAATTAACAGAACTATTGTTTAACTATGTGTATCTTTGCTTTTCTTTCCCTTTAAAAGTATATTTTTCAGTTCTTTTGTGTAGAGCTGTGTTTCTTCCTTAGGCAAAGCCATTGATGGCACTACCGCTTCCATTAGCATTAATACTCTTCTTTTTTCTTTCAAACAGAAAGTACTCCTGGCTCCGTATTTACCTGTGCCATCTACTGTCAGTAACTATGTGTACTCCAGGTTTTCCTTCCTGCAAGTTACTTCTGGCACCACTCACTTAATTGTTCTATCAAACCCCAATTTATCACGAAAGATGAATGCTCATACTGAGCGTGGTTCTGGTGGAGGTTTCTCTTTGTTAAAACATCGTGGTTGCTTTTCAATTTTCCTACATGTAAAATGCCTTAAGAAGACTTTTGCTGTCTATTGGTGCCATATAAAAAGGTTAAATGTATTAAAAACAGCTCAACACATTGCAAATAAAGATGCTACATGGATTTATTATTAAAACAAAGATAAACAGAGACACTCTCTTTTCTGACCCAAGAGAAAGGAACTTAGAAGGGGAACAACTGATTGTAAATGAGTAGAAAATCCAGTTATCTGCTGTAACGCCACATTGAGAGTGTACAGCTAAAATGAGTTCAGAGTATCATAAAGAGACCTTTGATTATTTCCCAACTGGAATAAAACGAAGATAATTTGAAAGTAACCTGACTTGGGTCTGAGGTGGCATCCAACTTGTGAACTGTGAACACCTTGATGATGACTACAATTTGTTGGGGGAACAGAGCGTGAAAGGTTACATTTTCCACCTCTAAGAGAAAAAGCAGGATGTCCAGTCTGTGCGTTTCAACTATTATAAATTAGTATCACAGAGAAAAAAACATGTTCCAATTTTACTTTCTGTTAGGCATTTTCAAGATAAGGGGTACAAAGACAGTGTATGTTGAGATGTAATGTGCAATATAAGGAATTACTTCCCCACTCATACTTAAGAATTTCATCTGAAATCCCACGTAGATTTTATCTTTTCATTTCTTTCTGAGTTAAGGCAGCGCACTTACACTCTCCAATTATAAGACTTTTCTGTGAAGACATAATGACAAAAATCTCCTTTTTGTTTTGATCACAGTCATTATCACAGGGATTAAAAATAAAACAATTCAAAGCCTCATGAAAAATAATTCATTAGCAGTTCCGCGGGCAAATTGGGTATTAAAATGTATTTAATATGTGTGCGTTCACACTCCTATCAGCATTTTTAAATTTTATCCATCTAAAGAAAGAAAAGTTAAACTAAAGGAGGGGTAATTTTGACTTGATAAAAGGTAACATCTCATCTAACGAACACAGTCATTTAAGTTTATGTGATGCGCCTAATAAAAAGCACATTCTTTGTTGCCAAACATTTGCTTTAACTGTATTTCACTGGTTGGTGTAAAGTCGGCATTCTGCCTGAAGAATTAACGTGTAGATGCTGGCTGGCACAAGGACAATACATGAAAAAACACACACAGAAGCTCACACAAATGCAACATACAACAACCACTTTATTCAGACATATGCTACAAGCTCATGGAGAATTAATAAGATTCATTACTGTGCTAAACAATGTAATTACACAGCCAACGATTCCTGCAGAAAAACTGGCATAACGAAGCTGAAAATACTCACTGCAGATAATACTTCGCCACAGTAAGTTCTGCAGAAATGAACGGCTCCTACTGACCTTACTGAATCTTAAACAGTTATTAGCAGCATTGAAAATCCGCTAACCATGGATTAAGGCAAATCAGTCCCATCCTGGACATTACTGGAGCTCTGAGTTGTCCTTAAATGACACTATAAGGCTTACATTTGCGGTTTTGTGCTACATGTCTCCCATTTCTCTTAAAACACCAAATCCCTCACGTTTATCCAAATTATGAATTATGTCACTAACAGACAACATAGTGTCTCTTTGTTGATTTGCTGGTCCAGCCTGTCACAAGTGCTCACTGTCAGCTACATGTTAAAGAAAGCAGTAACTGAGATGCTTAGAAATATATATTTTTAGTGTATCAAATGAAATAGAATACATTGAATTTAACAAACCTTTTTATAATACTGTGAAACAGCAAAAAGAGCAGAAATTTCTGTTGACAAGCTGAACTAAGAGTCTGGTTTTGCTGATGATGTAAGGTGACAATGTTAAGTCTGTGCTTGGCTCTCAATGGTAAGTGTGTTACAAGAAAGGAGGAAAGATGTGTCATCTCTGACACTAATGTATTTAGATACACAGTATACAAACACAGATATATGGCTCACATGCTGGAAAACTTGCAGCAAATAACAAGAGCTCGTTTACATATGTTTAAATCTCTTTATGCTTAGACAGACTCATGGATTTAGGTCGAAACACAATAATCATTCACAGACCGGTTCTTGTTCTTTTGAAATATGTGGAATCTTTACTTCTTTATTTTTTTTGCAAATTATCTTGATGTCCTGTGTTGTAATAAACCACAGTGCTTTCATAATTAATGTTACTTTCCTGTAAGGAAGAACAAAACTTCAATAACATATAAACCTGTCTAACCTGTCATTTTATTGGTGCCCTCCATATACAGGTCCTTCTCAAAATATTAGCATATTGTGATAAAGTTCATTATTTTCCATAATGTCATGATGAAAATTTAACATTCATATATTTTAGATTCATGGCACACTAACTGAAATATTTCAGGTCTTTTATTGTCTTAAAACGGATGATTTTAGCATACAGCTCATGAAAACCCAAAATTCCTATCTCACAAAATTAGCATATCATTAAAAGGGTCTCTAAACGAGCTATGAACCTAATCATCTGAATCAACGAGTTAACTCTAAACACCTGCAAAAGATTCCTGAGGCCTTTAAAACTCCCAGCCTGGTTCATCACTCAAAACCCCAATCATGGGTAAGACTGCCGACCTGACTGCTGTCCAGAAGGCCACTATTGACACCCTCAAGCAAGAGAGTAAGACACAGAAAGAAATTTCTGAACGAATAGGCTGTTCCCAGAGTGCTGTATCAAGGCACCTCAGTGGGAAGTCTGTGGGAAGGAAAAAGTGTATCAGAAAACGCTGCACAACGAGAAGAGGTGACCGGACCCTGAGGAAGATTGTGGAGAAGGGCCGATTCCAGACCTTGGGGGACCTGCGGAACCAGTGGACTGAGTCTGGAGTAGAAACATCCAGAGCCACCGTGCACAGGCGTGTGCAGGAAATGGGCTACAGGTGCCGCATTCCCCAGGTCAAGCCACTTTTGAACCAGAAACAGCGGCAGAAGCGCCTGACCTGGGCTACAGAGAAGCAGCACTGGACTGTTGCTCAGTGGTCCAAAGTACTTTTTTCGGATGAAAGCAAATTCTGCATGTCATTCGGAAATCAAGGTGCCAGAGTATGGTGGAAGACTGGGGAGAAGGAAATGCCAAAATGCCAGAAGTCCAGTGTCAAGTACCCACAGTCAGTGATGGTCTGGGGTGCCGTGTCAGCTGCTGGTGTTGGTCCACTGTGTTTTATCAAGGGCAGGGTCAATGCAGCTAGCTATCAGGAGATTTTGGAGCACTTCATGCTTCCATCTGCTGAAAAGCTTTATGGAGATGAAGATTTCATTTTTCAGCACGACCTGGCACCTGCTCACAGTGCCAAAACCACTGGTAAATGGTTTACTGACCATGGTATCACTGTGCTCAATTGGCCTGCCAACTCTCCTGACCTGAACCCCATAGAGAATCTGTGGGATATTGTGAAGAGAACGTTGAGAGACTCAAGACCCAACACTCTGGATGAGCTAAAGGCCGCTATCGAAGCATCCTGGGCCTCCATAAGACCTCAGCAGTGCCACAGGCTGATTGCCTCCATGCCACGCCGCATTGAAGCAGTCATTTCTGCCAAAGGATTCCCGACCAAGTATTGAGTGCATAACTGTACATGATTATTTGAAGGTTGACGTTTTTTGTATTAAAAACACTTTTCTTTTATTGGTCGGATGAAATATGCTAATTTTGTGGAATAGGAATTTTGGGTTTTCATGAGCTGTATGCCACAATCATCTGTATTAAGACAATAAAAGACCTGAAATATTTCAGTTAGTGTGCAATGAATCTAAAATATATGAATGTTAAATTTTCATCATGACATTATGGAAAATAATGAACTTTATCACAATATGCTAATATTTTGAGAAGGACCTGTATATTCACAAGACCATGTAAAAAGCCTAAAAATAAATACTAAAACCTTAAATAATACAAATATAATTCTAAATGTTTTATTTAGGACATTTTCTTAGATGCAAAGCCTCCTCCATATACTCCACAATTATAACTGTTTTCTGGATGGATCATCTCTTGGTTTCTGCTACATAAAAACTAATGAGTCGAACATCACAGCTAACAGATGAAGTGAAGGATTTACTAGCTGTATTCATAAAAAGAGACAAATGAGGCAACTAGTGTGTTATTGCACTGAATGTATTTGCAACAAGTCTGTGAGACAGAAGGACTGGATACCTTATAGGAATATTTAGCGTCTACCCAATCAGCAGCATATGGATTCCACTTCAGTGCACAGCTAGAAACCTCAGCTGATGTTACCTAGTTTACTATTATTTTTCAAGGAGAAACTAGGCACACCGTTTTATACACAAGCCCCCATTTTCCCTTAGCTTTTTTTTTAATCTGCCATGCTATTAAAAAAACAATACACTGATATGGTGCAAAGCTGCATCTGTTAAGTTGTTCCTAACAAGCCAGTAAGTATTAGAAGAACAGAAGGTTGTTCTGTGTGAAATAGACCTACTGGAAAACTGGACAAGAACTGAGCAACTTTTCCAAAGATGTCTGTATGGGTATTCAATACGTCGATCAATTAATTCTCCATGAAAAGACAATGCTTAATGCCCTTTTTCCACTGTCCCTACTCAACTCCACTCGGCTCACTTTGCGAGCGTTTCCATTACTGTTTTTTCAGTGCCGGTACCTACTTTTTTGGTCCCTGCTCCTGAGCAGGTACGACCGGGGCTGAGTAGGGACTACATGTGACGTGACCAGACTGCTGTTCACTGATTGGCCATGGGAGGAGACAGTGCAGGGAAAAGTTAACAAAACTCAAGAGCATCTACAATAATATTAAGGACCACAGTGGCCGAAGCAGGTCATGCATGTAATTTTACCATTTAGAGATCATAAACCAGGTTTCGAAATTACACGCAGGCAGATTCGCTGTATTTAATAACATCCTAAATCAGCAAATCACACATAAAATCAGCTGTCCAGAGGCACAAACATTTACCCCGAAACACATAAAACTATACCACCATGAAACAACCTGTTGGCGGGTCAGTGGAAACACAACTGATACCGTACCGAGTAGAGCAAAACCGAGTGGTCCAGAGCCGCGCCAGCTAAACCGAGCCAGTGGAATAGGGGCATAAGAGACCTTTTTGTTAGTAGTACCTTGTGGTTCATAGAGGAAGAAACCAGGAACTGCTAATTACCATTTACATTTAGGGGCAACAGATGCTGCATTTGTCTATAGATACTGTGACTTTATTTACCCCAGAACTTTTTTAAATACCTAGGCCATTTCTTGTTTGCATTTCCACTGTGAGGTCCAAAACTCTGACATTTATGTAGATTATGTTTCCTGAAGATGAAAGGCTCCTCCTCCTGAAGGAGGGCTGTTACAATCTGGGGACACAGATCACCATTCACTGAAACAGCAGAGTCAAGACTGCAATTAAAAACAGCCAAATTGTACCAATACATGAGAGTTTGGTAACGATTATGGTTTAAAATTCAGGTGCTGTCACCTCAAATCTTGTGGAAATATGCAAGTAGAATGTGCGATCAGGGAGAGAGGAGTAAGATGTTTGTGTCGTGAAAAATAAAAAGCTATCATTTTTACCAATAAAATCATAATCTATGATTCTGTTGAAGCGATTTCACTATAACCCATTTAGAGCCACCCCAAACCTTATAGAAAGGTGTTACTGTATCAACCTGCGAAAATATGTCATCAGTAGAGACAGTAGTAGGCCCGACAGTAGCTTCATTATCATGTCTGCTATTTTGAAACTTTAAATCGGTTATTGATAGACAATCCTGGGTGGGCTGTGATCATTTTAATAAGTATCTTGGAACATAAATGCTGTAAAATATTTTAGCTTCACCAGTTTAAATTATTTTAAAAAGTGACAGCGTTATTCCCTTAGCCTCCAGCAGAGGTCCATGTTTCATTTATATTATGCAATTAACATTTTTACTAAGGATTCCCTGTTTTATTAACATCTGAAAAGTAAATCTGTAAAAACAGATATTCAACATGAATGGCTGTGGTTAAATATTGCGTTTGTAGGGAAAAGATACCCTTAATCCTGTCATATTCAAAGTCGACAAATGATATAAACTGAAGAATAGAATAGTTTAAAATGCACGACGACTGAAACAAATTGGATAATTAAACGTTTCGCACCAGCCCATCAGAAAACTTCACCCTTGGTTCAGGTTCCATTAAAAAAATTCTAGGTCCTTATAAAGACCACTTTCTAAGCTCGATTTCTACCAGTTTAGTTTGATTCGCCTCAGGTTGCTGCAGTGGAACTACGGGGAGTGAAAATATATCCTAGAAGACTACACTGCCTCCTGTGGTGAATACCCACCTAAAAATGACTGCTTCTGAAAGAACTAGTGAGAAACTACTATTAAGCAAACATTTCATTACATGTACAGTGTGTTAACACACACTACATATTACATCGGGCTGTATCAGCACACTCTCCCACGATGGAAGAGACCCTTGCAAAAAGAAAAGGTTAATGCTGACTCACTCTGATATGCAAACTGTTCACCTGAGGAGTGAGCTGAGAAAGGGAGCTGAGTGACCACTGACACTGTGAACAGTGGCAACATACAGCTACTGGCTCTACTGAATGCTTTGTAACAGAATAACTTCACAATTTGAGGTTTTTGTGCTAATCACGAATACAATCTGGCAGTTAAAATGTCATAAGTATTTGTGTTATGCATCTGTTCTCCTCTGCTTATACCCAGTCATTGAAAAAAAAAAAGAAGCAATTTCATACTTTTCCCTTGCAACTTCAGACAATTCGGTAACAGAAAAGGTTGAATATATAAAAAATTTATCTGAAAGTACTATTTTAAAATAGTTGAAAGTAAAAACTAATGTACTAAATAGTTTTAAACATCTTCATCTCTTTGTCTTTCTCAAATACAAAGATAGCTAAATAGGCTTTGTAAACAGATGTTTTGCATCTATTCATTTGTTTTTTTTGTGTTTATTTTTTATTTATTGAAAAGCACGTGTTAGGCTTTGTAATCAATTAAATGCATTTAAGGTAAATAATCAGATGTATTTTAATTTTCAGTTTAAATATAGATAACCACAAAAACAAATATGACAAAAACTGAATATTAATACAATTATTTAGCTCATTTTCTCACAAGCATATTCTTTACTGTCAATACTGTGTGTTTTTAAACTTAATGGTCAAATACTGTATATTACTAAGATCAATCCACCCCTCAAATTTTGTAAATATCTTTTCTTATATTATGTCTTTTTATAGGACACTGAAAATATGACCCTTTGATACAATATAGAGTAGTCAGTGTACAGCTTGTATGACTGTTAATTTGCTGTACTCTCAAAATAACTCATCATACAGCCATTAATGTCTGAACCGCTGGCAACAACAATAACAGTACAGCCCTAAGTGAAAATGTCCAAATTATGCCCAAAGGGTCAATATTTTGATTGGCTATCATTATTTTCCAGCAATGCCTGAATTCTCTTGGGCAAAACCACGGAGCTGGTGGATGTCAGGGACCTTGTGCTCCTCCACCTTCTGTTTGAGGATGACCCAATAGTGTTTAGGTCTGGAGACCAGCTCGGCCAGTCCTGCACCTTTACCCTCAGTTTCTTTAGCAAGGCACTGGTGGTCTTGGATGTGTATTTAGGGTTGTTGTGTTAGAAAACTGCCCTGTGGCCCAGTTTCTAAAGGGAGGGGATGATGCTCTGGTTCTGTATGTCTCAGTCCATGTGGGCATTTATGGTTCCCTGAACTGCAGCTCAGTTTGAGGATGTTGGCAATCTTCTTATAGCCTAGGCCATCTTTATACAAAGCAAAAAATCTTTTTTTCAGATCCCGAGGGAGTTCTTTGACATGAGGTGATATGTTGAACTTCCAGTGACCAGAATGAGAGAGTGTGAGAGCAATAAAACCAAATTTAACACACCTGCTCCTAACACTAACGAGTTACATGACACTGGGGAGGGAAAATGGCTAAGGACAGGGGAAACAAATTTACACAGCTATAGAAACTGTTGTGTACACTACATCGTATCGAAGGGTCATATTTTATGTCTTATGACAAGATTTAATAAAAGATTACAAAAAAACAGTGACTCCCCACTTTTCTGAGATACTGTATGTCAAAACATACTTCGCTTGTTTATCAAAATTAAGCAGCTGCATTGAAAGTATAAGTCAAAGTGGGAAGACGGCCAAAGAGTTTGTGTTTGTGAACTGCCCCTGCGCTGCACGCGTTTACCAACATCACACTCACCAGATCCCATGACCTCTTACCCTTTATAAATAATGCACATTAAAATTTAGCCACGTTTTCTAGGTTCAGTTGTTATTGTTACCACAGGGGTAAATATGCGGTGTGTCGACCTCTTTGCCAAAAGGACTAATCTTTGCTCTGCACCACTGATGAAAGATAAAAGCAAAATCGTCTGAGTTTTGGAAAAAGTATTGTCAATAACATCTGTTGGTAATGCACTGACATTTGCTGTGAAATCTAAGGCTTATTCAGCTAAATAAGGCACTATAATTGCAATCTTTGGTCTATAGGGGATTTAATGGGAACATTTCCTCACAATGGGAGTAAGTCCTTCTGAGATAAATGTAATCTTATTTCATCAGCAAAAGGATTGGAATAAAACTCTGCATATGATTGCTTGCAGGGTTTCATAAGGTCAGGACACAGATCCTTCAGAGAAATCTGAATCTCAATTGCTCCTTCCAGTATGTGCCCTTAGCGGCAATTTGGCCTTTGAATAATTAGACTAATTAGCCTTAGATAGACAATAACTAAATGTTAATTAGTGCCTAATTAAGATAAATGAATCCACAGCTGTATTTGTTGTCTGCAGTCCAAAGTGCAGTGGCTGCAAAACAACCCCCTTGTCGCTCTGTTACCAATTGAAACAATTCTGAGTTTATGTTGTGTCACTGACAGTGTTTTGTGATTACAGCTATTTGTGCATCTTGTTTGGTGGTTTTACAAGCATGGCACTGCAGTTCAGTTAAATACTAAAGATATTGACTTCTGTTTTACAAATTCATAGTTGACATTTAACTTCTTTTGTGGAGTTATAATGCATTAACTCCACAGATGCACCGATTGCGGGTTGTTTGATTTAAAGTTTCTTTTAAAGAACATCATTGCAGCAGAGGATGTACTTGCCTCAGAAGACTCATCATGCATCTCTTCCACCAAGCAATGATGGAGAGCCTATTACAGATCAGCATATAGGCTTGGTATGGAAACCTGTCCTGTGCAACTAAAACATAAGTTCTCCTATGTCATTAAAACAGCCGTTTTACAACAAACGTTATCGGTGAGAAAGATCATCATTCCATCCAGCAACAATTTGAAAAATTAGAGCTGAAAAATCAAAAAACCAAATCCTGGCAGAACAAACCCATGTTCTCCATTATAAGTATGGGCTGCTTCCTTCAGACAAGACATACGCTGGCAAAATGTAAATTAAATGGTTTTATAAATTCCCATGTCTCCTTGTCCCTTAACCAGAGCGGGACAGTTATATAAACCTCTCCCCCACTTCTGTGATCTACTTTTAAACAACACAATATGATCTGGAGAGTTTTGGTATTATTTTATTTTAAATTGTTGTTTACAATTTATACATTTTTCTAATGTTTTTAATCACTTAAATGATTTGATCATGAATGTCAAACTGTCTTTTATTGTTGATATTTAAATGATGAATTGCACAATTTTTACTGTATGTACTTTCAGTGCAGCTTTACTTGCCCAGAACAACTTTCCCCACAATAAAATTATACTGAATTGAATCATTAAGAGGATACAAAATATTTTATGTTTTAATTTCTTCAGACTTAATGTAACAAGAGTTTTACGTTTTCTCTCTCAGCACTGAGTTAAACAGCTTTCTTTGTTCACCACAGGAACTCGGAGTAAAAACTTCCACATTGAAGAGCCGTTAATGCCAGAGTTAAGTAGCTGCTTTGCTTTGGTACATTTAAAGAAAAAAAAAGGTCTGGTTCAACCAGTCAAGCAGAAAATTGGCCAATTTTGTTCACCTGTAAAACAGTCTATCCATTAGTCCCAGAAAATGCTTAACACGATACAATAAAAGTTCATTTGTTTGTTTTTGTTTTACAACACATCTGCTTTTGGCATCTCTACATTGCTTACACTGCGTCAAATTCAGTAAACCAACTAATTAATCCACATAAAAATATGAATTCCATCTAAAAAGAAAACAAAAGTGTTTGAGTCAACAGGAAAAACAGCGTGGAAGCAGCTGTTTACTGAACCATTTAACTTCCAATAACATTCAGTAACAATGTCAGTTGTTACAAATTCTCCTCATTTAAAAATGCCTATATAGCACTCTAGAATACCCTTAAAATGTTTACTTATTTCATCCGCCACAAAGAAGGTAAGCTGCAAAAGGTCATTACTAAATAAGCTCTTTGTTCTTAGAGTCCTGTATCCAGCCATATTAATGGAAAGTTGAGTGGTAGGAAGAATGTTGTAGAAAACTCAAATAACCAACAATTTACAAGGCATGGACAGCAGTTACAGTAATTTCTTCAAGAGCCACCAAACACAGATGTATGCAGAACATGGGTCACACCTGTCACATCTGTTGTTAAAGCCACCCCTGAACCATAAACATCAGAAGCATCTTACCTGGCCTAAGAAGAAAAAATGACTGGACTGTCTCTTTTTAGATAAAAGTAAAATTTGCATTTCATTTAGACATCAAATGAGGCTTGGATATCTAATTGAAGCTTCCACAATCAGTAATGATGCTGTCCACTGCGTTTCATCAAGTCCATTAAATCACATGTGTGGGTAATAATAATATATAATATAAAGTAATGCAATTACTAAAATAAATTAACTTGTCAATGATTACTTTCCTTTTTAAGATGCACTTTTCTCAAAATTACAATGAATTAGACATGAGCTGATGTATCTGTTCAGAACAGAGAACCCCAGCTTTTTGTACTCACACATTAGGTTTGTGTGGTTTTGCAACATCACTGGATAACAATGATGATAAGCAGTACTATATATCAGGAAAATACTGTTTATACATAAAAAGCTGCATTATTCCTTTGCACCATATGGTACAGTTTTTCTGTTTATTGCTACTTACATTATACGTCTCCAGCTTAACACGGTTTTTAAAGATGTGGGTGGTGAAGTTGGCTTTCTGGAAGACTTCATCAAACTCTGCCTCGTCCTTGGGGATACATACACACACACACACACACACACACACACACACACACACACACACACACACACACACACACACACACACACACACACACACACACACACACACACACACACACAGGGGTAAACACAAAGTATAGTGGAAACTCTAAAAGGAAGCAGTCCTTAGACCTCCTGGGTGAAATTGTTAAGAACTGTGTGTGTCAGCCTCTCATTTTTCGCATTTGGGTGTGTGTGTGTGTGTGTGTGTCAGAGTCTCACGGTTTCTCTGAGCTGTCCCAGCTCTTCTGCGTTGCGACCCAGCAGGACCTCAGCTGTCTCCTGGAAGCATGTCACCCACTGGTTATCCCCGAAGTCTGCCAAGTTAGCCTGAAAGTCAGGATAGCAAGAGATGATGGAGAGGAAAACTATTACTTCTGTTTGACTGTGTATTTGTGTCATCACTGAGAACAATCACAGCATGTTTGACAAGCATTAATGATGTTCACTATCCTGTATATGCACCATACTCACTGAAAGTAGAAGTCTATATCTGAAGTTGGGGAACTCTCGGTTACACTTTTCACAGCGGTAAAAACCGTTCTGTTGGTCTATGACCTTCTTGTTGCAATCACCGGATGGACAGGCCCGATACAAACAATTCTCTTTACGCATGTATACCACTGTCGCCACGCAGCTAAAATACTCTGCCTGAAAGGAGACAAAGATGTCACAAAAAAAAAGACAAAGTTATTATGCAAAAGAGGTTGAGCAATAAACATAGACAGTTAAGTTGCAGGCATTTGCTGCCTCATACAATATTATAAATAAGGGTAATCTAACTCGCAAAATAAGGTCATATAATAAAAATGGATCGAGAAATTCACTGCTCAGCAGAATCAGCCACTCCTTCATGTTTTTCCTTTATAGGTTATATATTTATTCGTAATGGCAGTTCACTGTGAGTGCTTGAACTCCAAGTCAAATTCCTTGTTTGTGCACGAAATCCTGGCCAATAAAGCTGATTCTGAAATCCTGGACTAAAAGGTAAGGAGCTACAGCACATTCTCTAGGAAATAAACAAGGTGACTTACTGGTTTAGTAATGCTAATCACACTAACCGATAAGATGCTTAATACTGTTTAAAATCTTGTTTCATAGCCACTGCTCTCTCAAACACATGATGTGATGTCCCTCTGCTCTTTATACTTAATGACCGCTCACAAAAATTTAAATGCTGTTTTTACAGTTCTTATAGAAATGGGAACCACCCAATATCTGTGTTGTCAGGTCACATTGTTACAAAAAACAGACATGGAAAAAAAAAAAGTTTTTATTTTTTTCTGAGCCTTCAATGCCATCAATCTGATTGACTGGTAAAAAGGTTAATTATTTCCAGGACATGTCAGAAGAAGAAACTAGCTAGTGCAGTTGTGCTTCTTTTTGGGAAATTATCATCTTTGCTTAGAAGATTCTTTTCTGTCTATGTTAGATTATCACTACCTACTGGCCCGAGTTTTGTTCCGTTTTTGTAATTTCTTTCAAAACAAAACAAAAAAATAACTTTGCTAAAAACAATAATCAGAATAGTGTGGTTAAACCACATTTCAACCATTTCTGTGAGTCACTTACAATACAACAAACTTCAGAATAAACAAAATTATGCCTTGTACAGATCAATACACATATTTTGCAAAATCTCTTTTACACACCCGAAAAATGACCTTAAAGAGAGTGAATGTTTATTTCTCACTGATCAAATATAACCTAGTCAGATATTAAGAATATTAATTTCAGGATTTTGGAAGAATAGTTTTAAGTGAAAAAGAGAGAATTCTCCTAAAAATTTCTTTAAAATAAACCTTGTAAAACAAGAATAATATCAATAAACTTGTGTAATTTACCAGAGAATAAACACTGTCCCTGAGAAATAATTGTGTAAAATGACAAGAAAAATGTGTAATTCACACAATGCAAGAAGGAAACCTGATGATTACTAAGAATATCAAGAGTTACGGAGCATTTATATTCCCTGTTTATGTCTTGATGGATGCTTACAGTGCTGGCAATGTTAAAACATAAAAATATCTGTAGCAGTCCATGTGATTGGCTTATAATTAAGTTGTTTCATTAAAATTTCAGAGCACACCCAACTGATTTCTACTTAAGAGGTTTGACTTCAATAAAACTTTGATATCAAGTTTGTATCTTTTTGGTTGCAGCTTCAGTGATGGGGAAACATTAGCATAATATTAAAGCGCACACCATATTTAACATGGACACGCTTCCCGTCACAGGTTGCATCAGGTAGATGCTGCAAGAAGTACACGATTACTTGGTGTTTACTTTGAAGAAAAACAGAGCAAACACCAAGATGTAGTCTACCAAGTTATTAATCTCAAAATACTATACACAATTACAGTAATTGTACCAGATTGCCAGGAATCCCTGCAGGTCACAACTAGAGGTTTGCTATTTTGAAAAATGGCAGACAGATTTACATAGATGATGCCCTTAAGTTAAATTTTCCTCAGTTCATTAGCATGGCTGCTCTTCATTTTTTATTGCTCCTTTGACCACGAGAGAAGATTACATAATTTGTTTGTGAAAAAGCAAGTGAAAAGTATGACCTATGCCTTTAAAATTATTTGTTAGTACATTTAGAAAACAGCTTTTTCAAATGTACACAGCAACAATTTAACATTTACTACTGATAATAATAAACTGGCATATATTAAAGCAGATTTTAATATTTCAAGACTCAGTAAGTAATATTTCTGCTGTCATCCAGGAGCAACACGTACATTTTTCCAGGCATAAATCTGTTTAACTAGGTAATTTCATACAAACAGGTCTAAAAAAACATAAAAGCACATGTTTACAAGAGCCAAAAGAGAAATGTCCAGAAGCTTTGCCAAGATGGAATCAAACGTGAACAAAGGTGTTCAGTGAATAGAGCAGAAGTAGATATCTCATCAAAGTGTTTGTTATGTAGGAGGCAACATCTTGCTAGATGAAAAGTATGCCAGGTGGCGAAGGCCTCCAGAACACAGTGAGTAATCACTTGTCCACGGAACAGTAGTGGGCTATGATGTCCGCTTAAGTGGTTTGGACCTCTTTGCCTACCTAGCATGTACTGTAAATGTCTGAATTTCTGTCAAAGACTTTAAAATATAAATTATCTTATTTTCACACACTTGGAAAGCTTTTAAAATAATCCATAATTAGTCAGGTTGTTTGCTTGATTATCTTAATTTAGCAAGATCTTGTTTGGCTATTTTAGTATATTAACATAAGGTCTCAAGCTTGTTTAATGATCTCAAGTTAATTTTTTTCAAAAACAAGTTTTTCTGTCTAATCTAAGGATAATGAGTCATTAAGCCCAATTATTGCTTTGATTTATTGATTGGATTCAAGGTTTTGCTTTCTTTTGTTCCAATAACAGCTTTGCTTTTATTATGTTGACTTAATGAAAAGTCCAGCTTATATTGTTCTCATAAGTGCTTAATTATCATATTATCTTGATATATAAAGGCTTAAATTTAGGTTAATATTTATTTTAATACAGAAATTATGACAGCAACAATGGTTACAGATGAAAATATCTATCACAAATGGAGGAAAACTGGTAGAAATCCTTGTGCCAAGGTCCTTGCCCAAGGGCATGTCAACATGTGGTATTAGAAGCTGGAATTGAACCCACAACCTTCCAACTGCTAGATGACTACTTGTCTATGGAGCCGTAGGCGCCACAACCCAATACATCACTGCAACTGGTTATGAGCAAATGAGATGGAAGCAACACTGAATTTTGAAACTGAGAACTATGTCTTCTTGCCCCATAATCACCCAGTTTTCTCAAGATTTCCATTCATCATAATAATGAGGCAAGCAACTAATGATCTAAAAAGGTCATATCAAAATGAATCTTAGTATGGGTTACTGTTCTTTGTTCAGTTATGACACTATATTGCAAAAAGTATTTGCTTGTATGCCTTCACACTCACATGAACTGGAGTGGCAGCCTATTCCTAATCCATGAGGTTTGATATGTATATCGGTAAGTAAAACTTTATGATGTTTGCCCACCCTTTCTAACTATTAAAGCTTCAGGAAAGGTTTGAAACAAGGTTTAGGAGTCTGTTTGTGGGAATTTTTAAGGTCTGCAGCAATTGACTCTGCAGGCAGTTGTTAACCTATGCACCTCAGCATCTGCGGACCCCACTCTGCAGTTTTAATTGGGCAACCACATTGTGGATGAGTCGCTGCTTCCACGCTTCCACTTTGCCGTAACACAACCAATAGTGGAATATTTAGTAATGAGGAAATTTCACGACTGGACTGGTTAAGGTATCAAACTGGAAGTCAGTAAGCTCCTTAGAGCAATCCTTTCTTTCATAAATGTTTGTAGAAGCAGCTTTTCTAGGTGCTGGATTTTCTACAGCTGTAGCCAAGGAAGTGATTGCAACACCTGAATTTAATGATGTGGATGGGTGACTTATTCTTATTGAGGTTTTGTCAATATAGCGTATTTATGATCAGTTTGAAAATTGTCCCAGTTTTCTTTTATCAATTTTGGCTTTTCCTCCTGTAATGGACTGATCACCCATCCAGGGTGTACCCCTGCCTCTTTTCTTATGGAACGCTGGAAATAAATACCATCCACCAAGCGACCCTACAAGGAAAAAGGGGGTATGGCAATGGATGGATGGGTGAATGGACAGATTAATGGTCTGTCCTGTTTTATGTCCTGGAATATTTAACACAGAAGAGTCTGAAATAAAAAAAAAATTTCTGTATACAGAAACTACTTTCCTGGTTGTACCTAGACTTGGAAAAAAGGGAAACAAATATTCCATACATTTTAAAACAGTAAACACCCTGAAATAAAAACAAAAAAAAACTACAAACAGCTACAAAATATACTGCACAGGGTTCAAAGAGAAATAATTAATGAAATCAAAAATTCAATTAAATCCAACTTGGCATTGTATGGGTAATTATTGCCAACAATTCAGTCCAACTGGTGCATGTATGCTGTTTACACACTCCATTTGACTTCCAGAAAATTCTGGAACAGTTCAGAAAGAGAGCAGGGGGAGTTTGAGAATTCTTTGCATAAGAGATGCAAGACAAGATGGATCTCTCTCTCTCTAATGCAAACGTTCTGCTTATAAATACAGACACACAACCACACTGACAAGTATACAAGACTATCATGCAAGGTTATATGCAAACAACCAAAGATTCAAGTGTGCAATGCAGATATAGTAACCCTAAACATCCTTACAAAATCAAATTAAAGTGTGCACAGTCAAACAGATTCAAATTAAAATGCAGCGATGCAGCTGTAATTTAAACAGATATTAGCACCTTAGGCGGCAGAACTCACACTGGTAAAATCAACAGCTAAAAAGGAAAGAAATGCTAATTCTGAGGGGAAAAGGCTATTCTTCTCATCCTGTAGAGAATCATGGCATTCCATTTCCATAAATATAAATACAAAAAAAAAAAAAAACACAGCAGATGAACAATGTCTCACTACAAGAGGCAACCCTTCAGTGCACCTACATGCAAGCATAAACAAATTTAAAGCACAGAGGGAAAATGTGATCTACATGCCCATATAGGAAACCAGAAAGAACTGATTTTTTCAACAATGCACAAGAGGGCATTTCTTCTCTAGGAGAACAGGCCTTAAACAGGACCCAGGAATTACAGCTAGGATATAAAATGCAAACTAAACAACAAGCACAAGCTAGAGCTGGGCCAGACTCATTACTGATGTTGGCCTAAATGAGTCTATCAAAGACTCTTTCTAGGATGTGGGTCAAAATCACACACATACCGAGGAATGCTGTTTCTCTGCTCTGCAAACCACGATTCCTCCAAAGTGTTTTGTAAAAGCATTCAATGTGAAAAGGCCATTGTATTCCCTGCATCCCTTATGAGGGGGCTAATGCTGTGCTGTCCCCACAACCTCTACGCTTACTGTCACTCAGACTTGGAGTCCTCTGACACTTTTCTCCCTCTGGCCATTACTGACTTACAGTTTCATAATCTGTCCACCCATCAATCTACTCAGCATCTAAGCCACCGAGCAAGGACCCTTCTGAAACACTTAGTAACAGGCTTTTTTCTATTAATTAGCAGAACCTCCCCCTTCAGCAACAGCCTCACTCCCCATCAACACCACACACTCCTACGTGTCCATATGTGTTCCTGCCTCATCAGATTTTGAAGATGCGGGCAGACTGGAAGGCTGAAGAAGTGGGGAGGAGATGTGGAAGGCAGTAGGTGGGTGGATGTGGCAGAAATGGGGGCTTGCTGAGTGTTCCTGTTGATGGCAGATGCTACAGTTAATGTGGATGTAGAGAACAGTGGGACCTTGACCAGGGGTTATTTCATCAACAGTAAAACATGATAAACAAGAGCCTGAGACTGCATTCCTCCACCACCCAGCTTAGGGTCAAAGATTCCTACTTGGCAAAGTGAGCTCCTCCAATTCAGTGAAAGAACAAAGATGGTTCAATTCTACGCGTTCTGGTGCTTTTAGGATATTTGATTTATACTAAATCAAGTGATACTAGCACTTGGATTCACATTTATATCACTATTCATTCTAATGTAACAAATCTATTAGCAGCTCACTGAACCAAGACAGCTTCAGCTACATTTTGGTTTTAGCTGTTCATCTCTAGCTTTGTTGCCTTACACTAACAAATCCGGATTGTGATCTGGATCACCACCAAAATTTAAGAAACAAAGAAAGAAACGAAGAAACAAGGGACAGCAAAAAGGAAAGAAGAAAGCACTTAAGAAATAAAGAAAAAAAAAGAAAGAAGGAAGGAAGGAAGGACACAAGAAAGGAGGACATGAGGGAGAAAGGAAGGGAAAAGAAAAAAGAAAAGAAGGAAGCACACCTAAGGAAGGAAGAGAGGATACAACTGAAAAAATAAAGACACAAAGTAACAACAGAACTACAACACAAGGAAGGAAAGGAATGAAAAGAATATGGAAGAAGTAAAATTAGAAAAGATAGAAGGGAGGGGAAATAAATAAAGGAAGGACACAAAGGATGAAAACAGGATAAAAACAAAAGAAAGGTCAGAAAGGAAGGAAGGAAGACCACACAGATTAAGGACAGAGTGAATGATATATAGGCAGTAAGTAAGGAGGGACAAAAAGAAGGTAGGAGTCAACACAGGGAAATACAAATATTTTTCATTCATGTAATTTATTTTTCCATATTTATCTAGACCTGGGAAATGCTGAAATCAAATCCTATACCTTTCCAGACTGCATAGGAACCCCAAAATACACACAAATTAATTTCCTAATTAGCTAGCTGAATTCTGCAGACAATTGATTGGACAGTATTTCTTTAAAGGGGTTTCTAAGTCAGGATGCCAAACAGAAATGTGCGTTTCAGATGTTATTAGTAAGGAAATGAAAAACAATGCATCATTCGCCATCTACTAAATGTGTAAAAGGTTAAAGAGGTATGAATAGTCCTGCAAGGCTCTGTATGTAGACGAAAACTTCACGGTAAAGTCTTAACCTCAACAACACTTACGAGAACTTATAAAAGGATTATGAACAGCATGTACCCAAAACCACTCAGAGACACACAAACACAAAACTGAATGCACACTTACTGACTGACACACATGCTCTAATGTGAAAGTAGTTTTCATTCTTATCGCTCCAAATCCCAGTGTCACCTTTTGGCACCTAAATGTAATTAAAATTTACACGTTGAAGGGCAACCAAGTGAAAATGCACGTCACTTAATTGATGTGGTTGCACACGACAAATTTAATGCTTGTCCCAAAATCCCAAACACACACGGATATCTAGATTAATTAGAAATGGATTGTACACTTATACCCCACTCATCCCTCCATCTCTAACCAACTCCTAAACACAAACACTGTGACATTACACGGTCAGAATCATCCACCCCCAAAGATGGAGGAAACAGGTAGTGTTTAGATTTGGATTGCTGCAAATTTGAAAGATTCTACAACTTTAACTTAAGCTGTAGCCTCAGAGTGTATGATGGGAAGCCTTCTCTTCACTTTCCAGTTCAATTACAGAAACAGCTGGGGGTGCACAGAGCTGAGTGAGAGCAGAAGAGAAGAGAGGCCAAGACAAAAGAGGCAAAAATGAGAATTTCTCACTTCTAACCTCACCTTCCTGCATCTTACAGTGAAACCTTTCCTGTCTTTTCTCTCAAACCTTCTCCTTACCTCTCACTTTAAGCCACTCTAATTTTTTCCATTAGTGCTTTCTAGAACCTTAATCTATTGTATTTTTCAAAAAAGATTTCTGAGCGACACGAAGATTTAATGGCACCAGTTTGTTTTTTGTTTTTTTTTTTGCAATGGAGTATCACCAGTTCCCACATTTTTATTATGTACTTCTTCCCTTTCTGGCAATATTATGCCCTCTAGGCTTTCTCTAGCACATAATTAGAAATTTTCATTAGGAAGAACATTGATCTTCAAGCTATCCATAAGCAGCTTCCAATTAAATGCAAGGAAAGAGGAAAACTAATCTCAGATAAACCGAATTAATTAGATGGAAAGTTAAGTGTGTGGCAAATACCGCTTAGATAGACTCCTCTTCTGGTTGAAAACATGATAATTCTGCTCTGTTTCATTTCAGAAAATGGCATATGGTTCACTTTACGAGCCTTCCAGCAGTATTTTCTTCCACAGTATAGATATTTGGGATGTGTCACTACTTCTCCAGGTAAAACCAATCAAAATCCACAAACCCACACATTTAAGCACTAACTGGAAGAATAGTGAATGAAGTGTAAACATTGTTTTTTTAAATGTAAAAGTATTAAAAATTAACAAAATAAGGTTTCTCTGAAACTCAATTAGAAAGATTTTGACACTGTCCTGTTGTCAAATGTGTACTAAAAGGCCGAGGCTGATGATGCAGTCTGCTAGAGCTGATCAGTTTGGATAGATTGGGTTTAAAGGTGTCTCCTCAGCTTCTGCTTTCAAAAGAAATGTAAGTATGTGGAGGCAAAAAGCTAACTATTTTAGGGAACCTTAACAATAAATGACCTTGTAAATAAAAGCTGTTGCGTGTGCCTGTGTAGACAGTACCTTCTCTCCGTGCCCCATGTTTTCATTCTTAACATCGCTGAGCATTCTCCAGTTCATCTTTGATCCAATGCTTCTTGACATGGTTTCTGTTAATGACTGGCTGTCAACTGCATAACCTTCCTGGTCATACCTACAGAGTGAACATAGAAAAACATGGAATATACACAGATAATCACATGCAAACATGGCATACAGGAAATCAAACACCTACATTTTCACTCAGAAGTTTACATCCACTCTCCATCAATGTCATATCAACGTAGGAATCCTAATGATCGATTTAAACTGTTCTAATCAAGGGCAGAATGACTGAACTTCATACAACTGAGTTTAGATTTGTTGTAGATTTTCTCTAGATTGGGTTAGAAATACACACAGGCTCAAATGTAAACAATATATGTATATATACATATACATATACATATATATATATATATATATATATATATATATATATATATATATATGTGTATATATATATACCAAATCTCTGGAAAAAAGTTGTATTCCCACGCGAGGCAGATTTAAGGCCACAAGCAAGAAGGATGATTGGAGAAATCAGATGAGGCTATCAAACCTACAAACACTGTGTCACCTGCATCATGGGGGTTGTAGCATAATGCACAAGTTGGATGGAATAATGAAGGAGGAGGACTAACTGCAAATATTTGACCTTCACTGCACTCACCCAGCAACTAGATGTCTGAAACTTGGACACAACTGGTTGTCTGGAGAATTATCCCAAACTGATAGAAAAACTGGTTCTAGTATGGATACGGCAGGCTAAAATTAAGCTTCTGGGAGGAAGTTTCCAGTGCCTTAAGCAAAACTTGAATGAAAAGCTACGGATATGTTAAAAAGCCAGATCCATTCCAGGCAATCAAGCAACTGAAATGAAGTATGACAGGCTTCCAGGAAAGGTATTGAAATATTCAGCTAGAATTAAGCCATAAGCTTGTTTATGGTTACACAAGTCCAACCCACTAAGGGACATTTACCGTATATTAGTTACCATATATTAGTGTATAAATTAAATATTACTCTTTCCATGTGCGGATTAGAGAAGATCCATAATAATATCAAACTGATACAAAATCTTTGGAGTACAATGCTTCCTCCAGAAAAAAAAAAAAGAATTCAAAAAAAAAAAAAAAATGGGCCCTAACTAATGAAATTCATACTAATGAGTGCATGTAAACTTCTGGAACATCAGTCGATAAAATAGATCACATGTGCTTTAACTATTCATAACAAACACATCCCCCTCGATCCCAGAAGTAATTCAATTACACAGAACAAAACAAACATCAGTTGTTTGTTAATATCCGATATGATACAAAACCAGTGCAAAGTAAATCTAGAATAAGTGCTTTGTTAAAAGACTTTAAATATCTTTCTACCAGAAAACTGCATTTCACAAGTCACTTGTTTGTGTCAGTATCTGAAAACTCCCTTATTTCCATATCTTATTCCCCATCAGATGATTACCTTGATTTGATCTGACACGGATGTCTAACATCCATAGATGTATCCCCAGATAAGTCAGCTTTCATGCTTCTATTATATGTTATAACCCCTTATGCAAAACATGTTCATTATTTTGTGTATGCCTTATATCTGTTAATTTCTCTTCCTTTTTATTATTCTATCTAAACACTTAATGCCTGAGTGAGATTGTTCTTCTGTGTTCAGGCTAAGCAGCCTAATCAAAGCATGCTACAGATTCATCAGTTTCCTTCATTTATGCAAACAAGCCTTGCCCAAAACATAAAAATAGCTCCACATTGCAACGGGAAAATCAAATCAAGACATACACCCGGTCTTTGTAAAGTGTGCAGCTAAATGCTAAAAAGAGAACCAAATAGCAGTACAGATCAGGGAGGAAAGTCAGGGCTGAGAGAATGAATGAAAGCTCCAAAAAGTCCCATTAAGACCTTTGATTGTCAGGATAAATAAAGCCTAAATGACCAAAGTTATTGTTCAGTTTTTAGTGAAGCGGAAGAAATACTAAAGGACAAAAGCAAATCAAATGCTTCTGCTAAGTAACAAAAACCTTTATTAGCCCGTTTTCTTAGCCTCCTTGTGCTTGGGAACTGCTTTAAGTAAATCACGAGCACATTAACATGCACACTAAAGCATTGTTATGTATATGTATACACACACACACACACACACACACACACACACACACACACACACACACACACACACACACACACACACAAAAGACAAATGCATTTATTTATTTTTCCTGTGGCCAGAATTAGGAACAGTCTTAATGAGTGAATGAGTCATAACTCAAAAATCCCTCCACAGGAGCTGCTAATAGGAATCCAGTTTGATCCTGCTCAATGGGCTTTAGAGCACAGGCGGCAGCAGTTCAGAGCTGGAATCCAGGAATAAATATAAGCTTCTCCTATTCCATCAATCCAACCCCACTGAGACTGAGGTGACACAAACCAACTGTCTCCGGATACCTAACAATCAGGGTTTTTGCACCTCCGTTTGCTTATTACCATCTGTGTATGAGAGATGGTTCTTGGTCTGGCAATGACATCCGATTTTATAAACACAGACAACACAGCAGAAAACACAAATTAGTACACGTCTTGAACCAGTTTTCACGAACCTTTAACCTGTTTCACAAATTGTGAAGTTACAAACATTGGATGGGATTTTATGTTATAGGCAAACTAGTGCAAAAATTTATACAAATAAACTAAAAACTGTGGCATGCATTTGCACTCAGCCTCCTAAGATCCAGTGCAACCAGTTACCAAGTCACCTAAAGAGTCCCCAACTGGTTTTAATATAATCTCAGTCTAAATAAATGTTCTTTGAAGACTTCGAGGTTTTTTAAAGAACATCAGTAACAAAAAAGCATCATGAAGACCAAGAAACACGACAGACAGGTCAGGCATAAAGTTGTGAAGTTTGAAGCTAGGGCCATTCAACTTATTATCCCAAGCTTTGAACATCTCACAGTGCATTGTTCAATCAATTATCTACAAATGGTAAAAGTATGAGACAAGTGCAAACTGACGAGGACCAAAACTGACAGAAAATCAACAAAGAGTTCCTTGGTAATTCTGGAGGAGCCGCAGACATCCACAGCTCAGGTCGGTTAATCTGTAGACACGAAAATAGTTAGTTATGCCCTCTGTAAATCTAGCCTTGATGGAAGCGTGGAAAGAAGAAAGCCATCACTGAAAGAACCTCCCATTTGCAGTTCCCACATACAAAACAAGTGAAAGACGGTGCTCTGGTTAGATGAGACAAAGATTTAACTCTGTGGCCTGCATGTAAAGTGGCCAGTGGCAGAAAAATATAACTGCACATCACCCTGGACAAACCTTTGCCACCTGTGAAGCATCGTAGTGGCAGCACCATGATGCAGTGACTGTTTTGTTCCTCAGGGAGAGGGAAGGTGGTATGAGTTGATGAGAAGATGGGATGGGGCTAAATGTAGGGCAATAATAGAAGAAAGCTAGTCAGAGGCAACAAAAGACTTGAGACTGGGTCAGAGGTTTACCTCCTAAGATGACAATGACCCTAAACGTGAAGCAAACAGTCAAAATCCAGACCATAATCTAGTAAAAATTTGTGGCATGACTTGTCATCTCATATGGCAGATTGAGCTATTTTCCAAACAAAATGGGCAAAAAAGTAAAATGTCTAGAAGTGCAAATCGGATGGACATACTTCACAAGACTTGCAACTGTGAAAGGTGGTTCTACAAAGCAATGATCCAGGAGGGCTGAATACAAATGCAGAACACACTGTCATTTGTCAACAAAAAAAAAGAAAAACATTTAAGGCCAGCGGATAAACAGCTATGAGCTACTATGCGTTGGTCAATCACAAAAATCGCAATAAAACCCATTGAAGCTTGTAGTTGTAACAAGGTGAAATGTGTGGTACTTCAAGGATTATGAATAGTTTTGTAGGAGGACATTTCTGTCTGGTTATACACATCTTGTCTTGTGCAGAGTCTGTGACAGAGAATTAGGAAGGCTGCAATTTGTGGACAGTTCTGTATGTGATAATCAGCGTGTGTGATTGTCAGTGTACATCAGTGTGACTCACCAAGCCCTGAGCCTGAAGGCTTCGGGTATATCTGGATTGACCATGATTGTTGAACTGAACAAAACTGAGAGAGATCTGCCCCCAAAATCAGACAAGCGAGCTCCTTTGATGGCAACAACAGGCTGTCCTGAGTCGTCAAACTTCTCCGCCTTGGGAAGAAACAGAAAAAGAAACAGAAGAAGACTGATAAAATGGAGAGGCTTTTGAGAGAGAGAAAAACCGCAAGGTCTTACATGTTAATCTGTGGCTGAAACCTTTAGCCACTGAAATGTAAGATCAGCAAAAGTTTACTTTAATAATTAGACAAACTACAAGTTAATTTTAAAGTAATTTCCAGACTTTGGTAAGGAGGATGGATTAGCTTGGGCTGATCTAATAAGCTTGGAGAAGAATGGTGTCATTTTAGCCCCATGTCTTAAATCAGAGTGTCTGTTCCAACACAGCACTGAAGGTCACAAGAGTGATTTAAACGATCCAACAGCCCAGAAAAGCAAGTCAAAGCACTTTGTATGCAAGACCAACCACACAGACGCCACCACAGATGCATGAACACATGGGCCCCTTCAGAAACCCATTTAATTACAGTTTGCTCAATGTGTTTTTATGATGCATTATAAATCCAGTCATGGATGCATACAGAAAAGCAGGGAGGGAGATTAAAGCTCTTACCTCTTCTCCCCACAGTGTGACTGTCACCACTTTGCCACTGGTGTCTATTAGGTTGATGGCCCTCTTGGAGACTTCTCTGCTGGCCTTAGTGGTGATACGGGACACACTATCTGCACTCTTGCACACTCCAATTACATCTAAAGGCAAGCAAAGGATGATACCAAATCTCTTGTCGACATATAGCTCATGAACACAGGGAGGCATATACTGTGATGTTTACATACATTACTAATCAACATCAGTGTCATTCATTTTGAGCTTTTAATGATCCAATCGAAATGTCCTTTCTCTAACGTGAAATGGTTATACATTAACTTCAAAAAATTTTAGGAACTACCAGTTTGGTGCAATTTTTTAAAGATTTATTTGGTGCCACTAATGACTTTTTTTTGTTGTTTTTTGAAAGTAAGCAGACAGGAAGCGGAGTGGAGAGAGGGGGAAGACTTGCAGCAGAGGTCGCGGGGGTCAGAACACGAACCCATGACAGCTGCGTCTAGGACTGAAGCGTCCATATATGAGTTGCACGCTCTACAGCTATATCACACATCGCGCCAATGGCTGGATATTTAACTACTCTTATCAGAATTTGGAGGAGCTCAAATATGTTGGTGGGTTATCTGCAAAAGATTCTACTTTTAACTTCACTCAGAATAATGAATGATGTTAAAGTCTGAGCCATTTAAGAAGCTTAAGTTTAGACTTTTTTTTCCTATTAAAAAACGTGTTTTGGTGTTGTTCTAGGTTGCTTAGAGACAACCTAGGAAACCAAGGACTCAAACCGATCATAAACTGGAGGAAGATAGAACACCAGTGTTGGGTCCAGCGTCAAACCAGTTTAACATCAATTGTGTCTGCTTCAAATTCGACTCCTCTAAGCAGGATTCAAATTTGCAGCTTCAAACGTTCTCTAGAGGAAAGATATGACAGACAAAACAAAATTGAACTATTCAGAAGAAAACAAAATTGCAAATTTAGAGGTCAAGCTACGTATTTCAAACTTTAGAAAACCAGTGCCAGTTGTCAAGCATGGTGGTAATAGTATCATGCTACGGGTTTGTTTTGTTGCCAGTGACTTTGTTTGTTGCACAAAGTAGATGGAATAATGAAGGAGAAGAACTGCTTCTAAATTATTGAATCTAAGCACAATTAACTGCTAGATGGTGGAAACCAGGATGGTGTTCAAGCAAGACAATGATTACAAACAAATCAAAACCTATGCACCCAGATTTTGTTTAAAAATCCAGAAAGTTGAAGCAATCTGTTCGAATGCATATTTAAAAGTCAGAAATTAATGTAATATTCACGCTGATGATCTGTGTTGTGTGTCAACTTCTGACCAGCACTCTAGGAGCACAATTTGCTTTTAAATGGGTGAACATGGAAGGAAAGCTTTTGAACTAAATTGTCCCCAGGTTATACTTTAACTGACGTTGTTGTAAGCAGAGAAGATCAAGGAAAGGTGAGCTAGCTGACACCCGTCTGATCCCATAAAATATAAGGAGAACTGACATTAATGTCACAACAGACTGGCTAAATCTCTTGCTCCTTATTCCAAATCACAACAAATGAAGTCATTTCTTATTCATGTTTTCTGTCATGTTCAAGGCTTTAACACTTCATTCAGGATTACGCTGCTGAAGAGCAGAGGCAGCTGCGCTCCAATTCTGCAGAGGACCTTACTCTAGAATGCACAACAGCAAAATTCAATTCAATTTGTAAAGAGCTCATCATAAATCAAAGAGGAATGTCACAAGGTTACTAAAAATAAAATGAGACAGTGTGCAGTCACTACACCAGTAAGCTTTTCTCAGATTTTCTTTCATTTAACTCAATTGTTTTATGAGTTGCAACTCATTTTTATTCATATGACACAAGAACAAATCAATCACGTTTTATAAACCACAAATGTCAGACTCCTCTTAGGTTTTCTTTTTAACACATTTATGTTTAAAATTAATCCATAATTTAGAATAAAAAGAGTCTAAACTTGCTCCTTAACTATGCTCATAATTAGCAAACAAATAAACCATATTGCATTTGCCTTCTTCCTTTAACTTGTTCTGACACAAAAATCCTAAAACTGGTTTTGCAAATCACCCATTTGTTCATTCTGCACTTTCCATTAACCTTTTTCTAAATTCTTGCCCACTTCTCCATCCCTCCCGTTTGCTCTCCGTCAGTGTTCTCTCAGCCCCGCTTAATTCCATTATGATTGAAACGATGTCACCCACCTATGAACTCCATTATCACAACAGGAACAGGCTGACAGTTCTCATTACTATGTTATAATCCCCTATTTAACAAAAGGCATAGAGTGGGGAGGATCAGCAAGGGAAAATGGAGAGACGACAGCTTAGGACGTGTAACACTGGTCCTCCATAACCAACGCAAAAGTGTTCCTTTGCCTAAACTCTTCAGTGGATCTCTAAGATGGGCACTGAAATGATGTAATTCCCTACATTACTTTGAGCTAGCATTGATGTATGTGGTGGTCTTGTAATTCTACCAAGTTGAAACAAATCCGGCATGGAAGTCATATAAATAGATACAAATAAGGTTAACATAAATTAAACTGTCGAAACCATCTGAAAAATACTGATAAGGAGCATCGTCAAACAAGATGCTAAAGCAGGTATATGGTTACCAGTTTCATTGGTAACCATGACAACTCTTGACGGATGGTATTAATATCAATGTCAATTTAAAATAAATTGTTATTAAACCATATCTGATTAAAGCACAAGTACAACATAAACAAAATGGTGCCGTAGACACGAGCAGAAGGCAGTAAAAGCAAAGCTGGGGTATTTCCACAAGCAAACAGCATTCAGTCTTAAACTTAGCTGTAATCTGGCCTTCATAACTGCACAGGGATAGGCTTTGTAGATGTTTTTGTCCTCACTACATGCAGAAGGAAACCATACAAGTACTCCTCCATCTCCCAAATATTTTTAGTTGGCTGTAGATATGCTATGCACAATTTTCAGTAGGGAGTTCTGAGGAAACAGTGGACTAAGCCTGAACATTTGAACAAGCACACCTTACAGGTACCCTCCCCTTGCTCTCTGCTGTGCTACAGCTCCTCGCCCACAATGGAACCTGCTGTGAACACAAAGGCCAGTAAGCAGGGCCACTGATGACAACCGATAAACAGCTATGGTACATTCACTGGTAGCAACGAAACATCAACAATATGCCTTACATTGACTACACACTTGGTCCTCAAACCATTAGCACAGCTGCAGCACACCGGCAATCCTTGAGCAACGGTATGCCTTGTGTGGGGGAGGGGTGTGAGCAGTGTATACACTAACGTGACTGACACTGCTAAGACATTCTTCCTGGCTCTGATTGGTTGTTTCTGACCAGGAGTGGTGTATTTCTGGAAAAGGCAGTAGGACCACTGGGGGGAGTTAAGATGAGCTTCATTTCTTCACAGATAATATGTCTCATATTGTACTGTCAGGACATAGTGACAGTTTTAACAAATATATATAAAATACAATTTACAAAAGCCACCTATTGCAGCTTTAAACATTCAGTCAATCAACTGAATAAAAGCGGAAATTCCTCTGGCTGGAAAAAGAAGTAAATTGTGTTAAATTCCCATTGAAAACTACCGTAAACTCAAACTTGATTTGTTTGGTCATCCGTTGTTCCATTAGGAATAAAACTCATCATGAAGCAGGGTTCGTAAAAAGGTGTCAACGCCATCATTATGCCAGGAGCAGAATGGATGAAAAAAGAAAAATTAAAGTGCTGCCACTGGTTAAAAAAGTCCTAAACTAAAAAGAACAGAGAACTGAATGTACTTTGTAATCATTCTTAATTCCCTATTAGAACTTTACAGGTTAATGAATAAACTCATACAGAAGACAATTACCTTAAGTTGTTAATCATCAAAATACTAAATAAAATAAAAAAACTTGAAATAAATTATTTCACTATATTTCATATGTTGATATCATATTTAGTAGACATTTAGAGCAATTACTAGTCAGTCTACATTTGAGAGTTAAAAAATAAAACAGAAAATATTGGTAACTGTTTTAGGCTGGATTTATAAACATTGTCTCTTACCAATGATGGCATCTTTGTCACGGTTTTCCAGTTCCTCAATGGGCACAAAGTCACACTGCACTGTTGGGATGCCCGGGCTGTCCTCACAAGGCACAATGGATGAATAAGCATTGAGGGTCATCTCGTAGTCGTTCTTCAACGTTGTATACTGTTTGTTGGCTACCTTCAGAGTACCTTTTGAGATGTAGTATACCTAGAGGAAACAAAAAGGGTCAGCAAAATGAAATAGCATTATAAAATCCGACTTAATCAAGCAAATTGAGGCAACAATGAGAGACTGACAGATCAAGCCTGCAAAGGAAATTTACTCTACAAAACAGCCTCTGTTCAGGCAAAACTTCCTAATAAGAATTGAAAAACCTTCAGGTCAAACTGACGCTCAGTGTCCCTATCAGCCCCATCACTTTTCTAATTCACCAGAAAATAAGCAGCAGTTGAGAGCGACTCTGCTTAACAGCATAATTTAAACTCAATCTGCTAGGCAGTCTTTTTCATTTACTCTCCCAAGGCTCAAATATCCCACCTCTCTCTCTGCTTCTGGGTTTGTTTCTCAGACTCTTTCCTTTCCTTCACTCCTTCCTGCCTTTCCTTCCATTTTTATTTAGCACACATACATAGAGCAAGAAACTTCTGTTAGCAGCATCCTGACTGCTCCAAGCCACTCGCACACTCCAGCTTGGTCTGTCAATACTCTGATCATGGAAGAAAAAAGGACCACTCCTTTTTTATCTTTGGAGGGCAGAGGTCACAAATTGGATCCAGGTCTACGTGCGGAATCGTTGTTAGAGGCTGATACCCGAGTCAGTCAGACAATCAAAATATTGACCAGGGTTAATTGGTGTAATTAGTGGTTAAGTACCATAAATTGTGCTGCCTGCCTTTTAGATGTTGGTAATTCAACAGGTATACAGCAATGCAAATAGCCTGATCTTTATGGTGAAAGAACATTACTGAGCGTCATATGCTGCTTACTCTTCTCCCTTTTTTCATTTTAAGATTTGTTTGGCACTGGTGGCATTCATTTATAGACTGGCAATCAAACCCAGGACAGTCGTGTCGAAGAATAAGGCCTGTGCAAATGCCTGCAGTACATACTGAGCCACACAGCCCCCCTTACACTTTTTATTATTGTATAAATAGAATTACCCAATCTGATATTTCACTTGTCTATTTAACTTCCTGAATTAAGTAACGTTGAGGATAATTTATCAGCAGTTTAAGCATTATGTAGGTGCGTCTAAATTGGAATTTCACTGAAAAGTACATTCGTTCGTTCGTCGTCTTCCGCTTATCCAGGACCGGGTCGCGGGGGCAGCAGACTCAGCAGAGACGCCCAGACGTCCCTCTCTCCAGACACCTCCTCCAGCTCCTCCTGGGGGAGCCCAAGGCGTTCCCAGGCCAGCCGAGAGACATAGTCCCTCCAGCGTGTCCTGGGCCGTCCCCTGGGCCTCCTCCCGGTGGGACGTGCCTGGAACACCTCCCGAGGAAGGCGTCCAGGAGGCATCCGGTAAAGATGCCCGAGCCACCTCAACTGGCTCCTCTCGATGTGGAGGAGCAGCGGCTCTACTCCGAGCTCCTCCCGGATGGCCGAGCTCCTCACCCTATCTCTAAGGGAGTGCCCGGCCACCCTACGGAAGAAGCTCATTTCAGCCGCTTGTATCCGTGATCTCGTTCTTTCGGTCATGACCCAAAGTTCATGGCCATAGGTGAGGGTAGGAACGTAGACCGACCAGTAAATTGAGAGCTTTGCTTTTCGGCTCAGCTCTCTCTTCACCACAATGGACCGGCACAGCGCCCCCATTACTGTGGCAGCTGCACCGATCCGTCTGTCGATCTCCCGCTCCATTCTTCCCTCACTCGTGAACAAGACCCCGAGATACTTAAACTCCTCCACTTGAGGCAGGAACTCGCCTCCAACCTGAAGAGGACAAGCCACCCTTTTCCGGTCGAGTACCATGGCCTCGGACTTGGAGGAGCTGATCCTCATCCCAGCCGCTTCACACTCGGCTGCGAACCGCCACAGCGCATGCTGTAGGTCTTGGCTAGAGGGGGCCAGCAGGACCACGTCATCCGCAAAAAGAAGAGACGAAATCCACTGGTCCCCAAACCAGAACCCCTCCGGCCCTTGGCTGCGTCTAGAAATCCTGTCCATAAAAGTTATGAACAGGACCGGCGACAAAGGGCAGCCCTGCCGGAGTCCAACATGCACTGGGAACAGGTCCGACTTAGTGCCGGCAATGCGGACCAAACTCCTGCTCCGCTCGTACAGGGACCGGACGGCCCCTAATAAAGGGCCCCCGATTCCATACTCCTGGAGCACCCCCCACAGGGCATCACGAGGGACACAGTCGAATGCCTTCTCCAGGTCTACAAAACACATGTGAACCGGTTGGGCAAACTCCCATGAACCCTCGAGCACCCTGTAGAGGGTATAGAGCTGGTCCAGTGTTCCACGGCTGGGACGAAAACCACACTGTTCCTCCTGAACCCGAGGTTCGACTATCGGTCGGACTCTCCTCTCCAATACCCTGGCGTAGGCCTTACCAGGGAGGCTGAGGAGTGTGATCCCCCTGTAGTTGGAACACACCCTCCGGTCCCCCTTCTTATAAAGGGGGACCACCACCCCAGTCTCCCAGTCCAGAGGCACTGTCCCCGACCGCCACGCAATGTTGAAGAGGCGTGTCAACCATGACAGCCCTACAACATCCAGACACTTGAGGTACTCAGGGCGGATCTCATCCACCCCCGAAGCCTTGCCACCACGGAGCTTTTTAACCACCTCGGTGACTTCAGCCTGGGTGATGAAAGAGTCCAACCCCGAGTCCCCAGCCTCTGTTTCCACCACGGAATGCGTGATGGCAGGATTGAGGAGATCCTCGAAGTACTCCTTCCACCGCCCGATAATGTCCTCAGTCGAGGTCAGCAGTCTCCCGCCCCCACTATAAACAGTGTTGGCAAAGCACTGCTTCCCCCTCCTGAGGCGCCGGACGGTTTGCCAGAATCGCTTCGAGGCCAACCGGTAGTCCTTCTCCATGGCCTCACCGAACCCTTCCCAGGCCCGAGTTTTTGCCTCTGCCACAGCCCGGGCCGCAGCACGCTTGGCCTCATGGTACCCGTCAGCCGCCTCAGGAGTCCCACAAGCCAACCACAGCCGATAGGACTCCTTCTTCAGCTTAACAGCATCCCTTACTGCCGGTGTCCACCACCGGGTTCTGGGATTGCCGCCACGACAGGCACCGCAGACCTTACGGCCGCAGCTATGGGCAGCAGCATCGACAATAGATGCAGAGAACATGGTCCACTCGGACTCTATGTCTCCAACATCCCCCGGGATCTGGTCGAAGCTCTCCCGGAGGTGGGAGTTGAATACATCCCTGACCGAGGGCTCCGCCAGGCGTTCCCAGCAGACCCTCACTATGCGCTTGGGCCTGCCAAGTCTGTCTGGCTTTCTCCTCCTCCAGCGGATCCAACTCACCACCAGGTGATGATCAGTGGACAGCTCAGCCCCTCTCTTCACCCGAGTGTCCAAAACATGCGGCCGAAGGTCTGATGATACGACAACAAAGTCGATCATCGACCTCCTGCCTAGGGTGTCTTGGTGCCAAGTGCACTGATGGACACCCTTATGTTTGAACATGGTGTTCGTTATGGACAATCTGAGACTAGCACAGAAGTCCAATAACAAAACACCACTCGGATTCAGATCGGGGAGGCCATTCCTCCCGATCACGCCTCTCCAGGTGTCACTGTCGTTCCCCACGTGGGCGTTGAAGTCCCCCAGCAGAATAATGGAGTCCCCGGGAGGGGCACTATCCAGCACCCCCGACAGGGACGCCAAGAAGGCAGGGTACTCTGCACTACCACTCGGCCCGTAGGCTGAAATGATAGTCAGAGACCTCTCCCCAACCCGAAGGCGCAGGGATACAACCCTCTCATCCACTGGGGTAAACCCCAACACGAGACGGCTGAGCTGGGGGGCAACAAGCAAACCCACACCAGCCCGCCGCCTCTCCCCGTGGGCCACTCCAGAGTAGAAGAGAGTCCAACCCCTCTCAAGGAGATGGGTTCCAGAGCCGAGGCGAGCCCGACTATTTCTAGTCGATATCTCTCGACCTCCCGCACAAGCTCAGGCTCCTTCCCCCCCAGCGAGGTGACATTCCACATCCCTAGAGCCAGCCTAAGCATCCGGGGATCGGGTTGTTGAGGTCTCCACCTTCGTCCGCCACCCAATCCTCTTTGCACCGGTCCCTCACGGTTCCCCCTGCAGGTGGTGGGCCCACTGGGGGATGGCCTCGCGTCTCTCGTTCGGGCTTGGCCCGGCCGGGTCCCGCGAGGAGCAACCCGGCCACCAGGCGCTCTCCGATGAGTCCCGACCCCAGGCCTGGCTCCAGGGTGGGACCCCGGCTCCGCCGTACCGGGCGACGTCACGTGCCTCGATATTGTGTTCTTCATGAGGGGTTCTTGAACCATTCTTTGTCTGACCCATCACCTAGAACCTGTTTGCCATGGGAGACCCTACCAGGGGCATTTAGGCCCCAGACAACATAGCCTCATAGGATCATTTGAGCACTCAAACCCCTCCACCACGTTAAGGTGACGGTTTAGTAATTCAATTCAAACAGTCAAACTTGTATGTAAATGTGATGTATATGTGATTATTTAGTATAATTTTGATGATGATGGCTTCTAGCTAAAAAAAACAAAAAAAACATGAGAACTCCTAAAAATCAAGTTTGGGTTTTCCCTTAGATAGGTTTTTTATTCCCGAAGGACAGCTCTCCTCACTTTAGGGTTAATAAAAAACAGTGGACCAACACCAGCAGGTGACATGGCTCCACAAGTCATCATTGACTGTGGAAACTTCACCACTGAATGTCAAGCAATGCAGATTCTGTGCCTCTAACCCCCTTCTCAATCTCCTGTCAGACTCTGGGACTTCGAATATCAACTTTGAATATCAAATGAAAAACTTTACTTTTATCTGAAAAAGAGAACCATAGAGCAACAGTCCAGCCCCTTTTCTCATGATTCCATTTAATATGCTTCTGATTCTGGTGTGAATGTTTTAAAGTAAGGGTTTGATATAGTTGTAGTCCAGATTCTGGATATTTCTGTGTGGTGGTTCTTGAAGCTCTTCATAGAGCCACAGTCCATGCTGTATGCATCTTCCTCAAACTTTCTAATAGGCTTGGCTTCACAATCCTCATGTGGCTACTGTGTTGCTTGTTCACCCTTTCTACCACACTTTTTCCCTCCACTTAACTTCCCATTGATGTGCATAGTTAAGTCAGATGTCTTCCCTTTGATTGTGTAGGCTGACATTGTAGAACTTGTAGGAAACTGCATTTTGGATATTCATTTGCTGTAAGATTTAACCTTCAAAATAAACCGAAATAAAAAAAATACATCGGTTGTATAAAGATTTTATAATATTGATTTTTGCTTTCTAATTATAATATTAATATATATTAGTTGTAATTAAAACATAAAAAACAAAATTTTTTGTTGCCATGAAGTAGGCTAATGATAACACCACAGATGTGTTTTATCATCATGTTGCAGGAGCCTGTTGCTACAATGCAACAAAAGGTCAACACATTGTACACGCTGGACGTTTATTTGCCTATTTCAGTTACTCAAATGCAACAAAATGACTGGTGTTTTTTGAAAGCGACTACCGACAGACATTGCAAGCAGTTTTATGTCTTGAAGGATGATCCGTCGGAGTCTATCTGCACTTCAAAGTGTAACAGAAAAGTCGAAGAGCTTAATGCAGAACTCACAATTTCCTTTAAAGGTGGCCCCCTTTTCTTATAAATCATAGGACAATCTAAAATGATTACCTCCAGCTAAATCTAGCCAGTTCAGAGGGCAGTAAAAGTTATGTAAGAGAAACTAGAGTTGGTGAACTTGTTTTTTTTGTATAGTACAATAGATGGCAATGCTTACTGTCACAAAGTCAAGAACCAACAAAATCTACCTGATAAGGATTCTGCAAACAAACGCTACAACCCAGGCTCTATAAAAACAACTGCTTTGTCAGAAAAAACTGGTCATTGTTGTGATTCCCCAAGTATATGCCTGGGAAAAAAAGAGGGTTGTAATGCAATAAGACTGTGTAGGTAGAGGCACATCTGTGACCTGAGTTACTTTTGGTATAGCTAATAACAAAAAAAAGAAAACAAAAACAAACAATGCCATGTAGTGCTTTCTCCCTGTAAATCAAAATGATGAACAAGGTCATAAAAGTTCAGACTTTATTGACAGGACATCCTTTGGTACTCCGTCCCACAACACAGAGGGTGTCAGAGGTCTGAGAGATCACACACACCCAGTTTGATAGTGAATGTTGTTAAGGTCAGCACTGATGCTGACATTCTCCGAAGGGAACTCTGTTTTATAGATATCATCATCCCTGTATGTGCAAGATGAAAAAGCTGCCGGTCTGCCTGTGTAAAAAAAAAAAAAAAAAAGAAGAAGACCTGTATCCAGGAAAAGAAAAAAGTTTGTTAATAATGCAGATCCAACTGGATCACAGTCAACAGGAGATTTTAGGTTGGTATTAATAAAACAATCCCGTAGACCATGTGTTTGTTCTGACAAAATGATGAATCACACAGATTTCTATTCAGAAAGAATTCTGGTAAAATGAATGTGCCAAGATGAAAATGATTGGCCAGTGTACTGTTAATTCAACTCCTTACTGATATTCCAGATGTAAAGGACAAACTACTGCAGGATCAGTGAGATAAAAGGGGTCTTTTAAAAGGCAGGTTATATACTGACCTGTAGTCGGTATATTACAGCAGACGGAAGTCAGCACAGCAACAGTTAGACATGTCAACAATAGAACTGGCAAAAGCTGAGCATAAATCAGCCATTTATCGTCTTCTTCCAGTAGAGTAGCACTCATATTGTCTGAGTGTCAAGAAGAGGCGAAAAGTGACAAAATGTTGCTATTTAAGGTTTTCTTAGAACTGCAATCAGCAACATTTTCCTAGATTCATAGATTTACTCAAATTTTTAACATGTAACTAAACATACAGTACCTCATTATCTAAAAGACCATTTGATAAAGAATTAAAATATTTCTGTAAACAGAATTATTTATTTGTTATTGACTAATGATGCAGGTTTCAAATTATCTAAAAAACACAAAAATCTCTGTGTGGAACTACGGGTTCTAAAAGTTCTTGCAACTCATGAACCAGTAAAGAGCAATACACTCAAAATGTAAAATGTTTGTATAACAAATTAAATACTTATCACTTAAAGAATTCATTTGGATAAGCAGGATGTGCTCACCTTGCCTTGCTCCACCAGAGAGAAAAACCTGTCCACTTCGTTGTTGAAGGCTGTGATCCTAATTTCTCCCTGTTGACCAGCAAGGCACATCGCATGGATAAAGCAAAAACACCACCATAAGTGAAGTACAGTAAGCAGACAATGTTAGGACCTTTCTACTCACACTCTCATCCACTATCTCAAAGGAGAAGAGCTTGCCGTCCCCTTTGGAGTTACTCCAGTTACGGATTTCAGTTTTCTTTGTGACTCTGGCTTTGATAGTCCACCTAGGGACAAACAGTACAAAGGCATCTGTGATGGCAGATCAGTATGTAGACAGTAGATGCTAATAGAGGGCACAATGTAGGTGGTTTTAGTTGAAGAACTGGCTCATCTTATCAAAATGATGCCACTAGGAAAACGTATCGACTTACACTTACAGAATTACTTTTACAGAAGAGCAATTAGTTCCCTCCCATAATAATTTATCAGGTTGGAGCTTAAAGAGACGGGGATATTTGACCATTTCTCTTTGGACAATGTTTCTTGTTTCAGGGTTGGCCAACCATACTCCTCAACAGCCGGTTCTGCATGTTTTAGGTGTTCCTTAGGTTCAGTACACTTAAATAAATGACTCATAAAGTGTCTGCAGAACTTTATATTATACTGAAGAATTAATTCAGCAATTAATTCAGCCATGTAAGGGCGAGGGCGTGTCTAAACATGAAAGATATCGGCTCCTGAGAACTACAGTGTGCCACCCCTGCTCTTAGGTTCTCTTTATTCAAAGGTTTTCTATAGGATTTATGTCTGAGGAGTGAGATGGTCATGGAAGAACATTGATTTTGTGTTTGGTGAAACATTTCTGTTTTTATTTGGCCATATGTTTTGAATCAATGTTCTGCTTAGAGAACCTATAATGACATTTTGGGGTTTTCTTGCAGAAACCAACAGATGTGTATTTAAATTTTCTAGCACTTCAAACTGCTTGTGGTAAAATCTACTTTAACAAGGTTTCCAGGGGCTTTGAAAGAGAAACAGGCCCACTGCATCACAAATCCTCCACCAAACTTGACAATAACCATTGGGTGGTTCCATATTTTCATCCCTTGTTTCACACTAGACTCATCTAGAGTCTTCATTGCTGGAAAAACTCAATCTGCCTCACCAGACCAAAGCTCAGTCACAAAGCTCAAACTTTTGTCGGCAGCCAATAAAAAATAGGGTAGGGGACTCGGCAACAGCTGCGAGCCAACTTTTTTTTTTTTTCTTTTACATTATTTGTAACTATACAACATTATTAACATAAATACACTGGGTATAATACAAACTACTAGCTAACTGATTACATAGTGATAAAAAAAATAATCAAGAGAGACACTCGGATATTCAAGACTAAAATAGAGTAAATAATTTAAGGCCTAATTGAAATAAAGCCGGAGGTGCCATATTGGGTATTGTAATACCTTTACCACACCAGTGAGGTGTGGTAATGGTGTGCACCAGAGTGCGGGAGATGTTGTAGGAAGAAGATCAACATGGCGATCTAAGCACCTCTAGTTTTCCAATTCCTGTACGCGCTCACACTCGCCATAGAGGAGCAAAAGATTTTGGGATGAAACGCACAACAGACGGAGTAGCTTCAATATAACTGCAACTCGGAAGTCCACCATTGTTGTTTTTTCACAGGTCAGGGACAGTGTTGCCAAGTCCACTTACTAAAAGCGATGTTGGGCTTGTCGCGGGTTGTGGTGTTTTGGGCTTGTTTTTGAACATGAAGTTACTTATTCGGGCTTGGGTTTCTTTCCGAGTGCAACCTCTTGATATTCTCCCAGCTCCCACGCCTGCCCAGGTTGACTCGCCACACCCCAGTCACAATCAGGCCAGAGCGCCGAGTGACAGGGAAATGAGTGATAAGACAGCATGACAATGAGTTGCAGTATGTGGACAAAATATGGGAAAAATATAAAATGTGCATTTTCTTTTTTTTTTAATGTTCAAATTTTTTTTCTGTTAACTGTGTTTACTGTCATTTTGCTGTTACGTATATATAGGCGGAAATCCTGGGTCTTATTCTACCAGGACGTACATCCGTGTCCACCCCTTCCATAAAGATTTCCCCCCAAAAATCATTGTGAACACACAATTGTTTTTACAGAATAATATAATGTTAAATAAAAGTACAACTAAAGCCATTTAAATTAAAAAAGAGAATGACTTCTAAAAAGTGGTTTGGTCCACATGCCTTTTCCAACAGGTGGGGCTACCTTCAGCTCCTCTCTACAGCTCCGTGTCCCAGTCAACCACAGGCTCACCTGATGAGGAAACTGCACCAATGTTGAGAATCCAGTAAGTCATTTATCACAGCACTTGTTCACTGAGAACAAGGTTGGAACGTGAGATGTGACATTTCTCCCGCTTTGTCCAAATTCTGCCTTTTTTTATCCGCTCGCTGGTTAAGCAACTAGACTAGCATGTGATGGTTAAAAATGCAAACGAGTATGGGCTGGGAGGAAGACAGGAAAATAGATGAGGAAAAAGAGGGGAGGAAATAAAGAGGCCAGATTTTTCAAAAACGTCTGTCAGGCTGTCAATGTCAGATATAATATTTTACTGACATTTTAGATTTGTTCCAAGAGAGATATCCAGATTTTGAAAAGCAATGAAGTATTTTTATTTAAGTTTGAGGTCAGAATTTTAAAGTTTTTAGTAGGCTAGTAGTTATCACATGATGTTCTGAACTGATGTTCAGTTTGACAGATATCTTATTTCTTTTAAAATTAAAGATTGTTTAATTTTGATTGTTAAAAAACTTGATACAAAACATTGTTCTGCTTCTTTGGGGAAAAAAATATTTATACTGTTTACAAATGGCCTTTGTTTTACGCAGTGTGGTGGGTTCCCATTGGGCCTGTTTTCATAGAGCTGGTTGCTTGTTTCTCTTGCGAAAACTGGCAACACTGGTCAGGGCATGCGTGTTGAGGGATAGGGGAGGGACGCTCGCCAGTTTGTAGCCAATTAAACGGTTATGGCTATCGACACGGAGCTGCTGCAGGGCATGGCTTTTGAACTTTTCCACTCTGGGAGCATGTTTCAAATGTAGTCTGTTTCGCAGACGGTTCGTGTGGACGAGACTCCCTATCCGACCAAGAAGTTTTGCGGACACTCTCAAACCCGGCTTCCTTTGGATGGAGCCTGTGATCCCTCAGCAGGCAGAATGAAGTGTCCCCAGATCCCCATTCTTTCAGTCGCGGAATAAAAACCAGTCTGTTCGTGTTAACACCTAGTCTTTTCAAAATCTGTGATGACAGAAGGTTGGAGAGTGTGTCTCCAGCTTTAAGGTCTCCCTAAAGTTTGACAAACTCCACATGTTTAGGCTTGTGATTGTATGGCAGAAAAGATTTTTCTCTTGCAGAAAGGCCAAATATAAATTTAGTCTAAATAAACTTGGATATTTATCCAACTTTATTCAAACATCCAGTTGCTTTAGGCTTTTCAACATTACTCTGTTTGGGTCAGTAGCTATTTTCCTGCTTATAAAGATCAACAGACATCTTTCTTGCCTAAATGGCATACAGTCTTTCCCATTTTGAATGGTAAGAGAGCTAAGCTAAGACACATCAATCCTGTGTGTCATATTTACAGAAACAGAAAGTCATTGGTTATTCCTAGAGACTGATTGAGATCATTTCAGTAACATTTGTTTTATAGGAATCCTTAAGGGTGGCAATAATTTTGAAGGGCATTGTATTACAAATACTTCAATTCATGTAGTTAAGCCTGTTTTTATGAATGTTAATGATTGAATGATTATGAAACACCTTACCTTCATATGAATGCAGACAGAATGTTTCAGTATTAACATATCATTAGTTGAATAAACAGATTTCAAAGGTCACATTTTAGATGAAGCACAACTAAACAAATTAAACACTACTGCACATTAAAGAATTCCAAGAAACTGCATATGTAAGTGTTTAAAGTTCAGAGAAAGAGAAAACAATTCTCTTTTCAAAGTTTAAACATGGTGTTTTACATCTACCAACGTCTGAATAAATTTAAAATATAGTTCTTGTTGTTTTCAACAACGCTCTGCAAAACGCTGCACTTTTTGCATCAGTGAGCTTTCTGACTACTGGGATAATTGTGCAGTGGAGGACATACACAACATAGCTTGCCCTGCGATTAAATTCCCTTTCATAAGAGCTTGATCCAGAGTGAGCACCATTTCCTGCTCACTATGGATAGGACTGCCACACCCAGCCTTATTGTGGTCAAAAGCTAAAGTTTGCTCCCAATGCTGTCAACTAACACCAGCAAAACATGGAGGAACAGCTATGCAGACGGCTATAAGAAGTGTAACTGTAATATGTCCAACGTTCTGTTATCACCTCCATGTCACATAGTTATGAAAATAGGAAGAAGTACTCGTAGGCCTGTGTTTTCCAACTGAGCAATACAGAATTTAAATTACAAACACAAGTCAATGGAAAACAGGGACATACTGACAGGTACACTTACTTGCTGGTGTAAGGGTTGAGGGTAGCAATCGGGATCGATTTTGGGATGGAACCTGGTAAACTGGTGGTGGCCTTCATAGGTGAGGTCTTCATGGGAGAGCCTTTCATGGGAGAGGTCTTCAGTGGTGAAACCATCATGGAAGAGCCTTTCATGGGAGAGGTCTTCATTGGTGAAACCATCATGGAAGAGCCTTTCATGGGAGAGGTCTTAATTGGTGAAACCATCATGGAAGAGCCTTTCATGGGAGAGGTCTTCATGGGTGAAACCATCATGGTAGAGGTCTTCATGGGAGCCTTTCCCATAAAACCTGTTCTCCAGTCTTGGGAAGAAAAAAAAAGTCAGTGGAAGACTAAAAATCTGAATTACCTCCAGACTTACTGACTCTGGTGAAAAGGTGTACCAAGTATCCTAAACGTTGACATATCTTATACTTGCAGTCAGATTAAAGAGAAGAGTATCTGTATACTTCTAGTTTGGAGCAATTTATTTTATATTTACATTTCAGTTAAACCTAAAGTGTAGAACAGCACAACATAAGTAACGCACAAACGTAGAAAATAACAACGTGAAGTGCTTTTAATATAATCTGTGTGCTAAAGTGAACTAGCTTCAAGTTAAACTGAAGTACAACTTGGGGCCCTTGACACAATGCTCTCTAAGAAGGTTCTCAGGAATCCAATCTATCCAATCCAACTTTATTTGTAGAGCACTACAAAACACTGCAGCGGACCAAAGTACTGTTATAGAGTCAAACTAAAACGTGGCTCACACAAGACAAAAATACTATTTAAAACAGAAATTAATTTAAAAAACAAGAAACAAAAAAAACAAGAAATGATAAACATAGTAAAAGACATAATATCATATACAACTGTAAAAGCTGTAGTTATCAAAGAAATAAAATGAAATAAGCACTTTTCAAAGTGTTGAAAGCCAAAGAAAATGATAAGTTTTACAAAGAGTTTTAAAAGCAGACAATGAAAAGGCCTGACTGAGATGAAGGTTCACTTTCTTGCACACTTTAGTAGCTGCTACACTGAGCTTAGGCCTAGTCTTGGGGACATTCAAGAGCAGCTAGTCAGCAGGTAGGTTTGTAAGAATGCAGCATCTCAGAAAGATAGAGTGGGACTAGGCCATTTAAAGATTTAAAAACAAAAGAATTATAAAATGGATCCCAAAAAGGAAAGGCAGCCACCAGAGTGAAGATAAAACAGGAGGAATGTGCTCGCTCTAAACAAGACAATCTTTTATATTCTACTGTATCAATGCAGCTGTTGAATCTAAAAGTTCAGGGATGACATTGCTAAAAACTAAAAATAAAAAAATAAAACGATTCAATGATGAGGAGAGTTTTAAAACCACAGTGAAAAACCTCAAGAATGCTATGCTCCTCAAGAAAGGTGAAATGACAATGCACCATCTTCTCAAGGGCTTTGGAGATAAAAGAAAGTTTAAAAATTGGCCTAAAATTAGTCAAATTTGTGGGATGCAGTCCAGGTTTTTTTAAATAGAGGTCATACCATAGCATTTTTAAAATGATCAGGGAGCACACCAGAAGACAGACTACTGTTGATAAGCTCAAGAGTCTCCTAGAGTACGGAAAAGCTCTTTAAAAAGTCAAGTCAAGGATCTCCAGGAGAACCTTTAGATGACTAATAATTTTCTGAAGAAACAGCAAAGTCACAGGTTCAAACAAAGACTACACAAGCAGGAACACATACTGAATGATGACAGCCATGACATGAAATTAAGGCCCTTATGGTTCTGACCTTTTCAATAATAAAGTGGAGAAAATTATTTAGAGAGCAGAGATGAACATTTGAAATGAAGCCTCCAATCTGTTCTACTTCCATTTGCTCTCAGCTCTTTGGCACTCAGGCCTGACACAGTGGGTTTTATTCAACCAGGGCTCAGATTTAGGTTTAGCCCATCTGGTCTTAAAAGGAGCAAGTGTCCATAAGAAACTGGCAAGTAGAGTGAAACCATGAGCTAGGTTTCTGCAGAACTGTTTCTTTCCTGAGGAAAGAAGAAGAAACAGGCCCATAGCATAACAGAACATCCACATAGCATTTAGCAAATTCCAAATGTTTGTGTTTGTGATGATAGGAGAGAAAGGGCTTCTTTCTTGCATGCCTCCCAAATTACTTGCCCGTATGTAAACATCTAGTGATGCATCATTAATGGTGCAAATAAGTGTGGCATCACTGAGTTTGTTAAAAATAAACTATTTCTTTAGATTCTTGTATTTTTTTTTTTTCTCCACATAATACATACAATCATTAATACTGGATTTGTACAGATTTTCTATAAATAAATTATGAAACTAAAAGATGCATTTATTTCAAAGCTTTTTACACATATTTACCAGGGGTGCCAATAAGTGTCTAGGGCACTGTAGTTTTTAAATGGCATTAGGAACTTTTACATCAGCAATGAGGAAGCTTAACATATTGATTCCCCAAATTTATTAGGAAAATGCTGTATTCATTTGGAAGAGACATGCTTTGTAAATAGGGAACCAAATTTCAAGTACACAAGTAAAATCATTAACTTGAAAAAAAAAAAGTCATCAATTGCAGTGCAAATGTCTCCTAAATGAGATCCTACAAAACTTATAAAATGCCAAAGAAACTGATCCTTCGTTCATCCACTTAGTCCCCTGCTATTATCAGTTTATGCAAATTAATAGAATAATTTATTTTCTCAGGGTAAGACAGCCAACCAATTACTATGCTAAAAATTGCTGTGCCTTTAAGGCAAAAAGAAGAATATCAGTGGAGCGACATAGACACTGGACATGTTAGCTTGGGATACATTATCTGGATCAAGTCAAGGAAAAAGATGGCAACGTCAGAGTATTTTATATCATAAATAAATTGTGAAATCAGCGCTACAACACTAATTAAACAGAATATTTCATGGGAAACCTAACGTGTTGTAAGCTTTAGCTCTGACCAGTTAATAATAGTGTTTCTTGGGCATCTCAATCACCATAGCTGTTCCTTTCTACGTCAGATGAGCGTTCAACTACACAGGTTGGACAATGAAACTGAAACACCTGGTTTTAGACCACAATAATTTATTAGTATGGTGTAGGGCCTCCTTTTGCGGCCAATACAGCGTCAATTCGTCTTGGGAATGACATATACAAGTCCTGAACAGTGGTCAGAGGGATTTTAAGCCATTCTTCTTGCAGGATAGTGACCAGGTCACTACATGATACTGGTGGAGGAAAACGTTTCCTGACTCGCTCCTCCAAAACACCCCAAAGTGGCTCAATAATATTTAGATCTGGTGACTGTGCAGGCCATGGGAGATGTTCAACTTCACTTTCATGTTCATCAAACCAATCTTTCACCAGTCTTGCTGTGTGTATTGGTGCATTGGCATCCTGATACACGGCACCGCCTTCAGGATACAATGTTTGAACCATTGGATGCACATGGTCCTCAAGAATGGCTCGGTAGTCCTTGGCAGTGACGCGCCCATCTAGCACAAGTATTGGGCCAAGGGAATGGAATTATATGGCAGCCCAAACCATCACTGATCCACCCCCATGCTTCACTCTGAGCATGCAACAGTCTGGGTGGTACGCTTCTTTGGGGCTTCTCCACACCGTAACTCTCCCAGATGTGGGGAAAACAGTAAAGGTGGACTCATCAGAGAACAATACATGTTTCACATTGTCCACAGCCCAAGATTTGCGCTCCTTGCACCATTGAAACCGACGTTTGGCATTGGAATGAGTGACCAAAGGTTTGGCTATAGCAGCCCGGCCATGTATATTGACCCTGTGGAGCTCCTGACGGACAGTTCTGGTGGAAACAGGAGAGTTGAGGTGCATGTTTAATTCTGCCATGATCTGGGCAGCCGTGGTTTTATGTTTTTTGGATAAACCCAGATCACCTGAAAACCAGTATTAAACCAGTATTAAAGCAACCTGGGCTTCCTTAACACCTAAACAGAGCCACAGGTTTATCACCTCCATGTCACATTGAAAATTGAACGTTGGGTTGGCAGCTGTAAGACATAATTGTGAAAATTTCCAGATATATAAACGCTTTAAACATATCAGTCTATGTGTAATAAATCTTTTTGATATTCAAATTTACTCACATGCTGTTATATAAATGGCAGAAGCTGCCGGACGTTTGTAGGAAGAAGAAGTTTGAATAAAAAAATAAAGCTTAGTGATGAATAATGAAAGGATTTTTTTCTTACTTCACCTGAACTATTGCAGACTTGGAATTTTAAATAAAATGTGCTGAGCCATTTAAAAAGTGGCCCGTTTCAAGAGAAAGCTCCTGATGAATATTTAAATGGAGGCACAGATGTGTTTTTAACTACCATTTCATAACCTTTGACTTAACAGCAACTGCCAGTAAAAGGCATTTTAGAATATTGGTATTGTGGCTCATGATTTAACAAAAAAAGAAGTCACTTTCAAATAAATTAGCATTTAATGACCTTTAAGGCACATTAATCTACAAGTTTCTCTAGCGGTGAAAATCCAAGAAGGTTTAAGTCACGTGGAGACCTTAAAATCAGTTGGTTTCATACTGGGAAAATAATTGTAAAATGTATTATTTTCATTTTGATAAAAAAAAAAAAAAAGATTTGAGAGCAAAAGTATGGAATAAATGCTCACTAAAATTTGCAGTTGGCAACTACTAACCGCACAGAATATTATCTCTTTCAGGCATTCTGCTTTCTGAGAAATAGCTAATGAAACAAGCTGATATTAGCCCTGCTGGTTGGTTTATCAGCACAGATAGCTAGCCTGCAGTCAGCTGCTTAACAGACATGCTACTTGTAGTTTGCCAACTGTAGTTTTAAAACAGTGTTACCTTAATAAGAGACAAACCAAAATATGAAAATATTCAAAATGTGAATATTGTTTCCAAAATATGAGTTTTTGTTATGACCAAAAAGGATTTCCAGAAAAACTCTGATCACTTTCTCTAAGTCAAGATATCTGCTTGGGTAGCCAGCCTGTTGCCTGCTGAACAGACTAAATTTGTCTTTTTCATAATTGAGGGAAAGGTGTAGGAGCATTCTTTCAGCTAGCTGCAGGGATGGTGCAGTGCTCTGTTATTTTGTGCTCCAGATACAACCAGAGAGAATTCTGGTCAACTGTAGGAATGGCATGATGGAAAATTGTTGCGGTTTGGAAGCCAAAACTTTTTAAAACCTTGGTATACCATTATAAAGGTAACAGGCCTTGTTGCCTTTACACAATGGACCTTGGTTTTGGAAAAAATTCTTGTAGTTGACCTTGCTGAAATGTATTTCAGGATCCCTGCCCTATGAGTTTAGCTGGGCTAATTTAATGCAGAATAACCAATAACATCTAGACCAACTATTCCTGCAGCCACGCAAACAGTGCATACCAGTACAATCAACCTGAAACACCAGTAAGTGGCTTACCTGAAGTGAACCAACAGCTCTAACAGAAGGACATTTTGCTCTTTCCCCAAGTCAGATGTTTTAGATAAAAACATATTTTTTCATATGACTCAACTCTTTGCCTCAGATTGTAAGCTCATAAATTTACTTTCTACCACTTAGTATTACGGCCAGTGTAGATAAAGGAAAAACAATGTGGCCATGGAGGAGTAAATTTCAACCAAAAAAAGTTTACGAGGAAAAATCTGGATATACTCTGGTGTCAAAAAGTCATAACCTTGCAAGAAAAAAAGGATAATTTTCTATGATTAAAGGCATATATATATAGTATATTAAAACTGGGATATTCTGACATTATAAAGTCAAACATCTGCGACAAAAAATGCCAGAAGTCCCCTAAGGTTTAAGTGGTAATTTTAGGAGCTTTTTGGCATAAGTTAACTCCTGTGTGACCGTATTTTACTTTTTTCTATTATCTGCAAAGGCCCTAACACTTCGTTGTAAATAACATGACAAACACCAAATTACTGTGATGTTTTAAACTGGAAATTTCAGATATTTTTCCGAGACATCCCAGCTGGGAGGAACTTGGATACCAGACACCGAAGTGAAAGAGGCAATTGAGTCAAGTTTATTCAGAGAGTCCATTGAGGCCTGAAGACTTAAAATGCTGAACTCAGAGCCTCCAGTCAAATTGCACTAGCTAACGCCTTTCGATTGGCACATTGGAGCTCATTGGAAACATTTGAAATCAATTTTCTGAAAAATAAATTTAGAAAATATGGGAATGTAATCAGAATAAGGTCATATCCATTTGGAGAAAAGAGTGTTTTTATATGAGGCTTGCTATTTTGCCTATAAAAAAAAAACAGTGCAGACAACGCTGTCAGCAAAACAGAAAAACAGAGCAGCAGGTTGTCTCTAACTGGTGGGATCTCTGAGGTAACGTGGATCTAAGGATGTAACAAGGAAATGCTGAACCTCGTCTTTGCTGAGTCAAATTAGTCATGTCTGTCCCTCTTCCCCTCCGTCTGCACATCGCTGCAGGCGAATCCAGTCCTTAACGTAACATTCAAGAAGCCGTGAACTGGAGGAGGCATCAGCCCACACAGCCTCTCAGTCACAGCACACACATGCAGACAACAACCTACACGAACACACAATATACCAGGAACTCATTACCCACCCACCTGCCTACATCTTCTATTGAGCAGGACAACAGGGTATGTTGCTGCCTCATAACTGAAGCAATGTTAATTCTGAGAGCAGCAGGTGCTGGAAAACTACCAACTGAAGCACAGGCTAAGCTAATAAAGGGAAGATTTCATCCAAATTTAGACACATTAGGCATAATACACAGCACCCTCCACAATGGACAGAAATTAGCCATCATGCAGACATCGTCTTTGTTAAAATTCTTCTCGTCTTCTGTCATAAAAAGAGGAAATATTTTAGGTTATATAAATATAAATCAACTGCAGATTTTTATTTTGAAAGGAAAACATGCATATCTCAGCAGTGGGGCTGCTTCTACAAGAATTTGACAAATATATTTGGTTAAAGCAATGATTTACCATTTCAACTTTGGATCAGCACAATTAATGATTTACCATATGAGCTCTGTGAGAAAATAAAATACGCAAACGCATTCATTCAAATTTTGCTCAGCAGTGCTAAATTTTGGATAGGAAACTGTTTACAAAGTTTGTGTTGTCTAATAATCATAAGAAGAAGATTCAGTAACTTAAAAACATACACCAGCATCGTTTAGTTAAAGGGTGAATGGCTCCCTCTGTTGGCCAGATTACAGAATAGATTAGATTTTTTTAACAACCACTAGCGTGGCACTTAATTTGGTTGTTCTTGTTTTGTTTCAGTTTATATAAGAAAACATGGTAATTACATTTTCTTTCATGCTACATTATCCTTATCCAGGGCCTTAGTGTCTCAGTCATCTTTTAAGCGGTCTTGCACACAGCAGTCAAAATATTGTGTTACTTATGTTTCAGGGTCTATTATTAGATAACTCCGGTGTAAATTACCCTCGTGCTGATAACAGTAGAAAGCCAAACAGATTTTTCTCATTACACCTAGAGTGTGAAGTGAGAAGTAAAGCCAGGACAGAGTTGTGAACAACAGAGTTAAAGAAAACAAAACTTTAACATTATTGGTGAGTATATTCCATTTTTAATTCCAAGCATCTGTTAGCTAAAGCTGTATATAAAGTTATGCTCACAACTGCTCATACCCCCAACAGATTTAGATTTACAGTTATTTCCATCAACCAAGACGTTTGTTTTTGATAGTAAATGACACAGGCATCTCCTAATAGCATATAAATATTAACACCTTTTCCCATTTATCAGCAAAAAAGCCTTTATTGGCATTACACCAATCAACTGCTATCTAGAATTGTTGACCAGATTTTGGCATGTTTCCACTGGTATGTTTGAACACTAGTTTTTGATACAAGATTAAACATTTTAAGGTAGAAATCCATCCACCCTAATCTTCAGGCTGTGTATCATATTCAAGTCATGACCCTGTCTGGGCCATTCTAAAACATAATTATTACATCCGGTCAGAAGAAACTTGTTGGTAAAATGAAAAGACTCTTTTAAGCCTGGATCTGTCCGGGGGAAGAATCATTTTGGCCATAGGTGTATGATTAAACAGAGATGCTACTCAAGTACTGAATAAATACCTTCGCCCACTGCCACGCTATCATTATTATGTTCTGATATTAGCTATTATCTGTTGGCTGCAGGTCTTCACCACTCAGTGCAAATGTATAGGCAGACTGAACACAACAGATTCTACTCTCTGATCTGTAAAATGCCAAAGCTTCCGCTAACCAAACACCGCAGAGCATCAACAAAGACAAAGCAGAGGCATTGTTCGTATATGCTGCAGAGCCTTTCTTTTAGCAGATAATCTCAGAGATCTGGCTCCATGGATACATTAGAAAGGTGCAGAGAGAACAGTAAACTCTTCGTGGCACCTTATTAGACAATTATGAACATAACATTAGCTGAGTTTAACCAGTTCTTCCTCACTGTACAGCTGCATCTGAATTAGGATATCCTTGAAAAGTACATTTATTTGAGCAATTCAATTCAAAAAGTGAAAGGTTATACAGATACACAAACAGTGTTAGTTCAAGATAGCTGTGGCTTACAGCTAATGACAACCAAAACAATCAGTTTTTCAGAAAATTTAATAAATACATAAGACAAATAAAAACTGATTATTAATACAGAAATATTATGTTATGGTCATGTTATGACCACAATCACGTGGAAGATGACTTAACAACTTTCCAGCAGACCATCACTGACAGCCTCCAAGGAGGGTTAGTCACAAAAGGTCAGTGCTATGGAAATTGGCTGTTCACAGACCCCTGTATACAAACATATTATTGAAAAGTTGAGTGGAAGAAAAACTGTGAAAAAAAAGCTGCACAAGCAGAGACAGAAGCCGTGACTATAAAGCAAAGCAAAGCAAGCAAACATTTGCAACGCGTGCACTGTAGCTAGAGTCAGTGTTTCAAGAGCCACCACACAAACATATTCAAGACATGGGCAAAAACTGTTACAATCCTTGTGTTGAGCTTCACCTGAACCATAGACAATGTCAGAGGTGTTTTACCAGGGCTAGGGAGAAAAGGGACTGGACTTTTTCTCAGTAGTATAAAGTCATCTTATGAGATTATAATTTTGCATTTAATTCAGAAATCAGAGTCCCAGAGTCTTTCAAAGAGAGGTTCAGTGTGTTTTATCAAGTCAGCACAGCAGTCTACCAGTAAATTATAGACGACTTGATGCTTTCCTCTGCTGACAAGCTTGATGGATATTATGATTTTCAGCATGACTTAGCACATGCCCACACTGTACCAAGTACCAATGTAATGCTCATGGTATCACTGTGTTTGACTGGCCACCAAACTCCCCTGACCTAAACCCTACGGGGAGACACCAGACCCAACAATGCAGAGGAGTTGAACGCCATTATTAAAGCAACCTGGGCTTCCTTATGACCTCATCAGAGCCACAGGCTGATCACCTCCATTCCATGCTGCATTAATGCAGTAAATCTTGCTAGAAGCCCTAGCCCACTATTGAAGTAATTAACAGATTTTTTGTGTTGGTTTTATACAACATTAGCTGTAAGCCATAAACATAAAAATGAACAGAAGAACGCTTGAAAAATATCACTCTGTGTCGAATGAATGAAGAAATATACGAGTTCCACTCCTTGAATTGAGTTACTGAAATAAATCAACTTTTAGGTAATATTCAAATTTTTTGAGATTCACCTGTATATAAAACAATCTCAACTATAAACGAGTACCAAGCTCCATGTCCTGGAGAAGTTCTGAGACACTGAAGAAATTTCATGCTTTGGTCTTTAATCGCTCTCTCACCTTTGTTGTTGTTGTTGGTGCTGGAGGGTCCAGGTACCTCAGCGGCTGAAGCGGAGGCTGGTTCAGAGGTGGTTGATGACAACTTATGTGGAGATGACAGCTTTCCTAAAGGTGAATCAAATATCATAAATCACCTGCACCGGCCCTGAATTACTGTTTCTAAATTTAACCAAAAACAAAAGAACTTTACCATCTGTCAAATATGGAGTGGGATTTCCAATCTTTCCTCCAGCTTCTTCTGCTGACTTCAAGATCTTCATTTCCACAACAACCACTACTTGCCTGAATAAAAAATATCCCTACTTAGACTCTTGACATTCAAATGATCCCTTACAATATTGTCTTGGCTTGGTAAGAAAGCAACTTAGAAAGGGTAAAGAAATACAAATATTTTTTTTCCAGTTTTAGAATATTGTAGCACAGAGGAAATTGATTTAAAAGTTACAAAAGACAGAGGATAGGAAACACATACCGGCCATCAGACAACGTGTTAGTGGTGGTCCTCCTCAGCATACACACACACTGTGGTACAAGGAGGTTGTCTTCTGCCAGATGGTTCAACTGGGTGGCCAGCAGGAACGCTGGACACAGAAAAAGATGGAAACAAATTAAGGCTGGTCATTGAAGGAGTAAAAATCATTATTATTATTATTAATAATTATTATTTTAGTCAACACTCAAATCATGATTTTACCAATTGGTTATTTAGTCTGGAAACACAAAGAATGCATTTGTTCCACTTGAACAATTGAAGAGTTTTCTTGCAAAACAGAAAGAGAAATACATTTTGAAATAACTAATTCTGTTTTAGCCAGTTACAATGGTCTTGTGAGCTACCTAGGCTGCAAACGTTTTACACGTCTGTGCACTAACATGTACTTGCACACATATATAATAACAGCTACTATTCACTTTACTGAACTTTAAACGTGCTTTTTGTAGAGTGAGAAACAAATTATCTGTTATTTTTACAATACTTTCAGAACCACACCCACATACTTGGTGTTTAGAGAACTTTAAGATACTTACAAGACAACAAGTGCTGACCATCACTCATCATGAGGCGGTACCTGGGTGGGCCTGTGTTGTTACTGATCTGACGGATGTTCTGAAAGCACAGAAAAAGAAAAGGTTTGCGTTACAAAACACAAATCCTTTAAAAGTTACATTTCCTAATGAATTAAACGGATTTAATGCAGAATTGTGTGATCTTTGTTACTGTGGAAATAAAGGGAATAACAATGTAAGAGAATGTGATTTTGCTCAAAATTATTTTCTTTTTAACGTATTCTGTCTCCTTATATTGACAGGACATACAAACAGAGGCCAGAAATGGGGTCAGAGAGGCTTGGTTGCGAATATTTACAAAACAAAGTTAGAAACTTTGCAAAAACCAAAATCTGCAAAGAAATCTGAAAATTGCCATTGGCCAAGAAAAGTCTGAATACTGCATCTCAAACTAATTTAGGAAAAAATGTTTTATGTCATAACAAAACCAGTGCAATTGACCTAACCTGAAATACAAACATTGGGTTTCTCAGCTCAACTGCGTGTTATAAACCTAAACAGATAAGCTGGGAATAGAGAAGAGACAGTGAAGAAGAATTTAAGAGTGGCCTCACTTAACTGTCACTCACCAGTAACTGCAACACTGGATTGTTTATTTGGGATCCTTTGAAGAGGGCCTGAAAAACCACACATGTGAACCTGTTAGTAAGCCTGGCCTCATTCTGTCCTATCACATTACTATGATGCTAATACCAAGCTACAAATTAGGCATCTGGACAATAATTAGGGGGCAATTAGTTCTCATCGCTCCCCAAGTTGTACATAAACAAATCATGACAAGGCAGGGCGAAGGCGGTCACTCTAGAATCACAATTATATTCACTCAAAGATTTATATATAATGTTCACCAGTAATGAATTACGTCTGTTTTTTACGGGATCACTCATATAATTACTGCTCCTATTCGGAGCGTTACATATAAACTCTTGGCTGCCACTGTCGACGCAGCTGTGCGACTGTAAATCTCATTAGCTCATGCTAACAGATACTTTAAAGCAACCGGAAGACATTTATTCAAAGGTAAGATTAAATATCAAGTTATAACAAAATTCAAGCTCACTTCAACTGCCCCCCGTGTCAGTTCTAGAGTCATGTCTTCTTCTTAAAGTTATTTTAAAAGCTCGCAGACTAGCTTCTATAGTGTATACTTTAAGGCAAAAGATTTCACGTCTCGCGAGATAAAAAAGGCTAACGAGAAAAGCAACATAAAAAAAATACACAGAACCGGTTTGACACATTAAAGCCTTCAAAATAAGAGACCAAATAAAGTTACTTGAATATTTTTTTTTGTCATTATTGTTATGTATTAGAATAACTTTTCAACAAATCTTTGCTAATATTTAAAAATATGGTGCAGTTGTAAAGATGCACTTGTGAATAAATGAAGAAGTAGTGCACTGTGCACATGATTTTCCATTATGAACTGCAGCATTTGGTTAATTGTTCAACACTTAAAAGCTGTTTGGCTTTAAAATAAATTTAGTTATTTTAAAATGGACTCTTCTTTAAGGGAGAGTTCTCTTTTTGAAGACATAATTCGATATCTTTTAAAACTTTATGAAACAAATCCAGCTCACACACATTATGTTAAAAATGTGGCCATATTCATTATGCTTCAAATTTTTACCTGGGTTTAAATGTTAGTCGGCAAAATTTAGAATTTGCCATAAAAACATTTATTTTTTATTTAACTTTCTGTGGGTCTCTAGAAATGATGACTAAAAAATTATATAAAAATTTAAAATAAACAAAAAGTGAGGAAGACCTAAATTTGGGTTGATTTGGTTTTTGTTTTATTTTTTTTTTTTTTTTTTTTTTAGTATTCTACCTCAAGCTCTGTATAAGTTTCTGTTTTTGTAGTAAAATTATATTTTTCTTGTACTCGTAGTCGTCGTCTTCCGCTTATCCGGGACCGGGTCGCGGGGGCAGCAGACTCAGCAGAGACGCCCAGACGTCCCTCTCTCCAGACACCTCCTCCTGTTCCTCCAGGGGGAGCCCAAGGCGTTCCCAGGCCAGCCGAGAGACATAGTCCCTCCAGCGTGTCCTGGGCCATCCCCTGGGCCTCCTCCCGGTGGGACGTGCCTGGAACACTTCCCGAGGAAGGCGTCCATCAGGCAACCGGTATAGATGCCCGAGCCACCTCAACTGGCTCCTCTCAATGTGGAGGAGCAGCGGCTCTACTCCGAGCTCCTCCCGGATGGCCGAGCTCCTCACCCTATCTCTAAGGGAGTGCCCGGCCACCCTACGGAGGAAGCTCATTTCAGCCGCTTGTATCCGGGATCTCGTTCTTTCGGTCATGACCCAAAGTTCAGGAACACCCCTCCAACCTGAAGAGGACAAGCCGCCCTTTTCCGGTCGAGTACCATGGCCTCGGACTTGGAGGAGCTGATCCTCATCCCAGCCGCTTCACACTCGGCTGCGAACCGCCACAGCGCATGCTGTAGGTCTTGGCTAGAGGGGGCCAGCAGGACCACGTCATCCGCAAAAAGAAGAGACGAAATCCACTGGTCCCCAAACCAGAGCCCCTCCGGCCCTTGGCTGCGTCTAGAAATCCTGTCCATAAAAGTTATGAACAGGACCGGTGACAAAGGGCAGCCCTGCCGGAGTCCAACACGCACCGGGAACATGGTGTTCGTTATGGACAATCCGTGACTAGCACAGAAGTCCAATAACAAAACACCACTCGGATTCAGATCGGGGAGGCCATTCCTCCCAATCACGCCTGTTCAGGTGTCACTGTCGTTCCCCACGTGGGCGTTGAAGTCCCGCAGCAGAATAATGGAGTCCCCGGGAGGGGCACTATCCAGCACCCCCGACAGGGACGCCAAGAAGGCCGGGTACTCTGCACTACCACTCGGCCCGTGGGCTGAAATGATAGTCAGAGACCTCTCCCCAACCCGAAGGCACAGGGATACGACCCTCTCATCCACTGGGGTAAACCCCAACACGAGACGGCTGAGCTGGGGGGCAACAAGCAAACCCACACCAGCCCGCCGCCTCTCCCCGTGGGCCACTCCAGAGTAGAAGAGAGTCCAACTCCTCTCAAGGTGATGGGTTCCAGAGCCCACGCTGTGCGTGGAGGCGAGTTCAACTATTTCTAGTCGATATCTCTCGACCTCCCGCACAAGCTCAGGCTCCTTCCCCCCCAGTGAGGTGACATTCCACGTCCCAAGAGCCAGCCTAAGCATCCGGGGATCGGGCCGCTGAGGTCTCCACCTTCGTCCGCCACCCAATCCTCTTTGCACCGGTCCCTCACGGCCCCTGCAGGTGGTGGGCCCACTGGGGGATTGGGGGAAAATTATATTTTTCTTGAAGTTAAATATTTTGAAACCATGTTTTGGGTTTTTTAGTACATGAGATTGAATCATGGTGTATTTGTGATGTTTTTCACAATACAGATAAAACATGTATTTGTATTTTTTATTTACTTGTAATGATGTTTTTTAATTGAATGTTAACTGCCAACTCATCCTGCCTGACATTTATCATCCCTACAAAAGGTCTGTCCTTTTGCTGTTCACATATTGACCTGGCGAAGATCCAGATTTGTTTTAAACATTGCTATCACATAAATAAATAAATTAATATTTTATTCCAACTGTAAAGATTGGCTATTCTCACTTTCTCACTCTGTTGAAAGTCTTTGTGGCCTTGTATCTTCACCTGCTGAGATGCTCACTTCTTACTCAGCTGTTTTGGTTTAAACCATCATGTCCAAACGTTTTGCCATGTGGGCCAAAATTGTCAAGTCGAAAGTGCTTGTGGAGCACAATAAAATTATTATTATGTTTTTATTAAAAATGCAAACCATTTTGTGAGTCTTTTTTCTGCTCAACAATAAGCCAATAGTTTTATATTTTAGTCAAACAAATAAAGCTATCTTGTGTTTGTGGGGAAGGGATCTGTAAATAATTGTAAATCCAAAACATCAAAAAAGCTTTGTTGGTTTGCCTGATTAAAAGAAAGGCATACAGTTTGCAAATGTTTGGGGCTGGGGGACAAATGATTTTCATTTTCTTGGCCTAAAAAAGACAGTCTATTCCTTAGCAATAAGAATAGGATTTGAGTCACTCTTTCTTTCAAAATGCTTGCAATAAGTTTAATAAATAATTCAAATCCAGATTTGGGTCCACCCAGGTATTCCTTTGGATAAAAGTTACTGGATAAGTCTGGTCCTATTTACTATGAAATTATAACAAAGAAAGCATATTTATTAAAAGATAAGTACCATGGCCAAGTCTGAGGCCATGGTTCTCGACCGGAAAAGGGTGACTTGTCCTCTTCGGGTTGGAGGGGAGTTCCTGCCTCAAGTGGAGGAGTTTAAGTATCTCGGGTCTTGTTCACGAGTGAGGGAAGAATGGAGCGGGAGATCGACAGACGGATCGGTGCGGCTGCCACAGTAATGGGGTCGCTGTGTCGGTCCGTTGTGGTGAAGAGAGAGCTGAGCCGAAAAGCGAAGCTCTCGATTTACCGGTCGGTCTACGTTCCTACCCTCACCTATGGCCATGAACTTTGGGTCATGACTGAAATAACGAGATCACGGATACAAGCGGCTGAAATGAGCTTCCTCCGTAGGGTGGCCGGGCACTCCCTTAGAGATAGGGTGAGGAGCTCGGCCATCCGGGAGGGGCTCGGAGTCGAGCCGCTGCTCCTCCACATTGAGAGGAGCCAGTTGAGGTGGCTCGGGCATCTATACCGGATGCCTCCTGGACACCTTCCTCGGGAGGTGTTCCAGGCATGTCCCACCGGGAGGAAGCCCAGGGGACTGCCCAGGACACACTGGAGGGACTATGTCTCTCGGCTGGCCTGGGAACGCCTTGGGCTCCCCCTGGAGGAGCTGGAGGAGGTGTCTGGGGAGAGGGACGTCTCAGCGTCTCTGCTGAGTCTGCTGCCCCCGCCACCCGGTCCCGGATAAAGCGAAAGACGACGAGTACGAGTACGAGTACTTTGTATTGTACCTAACATTTTGCATCTTGTGAAAATTTCAGTTTGTCTGTTGCTGTTATTAAAAAAAGGAAAATCTCTATCTGCATAAACCGCATGTACTGCTCTAAAAGTTGTGGTCAGGGGCCACAAAAAAATCACTCCACGGGCGACAAATGGACCCTGGGCAACACTTTGGACAACCCTGGTTTAAACACTAATATATCTAAACCTAAGTTTGAGAATTTTTTTTTTTTTACATTTGGTTGATATTAAATGTTAACCCTTGATGACGCCACCATTTTACAGCCTAATGATTGATCTTTCCAAGCATAATAATAATAATGGACGATGCCAGTTAGTGTGTGATTTTATTTTGAAAGTTTGCACCGGGAACTGTCCTTTGATCACATTTGCTTGATCCGGATGTTTTAAGGGCAGCATGCTGGTATGAAAATGTCCCAAAACAAACCTAAAACTTGGCCCTGATTCCTCGTTTGATGAGACGGTGCCGTGATGGTTCATTGTCGTTCATGATGGATCTTCCTTGCGTGCAGTGGCAAGATCACGTTGCACAGAAATGGAGTGGACTGGATCCTGAGCTAAGGGAAACATTTACCTCTCTGCGTGAAATAGATGATGTCTTTAAATGCGCTTTAAGTCTGGCTAAGTATGTTTCTCTCTAACAGAAACCATATGTAGTTTAAAAAAAGGTTAGACTCGTTGAAACATTCTAGTTTTCTCATCTGAGGCTGTTTGGGCCATAAAAAGATGTTCAGATTTAATTGTTTCCAATTATCCATTAAACCATAGTTTCCTGCCAGTCGATGGCTTTGAAGGAAGCTCAAACCGTGAGAGAAAAAGCTTCCTTGTGTTTCTTTGTGTTTTCCAGCCAACAGGATCTGGATGCCGTTCAGTCGATCTCTGCAGGATACTCTGTGAAGAAAGACCCGGAAGAAGCAGCCAAATGCAGGGAAAAGGGTAACTCCAGCTTCAAGGCAAAAGATTACAAGGCTGCAGCTCTACACTATTCACAGGTGAATTGAAATGTTTTATATTATATAGGAGACATATGCTTCACATACTAATGGTGTAAATGGAGGTGTTCATTAGATCAACTTGTATCTGACTGATGGTATAAATCTTGAAGAAATTCTGGTTCAGAGACAGAAACTAAATCTTTCTTAAGGGATATACAGTATTGCAAAAGGGAAACTGCTTATTCTAGACAGAGAATGTACACAACCTCAAATTAAAATAAAACTTTTCTTATTGCAGGGAATATGTTTTGCACCTCAAAGTTCGGAGCAGCTTTCTCTGTGCTATGCCAATCGCTCTGCTGCTCTCTGCCATCTGCAACACTATCAGGTAGGACGGTTCATCCTCAGCTTTTCTGATTTCCTTTTTTAATTTAAACAAGCTTCTTTAAATGTGCACTACTACATGGAGGCCTGAGAGAACGAAATCTGGAATATGTAAATATCATACTAACATTATTTTATAAACCACGCTTAAGAATAAATAGGGAAACCAAAGTAATCCACAAATGCATAAAATAAAATCAGGCATAAAGCAAAAATCCTTTGAAAACATTTGTCCCCTTACACCCTTTTTTTTTTTAAATTTTTCATCACACTTTAATGTGTTAGATTATTAAACAAATTTAAATATCAGACAAAAGTAATGTGGGTAAATACAAAAAGAAGTTTTTAAATAATGATTTCATGTATTAAGGGAAAAGAGACTGTGAGGGAGAGAGGGCAAGATTAAAGCTTTATAGAGATTAATGCAGCTTTCCAAGAATTCTTGAAATATTGATCTTTGCTCAGCTTTTAGTGTGACTTTTAATATGAGCTTTGTTCTTGTGATTCTTTGCTTTGGATTTACTTTTACTTTTATTAAATGTTAGACTCAAAATCCAATAAACATAAATTTTCTTGTTCTTATTTTGTTCTATTTTCTCTTGCTTTTTGGATGATGATCAGATTGAATAAGCAACTCATAGATGCCATTTCATTCTTGATGTAGGTATTTTGTGTAGATGCCATAGACAGAAAATAGTTTTGAGTTCTCAAACCAGTATCTCTCTGGCTGTATTTTGTGTTCTTCTCTCAAAATGACTGGAGGACGTGGAGAGAAAAGAGGCCAACTGATTTAAAATGATTTAAAAACGGTAATTCTTCTAATCTAAGCTGCGAAATGAAGCTTTTTTTTCTGTTTTTTATGCATCCGCGTAAGTCTGTTATGGTTGAAGAGTTAAAAATGTCCTTTGTGTCAAAATAATTACCTTTTAGTTTGATAATAGCCTTCAAAAAGATTATTAACTCAGAACTTGAAGCAGAAAACAATCTGAAGAAGAGACAAAAGCAAACCAACTAGTTTCTTTCAAGAAAAAAAAAACAGCAAACTTTTGACTGACACATATATTCAATTCAATTCAAAAATACTTTATTAATCCCAAAGGGAAATTAAATGTTGTTGTAGCTCATATTATGAAGGTTTCCTCAAAGAGTCGTTGTAGATGCTGATGGCTGTGGGCAGGAAGGATCTCCTGTAGCGCTCCGTCTTACAGCAGATCTGAAGAAGCCTCTGACTGAAGACACTCTGTTGTTGTAGGACAGTCTCATGAAGAGGATGCTCAGGGTTCTCCATAATGTTCTTCATTTTATGAAGAATCCGTCTTTCCACAATGATCTCCAGAGGTTCCAGAGGAGTCCCCAGAACAGAGCCAGCCTTTTTTATCAGCTTGTTGAGCTTTTTTAAGTCCCTGGCTCTGATGCTGCTTCCCCAGCAGATGATGGTAGAAGAGATCACACTCTCACAACAGACTTATAGAAGATATGCAGCATCTTGCTGCAAACACCAAAGGACCTAAGCTTCCTCAAGAAGTACAGTCTGCTCTGTCCCTTCTTGTAGATGGCTTCACAGTTGCATCTCCACTCTAGTCTGTTGTCCAGGTGAACACCGAGGTATTTATACTCCTCCACCACCTCCACTTCTTCTCCCATGATAGAAATAGTTTTTGACTTATTCCTGTTTCTCTTAAACTCTACAATCATCTCCTTTGTTTTAATCACGTTCAAAATGAGATGACTGTTTCCACACCATGCCACAAAGCGGTCCACCACCTCCCTGTGGACCGCTTTATCTTTATCCATATTATACTCTTTCCTAATTGCTTTCAACCTGCCAATATATTTATATTTCAAAGACTTCTCAGAACAGCGAGGTTGTTCTGTTATTATTCTTCCTCCATAGCAGACCAAACAAAGACCCCACCAACACATGCACTTCAAATATGCATCTTTTAACATTTTGTGTGGAGGTTTCCATTTCAAGCTGTAGATGATTGAAAGGGAAAAGTCAGGTAATCCCAGGTTCATGCTACAGTGATACAATGTGATTATATGACTTAGCGATTATGTTTCTGTTTCTCAGCATCTATGGATGTATGAGTTACATTTCTAATTCAGTTAGAGCTGCTCAGACTATCCATCATTTTAAATACCTGCTCTAAATTCTAACTCAGCCCCACATTTGGACTTGAATTCATATTAAATTGATCTTATTTGGTTTTAGTGATATTTTGTTTTACTTTTTGTTCTATTATACCATAGTTTTCCACTTTACTCTTTGAAAAGTAAAATAGTTTTCAAAATGTTTATTGAGTAGTTACACTTTAATTTGTTCATTTGCAACATTAATTAGGTGTTACTAATTGCCCTCTTTATTTTATCGTTCAATTTTAAGTCCGGATCTCTTTTTTTATGACTGTAAAAATTTTTAATTCAGTTTTTTTTTTCTTAAAGTTTTCCTCATCAACTTTTCTGTCCTCCAAAGGAAAGCCTTGATGACATCGACAGAGCCTTAAAATCTGGCTATCCATCTCATCTCTCAAGCAAACTCAAGGACCGTCGCACTCTCTGCTTGAACCACCTCTCTGTATGTAAAAAAAGAATAAACGATCATCCCCATCCTGTCTCAGATGATAATAAATGCAGCAAAAATGTCATATCGTCCAGCGAAGCTCTCGGATTTGGCATTTGTCCTCAAGTTTCTGTCGGCTGCAGCAAGGGGAAAGGTTTCCACCTCGTGGCTTTAAAGAGGATAACAGCTGGAGAGGTGATTTTGAGTGACAGGCCGTTCAGCTGGGTCCTCCTTCCAGGAATTGAGAAGGTTAAAGGAAAGAAAAGAAGGGAGAAGGACACACAGAGGGAAATAGTGTTTGGAGCAGAGCACAGGCGATGTCATTGGTGTTTGGCTGAAACTCTGTGTGCTGTGGCATGTGAGGGCTGCAGCTGGAGCCGCTACTGTTCAGCTGCTTGTCAGCGGGAAGCCTGGGAAGAACATCACCACTGGGAATGTCCATTGGGAGCAGAACTTGCTGCGATGGGTGTAATGGCACAGCTCGCTCTCAGGGTGACGGTAAAGGCTGGGATTAAAAACATCCAAATAGCAAGGCAGACAATCAGAGATGAGCAGAGAAAGTCTGAGCAGTATAATCCATACCTGACTGTGTTTCACTTACTGCACCATATAGAGCACCAGAGCACTGGTTTGCGTTTCCTGTGTGCAGTTACTGTGGCGACACTTTATCTGAAGCTCAGCAAGGCAGGTCCTCTTCCTGTGTCATCGACGTTTAATGTTGCTTCATCATCAAAAAGCCAATCTTCAGATGGACCAAAGAAGAAGGAAGAGGACACAGAGTGGAGCTCAGAGCTGTGGGTTGTGGGAAGTGCAGTTCTGAGGCACATGCTGCAGCTGAGGTGTAATGCTCAGGCAGTAATTACACTGCAAGATGCAGGTAACTTTCACAAACATGTTAAATGTCACAATAAACAGTTGTAGCTAAGGTTTGTCAGGGCTGAAGCAAATATAGATAAAAAATAAAGTATTTTACCCTTTAAACCTTTCCACATTTAAACACTTTACAACCCCATACTTTGATATATTTTATTGGTATTATACACTGCCTGGCCAAAAAAAAAGTCACCACCAAAAAGGTCACACACTAATATTTTGTTGGACCTACTTTAGCTTTGATTATGGCACACATTCACTGTGGCATTGTTTTGATGAGCTTCTGCAATGTCATAAGATTTATTTCCACCCAGTGTTGCATTAAATTTTCACCAAGATCTTGCATTGATGATGGTAGAGTCTGACTGCTGTGCAAAGCCTTCTCCAGCACATCCCACAGATTCTCAATGGGGATAAGGTCTGGACTCTGTGGTGGCCAATCCATGTGTGAGAATGATGTCTTATGCTCCCTGAACCACTCTTTCACAATTCAAGCCTGATGAATCCTGTCATTGTCATCTTGGAATATGCCCGTGCCATCAGGGAAGAAAAAAATCCATTGATGGAATAACCTGGTCGTTCAGTATGTTCAGGTGATCAGCTGACCTCAGTCTTTGAACACATACTGTTGCTGAACCCTGACCTGACCAACTGCAGCAACCCCAGATCATAGCACTGCCCCCACAGGCTTGTACAGTAGGCACTAGGCATGATGGGGGCATCACTTCACCCACCTCTCTTCTTACCCTGATGCCTCCATCACTCTGGAACAGGGTAAATCTGGACTCATCAGACCATATGACCTTCTTCCATTGCTCCAGAGTCCAATCTTTATGCTGAATAGCAAATTGAAGCCTTTTTTCTGGTTAGCCTCACTGATTAGTAGTTTTCTTAAGGTTACACAGCTGTTCAGTCCCAATCCCTTGAGTTCCCTTCACATTGTGCATATGAAAATGTTCTTACATTCACTATTAAACATAGCCCAGAGCTCTACTGTTGTTTTCCTTCGATCTGATTTCACCAAACGTTTAAGTGATCGCTGATCACGATCATTCAGGATTTTTTTCCGGCCACATTTCTTCTTTGAAGATGATGGGTCCCCACTATCCTTCCAGTTTTTAATAATGCGTTGGACAGTTCTTAACCCAATTTTGGTAGTTTCTGCAATTTCCTTAGAGGTTTTCTCTGCTTGATGCATGCCAATGATTTGACCCTTCTGAAACAGACTGACATGTTTTCCACAATCACAGGATGTGTCTTTCAACATGGCTGTAAATAAGAAGCAACTCATTGCACCAGTTGGGGTTAAATAACTTGTTGCCAGCTGAAACATAATCGCCCATGCAGTAATTATCCAATGGGAGGCTCGTACCTATTTGCTTAGTTAAATCCAGGTGGCGACTTTTTTTTTTGGCCAGGCAGTGTATGTGATAGACCAGCCAAACATAGTGGATAACTATGAAGGGACGACTTGTAGTTATTGTTTTGTTAGTAGTTATTATTTTTTTAAACTAAAAGCTTAATTGATACTTTCTTGAACTACCTTTCACTGCAATTACTGCTGCTTATTTGTTGGTGTATGTCTCTACCAGCTTTATGTGTCTAGAAACTGAACCTTTTGACCACCGAAGTTCAGTTAGATTGTATGGAGAGTATCTGCTACAGATTCTCAATTGGATTTGGGTCTGGCCTTTGACCTGGCAATTCTAACATCAGATCTGGTCTCTTCTGACCCAAAGTGCTTTCTTGCAAATGTTTGTTGTTTCCTCTACATGGCTTGTAGCAAACTGCAAACAGGTATTCTTTCAACAGTGACTGTCTAATGCCAGTTTATGAAAAGGCAAAATTTATGAAGTGAAAGAGCAAAAGCTCCCACATGAGCCGCAGCTCCAACAGAGTTACCATTGGCTTCTTGGCTGCTTCTCTTATTAGTGGAAGAGTTAGGTGGATGGCCATGTCTTAGTAGGTTTGGAATTGTGAGATACTCAGATGATTTAGCGATCAGTGCTATGAACATGTGAACATGCTGTAAGAGCTTTAATCATGTTTTTATTTAGTGAGTTATGTTTTTTTTTTATTTAACAACCATGTATCGTTTCCTTCGACAACATTATTATTATGTTGCTTTATACACTGAAGTTTGATGATGAAAAATTGTTTACTAAAAATTTATACTTTTACAAGGCAGTGCGAGTGTTTTACCATATATTCTGTCTGAAGAACACCACCTTTAGTTTGACTTCTTCCTTCTTACCAGGATCTAAAACATCACGAGTACAATCAGTGGAGGAAATTCGAATTGCAACTGCAATTTTCCCGACTCTCAGCCTTCTTAATCACTCTTGCTGTCCCAATACCAGTCTGGTGTTCAGCACCGGAACAGCTGCTGATCCCTGTGATTCACAGGAGTCCATAGGTTTCAATCAACCTCTCCTTGGGGAAGGACGCCAGGGCCCCAGAGTCACTGTGACGGTCAGAGCAGCTAGAGTTATCACTCCTGGAGAGGAGATCCTGCACTGCTATGGTGAGATATGAGACATGGAACCATGCTTTTGATTTTTAATTTAATTTCTTTAAGATATTGGACTGTCATGAGAAGTTTTTTTTTTTTTAGAAGTTTTTTTTATGAATCTCTTTTAGTATTTCCTTTCAAAAACAATGGATGCACATGTCTTCCCTATCTTTAGTCCCCCCATAAAAGTAGGAAAACATTGCCAACTTAAAGGGACCGTGCATGAATTCATCAGTCTCTCCTGAAATCGGAGTAACTGTTAACAATATGCAAACCTGAAATGTCTGATTTATGTCCTGGTCTACATTATCACCCCGATTCTTGTCCTCAGGGCCCCAGAGCAACAGAATGGGGATTCGAGAAAGACAGCGTCTCTTGCAGCGGCAATACTACTTCCTATGTGAGTGCGAGGCCTGCAGCGTGCAGGAGGAGGAGCTGAGGGAGAGCAGCAGGAATGAGTCAGGACTCCTGTGTTCCAAGTGCAAAGGAGCTCTTAAAGTATGCAACAATCTGTTTTATGAATTTACTCAATGATTATCTACTCTTCTGTTCTACTGCTATAAAACATTTGCACTGAATATTTAATATAGTTTCTATATATATGTTTTTTAGGAAAACAGAGGAAGTGGATTTATATGTTCTCTTTTAACCTGTGGCCATCAAATGTCCTCAGCTGATGTGAACCACAAGCTGCAGGAGATCAAGCTTGCCTTGGAGAAGGCTGCGGCGCTCATGGAGAGAGAAATTTCAGGTTTCTTTGTAAAACTGCAGCCCAAACACTAATGCTGTACAGAAATGTACAGGTATACAATTATGAATATCTGTCAAGTCCTTCTTCCATTCTGCTCTCACCCAGTGGAAGCCTTGCACCTTCTGAAAAGGACCAGGAATCAGTCTGGACTCATACTCGGAGAGAGTCATCCTCTGCAGGGGGAGCTGGCTGATGCCACAGCCAGAGCTTATGCTTCAGTGGGTGAGAGTCATAACAGGCCTGTACGGTTAATATGTTTCATGTGGTAACACCATCTATTTAAGCAAATTTAGCCTTACTAAGGTAAGGGGTATTTTTATGATGTGTTTACCTGTAACTAAGATATATGCTTATATTTTATCTGGTTATCAGTAACAAAACACTTAACATTGTTTTTTCTTTGTAGAATTTATGAAGTTGATCTTTTGTAATCAAATATTTAAAACAGGAACAGAGTTCAACTGCAGAGCAGCCCTGTGACAAAAGAAGAAGAAACGCTTGCGTTTGATTGTTTTGTGAGCAGAGGCATCACTACTGATTTTAAGATACGCCAGGATAATATATTATTATTAATATATTTGGTTTTAAAACAAACAAAAACAGTCCCATCCCCTTCTAGAGTTTAAAGTCATTTTATGGAAAAGTGCCTGAGTGACCAAAGAACAGCAAAAATGATAATATATAGACCTAATAAGCGGTTTGAAATTACAACTAAATTTAATTAGTGTCAGTGTTTTCACTTAGATGAATGCTTCAAAATAATGAATAAATGTTATGGATAGCATAAATGTAATAAATAATACAGTGCCTTGCAAAATTATTTACCCCCCGTGGGGTAAATAATGTTTTGTTGCCTCGCAATCTGGAATTAAAATGCGTTTGCGATGTTTTTTTGAGAGCTTGCACCATTTCATTTACATAACAAGCCTACAACATAATGTATGTACTATGTATTAGACCTTTGGATAAGTCTCTGTGAGCTTGCAACATCTTACCACTGGGATTTTTTGCCCATCCCTTAAGGCAAAGCTGCTCCAGCTCCTTCATATTGGCTTTCGCTTGTGAACATCGATCTTCAAGTCTAACTACAGATTCTCATTTAAACTGAGGTCTGAACTTTGACTAGGCCATTCCAACGCATCTAAATGTTTTCCCTTAAACCCCTCTGGTGTTGCTTTAGCAGTATGCTTCTGATCATTGTCCTGCGGGAAGGTGAACCTCCATGCCAGTCTCAAATCGCAGGCAGACTGATGCAGGTTTTGCTAAAAAATACCTCTGTATTCAGCACCATCCATCTTTCCCTTGACTTGGGACAGTTTCCCAGTCCCTACAGCTGAAAAACATCCCCAGGGATGTTCTTGGGGTTATGGGATGTGTTGGGTTTGCGCCAGACGTCCTGCCTTGTTTTTAACACTAAGTAATGGCTTTTTAGCTCAATTGTTTGTATGGCTTTTTGAGGTCCTATGGACAGATACTCCAGTCTCTGCTGTGGATCTCTGCAACTCCTTCAGGGTTACCTCTGGTCTCTGCACTGCCTCTCTAATTAATGCCCTCCTTGCCTCGTCTGTGAGTTATGGTGATTCTTTTTGTTTTTTTTAAGTCTTTTTTTTCTATAAATTTTTCTCATTTCACTTCACCAACTTGAACTAATTTGTGGAGATCCATCACATAAAATAAGACTAAAAAGCATTTAAGTTACAGGTTGGAATGTAACATAAAAAAAAGTCGAGGGGAGGTAAAAAAACTTTGGCAAGGCACCGTTTGTCATAATATTTTTGTTGCAGTCGAACGGTTGTAAAGAAGTAATTGCTTATCAAAGTGCAAATTAATGTTACCATCCAACAAGTTGAAGTAGTAATTGATGTTACTGCATTTGTAATATAACTCCCAGAAGCATAGTTGCTATAAAAAAAGAAATATAACCCCTACATCATTTACTCACATAACTTCTCTGTAACATGAACAATGAGGGTGATCCGAGTTTGAACTGCTGTGTTTGAGGCAGTTTGAAGCGGAGAGTCTTAGCATGGAAGAAAAGTCACTTCGTTCACACTAAGGAGTGCAGACTATGATCATTTGAAATGCACGTGTTGGGGAGGTCTCTGCTTGGCCGACCTCTGTTACATGAATAGAAAAGTAACATTTGATTCACACTTCTTTGAAGTGTGAGAGAGAGGGCATTTTCTAAACTACTGGGCAGAGATCTTTAGCAGATGATGGGTGTCTAAAATTCCTTCTGATCCTCTTTTTCCACGGTGAAACTCGTTGGCTATAAAATCTAGAAGAATATGAACCGTAAAAAATCTTCATGGTTTAATTTTAAATTGGCTTCATTAGCAACAGAAGTGTTGATCCTGTTTAATAGTCGTGACTTAAGAAGCTGTACCATCCTCTTGGTGTTTTTTATTTTGATATCTACTGTTTCTGCAGGTGACTGGAAAAATGCTGCAACCTACCTGGAGCAGAGTGCCATAGCTACCAGCTCCCAGTATGGAAAAGACAGCCTTGAACTGGGACAGCAGCTCTTCAAATTAGTTCAGCTCCACTTCAATGGGTCAGTCAGGTCATTAGCTTGGGCTCTTTTTCTCAATCTAAAATAAACTGAGTAGTTCTGCACCAGCTCCACTTATTAGTTATTAGTTGTATTGTTTTTCCTGACATGTTTAGTAGTAATACCAGCATTGTGTGTGTTTTTTCTTTCCTTCCTCCCAGTGGTGCCAGAGGCCCAGCCCTCTCCATCATTCCCAAGGTCAGGCGAATCCTCTCCCTCCATTGTGGTCCTCACTGCCCTGAACTGCAGGAACTAAACGCCATGGAGGAATGTCTGCAAGGCTCAACCTTTTAGGATTGAACCCAACTGAGCACATTTAAAATTTAAATATAGTTATGTATTCAGTGAAGCTGAATAAATGAGTGTATGGGCATTATGGGTCAGGAAAGAGTTAATGTCCTGTCTTTAAGCACTTGTAAGCGTGTGTGTCAGAATGGATCCATCAGTAATTCCAATTTCATGCTTCAGTGAAAGTCCTGCACTGTATGACAACCTTTCAACCAGCTACTTCCAGGTTGTATGTGCGCCGAATCAAACAAAAGTAAACACGTGCTTTTCCTAACTGTGGACTTTCTATCTTGTGTGTGCATGATGGGATGGGGGGGGGTGTCTTGTTTAGATACCCAGAAAGAATGATTTAAACCATGCAATTTCTTCTCTAAAGTCAACTTATTTGTCTCCTTCTGACCCTTAGATGGCAGTAGTTGCACACTGACTAAATCAATTTCATGCTTGAATGGCTGGAAAGCAGGATGCCTGTGCTTTGACTCTTGAACCTGAATTGCATGTCCCCCAGGACCCTCACCCTAAAAGTCCCTCATAACTCAGTCCTGTTATGGCTTCTTTTTTTTTAATTGAAAATCAGCAGTCAGATAAGAGTAAGCACTATCATAAAGATTCTGTAATTTCAACTGAGAGTAGACATTTTTTATGCTTAATTGCAAAGTCCAATGTGGCAAACTCTTGCCATGGAAGAAGATGTGGCCTCTGAAGGTCTCTTAACAGCCTATTTGTTATTAAAAGTTGTTTTTAATAATTTGTCTGCTCTTTGTTTTTTTTTTTCTCTTGCTGCAGTTTCTTCTTTTTGCGCTTTGAAGCTCTTCTCAAAACCTGGTTGGGCCAACAGCAAATACAAGTTGTGTTCTACATTTAACAACAATCTGCTGTATTTTATAAATGCCTGGACTAAGGTTTAGGGCTGGAAGACAAGGCTAAACAAAACATCCACACCTGGCCAAAATCTCCAAAAACCTTGTGTGGGAATTCAATTGGTCTGAAGGAACCTATCTAGACGTTAGGGCTGCAGATCCAAAAGGTGCTTTGGCAAAGAATCAACGTTAAAAAAAATGTCATGCTCACTGTAAAACATGAAGTCAAGTTGGATAACATAATTAATAGTTCCAAATACAAGTTTGTTTTAACACAAAACATTCAGCTGTCACTTAGAAAGTGTTATTTCATTTTTTAGCATCACAGTGAGTCCAAGCATACATACAAATCAAAAGAATCTCTCTGTAGTAATAAAAAAAAACAGGTTTGGAATGGCTGACCCAAAGTTCAATTCAAAAATCTCTTCAGGCTATGGCAGATGTCTTCAGTCTGAGAGATTTAGAGAACTGGGAAGGTAAATTTTACCTAGTTAAGAGGTAGGATGCAGAATGACTCCGAAGAATGAAGGCTTAATGTTAAAATTAAACCAGAAGCTGTTTCATCAAAAATATTTAGGGTGTCCACATTTATGTAATAACAACTTTTTTATTTTTTACACGTTCCCCTAACATATTTGCTTTTTTTTTTGTTGTGGAACTGAACATTATGTATGTCATATGAGAGGTAGAAAATGTTTGGAAATTATTTATCAGATTTCTTTTTTTCAATCTCACAAACTGAATTTTAAGTTATGTGTACAATTCTGAGTGAACACAAGGGAAATAAATATGGCAGATTATTCAAATTTAGATTTTTTTAATCTCATTAAGCTCTTATTAAGACTCAAAGATTGAGAAAGAAAATAACTAAAACGAGGCTTATTTTCAAGCTGAAAATAATTCATTTATATTAATCTCTGCCACACAAAAGCCTGAGCTTTGTGCCCTTCATAAAGTGGTTACTCCTATATATCATAGTTTCCATTCTTTTTCCACTCTTGGTTTATCCAGTTCAGGGTCATGGAGGGAGGGTGGAGGTAGATTGATGGAACTTATTCCAGTACTGTAGTGTGAGGTGTGGGATACTTCAAGAAAAGGTCACTGGTCAGGTGCTGCCAAAAGCAGAAAAGCCCAACACCTACACTGCATCAAAAGAACAGCAAACTGACAAGAATCCAATATTTCAACTGAACAAAGGGCTACTGAAATGATACGTACATATAGCCCTATGACTATTCTCTTCTAACAGTCTTGATCTTCAAAACAATTGTGATGTGCAGTGATGCTCATCATGATAAATAACTATGTTTTTTTAAGGGTCTTTTGGTATTAAAAAGGTTACTCCCCTACCTATGGGTGGTGATCTTGATGAGTTAATAAAGCATGAGGCTTTTTTAAACCTTGCAAACTTTAGCTTCTGAAGGACTGAATGATTAATTACTTTGGAATGAGTGTTAAATTATTAACCAAATCTCACATACTGTTTTTGAAATATGATCTGTTCATTACAGGCCTTGTGCAAGATTCAAGAAGTTTTTATTATCTTTTTAATGTGTTTTATATTTTAGACCTACTTCAGTTTGAATTAGTGTTTTCCAGCTCTGGCATGCAATTCAAGTAGTTGGTTTCTTAACTTCAATGACTTTCTACAGTATAAACTTCAGAAAAGATTTTGATGACAGCTTTTGGTTAACTACTGACATCTTTGTTTAAAGTCAAACTTCTTTACATATGCACTTTAGCAGATGAATGAGTTCTGGTGGATAATTAGATGTAAATGTTGATGTTAAATACCCAAGCATACAAGTGTAAGCCAGTGAACCAGTTTCATGAGCAAATCTTTTTTGTAGGTTTGGAAGAGCAATAAATTCCCTTTCTTCTCTGCCTCATGGGGTTTGCAGTTTTGTCGCTGGATAACACCACCCAAACTTCACAACCTGAACTACAAATCACGAATTAAACAATTGCTGGAACTAATACTTAAACTATACTCAAATTATGAAAAGGTATTTTGCATTTTATTGCAGTTGACCACAAATCTTTTGGCAATACGATGTGTATTTATTAGTTAGTATGTCACAAAGTCCAGTGCTGAATCCCATCCAATCTCTGTCTCTAGTCTGACTGAGCCAGAGCTGTTTTGCAAATAAACAGTGGGTATGAATTTAAGTCTGCAGCTAGTGGTTAAGACCACCATGTACTTGCAGGCACAACTGTCACAAAATGTTATTCTAAAAAAGGTGATTCAAAGTGTTAACTCAGGTAATCTGATTAGAAATGCTCACCTCATTTTGCTGAATTTTACTGTAAAACATTCTAACCATAAGTATTATTTCCATATGCTTCACAACTATGCACTACTTTGTGTTTTGTCCAAAAGATGAAGTTGTACACATAACTTAAAATTTAGTTTGTGAGATTGAAAAGAAAAAAAAATGATAAATAATTTCCAAACATTTTCTACCTCTTATATGACATACATAATGTTCAGTTCCACAACAAAAAAAAAGCAAATATGTTAGGGGAACGTGTAAAAAATAAAAAAGTTGTAATTACATAAATGTGGACACCCTAAATATTTTTGATGAAACAGCTTCTGGTTTAATTATTCTTTTCTGGGAGCTATTCCTCTTGTGGTGGATACAGTTGATTTTTTTTGGATGACTGTCCACTCCAGTGTCGGATGCTGTGCAGCTTGGAGGATTTTTCTTAATACTTTCTATTTTTGGACATTTATTATGATGCATTGCCATGGCAACGGGGTTGTTTCTTACAACCGGGAGCAGCTGATTAATATCTCAAAAGCTCAAATAATACTTCAGCTACAACCCCAAATCCCTGATGAGTTGAAAAGGAGACACCGTGGATGCAGAGCAGGAGCTAAGAGAAGAGAGAGGAGGAGGAAGTTCAAACCATCTGTTCCGTCGATTTTGATGGGCAATGTGAGATCGTTGGGAAACAAGTTGGATGAACTCCAAGCCCTACAAAGGACCCAGCCAGAGTACCGGGCATGCAGTATCATGTGTTTTACTGAGACATGGCTGCAGAATCATATCCCCGACTCCAGCGTCTCTCTGCCGGGCTTTTTAACCATACGAGCAGACAGAGATTTAAAGAGGAGCGGCAAATGTAAAGGAGGTGGACTGGCAGTACTTGTGAACAACAGATGGTGTAATCCAGGACATGTTACTGTGAAGTGTCATCTCTGCAGTCCAGATATTGAACTGTTGGCAGTAAGTTATCGTCCATATTACGGGTCCTTCTCAAAATATTAGCATATTGTGTTAAAGTTAATTATTTTCCATAATGTCATAATGAAAATTTAACATTCATATATTTTAGATTCATTGCACACTAACTGAAATATTTCAGGTATTTTATTGTCTTAATACGGATGATTTTGGCATACAGCTCATGAAAACCCCAAATTCCTATCTCACAAAATTAGCATATAATTAAAAGGGTCTCTAAACGAGCTATGAACCTAATCATCTGAATCAACGAGTTAACTCTAAACACCTGCAAAAGATTCCTGAGGCCTTTAAAACTCCCAGCCTGGTTCATCACTCAAAACCCCAATCATGGGTAAGACTGCCGACCTGACTGCTGTCCAGAAGGCCACTATTGACACCCTCAAGCAAGAGGGTAAGACACAGAAAGAAATTTCTGAATGAATAGGCTGTTCCCAGAGTGCTGTATCAAGGCACCTCAGTGGGAAGTCTGTGGGAAGGAAAAAGTGTGGCAGAAAACGCTGCACAATGAGAAGAGGTGACCGGACCCTGAGGAAGATTGTGGAGAAGGGCCGATTCCAGACCTTGGGGGACCTGCGGAAGCAGTGGACTGAGTCTGGAGTAGAAACATCCAGAGCCACCGTGCACAGGCGTGTGCAGGAAATGGGTTACAGGTGCCGCATTCCCCAGGTCAAGCCACTTTTGAACCAGAAACAGCGGCAGAAGCGCCTGACCTGGGCTACAGAGAAGCAGCACTGGACTGTTGCTCAGTGGTCCAAAGTACTTTTTTTGGATGAAAGCAAATTCTGCATGTCATTCGGAAATCAAGGTGCCAGAGTCTGGAGGAAGACTGGGGAGAAGGAAATGCCAAAATGCCAGAAGTCCAGTGTCAAGTACCCACAGTCAGTGATGGTCTGGGGTGCCGTGTCAGCTGCTGGTGTTGGTCCACTGTGTTTTATCAAGGGCAGGGTCAATGCAGCTAGCTATCAGGAGATTTTAGAGCACTTCATGCTTCCATCTGCTGAAAAGCTTTATGGAGATGAAGATTTCATTTTTCAGCACGACCTGGCACCTGCTCACAGTGCCAAAACCACTGGTAAATGGTTTACTGACCATGGTATCACTGTGCTCAATTGGCCTGCCAGCTCTCCTGACCTGAACCCCATAGAGAATCTTTGGGATATTGTGAAGAGAACGTTGACAGACTCAAGACCCAACACTCTGGATGAGCTAAAGGCCGCTATCGAAGCATCCTGGGCCTCCATAAGACCTCAGCAGTGCCACAGGCTGATTGCCTCCATGCCACGCCGCATTGAAGCAGTCATTTCTGCCAAAGGATTCCCGACCAAGTATTGAGTGCATAACTGTACATGATTATTTGAAGGTTGACGTTTTTTGTATTAAAAACACTTTTCTTTTTTTGGTCGGATGAAATATGCTAATTTTGTGAGATAGGAATTTTGGGTTTTCATGAGCTGTATGCCAAAATCATCCGTATTAAGACAATAAAAGACCTGAAATATTTGAGTTAGTGTGCAATGAATCTAAAATATATGAATGTTAAATTTTCATCATGACATTATGGAAAATAATGAACTTTATCACAATATGCTAATATTTTGAGAAGGACCTGTATTTACCCAGAGAGTTCACCAGTGTGATTTTGGCAACAGTTTACGTTCCACCTTCCGCTGTTGCTGACACTGTATGTGATGCCATCAGCTCAGTTGTTGCTAAGCTACATACACAAAACCCCAATGCTTTTGTGGCAATTTCTGGTGATTTTAACCATGCTTCACTCTCTGCTACACTTCCAACGTTTCAACAATTTGTCAGCTGCTCTACCAGAGAAAAAAAACATTGGATTTGTTTTATGCAAATGTCAAGGACTCATACATCTCTACAGCAAGACCTCCTCTAGGCAAATCAGATCACAATCTTGTTTTTCTCTGCTCGAAATATAAGCCCCTTGTTCAGAGGCAACCTGTAATAAAGAGGACTGAGAAAATGGTCACAAGAAGCTGAAGAAGCTCTGCAAGATTGCTTTGAGGCTACAGACTGGGACGCACTGTGCCAGCCACATGGAGAGGACATCAATGCCATGACTGAGTGTGTAACCGACTGTATAAACGTCTGTGTGGATAACATCATCCCCACCAGAACCGTGAGATGCTTTCCCAACAACAAACCTTGGATCACCAGTGACCTGAAGGACCTGCTTAACAAGAAAAAAAGAGCCTTCAGAGAGGGAGAAAGAGAATTATTGAGGATTATACAGAAGCAACTTAAAGTCAAGATAAGAGACAGCAAGGAGGTGTACAAGAAGAAGCTGGAGAGCAAGCTCCAGCAAAACAATATCAGAGATGTGTGGACAGGGATGAAGAAGATCACAGGCTTCAAGCAGAAGGATGATCAGACCGATGGAGGTCTGGACAGAGCCAATGAAGTGAACACATTCAGTTCAGAAACAAGGTTCAGTTCAGAAACAAGCTTCGCATCCTCCTCTCCTGCTCACAGCCAAACAGACATTCCATCTTCCTTTGACCCACAGGACCCACAGCTGTCCAGTAACACCTCACATTTTTTATCTTCTACCTCAGCCCTAGACCCTTCTGCTTCTACATGTTTGCCTTCAACCATATCAGGTGTTGTGGAAGACCTCCTGTCTTGTTCCGGTACCAAAGAAAACTCACCCATCAATCCTCAATGACTATAGACCTGTTGCCCTGACATCTCACATCATGAAGGTCCTAGAGACACTCCTGTTGGCCCACCTGAGTAAGCAAACAGTAAACCATCAGGACCCCCTTCAGTTTGCTTATCGCAGTGGAGTTGGAGTTGAAGATGCCATTATACACCTGCTTCAACAAACCCATTGTCATCTGGACAAAGCCAGTAGCACTGTGAGGATCATGTTCTTTGATTTCTCCAGTGCATTTAATACAATCCAACCTGATTTGCTTTGTCAGAAACTCCAGAAGACTCAGGTGGAGGCCTCAACAATCTCCTGGATCAAAGACTACCTGACAAACAGACCACAGTTTGTGAGACTGAAGGATTGTGAGTCTAACCAGGTAGTCAGCAGCACAGGAGCACCACAGGGGACTGACCTCTCACCATTCCTTTTCACTCTGTACACCTCAGACTTCCAGTACAAGACAGACTCCTGTCATCTGCAGAAATACTCGGATGATTCTGCAGTCGTGGGGTGGATCAGAGATGGACAAGAAGCTGAGTACAGGAAGGTGGTGGACCGCTTTGTGGCATGGTGTGGAATAAATCATCTCATTTTGAACGTGACTAAAACAAAGGAGATGATTGTAGATTTTAAGAGAAACAAGAATAAGTCAAACATGGGAGAAGAGGTGGAGGTGGTGGAGTAGTATAAATACCTTGGTGTTCACCTGGACAACAGACTAGAGTGGAGATGCAACTGTGAAGCCATCTACAAGAAGGGACAGAGCAGACTGTACTTCTTGAGGAAGCTTAGGTCCTTTGGTGTTTGCAGCAAGATGCTGCATATCTTCTATAAGTCTGTTGTGGAGAGTATGATCTCTTCTACCATCATCTGCTGGGGAAGCAGCATCAGAGCCAGGGACTTAAAAAAGCTCAACAAGCTGATAAAAAAGGCTGGCTCTGTTCTGGGGACTCCTCTGGAACCTCTGGAGATCATTGTGGAAAGACGGATTCTTCATAAAATGAAGAACATTATGGAGAACTCTGAGCCTCCTCTTCATGAGACTGTGCTACAACAACAGAGTGTCTTCAGTCAGAGGCTTCTTCAGATCTGCTGTAAGACGGAGCGCTACAGGAGACCCTTCCTGCCCACAGCCATCAGCATCTACAACGGCTCTTTGAGGAAACCTTCATAATATGAGCTACAACAACATTTAATTTCCCTTTGGGATTAATAAAGTATTTTTGTATTGAATTGAATTGAACATGACAAAACTTGAAAATGTTCTAGGGATATCAATACTTTTACATGGACCTTATTTGGATTTGGATTCCTTTACCATATTAGTCTAATAAACTCTCATTGTTTTACCTACAGTTAGATGTGTCCAACAATTAACCCTTTGGAATCTCTCATTTATCATTTTAGGTCAAAATATCCCTCCTCCCATCCTGAGCATTGATGAACCCCTCACTCATTGCTCTGAAAGCCTCCTCAAATTCTCCAATCTCTCCATTTGCCTTTATGTTGATTTGTGTCAGCAGTCAGTCTCCATGATGCTCAGTCTTTTAGCTCTCTCCTCAGCAGAAGGAGTTTGATAATATGAAGCAGAGGATGGTAATGTGGATGGGCTCATGTAAAAATAAAATCCCCATTACTGCCCAGGACAGCCAGTTATTACCAACTAATCTCAAAACAGTGGGTAGTTAATCCATGTCTGAATCAGGAATAAATGGTAAACATAATCCCTGTTGGAGCAAATGTAAAAACATTCATTGTTTCTTGTATTTGCAGACTTCAGCTGCACCATCTAGAAATCATTGTTAAAAATAGGCACAGAGAAAGATGAGGAGGTTGTGGGTAGAATGAGAATGACAGCCTCTCCATATCAGGGCTGCAGAGAGATGAGCTAAATTTGGCATGTGTGCATGAGAAATATGTACACTGGACAAGGTGAGGGAACTGGGCAGCAAAGCCACTACCAATTATTCTACTGAACAGCCTGCTCACCATGCTGGAACATCATCACACATCTATGAGAAAGCAACGTGAAACGTGGGAAGTTGGAGTATGATTGGCACCTCAACCAGCAGGTGGTGTGACCCTGAGGACGGAAGTGTCGGCGTGTAAGTCATCCGTTTTGGTTGTACAAAGCCTATTAGCGTTGTTTTTATGAGAGTGATCTAACTTTACAAATAGATGACACAATATAGAAAATTCAGAAAATCTTTTTTGGTTAGATTTGATTTTGCTCCAACGTATCATATTACATGTAGTATCTCAATACCATACCGAGTCTGAATCTTTTTAATCCATTGTCCCTCAGTCTTAGGCATTAGCCTGACGTTTCAATGAGGTTGGGCGTTCCAATTATGTCCGTGTATTTAGGGTGCTTGCATATGTGCACATAAATGTAAATAAGTTCCCAATTAACATATTTGCAATTACAAAATAAGGACTGAAATATGTTATATACTGTATATATTTCAGGTCACTGTTAATTTGTGTTAATCTGCATAGAATAATAGCATTTATCATCAAATGTTGCTCAGAGTAATTTTTTTTTTTACCAAAACCACAACCATTAGAATGTTATTAATATTTTTATTTGATATCATTGTAACTCTCTTTAACAAAAAGGAAAGAAAAAAAAAATTTTGTGTTTAGATTGTCACAGAATCATAAAAAGCTCTGTAATGTTTTATATGTATTCTAGTTAGTACTCTGATGTACTATTCACTCTGTTTTGGAACCAAGTACCACTTAGTATTTGTGCTACATTTTTTAAGCATTTAGAAAATCTGAAAAACCATAAACAAAGTACCACTGAACCAAGACATTTATATACACTATACAAAAACACTTAATCATTTTCCCTCACTGTCTGACATTAAATCAGATTAAACATTTCCTTTTTTAGATCAGTTAGCATTACTAAAACTATTCCTATTTGTTAAATTATCAAAACGATCAGATATTTATTAAATAATGTTTTATTATTTTCTTCAGTCAGTAATGTATATAATGTAAGATTACAATACCTTTGAGCTATTTTGGGAAGACCAGTAGATAATGTCATGGCTTTGCAAGTCTCTGAAGAGTAAAATGGAGGAATGCCTGTGGATGCGTTTTAGCATAACACACTTCAACACTGCTTTCTTGTGTGACATCATGGGAATCAATTGTAATCATGTAAGATGCCAGGGATATAATTGTGGACCACTACAAGTCTGTTTGATCCAATCCAGTCCCAGAAATAATTTGTGACCTAAGCTGAATACTTGTGTGTGAGCAAGGTGGCGTACAAAAACCAGACTCAGTTACACTAGTTCTTTCAGGAGGAGCGGACCAAAATTCCAGCAAACTATTGTTTGAAGCTTGTAGAAATATACCCAGAACGTTTGACCCAAGTCATACAGTTTAAAGGGGCAATTCGCCCAACACCAAAGAAATGTATGTATATGTTAAATTTTAATGTCATAAAACAAATCTAAAAAACAATGTTAAATGTAAAATCACTTATGTTTACATATAGTAGAAATCAATGAGAACTGATGACGCATCAGCTTCTTCAGCGTTCCATTCTCATCCCTGTGGATTCTAGTTTATACCTCTTAGGGTAGTATTTGTCTTCCTTCGTGATTGAATAGTTCCTTGTGTCTTAATTCAGCTTCTCAATGTTACTTATTCTCCCCGCTTACTCTCTGCCTCAGCTGCTCTGGATTATTTCCTGATTCTCACACCGGCATCCCATGTTATTATCCACACCTCCCTGCGCATATTAGTTCTCTGATTCTCTTTGTTCTCTGCTGGATCCTCCTGTTAGTTTGCTCGTTACATTTTCCGTTTCATTCCCCATTGTTTTACCTGTGACTCTGCCCGTTCTTCCTGTTCTGTTCTCCTGGTGTTTCTTCTATGTTTTCGTATCATTTATTAATAAACCTTCCCTATGCTCATCTCACAATCCTGTCTGCATTTGGATCCTACTCCAAAACCACAATTCAGTACAGCTAGGGATAACCATAGGGAATTGGATTCAACTTAACAGACTCTATAGTCTGTTGTTTGTGTTGTATTTTCCTGTTTCACAGTTGGTGTTTGTTCATAAACAGCAAGGTAAGAAATTTTAACTGTATTCTTTAAAACAAACTGAGAATTCCCCTTTTTTGGTTTTCACAATGCCATTTTTGTGATTTCACAAATGGGGTAAAGGTTTTACATACATTAACTGTGTTTTATAGGAATCTTTGTTTATTGTAGTTTAGCTAATAAGTCTAAGATTTGTTTTGGTTTTGAGCTAAAGTTGATAAAATGCAGCCCAGACTCCTTTAGAAATAGTGAAATAGTCCCATGATTCTTGACTGAAAGATGTCTATGGATCAGGTACCAACTTTAGCAGCATTAGTAAACCGTGGTGTATGACTAAATTTTCTATCGTGCTTACACAGTGCACAAGACAGGGTGGGACCCACTCTCAATTTAATGAACATATAAATAAGGAGTAGAAAACGTGTTTTGCTTGATACTGAAAGATATTTTTAGAGCACTTGTGCCACTCCCTGATTGACTGGCACCCTGGGCTTTGAGCCATATCACACAAATCACAAATCAAAACTACAGCTCATCTCCAATTTAGTTTTTAAATCTTTAATGCTTTCTTTAATTACAATGCTTCTTTTCGCCAGCTTTACATGGCCATTGGTTTTCTCCAGAGACATTTGATATTTACTGTTAAAGCTTTCTTTATGAGTACCAAACCATTTTTGACTCTACAATTAAAGCTATTTTATTTTTTGTTATTGAATTGAGCAGCAAAACATTTCAGAATTTTACTGGAAGAAAACCTATTACTCTCTTTATGTTATATAGAATTTGCATCATATTTTCAGTCAGTGCCCTGTGTTAGTCTAGAAACTTGTTCAGGAGGAAACCTGCCTGCCACTAATTTACCAATACAGACCTGCACCCCATGACCCTGCAAGCATTAAATAGGCCTTTAAAATGGTTGGACTGAGGGATGGGTTTATAGTCTTTATCATGTAAACTTTGGCAACTAACCTTGATATGAGTAAAGGAAATATTTCTTTTAGATTTAAACTGTTTTTGATGAGAAAAGAAATACACTCAAAAGATCAAAAGCATTTACCCTCATGTGGGTTGTTTTCTCTTTATCAGTGATGGATTATGAGATCTGACCAAGCCTTATGGGGGTAATTATTGTTAGTGTTGATTTAAAGGGCTACTGGCATTGAAAACAGGAGCAAAACGTTTTTTCTCTTTCACACATTTATCACTGACAGTTGAAGTTAGCTCTTATTAAAGCAGAATATTGCTTTTACAGGAATTATTCATGCGCCGTTGGAAAGCAATAACCCAGGTGGCACATTTCAAATGTCCAACGGGTAAACAAATATTATTGAGGAGGAAGCTTGCTTCGGGGAAATGTAATCGTTTGTTGACTTTATTTACATTCTATGATCTGTATGCCATCTGGACCACCTGGGATATTGACTGTTAAATACATTTTCTTGCAAAACATGCACAAATGTTTATTCATTTATGACACAGGAGTAATGTTTGTACTTTCTTTTGTCTGATTGATAAAACGTTATTCATCAGGGCTAAACTTGGTGCTCTAAAACTTCTTAATGGGAAACTGTAGTCATATCTCATTATGTGGGCAAAATCTAAGAATAGATTCTTTTTTCTCAAAATTCTCCAGATATTAATGACCTTTCCTCTGTAATTTTCTTTCACGATAATAAATGTCACATTATCTCCTTTGTTCTTTTTTCAAATGTCCCATTTTGTTCTTCACAGTAATGATATAAGTATTTTCAGCTCTGAGGAGAAACATGGATGGATAACGAAGCCATTTAGCTTCATGACAGCTCATGCTTCTTGTTCACTTGTCACTCCTTCATGTAACGTAGTGTGATCCCTTATTGCTTTTCATACAGACATTTCCTTTTTACTTTCTTGATTTGCATTATGAGAGGCATGTGCTTCTGAAGGGGTTTTGTGGACATTGTTGAAAGAAGCTTAACGTCAGGCCCGATGGTACTCGTAAAGCTTTATAAACTCCTGGCTTAAAAACAAAACAATTTGGGTTATTTTAACCCAATGCCTGGATTAAATATGGCCCAATTTAACAACTGGTTAATCTAACCTAACAGAGTTGGGCAATGAGTTTGATCCAACATAATTTATTATTTTTTTAATACAAACTATTGGTTAAAATTAATACCCTATTACTTATATCGATAAACAATTAACACTTGTGTTAACTATTGTTTACTCGTAAGGATCTTCATCCTTCTCTTTTTTATCTATTGACCCTGCTGCCATAAGCCCACATGCCTAGATATGCCTGCTGTACATTATGAACAGGTTTGAGTAATAAAGTTTTCTAAATCTGCTGCCATAGTACTAAAGTGTTGTGCAACGCCTTTCCAGTTCCAGTGCCAAAAGTCATCACAAAATTGTTCCTACCCTCTAACTTCCAAGCTTGGTTTGACGAGGAGCGGGCCAACAGACACACAGAAAGAACATACAAACTGAAACGCCTCACTATGGAGTGGAAGTAAGACCTTCTTGCAAGGCAACACCATTAACATGTGTGGCACTGTACCACCCAAAATAAATAATTTTTACTGTTATCTTTCTAACTCCACTGCATTAAAAATTTTTAAATTAAGAACAATAAAGACAACAACCTCATAAGGTTTAATAAGACTCATAACATTTAACATTATGAATAAAAAATAGCTCAATAACCAAAAGAGTGAATGTTTAACATAACTAACTTGTGCTAACTATTTAGCAGATAAAAGACTTGTGTTATCTTAAATACACTAACTGGCTCTCTAATGAAAAATAAGGTCATTAACAAAACCTGCTGATGCTAGAATTAATATACTGCATCATTCTGCTACCGTACCATGTCTTCTTTGTCATTGTATTGTTTAAAATGGCAGTCTGTGAAGAATAATGAAGCTTTTCTGACCCAACAGTTTGAGTCACAATCTTTAAACAGTGTTTGGGTAAAACGAGAACTGCACAATATTAGAAAAACATGACATTGCAATCTTATTGTGATTATTGATTGTAATTATCCTCCATTTCCCTAATTGTAAGCAACCACTGAAAGACAAAATTGTGTTTTAGCCTTGACTGAGCACAGTATTTCAGTATTCCAAATTATAAACTACAAGAACTGCTTGGAAGCAACACTAAATGCCCAGTGCAGGATCTTGGAAGCCAAAAAGATTAAATGTTTGACCATTAATTTTAAAAAGTATTGATTTAACATGTATTTACACGCAATACAATTTTACTAATCGTTTTAGGCATCATAATGTTATAGTCATATTGGACTATCTCAGGAGCACAGTCTGGAAATAAAAGATGATTTAGTTCAATATAATGTCACCTCAAAGTACTTCGCAACAGTGAAATGTTTACATCTGTGCCTAAATACACTACACTACAAACAACATTACTATTTATTTCAAATACTAAGTATCAAGGTAGTTTCTTCTGTCCCCAATGCATCACATACTTGGCTAATCTCTGTCACTGGATGTTTGCATTGTTGCAAGTTAACAGAGTTCTAAATAAATCCAGATTCAGAAATCCGGCTAAAACACTTATTGTAAGAGATATGAGTTGCCTGTTGAGTCTATACTTTAGTAAAATCCTGTGGTCATAAAAAGTGTTATGTGAGTTGTTGATAGAAAGGGTCTAAATTCAGTCAACTCTTAACCAAGCATTTTAATTTGAAATTAAAAGAAGGTCCTCAGATGCCAGCAATATTAGTCAATCCATGATACAAACAAGGAAAAATAAAGCAATTACATAGAAAATCAAGGTGACAAAACATTACATTAAACCACAACATAACCCAAAGACTGTGACCAAAATAACTAGAAAATATTATATTGCAGTGCCATATTCCAGACCTGTACAAGCTGTCAGGTGCTACGGAAAATATAAAAGATAAGACAGGCTGAAACATGGCCAGCGCTGATTAAAATTCACAAGCTGATGTATCAGTTGTGCACCAGTTAATACCTAAGAATACATTTTTCGATGATTTTATGGCCCGATTAAATGAGAGGGCCTCTTGATGGATAGGCAGTAGTGGATCAAGTCATCAATTACTGTCAGGCACGAGCCTGTGGAAGGAGGGGTCATGGTGTAGGCCGCTGTCATTACCTATAAGCTAGTATGACCTTTCAGAGTGAAGATTACTTAGAAATCTGCAACAGACGTCTCCTACAGTTTCTGGAGGACATTCTGTTTAAGCTGTAATAAGCCTGCAGCATTCCAGAACGCTGTACGCTGTACTCTGTAATCTATCTATCTATCTATCTATCTATCTATCTATCTATCTATCTATGAATTATTTTCCACTAATTATCATAGTGGCTCTATAAGGAAATGCTACTAAAGCTAGCTTGTACAGGAACAAGTTTAGATTCTGTTATATTTGTGGTATTTTTATGTCCTCAATAACAGCGCTACAGCTAACAATATTTTATTGGCACCTCTGTTTATAAAAGAAATACAATTGTCTTTGCTGCCACTTGTGTGAATTTAATCATTAATTGGAGTGGCTGTGGTCATGATAGCAAACCACTTCCTTCAATAATGCTGAGAAGTGTCAGGTTGCAGGCCATGTTCTAAGGCCAATTATTTTTGTAACCTGGTTAAACTTTGCTGCTTTTATGGCCTAACCAATAACCTAGTTTCAACCTCGTCAGGTATATCTGACCCTGATCTCTTTCCCTAACCATACAGAAAAATACATTTATAGACTGTTCAATTAGGTATTGTTTCTTATCTTATCACAGTTATGAACTAAAAGAGAACAGATAGGTTCTCCTTTGTGCATACACCAACAAGAGGAATTGTCTGTCATATTGTGCAGAGGTTAATAACCCAAGTGCAGGCAGGAGACAGGCAGCAACATCGAAAGGGGTATAGTAAAGTCCAAAAAAAACATGGGTGGATTCCAAAATAAGACCTACCGAGGAACACATGAAACATAAAGGAACTTAACATAAAGCATAAGCAACTGGAGGCCTTCTATATAAGAAGGATCTCAGAGGAGAATCTGACAATGGTTGACTGACCTGAAGTGTAGAAATACTGAGGATAGTGAGTTTTGGAACTGTAACTGGTGAAACTGATTAATTGAGTGGAATGAGCGGAAGGGCAGGGAGATAGAGCCAGCTGAGAGAGGCCGAGCATAACTGAATAAAGATAAGGGAAAAACAGGGACACACGAACTAAACAACCTGAGCACAGACATGAACAGATACATAAAAACACAAGAATATGGAACAAAGCTCGAGAACCTCAAAAATTCAACCCCAAAGTGATAAAAGGAACCAAAAATCTAACAGTTCATGACAATGTCATGAATAACCGGAAGGGGTTTTAAACTCTCTTGACTCAGAGGTTTTGAGAGGGGTCTTTGTAGACCTGAATGGCTTTCTCATTTGCTAATTTATGCTGATTGCTTTGCTGACTTTAGCAAAGTCATTAGATCAATTAAGTCATTTTGAAAATTGCAGGATATCATCTTGAACAAGTGATATACGGCAAGACAAAACAACTTTTATGGCATTTAGATGCTGTGATGGATGCCTCAGAAAATAGGAAAGACAACAGAAAATATTATGCATGTTTATGAAAATGTTAACAATTGAGCAGTGCTCGAAGGAGAAATTGAGGACAATTTCTACTTTTTAAAGGACTTCAGTTGTTAAAGGAACTAACCCTGATGTGTACAGAAAACGATGTGGGCTACATTGATAATTGGCTAATATTTTGGGGAAAACCTGGTCTGATCCGGAGAGATCAGCATCCCACTTTGGATGGAGCAGCTCTTCTTTCTAGGAATCTGGCCGAATTTATTAGTTCTCCAAAACTCTGACAACCGAGGGTTCAGACCAGGAAGCAGGGTTGTGGTTTAACACTCCTCTCAGCAGCTTCTGTACTGCTACCCACCCATTACCCTATTAAGAGTGTGTCTCGCCCATGGCCAAAATTGAATAGATTAAAAAAATTATGTAAAAAGGAGGAAATCATGAAAATCTCATAAAAATAAACACAACTCAGACTGAAAAGAAAAATAAAACAATTAAATGTGGCTTACTGAACATAAGATCTCTCTCTTCAAAGACATTGCTCGTTAGTGACCTGATTTGTGACAATCAGATTGATTTATTTTGCCACACAGAAACCTGGCTGCAGCAAGAGGGTTATGTTACTATAAATGAGTCAACTACTACTAATTATTTAAATGTTCACATTCCTCGAAATACTGGACGAAGAGGAGTAGCAACCATCTTTCAGTCCGATTTATTGATTCGTCCCAGACCAATCAATAGCTACAACTCTTTCGAATATTTAATCCTTAGTTTTCCTCATCCAAATTGCAAAGCATTAAAACCACTTCTGTTTGTTGTTTTGTACCGTCCACCAGGCCCTTACTCTCAATTTGTAGATCAGTTTTCAGACCTCTTATCTGATTTAGTGTTAAATACAGATATGGTTATTATAGTGGGGTATTTTAACATTCATGTTGACACTGAAAGTGATAGCTTAAATATAGCCTTTAATGCTATCTTAGACTCAATTGGCTTTGCTCAAAACATTAACAAACCTACCCACCTTTGTCTTCATTCTCTGGACCTTGTGCTGACATATGGTATTGAGTGTAAAGACATAACAATATTTTCTCATAACCCTGTCCTCTCTGACCATTTTTTAATAACCTTTGAGTTTAATTTGAAAGCACAATATTAGAAAATTGGAGAGAAAATGGCGCTCTACACACCTAGAGGATTCCTACTTAATCTGGAAAAATAGCCTACTGTTCGCCAAGCCAGAACAGCTTATTTCTCATCATTAATAGAAAAGAACAAGAAAAATCCTATGTTTCTCTTTAGTACAGTTGCTAAACTTACACAGAGTCATAGCTCTGTTGAGCCATCCATTTCCTTAGCTCTCAGCAGTCATGACTTTATGGGATTCTTCTTAAATAAAATTGATTCTATTAAAAAGAAAATCTTTGATATACTCCCGAAGATGATTACTTCACCCTCAGCAAGTGAGACAACATTGGAAGTAACTGTAGAACCTGATTTGTGTTTGGACTGTTTTGATCCTGTGGAGCTTCCTGAGTTATCAGAAATATTAGCTTCATCTAAACCTTCAACTTCTATGTTAGACCCAATCCCAACCAAATTATTTAAGGAAGTGTTCCCTCTGATTATCAGCCCCATTTTAGATATGATTCATCTATCCTTAGTAAATGGATATGTACCACAAGCTTTTAAGGTGGCTGTAATTAAACTTTTACTTAAGAATCTATATCCAATCTTCCATTCTTGTCTAAAATTCTTGAGAAAATAGTTCCTAATCAAATGTGTGAGCATTTACACAGCAATGACCTGTTTGAAGAGTTTCAGTCAGGTTTCAGAGCTCTTCATAGCACTGAAACAGCTCTGCTGAAAGTCACTAATAATATTCTTATGGCCTCAGATAATGGACTTGTGTCTGTACTGGTTCTGTTAGATCTCAGTGCTGCATTTGATACAGTCAATCACAATATTCTCTTAGAAAGGCTGGAATATGCTGTAGGGATCAGGGGAACAGCGCTAGGCTGGTTTAAATCTTATTTGTCTGACAGATTCCAGTTTGTTCATGTAATTGATAAATCATCTTTAAACTCCAGGGTTAATTGTGGAGTACCACAGGGTTCAGTACTTGGGCCAATTCTCTTTACTATATATATACTTCCAATAGGTCAAATTATCAGGCAGCATAGGATAAATTTTCACTGTTACGCTGATGATACTCAGCTTTACTTATCCATAAATCCTGATGAGCCCAACCAGGTAGATACACTACAAGCATGTGTTGACATAAAAACTTGGATGACTTTACATTTTTTGCTTCTAAATTCAGACAAGACAGAAGTTGTCGTCTTTGGACCGGAGTCTTTAAAAAAGAAACTGCTTAGTCAATCACTTAACCTGGATGGCATTAAATTGACCTCCAATAATAAAGTAAAAAACCTTGGTGTTATTTTTGACCAGGACATGTCATTTAAATCCCGTATTAAACAGGTTTCTAGAATTTCCTTCTTTCACTTCCTGCACATTGCCAAAATTAGAAATATCCTATCCAGGAGTGACGCTGAAAAACTAGTCCATGCATTTGTTACTTCAAGGCTGGACTATTGTTATTCTTTACTATCATGATGTCCACAAAATGCAGTTAAAAGCCTTCAGCTGATTCAAAATGCTGCACCAAGACTTCTGATGAAAATTAAAAAGAGAGGTCACATTTCTCCTACTTCCCTTCATTGGCTCCCTGTTACATCCAGAATAGAATTTAAAATTATCCTCCTCACATATAAAGCCCTTAATGATCTAGCTCCATCATACATCAGAGATCTGATTGTTCCATATGTTCCTAACAGAGGACTTCGTTCTCAGACTGCAGGTTTACTGGTGGTTCCTAGAGTCTCTAGAAGTAGAATGGGAGGCAGATCCTTTAGTTATCAGGCTCCTCTCCTGTGGAACCAGCTCCCAGTTTTAGTCCGTGAGGCAGACACCCTGTATACTTTTAAGGTTAGGCTTAAAACTTTCCTTTTTGATAAAGCTTATAGCTAGAGTGGCTTAGGTTATCCTGAGCTATCTGTGTAGTTATGCTGCTATAGGCTTAGGCTGCTGGAGGACATAATGACCACTTTCACCCTCTTCGCTACATTCTCACACTACTCTCCAATTTTGCATTATTTGCTGTTATTTTGGCTTCTAACTTTATGTTCTCTCTCTTTTCTCTTCCTAGAAGCTACACCTGGCCTGACTCTGTGTCTACCTGTGACACCTTTCTGGAGGGGGGCATCGTCCAAGCTTCTGCTGGCAACAACTTAATGCTTACCCTCTACCGATGATCCACATTGCCCTGTCTTTCAGTGTTTAACCCTCTCTCTCTCTCCTAGACATGGCAATTGACTGAGCTTCTACTGTGACTAATTCTATGTGCTCTCTTTCAGACTCTAACCTTGAAAACTGGCTCAGAGTTTATCTGTTCTTTCTTTCTAGATGAAACAACTAAAGGAGCTACATCCATTAACTTTTCCTTCCCATAGAAAGTACTCCTGGATCAGTGCTGCTGTGTTCTTTTTGTGTCTCTGCTCTATTCTCTCAAACCCCCAGTCGGTCGTGGCAGATGGCCGCTCACACTGAGCCTGGTTCTGCTGGAGGTTTCTTCCTGTTAAAAGGGAGTTTTTCCTCTCTGCTGTCGCTACATGCATGCTCAGTATGAGGGATTGCTGCAAAGTCAATGCCAGTGACTTTCCACTGTCTCTACCAGTGGCGGATGCTGGTCTTTCAAGGAGGGGAAGCTCAATTTCAAGATCGCTGATGCGCTGATTTCGCTGTCAATCAAAAAGTGATTCAGCCTCAGACAGATCATCCAATCATCATGCAGAAGCTGAGCGTCCGGGCCGGCCGAGGCCAGCCCACTGCCCCATAGGCCCCCAGAGACTCTGAGCGTCCGATGGGGGGGGACAAAGCCCAGCATTTTTGCTTCGCTATTGAACTCACTGTTTAGTAATAAACACTGTAATAAGAAGCTGATTCTGAACAAAGGTTGAGCGCGTTGTAGCACATATTTAGTCAATGACATGTACACACAACAGTATATATTTGATCACTTATTTTTTGACATTTTAGGGGAAGCTGAGCTTCCCTTGCAGTCTTAGAGCAATCGCCACTGATCTCTACATGCTCATCCAGGAGGAGTGACTGCTACAAGTCTCTGACTCGATGCAATCTGCTGGGTTTCCCTAGATAGAAAAACGTTTTATCCAATTTGAATAAATAACTGAATCTGACTGCACTGTTCAATGGTTAGGATTAATTGTACCTGACTTTTGTGAAGTGCCTTGAGACAACATGTGTTGTGAATTGGTGCTATATAAATAAACTGAATTGAATCGAATTACTGTTGTTTATATGTACTTTCCTAGTATTAAATACTCTTCAAAGGCTACTTTTCTCTGCCATGTCTTTAACAAAAAAGTTTTAAAAGCCTAACATCAAACCTCAGCAATACCCAGATATTAATAATTAAATGAATTAGAGGCAGTGCTGGACTCTGGCCTGTCCATCTTGCAGTGTCCCGCTGCCCAACATGTGCAGAAAGCAGCAGCAGTCGACCCTGGAAAGTTCACCCTGACGTGATGAGCAGCCTGGCTGGTGATGTATGGACGAAACTATAATTTTGACTGCCCATTCATGCTATGAATAAATATCAGCTCCTACTTTTTTCCTTTCAGGACTGCCAGATGACAAGGGTTGATTTATTGGGTGATGTTGGCCAACAAGGGCTTCACACTTCCTTTTGTTTACTATATTTTGGATAAATAAATGCTGACTTGTAGGGACTAGGTTTTATCATGTGGTCTGTTGAATATCTGACAACCTCTGCAAACTGTGGAAACCTGAAGCGTTAAACAAATTAAATTCAAATTCTGCTGGTGACCCCATGTAATGCCTGACTCTAAACCACATATCAAATACCAATTAGTCTTAACACAGAATTAGTTCACCTCAGGGTACAAAGCTTTTTTGCTTTAATTCTCTGAATGTATTGCAAAATATTGAGTCTCTGCATTCCAGAATCTACACCAGCGTGCACTTTGACTAATTAGCCCCTCCTAACAAGACCGGGCGCAGTCCACTGTCTTCTCCTGAGTCAGAAAACTGATTCACTTTCCAAGCTGCCACTGATACATTTCACCCTTCAACAGCAGTGCCACCATGGCAGCTTCAGTGTCACCAGTTACTGTCAGCCAGAAGGACACACTGCGGTCAGTTGAACATCAGATATCAAGCGTTTTGTAATTCAATCTAAACAAAGACAGGCGACGCCAAGTATCCATATCGTCTGTTTGTCACACACTCGATCGCCAAAGATCATGTTGGAACACAATGAGGGGTAAACCTATCCTGAGTGCTATAGGAGGAATCGGTCTTATGTAATACTAACAATTAAAAGTAGTTAGAAAAGGTTTATAAAAAAGTGCATGGTTCTCAGTCTTTTTAAGGCACAAATAAAAAGGCTGCAAAACGTGTAGTGAAGAACCTTTGAGGACAGTCCTTTTGCGGTATCCCTGAAAGATTATTGGGTATATCTGAGGCACTTTGTAACCCAACCTTAATGTCTTCTTGGGAGGTCAAGTGTCCGAATCAAATCATTGTCAAATGGAAGCTAATTGGCCCTAGACACTCTAAGCTAATAATTTTCAGATTGAATGCATTCTGTATCCGGACTTTAAACATTAAAGGACATGAAAGAACATCACATGAAAGTGTTTGTACCCAAAAACCATGAATTTATAAGCAAAAGATTTGAAAGCAGGCTTCATCTTCAACATGTATAAACTTGCAGCAGAACTGATGGCTTTTAATAAGAGTGTTTATTAATGAATGGCATTTAATGTACGGAGCTCTTTTCTGGTCTTATTGGCAAATTCATACACACTAACTTACATGTTAGAGGCAATTTTAAACCACTTTTCATCAGCTTTGGTCTTAGCTAAGAGAGCTTTAGTCACTTCCCGCAAGGAGGAAGTTTCAGGGGGAAAGGTTCTGTAAATTCTGCTATCAGACATGTACTACTTTATGTTAGTTTGTAAAATACCATCCAAATGAAATAAATTCAAGATAGAGGTTGTAACGTAAAAACAACCTGTATTTGGTGTCTTGCTCTAGACTATGGAAACTATGGAAACAAGTAAACCTACCTGAACTTAATTTGGGATTCAGCGTCTTGCCTGATGGCACTTAGACATTAGGTGGCAGAAGCTGGGAATTACCTGGCAAGTTCCCCGAAGTTTGTCGTAATCGTGATCTAGATTTTAATTTCCTAATTCATTTACCTAGAACCTAAATGAGATTCTTGTTTAAACCACAAAATGGAAAATGTCTGTGGAAATGTATCTGATCCTGAGTCCCACATTGAGAAAATGTTTCTGTATTACACATTATCTCTGCGTGTAGAGTCTGATACTTTGCAAGATTATAAAGTGAGCAATCATCATACTTTTCCACCCTTGATACAGACAGTGATCAGCAGCTACAGCTAACTGATGTGACAGAGTGATTTTGGCTTTGTTGGGTCGGTTGTGTCTGTCTGGTTCTGGCTCAGTCCATTACTAGCCTAAATGACTAATTAATGGTCCAGGGACAGGTGACACCAGCTCCTCAAGATCCATTTACACCCCTCATCCACTCCATAGCTCTTCTTCTTCACTTCAGCCTTCATCCCCGCTCTCTCCCCCCACCTTTCCCTCATCTCTTATTTATTTGGTGGTGGAGTACTGTTTGAGAAGCAGGTCTGCCGACAAACAGATAGACAGATTGAAGGCCAGGTGAAGCAGACTGTAGAGCTGCACTCTGCATTTGATATAGGAGGGAGGGGGGGTCATATATCACCATCTAACTGAAGGAGGGATAGATTAACACTGACCTCCACCTCCATACACACCCAACATTCCTTTCTCAAGAGTTGAATGTAGGGTCTATTATGAGTCAAATGGATGGTTCACACTTACTGCAAAGTCCTGAGACTATATACCACGGCTGCTTATCTACAGGTAATCATGTGCTCAGTCAAACACCCACCACTGCAGTACAGGGAGATACACTGGATGTTATATGAACATGAGGTGACTCATTAAGTCTTCAAGCACAGAGCCTCATGTGACACTCATCATAGGGGTCACACCAGCAGGAGAGTGGGTCCTTCTAGCCAGTAATGATCTGGCACAAAAGTGCACAAACTTCACTTGCTTTCAACATGTAACAGAGTTTAAAAAACAGGAGATGTATCATATTGAGTCTGGTCCCCTTTTGTCTTCAGAGCTGCCTTAATTATTTAAGAAACGGATTCAACAAGGAGTTGGAAACATTCGTCAGAGATTTTGATTCATGTGGAATATAGTATTATCCAGTTGCTGCAGATCTGTTCGGTGCACATCCATGATGCAAATCTCCCATATCCCCACATCTTTAAGGTGCTCTAACTTCAACAAAATGATTCCCAAAGAGCCATGTTCTGAATTCAGTTGATGATCAATTAAACCATGATGCATCCATGAGGTTGCACACTCCTCTTATCCTCTCTATTAATTTTTTTTTTAAAACAATGTGTACAATATGCTTTCATGGTCAGAAACAAGAACAGGACAGGGAATAAGTAACAAGCTGCTCAAATGCTAATTATGTTTTGCAAGACCTTCAGAAAGCCTGAAGAACAGTCTGTCAAGACCAGTTTGACAAATTGCAAGAAAGTCTTTATTATAAAGAAAGTACAGAGAAATGAGGTAAGGTCTTTTATAACTTTTGCACAGTACTGTAGACATAGTTTTTGAAGGCAGTGTCACTGATGTATTGACTTTCTTCTGTTGATTGTGCATCTGTGTCCTTACATGAAGGAATGATGTGCATTCACCTAATGTGCATGCGCGTAATCAAATTTGACATATTGTATCATGTTTGCAGAACAACTGTATGTTTCTGCTAATTTAGCATGAGAGCTACTCAGAAAAAATTGAGGCTTTTAGATAGGAAGGAAACTTGACTCAATGTCATTAGTAACCAGGTGACTCACATAACAGCATAGAGACACACACACACACACACACAGTTATCATTGTAGTCAGAAGATAGGATGAGTAGCCTGGGGTAAATCAATTTTGAGATTCACTGTCAAATTGAAGGCCACGCAGAGGGCACTGTGACAATATCAGAAGCAGCCGGTGTAAATCAGCTCTCTGTGCAGGAGGATAGAGCTACCGTCCATCAAGTGGATGCAGGGGTCCTCCGAGGAGAAGAGCATGAATGAGCTGATGTCCTTGTTTGTCTGGAGAAACAAATGTTGACGCTAATATAGCTGTTTCGGCTTATCGGGAGCACCAGCAGTGAGGTCACTTTACCTTATTTGCACATTTGTTGTCTCTCTGTGTCCAAGTTCTATGTTTTATGCCTCAGCCTGTGTCAATATGTACACTCCAACCTTGACCATTCATTGTCCATTTGTTCCTGACTGAGTACTTTTAAACATGACAAAAAGCTATACTTTATGGTTGCAAAAGTCCCTTAAAGGACCAATTTAAGAATTGTATAAATATGCAAACTATCGATATAAAGATGAATTCTTCTTCATATTACCTGTCAGTATTATTTGACTGTATTATCTGTATATGTATTTTTGTGTGCAATAAAGAGTGAAACTAATTCCGTGGTACTTGTACAACAAAATATATTTTCTACTTTAGTCTATTATATTCCACAGTGCTTTGCAAAACTATTTGTCTTCAGCTCTTCACATTTTGTCACATTTTAACCATAGAATTTGATGTATTTTGTTGGGCTTTAATGTTATAGATCAACACAAATGAGTGAACAATGAAGTAGAATGAAAGGATCATATGTTTTTTTTACTTAGTTATTTGTTTGTTTTTCACAAATAAATAAGTTTGGCATGCACCTGTATAGTTAGATTACCTAGATTACCTAGCTGCAAGTCTTTTCTACTAAATCTTTACCAGCTATGTATGAATATGATGAATATGTTTTGATCTAAATCATTCCACTAAGGTTCTAACTGAACGCCATCAGAGATGCTTGTTGTTCTGTTTGAAGTAAACCCCTGCCCGCGTCTCAAGTCTTTTGCAGCCTCCCACAGGTTTTCTTCTAGGATCTGTATTCCCATAAACTCCGACCAGCTTCCTTGTCCCTTCTGAGCAAATCATCCCCTCAGCATGATGCTGCCATAGCTATGTATCACAGTGGGGATGGTGCATTGAGGGTGGAAGGTAGAGTTATTTTTTGCTATTTTTTGCATTGTCTCCAACAGTGTCTTGCATGTAGATTTGGTATCTTCTTCTTTAACAAATAGATTTCTTCTTGCCAAGCTTTCATGAAGGACAAATTTGTGGAGTGCACAACCAGTACTTGTCCTGTTGACTGATAGCGCTATCTCTGCTTCGACAATTAATGAACCCTGGCCTGGCTTGCCAGTTAAATGGAGAGCTATCTCTTGGTAGCTTTGCAGTTGTGATATAGACTTTCTATGTTGGGATAATGGATTGAGTAACCTGAAAAAAGCCTGAAAATATTATTTTGTTTACTAATTCTGCCTTAAACCTCCCCACAACTTTATCCCTGACCTGTCTGCTGTGTTCCTTGGTCTTCGTGATGCCGCTTGTTAGCTAATATTTTTAAACCACTGAGGCCTTCGCAGAACAGCTGTATTTCTGCTGAGAATAAATTACACACAAGAGGACTAAATAACAGACTTCTGAAGGCAAATTATTCACCTGAATTGTATTAAGGGAATGATAGTAAATGGAGCTAATTAAAAATTAACACCACAGTTTCAGATTATAATTTATAAGGAAAATTGAAAATTGTCAAGGTTGTGGGTTTGGTGGCAGGACCAAAATGCAGATCATGGCGAGGAGGCCCAAGGTAATTAGATTAAGTTTTAATTTGAAGAACACTGACTTACAAGCAAGTAGGCAGGGTGCAAAGTACGGGCTGGCAGTCCAAGCGTCACTTCAGGAGGCAAACAAAAACAAAACCACGAGGAGGATCTCGGAAAGACAAGGGAAGCGACGTAACATAACATGAGGAACCAGTGAGAAGTATTGGAAACAAACCAGCTAATAAACTGAGGGAGGTGAGTGTGGACCAATGAGAGAGGAAGGCAGGTAATCAGATGGAAGTGGTAACAGGTGAGGAACTGAACAGCTGGGAGACTGAGGAGGGAGTGTGACTAATTACAAGCAGAGGGAAATCAACATGAGGGGCAGAGCAACGAGAACTATACAAATAACAAACCTGGGGAAAAGACTAAAAACCAATAACCATAAACAGAAAGGGACTAAGGACACAGGGAAAATAACTAACTAACCAAACTAAGTATCACAGCCCTGCCTAGGCATAAATAAACATAATTACTAAATAGAAGGCACAAGAGAAGGAACTAACTAAGTGACTGCAACTAATAATCTGACAGAAGGGAAATAAACATGGGAAACTAAACAAAGATAACTATACTAAAATAATAAACCAGGAAGGAAAAAAATAAACATGAAGAACGTAAGCGAGAGAAAACTATATAAAAGTAAGCCTGGAGAGAACAACTAATCTAACGGCAAACAAAACTTTGAGTAAAACAATAACTGAAGGGGATCTAAGGACAAGGGGAAGAACAACTAAGGGGCACGAGTGAAGGGAAGTAGAACACAGGAAGACAGAAGAACATAACTACACCAGTATGTGGGTGGACAAATTAATACGAATAAGAAGGCAGAAAGAATAAATGACAGAAACTATAACCAAACTAAGAATCACAACATAAGGAAAAAACACTTCACAACAAAACCAAAATAAAGCCAAAACCGACAGATCCTGACAAAACCAAGTTTAATTTTCTGTACACCTTGTACAGATTTGTACAAGGGGTACCCCACCTCTCACCCATAGACTGCTGTAGATAGGCACCAGCTCCCATGCGACCCAGTATGGAAGAAGCGGGTATAGAAAATGGATGGATGAAGTTTCTTTTTCTTTCAATTTCACACATGTATATGTGGAATACTGAGTTATTCTATGTCATAAAATTCCAATAAAATACATTGATGTTTGTGGCTGTAACATGATGAAATTTGAAAATCTGCAGGAATACTTTTAGAAAGATTTTCAATCTTGTCTTATCTCAAACCATGCTACAGATATGCTGACTTAACTTTTGTGATTGCTAACAATCAGTTTGTTCACAAGTAACTTATGCTTTTTTTTCCCCAAAAGTAAAAGAATTGGCTTCTGCAATTTTTTTCACCATGGTTAATGTCATTTATGCAGTTTCTCATCAATTGACCAAGAAATATAAAATATCCCACAGAACCTCAACCAACTGCAACCAACCACTGGAGGACAATATTTTAAGAAAAAAATCTGAAAAACTAAATCCAGCGCCCAATCCTCTGCAAATGAAAATTAGCAGTCCAAATTAAGAGGGAATATCTCAAATGGCTTTTTGTTTTTTGCAACAAAGCAAAAAAAATATTTGGGGCAGAAATGGGTGGGGCCTTTGTCATATGATGCTGAATTGTCCAAGGATCATGGACCCTGGTGATTTAAAATATTTAAATGTGAGACTTTCAGATTGTTCGGGAGTTAGAGGCCACAAAAGGTTTCTGCTCAGAACCACGACATGCTCTGCCCTCTCCAGATGGGCGAGTTTTTTTCCCCTCAAACTGAAGGCAAGGCGATCAAGAACTCATTATTTAAGAGGCTCCCCTGCCTGCATTTAATTACAGCTACTAATCTGGAATAAACAAAACAACCCATACATTAGGTCTAAAAAATGTGACTTAAAATGTCATCTAACAGCTTTACAATTAAATGATTAGCCAACCCTGGACCCAGGGAGTACAGGAGTTCTCGCACTAATAGACTGTTAAACAAAAAAGAGCAATGTAGAGCTAGTGCAATTTTTTATTTTGGCAATGTTACAGCTGCAGCAGAGTCAATATATTTGTTTTAATGTTTATATTTGTCTGGCTGGTTGTTGAATGTATGTTATTATAAAAGTTTATTATTTAAATGATTTACCTTTAGGCCAGTGAACTCAAACATGACCTTTTTTGAATTAAAAGGAAACCAGGTATGTTTCTATTCTATTCTATTCTATTCTATTCTATTCTATTCTATTCTATTCTATTCTATAGTGTCCTAAAAATGTGTTGATTGGGTTTTCTTCCAGGAAGGCTTTGTATTTAGCTCTATCCATTTTCCCATCAACTCTGACCAGCTTCTTTGTCACTGCTAAAATAAGGTATTCCCACAGCATGATCCTGCCACCACCATGTGGGGTTGCCGTTATATGGCTTGGGATGATGTAAAGTGTTAGTTTTGAACGTCGCCCAAAAAGTTAACTTTTGGTCCGATCAGACCAAAAGATCTTCTTCAACACATTTGCTGTGTCCCCTACATAATTTGTGGCCAACTCAAAATGTCACTTCTTATGACTTTCTCTCAATAATAGCTTTCTTCTTACCACTCTTCCATAAAGGCCAGATTTGTGGTTTGAACAACTTATAGGTATCCTGTAGACATATTGTCCTACCAGGCAATAGACTCAGCAGCTCCTCCAGAGTTACCATGGGCCATGTAGCTGCTTCTCTGATTGATTGTTAGTCAGTTTAAGTGAACTGTCAACTCATGGTAGATTTGCAGTTGTGCCATACTCTTTTGCATACTCTTTGCTATAAAAGTTTATGCAACTTTATCTATGACCTGTCCAGTGTGTTCCTAGGTCTTCAAAACTCTGTTTGTTCATCCTAAGGTCTTTAAAGGTATTACAGGTGTGTGGTAAAGAACAGCTGTATTTATACTGAGAATAAATTGCACACAGGTGGACCCTTTTTACTATTTAAGTTACATCTGAAGGCAGTCTGTTGAACTATTTTTAGGAGTATTAGAGTAAAAAGGTCTGAATACAAATACATCACCACAAGTGGCAAAATGTGCAAAAGTTCAAGGGGTGTGAATACTTCTGCTAGGCACTGTATTCTGTTATGTTCTATTCAAACAAGTTTACCCTTAAAAAGATTAACTGTTGCTAACCTAAGAAGAAACCATAAAGTGCTAAAGGTAGATATTTAAAAGCAATGAGCCATCTCTTCAGGCTACTCAGCTTAAATTGCAATAATTTGCCCAGAATTACTCACTCAAGGACAAACGTTCTGAAGTTATTATATTATTTTATTAATTTCTAATTATATTAGAAATTCCTAAGCAAAGCACTTTCATTTAAAAAAAATATGAATCATGCACTAGAATGTTTTTTTGGCGGAGACACTTGTACTCATTGTCTCCAAGTTGTGTGCAAATAAAATAATTTAAGAGAGGAAAAGACGAGCTTCAATGTTTATTTATTTATATGTTTATTTATTCTTGTGTCAGATGGGGCAAATACTGATTTCATTGTGCTTGTATATATTACAGCATTCTATTAAGGCTTCTGCGTGTGCCACCCCTGGATTATCAATGACCCCCATCTGGCCACCTCTTTCAAAACTTTCTGGAGGTGCCTTCTAGAACTGTCCCGTGCGGTGTTTGTGTGTGTGTGTGTGTGTGTGTGTGTGTGTGTGTGACTCTCGCTCTCCCTGTGACAGGCGTCAAAAATACCAGCGCAGATCAGCAGCTTTTCCACGCAACCCCGCCACGCTGATGTCCAGCGCTCAGCTGCGCAAAGATCCCAGACAGCTAATCCTTTCTGTGGACAGACACTCTGAGACTGAGGTGACGATGGGTGGAGAGTTCTTAATATCCTGACTGTTAGAGATTAGCAAGTCGCTTTCAATGACTCGACTTTACGTCATAATTTCAGGCTTTTAGACAACCAGTGAATGGAAAGATGCGGATAACTCACAGGGCCCAACATTTAAGTTGTGTTTTCTCTGTTTGGAACCAGCGGGGTTTGCATTACGTGGCGCTGCTGTGTTTGTTGTCTTCGCCAGTCAGGACTGATGACGCCTGCCCGTCCTCTTGCAGCTGTGCCATGGACTCGGGAACTGTGACCTGCTTACCTGATGGGTGGCAAACTGATCTCCCTGCAGACATCCCGAGGTGGACGTCCACTCTGATAATTAAAGGTAGAAACATCCCAACTTTACCTCAAGGCGCTTTCACCGTCAACGGCACCGAGTTGGAAATGGTGACACTCTCGCTTTCCCATAACGGGATCCAGACTATTGAGCCGTACGCTTTCCTGGGTCTCACCCGCTTACATCTGCTAGATCTGAGCCATAATCAGCTGGAGACCATCTCATCCAGGGCTTTCCATGGAATACCGGAATTGCGCTCTCTTTTTCTCAATTGCTCTGTTTCTCTCGATGCCACGGCGCAGCTTTCCGGTGCGCTCAGCGCGCAAAGTTTGCGTAACCTCTATAGATTGGAGCTGGCGGGGAATATGCTAAAGTCTATACCCATGGAAAAGTTAGATATATATAACCTGCATGCGTTAGTGCTCATAAATAACTCAATGGAGAACATCGGGATTGAAAACATATCCAGTCTTTACCAGCAAAGGCGCATCCGCGTCTACTTGGCTTTAAATCCGTTTCGGTGCAACTGTGAACTGGGGGCGTTTTACTACTGGTTGAAAAACTCATCTCAGTGTCAGGACGCTGAACGGGTCATTTGCAGTGAGCCGGAAGCGAGAAGGGGGATCCCCGTGGAAAAGCTCCGTGGAGAGGAGGTGGATTGTCCGAACGAGAACCTGGAGGCGGTGTCGTATGTCTTCCTCGGTATTGTCTTGGCTCTGATAGGGGTGGTGTTTCTCATGGTGTTGTATCTCAACCGGCGAGGCATCAAACGGTGGCTCAACAACATCCGAGAGGCGTGCAGGGACCAGATGGAGGTCTACCATTACCGCTACGAGCAGGACTCGGACCCGAGGCTGGCCAACGTGGCAGTTTAACTCCCTGGAAAAATCCTCCCAGTGCTGTGGTGGGAGAGGACAGATAAGACAATGTATGATGAATCAAGATGTTCATAAAAAGGAGAGAAAACTGGCCTATAACATGCAAATCTCAATTCGTGATATAGAGCAGGAGACAAGTGAGTCTTAGTAAATTAGAATAACATTGAACGCTTTTTCATTTGAAGATTACACACAATTATATGTTTCAAGATTATTCCTGTTCGTTTTTATGGTACTGGCTTTCAGGTAATAAAAATCCAAAATTCAGTTTCTCAGAAAATTAAAACAATTATGAGGAAGACTGCTGACCTTACACTTATCCAGCAGACAGTCACTGAGACCCTCTAGGAGGGTAAGCCACTAAAGTTCAGTGCTAAATAAGCTGGTTGTTCGGGAAGTCATGTTTTCAAGCATATTATTGGAAAGTTAAGTGAAAGGATAAAGTGCATTAGAAAGAGGTGCACAAGCAGCAAGGATAACACACTGATGCAGTCTACAGGACAATGGCTGCAACAGTCCCCGGAGGCTCGGCTGGTCCTTTGCGGTGTACCAAAAAACAAGGAGGGATTTCCTATGGAAAACCGCAGAGGGAAGGACATGACTTATATGAACAAGAACTTGGAGGTGGTCCAATACATGTTCCACAGCATAGTGCTAGCCTGAATAGGAGTGGTATTTTTGATTTTGCTGTATCTCAACTGGGAAAGCATTAACCAGTAGCTCTGTATCATCAGAGGTGTACATAACCAGATGGACCTTTAACACAACCACAATGAGCAGGATTCAGATCCCGGGCTGGCCATTGAGGCTGTGTAACCAGGGCCAGACCTAGGTTAAGAGGGGAACTAAGCAGAATTCAATCTTGGGGGCCTACATACAAGTAACACCACTGTCACTCAATTTACATTATTTATTAAATAAATTACATTTGACAGAATGGATTTTAGAAGGTGAATATTGTAAATATATATTTTAGAGTCGGGTTATCTCAGATTCATTCATTTGCTCTTGCAGTTATATCCTGTGTATAGTGACCCTGTGTAACGCACTAGTTTAATGATACTGTGCTTACAAGGGAATGTTTAAACTGTTTAATTACTTATTGAGATTTATTTAGCAGTTGCTGTGTCAATAAAACATGAATTCAGCTCAGACAAATACAAAATAACTCATAAATTACCATTGAAGCATTAAATTGTGGCTTCCAAACTATGAAACGTTTACTTGATTTTTACTATATTTTAATGTAGTACACTTTTCAAAGTACTCGTACTCATCGTCTTCCGCTTCATCCGGGACCAGGTCACGGGGGCAAGCAGACTAAGAGACACCCAGACGTCCCTCTCCCCAGACACCTCCTCCAGCTCCTCAGGGGGAGCCCAAGGTGTTCCCAGGCCAGCCGAGAGACATAGTCCCTCCAGCATGTCCTGGGACGTCCCCTGGGCCTCCTCCCAGTGGGACGTGCCTGGAACACCTCCCGAGGGAGGCGTCCAGGAGGCATAGATGCCCGAGCCACCTCAATTGGCTCCTCTTGATGTGGAGGAGCAGCGCCACTCCGAGCTCCTCCCGGATAGCCGAGGTCCTCACCCTATCTCTAAGGGAGTGTCCGGCCACCCTAGAGGAACCCGGAGGAAGCTCATTTCAGTTTCACTTTTCAAAGTTTTAAATGTAAATATAGAAACATGAACTGTTTAAAACCTGATATTTAGAAAACTATGAACCAAATAAAAACATTCTCAGTGCTTCTCTTGCTAAATTAGACAACAAGCAACAAAAAACATGTTCTGAGATATACAATGTGCCAGGCAGGGCCAGCAGGGGCTCATGGGGGGCCTCTACTGGCCTGGGGCACCATCAGCAGCGGCTTAGTTCTCGTACTCCTTGGGCAAGCTTGTGTTTTATCCACTGGAAAATTCAGGCCTTTGCTGTCATGTGAAAGGACAGAAGAGACAAGATGTCAGGATTGAAATTCAAAAAGCTAAAATAAAATGGTGGCTCAGCTAGTTTTATTCTTAGTTTGCTTCAAGGTCACAAACCCTGCAGGGAGAACAAGATCATTCATTCTACTGGTGGAGCAAGTAATGCGAATTTTAAGAGAAAAGATTATGTAACAAGGCTGGAGTTGTTAAAGTGCCATGTTTGTTGTAAGAAGTACAGCTGAAGTCAAATTAATCGTACACAACTTAAAATAGATTTAGTTATGCTTTCTTTGGGAACAATAGCATGCCTATAATTTGATGTAAAGCCAGTTTATATCTAAAGTAACAAAGCAGACAGAGAGATTTGAAATCTGCAGTAAATCATCTATGAACATTTGTTAACCTTTGATGCATTTCAACTTTGCTTAACCAAGGTTAACAAATAACTTATTTTATATATAGTGGAGAAGTAGTCACATCCCTATATCTTTTCCACATTTCATCATGTTGCAACCACAAATTTCTGTATTTTATATTCGGAATATATGTGATATACCAAAAATTGTGAAGTGGAAAGGAAATTGTACATGGTTTTTAACTCCATGCATGATGCTGGCAACAGTTGCTTGCTGTGTCTCCTACATGGCTTGTGGCAAACTACAAACAATATTTTTTACGACTTTCTTTCAGAAACAGCTTTCTTCTGTATACCTTTCTTTAATGGTCAAAATTGCTAAATGCTCAACTGATAGGTTTACTGTAAGCAGATTCTCCCACATGAGCCATGTATCTTTGTAGCTCATCCAGAGTTACCATGGACTTCTTGGCTGCTTCTCTGCCTAATACTCTTGTTGCCATTAATTTACATACAGGTGTAATCTCATGTGGATATTATAATTCAGAGTAAAGAGGGCAGGATACGTATTGATGCAACACTTCTCAGATTTTTATTTATAAAAACGATTAAAAACCATACAGCCATTATGCACTACACTGGGTTCTATTACATGATTTCTCAATAAAATACATTGACATTTTTACTGTAACTTAACAAAACGTATATAAATAATGCACTGAAGAGTGAACAGATAAATCTCTGATAAAAGCAATAAAACAACATGGTGGAACACCTCTAATACCTTTAGCAGAATATTCCCTTTAGAAGCACTGCTACTAATAAAACAGAGAATGAGTATTTGACCCATGTGTGCATGACTCACAGCTCATGAAGATCTTTATTAGGAAAAAAGTGACAGTATATGGTAAATCAGATGTGTTGATTAATGTGCCTCTGTATGAGTTAAGATTAAGGAAATCATTTAACTTGTTTAAATAAGACATCCACATTTTTTGGAGCCTCTTTAAAAAAGGAATAAAAGTGTGTCTTCTTATCTGACAAATGTATTTTGGAAACAAGCACAATGATTAAACAAAAGAAATCAGTTGGATTTCTTGAAAATCAGGACAAATATAATGTATAAATAATTTAAACTTGACTAAGTGGTGAACTGCAGTTCACCACTTAGTTGTAAGACAGTATCAACAGAGATTCTGGGCCACAGAGAAAAGGTTCCAAATTAACACCAACAAAGTTGGTTTTCAATTAGAAGGTGCCATTAAAAGAAGTAGAAAGTTAACAGCATGCTTTACGTGTACACTACATAGAAGACCCCCCACATATTGGATCTCCTGGTAATGATGCTTAAAAAGTAAAATAAGCATTTTTTGCAGTTGCAAGATCTAACACTGAAAATGTAGAAAACATTTAATCTCAGTACATTTATTTACTGTTAAAAACAATTTAAAATCTAAGAAATACATGTTTTTAATGAATCTATGTTATATCTATTGACACCTCTGCAATTAAGTATTTGAACACCTTTTGTACAGTACTGTTTCTTCTTCTTAACTGTTTCACACTGTTGGAGCATACGGGTAGAGGAATCTTAGAATCCTGGCTTGCATTTTATTCTCTCTTCTCTTAGCTCACCCCATAGGTTTTCTATAGGATTCAGATATAGGGACTGAGATGGCAATGGAAGAAGTGTGGGGTTAATAATGTTGATTGTGTCTGATGAACCACTTCTGTGTTGTCATCAGTCAGTCAGTCATTTTCTACCGCTTCTTCCATAGTGGGTCGCAGGGAAGCTGGTGTCTATCTCCAGCAGTCTATGGGCTGGAGACGGGGTACACCCTGGACAGGTCGCCAGTCCATCGCAGGGCAACACACAAACAACCAAGCACACACTCATTCACACACCTAAGGGCAATTTAGAGAGACCAATTAACGTAACAAGCATGTCTTTGGACTGTGGGAAGAAGCCGGAGTACCCGGTGAGAACCCACGCATGCACGGGAAGAACATGCAAACTCCATGCAGAAAGACCCCCGGCTGGGAGTTGAACCCAAGACCGTGTTGATTTGGTCATACATTTTTGATCATTATTCTGTTGAAAAACTCAGTGAGGAACAGTTTTCAACTTTTTTAGCACAGGCCGAATGATTATTTGAAGTATTGTGGTGTTTCAAAGAATTCATAAAGCCCTTCACTCTAACAAGGGTCCCTGGACCATTAGAAGGAAAATAGGCCCACAACATCACAGATTCCCCACCTTACTTAACAGTGGGCTAAAGATGCTTTTCCACATATTTAACATTTGTTTCATACCAAACCCTTCTAGGGTGTTTGTGGGTGTTCTGTTTCATATCATTCATTTGTGGCCCCACAGAAAACATAATAAATATTTTATAGATTGCTGGGCACTGAGCAACTTAAACAGGTGAAGTACTGAGGAAAATGGGTGGGGAGGGTGCACCATTTCCAGATTTAAAGCCTTTTGTGCAATGCATGTAGGAATTATGAGGGGAAAATTTCAATAGTTGTTTTTTCTTTTTTCAAATTTTTATGCTCTAGATTAAAATTTACTGAGTCAGCAGCAGAGGGGGTACCTTTACGTAACAATTGTATCAGAATGTGACACCATGTCAGTTGTCAAGACACCACTGTAACATCCACTGTCATGTTGTATGTGAAGGCTTAGGAGAGATAACCTAATCAGCAAGACAGCCTCGTCAAAGAATAAAAGCATTCATGTGCAGTACATGCATTTTCCACATAACAGAAGGCAGCAACAGCTCTGTAAGGCTGCATGAAATCAGTAGAAAAGCACCATTATTTTTTTTTTCTTCAAGAAGCACTTTTCAACTCAGATAAATGATACAGAAGTACTGGTTGCTTTGATGAGGGCCTAATCAGAATATTCTAATGCCACTGAATGGAAATTCATTCCTTCCTGCATAATCATATTTAGCAGGAAATGCGCTAGACAATCCTTTATGAAAGGAAAGGAGATAATACCATCCCACAGCTCCTAGCTGCTGCACCATTCACTGAGAAGCTTATTTCATGTGATGTTGCATGGTTTTAAATGTTTTATCATAATTGTGAGAATTAACAGAGTGAACTCTTTGAACAATGTTGTTTTTTTCACTGAGTCATCAAAAACTGTATTCCCTGAAACTAATTTTATGAGACCTGTTATATGGTAAAGGCCCAACACATCTAGCAGAACATTCACTTTACACTGCCTTCTGTGAAAGTAATATTACAAAAAATTTCATTAAAAAAAACAAAACTGCCATTTGTCACAATTTACTCAGTGGAGCATTGGAAACTTGACCCCTTTTGTTGGTTTTTGTTCATGAAAGTTAATGTTGACTAAATTACAATAGAGCAGATGATAGTGCTTAAAGAAATGTGTAATTGCCTCCAACAGTTATTTAAACAGCGCTTTTACATACTTAATAGTTGATGTTTTTTCTTTTTATGGGACTAAAATCTTAGGTTTGTTGCTGACAATTAATGCCTCAGTTTATATTCAAGTAACACTTTCAGACCCACAGCACCATTCAGCTTGACAATTAAAACCGTGTGCTACATTTGAACACTCTCATTTTTATCTGGAACTGAAAATTTTGAAATGTAATACATTTATAGATTGCATCAAATATGCATATTATTCAGGGGCCCTACAGGGTCTGAATATTTTGAATCGTGTTAATGCTAACAGTATTATTACTTTCATCATTTCCTATTGCAATTTGCACTTAGTCTTCAAAAAAATACAGATATAAGCATAATGTTTTACACAGTAATGCAGTTCAACCTTGCAGGAATGTTTAACCTTAAATTGCTTCTTCATAGTCAGATTTAGGGTAAGTTATAATGTTTACCAACCCAAAACAACAAATGTAAAGGTAACTGAACACAGTGGGGAACAAAAATAGCACGTAAAATGTAATGAGGTGCTTAACTTACTGCATGTAATAAAAAACACAAAACAATAGTGTTCATAAAATATTCAGTACTTCTTAGACATTGTTTTACGTTCCCCAGGCTGCAATTTAAAATTGTTTTTTATTTTTTCTTGTTTGCATTAAGATTTGTCATTTTGGACGGTGTTCTGTGCACAACTCATATCGAAAAGTCTTCCCTTTGATGTGTAAAAATAACAAAGAGCATTTCTGTCAGTGCATCTGCATTATCTTTTCTCTGTGTTGTCTCTTTAACTCTCAGCTTTTCCTTTATTTTCTGAGACTGTCACATAAAAAATTACAGACAACACTTTATTCTATTGTTGGTTCAAAACATCTTTACTTGTCTTGTCATTTCCTCTTCCCTTACTTCTTATTTTTCCGCATTCTCTTTACAAATAGTGATTTGTCAAATACATCTACTGTGTCCTTGCACCACCTCCATCTGCTCGTCTTTCTCGCACCTCTTTAGCCAGGTAAATGACTTTATCCAGTTGAGTGACTTTGTAGGGAAGCAAGGACAGTGTTTAAGCTGAGCCCAGCAAACAGGGAGAGCAAAAGCAGAGAGATAAAGAAAAGGAGGGGCGCAAGAAAAGATTCATTAGAGGATTTCTTTTTTTATAGTTCAGGCACAAAATGTCCTTGCCTTATGCAAAGCAATGACTCACCCTCTTGCTCCATGTGTGAATGCCTGGGAGGCCAACGCCCAACTAAAAACTGGATTTCTCAACAAAGCAGTTTATTATTCTTGTATCTGTTGCAATGGAGCCACTTTTTTGATAATTTACATGTATTCGAATAATTTACATCATATCATATTTTGTTTTTTTATGTATTGAAGGGTATCAACTGCAGAGTGACTTTCCATGATTGCACATGCATCAACAGGAGAGCCTGATTAAAGCAGCTGAGACAGAAAATAATCTGAGTTTTACTGATGCCTCTCCAGGTTCTGGTTTGTAGTGTGCTGTTTATTTGTTATAAATCCATACTTTGCAAAAGTATTTGTAGCTCTTGTTTATAGCCCTTGATTTTTTACATATTGTTAGCCTCGTAGCCTAAGTTATATTTTGGCAAATATGACTTGGGCAATTATGCTATGCTATTATAATAGAGTGTACTGCATAATTAAAAGATGATTTTTTTTCTTTACAAAAAAATTTTAAAAGCGTGGAATACATTTATCCTCTCTTCTCAAGTCTTTTTTATCCTTTCATGCTATGTAGTTGGCTCCACCCATCTTCCCATTAACTCTGATCAGTTTCCCTGTCTGTGCTGAAGAAAAGCATCCTCTCTGCATGATACTACCACTGCCCTGTTTCACCATGGAAATATTGTATTTAATGTGATGTGCAGTGCCACCAGGGCTTTCTTATTGCCACTTTTATATCAAAGCTAGAATCGTGGATAGCACAACCAATAATTGGTCTGTCTTCTAACTGAGCTGCAAAGACCTTTGTAGCTCCCTCAGAGATACCACTGGCCTTCAGGTTGCCTTGGCCTTGCTTTAGGGCTGACGTCATGGATGCTGGAGGCTCCAAAAGACAAGACTTTAACGTTTTATTTATTTATTGTTAAAAACATTTGATGCCATCCATGCTTTAACATTTAAGTTTCCTCACTGGTGAAACTCACTGCTGAGTCAGGAGAAGGTAAACTGCTTCACCACTCTACTTTTTAAATCCAAATGTTTCTTGCAGCACCAACCTTAAAATATCTGTTGTCTGAAATATTATCATCCTGTTTCAGTTGTTAGCATAGAATCTGTGATATATAACCAGCTCTTATGAGATTAATAAGGTCGAACCTTTCAAACAATTTACAGGCAAAGTGACCCTGCGTTAGAAATGAGCTCAATAGTCAGAGAAGCACATTCAAGGAAAAAGTTTGTTAGGAATCACTTTAACACCAGAACTCATGTTTGTATCAGGAAAAATCTAATTTTAGAAAGAGTGACTCTCTAGTCCATTGGGTTAGAAGTGCATTTGCTACAGAATGAAAGAAGCACACACAGAGAGAGAACCACGTGTCAGTATCAAAAACTGTCACAGTGTAAGGAGCTGATGAGACAAATCATATAGCGTTCTAATAAGGTATAATTCTCAATAATATAATAATAATCTCAAGTAGTTCCTGGTTCAATATATTTTTCTGCATATCTTTCACATAATTGTCACTGGCTCATTTTCTAAACCCATTTAGCTCTGTTTCAGATCCAGAAGTATGTGTCTAGTTCTGGAGTCTATCCCAGTACAGTCATTGGGTGAGAGGCAGGGTACAATGCAAAGAAACATAACCCTGGATAACAAACACATATGAGAAGCTTCTCATTCATATGTCAAAATCAAAAATGTTGCCTCAGCTGAGTAAATATTTCATGTTGTCCTTCGCTCAAGAGAAGCTGCTGATTCTCCATCTGGTTGTAAGGATGAGCTGTTTCTGCAAAGTAAAAAGCATAATCTGCTCTGACAGCCTGTCTGTCACTGTTTGAACTTTGAACAGCCCTTTCATTTCCATACTTCAGCCCAACTACTACATTAAAGGTTTTAACAGGAAATAACATTACATGACATTAGAGTGAAATACTTTCTGTATTGTTCTTGTTTTATAATGCTCAATAAACTATGTCCAGCATACTAAACAAACTTTTCTTCATATGTTCTTTATTAATAAGCATCAGTCCTTACAAATGGATACTAAAAAAATGCTGCTACAGCATAATGAACCATGGCTGCAAAAGAGCACTTTTCAGTATTTATACTATATCTTTCTGTTCCTATTTAAAGACTTATAAGTGAAGTTAAGAGATTAAAACTGCCAATCACTGCTCTCCTGTGGGTAAATGACAACAATGCAGCTGTTCAAAGTTCAGTCTTAGCAATTTATGTTTAGTATCTATATGTCTTTTGTATCATGTTAAACATATTTTTTACAAAATCAGGTTACATAAGAATAAAATCTCTACCACTGAAATCCTTTTTCTGTTTATAAACGATTATTTTTAGGTACTTAAAAAGCACAATACTTTAAGAAGGATGTTTTTCTTTGCGGATATTTTAGCATAGTCTGATTGTCTTTTTTCAAAACAAACTGCTGTTCACAAAAAGTAATTATCTCTGGCTTTAGACAAAGGTATTAGTCACGAGTTTTATCTGTCAGTAAGCTGCAGATGGTTTACCTTCTGTTGTTTTATGAAATATTTAACTAAAACTCTTTCTGTCTCACCTTTAATCTACAATAGCATTAACTCTGCAGAGCAGAGGATGTTCATAAAAGTATTAGTAAATATAAAAACAACTCATAATGGGTAGGTACTTGGTGTGAATCTTGGTGCTTGATCATATTTTAAAACTTGGATGATGATGATGTAAAGTTCTGTATAAAAAGGCAAACTTAAAAAAAAAAGTGAAATGACATTTTTGTTATTTTTGCGCAGGAGGGGTTTTGGCCTTGGAATTCAGCCTAGTTTCTTTCTCATTGTTGGATCTTGAATATAGACCTTATGTAAGGCAAATGAGGCCTGCAGCGCATCAGATGTTCTGGATTCTTTTGTGACCTTCTGGGTGAGACGTCAATACTGTCTTGGAGTAATTTTAGTAGGCTGGCCACTTCGAGCAGGTTCACAACAATTCAATACTGATTTTCTGCTATTTCAGTTCATTTTTTTTTATAATACAAAGAAAATTTAACAATCTCTAGAATTCCAGTTTTTTAACATTAAATTCAACTGTTCTGTTGCCACATTAGAAAGTAATTGTGATTAATTTTGAACAATGAATTTATAGGTTTATTGTATCTTGTGTGCAACAGATTTTAACAGAAAACCTCCCTGAAGATCAACAATTGTGCCATGTGAAACTGTAGGTGTATTCCTCATAGTTTTTAATGGAAAAGGCGGTTATTTGCTATTAACTGTAGTGACTCATTCACATGATTCTACATGCCTTCCTATTATTTTACTGTTTTAATTGCAAGAGTACGCAACCTTCTAATGGGTGCAGACGAGATTAATTAGGCTTAAGCTTGCACAGTAAAAGCTTTGTTTGTTATAAGGAAGGTCATTAACTAGCATCCTTGGATAATGACATCACAAATAGAACTAATTAGCAGGGCTCCCAGGAGTCAAAGAGGCAGGAGAGGATCATTTTATCTAAGGTCACTGAGCTCTGGTGACAAAAATGCCCCCCAAGGGAGTACTGTTCATTACCAATGTCATTATTGTTGTTGAGTCACTTCCATAACAACAACTTTATACAAAGTGCCAAAGTTTCTCTGAGGAGGCTAATGAACCAGCCTTGACTAATGGTGCATAATCAGCGGGTTGTTATTGCTTTCCTATTACTAATTATTGTAATTATTGCTATATATCTATCCTGAACTTCTGTCTTTTTATTTTAATCTGAAGAATGTTACAGTAGCCTGAGCGGGAAAATTAAATCAAACTTCTGTGAAATCAAACTGTCCACTTAGGAAGCAACACTGATTGACAATCAATTTCACATGTTGTGCAAATGGAATAGACAACAGGGAGAAATCTTTGGTGATTAGCAAGACACACTCAATAAAGGAGTGCAGGTGGGGACCACAGACCGCTTCTCAGTACCTATGCTTTCTGGCTGATGTTTTGGTCACTTTTGAATGTTGGTGGTACTTTCACACTCGTGGTAGCATGAGACGGACTCTACAACCAACACAAGTGGCTCAGGTAGTGAAGCTCATCCAGGATGGCACATCAATGTGAGCTGTGGCAAGAAGGTTTGCTGTGTCTGTCAGCGTAGTGTCCAGAGCCTGGAGGCGCTACCAGGAGACAGGCCAGTACACCAGGAGACGTGGAGGAGGCCGTAGGAGGGCAACAACCCAGCAGCAGGACCGCTACCTCCGCCTTTGTACAAGGAGGAACAGGAGGAGCACTGCCAGAGCCCTGCAAAATGACCTCCAGCAGGCCACAAATGTGCATGTGTCTGCACAAACGGTTAGAAACCGACTCCATGAGGATGGTATGAGGGCCCGACGTCCACAAATGGGGATTGTGCTCACTGCCCAACACCGTGCAGGACGCTTGGTATTTGCCAGAGAACACCAGGATTGGCAAATTTGCCACTGGCGCCCTGTGCTCTTCACAGATGAAAGCAGGTTCACACTGAGCACATGTGACAGACGTGACAGAGTCTGGAGATACCGTTGAGAGCAATCTGCTGCCTGCAACATCCTTCAGGATGACTGATTTGGCAGTGGGTCAGTAATGGTGTGGAGTGGAATTTCTTTGGAGGTCTGCAAGGCCCTCCATGTGCTCGCCAGAGGTAGCCTGACTGCCATTAGGTACTGAGATGAGATCCTCAGACCCCTTGTGAGACCATATGCTGATGCAGTGGGCCCTGGGTTCCTCCTAATGCAGGACAATGCTAGACCTCATGTGGCTGGAATGTGTCAGCAGTTCCTGCAAAATGAAGACACTGAAGCTATGGACTGGCCCGCCCGTTCCCCAGACCTGAATCCGATTGAGCACATCTGGGACATCATGTCTCGCTCCATCCACCAACGTCATGTTGCACCACAGACTGTCCAGGAGTTGGCGGATGCTTTAGTCCAGATCTGGGAGGAGATTGTTGGAAACATTTAAAATACTTAATAGGGTCTGAATTGTTATGCTCAAGTTATGTTTAATAATGTGTGAAATAAAATGTATTGTGTGGCTTGGTGGCCTGTCTAACAGGCCTTCTGTGTGTGTTAAACTTAGATATAATTGGCCTGGCTAACAGTCAGGCTTCTGTGTGTGTTTGACTTAGATATATCAGTCAGTCCAACTGACATTTGATAAGAATGTACGTTTTTCTACTCGGCAACAATGAAGATACTTCAGGCAGGCCAACTGACACTTGATAGAATGTATGTTTTGTTTTGCATGTACATGCCTGGCTTTTCAATAAAAACTGCTGAAGCTGGGGAGAAAGGCAGAAGCGTTCGTGGTGAGCAGCAACGGGGCTGCAGCGTTTCTCCTTGCCGGCCAGAATAACTTGACTGTGCAGTCTTTTTATTTTCTTTTGGTATTTAGTTTTACTAAAACAGTAAAGCAGGACTTAACTTTACCAAAACAAACGAGCATGCAGGAGTTCTAGGTAACAAACTCCAACAAGATCCCTCAGGAGACCATCCACCATCTCATCAGGAGCATGCCCAGGCGTTGCAGGGAGGTCATACAGGCACGTGGAGGCCACACACAATACTGGCCTCATGTTGCCTCATTTTGACTTGTTTTAAGGACATTACATCAAAGTTGGATCAGCCTGTAGTGCGTTTTTCCACTTTAATTTTGTGTGTGACTCCAAATCCAGGCCTCCATTGGTTGATAAATTTGATTTCCATTGATGATTTTTGTGTGATTTTGTTGTCAGCACATTCAACTTTGTACAGAACAAAGTATTCATTGAGAAAATTTCATTCATTCAGATCTAGGATGTGTTATTTGAATGTTCCCTTTATTTTTTTTAGCAGTATATATATAGCAGTATATATATATATATATATATATATATATATATATATACACAGGGGTTGGACAATGAAACTGAAACACCTGGTTTTAGACCACAATAATTTATTAGTATGGTGTAGGGCCTCCTTTTGCGGCCAATACAGCGTCAATTCGTCTTGGGAATGACATATACAAGTTCAACTTCACTTTCATGTTCATCAAACCAATCTTTCACCAGTCTTGCTGTGTGTATTGGTGCATTGTCATCCTGATACACGGCACTGCCTTCAGGATACAATGTTTGAACCATTGGATGCACATGGTCCTCAAGAATGGTGGGGTTAAACAGGATTATTGAGGTCTTAAGTAACTACCACTTAAAGATGCATGCAGCTGGGAATGCTAAAATATTAATGACTTGGCATGCTTACAAGCTGCATTCAATAATTTGACTTTCTTAATTCTTTCAGTTCCTGAATTGAATGGCAGACGTAAAAAAATGCAGATATGTACTTTTTTTCTTTTAAATTTGAGAAATTTGAATAGTATAATCGGATTAAAAAAAAATAGAATTATCTGAAAGTGAAATATTTCTGGCTTTAAATTGTGTCGCGGTATTATTAAGTAGTTATTGGATTTTGAAATTTCATTACGCTGCGGAACCAATGGAAGCGACATGTTTTGTGGTAACACTTCCGGTTTTCGTTTAAACATGTCCCCATCCGCTTCTCCTCGTAGCTTAGGTTGGTTATGAAAAAGCGTTGAGACTCTGCGCGTTAGCAAAACTTGTTTTTTACATCACAACAGAAGGAGAATTACCTTGATGGAGTGATCTGTTAAAACAAAGGTAAATGTCTTATTATTATTATTAAGCATTTAATCGCCAGCTTGTGTTTCTATGTTACTGAATGTAAAAATTTCTCAATGTCAAACGTTGATTTATTAATATTTGGATTGGTCACGCTTTATGAACGTGGAATAAAATGTTGGTCGCCATAACTCGGATTCGTAATCATCAAATGCAGTGTTTGGGTTGGGAAATAGTATTTAAAATGTATATGTAGCTACTCATTTAATTATAAAAGCACATTACAATTGTTGTGACCAATGCAAAGAGAACAAGAACACCTATGTTAGTGACACACCAATTCAGAGTTAGTTCTGTTTAACAATTGAGCCATTTACAGCTTTACACAAAACCAGTCCAACATTGAAAGACTTGAAGCATGGATCCATGCTAGTGGTGGTGGTGGTGGTGTGATGACCATGCCCATCTGTATGTCCATGGTGCACAGACCTTTTGATGGTTACTTCCACCATGTCAACAATATCAAATGATCTCTAATGGGTTTCTTTAACATGACGGTGAGTTCACTATACTCCAGTGGCCTCCACAGTCACCAGATCTCAATCCAATAGGATGTTCTGGATTGGGATATTCACATCATGGACGCGCAGCTGACAGATCTGCTGCAGCTGTGTGATGCTATCATGTCAATTTATATGAACCAAAGTCTTTGAGGAATGTTTCGGACACCTTTTTGAATCTGTCACAATATGTTTAAGGTTATTCTGAAGGCTGAAGGGGTCCAGCTCAGTACTAGCAAGTTGTACCAAATAAAGCAGCCAATGAGTGTATTTAACATTATCTAATTGCAGTAATTTAACAGCAACATTTATATCTAAATGTTTTCTTTATCAGTTGTTTATTGTTATCGGAATATTTAGGCTTCAGCAAAAACACTGAAAACTGCTATATTTAGTAGTTTTCAAGTGCGTATTGCTCAGAATCGTATAGCTTTAGGCCACTCTCCTATTTATAGCAATATAACAAGTTGTTATTAGCAGCTGATTATTTTGCCTGTGCTCTCTGCAGCTTAATGAAACATTTTTTTTGGCAGAGAAATCCTACATTTAAGCTGAAGAATTTAGTTTATATGTTCTACCACACACTAATGGTTTTGCAGAAAACATTAATAGAAACAAAGATACATCAAAAATAAAATTTAAATATAAATAAATACAGTTAATAAATGTTCCTCATTTTCTACTTATTTCGATGATTTTTAGATGTCACTAATGGGAATTCTGACCAGGACATGTTTGCTTTTCACAGCCTGAGTCAGTGTCGTGTATACAAGCAGGATGTCTTACCCTTCACCCCATGATCGCAGCCGTAAAGACGACGAGGATGACCCCGTTGAGCAGATGATATCCCGCACTGGCTGCACTGAGCTGCATTATGCTGTGCAGGAGTGCATGGCTGAACATCAGGACTGGAGAGCCTGCCAGAAGCAGGTTCACAATTTCAAAGACTGCATGACAAATTTCCAAAATGCTCAGAAAGAACTGCGGAAAGCCCAACAGCAGACATCTAATAAGTCTGTGACCAGTTGAACTCACAAATCCATGTGACTTTGGGATGAGTTCAAGACCTGTTTGTCATTTTGTTAAAACCAAAGACTGTAACTAACATCATGGATACCTATAAAAATAAATTGTGAACAATAACATGACTTTAACTTTTAAATATTTGTCATTGATTCTTGCCAGTAAATGAGTTGTCAGCCAACAAAAACTGATGTTTTCTTAAAATAAGACACTTAGCATGACAGTTTATTTTATTCTCTGTGCAACTGATAAATAATAATAATAAAAAAATATGTAATTGTTTTATACTGCTCACAAAAATTAAAGGAACACTTTGGAAACACTTCAGATATCAATAAAATCATGCTGGATATCCATACTGATACGGAATGGGTAATGTGTTGGGAATAAAAGGACGCCACATTTAAAGAAAATCAAAATTATCAACCCACAGAGAGCTTAATCTAAAGTCACTGAGAAATTTAAATTGAAATACTGATGCAGCAGGTTAGTCCAATTTGCTGAAATGTCACTGCAGCAACTCAAAATGGTACTCTGCAGTTTGTTTGGCCCCCAGGTGCTTGTCTACATATCTGACAACGTCAGGGCATGCTTCAAATGAGATGATGGATGGTGTCTTGGGGTATCTCCTCCCATATCCTGACCAGGGCATCACTGAGCTCCTGGACAGTCTGAGGTACACCCGGTCAGATGGACCTAAACATGATGTCCCAAAGATGTTTTATTGGATTTAGGTCAGGGGAGCGGAGGCCATTCAATAATATCAACTCCTTCATCCTGTACGAACTGCCTGTATACTCTTGCCACATAAGACGGGCCTTATCATGGACCAGGAGGAACCCGGGACCCACTGCACCAGTGAAGGGTCTAACAATGGGTCTAAAAATTTAATTTGGATACCTAAAGACAGTCAGGAAGCCATCATTTGTCCTGTAGAGGTCTGTTGTGTGCCTTTTGGTTCAGTTTTGGACTGAAGTTTTGTTTGGTAAGGCTATTCACATCTAACATCTTTACTTGCCAAAAATTGCCCACTCTAATTCTCCAAATGAGTTGATTCAGACTGATGCAGAAAAATGAAAATTGTCTTTATCTTAATTCTTTTGGCAAATACTGAAAGATTTTAAGTTAAAAACTGACTGGTATTTGGAGCTTCTCATGACTACTTGACTAAAACCCTAGTTCTGGCTGAACAAAAGTAATCCCAGAGGATGATGCTGCCACCAACATGTTTCACTGTGGGCATGGTGTTACTGTTTTTGTGGAATTGTAGGTCATAAACATGAGTTTGATTTTGTCAGACCATAACAATTTCAAAATCAAAGTCTCGACTTAAATCAAATTGCAGTACTGTGGTATGACCTTTAACATGCAATTTATGCTTGAAAACACTCCAATGTGGATTTCTTTTGGCTAGATTTGGATGTTTTCTTTTGAAGAAAATTCTGTGGAAATATCTTGGACCCTTATTTTGACTAACACCTTTGTGAAGTGTGGTCCTTTTACACTTTTGACTGAGGTTTTAGGTAAATGATGCAGAAAAGTGAAGGTCAGGAAAATCCTTACAGGACAGCTGAACTTTATTACAGGTTAATCAGATTCTTTATCATTAAATTTATGTGTGAACTCAAAGAGACTGGATGCCTAAATTAAATTATAGGGTCTTTTAACAGAGTACTGCTTTAAGGGTGCACAGACTTAAGCAACCAGGCTATTGCACTTTTTCATTTGTTTTACAGTTGATTTATACAGGGAATCTCCCACAATGAAGATGGAGAATGCTTTGAAATTGGATAGTATGGTATAATTTTCTTAAATCACATAACCTGCCATTGAGCTCTTTTAGCCTACTTCATGCTTTCAGACAGGTTCTTAAAAACTTAAAAGTAGTTTTTATACATAATTCTATCATATGTGAGTACTTTCAATCAATCTTGGTTTGAATGAAAATAAATCTGAACTTAATTACAATAAGGATACATTGAGATTTTCTGGCAAAGAAATTCAACTTCACATTTCTTAATAATTTGTGTTTTCTCTTTAACTGGTAATTTAGAAAATTCAGTGTAACTTATTTCTCGCAGCGAATAATACTGATGGTATAGCTGTATAAATTATGTATGTGTGACAGTAGAGAAATTCCACAGATATCCTGTTCTATTTTTATCACAGACAACCTTTGCTTTTAGAACATGAATTTAAAAGAACATTTAACTTTAGTTAAAAATTGTTGTATATTATGGGGAAACATAATTTTTCATATGAATTAAATCAGACAAAAGGACTTGAACATCAGCTATTTTTCTAACGATGTTACATTTACAGTTTGCATTTGACTTTGTTGGATATTTTATGTCCTGAAGGTCTCTAAAAAATCAAAACCTTGTTAAAATGATTGATAATTTTTCAAATCTGGAAGGAAGCTGTATTTTTAAAAGAGGGTTGAAATAGAATAAAAAGTAAATAAAGAACTTTTTCTCATATCAGGAAAATAGTCAACAAAAGAAAAAAAACTTTATCGCATTGATTCAAATGTTACTGTGTAGCCTTAAGAAAACCACTAATCAATGAGGCTAACTGGAAAAAAAGGCTTCAATTTGCTAGGGAGCATAAAGATTGGACTCTGGAGAAATGAAAGAACATCATATGGTCTGATGAGTCCAGATTTACCCTGTTCCAGAGTGATGGAGGCATCAGGGTAAGAAGAGAGGCAGGTGAAGTGATGCACCCATCATGCCTAGTGCCTGCTGTACAAGCCTGTGGGGGCAGCGCTATGATCTGGGGTTGCTGCAGTTGGTCAGATCTGGGTTCAGCAACAGTATGTGTTCAAAGAATAAGGTCAGCTGATCACCTGAATATACTGAATGACCAGGTTATTCCATCAATGGATTTTTTCCTCTCAGATGACACGAGCATATTCCAAGATGACAATGCCAGGATTCATCGGGCTCCAATTGTGAAAGAGTGGTTCAGGGAGCATGAGACATCATTCTCACACATGGATTGGCCACCACAGAGTCCAGACCTTAACCCCACTGAGAATGTTTGGGATGTGCTGGAAAAGGCTTTGCACAGTGGTCAGACTCTTTTTTTTTTTTGGCGGCGACTTTTGTTTTGGGCCAGGCAGTGTATATCTTCATGATAACAACATAGCTTTTCAAAGAAATTACAAACAGTGGAATATAAAACAGCAGTCTAGCTTAACCAATGAGCATCTGGTGTATTCATGAGGTCCTTCCAGGTGCCGCCCAGATTGTGGGACACCAAGTACGACGGGCATCAGCAAGCTGAGAGCACTGCAATTTCAACAGTTGGAGGAACAAAAACCTATGTGTAGGATGAGTTTAGGTGCAGGGCTATGGAATATGAGTGTTGCAGGTCCACTGATTTCACAAAGGGACAGTGTCTTTGGATTAACTGACTTGGGTGGGATTCTCTCTTAAAGAAAGAAGGGATGAGGGGAGGCAAATGGTGTGCGTTGTATAAGGTGATCACGTTTCTTTGCCCACAAGGGAAAGTCTGGAGCAGAGGAAAATCAAATCTAAGTTGATGTTATGATTCTGGCTTGTCTGCCTGCTCTGCCCAGCTCTGTCTTCATGCAATCGTTTCATCTGCTTCACCTGTCTGCTGCTGCGCTGGAGCGCAATCCCAGTCATGCCACGCACATATTTCTCTGCAGTTATATACAGCCCTCAGACAGGCAGACGGTGCCAGATTTTCGAAAACCTGCCAGTTAGTAGATGTCCATCATTTCTTCCTGCCTGATCACGTTTTTGACCACTTTTTGCATCTTGGATTTCCCTGTCTTGCCTGGCCCTCACTGGATGCCTCTCACCTCTCGATCACGACCTTGTTTCTGCCTCTCGACCAAAGCCTCCAGCCTCACCCCTGGATTAGTCTGCCTTAGCCTGCCTCCCTGGTTTCTGACCCAGTTTCTGCCCCTCGACCACCGAGTTTGGGATCTTCCCCCCCTGTTGGCAATCTTTCATCTGGCTGCGGTGTTTTCTGCACCGCCCCCCTGGTCCTGAGACCGCCAGGACCGCATCGCGCAAAGGAGCCTATTCTGATTCCTCCGCCCTACACGGACTCTGTAAAGGTGGGTGGCTTCTTTGGACTCACACACATTTACCCAAGCTTTTTTCAAGCCACTAACCTGCCCCTCCATTCCCAGTGATCCTGGTTTCTAGGCTGGTGGTTTCCTGAATTTCTATGTGCTGCTCCTGACTAAATCTTTTAACTATTTATTGTGTTTCTGGCTGAAATTCTGGGTTCTCTGTCCTGAACGTTACAGTTGAATCTCAAATTCAGGACAAACATTGTTTTCTTATGTCCTGACCATGAAAAAACCAGACCAGCTCTTTACTTTCCAAAGGAAATTCAGGGGTACAACCATGTTTCACGTATTTAAGCAAGAGAATTAACAATACCTTTAGTATTTTCTGTTTCTGGGACACTGGACTAGCTCTTGGAAATTAACAAGTACATTTGAGTTTTCCTAAAAAATTTCCAAAGATTTCTGTTCGTTGCAGTTGATAGTTCAATGGAACGCATTGTATCATTCCCAAAAGAGATGTAAAATACCTTGTGGTGATGTTGGCTAAAGCTGGTAAGGTAGCCGAGTTAGTGAGAAAGAAGACATGACTTAAAAAAAAACACCATTAAAAACACAGCTCATAGTTTGCAAATGAAATGATTTCTGAAGAAATTTCTTGTGCTCTGCTAATTCTAAACTCGATGTGTTTGGCCATTATGACCGTTGTTATATTTTGAGAAAGAAGGGGAAAGCTGGCAAACCTGATCACATTACTCCAACTGCGAAGTAATGGGATGGTAGCGTCATGTTGTGTGACCGCGTCGCTTCAAAAATGAGATGAAATTCTGAGGAAAAAACATTAAATAAATATACTGAAGCAGCATCTTAAGATAACAAACAGGAAGCTGACGATTGGGCACAAACAGATCTTCAAAAACGGACAACGACCCTAAGAATACCACAGAATTGGTTACAAAGTTGGTTAAGAACAACAAAGTCATTACTTTGGAGATGTTTTTGGTTGGATCTGAAAAGGTGTGCGGTGCCTTGCAAAAGTATTCGGTCCCCTTGAACCTTTCAACCTTTTGCCACAGTTAAAGCTTCAAACATAAAGATATAAAATTCCAATTTTTTTTTGTGAAGAATCAACAAGTGGGACACAATCGTGAAGTGGAATGAAATTTATTGGATGTGTCAAACTTTTTTAACAAATAAAAAACTGAAAAGTGGGGCGTGCAATATTATTCCGCCCCTTTACTTTCAGTGCAGCAAACTCAGTCCAGAAGTTCAGTGAGGATCTCTGAATGATCCAGTGTTGTCCCAAATGACCGATGATGATAAATAGAATCCACCTGTGTGTAATCAAGTCTCCGTATAAATGCACCTGCTCTGTGATAGTCTCAGGGTTCTGTTCAAAGCACAGAGAGCATCATGAAGACCAAGGAACACACCAGGCAGGTCCGAGATACTGTTGTGGAGAAGTTTAAAGCCGGATTTGGATACAAAAAGATTTCCCAAGCTTTAAACATCCTAAAGAGCACTGTGCAAGCAATCATATTGAAATGGAAGGAGAATCAGACCACTGTAAATCTACCAAGACCCGGCCGTCCCTCTAAACATTCATCTCGGACAAGGAGAAGACTGATCAGAGATGCAGCCAAGAGGCCCATGATCACGCTGGATGAACTGCAGCAATCTACAGCTCAGGTAGGAAAGTCTGTCCATAGGACAACAATCAGTCGTACACTGAACAAATCTGGCCTTTATGGAAGAGTGGCAAGAAGAAAGCCATTTCTCAAAGATATCCAAAAAAAGTCTCGTTTAAAGTTTGCCACAAGCTACCTGGGAGACACACCAAACATGTGGAAGAAGGTGCTCTGGTCAGATGAAACCTAAATCAAACTGTTTGGCCACAATGCAAAACGATATGTTTGGCGTAAAAGCAACACAGCTCATCACTCTGAACACACCATCCCCACTGTCAAGCATGGTGGTGGCAGCATTATGGTTTGGACCTGCTTTTCATCAGCAGGGACAGGGAAGATGGTCAAAATTGATGGGAAGATGGATGGGGCCAAATGGGGCCAAATGGAAGAAAACCTGTTGGAGTCTGCAAGAGACCTGAGACTGGGATAGAGATTTATCTTCCAACAAGACAATGATCCAAAACATAAAACCAAATCTACAATGGAATGGTTCACAAATAAACGTATCCAGGTGTTGGAATGACCAAGTCAAAGTCCAGATCTGAATCAAATCGAGAATCTGTCTAAAGAGCTGAAGACTGCTTCACGAATGCTCTCCATCCAACGTCACTGAACTCCAGCTGTTTTGCAAGGAAGAATGGGCAAGAATTTCAGTCTCTCGATGTGCAAAACTGATAGAGACATACCCCAGGTGACTTACAGCTGTAATTGCAGCAAAGGGTGGCGCTACCCCTCCTTGAACCGCCACCTTAACGTGGTGGAGGGGTTTGAGTACTCGAATGATCCTAGAGGCTATGTTGTCTGGGGCTTAAATGACCCTGGTAGGGTATCCCATGGCAAACAGGCTCTAGGTGACAGGTCAGACAAAGAGCGGTTCAAGAACCCCTCATGACGACTACGAAATTGAGGCACGTGACGTCGACCGGTACGTTGGAGCCAGGGTCCCACCCTGGAGCCAGGCCTGGGGTCGGGACTCGTCAGAGAGCGCCTGGTGTCTGGGTTGCTCCTCGCGGGACCCGGCCGGGCCAATCCCGACGAGAGACGCGAGACCATCCCCCCGTGGGCCCACCACCTGCTGGGGGGAACCGTGAGGGACCGGCGCAAAGAGGATTGGGCGGCAGACGAAGGTGGAGACCTCGGCGACCCGATCCTCGGATGCTTAGGCTGGCTCTAGGGACATGGAATATCACCTCACTGGGGGGGAAGGAGCCTGAGCTTGTGCGGGAGGTCGAGAGATATCTACTAGAAATAGTCGGGCTCACCTCCATGCACAGCATGGGCTCTGGATCCCATCTCCTTGAGAGGGACTGGACTCTCTTCTACTCTGGATTGGCCCACGGGGAGAGGCGGCGGGCTGGTATGGGTTTGCTTGTTGCCCCCCAGCTCAGCCTTCTAGTGTTGGGGTTTACCCCAGTGGATGAGAGGGTCGTTTTGTTATTGGACTTCTGTGCTAGTCACGGATTGTCCATAATGAACACCATGTTCAAACATAAGGGTGTCCATCAGTGCACTTGGCACCAGGACACCCTAGGCAGGAGGTCAATGATCGACTTTGTTGTCGTATCATCAGACCTTCGGCCGCATGTTGTGGACACTCGGGTGAAGAGATGAGCTGAGCTGTCCACAGATCACCACCTGGTGGTGAGTTGGATCCGCTGGGGGAGGTGAAAGCCGGACAGACTTGGCAGGCCCAAGCGCATAGTGAGGGTCTGCTGGGAACGTCTGGCAGACCCCTTGGCCAGGGATGTATTCAACTCTCACCTTCGGGAGAGCTTTGACCAGATTCCGAAGGATGTTGGAGACATAGAGTCCGAGTGGACCATGTTCTCCGCATCTATTGTCGATGCTGCCGCCCGTAGCTGCGGCCGAAAGGTCTGCGGTGCCTGTCGCGGCGGCAATCCCCGAACCCGGTGGTGGACACTGGCAGTAAGGGACGCTGTCAAGCTGATGAAGGAGTCCTATTGGCTGTGGTGTGCTTGTGGGACTCCTGAGGCGGCTAACGGGTACTGTGGAGCCAAGCGTGCCGCGGCCCGGGCTGTGGCAGAGGCAAAAACCCGGACCTGGGAGGAGTTCGGTGAGGCCATGGAGAAGGACTACCGGTTGGCCCCGAAGCGATTCTGGCAAACTGTCCGGCGCCTCAGGACAGGGAAGCAGTGCTTCGCCAACACTGTTTACAGTGGGAGTGGGGAGCTGCTGACCTCAACTGGGGACATTATCGGGTGGTGGAAGGAGTACTTCGAGGATCTCCTCAATCCTGTCATCATGCATTTCCTGGTGGAAACAGAGGGTGGGGACTCGGGGTTAGACTCTTTCATCACCCGGGCTGAAGTCACCGAGGTGGTTAAAAAGCTCCGTGGTGGCAGGGCTTCGGGGTTGGTTGAGATCCACCCTGAGTACCTCAAGTCTTTGGATGTTGTGGGGCTGTCATGGTTGACACGCCTCTTCAACATTGTGTGCCTCTGGATTAGCAGACTGGGGTGGTGGTCCCCCTACATAAGAAGGGTGACCGGAGGGTGTGTTCAAACTACAGGGGGATCACACTCCTCAGCCTCCCTGGTAAGGCCTACGCCAGGGTATTGGAGAGGAGAGTCCAGCCGATAGTCGAACCTCGGCTTCAGGAGGAGCAGTGTGGTTTTCGTTCCGGCCGTGGAACACTGGACCAGCTCTATACCCTCTACAGGGTACTCGAGGGTTCATGGGAGTTTGCCCAACCGGTCCACATGTGTTTTGTGGACTTGGAGAAAGCATTCCACTGTGTCCCTCGTGATGCCCTGTGGGGGGTGCTCCAGGAGTATGGAATCGGGGGCCCTTTACTAGGAGCCATCTGGTCTCTGTACGAGCGGAGCAGGAGTTTGGTTCACATTGCCGGCACTAAGTCAGACCTGTTCCCGGTGCGTGTTGGACTCCAGCAGGGCTGCCCTTTGTCACCGGTCCTGTTCATAACTTTTATGGACAGGATTTCTAGGCACAGCCAAGGGCCGGAGGGGGTCTGGTTTGGGGACCAGAGGATTTTGTCTCTTCTTTTTGCAGATGACATGGTCCTGCTGGCCCCCTCTAGCCAAGACCTACAGCACACACTGGGCTAGTTTGCAGCCGAGTGTGAAGCGGCGGGGATGAAAATCAGCTCCTCCAAGTCCGAGGCCATGGTTCTCGACCGGAAAAGGGTGGCTTTTCCTCTTCAGGTTGGAGGGGAGATCCTGCCTCAAGTGGAGGAGTCCAAGTATCTCGGGGTCTTGTTCACAAGTGAGGGAAGAATGGAGCGGGAGATTGACAGACGGATCAGTGCGGCTGCCACAGTAATGGGGGCTCTGTGCCAGTCCGTTGTGGTGAAGAGAGAGCTGAGCGGAAAAGCGAAGCTCTTGATTTGCCGGTCGGTCTACGTTTTCTACCCTCACCTATGGCCATGAACTTTGGGTCATGACCGAAAGAACGAGATCCCGGATAAAAGCGGCTGAAATGAGCTTCCTCCATAGGGTGGCTGGGCACTCCCTTAGAGATAGGGTGAGGAGCTCGGCCATCCGGGAGGGGCTCGGAGTAGAGCCGCTGCTCCTCCACATTGAGAGGAGCCAGTTGAGGTGGCTCGGGCATCTATACCGGATGCCTCCTGAACGCCTTCCTCGGGAGGTGTTCCAGGCACTTCCCACTGGGAGGAGGCCCAGGGAACGGCCCAGGACACGCTGGAGGGACTATGTCTCTCGACTGGCCTGGGAACGCCTTGGGCTCCCCCCAGAGGAGCTGGAGGAGGTGTCTGGGGAGAGGGACGTCTGGGTGTCTCTGCTGAGTCTGCTGTCCCCGCGACCTGGTCTCGGATAAAGCGGAAGACGACGAGTACGAGGGTGGCGCTACAAAGTATTAACGCAAGGGAGCCAAATAATATTGCACGCCCCACTTTTCAGTTTTTTATTTGCTAAAAAAGTTTGACACATCCAATAAATTTCATTCCACTTCACGATTGTGTCCCACTTGTTGATTCTTCACAAAAAATTTGAATTTTACATCTTTATGTTTGAAGCCGGAACTGTGGCAAAAAGTTGAAAATTTCAAGGGGGCCGAATACTTTCACAAGGCACTGTAAGTGAGTGAGGCAACCTACAAACCGGACTCAGTTACACCATTTCTCTCTGAAGGAATTTCTCTCTACCAGATAAAAAGGAAAAGAATGTAAACTTCTGAATTTGAAGAAAATGAAACATATTCTCCCTCTCGCTTTTCTAGCAATTAGCAGGTACAGTAAAAATAATTTTGGTATTCCTAGTTGACCTAAAACAGGAAAGTTTTATTCTGATTTACAGTCAGATATGGAGTGAGGAACAAAAGCTTCTGTGTCTTTTTCTAAGGTGTTTCTAATTATCTGATTTCAAAGGTTAAAACTACACGATATGCAGCCAATGCCTAACATGCCTAAGATTTTAACAAAGACTAAATGTATATACAGTTAGGAATAATTTCATAAAAGTAAATAATTTGACTTTTGAAGATCAATGGCTTTATAAAAGTAAAGACTGACATTCAAGTGGACTTACACAGTCTCAAATTATTTTACAAAACTGATGATGAAGAAATTAAATAAATGAAAATTAAAACAATATTTACCTTTGAAACACCAAACATCCTGTGGTGACACAAACAAACCAATAAGAAACCAAGTACAATTTCTCACCTCTGCAAATTTATCTTTGTAAATATTTACCAGATTGAACCATTTGATATAATTTTGCAATGGGATGTTGGTTGCACAGTTCACTAGATCAATATTTGTATAATTAGGTCTTTGATTCAAGCACAACAAATGTTAATCAGAAATAGTCAGTCTTGCTCTCTCTATTAGTGGGCTGAATTAAAAGAAATGAGGTATTTCAGAATTACCTTTTAGGTATTTATTGTAAATTTAAACTCATGGGATACGCTATCCAACGTATGGTTGCAGTTCATGGGTCACATTTGGAGCTACAGGGGTTGGACAATGAAACTGAAACACCTGATTTTAGACCACAATAATTTATTAGTATGGTGTAGGGCCTCCTTTTGCGGCCAATACAGCGTCAATTCGTCTTGGGAATGACATATACAAGTCCTGCACAGAGGTCAGAGGGATTGTAAGCCATTCTTCTTGCAGGATAGTGGCCAGATCACTACGTGATACTGGTGGAGGAAAACGTTTCCTGACACGCTCCTCCAAAACACCCCAAAGTGGCTCAATAATATTTAGATCTGGTGACTGTGCAGGCCATGGGAGATGTTCAACTTCACTTTCATGTTCATCAAACCAATCTTTCACCAGTCTTGTTGTGTGTATTGGTGCATTGTCATCCTGATACATGGCACCGCCTTCAAGATACAATGTTTGAATCATTGGATACACATGGTCCTCAAGAATGGTTCGATAGTCCTTGGCAGTGACGTGCCCATCTAGCACAAGTATTGGGCCAAGGGAATGCCATGATATGGCAGCCCAAACCATCACTGATCCACCACCATGCTTCACTCTGGGCATGCAACAGTCTGGGTGGTACGCTTCTTTGGGGCTTCTCCACACCTTAACTCTCCCGGATGTGGGGAAAACAGTAAAGGTGGACTCATCAGAGAACAATACATGTTTCACATTGTCCACAGTCCAAGATTTGCGCTCCTTGCACCATTGAAACCGACGTTTGGCATTGGCATGAGTGATCAAAGGTTTGGCTATAGCAACCCGGCCGTGTATATTGACCCTGTGGAGCTCCCGACAGACAGTTCTGGTGGAAACAGGAGAGTTGAGGTGCACATTTAATTCTGCCGTGATTTGGGCAGCCGTGGTTTTATGTTTTTTGGATACAATCCGGGTTAGCACCCGAACATCCCTTTCAGACAGCTTCCTCTTGCGTCCACAGTTAATCCTGTTGGATGTGGTTCGTCCTTCTTGGTGGTATGCTGACATTACCCTGGATACCGTGGCTCTTGATACATCACAAAGACTTGCTGTCTTGGTCACAGATGCGCCAGCAAGATGTGCACCAACAATTTGTCCTCTTTTGAACTCTGGTATGTCACCCATAATGTGCGCATTTCAATATTTTGAATAAAACTGTGCTCTTACCCTGCTAATTGAACCTTCACACTCTGCTCTTACTGGTGCAATGTGCAATCAATGAAGACTGGCTACCAGACTGGTCCAATTTAGCCATGAAACCTCCCACACTAAAATGACAGGTGTTTCAGTTTCATTGTCCAACCCCTGTATCTGCTGGCTGATTTTGATATAAGCCTTAAAGAGAACAACGGGTAAATAGAACAGAAAGAACATCAGGTAAGAGCATTTATGGCAATATTCACCTATCCTGAATTGCATTCTTGCAATATAGTTATGCTTGAATTTCTTAATACTTTTTTTGTTTTTAGATAAAATAGATTGAAACTGGAGCTTCATCTTTCAGCAAAGGCTGTGATGTCTTCTGTTAGACTTATTTCTAACAGCTCTGTCATCATTCACCCACCAGGCTTCTACATCATTGGATTTGACTCATTTCCCTTCATATCTGTGTACTTCATCTTCCTAGCATTTGTTTATTTGATTTCTGTGCTGTTCAACAGTCTGCTTATCTATGTAGTTGCTGTTAGTCACTGTTTGCATACTCCAAAGTTTTTGGCCATCACCAACCTGGCAGTGATAGATTTAGTGCTTAACACCTGCACCATTCCCAGCATGATAAAGATTTTTCTTGTCAAAGATAATTTTATACCATTTAACCTGTGTTTTGTTCAGATGTTTGTATATTATGCTTTTGCAACACTGGAGTCATATGCACTCACTATACTGGCCTATGACCGGTTGGTTGCTATATGTTTCCCTTTCAGGCAAAACTCAATCAACACAGTGCACAGCATGTGTTGTATTATCAGCATTACCTGGTGTTTTAGTCTGGGAATAGCAACATTCACAACAAGCTCAATGACTCGCCTGTCTTTTTGCAACTCTGTCAGAGTGTTCAGTTATTTTTGCGACTTTGCACCTGTGTTTCGACTTGCTTGTAATGATTACTCATTGCAGTGGTCCGCAGCTTCATGGCTCTCCATTTTGTTCCTGGGAGGACCTTTTACTTTTATCTTCCTCTCTTACTTGAGCATATTGGTGACTGTGTTCAAGATGAAATCACTGAACCGTCGAGTGAAAGCTTTAACCACATGTGCTGAACATATAATTGTTGTTGCCGCATTTTACATTCCTCTTATTGTTATTTTCACCATTGGATTTTATGCAGGAGTGGTTGAACCAGAGAAGAGGGTTCTGAGTCTGTCGCTGGCATCTTGCATGCCTCCTTGCATTAATCCTATTGTGTATTCTTTGAAAACCAAGCAGATAAAAATCAGAGCACTGGCTCTGTTTAGAAAAACTAAAGTTGATGAAAAAATATAATAAAAATCCAAAAACAGTTTTTGTGTACTTTAAGAATGAGTAATAACCTGGAAACTGTAATCAAAAACATAATCAACAGAAAATTGAAAGAAATCAGTTCACTCTTGGTCATTTTTTTAATGTAAAATTTTTGATTACTAATGAAAATAAATGATAAATTGTGCCTTGTATATACAGTATATCAATGACAACTAATAAATTCTGATTTAGTTGTGTGTCTGTTTCATTTTGATTTGGTAACATTTTAAAACAGATCTTTATGCATAATTACATGTTTGTTTTTTGTGAATTAGGGTTTTTGGAGATGCCCTGAAAATACATGTTTCCAGATATGCAGCAGTCCTGAGTTGCCTTTTTCCTATAATTCAGTTTCAAAAATGTATGTGTAATCTATAATTAGATGTGCATGTGTCATCTAGAACTGTTAGCCATGAAATCTGGCTCGTCTAATGTTTGAACCTATGTAACAATGACAGTGAAGGGGATACTTTTGTTCTGTGAATAATGTTTGTCTGAATGCCAAAAACATGCGGGAATATATGTTTTGTCACTTACCATTTATGTTATTCTACGGCAATAACTTTGTTTTGACCATAGAAAAAAATAATACAAAAACTAAATGGCTGGGTAACATCTTTCTTAATACCAATAAATAAACAATAAAATCACAAACATTGATGTGAAAATTAGCCTGTTGGGCATGTAAAATTTGTCTACATATTAAATAACTTGCCATGTAAGTTTTCAAATAAATACATTAAAATTTCCAGTGCTCTGGTTCTTTTCATTTTACCAATAAAGTCTTTATAGGTATTTTGTGAAGCTTTCCTTTTTAGGAAGAACATAACAAGCTTTTTTTAAAGGAAATCTGTTCCTTGTTTTATTCCAGGCTTTGAACTTTGGAATGACGTAGTGGATTATCTAAAATGAACAGATTGACATTTATTGTTTTTATTTGAAAAATAGTCAAAGACTGTGCATTTTTAGCACTTAAAAGAATGAGTCAGAAGATCTGCAATTAGCTGTTAAAAAATTCTTTCTGTTCATTTTATTTAGGTTTTTTAAGCATTAATAAACAGGTTAAAATTCTGTCAACATCTGAAAAATATGGACAAAAGGAACATGATAAGGTTACGATCTTGGTGCATGAGAACATCTGTAAAAAGGAAATGTAAATTTCTCCAAAACCATGGAAGCAAATCGTTACCATATTTCAAATGAAAAAGCATTTTCAGAAATGCTTTTTCATTTTAAGAATGTGGCTGCATTGTTTGACTCATAAATGAAATTAGTAATCAATAATCCTATTTGCATTTTAATTTTCTTCTTCAAGACTGCTCATTCTTTCACTTAATTAAAATGAAAAAGAAAAAGACATTTGAGATTTATTTTTCAAAATGTACCCCAGCAAATAGATACCAAAATTCAATTTGAAATGTAAAATTTGAAAATGAAAAAGCATTCCCAGAAATGCTTTTTCATTTTCAAATTTTACATTTTACATTTTAATTAAGTGAAAGAATGAGCAGTCTTGAATAAGAAAATTAAAATCCAAATAGGATTATTGATTACTAATTTCATTTATGAGTCAAACAATGCAGCCACATTCTTAAAATGAAATAGCATTTCTGAAAATGCTTTTTCATTTGAAATATGGTAACGATTTGCTTCCATACTAAACAACCATATTATTATACAGATTCTTAAATTTCACAGTATGATGAAAGCCCGACCTCCAGTGGTAAAATGGGTGCAGTACAAGCTTCATGTTGACGTCTCTGAATGCCGCCCTAAGAAGAAAACATGGACAGACCTGCCCTCTTGTTTTGTTTACTTATCACGCAAAATGTATTGAGGATGCACCCTTTGAAAAGCCATGACTTAATTACGAGGATTTCAAAGTGTGTCCTGGAGGTCTAGTCGGCCCTCTCAATGATTTTTAGTGGCCTGTGACCACAATTCAAGAATTCGGCCCTCCAGCACATGGCATCCAAATGGAAACCTTTAATAATAGAGCATTGACACTGACAAATTAAAATATTCTTAACATTAAAAAAAAGGAATATTTGTCCCATTTTACCCACATTTTATACTTTTATTTTAATTTCACACTAAATTGGACTACAAATATCCAGCAGCTCTTGATCAAAAGCAGACTTTGGCACAGCCATTCATTACACCTGGCTTTATACAGCAAGCCCTTTAGAAAATAGACGGACCCATGTTCTGTACTTGTTGGCAACGGCCAATTTGCGGGGGGTTAGGGGGCTTATGACCCCCCACCAAAAATCTGATTGAGTCAATATAACTTCCCCCAATAAAATAATATCACTCCAATTTACAAATATATCTTGCATGAATAACTTGTTGATTTTCTTTTATTTTCATTTGCCAGCAAAATAACATCATCATCTGGTAATGTAACCCTCCTCCTCCTCCAAAAGACTTGGTATCACCCAACCCGCTTTCTCCACCAAGCATTCACTGTTTGATGTACTTTTGATTCAGTCACTGGAGAGAGTGGTAGTACTCTCAAAAAGCGGACAGACAACGATTTTTCACTGTCGGTTGACAACTACACCTTGTAAAAAGAACAAAAATCAAAATGAGGTAAATATACATGTATTGTTAAGTTAGTTTTCTCTATGCCGTTCACACACGCCTGTACACACAGACACACTTCATGGCGGTGCATGCAGACTAGTTCCATAATACAGTGGTACCCAGGTGCTTTGTTAGACCTATCACCTGGATCTCTGGGGCTGAAGCTCCAGATGTTTTCAGAACAGCCCCGAATCTCATGAAAGAAGTCATTTAGGGGTTTATGTCTGTTCAAAAGATGCATTAAGCCCCAAAATGACAGACTTCACTTTTTAAATAAAAAACAATCAGATCTGTTTCTATTGTGTTCCATATAATCACTGCCTGCTCCAGCCTGACAATGAATCTAAGGGAAAAGAAGACAAAAAGTGGGTATTTGCACATATGACTGCGCAACTACGTGCACAAGCTCAGGCAGACTGGCAATTTGTCCATTCTGGAGAAGTCCAGAACGGCTGTTCAGTCCAGGACCATTGGCCTGCCTCATGAATCACCCGAAAAATTACACAAAGCACATCAAACAGTGCAACAACATGGGAGACCGCTGCATTCAGAGCAGCCGCGGAGCCAACCAGAGAGTGGGAGCCTGGTGGGTGTGTTCGACCAGGAACAGGTGGAAGAAGAGCTGCTTGACCCAGACTGAAGTTAGCGTTAAACCTGAGAGCTGGCTCAGAATGCTGATTGTAAGCTAGCACTAATTACTTATTCAGCCAGCAAGACACAAGGTGGAGGTTCACTAATGAGCATCATCAGGTTCCTTATGAGAGACTTTAACCTGAGCTACAGGTAAAGTTAAATGGCCTGGCCGTAATAGAAAACAGTACGAACCCTCTCTGCAGGCTTCTGGCTGGATCTGCATCATGTTGTCAAAAATATCCGATCTTTAGTCAAAATCAAAGCATTTAATCTTAAAGTTACTAAACACATTAAAAGGTTTTTCAGATCATCACATTGCATCTCATCACTGCAGCTAGTCCTATAGTCCAGTTCAACTTGTAGACAGAAACATGTGTTGCTAAATAAACCAGGAAAATATCTCCTGGTGCCAGTAAGACATAGTAGAAATAGGAAAGCAAGCCTCCCTCTCTCATTTGTTCTGATCCTAAACATACATCTCTGGGTTGTTCAAAGGTGCAGAATTAATAAGAAATAAATCATAGCAATTAATCACAGGTGGACCATTAATTAGTTGTTTTATTTTTCTGAATAATGCATGTAATATAAAATATTATATAAAATTATATAAACTAAACTCATCAAACAAGAATACAGTTTTACTCAATGTAATAATACATACCACTTTATGTGTACATTTATTAATAACTGTAATATTAGTACTGATAAGACAAAAGGTGAGAGTCGAAGAAAAGTCCAGGATGATGTGTTTTTAGGGGGTTACCATTCCATTAAAATTGAAGAAAATCAATTTTCTAGCTGTTTTCTTTTTATAAATGTAAGAAATTATGGCAATGGAGTTTCAGACGTGGGAGAGAGAGTGAGAGAGATTAAAATTTAAAAAGTCATTCACATAGATGAGAAAAGAAGCACATTTATTTGAGCCACAGTAAACATAGTTTATCTGACTTTAAGAACGACTTCAGTCTGATGGACTGAGCAGAACGTTTTTTTTTTCTAAATATCACAAAATGTGTCATTATCGGCTTCAGCCAAATGTTTTTTGCATCAGTTACAAGCTGTTAATCTTCATCCTTCACTTAAACTACTAACAGAAAATCAAAATCAAGTCAATTTTTTGTGAAACGTCTGAAACACCACAATGCAGCATTCATGAATATGACTGTTAAATATTTGGTTCTGTGTTAGAATAAAGATGAAGTAAAAGTAAGCCTTTTATTAATTGCTGAACTGATGTGGAGAAGAAAAACTGTAGAGTAAATACAAAGAAAAAAGTTAAGTAAATCACAGTAAAAGCATTAGAATGAATTTCTAAAACAGGAACATGGAATTAGCTTGACTGCTTTTACAAAAGTAAATGATTCAATAAATAAACAACTAGGCAGAGAGCTTAACCCTCCCAATGCTAGACTCAAAGTTACGCCGTTGCTCATTGGTGAGCATAGGTTTGTTTTGTGTTTTCTTTCAAAACCTGAATAAAAAATAATTGGTCCCCAAAAGTTTGTAATTGTATGCTTTAACAAAAAAACACTGATAAGCGACTTTTTTAAATGATTTTGGTGTGCACTTTACCATCTGGGAATGAAATGTCAATGGTTTATTGGTGCCCCGAGGTTAAATAATTACCAAATTTAATAAGTCTACAGGTGATGGGTTAAGTTTTGCTTTTTTCTCCCTCCTATGTCCCTGCAGGTAAATAAGGAGTCTGAATAGTGTAGTTGTGAGATTACTTGTCGTTATTATAATTACTGCAAAATCTGGGACACAGTTGTGTTGTTTCTACAAAAGCGGTACACATCTGCTGACGTGTGAGAGCTGTGGTGCACATTTGGTGGAACGTTTCAACAAACAAGGCTTTTTATGTGTGTATGCTACAGTGTTAAGTCTGTAAGGGGATGTGGGAGCGTTATTTTCCTATGGCATCATGTCTTGCAATGCCTTTTAAACAAGAGGCTGATTAAAATGCAGTCCAAACAGTGGAGTTATTTTAAGATTGTAAACCTCTACTTTGAGCTGGGTCCCATTCGATACTTGGTAAAAAAAAAACTGAAACCATAAGTGGTAACTAAAAATATATGCATGTTTCTCTTTCTGTCGCCACTTCCCAATTGTTCATTTTAAATAAAACATTTATCTTCAAATTTGAACACAAAACAGTCTTATGTTTTCTTATGTTTATATAAATGTGTCTAGAATCAGGATGAAAGCTGATTAATAACAGTACAATAATGCAACATTTTTAATTTCCGACAGTTTAATATACTGTATGTCAAATATTGTGATCAGTATATTATATAATATTATATATAATGTTAATTTGATAAACAACAAATAAAAAACAATTCTTCATCACATTTTTGGAAAAGAAAAACAAAGACAACATTCCACTTTGTTACAAAATAAAAAATGACCATTGCTCTCATATCTTTGTTTAAGATCATAATTTTTTTGATTTACAAATCCAAATGCAGTAAAAATTAGGTATGTGAATGCGACAGCTAATATTATACAGAATTTACTGGGAGGATGGGCGCATACTTATAAGTTGCTTCTTTACACCATTCTTTGCTTACTTGTGTGCTTTTTTTGTTTACAACTACAACACTATTATAATTAGTGAAAGAATCTGTCACATAAATAGTCACACATATAACATACTATATATATATATATATATATATATATATATATATATATATATATATATATATATATATATGTAAGAGCACAACACAGACTGGCAAAGAGAAGGTCTGTGGGGTTATAAAGATGACTAAGGCCACATTAGTGAAATGCTAAATAATGTGAAGCCTAAAGCTAAGCCTTCTGCTGCAGTGTTCTACATGTCATCTTTGAAAGACTATGAGAGATGCAGTTTTTTTGGTCTGTATGTGAGCTCACAGCCAGTAGATCTTTCAGTTTCTACGTAAGCTTACAGGTCAGCAAAAGCTCAGAGTTTATTAATTTAATACTGTGGTTCTTTTTATTTTGAATAGCCTCTTAACAGCATTTATCACTTCTTCTGTCTTTAAAGCATATATGATGGGATTAAGCAGCGAGGGACATATGTGTGACAAGCTGGAATTGAAGATTCTCACATTAGGATTAATATCAGCAATTTTTACAATTACATTTGTGCCCAGATATGGTATGAAAAATAGGGCCACCAGAATCAGATGAGAAGTACAAGTTCGCATTGCTTTAAGTCGTTCTTCTCTGGATGCAGTCCTGCTCAGCGCTATAGAAATGCAAACATAGGTGGTACCTATCAGTACAAGAGGAATGCAGATGACCAAAGTAAAAGTAACATTTGCCATTACATGATTTAAAAAAGTGTCATTACAGGCTAGACGAAATGTTGGTCCATGATCACAGAAAAAACTTTGTATTACTATAGATCCACAGAAGGACAGGCGCTCAAGAAGACCAACCAAGACTGCAATGACCATCAACATAGATATCCATGAACACAGCAGAATCGTTACTATTGATTTCTGTGTGACAATAACATTGTATCTTAATGGAAAGCAAATTGCAATTAATCTGTCATATGCCATTGTGACAAGCGTCCATGACTGCATACTTCCAAAGAATAAAACAAAGAACATGTAACTTAGGCATGCCTCATAAACAATGTATCTCCTCTCAAACAGAAATGTGTCCAATAGTTTTGGGATGAGAGCAGTGCTCCCACACAGATCTGTCAGAGCCAAGTTGAACACTATAATGTATCTGGGAGTGTGAAGAGTCTTCACAAGGTAGATAACAGAAAGCAGAAAACCATTGCCAAGGACAGTCATGATGTACACAAAGATCAGAAAGATGTAATAATACTTAACATGAGGGATATTGTAAAACCCACTGAGATAAAACTTTACAGGACGAACACGTGTGGAGTTCGATATGATGGTAAACTGACTCTCTTTGTACATCACTATTATCTTTTTTGACAGGCTATAAAAAGAGAACAGAATAATTTTTTAAACTACAAAAAGAACAGAATAAAGACAGGCACTGTTCATTGAAAGAAGATGTATCCTCTCGACACTCTAGAGAACAGCAAATATTTGCTGCTTGCCAGTGAACTGTTCCCACTTATATATGTTGCCTAATGATCATGACTTGAATCCTGCCCTGTGTCACTGAGTGACATTATAATGGTTTATAATATGAGGTGGCGGAAGGTTCACTACAAGGATATTCAACGTTTTTGAAAAAAATAATTATGGTATTGTACAAACAAAGCACAATTATGTTAAAGCCAGAAAAATATAAATCTTGTGTAGCAAGATAAAGCAATCGTAATTTGAATTAATGTTCAGAACTAAATCAGTGTCAATCTGAAAATTATTAATCTCAAGGAAGATTTCCTTACCTCTTCACGAGGCATTATCTATTACATGAAGAGATATCGGTACATTTCTGTATACTTTCCAGAATTAGAATCTATTTAGAATCAATATTAAGATTAATCAACAGTTCAGGTAAAATGTAAAGAATAACGAAAGCTAATCATTAATGAAATAAAGATCTAAATGTATTGTAAAGAAAATAAAGTACTGCATTAAGTGTTTATTTTCTTCACTAAGAAATGTTCACATGTCGATGTATAATTTCTTTTCTTTCATCCCTGCTAAGCAATGTCATTTAAATAAACATAATTCCACATTGGACTGTCCTATTATTGGATAATTTGTATTGGTTCCCTTGTTCCTTTATTTGTACAAGGAGTCTGTTAATTGAAATATGTTGAACTTGGAGTTGAATAGTTTCTGTTAATAAATCCTTATATTTTAAAGAGAATATGTAATTTATTCCATATGTGTGCAGAGTTTGCTGTTCAATAATGTCAGTGCTCGAATCACCCATTCATCTATTGTTCTACCACCAACATATTGGGCTGATATTACCAGGACAAAACTTGACAGACTGCATTTTTATTTAATTAAATATTAAGTGACATAAGCATCCTGATTGCACAACAGATACTTCCTGAAGCATAACAAGGCCTGCGTAAACTTATTTGAACAATGAGACTATTTGTATTCATTAAACGTTTTTTGAGACCACTTACCAATCTCACTGAATAACTCAGAGAGTGTCCCAATATTATCAGATGGACAGAAGAGATGTATTCAAAGTCCTAGAACAGTTCTCTCTGCCAGTACCAGAACTACAAAAGCAGAAGGAAACAGACCACCTTACTTAGTCGAAATCAAATTATTTCACCACTCCAGGAACCAGCTGGGTCTCTGCGGGTGTACAGTTCCAGTTTCCCTGTGTCTTAGCTTGCCTAAAGGTGAAATAAGTTCACAACAGCTCCTTAAACTGACTGGTAAGTGACACGAAAGCGGGCAGGCCGGTAGCTTGAGAACAGTTGTTGGACAGCTGAGTGGCTTCAATTTTTTGAATAACACTTTTACTGGATTATTATTATGACAAATGTGTACACTTGCAAATAACATGTTAAGCATAAGTTGAAGGATTCTTCACAGCACAATAAGATAAGGTAAGGTAAGGTACGTTTATTTATATAGCGCTTTTCAGCAACGAGACACTCAAAGCGCTGTTCATGCAATTACAATACAATCACAAAGAAAATAAACACAGACACAGACACAAAAACAAGTCAAATGATACAATCAAACAAGAGAGGTAATTTAAAAAAATAAAATAAAATAAAGAGGATAGAATGATGGATTAGAAAATGACAGGAAAGTTTGACTGAAAACGTAACTAATTATGCTTAGATGGCACAGTCAAAGGCCACTCTAAACAAATACGTTTTTAATCTTGATTTAAAACAACTTAGGGTTTCGGCGCTTTTACTGTTTTTGGCAGTTTATTCCAGATTAGTGGAGCATAAGAACTAAAAGCTGCTTCTCCATGTTTGGTTCTGGTTCTGGGTATGCAGAGTAGATTTGAGCCAGAAGACCTGAGAGGTCTGAGTGGTTGATACACTGACAACAAGTCTGTAATGTATTTTGGTGCTAAGCCATTCAGTGATTTATAGACTAACAGAAGTATTTTAAACTCTATTCTCTAAGCTACAGGGAGCCACTGTAGGGACTTTAGAACCGGGGTGATGTGCTCCACTTTCTTAGTTCTAGTGAGGATGCGGGCAGCAGCGTTCTGGATCAACTGCAGCTGTCTGATCGACTTTTTAGGCAGACCTGTGAAGGCACCGTTGCAGTAATCAATTCTACTAAATATGAAGGCATGAATTAGTTTTTCAAGGTCCTGCTGAGACATTAGTCCCTTAATCCTGAAGATGTTTTTTGGGTGATAGAAGGCCAACCTTGTTACTGTCTTTATGTGCCTCTGAAGGTTCAGGTCTGAGTCCATCACTACACCCAGGTTTCGAGCCTGATTGGTGGTTTCTAGCTGTATTAACTGAAGCTGTGTGCTAACTTTTAAACGCTCTTCCTTTGGTCCAAAGATTATTACTTCAATTTTGTTTTGATTCAGCTGAAGAAAATTTTGGCCCATCCATGTATTGATTTCTTCTAAGAATTTACCCAGCGCTTGAATGGGTTCATAGTCACTTGGTGACATCGTAACGTATAGCTGTGTGTCGTCTGCATAGTTATGATAACTTACGTTGCTGTTTATGAAAATCTGAGTTAGGGGGAGCAGGTAGATATTGAATAGGAGGGGCCCTAAGATGGACCCTTGGGGAACACCACATGTGATATTTGTGCTCTCTGATGTAAAGTTACCAATTGACACAAAAAAGTCCTTGTCCTTCAAGTAGGATTTAAACCAGTTGAGTGCTGTACCAGAAAGGCCGACCCAGCTTTCCAGGCACCCTAATAAAATGGAGTGATCAACAGTGTCAAATGCTGCACTAAGGTCCAATAATACCAGCACTGTGGTTCTTCCACAGTCTGCATTTATGGTAATGTGTGGGTATTGTGTGTATGCTGCAGAGTTAAATCTTTAGGAAGGCGATGTAGGAGCGTCCTTTTTCTATGGCATCATGTCTTGCAACGCCTTTTAAACGAGAGTCTGAATAAAATACAATCCAAACAGTGGAGTTGTTTTAAGACCGTTAACGTCTACTTTGATCTTGGCCCCATTTCCCTTCTTGTAGAAAAATAAAAACCGAAATTATAAGTGGTCACTGAAACCATATGCATGTTGCTATTTTTTGAGGACAGATGACAGTATAACGTAACGTTTTTAATTCCTGACAGTTTAATATATTACATATATAAAATAGTCATCAATATACTTTGATAAAGAGCAGAGAAAGAGCAGTACCTCATCAAATAAAAAATAAAAAAACCTTCATAGACTCAAAGACAACATTCCACTTTTTAATTTCTTTGATTACGACCATAATTTTACTGGATTATTATTATGACAAATGTGTACACTTGCAAATAACATGTTAAGCATAAGTTGAAGGATTCTTCTCAGCACAACTGGAGAACTAAACAGTCTAGAAGGAAGTTTACCCAAAAACAAAAAGACAGGATGCAGAGAACGATGCAAACAAAACAACCACTGATACATTTGAATCTTGAAAGATTGATCAGTCCTTTCTGGCTCGGTCGGTCAAGATTTTCCTAATAAACTCTAATGGTTTTTATTAGTCTGCAAACTCTGCCCCATAGGAGCACGCACTTCCCCATGAAGAGTAACCACCTGGGACTGATTAACCAGTCAGAAGCAACTGATTAACAACCTCATGACTGAGTATTAATCATTAAAAAGAGCAGACTTCATCAAATAAAAAAAACCTTCATAGACTCAAAGACAACATTTTACCTTGGTATTCAATGTAAGAATTGACATAGCAGAGTGAAAATTAAATATGTGAATTTGGCAGGTAATCTTTTACAGAATTTACTGGGAGGATGTGGGCATACCTATGAAATTTTCTGCTTTACAAATAACACACTATCTGTGAGGTTATAAAGATGAGTAAGACCATATTAGTGAAATTCTAAATAATGGGAAGCCTAAAATTAAGCATTCTGCCACAGAGTTCTACATGTCCTCTTTGAAAAACAATGATAGATGAAGTATTTTTGGTCACAGCCCAGGATAAATATGTGAGCCCACAAGAAGAATTGAGCTGACAGCCAACAGATCTTGACTTTTAATGTAGGCTTACAAGTCAGTAAAAGTACGTTTATCAATTTGATATCATGCCTCTTTTTTTTTTTAATAGCCTCTTAACCGCATTTATCACTTCCTCTGTCTTTAAAGAGTATATAATGGGATTAAGCAGAGTGGGACAAATGTGTGACAAGCTTGAATTGAGGATTCTCACATTAGGATTAATATTAGTAATTTTTACAATTATATTTGTGCCCAGATATGGTATGACAGATAGTGCCACCAGAATCAGATGAGAAGTACAAGTTCGCATTGCTTTAAGTCGTTCTTCTCTGGATGCAGTCCTGCTCAGCGCTATAGAAATGCAAACATAGGTGGCACCTATCAGTACAAGAGGAATGCAGATGACCAAAGTAAAAGTAACATTTGCCATTACAGTATTTAGAAAAGTGTCATTACAGGCTAGACGAAATGTTGGTCCATGATCACAGAAAAAACTTTGTATTACTATAGATCCACAGAAGGACAGGCGCTCAAGAAGACCAACCAAGACTGCAATTACCATCAACATAGATATCCATGAACACAGCAGAATCGTGACTATTGATTTCTTTGTGACAATAACATTGTATCTTAATGGAAAACAAATTGCAATTAATCTGTCATATGCCATTGTGACAAGCGTCCATGACTGCATACTTCCAAAGAATAAAACAAAGAACATGTAACTTAGGCATGCCTCATAAACAATGTATCTCCTCTCAAACAAAAATGTGTCCAATAGTTTTGGGATGAGAGCAGTGCTCCCACACAGATCTGTCAGAGCCAAGTTGAACACTATAATGTATCTGGGAGTGTGGAGAGTCTTCACCAGGTAGATAACAGAAAGCAGAAAACCATTGCCAAGGACAGTCATGATGTACACAAAGCACAGAAAGATGTAATAATACTTAACATGAGGGATATTGTAAAACCCACTGAGATAAAACTTTACAGGACGAACACGTGTGGAGTTCAATATGATGGTAAACTGACTCTCTTTGTACATCACTATTATCTTTTTTGACAGGCTATAAAAAGAAAACAGAATAATTTTTTAAACTACAAAAAGAACAGATTAAAGACAGGCACTGTTCATTGAAAGAAGATGTATCCTCTCGACACTCTAGAGAACAGCAAATATTTGCTGCTTGCCAGTGAACTGTTCCCACTTATATATGTTGCCTAATGATCATGACTTGAATCCTGCCCTGTGTCACTGAGTGACATTATAATGGTTTATAATATGAGGTGGCGGAAAGTTCACTACAAGGATATTCAATGTTTTTGAAAAAAATAATTATGGTATTGTACAAACAAAGCACAATTATGTTAAAGCCAGAAAAATATAAATCTTGTGTAGCAAGATAAAGCAATCGTAATTTGAATTAATGTTCAGAACTAAATCAGTGTCAATCTGAAAATCATTAATGTCAAGGAAGATTTATTTACCTCTTCACGAGGCATTATCTATTACATGAAGAGATATTGGTACATTTCTGTATACTTTCCAGAATTAGAATCTATTTAGAATCAATATTAAGATTAATCAACACTTCAGGTAAAATGTAAAGAATAACGAAAGCTAATCATTAATGAAATAAAGATCTAAATGTATTGTAAAGAAAATAAAGTACTGCATTAAGTGTTTATTTTCTTCACTAAGAAATGTTCACATGTCGATGTATAATTTATTTTCTTTCATCCCTGCTAAGCAATGTCATTTAAATAAACATAATTCCACATTGGACTGTCCTATTATTGGATAATTTGTATTGGTTCCCTTGTTCCTTTATTTGTACAAGGAGTCTGTTAATTGAAATATGTTGAACTTGGAGTTGAATAGTTTCTGTTAATAAATCCTTATATTTTAAAGAGAATATGTAATTTATTCCATATGTGTGCAGAGTTTGCTGTTCAATAATGTCAGTGCTCGAATCACCCATTCATCTATTGTTCTACCACCACCATATTGGGCTGATATTACCAGGACAAAACTTGACAGACTGCATTTTTATTTAATTAAATATTAAGTGACATAAGCATCCTGATTGCACAACAGATACTTCCTGAAGCATAACAAGGCCTGCGTAAACTTATTTGAACAATGAGACTATTTGTATTCATTAAAAGTTTTCCGAGACCACTTACCAATCTCACTGAATGACTCAGAGAGTGTCCCAATATTATCAGATGGACAGAAGAGATGTATTCAAAGTCCTAGGACAGTTCTCTCTGCCAGTACCAGAACTACAGAAGCAGAAGGAAACAGACCACCTTACTTAGTCGAAATCAAATTATTTCACCACTCCAGGAACCAGCTGGGTCTCTGCGGGTGTACTGTTCCAGTTTCCCTGTGTCTTAGCTTGCCTAAAGGTGAAATAAGTTCACAACAGCTCCTTAAACTGACTGGTAAGTGACACGAAAGCGGGCAGGCCGGTAGCTTGAGAACAGTTGTTGGACAGCTGAGTGGCTTCAATTTTTTGAATAACACTTTTACTGGATTATTATTATGACAAATGTGTACACTTGCAAATAACATGTTAAGCATAAGTTGAAGGATTCTTCACAGCACAATAAGATAAGGTAAGGTAAGGTACGTTTATTTATATAGCGCTTTTCAGCAACGAGACACTCAAAGCGCTGTTCATGCAATTACAATACAATCACAAAGAAAATAAACACAGACACAGACACAAAAACAAGTCAAATGATACAATCAAACAAGAGAGGTAATTTTAAAAAATAAAATAAAATAAAGAGGATAGAATGATGGATAAGAAAATGAAAGGAAAATTGGACTGAAAACGTAACTAATTATGCTTAGATGTCACAGTCAAAGGCCACTCTAAACAAATAAGTTTTTAATCTTGATTTAAAGCAACTTAGGGTTTTGGCGCTTTTACTGTTTTCTGGGAGTCTATTCCAAATTAGTGGAGCATAAGAACTAAAAGCTGCTTCTCCATGTTTAGTTCTGGTTCTGGGTGTGCCGAGTAGATTTAAACCAGAAGACCTGAGAGCTCTGGGTGGTTGATACACTGACAACAAGTCTGTAATGTATTTTGGTGCTAAGCCATTCAGTGATTTATAGACTAACAGAAGTATTTTAAACTCTATTCTCTAAGCTACAGGGAGCCACTGTAGGGACTTTAGAACCGGGGTGATGTGCTCCACTTTCTTAGTTCTAGTGAGGACGCGGGCAGCAGCGTTCTGGATCAACTGCAGCTGTCTGATCGACTTTTTAGGCAGACCTGTGAAGGCACCGTTGCAGTAATCAATTCTACTAAATATGAAGGCATGAATTAGTTTTTCAAGGTCCTGCTGAGACATTAGTCCCTTAATCCTGAAGATGTTTTTTGGGTGATAGAAGGCCAACCTTGTTACTGTCTTTATGTGCCTCTGAAGGTTCAGGTCTGAGTCCATCACTACACCTAGGTTTTGAGCCTGATTGGTGGTTTCTAGCTGTATTAACTGAAGCTGTGTGCTAACTTTTAAACGCTCTTCCTTTGGTCCAAAGATTATTACTTCAATTTTGTTTTGATTCAGCTGAAGAACATTTTGGCCCATCCATGCATTGATTTCTTCTAAGCATTTACCCAGTGCTTGAATGGGTTCATAGTCACTTGGTGACATCGTAACGTATAGCTGTGTGTCGTCTGCATAGTTATGACAACTTACGTTGCTGTTTATGAAAATCTGAGTTAGGGGGAGCAGGTAGATATTGAATAGGAGGGGCCCTAAGATGGACCCTTGGGGAACACCACATGTGATATTTGTGCTCTCTGATGTAAAGTTACCAATTGACACAAAAAAGTCCTTGTCCTTCAAGTAGGATTTAAACCAGTTGAGTGCTGTACCAGAAAGGCCGACCCAGCTTTCCAGGCACCCTAATAAAATGGAGTGATCAACAGTGTCAAATGCTGCACTAAGGTCCAATAATACCAGCACTGTGGTTCTTCCACAGTCTGCATTTATGGTAATGTGTGGGTATTGTGTGTATGCTGCAGAATTAAATCTTTAGGAAGGCGATGTAGGAGCGTCATTTTTCTATGGCATCATGTCTTGCAACGCCTTTTAAACGAGAGTCTGAATAAAATACAATCCAAATAGTGGAGTTGTTTTAAGACCGTTAACGTCTACTTTGATCTTGGCCCCATTTCCCTTCTTGTAGAAAAATAAAAACCGAAATTATAAGTGGTCACTGAAACCATATGCATGTTGCTATTTTTTGAGGACAGATGACAGTATAACGTAACGTTTTTAATTCCTGACAGTTTAATATATTACATATATAAAATAGTCATCAATATCCTTTGATAAAGAGCAGATAAAGAGCAGTACCTCATCAAATAAAAAATAAAAAAACCTTCATAGACTCAAAGACAACATTCCACTTTTTAATTTCTTTGATTACGACCATAATTTTACTGGATTATTATTATGACAAATGTGTACACTTGCAAATAACATGTTAAGCATAAGTTGAAGGATTCTTCTCAGCACAACTGGAGAACTAAACACAGTCTAGGAGGAAGTTTACCCAAAAACAAAAAGACAGGATGCAGAGAACGATGCAAACAAAACAACCACTGATACATTTGAATCTTGAAAGATTGATCAGTCCTTTCTGGCTCGGTCGGTCAAGATTTTCCTAATAAACTCTAATGGTTGGTATTAGTCTGCAAACTCTGCCCCATAGGAGCACGCACTTCCCTGTGAAGAGTAACCACCTGGGACTGATTAACCAGTCAGAAGCAACTGATTAACAACCTCATGACTGAGTATTAATCATTAAAAAGAGCAGATTTCATCAAATAAAAAAAACCTTCATAGACTCAAAGACAACATTTTACCTTGGTATTCAATGTAAGAATTGACATAGCAGAGTGAAAATTAAATATGTGAATTTGGCAGGTAATCTTTTACAGAATTTACTGGGAGGATGTGGGCATACCTATGAAATGTTCTGCTTTACAAATAACACACTATCTGCGAGGTTATAAAGATGAGTAAGACCAAATTAGTGAAATTCTAAATAATGGGAAGCCTAAAATTAAGCATTCTGCCACAGAGTTCTACATGTCCTCTTTGAAAAACAATGATAGATGAAGTATTTTTGGTCACAGTCCAGGATAAATATGTGAGCCCACAAGAAGAATTGAGCTGACAGCCAACAGATCTTGACTTTTAATGTAGGCTTACAAGTCGGTAAAAGTACGTTTATCAATTTGATATCATGCCTCTTTTTTTTTTTAATAGCCTCTTAACCGCGTTTATCACTTCCTCTGTCTTTAAAGAGTATATAATGGGATTAAGCAGAGTGGGACATATGTGTGACAAGCTTGAATTGAGGATTCTCACATTAGGATTAATATTAGTAATGTTTACAATTATATTTGTGCCCAGATATGGTATGAAAGATAGTGCCACCAGAATCAGATGAGAAGTACAAGTTTGCATTGCTTTAAGTCGTTCTTCTCTGGATGCAGTCCTGCTCAGCGCTATAGAAATGCAAACATAGGTGGCACCTATCAGTACAAGAGGAATGCAGATGACCAAAGTAAAAGTAACATTTGCCATTACAGTATTTAGAAAAGTGTCATTACAGGCTAGACGAAATGTTGGTCCATGATCACAGAAAAAACTTTGTATTACTATAGATCCACAGAAGGACAGGCGCTCAAGAAGACCAACCAAGACTGCAATTACCATCAACATAGAAATCCATGAACACAGCAGAATCGTGACTATGGATTTCTTTGTGACAATAACATTGTATCTTAATGGAAAGCAAATTGCAATTAATCTGTCATATGCCATTGTGACAAGCGTCCATGACTGCATACTTCCAAAGAATAAAACAAAGAACATGTAACTTAGGCATGCCTCATAAACAATGTATCTCCTCTCAAACAGAAATGTGTCCAATAGTTTTGGGATGAGAGCAGTGCTCCCACACAGATCTGTCAGAGCCAAGTTGAACACTATAATGTATCTGGGAGTGTGAAGAGTCTTCACAAGGTAGATAACAGAAAGCAGAAAACCATTGCCAAGGACAGTCATGATGTACACAAAGCACAAAAAGATGTAATAATACTTAACATGAGGGATATCGTAAAACCCACTGAGATAAAACTTTACAGGACGAACACGTGTGGAGTTCAATATGTTGGTAAACTGACTCTCTTTGTACATCACTATTATCTTTTTTGACAGGCTATAAAAAGAAAACAGAATAATTTTTTAAACTACAAAAAGAACAGAATTAAGACAGGCACTGTTCATTGAAAGAAGATGTATCCTCTCGACACTCTAGAGAACAGCAAATATTTGCTGCTTGCCAGTGAACTGTTCCCACTTATATATTTTGCCTAATGATCATGACTTGAATCCTGCCCTGTGTCACTGAGTGACATTATAATGGTTTATAATATGAGGTGGCGGAAAGTTCACTACAAGGACATTCAACGTTGTTGAAAAAAATAATTATGGTATTGTACAAACAAAGCACAATTATGTTAAACCCAGAAAAATATAAATCTTGTGTAGCAAGATAAAGCAATCGTAATTTGAATTAATGTTCAGAACTAAATTAGCATCAATCTAAAAATCATTAATGTCAAGGAAGATTTCTTTACCTCTTCACGCGGCATTATCTATTACATTAAACAAAAACAGTTGTTGGACAGCTGAGTGGCTTCAATTTTTTGAATAACACTTTTACTGGATTATTATTACGACAAATGTGTACACTTGCAAATAACATGTTAAGCATAAGTTGAAGGATTCTTCACAGCACAATAAGATAAGGTAAGGTAAGGTACGTTTATTTATATAGCGCTTTTCAGCAACGAGACACTCAAAGCGCTGTTCATGCAATTACAATACAATCACAAAGAAAATAAACACAGACACAGACACAAAAACAAGTCAAATGATACAATCAAACAAGAGAGGTAATTTAAAAAAATAAAATAAAATAAAGAGGATAGAATGATGGATAAGAAAATGAAAGGAAAATTGGACTGAAAACGTAACTAATTATGCTTAGATGTCACAGTCAAAGGCCACTCTAAACAAATACGTTTTTAATTTTGATTTAAAGCAACTTAGGGTTTTGGCGCTTTTACTGTTTTCTGGGAGTCTATTCCAAATTAGTGGAGCATAAGAACTAAAAGCTGCTTCTCCATGTTTAGTTCTGGTTCTGGGTGTGCAGAGTAGATTTAAACCAGAAGACCTGAGAGCTCTGGGTGGTTGATACACTGACAACAAGTCTGTAATGTATTTTGGTGCTAAGCCATTCAGTGATTTATAGACTAACAGAAGTATTTCAAACTCTATTCTCTAAGCTACAGGGAGCCACTGTAGGGACTTTAGAACCGGGGTGATGTGCTCCACTTTCTTAGTTCTAGTGAGGACGCGGGCAGCAGCGTTCTGGATCAACTGCAGCTGTCTGATCGACTTGTTAGGCAGACCTGTGAAGGCACCGTTGCAGTAATCAATTCTACTAAATATGAACGCATGAATTAGTTTTTCAAGTTCCTGCTGAGACATTAGTCCCTTAATCCTGAAGATGTTTTTTGGGTGATAGAAGGCCGACCTAGTTACTGTCTTTATGTGCCTCTGAAGGTTCAGGTCTGAGTCCATCACTACACCCAGGTTTCGAGCCTGACTGGTGGTTTCTAGCTGTATTAACTGAAGCTGTGTGCTAACTTTTAAACGCTCTTCCTTTGGTCCAAAGATTATTACTTCAGTTTTGTTTTGATTCAGCTGAAGAAAAGTTTGGCCCATCCATGTATTGATTTCTTCTAAGCATTTACCCAGCGCTTGAATGGGTTCATAGTCACTTGGTGACATCGTAACGTATAGCTGTGTGTCGTCTGCATAGTTATGACCCTTGGGGAACTCCACATGTGATTTTTGTGCTCTCTGATGTAAAGTTACCTACTGACACAAAAAAGTCCCTGTCCTTCAAGTAGGATTTAAACCAGTTGAATGCTGTACCTGACATCATTTTTGACACTGATCTGACCCACATGCAGAAAGAACACAAGTAGAAAGCATCAAACGGTGAAAAGAAGTTTATTATTTCTAAATCCTACACAGGGATGACAGGGATCTGGTCTCTCCAACTGTGCGAGAAAAAAGAACTGATAAGAAAACAGGACGGCAATGTATATATAAATATAAATATCATGAATATAAATAAATGCTCTTACTAGAGAGTGAACGGAATCCGCCAGGGGAGACGGGGTTTAGGAGAACTGAAGTAGAGCTCACAGCGAATTGTGCTTTCTGTGGAAAGCGAGCGGAAGGTGAAGCAGGAGTTACGTAGGAGGGTGGACAGGTCTGCAGGAGAAGTACGCTTGTCGTAATGTAGCACAGATCCAGTAAAAGGTGAAGATTGCTCAGTCCAGGAGTGTACGTAGAATTCCAGACAGGTAATCCAAAAGGCTCCAAGCGCTCGAGGAATAGTTAAGGGATCGATGGACATCAAGGTTACTGATACCTAAGGCGAAAACACAAATGTCAGAAAGGAACAGAGCAGATCAAAACCCAAAAACTGGCTCGAGATGATTACCACATAGGCTCAACACTCAGGCGACAAGTAGCAGGCAGCCACGGCTTAAGTAGCGTACACGGCGATCAGAAGATGGGAAACACCTGTCCACATTCCTCCTGTAGCTCGACACCCTCTGCTGGACGAATAAGGTTAGCAGCAAGCAGAAAACAGACAGGCTCCCAGAACCCGACATTACCCCCCCTTCAATGACCGCCGCCTGTTGGTCCAGAGGAAGTTGAAGGCAAGGAAGCACGAAAATCCGAGAAAAGAGAAGAATCACAAATGAAGGATCGAGGTACCCAAGAGCGATCCTCAGGACCGTAACCCTCCCAATCGATGAGGTACTGCCAACCACGACCTCGTCGACGGGAGTCCAGGATGCGTCTTACCTGATAGACAGGGCCACCCAAGTGATCCTGGGCGGGTGGTGGGGGTTCGGCAGGAGGGCACAAAGCACTGGTGAACACTGGCTTTACCTGAGAAACATGAAAAGTGGGGTGGATGCGAAAACTAGGAGGCCACCGAAGACGAACTGCAGTGGAACCGACTAAAGAGTCAATCACATAGGGTCCAATAAAACGAGGAGAAAGTTTCTTAGAAATAGATTTTAGAGGAATGTCACGCAGAAAACTTAGCAGAGTGGTACCAATGGATGACAAGAGAACGGGCAATGGTGGGAACAAAAATCTTGTCTTGTGGACCAGTGCCTGGATCAAGTTCCTCCCGCTGAGCGCGGGTAACAAAGTCCTCAATCTCCCACCTAAGAGAACCCACCGTCCAGCTAGAAGGCAGAATGGAGACCGGTTTAAGTTCAACCTCATCAGCAGAAAACTGACGGGACAGAGCATCAAGTTTAGTATTCTTAGACCCTGGGCGATAGGAAATAGCCAGATTAAAGCGGGAGAAAAATAAGGACCAGCGAGACTGACGGGGATTGAGTCGCTTAGCAGCTTGTAAGTAGGCCAGGTTCTTATGATCAGTCCACACAATGACAGGTAAACAGGCTCCCTCAAGCCAATGACGCCACTCCTCCAGAGCCAATTTAATGGCTAACAGTTCCTTGTCACCGACATCATAATTGCGTTCTGCATCACTTAGTCTGTGGGAAAAAAAAGCACAAGGATGCAATTTACCATCAGAAGCAGCAGACGGGGACAGAACAGCTCCAACCCCTAAGTCAGAAGCATCAACCTCCATGGTAAACTGTCTGGCAGTGTCAGGGTGGATAAGTATTGGTGCACGGGAAAACTTCATTTTTAGAGCTTGAAAAGCTGAATCTGCCTCCGAAGTCCAGGTGTAATGCAACTTAGTGGAGGTCAGAGCCGTCAGAGGTGCAGCGGTCTGGCTGTAGTTCTGTATAAACCTCCTGTAAAAATTAGCAAATCCCAGGAAGCGTTGAAGTTGTTTTCTTGTCTCGGGAATTGGCCACTCCAGGACTGCCTTGATCTTATCAGGATCAGAACGAACCTGTCCACCCTCTAAGATGAGACCCAGGAATGTAACAGAGGACTGATGAAACTCACATTTCTCAGCCTTAATAAATAATCGGTTCTCCAGCAGCCGCTGAAGGACTAGTCGAACATGATGATGGTGTTCTTCAAGGTTTCTGGAGTAGATCAGAATATCGTCGAGGTACACAAAAACAAAGATGTTAAAAAAATCTCTTAACACATCATTAATCAGCGACTGGAAGACTGCTGGGGCATTGCAAAGTCCAAAAGGCATGACTAAATACTCAAAATGACCCAAAGGAGTCTGAAAAGCTGTCTTCCACTCGTCCCTCTGACGGATTCTAACTAAATGATAAGCACTCCTAAGGTCAAGCTTAGTAAAAACAGTAGAACCCTGAACTGGTTCGAACGCAGAGGAAAGTAAAGGAAGTGGGTACCTATTCTTAACTGTAATCTGGTTCAAGCCCCGATAATCAATACAGGGACGAAGGGAACCATTCTTCTTTCCAACAAAAAAAAAAACCTGCACCCACTGGGGAGGAAGAGGGACGAATAATACCAGCAGCTAGGGAGTCATTAATGTAATCCTCCAAGACCTGTCGTTCAGGTCCAGAGATAGGATACAACCTACTGGTGGGTAGAGGAGCCCCAGGAAGAAGGTCAATGGCACAGTCATAGGGCCTATGGAGGGGTAGAGAGAGAGCGTTACTCTTGCTGAAGGCTAGTCCTAAATCATGGTATACTGTAGGAACCCCGGAAAGGTCGGGACAGTCATCACTAAGAGGACTAGGCACAATGGAGTTCCTAACAGGTAAGGCCGACTGAAGACAATTGGAATGACAATAATTAGACCAGGCCTCAATGCGGAGTTCGGACCAGTTTAAATGAGGGTTGTGTTTATGCAGCCAAGGAAAACCCAGAACTAAAGAAGACTGAGAAACCGGAAATACATAAAAAGAAATCATTTCCCTATGATTTCCAGAGAGAACCAGTTCAATCGGTATGGTCTTGTGAGTAACTCTATGCAGCCTCCGTCCATCTAAGGCAGAAACTAATCGTGGCGTATCAAGAAGTACAATCTCAATCGGGGCCAGTTCTACCAACTTGCTATCGATAAAATTCTGCTCACAGCCAGAATCAACGAGTGCTAAAAGATTCCTAGTCTGCTGACTACCAATCAAGGTGGCTGGTAGGGAAAATCTAGGGGCTTCAAAATCATTAAACTGGTCCGTTAGCTCCCCCGAAAAAACTAGCGGACCCTGTCTTTTGGCCGGGTAGGACAGGTTGGACAAGCTGCAATAAGGTGATTGGATGAACCACAGTAAAAACACTGGTTCCCCTGTCTACGACGTTGTCTCTCCTCAGGGGTAAGGCGAGTGCGACCTATCAACATGGGTTCAGGTTCAGGCAGAACTACTTGAGGAAGAGACCTAGCGTTGGGTGGTGATCTTGCAGAAAAAGAAGAACGAGCCCGGAAATGCTCAGAATGGGCTCTCCTTCTCTCACGCATACAACTGTCAATCCGTGTAGCTAACAAAATTAGCTCATTAAGGGTCTTAGGTTCATCAATCAAGGTGAATTCATCCTTCAGTGGCTCATCTAGGGACTGGAAAAAAGCTGTTCTAAGAGCACTATCATTCCAGCCAGAAGCAGCTGCAAGAGTACGAAATTCTAGGGCTAAATCAGAGACTGGTCTATTTCTCTGATTCAAGGCCCACAACTGGCGAGAGACGCTAGTCTGGTCGGTCTCAGAGGAGAAAGCCAGCTTAAACTCAAGAATGAAGTCATCAAAAGAGCAATCAAACTGATTACAGTCAGAAAAACGAGCCTCAGCCCAACGTAAGGCCCTCCCTGTAAGTAATCCCAGTATAAAAGAAATCTTAGCATCATCATGGGGAAAACTAGCAGGAGAGCGGTTAAAGACGAGAGTACATTGTAACAAAAACCCCTTACAATGATCAATGTCACCGGAGAACTTCTCCGGAACAGGGGAAGTGACGTCGCGTGAGTGTGAAAGACGTTGAGAAGTAGAAGCTGCTACAGCGCCCTCAGAGGAACCGGAGGTCTGAGGACTTAAAGAATGCTGGAGTAGCGAGACAATATGATCTAGCTGCTGATTATTCCGTTGGATCTGTTCAGAAAGACAACAAAGAGCAGAGTCATGAGAGTGAATCTGGTGAGAGTGTTCAGATAGAGTTCTACTGAGACTCTCTGCTGGGTCTGTCTGGCCTGAGTGTTCTGACATCATTTTTGACACTGATCTGACCCACATGCAGAAAGAACACAAGTAGAGAGCATCAAACGGTGAAAAGAAGTTTATTATTTCTAAATTCTACACAGGGATGACAGGGATCTGGTCTCTCCAACTGCGAGAAAAAAGAACTGATAAGAAAACAGGACGGCAATGTATATATAAATATAAATATCATGAATATAAATAAATGCTCTTACTAGAGAGTGAACGGAATCCGCCAGGGGAGACGGGGTTTAGGAGAACTGAAGTAGAGCTCACAGCGAAACGTGCTTTCTGTGGAAAGCGAGCGGAAGGTGAAGCAGGAGTTACGTAGGAGGGTGGACAGGTCTGCAGGAGAAGTACGCTTGTCGTAATGTAGCACAGATCCAGTAAAAGGTGAAGATTGCTCAGTCCAGGAGTGTACGTAGAATTCCAGACAGGTAATCCAAAAGGCTCCAAGCGCTCGAGGAATAGTTAAGGGATCGATGGACATCAAGGTTACTGATACCTAAGGCGAAAACACAAATGTCAGAAAGGAACAGAGCAGATCAAAATCCAAAAACTGGCTCGAGATGATTACCACATAGGCTCAACACTCAGGCGACGAGTAGCAGGCAGCCACGGCTTAAGTAGCGTACACGGCGATCAGAAGATGGGAAACACCTGTCCACATTCCTCCTGTAGCTCGACACCCTCTGCTGGACGAATAAGGTTAGCAGCAAGCAGAAAACAGACAGGCTCCCAGAACCCGACAGTACCAGAAAGGCCGACCCAGTTTTCCAGGCACTCTAATAAAATGGAATGATCAACAGTGTCAAATGCTGCACTAAGGTCCAATAATACCAGCACTGTGGTTCTTCCACAGTCTGCCTTTATACGGATGTCATTGAACACCTTGACAAGAGCAGTCTCTGTACTGTGGTGAGCAGGAAGCCTGACTGGAAGACATCGAAGCGGCTGGTCGTTGTTAGGAAGTTGCTTAACTGCTGAAGCATAGCTTTTTCAATAATCTTACTGATGAAGGGGAGGTTTGATATAGGCCTGTAGTTCTGTAGTAGCAGCTTGTCCAAGTTGCTCTTTTTCAATAGAGGTTTGATGATTGCTGTTTTCAGGGCCTGGGGGGAAATACCTGACAAAAGGGACGTGTTTATTATTTGTGTTAAATCAGATGTTATTACGGGCAAAGCTTAAGGAAAGCTGTGGGTAAAACATCGAGACAGCAGGAAGAAGAGCTTAGTTGCTGAACAATTTCTTCTACGTTTTTGTAGTTTATTTGGTGAAATTGGGAAATTTTGTCAAAATCAGTTCTAGTTGGAGACAACATTGGTACTGGAGTTGATGTGGATGTGCTGACTGCCTCTCTGATCTTTTGGATTTTTTCAGTAAAGAATTTAGCAAATTCATTGCAGGCCCTGGTAGAGTGGAGTTCAGATGCTACAGTTACAGGAGGGTTTGTTAACCTGTCGACGGTGGCAAATAATGCACGAGCATTGTTAATGTTTTTGCTGATGATCTCAGAAAAGAAAGATTCCCTTGCATTTTTCAGTTGTAGGTTATATCTGTATAGTCTCTCTTTATAGATAATATAGTAAACCTGGAGTCCAGTCTTTCGCCACCTGCGTTCAGCTTTTGGACACTCCTTTTTTTCACTTCTGACTGGTGGAGCACTTCTCCACGGAGACATTTTCTCCCCAGAAACGACTTTCACTTTAATTGGAGCAACTGAATCAACGATGTCCGAGATTTTAGAATGAAAGTTATCTACCAGCTCATCTACAGTGTTACAGAGCAAAGTGGAGGTAGAAGAGTAAATCTGGTAAAAGGTTTCAGCAGCACCGTCCTTAAAGATGCGTTTTCTTATCATGTCTCTTTGGCAAACTGAGTCATTGCAGATGATGCTTTCAAAAATAACAGAAACGTGGTTAGATAGGGCAACATCAGTTACAGACACCTTGGAAATGTTTAGACCCTTAGTGATGATCAAGCCCAAAATATGTCCCTGTTTGTGCGTTTGCTGTTTAACATGTTGAGTCAAACCAAAATTTCTAAGAGTGTCATATAGATGTATTGCACTTCTGTCTTCAGGATAGTCCATGTGAATGTTGAAGTCTCCCACAGTAATTAAACAGTCATAATCAACACATATCACATATAAAAGTTAATTAAAATCACTGATAAAGTTTGTTTTGGACTTAGGAGACCTGTAAATATTCAAGAACATGATTCGGACCAGGCTCTTTACCTGGAGAGCCAAATATTCAAAAGAGTCAAATTTGCCCAGAAATGCTTTTTTACACTCTAATAAATCTTTAAACAAAGTGGCCACCCTCTCTCACAAAGAAAATTGTAGTTCGGAGGCGTCGCCTCTATCAGAATGGGAGCTTCATTAAATGTATGTAACCGTGTTTCTGTTAAAAACATAACATTAAGATCATGGTCAGTAATGAAGTCAATGATTAAAAATTATTTTACTGACAGCTCTAATGTTCAATAAAGCCAGTTTATATGACTTAGTTGATATTAACTCTGTGTCTGGTTGTACCTGACAGTTTATGGCTTTTTTTTATTGTTTATTACTGTCTCTTATCCTTTTGGTTTTGCTCTTTCTGTCACGTATAAGCACAGAGATTTTACAACTATCTCCTATTAGGGGCCCAAGTTTTTTCTGGACATGCTCATTTCTGATAGAGTTACCACTGGGGCCCAGACTGTATCACAGAGAAGTGATTTGAAGGTCCTGATTAGGAGGAGATAGATTAGGAGGTGGTGGAGCTCTGCGGCATTTGGAAGATGTTGGTTCAGTAGCAGGGCCTCGGCCACAGGGGGTGTTGAATGGAGAAGATGTCAGAGCCATTTGGGTCCTGATTTTAAGAGCTCGTTTCATTTAATCAGAATCCAGTAAAGCAAAAACCGGGCTCAGTGAGGAGATGGGAGAGTTCTGTGCGGTCTGGGTGGGGGTCTGGGGTGAGGGGGGTTTACCAGGGGTGTCAGTCTGGGTCGGGGTCTGGGGTGAGGGGGGTTTAACGGAGTGTCAGTCTGTGTCTGGGTTTGGGGGGAGGGGTATAATGGGGGCGTCCACCTCTCCTATGGATTTTGACGGGGAGACCTTTTATGATGATCTCTCTTTCTCAGCCAACTGGCCGATTGTTTCTGCTGGAGCTGTTGGAGGCAGCGTTATTGTTGTTGATACTCCATGTTCTCTGCTGAAGGTCGAAACTGCTGGTGGATTATTTACTGAATAGAAGAGATTAGATGTGAGACGTCTAGCTCCTGGCTTGTTCAAACAGAAAAACAATTGGAGAACTAAACACAGTCTAGGAGGAAGTTTACCCAAAAACAAAAAGACAGGATGCAGAGAACGATGCAAACTTTCTTTTTCCTGCTCTCGGTGGAGGTGGACGCTTTTTCTCTGTCTCCTGCACCCCTCCCATATCTGCCCTGCTTCAGCTCTGTGTCTTGTCTTTTTTTTGGAGCCTCTTTTTTGCACATCTTCCAAATTCTTCCAAAATATGGATTTGGTCAGCTGGTCTCTCAATGCAATTGATCAAATTTTCTCGACGAGAAGACAGGGGTCGGGAGAGCCCACTTGCCCGGACGGAACATTTTTCTCCGGATACACGATGGACCTCTGGCAGAAGTGGAGGATTGTGTGTCTGTCGATAATGTCAGTCGAGGATGTGGAAGATGTGTACAGGTCCTTCTCAAAATATTAGCATATTGTGATAAAGTTCATTATTTTCCATAATGTCATGATGAAAATTTAACATTCATATATTTTAGATTCATTGCACACTAACTGAAATATTTCAGGTCTTTTATTGTCTTAATACGGATGATTTTGGCATACAGCTCATGAAAACCCAAAATTTCTATCTCACAAAATTAGCATATTTCAGAAATGACTGCTTCAATGCGGCGTGACATGGAGGCAATCAGCCTGTGGCACTGCTGAGGTCTTATGGAGGCCCAGGATGCTTCGATAGCGGCCTTTAGCTCATCCAGAGTGTTGGGTCTTGAGTCTCTCAACGTTCTCTTCACGATATCCCACAGATTCTCTATGGGGTTCAGGTCAGGAGAGTTGGCAGGCCAATTGAGCACAGTGATACCATGGTCAGTAAACCATTTACCAGTGGTTTTGGCACTGTGAGCAGGTGCCAGGTCGTGCTGAAAAAAGAAATCTTCATCTCCATAAAGCTTTTCAGCAGATGGAAGCATGAAGTGCTCCAAAATCTCCTGATAGCTAGCTGCATTGACCCTGCCCTTGATAAAACACAGTGGACCAACACCAGCACCTGACACGGCACCCCAGACCATCACTGACTGTGGGTACTTGACACTGGACTTCTGGCATTTCCTTCTCCCCAGTCTTCCTCCAGACTCTGGCACCTTGATTTCCGAATGACATGCAGAATTTGCTTTCATCCGAAAAAAGTACTTTGGACCACTGAGCAACAGTCCTGTGCTGCTTCTCTGTAGCCCAGGTCAGGCGCTTCTGCCGCTGTTTCTGGTTCAAAAGTGGCTTGACCTGGGGAATGCGGCACCTGTAGCCCATTTCCTGCACACGCCTGTGCATGGTGGCTCTGGATGTTTCTACTCCAGACTCAGTCCACTGCTTCTGCAGGTCCCCCAAGGTCTGGAATCGGCCCTTCTCCACAATCTTCCTCAGGGTCCGGTCACCTCTTCTTGTTGTGCAGCGTTTTCTGCCACACTTTTTCCTTCCCACAGACTTCCCACTGAGGTGCCTTGATACAGCACTCTGGGAACAGCCTATTCGTTCAGAAATGTCTTTCTGTGTCTTACCCTCTTGCTTGAGGGTGTCAATGGTGGCCTTGTGGACAGCAGTCAGGTCGGCAGTCTTACCCATGATTGGGGTTTTGAGTGATGAACCAGGCTGGGAGTTTTAAAGGCCTCAGGAATCTTTTGCAGGTGTTTAGAGTTAACTCGTTGATTCAGATGATTAGGTTCATAGCTCGTTTAGAGACCCTTTTAATGATATGCTAATTTTGTGAGATAGGAATTTTGGGTTTTCATGAGCTGTATGCCAAAATCATCCGTATTAAGACAATAAAAGACCTGAAATATTTTAGTTAGTGTGCAATGAATCTAAAATATATGAATGTTAAATTTTCATCATGACATTATGGAAAATAATGAACTTTATCACAATATGCTAATATTTTGAGAAGGACCTGTAATTGGAAGTTTGATATCAGGATTTCTGCTTTTTGGAGTCAGCGATTACCTGGCATATCGAGAAATTCGGAGAATGTCAGCAGCTGTTCTGGCCATTGTAAGGCTGCCTGGCATGTGTGATGGGATCTTCAGAGCGATCAACACTCAGACTGAGATGTTACGTGAGCTGAATCGCAGACTGGATGTGATCCTTATACAGGATCGCAGGCAGGTTGCGGTTCCTGGACTCAGGGGTGAAATGGTATAAATCTTGGAGAAAGTTGTTCGCTTGGATCTTGCAGAAAGACCAGGAATTTGGCTGTTTGGATTTGCCTTTGAGAAGCACCAGTGAGACTCTCAAGGCTGACGGAAAATTAAGAGTCAGCCTAACCCAAATAATTATTGTTTTTCTAAATCTGGCTCCCCTGCGTGGCCTTGATGGCTGGCTATCTTCAACTTCTCCTGGAAGTTATGTAAACATGACGCTCTGCTCCCTCTGCCCCCTCCCTTCCCTGAGGACACCTGTGGACCTGCTCAGAACTTGGCCGGTTGATGTACATTCCAACTAACCATCAAGGACAATGGCCTCTGTGACAGTGCTTCATGGACTTACTTGCACACACTCACTTGCACACACACACATGCTCAAGATAAACATTTGCACTCCTCACACCCCCTTCATTGTTCCCGCCATGATGTTGTTTTGTAAATTTGTTGCTTCTTTGTGCTGAGGTTTTTTGCAATCTCAAACTGTATCCTGCTAAGGATAAAGTGTGAAATATGATTTTTTTTCCCTCTACTTACCTAACGTGGCCTCTTTTCTCATCTAGCAAGGGCAGCGCCTGTGAGTGGGCAGCAAAGCCTCGGTGACCCGTCCCCCCTTGTCTTGTGTCATGATGTATGTTTGGATGGGTTGTACTGGAATTCTAATTTCCCCTCGGGAATCAATAAAGTATCTTTGAATTGAATTGAATTGAATTGAAACAAAACAACCACTGATACATTTGAATCTTGAAAGATTGATCAGTCCTCTCTGGCTCGGTCGGTCAAGATTTTCCTAATAAACTCTAATGGTTGGTATTAGTCTGCAAACTCTGCCCCATAGGAGCACGCACTTCCCCGTGAAGAGTAACCACCTGGGACTGATTAACCAGTCAGAAGCAACTAATTAACAACCTCATGACTGAGTATTAATCATTAAAAGTTTTATTCATTCCATTAAACAATAAGACTGGTTTATCTTCAAAGTTTACATATTTCAAATCAGTTTTTTAAATGTATTGTTAATTATTGCCTATTCTTCATCAAGCATCCTTACAGGATATTTTGCTATTGTTATGTGGTTCATAAGCATATTTCACACCAAATTACATTAACCTTTGAGACAGATCTTGTAATCTTCCGAAACAGCATGATGGGTGTACATTTCCATGGTGTTAATACTTGCATTTATCTGTTTGAACAGATGAAAGCTAGACCTAATGGAATCTAGAAATTGTACCCAACTATGAACCAGACTTTTTGAGGTAAACAATTCGCAACATCTTGGCTGATTTATTTAGATTTTTCCATGATGTCACACAATGAAGCAACATGACTGAGTTGCTGCCTTAAATTGTATCCACAGGTGTGCCTCCATTCAATTCAAATGTTGTAAACTAACCTATCAGAAGCTTACAAAACTGTGGCATAATGATTGTCAGCGCTTTCTCGGATTATTATAGGCACAGTAGTCTTAGTGTATGTAAACTTCTAACTTTGAATATTTCTCCAAAACTGTTCCAGAAAAGTCTGTCCTGTTGTTCTGGCTTTCAGCAAATATAAACAAAAATTGTAATCCTTACTGGCCTAAAACAGGGAAAGCTTTGTCCGATTTAATATCAAACAAGGAGAAAAAGGTTTTGGTTCTGTTTGTGAATGTAAACATCTGATTTCTGCTATGAACACATGAACTCGAGCTGTATTTTAAAATAAAAAAGAAATAGGACATTTTTGATGAGAATTTGCAACTTTATTACAGGAACTCAGTCTTGAACACTAGATTGCCTCAGTTACATGTTTCTATCACCATTTTGCTTTTTTCCCATAAGCTTTCTGCAATTCACTTTTCTACATTGACTCAACTCATGCTACACACACTCCAGATACGGTACATTCTGGACAGATCAATATTAAAGTATAGGAACAACATTCACTAACAACAAACTTGCAATAATATTCATTATTCACTTCAATTTAGAATCTCAGGAAAAAGCTAAAATCATAACTGTGCAGCTTCTGACTTTGGGAGATATATTTTCTTTAAAAAAAACAGCATGGTAATGTGTGGGTATTGTGTGTATGCTGCAGAGTTAAATCTTTAGGAAGGCGATGTAGGAGCGTCATTTTTCTATGGCATCATGTATTGCAACGCCTTTTAAATGAGAGTCTGAATAAAATACAATCCAAACAGTGGAGTTGTTTTAAGACTGTTAACGTCTACTTTGATCTTGGCCCCATTTTCCTTCTTGAAGAAAAATTAAAACCGAAATTATAAGTGGTCACTGAAACCATATGCATGTTGCTATTTTTTAATGACAGATGACAGTATAACGTAACGTTTTTAATTTCTGACAGTTTAATATATTACATATATAAAATAGTCATCAATATACTTTGATAAACACCAGACAAAGAGCAGACTTCATCAAATAAAAAAAACCTTCATAGTCTCAAAGACAACATTTTACCTTGGTATTCAATGTAAAAATTGACATTGCAGAGTGAAAATTAAATATGTGAATTTGGCCGGTAATCTTTTACAGAATTTACTGGGAGGATGTGGGCATACCTATGAAATTTTGTGCTTTACAAATAACACAGTCAGTCAGTCATTTTCTACCGCTTATTCCATAGTGGGTCGCGGGGGAGCTGGTGCCTATCTCCAGCAGTCTATGGGCGAGAGGCAGGGTACACCCTGGACAGATCGCCAGTCCATCGCAGGGCAACACACAAACAACCATGCACACACTCATTCATACACCTAAGGTCAATTTAGAGTGACCAATTAACCTAACAGTTGGTAGCACTGTTGCCTTGCAGCAAGAAGGTCCTGGGTTCGATTCCCGGCCTGGGGTCTTTCTGCATGGAGTTTGCATGTTCTCCCCGTGCATGCGTGGGTTCTCACCGGGTACTCCGGCTTCCTCCCACAGTCCAAAGACATGCCTGTTAGGTTAATTGGTAACTCTAAATTTCCCTTAGGTGTATGAATGAGTGTGTGCATGGTTGTATGTGTGTTGCCCTGCGATGGACTGGCGACCTGTCCAGGGTGTACCCTGCCTCTCGCCCATAGACTGCTGGAGATAGGAACCAGCTCCCCCGTGACCCACTATGGAATAAGCGGTAGAAAATGACTGACTGACAAATAACACACTATCTGTGAGGTTATAAAGATGAGTAAGACCAAATTAGTGAAATTCTAAATAATGGGAAGCCTAAAATTAAGCATTCTGCCACAGAGTTCTGCATGTCCTCTTTGAAAAACAATGATAGATGCAGTATTTTTGGTCACAACCCAGGATAAATATGTGAGCCCACAAGAAGAATTGAGATGACAGCCAACAGATCTTGACTTTCAACGTAGGCTTGCAAGTCAGTAAAAGCAAGTTTATCAATTTGATATTATGCCTCTTTTTTTTTTTAATAGCTTCTTAACTGCACTTGTCACTTCCTCTGTCTTTAAAGAGTATATAATGGGATTAAGCAGAGTGGGACATATGTGTGACAAGCTGGAATTGAAGATTCTCACATTAGGACTAATATTAGTAATGTTTACAATTATATTTGTGCCCAGATATGGTATGACAGATAGTGCCACCAGAATCAGATGAGAAGTACAAGTTTGCATTGCTTTAAGTCGTTCTTCTCTGGATGCAGTCCTGCTCAGCGCTATAGAAATGCAAACATAGGTGGCACCTATCAGTACAAGAGGAATGCAGATGACCAAAGTAAAAGTAAAATATGCCATTACAGTATTTAGAAAAGTGTCATTACATGCTAGACGAAATGTTGGTCCATGATCACAGAAAAAACTTTGTATTACTATAGATCCACAGAAGGACAGGCGCTCAAGAAGACCAACTAAGACTGCAATGACCATCAACATAGATATCCATGAACACAGCAGAATCGTGACTATTGATTTCTTTGTGACAATAACATTGTATCTTAATGGAAAACAAATTGCAATTAATCTGTCATATGCCATTGCGACAAGCGTCCATGACTGCATACTTCCAAAGAATAAAACAAAGAACATGTAACTTAGGCATGCCTCATAAACAATGTATCTCCTCTCAAACAAAAATGTGTCCAATAGTTTTGGGATGAGAGCAGTGCTCCCACACAGATCTGTCAGAGCCAAGTTGAACACTATAATGTATCTGGGAGTGTGAAGAGTCTTCACCAGGTAGATAACAGAAAGCAGAAAACCATTGCCAAGGACAGTCATGATGTACACAAAGCACAGAAAGATGTAATAATACTTAACATGAGGGATATTGTAAAACCCACTGAGATAAAACTTTACAGGACGAACACGTGTGGAGTTCAATATGATGGTAAACTTACCCTCTTTGTACATCACTATTATCTTTTTTGACAGGCTATAAAAAGAAAACAGAATAATTTTTTAAACTACAAAAAGAACAGATTAAAGACAGGCACTGTTCATTGAAAGAAGATGTATCCTCTCGACACTCTAGAGAACAGCAAACATTTGCTGCTCGCCAGTGAACTGTTCCCACTTATATATTTTGCCTAATGATCATGACTTGAATCCTGCCCTGTGTCACTGAGTGACATTATAATGGTTTATAATATGAGGTGGCGGAAGGTTCACTACAAGGATATTCAACGTTTTTGAAAAAAATAATTATGGTATTGTACAAACAAAGCACAATTATGTTAAAGCCAGAACATTTAAATACATCTTGAGTAGCGAGATAAAGCAACTATAATTTAGATCAATGTTCAGAACTAAATCAGTGTCATAATCTAAAAATCATCAATCCCAAGGATGATTTCTTTACCTCTTTAGGAGGCAATATCTATTACAGGAAGAGATATCTCTATATTTCTACATACATCTCAGGATAACAATCTATTTAGAATCAATACTAAGATTAATCAACACTTTGGTTCAAATGGAAAGAGTAATGAAATAAGGAATTAAAAGTAATATTAAGAAAATAAGACACTACATTAAATGTACGTTTTTTTTTTTTATTAGGAAATGCTCACATATTGATGTATAATCTCTTTTTCTATCACAGTTATGAGTTTCTTTTCATGAATAGCAGTATTTGATTCATGCCACACATTTCTGTTCTGGTGTGCAATTAAAAACATTTTTAGACACAGCTGTCCAAATAAATCTATTCTAGGTATCTTGGTCTTTGTCTACATCCTCTTTGGCAAACTTTAGTCTGGCTTTCATAGTGTTCTTAGAGAGCAAAGGTTCCTTTTGCAGACCACACATCAAAGCTAAATTGTATGGAGTCTCTGTCTGATTGTACGGGCATTGACCTCCATTTCAGCAGTGGCACGAGCTTGATGTAGGTCCTGTGATGACATTTTAGGGGTTTTGAAGACTTGCTTAAGCATATTGAGGCCTACTGTCAGGGTGAACTTGCTTGGATGATGAGACTATTTTGTATTAATTTTGTATTAAATTCTTCTGAGGCCACTTCAGATCCCGTACCAATCTCACAGAATACCCCAGACAGCTGTCAGAGTGTCCTAATATTTTCACATGAAAAGAAGAGATTAATTCAAAGTCCTAAAACAGTTTTCCCTAAATAGCCTTGCCAATACTGGAACTACTAAAGCTAAAAAAAACAGACGACTTTAGTCCCAAATCAAACTGTTTCACCATGACTTGAAAGCAGGCAGGCAGGCAGGACAGCTGAGTGGGTTCAGGTTTTTGGATTTCACTTACACTGCATTATTATTATGACAAATGTGTACTCTTGCAAATAACATGTTAAGCATAAGTTGAAGAATTCTTCACAGGGCAATTGGAGAACTAAACACAGTCTAGGAGGAACTTTACCCAAAAGTAAAAAGACAGGATACAGAGAACGATGCAAACAAAACAACCACTAATACATTTGAATCTTGGAAGATTGATCAGTCCTCGCTGGCTCGGTTGGTCAAGATTTTCCTAATAAACTCTAATGGTTTGTATTAGTCTCCAAACTCTGCCCCACAGGAGCACACACTTCCCCGTGAAGAGTCACCACCTGGAACTGATTAACCAGTCAGAAGCAACTGATTAACAACCTCATGTAAGAATCTGGACTCTGTCCTAGGCTGCTACCAACCATCTTCAGTCACTAGGTGATACCAGAGACCGTTCCTAGAGGGTGACAGGTGCGGCTTGTTGGGATGATCACCTGGTGAAATATAAAGAGAATGGATTGCCAGTATCTCATCGCCTGAGTGTTTTGCCCATGCGGTAATACAACCTGGCCAGATTAAGTCTTGTCTGTTGCAAGTTATCTTTGAAAGAAAATACTAAACCGCTGTCTTGTTTAGGAACCTGAACCTGTCTCGCTCCTTTAAGGGGATACCTAAACCAGCTTGAACAGAAGAATGAAACCCGGACCAGTTACCAGCTGGCAATCCGCCTGAGCCCCACCTTGCCAAGCCTGTCCACCCTCCGACGGTCCTCCAACCTCCAGCCCTCTGAAGTTCTGGCGATGCACCCTTCCTCTGGTCTGGACTCAGCTCCCTCTCCCTGGTGGATCAGAACGAAAGTTACGACTGTAACTACAGTTCTATGAAACCCGGATGACAGCCAGAAGCGGTGCATCAAGCACTGAATGATCAGTCTTGCGCATGTGCAGGTCGAGAATTTAATAACAACATGGTCACATGTGACCTACCGGTGGCTCACGTGAGTCTATATAGTCACATGACTCCGGAAGCCCAGTCTCGACAATCGTCTCACGAGCACATGGAGACCGAGGGACCGAGCGCTCTGGCGGTCATCCAGGATTCATAGAACCATAGTTACAGTTGTAACTTTCGCTCTATTTCATCCCTACTGACCGCCAGAGGCGGGGCTTCAAGCACTGGATGACGCATACCAAAAGGGTCCCGAGGGATCCCATGGAGACCTTAAGGAACACAGCAACACCACCAACCTCAGCAGGACGCAGAAGGTGGCTGCTCCAGTATGCCCTGCAGGGGATGCGATGTTCACTCTGTAAAATCTGGCGTAGGTGCTCAGCGCTGTCCAGGAAGCAGCTTCACAAATGGGCTCCAGAGGCACTCTGGTCATGGCAGCCCACGAGGTGGACAGGCTCCTAGTGGAGTGACATCGCACGCCACCTGGCAGTGGCCGATCCTGCAAGGAGTGAGCCACAGAGATCGTCTCCACAATCCAATGTGCCAACCGCTGTCTAGAAAGGGCCTTACCCCTCCGAGAGCCAGCATAACAGATAAAGAGACAGTCAGTCTGAGGAATGGGTGCCATTGAGCGGACATATGCCTCAAGCGCACGAACAGGGCAAAGAGGCTTAGAGGGGTACCAGGATTAAAACGGGAAAGTCGGAGCGGCAGAACACTGCCAGCCACTGCAGGCACCTTCGGAACAAAGGAAGCATTAGTCCACAGCGTAACACCGAAGCCATCCGGGTTCCACTGACAACATGGTTCAGACACAGACAGAGCATGCAATCCCCCCACCCGTTTAGCAGAAACCATGGCCAACAGGAAGGTGGTTTTCAGGGAGAGCCACTTGAGGTCCAACCTCGTAATGGGTTCAAAAGGGGGAGACTGAAGGGCTGCAAGCACCAGCGACAAATCCCACGCAGGGGCCACAGGGTGTCTGGGTGGACACAAGTGCCTGGCACCCTTCAAGAACTGCATGACATCCCCATGCCGGCTGACAGAGCAACCACAAAACCCAAATGCCAACGGGAAATGGCTGCTACATACAGGTCCTTCTCAAAATATTAGCATATTGTGATAAAGTTCATTATTTTCCATAATGTCATGATGAAAATTTAACATTCATATATTTTAGATTCATTGCACACTAACTGAAATATTTCAGGTCTTTTATTGTCTTAATACGGATGATTTTGGCATACAGCTCATGAAAACCCAAAATTCCTATCTCACAAAATTAGAATATCATTAAAAGGGTCTCTAAACGAGCTATGAACCTAATCATCTGAATCAACGAGTTAACTCTAAACACCTGCAAAAGATTCCTGAGGCCTTTAAAACTCCCAGCCTGGTTCATCACTCAAAACCCCAATCATGGGTAAGACTGCCGACCTGACTGCTGTCCAGAAGGACACTATTGACACCCTCAAGCAAGAGGGTAAGACACAGAAAGAAATTTCTGAACGAATAGGCTGTTCCCAGAGTGCTGTATCAAGGCACCTCAGTGGGAAGTCTGTGGGAAGGAAAAAGTGTGGCAGAAAACGCTGCACAGCGAGAAGAGGAGACCGGACCCTGAGGAAGATTGTGGAGAAGGGCCGATTCCAGACCTTGGGGGACTTGCGGAAGCAGTGGACTGAGTCTGGAGTAGAAACATCCAGAGCCACCGTGCACAGGCGTGTGCAGGAAATGGGCTACAGGTGCCGCATTCCCCAGACCTGGGCTACAGAGAAGCAGCACTGGACTGTTGCTCAGTGGTCCAAAGTACTTTTTTCGGATGAAAGCAAATTCTGCATGTCATTCGGAAATCAAGGTGCCAGAGTCTGGAGGAAGACTGGGGAGAAGGAAATGCCAAAATGCCAGAAGTCCAGTGTCAAGTACCGACAGTCAGTGATGGTCTGGGGTGCCGTGTCAGCTGCTGGTGTTGGTCCACTGTGTTTTATTAAGGGCAGGGTCAATGCAGCTAGCTATCAGGAGATTTTGGAGCACTTCATGCTTCCATCTGCTGAAAAGCTTCATGGAGATGAAGATTTCATTTTTCAGCACGACCTGGCACCTGCTCACAGTGCCAAAACCACTGGTAAATGGTTTACTGACCATGGTATCACTGTGCTCAATTGGCCTGCCAACTCTCCTGACCTGAACCCCATAGAGAATCTGTGGGATATCGTGAAGAGAACGTTGAGAGACTCAAGACCCAACACTCTGGATGAGCTAAAGGCCGCTATCGAAGCATCCTGGGCCTCCATAAGACCTCAGCAGTGCCACAGGCTGATTGCCTCCATGTCACGCCGCATTGAAGCAGTCATTTCTGCAAAAGGATTCCTGACCAAGTATTGAGTGCATAACTGTACATGATTATTTGAAGGTTGACGTTTTTTGTATTAAAAACACTTTTCTTTTGTTGGTCGGATGAAATATGCTAATTTAGTGAGATAGGAATTTTGGGTTTTCATGAGCTGTATACCAAAATCATCCGTATTAAGACAATAAAAGACCTGAAATATTTCAGTTAGTGTGCAATGAATCTAAAATATATGAATGTTAAATTTTCATCATGACATTATGGAAAATAATGAAGTTTATCACAATATGGTAATATTTTGAGAAGGACCTGTACACCTTCGAAGTGGAAGGAGATCGCCCCAAATCCAGCAACTCCTGAAGGAAGGACAGTAAATGGGAAACAGGACAGCAAACAGGGTCCAGTCCCTTACCACGGCACCAGTCAGCAAAGACCATCACTTAGCACCATAGGCGGCCCGCGTGGACGGTGCCCATGTGCCAGTCATGGTCTGTCCCACCCTGCCCCCAAAATGGGAGAAGACAGAGCCTGCACCTGTAGAGAACAAAGCTAGAGTTTCAGGCGGCCTGGATTGGGGTGGAGAATCTGGCCCCCCATCTGGGAGAGGAAGTCTCTCCTGGAGGGGAGGCGCATCGGCAAGCCGGAGCAGAGCATGCGCAGCAGAAGAAACCATGTCCTCCCGGCCAAAAAGGGGCTACCAACAGAAGTTCGTGCCTGTCCTGGAGAACCCTCAGGAGCATCTGGGGGATCAGGGGGAATGGGGGAAAGGCATAGAGAAAGGTCTGGGGCCACTCGTGCACCAGTGTGTCGCAGCCCAGAGGACTGGTACTGTCCATCAGGGAGAACCAGAGGGGACAGTGAACCACATCACTGGAGGCAAACAGGTACACCTCCACTCTGCCGAAGGTCGGCCAAATGCGATCCACCACCTCTGGGTGAAGCTGCCACTCCCTCTGAAGCGGCACCTACCTGCCGAGACAGAAAGTCCGCAGAGACGTTCTGCGGACCCGGAATATAGGCCGCCCTGAGGCTGGCAAGCGGAACACCTGCCATGATGTAGGATCCATTCCGCCACTGGGACAGAGACCGTAGGCACCAAGGCACAACCCAAAGCCGTCGGAGCCTGTGAGTGCGCCGGGAGGGGTCCATGCCGACCCCGTTCAGCCACATCTGCAGGGGCCGCAATGACATAAGCCCCAGAGGCACCACGTTGGACGCAGCAGTGAGCATGCCCAGAAGACGCAGGTACTCCACAAACCATGGAGCCCTGCCAAGACAGAAGCTGGAAAGCATGGCCAGAATATCGCCGACCCGCAGAGGAGAAGGACAGGTGGTCATGGAAACAGAATCTAGAATCATGCCTAAATAAACAGTCAGGGGAGGGGATCAGGCTGCTCTTCTCCAGGTTCACTCTGAACCCCAGCTGACGTATGTGGGCAAGCACCGTCCGAGTGTCTCGGTCGCAGCACAAATGAGCAAGTCGTCCAAATAAGGCAGAATTCGCAGTCCAAATGCGTGCAGGGGGGAAAGGGCCGCTGCCACACACCGGGTGAACACCCGAGGAGAGAGGGAAAGACCAAAGGGAAGAACTGGAAGTGCCTCCTGTGAAGCGGAGAAACCGCCAATGATCCGGAGCAATGGGGACATGAAAATAAGCGTCTTTCAGGTCGATAGACGTGAACCAGTTGCCCAGGGAGATCGCTTGGCGAACTGCCCTGGTGGTCAACATGTGCTGCCGTGTTCTTGAGGCCTGGGCTAGATGTTCCAAGGCCTCCAGCGCGGTGGAACCACAGAGTTCCCCCGGAACCACAGGAAGAACCCTCAGCATTCTCCTGCAAGGCTTGGCTAAGGATGATTGCGCCAGCCACACCTGGTGCCGAGCATGGACCAGCGTAGAGAGTGTGCATCCAAGCTCACGTGTCATCAGGGCGAAGGCCTGCAGGAATGCGTCCAACAAGCCCTGAGTTGACTGGCACAGGGAACCGACTCCAAAGAAGAGAAGAGGCCCAACATGAGATGGGAGAGTGAGTTTCTGATCCAGCCCATCCAGGCACCCGAGTCGTGGGCCCTACACAGTAAATTGTGTCCGTGATTGCGGACATGGACAACGGGCATTAGGCCTCATCGCCTCATCAGGAGGAACAATAAGAGAGGCAATGGCAGATTCAATAGGGGGCATGCAGCCCAACCCGAACTTGGGCACCTCGTGCATGGCAGCCAGGGCCCTGCCATCCGCCGTCTGGCGGGAAAAGGCCGATGTGTCTATCCAGCAAGCATGCAGCTCCTGAGGGAGGAATGACAAAGGTGGCCTCGGCATCACGACGCCTAAAGAAGGCGCTTGATGGAGCGGGCTGGGCCAGGGGAACAATAACTGCAAACGGCTCAGAGCCATTTTAATAGCTGCAGACACCGGTTCCCCTGCACCTCCCTGAGAGGCTGATCCACTCAAGTGGACAATCCCGGGGGCCTGCGCCGCTTGCCTCTCCTCCCAGACGCCAAAGGCACATCCTCAGCCGACCGTTTCGTCAAGGCCGCACCCTGTCCAAGCGGCAACACATCCTGTCAGACAGAGACCGCCCAGTCAGCAGGCTGCTCCACCAAAGACAGCCAGGCCCACCGCACCGCTCGGGGCAGACCGCTGCAATTAGAGCAGGCATGATCCAAAAGCGCCTCCCTGAGATGGTCAACACCAAGGCAGGGAGGCCACATGTCATGACCGTCCTCAGGCTGCAGAGGAGCCGAACAGGACACACAACAAAGATTGTCCATGACCTAGGGACAGATGGGGTCGAACGGGCAGAAAAAAACGCCGTCAAGACTGTGTTACGGCAACAACAACAAGCCGTAGGACTCGAGCGGAAAACGCCACCGGCGAGTCAGACAAACAGGAACGAACAAAAGCGAGCGGTAAACCACTGTCGAAAATTAAACGGACTCAGCACAAGCAGAAAAACGCTACCGCCGAGCCAATAGAAAGGGAATAAACCAAAGCGAGCAGCAAACCACTGCCGAAGACAGTAAATAGACTCAGTACGAGCAGAAAATGCCACTGGGGAGTCAGGGCTGTTAGCAATGTATAATTGAAAAACAAACAGCAACGCTGACAAAGGAATAATACTCAGCACGAGCAGAAAACGCCACTGGCGAGTCAAGCAAGCAAAGCAAAGCGGACAGCAACTACTGCTGAAAAAAATGAACGGACTCAGCACGAGCAGAAAACACCACCGGCTAGCAGAACAAACTTACCAGAAAACCTGGAAGAAAAAGCAGCTTGCGCTGCCTCTGGAGGGCAGAACCATCCGCAGCTCCAACCACGATTGATCACAAGGCTCCCAGCAGCAAGACGAACGAGGAACAACGAATAAAGTCAACAACTGCATTCATCAACCTGCGCGCGAGAAGAAGGAAGGGTCTGGGCTCCCGGTGTCATGTGACTTTATAGACTCACGTGAGCCACCGGTAGGTCACATGTGACCATGTTGTTATTAAATTCTCAACCTGCACATGCGCAACAATGATCATTCAGTGCTTGAAGCACCACCTCTGGCGGTCAGTAGGAATGAAATAGGACCCAGCTAGGTCCGTAAACCCATCTGTTTATTTATCATTTGTCGTGCAGGCAGATTCTCACCTGTTCTATCTGTTGCAGCTTCCTGTTCCAGGCAGCAGCTGTCCTTCCCTCACCTTACAGCCTCTCAATAAACTTCCTAAATAGTTCTCTGTTCTCTGGGTGTTTCTGCTGTATGTGGGTCAAATCGGCCACTAACATTATGACACCTCATGACTGAGTATTAACCCTAAAAACATTTATTCATTCCATTGAACATAAGACTGATTTTTCTTCAAAGTTTGACATTTAAAATCTTTGAATATTTCAGTAAAAACATTTCCAGAAAACTCTGTCTTGTTGTTCTGGCTTTCAGCAGATATAAACAAAAATTGTAATCCTTACTGGCCTAAAACAGGAAAGGTTTTGTCCCATTTGATATTAAATAGTGAGGAAATGTTTTGGTTCTGTTTATGCAGTGAATGTAAACATCTGATTTCTGCTATGAACCCATGAATTGGGGCTGTATTTTAAAAATTAAAAATAGGACCTTATAGATGAGAATTTAATTGGGTTAATTGTGGAGTACCACAGGGTTCAGTATTTGCGCCAATTCTCTTTACTATATATATGCTTCCAATAGGTCAAATTATCAGGCAGCATGGGATAAATGTTCACTGTTACGCTGATGATGCTAAGCTTTACTTATCCATAAATCCTGATGAGCCCAACCAGTTAGATAGACTACAAGCATGTCTTGAAGATATAAAAACTTGGATGACTTAACATTTTTTGATTCTAAATTCAGACAAGACAGAAGTTGTCGTCCTTGGACCGGAGTCTTTAAAAAAGAAACTGCTTAGTCAATCAATTAACCTGGATGGCATTAAATTGACCTCCGGTAATAAGGTAAAAAACCTTGGTGTTACTTTTGACCAGGACAGGTCATTTAAATCCTATATTAAACAGGTTGCTAGGATTTCCTTCCTTCACCTCCAGAACATTGCCAAAATTAGAAATATCCTATCCTATCTATAGGCTGGACTATTGTAATTCTTTACTATCAGGATGTCCACAAAATGCAGTTAAAAGCCTTCAGCTCAAAATGCTGCAGCAAGAGTTCTGATGAAAATTAAAAAGAGAGATCATATTTCTCCTATTTTAGCTTCCCTTCATTGGCTCCCTGTTAAATTTATAATAGTATTTAAAATTCTCCTCCTCACATATAAAGCCCTTAATGATTTAGCTCCATCATACATCAGAGATCTGATGGTTCCATATGTTCCTAACAGGGCACTTCATTCTCAGACTGCAGGTTTACTGGTGGTTCCTAAAGTCTCTAGAAGTAGAATGGGAGGCAGATCCTTTAGTTATCAGGCTCCTCTCCTGTGGAACCAGCTCCCAGTTTTAGTCCGTGAGGCAGACACCCTGTCTACCTTTAAGGTTAGGCTTAAAACTTTCCTTTTTGATAAAGCTTATAGTTAGAGTGGCTTAAGTTATCCTGAGCTATCTCTGTAGTTATGCTGCTATAGGCTTAGGCTGCTGGAGGACATAATGACCACTTTCACCCTCTTCGCTACATTCTCACACTACTCTCCAATTTTGCATTATTTGCTGTTATTTCAGCTTTTAACTTTGTTCTCTCTTTTCTCTTCTTAGAAGGTACACCTGGCCTGGCTCTGTGTCTACCTGTGACACCTTTCTGGAGAGGGGAATCGTCCAAGCTTCTGCTGGCAACAACTTAATGCTCACCCTCTACTGATGATCCACATGGCCCTGTCTTTTAGTGTTTAACCCTTTCTCTCTCCTAGACATGGTGATTGACTGAGCTTTTACTGTAACTAATTCTATGTGCTCTCTTTCAGACTCTAACCTTGAAAACTGGCTCAGAGTTTATCTGTTCTTTCTTTCTAGGTGAAACGACTAAAGGAGCTACATCCATTAACATTTACTTTTCCTTCCCATAGAACGTACTGGATCAGTGCTTCTTTGTTCTCTTTGTGTCTCTGCTCTGTTCTCTCTAACCCCCAGTCGGTCGTGGCAGATGGCCGCTCACACTGAGCATGGTTCTGATGGAGGTTTCTTCCTGTTAAAAGGGAGTTTTTCCTCTCCGCTGTTGCTACATGCATGCTCAGTATGAGGGATTGCTGCAAAGTCAACGCCAGTGACTGTCCACTGTCTCTACATGCTCATCCGGGAGGAGGGAATGCTGCAAGTCACTGACTGGATGCAATCTGCTGGGTTTCCTTAGATAGAAAAACGTTTTATCCAATTTGAATAAAAACTAACCCCGACTGCACTGTTCAATGGTTAGGATTAATTGGAATGTATGTACCTGACTGATGTGAAGTGCCTTGAGACAACATGTGTTGGCGCTATATAAATAAAACTGAATTGAATTGAATTTGTAACTTTATTACAGGAACTCTTGAACACTAGATGGCCTCAGTTATATGCTTGTATCCCCATTTTGCTTTTTTCCCACAAGCTTTCTCCAATTCACTTTTCTACATTGACTCAAATAATGGTACACACACTCCAGATACGTTACATTCTGGACAGATCAATATTAAATTACAGGCACAACATCCACAAACAACCAACTTGCAATAATATTCATGATTCACTTGGATTAAGAACCTACTTTTTTTTAGAAAACAGGATAGTAAAAGAGTTATCTACTGCATGTAACATTTTTTGGATTTCAAAAGAATGCTTATTTGAAATAACTCATATAAACTAAAACACAAACACAGTAAAACAATGTATTAAGCAATTTTTTAAATAAATTACAGATATGTGAGTGTGTATGTTGTTTGATATACTCTTAAGACTACTACATTGCTTTAATCATATTAAGATAATAATGTAGACAAATTAGCACAGCAAAACAGCAAAAAGTGACAAAACAGTGTTATATCCATTTGTTAAAGTAAAGCTTTAAAGCACTAAGAGGTAAGAGTTTACCATTTTGAGACTGCTCTGTTATTTTTTTTTCTTTTGCAAAGTGTCTTCAGAGCATTTATCACTTCTTCTGTCTTTAAAGCGTATATGATAGGGTTTAGCAGAGAGGGAACAGTGTGTGATAAACTAGAGTTCAATATCCGCACATTCGGATTAATTCCAGTAGTTTTTACAACAATATTGGTGCCCAGATATGGTATAAAAAAAAGTCCCACCAGAATCAGATGAGAAGTACAAGTTCGCATTGCTTTAAGTCGTTCTTCTCCAGATGCAATCCTGCTCAGCGCTATAGAAATGCAAAGATAGGTGGCACCTATCAGTACAAGGGGAACAGAAACGACTACAGAAAAGGTGACGTTAGCCATGATGTAGTTTATAGATATATCATTACATGCCAAGCGATATGTTGGTCCATGGTCACAGAAAAAACTTGGTATTACTATAGATCCACAGAAGGACAGGCGCTCAAGAAGTCCAACCAAGACTGCAATTACCATCAACATACAAATCCATGAAAACAGCAGAATCATGACTATTGATTTTCTTGTGACAAAAACATTGTATCTTAATGGAAAGCAAATTGCAATTAATCTGTCATATGACATTGTGACAAGCGTCCATGACTGCATACCTCCAAAGAATAAAACAAAGAACATGTAACTTAGGCATGCCTCATAAACAATGTATCTCCTCTCAAACAGAAATGTGTCCAATAGTTTTGGGATGAGAGCAGTGCTCCCACACAGATCTGTCAGAGCCAAGTTAAACACTATTATGTATCTAGGAGTGTGGAGAGTCTTCACCAGGTAGATAACAGAAAGCAGAAAGCCATTGCCAAGGACAGTCATGATGTACACAAAGCACAGAAAGATGTAATAATACTTAACATGAGAGATGTTGTAAAACCCACCAAGATAGAACTTTACAGGACGAATAATTGTGGAGTTAAATATAATATTAAACACACCCTCTCTATGCATTATTATTTAACAGGATAGAAAGACTATTTCAGAAAATAAAAAGCATAACCAAGAATGGCAAAGTTTTTTTAAATAACTTGTCGCCTGCTCAGCAGATTAGAGAATCACAAGCGTGTGCTGTTCTCCAACCTATTCCATGTCATATTTTTCACTTATATGGCTCACCTTGTGATCATGACTAGATGCTGTCAGATGTCACTAAATGATGTCACTGAATGTCCAATGGAGTCATTAATAATATGATGCAACTTACATGTTCATTACTGTTGCCAAAACATATTGTGTCTGCACAGAGGGGCATCTCATTTAACATCCAAGACAAAATTACTTTTGTTTCAGGAATTGTTTTTCTGCATTCCATCATATTTTAAAAATCTCTGTGTTTCCATACAGACAGAATTATGGCAGTTTTCTTCAAAACACAAGTAGAAAAACAAATTAACAGTCCATGAGGAAATTACAGTTTTTTTATTTCAGTTTTTCAGTATTTATTTCCAGCAGATTTACATTACATGCCTGCTATTTCAACAACGTTTTAGTTATTTTACCTTAGTAAATACTCTTGTGCAGAACAAATTGCCTCCATGGCTGTTTTTCGTGTTTTGAGTTTGATTTGGCCAAATTTGTGTGCACAAAAAAAGGAATTTGACTTAGGTTTCCACAACCACAATATGTAAAGCATCCCAGAAGGATAAAAATGGGGCAGCCCATTTTTGTATGTATGTATGTATGTATGTATGCATGCATGTATGTCGGGGTCTGGATTGTGTGTTTGTGTATGTTGTGCTTGCAACATTGTGTTCAGTTCCTAGATGGTGCTGGAGTTCTCAGGTGCGTTGGGGGACAGGTGCTTCTTATTCTGCTGATTGCATGGAGGAGTACTTAAGCAGGAGGTGCCAGCACTTCGACGCCAAAGTGCTTGCCTTCAGTGGTATCGAACTCAGCCACCTCTAGTCTAAGCTTTGTTTTTGTGCTCTAAGTAACTTTGTTTATGCTCCCTCGCAGGCTGACCCATGACTCTTGGATTTACCTCGCTGAACACAGATTTTGGTCTAAGAAATTCTGTTGGTCAAGACTTCCTACATTTTTGAGGACTTCGTTTCCTAAACTCCTGACTTCAACTGGACTCCGCTGTAGCTGGCAGCTTTCCTGCTTCCTCCGTTTCTTGGATCAAGACATAAGCGTACCCTGTCCACCCTCCAAACTAAGCATCTGCATCTTGGATAACTTCATGGTTTTTCCAGCCTCCCTCAAACAGCTCCAGAGGAAACATCTGAACAAACTCTGCTACGTAAACCGAGACCCCGAACCCCTCAACCCCTGGCGACCTGACTGCAGTTACTGAGTAAGTCGTTCACCTGATTATCTTAATTATTTATCGTTAGTTCTGCTTTATTATAATTCCTTGTCTCATCGGTTCTCTTCCCCTTCCTTCCATACAGTTGAGGATTTACTCGTGGTTCATCGGTAGAGGGTGAGCATTAAGTTGTTGCCAGCAGAAGCTCGAACAATTCCCCTCTCCAGAAAGGTGTCACAGGTAGACACAGAGCCAGGCCAGGTGTAGCTTCTAGGAAGAGAAAAGAGAGAACAAAGTTAAAAGCTGAAATAACAGCAAATAATGCAAAATTGGAGAGTAGTGTGAGAATGTAGCGAAGAGGGTGAAAGTGGTCATTATGTCCTCCAGCAGCCTAAGCCTATAGCAGCATAACTACAGAGATAGCTCAGGATAACTTAAGCCACTCTAACTATAAGCTTTATCAAAAAGGAAAGTTTTAAGCCTAGCCTTAAAAGTAGACAGGGTGTCTGCCTCACGGACTAAAACTGGGAGCTGGCTCCATAGGAGAGGAGCCTGATAACTAAAGGATCTGCCTCCCATTCTACTTCTAGAGACTCTAGGAACCACCAGTAAACCTGCAGTCTGAGAACAAAGTGCTCTGTTAGGAACATATGAAACAATCAGATATCTGATGTATGATGGAGCTAGATCATTAAGGGCTTTATATGTGAGGAGGAGAATTTTAAATTCTATTCTGGATTTAACAGGGAGCCAATGAAGGCAAGTAGGAGAAATGTGATCTCTCTTTTTAATTTTCATCAGAACTCTTGCTGCAGCATTTTGAGCTGAAGGCTTTTAACTGCATTTTGTGGACATCCTGATAGTAAAGAATTACAATAGTCCAGCCTTCAAGTAACAAATGCATGGACTAGTTTTTCAGTGTAACTCCTGGATAGGATATTTCTAATTTTGGCAATGTTCCGGAGATGAAAGAAGGAAATTCTAGAAACCTGTTTAATATGGGATTTAAATGACATGTCCTGGTCATAAGTAACACCAAGGTTTTTTACTTTATTACCGGAGGTCAATTTAATGCCATCCAGGTTAAGTAATTGACTAAACAGTTTCTTTTTTAAAGACTCTGGTCCAAAGACGACAACTTCTGTCTTGTCTGAATTTAGAAGCAAAAAATGTAAAGTCATCCAAGTTTTTATATCTTCAAGACATGCTTGTAGTCTAACTGGTTGGGTTCATCAGGATTTATGGATAAGTAAAGCTGAGTATCATCAGCGTAACAGTGAAAATGTATCCTATGCTGCCTGATAATTTGACCTATTGGAAGCATTTATATAGTAAAGAGAATTGGCCCAAGTACTGAACCCTGTGGTACTCCACAATTAACCCTGGAGTTTAAAGATGATTTATCATTTACATGAACAAACTGGAATCTCTCAGACAGATAAGATTTAAACCAGCCTAGCGTTGTTTCCCTGATCCCTACAGCATATTCCAGCCTTTTTAAGAGAATATTATGGTCGACTGTATCAAATGCAGCACTGAGATCTAACAGAACCAGTACAGACACAAGTCCATTATCTGAGGCCATATGAATATCATTAATGACTTTCAGCAGAGCTGTTTCAGTGCTATGATGAGCTCTGAAGCCTGATTGAAACTCTTCAAGCAGGTCATTGCTGTGTAAATGCTTACACATTTGATTAGCAACTATTTTCTCAAGAATCTTAGACAAGAATGGAAGATTGGATATAGGTCTGTAATTTTTCAAGTCATCTCAATCAAGCGAAGGTTTCTTAAGTAAAGGTTTAATTACAGCTAACTTAAAAGCCTGTGGTACATATCCATTTACTAAAGATAGATTAATCATATCTAAAATGGGGCTGGTAATCAGAGGGAACACTTCCTTAAATAATTTGGTTGGGATTGGGTCTAACATACAAGTTGAAGGTTTAGATGAAGCTAATATTTCTGATAACTCAGGAAGCTTCACAGGATCAAAACAGTCCAAACACAAATCAGGTTCTGCAGGTTTTTCGAATGTTGTCTCACTTGCTGAGGATGAAGTAATCATCTTGGGGAGTATGTCAAAGATTTTATTTTTAATAGAATACATTTTATTTAAGAAGAATCCCATAAAGTAATGACTGCTAAGAGCTAAGGGAATGGATGACTCAACAGAGCTATGACTCTGTGTAAGTTTAACAACTGTACTAAAGAGAAACCTAGGATTATTCTTGTTTTCTTCTATTAATGATGAGAAATAAGCTGTTCTGGCTTGGCGAAGTGTCTTTTTATACAACAGTAGGCTATTTTTCCAGATTAAGTTGGAATCCTCTAGATGTGTTGAGCACCATTTTCTCTCCAATTTTCTAACATTGTGTTTTAAAGTACGTAGATCTAAATTAAACCAAGGAGCCTGCCTCCTATGAATGATTACCTTCTTTTTCAAGGGGGCTGCATTGTCTAATGCATCATGCAATGATGAAGAAATACTATGAACAAAAGAATCAATTTGTGAAGGGGCAGAAACAGAATTATTGCCCTCCACTGAGCTTTTCAGTAATAATGAGGAAATTAAAAGTGGAACAGATTCTTTAAAGGTTGTTACAGCATCGTCTGATAATGATCTACTATAATGAAATTTTCTTTCAGGTGTGGAGTACTTGGCTAAGTTAAACTCAAAGGTTATTAAGAAATTATTCAAATTGGTTAAAAGGTTTGTCTATCTAGGAAAACCTAGCAGATTACATTGAGTCAGTGACTAGCAGCATTCACTTCTTCTGGATGACCATGTAGCGACAGTGAACAGTCGTTTGCATTGAATTTGCAGCAATCCCTCATACTGAGCATGTATGTAGCAACACAGGTCCAAATGTATCATCTGTATAAGGTGCGCATTAAGTCTTTGGCAGCACCAGTGTGCCCCTCCAGGAAGGTGCCACAGCTAAACACAGAGCCAGGCCAGAGAGGGAAAAAACAGAGCGTATACAGGCCCTTCTCAAAATATTAGCATATTGTGATAAAGTTCATTATTTTCCATAATGTCATGATGAAAATTTAACATTCATATATTTTAGATTCATTGCACACTAACTGAAATATTTCAGGTCTTTTATTGTCTTAATACGGATGATTTTGACATACAGCTCATGAAAACCCAAAATTCCTATCTCACAAAATTAGCATATTTCATCCGACCAATAAAAGAAAATGTTTTTAATACAAAAAACATCAACCTTCAAATAATCATGTACAGTTATGCACTCAATACTTGGTCAGGAATCCTTTTGCAGAAATGACTGCTTCAATGCGGCGTGGCATGGAGGCAATCAGCCTGTGGCACTGCTGAGGTCTTATGGAGGCCCAGGATGCTTCGATAGCGGCCTTTAGCTCATCCAGAGTGCTGGGTCTTGAGTCTCTCAACGTTCTCTTCACAATATCCCACAGATTCTCTATGGGGTTCAGGTCAGGAGAGTTGGCAGGCCAATTGAGCACAGTGATACCATGGTCAGTAAACCATTTACCAGTGGTTTTGGCACTGTGAGCAGGTGACAGGTCGTGCTGAAAAATGAAATCCTCATCTCCATAAAGCTTTTCAGCAGATGGAAGCATGAAGTGCTCAAAAATCTCCTGATAGCTAGCTGCATTGACCCTGCCCTTGATAAAACACAGTGGACCAACACCAGCAGCTGACACGGCACCCCAGACCATCACTGACTGTGGGTACTTGACACTGGACTTCTGGCATTTTGGCATTTCCTTCTCCCCAGTCTTCCTCCAGACTCTGGCACCTTGATTTCCGAATGACATGCAGAATTTGCTTTCATCCAAAAAAAGTACTTTGGACCACTGAGCAACAGTCCAATTATGCTTCTCTGTAGCCCAGGTCAGGCGCTTCTGCTGCTGTTTCTGGTTCAAAAGTGGCTTGACCTGGGGAATGCGGCACCTTTAGCCCATTTCCTGCACACACCTGTGCACGGTGGCTCTGGATGTTTCTACTCCAGACTCAGTCCACTGCTTCTGCAGGTCCCCCAAGGTCTGGAATCGGCCCTTCTCCACAATCTTCCTCAGGGTCCGGTCACCTCTTCTCGTTGTGCAGCGTTTTCTGCCACACTTTTTCCTTCCCACAGACTTCCCACTGAGGTGCCTTGATACAGCACTCTGGGAACAGCCTATTCGTGCAGAAATTTCTTTCTGTGTCTTACTCTCTTGCTTGAGGGTGTCAATAGTGGCCTTCTGGACAGCAGTCAGGTCGGCAGTCTTACCCATGATTGGGGTTTTGAGTGATGAACCAGGCTGGGAGTTTTAAAGGCCTCAGGAATCTTTTGCAGGTGTTTAGAGTTAACTCGTTGATTCAGATGATTAGGTTCATAGCTCGTTTAGAGACCCTTTTAATGATATGCTAATTTTGTGAGATAGGAATTTTGGGTTTTCATGAGCTGTATGCCAAAATCATCCATATTAAGACAATAAAAGACCTGAAATATTTCAGTTAGTGTGCAATGAATCTAAAATATATGAATGTTAAATTTTCATCATGACATTATGGAAAATAATGAACTTTATCACAATATGCTAATATTATAATATAATATTAAAAGCTGAAATTGTGGAACCTTAAAGTATTGTTTGGTAGATTAAAAGTGTTACTATTGTTTTTACCATATGTAAAAATGAATTCTGTGTAGATTGTTCTGGGCATAAGGAAAAGTCACTCTGAGCAGCATGCAAGGCCTGTCTGGGAACAAGTTAGATAAAGCGAGGAAAGACTAATGAACTTGTTATTGTAGAAGTGAACTTGTAGGCTGGATGGAAACAGTCCAACTTGAAAGAATTATTATATCTTGAATCCCGACAGGTCGTTTTGACATTAGAGTTAATCTGTCCAGTTCAGCTCAGGAATGAGGAGTTTGGTAGTTTATTGAGATTGGTTTGTGTAAGGGATTTTGGGGATTCTTTGGGATTTTGAATGAAAATGTATTCAGAGATGTGTTCTGAATAAAAGCCCCCTCCCCCCATCAACGTTGAGAGGAAACCAGTTGTCTCTTCATCATTTTTATATTAGTAAACTTTCTTCTCCCTCATAATAACAGCAAATAATGCAAAATTGAGAGTATTATGAGAATGTAGAATAGAGATTGAAAGTGGTCATTATGTCCTCCAGCAGTCTAAGCCTATAGCAGCATAACAGAAATAGCCCAGGAAGTTTAAATAAGAGAAATATAATCTCACTTTTTAATTTTCATCAGAACTCTCGTTGCAACATTTTGAATCAGCTGAAGGCTTTTAACTGCATTTTGTTTGGCCACGGCCTCCTAAAAAGACCTTTGTATCCAGCTCTCAACAAACCGTAAGCTCAAGCCAAGATCTCAAACAATTTCGTGCAGACTACCTGAACTAACCAAAGCCTCCTCTCACAGAACACCTGACTCCCGTTTCCAGATCGACTGATTTTCCTGTCATTTTTTAATAAACCTTGTTTGAAAACTTCTTTCTACTGCCTCTGACTGGGTTTCTGCATGTGAGTCAGAAAGCTACTGCCCATCATGTCAGAACCATCAGGCTAGTCAGACCCAGCAGAGCCCCACGTCGGAGCCATGGCAGAACCCACACAAATAATATATCGGCATGATTCCCTCCTCAGATCCCTTTTGGAGCAACAAAACTATGCCATTCAGCAACTTGATCAACTCACAGCCAACATCCAGTAAATAACTAACAGACTTACCTCCGTAGCTCATCCTCCTCCTGCAGCCATCCCGGCAATCACTCCTCCCACACCTTCCCAGCTAAGAGAAATCTCCCCACCCACTCCTGAGCATTATTCCAGTGAGATGGGTAAATGTGGAGGTTTCTTGCTGCAGTGTTCACTTGTGTTCAGCTGATCACCTCATTCCTTCCCCGATGACGTCTTCAAGATTTCCTACATGGTGGGGCTCCTTCAAGGAAAAGCACTAAGGTGGCAGAAACTAAGTTTAACTCACAGACTTTATTTAATCAATCCTTTGGCCATTTCAAGTCCGAGTTCAAACACACTTTTGACCATCTAGTCTGAATCTGGAATTACAAGAAGATTATGGAGCCAAAAACAGGGGAATAGGTCTGTGGCTGACTTTGCCATAGATTTTCGCACCTGTTCTGGCTGGAGAAAGGGAGGGTCATAGCACAGGGTTCTTCAGATATGCCACTCCTGCTTCATCCACACACACAAGACCTCACTCTGACCCAGTCACCGAAGAACCTATGCAGATAGGAAGTGTCATGATTTGGGGTTGCAGCTCAGTCCAAGCCAGGTCTCCAGAGCGGTGCTGCTGCGGCTCAGTCCAAGCCAGATCTCCAGAGTGCCGTTGCTGCGGCTCAGTCCAAGTCAGGTCTCCAGAGCGCCGCCACTGCGGCTCAGCCGTCGCCAGGTCTCTAGAGCGCCGCTGCTGTGGCTCAGTCCAAGTCAGGTCTCCAGAGCGCCGCCACTGCGGCTCAGCCGTCGCCAGGTCTCTAGAGCGCCGCTGCTGTGGCTCAGCCGTCGCCAGGTCTCCAGAGCAAAGCGGCAGCTCTGTCCACGTCATGTTTTCAGAGTGCTACCATTGTACAGCCTAAGTCTGCCTCAACCTCCTCCACATGCCGCAGAGGAGGTTGTAAGAGGGACGCCTTGGCTCAAGTCATCGGGGGTCCCGGCAACGCCTCGGCTCAAGTCATCGGGGGTCCCTGCGACGCCTCAGCTCCTCTGCACGCCACTGAGGGTGTCGGCGACCCCTCAGCCCCTGCCTACACCACTGTGGGTCCCGGCGACACCTCAGCTCCTGCGCACGCCACCGAGGGTTTTGGCGACACCTCTGCTCCTGCGCACGCCACCAAGGGTTTTGATGACGCCTCAGCTCCTGCGCATGCCACCGAGGGTCTCGCCGATGCCCCAGCTTCTGCCCCTAGTCTGCAGGCCTTCCAGGGGTTCAGTGAGGAACTGATCCTCATCCTGGTTCCTGAACCCTGTGATAAAGGGTTCGAGGACGAACCGTCCGCGGACCCTGTTCCTGATTGGTTCAAGGGGTTCTGGCCTCTGAACCCAGAGACGAGGGGTTCGAGAAGGAAGCGCCACCGGATCCTGTCTATGAGCGGTTCAAGGAGCAGCTTGTCCTCATTCTGGCCTCCGAGGGTTCCCCAGTTGCTGCTTTTGTCTCCGAAGGTCCCGTTGGCTCTGTTCCTGTCTCCGAGGGTCCGCCAGGTCATGTCCCTGTGGGCGGGCTGCCTCCACGTCCTGGTCCTGAGCACCTCCTAGGTTTCCTCTGGGGGGTGTTCATGGAACTGCAGCCTGACTCCAGACCACACCTGACTCTAGGGCGCCTAGGGCCTTGCGTCAAAGCCGGACGCCAGGCCCAAGTCTCCGCGGCTCCTCTACTCTGCTCGGCCGGCCTCCAGAAAGAGGGTCCTTTACTGTGCTCAGCCGGCCTCCAGACCAACCTGCAGGTTCTCACTGCCGCCGCTGGCCGCCACGGTCTCTATGCCTCTATCGGCCTCCACGTCTTTGCCGCCAGCCTCCACGTCTTTGCCGCCATCCTCCACGCCTTCGCCGCTGACCGCCCAGGTTGCAGGTCCTGGCACCCACCTGAACTATGTGCCTGTTCGGAACGACGTCATGGTCGCCCGCCTGAACTTTGTGCCTGCTCGGGACGGCCTCCTGGTCGCCCACCTGAACATTGTGTGTGCTCGGGACGGCCTCCTGGTCGCCCGCCTGAACTGTGTGTCTGCTTGGGACGGCCTCCTGTTCGCCCACCTGAACTTAATGTTTTTTTTTCTGGATATGAGCTGATAATATTACCCAGAAGACTTCAGAATTCATCCTGCTGCTTTTGTCAAAGGTCACATCATCAATAAATACAAGGCAACCAGTTCCATTGGCAGCCATACACGCCCATGTCATGATGTTTTTTCACCATGCTTTATTGATGAGGTGGTATGTTTCGACTTATGAACAGTTGCTTTCTTTCTCCATACTCTTCTCTTCCCATCACACAGGTACAAGTTGATCTTTGTATCGTCTGTCCATTGGATGTTGTTCCAGAACTGTAAAGGCTTTTTTTAGATGTTTTTTTGTTTTTTGGCAAACTCTAGTCTGGCCTTCCTGTTTTTGAGGCTCACCAGTGGTTTACATCTTGTGGTGAATCCTCTCTATTCTCTCGGGTGAAGTCTTCTCTGGATTGTTGACTATGACACACACACACCTACCTCCTGGAGAGTGTTCTTGATCTGGCCTATTGATCTTCGATTATCCACCACATTTGTCTTCAGGGTCTTTTGGTGTTGTTGAACTCACCGGTGTATGCCTTCTTTTTGATGATGATCCAAACTGTTGATTTGGCTATGCCTAATATTTTTGCTATCTCTGTGATGGGATTGTTGTGATTTCTCAGCCTAATGATAGCTTGCTTCACTGATAGTGATGGCTCTTTGGATATTATTGGTAACTTTCACCAGTGCTGTTCCAGCGCTATGATGAGCTCTGAAACCTGACTGAAACTCTTCAAACAGATCATTGCTGTGTAAATGCTCACACACTTGATTAGCAACTATTTTCTCAAGAATTTTAGATAAGAATGAAAGATTGGACATAGGTCTGTAATTTAGTAAGTCATCTTGATCAAGTGAAGGTTTCTTAAGTAAATGTGTAATTACAGCTACCTTAAAAGCCTGTGGTACATATCCATTTACTAAGTATAGAGTAATCATATCAAAAATATGGGTGGTAATCAAAGGGAACATTTCCTTAAATAATTTGGTTGGGATTGGGTCTAATATACAAGTTGATGGTTTAGATGAAGCTAATATTTTTGGTAACTCAGGAAGCTCCACTGGATAAAAGCAATCCAAACACAGATCAGTGTCTGCAGTTACCTCCAATGCTGTCTCACTTACTGAGGATATAGTGATCATGTTCGGGAGTATGCCAATATTTTTTTCTGTAATTGAATGAATGTTATTAAAAAAGAATCCCATAAAGTAATTACTGCTGAGAGCTAAGGGAATGGATGACTCAACGGGGCTATGGTTCAGTGTACACAGGCACCTATCTCTGGTTCATCCCTCCTCTGGACAGGGAGCAGAGGAGGGGCAAAGGCAGATAGTCACCAGTCTTCTTGCTTTTAAGAATCTATGGGAACAGTGCTCTTAGCTGATTCTAAAGAAAAATTAAGAACAACTGACCTGAGTGTAATTTATACAGACTGGGGTGAGGACCATCCACAGGTGGGCGTGGACTAAAGTTTTTAGTGCTCACGGCGTGAAGATATAAACACATTAGCGATAACCTTAAAGGACGAAGTTGATATAAAATATAATTCAAAAGAATACATTTTAACCCGTTGCAGATATTTCTGATTCATAATAATGAATCAGAACATTTTAGGGTATATGCTATTTCCCTTTCCTTAAGTAGTCATGAAAAAAAATAAGCCAATCACCGTCCAAGGCTCCTCCTGATTTCCCCATCTCCTCAGGCCTCCACTCCACCACCAGTTGGATCCCTAAGGGGAAAAACATCTCTAATTCTAATCTTAAGACATTCATTCAAATGTATTTCATTCTCAGCGTTCGTGTCTTCCTCCGGGGTCCGTGTACCAAAGAAATTAATATGTGCAAATAAACTTTTCTAATTGCCATCTATGTGTTTTCTCATTTGGAGTCTTTACAGGATTGAACTTTTACATCGCAATATTTGCAGCGGAACTACTAATCAAGGTCATGGACTTCCGGCTGACCAATTCACGTATGCACCATTTCTATTCCAAATGTTTGGTTGTTGGTGTATTAACCCACACTATTACACCGTCCCCAACCATCAGAACCTCTACCTGGTTAAATTTTGTATTTCATGGAAATGTTCCCACAATGGGAAAATTGCTATTTCCCAACTTCAAGGATGATTGCCTTCAGCAACTTCTGCCAGTGTCAAGAAAGATTTGCTGAAACACTTCATCTGATTAAGGGGTCAGTTCCTTCTGTCTATGGAAATGACAGACAGAGCAAAGCAGTAAGCTACAAATAACTTTTAAATATCTGTACCTTGAGAAAAGGTCGTAATTACCCCAAAAAAGTAAATGTATTTTTTTTAAAGTAGGTATACCTCAAAGACAGACACACAAATGTACACAAATTATGTCATCACAAGTAACATGTTACAACAGGAGAGGTTCTGTTATTTAATGACATAAAACATAATGCCTAAACAAAAAAACTTATTTTAAAGATTGACTGTAGGTATACAAAAAAAATATAGTTTGTAGAGATACAAGATAATCATCACACATTCACAAAGGTCATATATAAAAAAAAAAAAAAGATTTACCAACAGTTACCAGTAATAATGAAACAGCATAATGCAAATTTATAAAAGTTGGTTAAAGAAAACTAAAAATATTTGACAAAGCTCATTATTTTGCAGCTGTTTCAATGAGTTTATTACTCTTGAAAAGCTTCTTAAAAGCATTCCTTACTTCTTCTGTCTTCAAAGAGTAGATAATAGGATTAAGCAGAGGAGGAACTGTGAACGTAAAGCTAGAATTCATGATCCTTGCATTTGTATCAATATAGGAAGTTATCACAGCTATGTTGGTGCCTACAAAAGGAAGAAAAAAAATGGCGACAAGAATCAAGTGAGAAGTACATGTCTTTAGAGCTCTGAGTCGTTCTTCTCTAGAAGTAATCCTGGCCAGAGTGATGGAAATGCAAACATAAGAGCCAGAAATTAGTATGAGGGGAATGCACACGATGACAATTAGGCCAACAGTAGCCATTATGTAACTGTAGGATTTATCATTACAGGCCAGTTGAAAGATAGGTCCATGATCACAGAAGAAGCTCTGAATCTCTGTAGATCTACAGAAAGAGAGGCGATTAATAAACCCAGCCATAGTCGCTAAGACACTGATCAAAATGATCCATGAACAAAGCAGTATTGCAACTACAGATTTTGCAGTTACAATGTTGTGGTACCTTAATGGAAAGCAAATTGCAATTAATCTGTCATATGCCATTGTGACAAGCGTCCATGACTGTATACTGCCAAAAAACAAAACAAAGAACATGTAAGTTAAGCATGCCTCATAAACAATGTACCTCCTGTCAAACAAAAATGTGTCCAAGAGTTTTGGGATGAGAGCAGTGCTCCCACACAGATCTGCCAAAGCCAGACTGAACACTATTATGTATTTAGGAGTGTGGAGAGTCTTCACCAGGTAGATAACAGAGAGGAGAGAACCATTGGCAAGGACAGTCACAATGTACATAAAGCACAGGAAGACATAATAATACTTAACATGAGGGATGTTGTAAAACCCACCAAGATAGAACTTAGCAGGTCGAACAAATGTGGCATTAAATATGGATGAAAACAGATCTTCCCTGTACATTATTAGTATTAGCAAATTGGCTGGATTTAAAACATCAAATTACAAAACAGACAACATGAGAGAAGCTATTACAGCTGCATAATAGAAGGCGCTGTAACCTAACTTACTCCATAGGATAAAACATGTACACTGCTGAACTGAACTATGCTATAGTGGTGACTTCATTTATACATCTTACCTCGTTACTATGATTTGCATGTTGTCTAATGATTGATGTAGTGATGACATCATACAACACAAAATACAATTAACCACTCCTACCAGAATACTGAATCAACAGTAGCTAATTACTTTTATTATTTAAATGTACAAATATTTTAAACAATCTGTGATTTTTTTGTCTATAGAAAGGGTTTCTTTTTCATTTGGTATTAGCTTAAAAGCTGGCATCAAAAGTGTTTTAGAGTAAAGCCCTCCATCATAGGAAACACATCATCGGCATTTCCATTATTTGCAGCGTTTCGTTAATTTGTTTTTGTTAGTTTGCTTTTTTATCTGTTTCTGACACTGACCTTTATACTATTCAATATCTATCAATATCTCAAAGCATTGTTAGTAAAGGTGCTGTCTCACTGCTACTCATTTCACCACATATTGGTGTTTGCGATATAAACATGAAGAAATACCGTGTATTTTGTCAAACGTGAAAGACAGAGTAACTACTTTTTACCATCACTTCTTTTTTTCTTTTTTTTATACTCAATGATTGCCTGACCATCTGGTGACAGTGCTCTATACACTGGTGATTCCCCCAAGTGGTCAAATAACTATTAGCTTGTTCAATCAGAAAATCTGTTAGCTGCCATGTCAATCGTTTCAAGGATCTGAAATACTGAGGAGATTTAACTCTTATCAGTGCAGACAGATCATTTGAAAACCATAGCTTTATGTAAAATTATTAGGTTATTTTTCCAATGTTGGTATGAAACTTAAATTAAGAACAAAATGTACCAGTGTTGCATATGTACAGTATATATAGTGTTTCAGAGTTGTAAAAATATTGCAGAATGTTTTTGACATATCCAATTTAATTAAAGGTCATGTTACATTTATTATGGTATTAGAGAGTATAAAGGTAGCGTTGGATCGCTTTTTAATTTTCTAAATAAATTTGGCAGTGCTGAAAGCAGTATATGTTAATGCAGCTCCAGGAAGGTGCCCCAATCCACCGCTTCCAGGTGAGTTTTACTTATCAGTGTGGTTGTCTGACACTGAGGCCTTTTAATTGGAGATTGACTTACCCCTCCCTTTAGGCCAATTTGCCATGGTACACTCTACCATGGGCCTTCCCCCCTGGACAACATAGCCTTAGGATCATAGCAGTAATGACAATCCTCCACCACACCAAGAAAGTATTCAGGCTGCAACTGTGAAGTGGCAGACCAAGGTGGTCTTTCTAGTATTTAAGAAAGGACTGGTATTCAGCTGAGTGTATTCCAACTATTGAATGATCACTCTTCTTAGCCTCCCTGGCAGGCTCAGGAGGACCTGTTTTGTTTTCATTCAGTAGTTTATTAGTTTGCACAATATTCTTTTCCTTGGTAGTTTAGATGAACGTTGCTAGCTTAGTTGTAGAGTTTACTGCCTCATGTATTTTATCTATAAAGTTGAAATATTGTGTTGTTTAAGTTTATTTTGTTTAAGTTGTTTAAGTTTATTTTGTGTAGTGCTCATTTTATGTAGTGTTGTTCTAGAATACCACCTTATCAGGCTTGTATTTGTACAGCAATACCTGACATAAATTGAGAGTTGTATGGCTAATGACTTGTTAGTTTTTAAGTAAAACATTCTAACTTTGTTAATAATTGTGTTTATAGTAATAATTTATTCTAATTATTAATAGCTGCTGAAACCAATCATTGTTGTGCAACAAGGCATTGGTTCAGTTTGCCAGGGGTTGCCATATCCACAGATCTGTGTGCAGGTTGGTGTACGTGTGTCTCTCCTCCTTTCATTTCAGGGCGTGACCGGCAGGTGCAGTAGAAGCTCATTAAGGCTCATCAGGAGAAGCTCAACCTCTTAAACCCTATTGGCCTCATTTTGAGAGATCTGCACGAAAATGACATGCCCCAAATGTATTGAATATATCTCAGAAACTACTAGATTTAATTGAATGGTTCTGGTACCACAAGAAATGTAAGACTCCAGAGAATACTCCAGAGCTATAGAAATCAACCCTCGTGTTACTAAAGGAGACTAGATGAACATCACAAACAGCATAAGATGAAAAAAAAAAATTATTTCCACCTAAAAAATTGACTTTGTGATGTGAATATGCCTTTGATCGTATACAGTTGCAATCCAAAACATCTGGCAAACCACAGTACTCGATCTGACCATTATGTGTCAAAATTCATGCTGAAAAAGTAAAGCATATCAGTTTTAAAGAGGCAACTAACCTTGATAATTTAATAATAATAATTTATTAGAAAATAAAAAATAATCAGTTCAAAAGTAGAGGCATTTTGTACCTTCACTGTCTAATCATAAGCAAATATTTATATAAAGTAGAACATGCGCAGAGAGTGGAGTTGTCAATGACAGGACAGTAGGTTGAAGATCATTGGGAACTTTTGGGAAACAGCATCCAAACCTGGAGCTATTGTCTATCCACCTGTAGAGCTTTCTGCATAAAACTATAAAAAACCTACAAAAACAAAGAGGTCACACTCCACTAAGTTAGGTTTACATGAACAGCATGAATATTTTTTAGGTACTGGAAAAATTTAAAGTGCTCTGTTTGATCATCAGCACTGCATTCAAATATTCAAATGAGCTTATGATGAATGCCTCCATTAACAAATATTTGGAATCAGTAAAAAATATTACATTTTAAATTCTAGTACTTGGCTGAGATCAGGCAGAGCTTAGTTTGCAAGTTCCAGTCCAGCTGTCCAGTTCGCTTAGCTTAGCTGAGCAGCCAGACCAGCCTGTTAGTGGAGCTCCGCTGCTCCGAAAAAACATTTCAAAGTAGGCTCATTCTTGATGAACTGACTGCAGAGATGAACGTTTGAGATCCACTTTCTTGTTTAAAAACATTTTACTTTTTGTTACAAATCAATGGTATAAACAAAATAATTATACTCATCACCACCATTACTGCAGCTGGTGGTGCATCGCCTAAGGCTGATGCTATTTAATATGTACAATATTTGTAACAAGCAATGTAAGCAATGTAAACATTTCCACAGCAATATCTACAAGCAATGTAACTATTTCTACAATCAATGGAAAAGGGGGCTCATGCCACTATGAATCACCTTTAAATCTACAACAAAAAAGCCAAATATGTAAAAATGCATGGATAGAGGATTGTCAAATGCCATGAAATGCCTCATTGTTTGTTAAAAATAAAAGCCACTCATACCCTCAAACTGAGTGTTTGTGTCTTTATTGTTTAAATTAATTTTCAAGAGTCTTTATAGATCAGCATATATGCAAAAGCACAACAAGATCCATCACTGTCATCATTTAATCACACAACACATTTGATTAAATTATATTTTGGCCAACAGCCTACTATTGATTTTCTTTTTTTTTTAAATAAAGGCACAGAAGTCCCAAAAACCTGTAAAAAGGTTTAGTGGGAAAGTTTTTTCCCAACATATATAATCATGTTTCTTCTTGATTGTGAAACAGTTGCTAATATTTGTTTGAATATATCACATATGTAAATACCATTTAAAACAACTTAATTTAGAATCATTTTTACACACATGAACTTTAATAGAATATGTAATAATGTTTATTATTTTGTCAGTTTTTTATTACAGTGAAGTCACATTGTAGTAGAATTTGTAATTCTTATTTTTGATTTCAAAAAGATTTTTAATAATTTTTTCATTGACACTTTGATTTCATGTGTCTGCAAAACATAAATGATTGGATTCAACATTGGTGGCAGCACAGAGGTCAAAGATAAGTTTATGATTCTATAATTTGGATGTATTTTGCCCATCAATGTAAATGTGATCAACAGAGGGGTAAAATAGACAACCACTAATGAAAGATGAGCTATACATGTCTTAAAGGCTTTGATTCCTTGTTGAAACGTTGCCACTTTAGCTAAAGTGTAACTAATATATAGGTAACTTAAAAGTATGAAAACAAGTGGAAGCCAAAAAATAAGAACAGGATAAAAAAATCCAATCACATCATTTGGAAAATTGTCATTGCAAGCAAGGCGGTAGATCTGCCCGTGGTCACAGAAATAGCTGTTAATAACGACAGACTTACAGAAGGAAAGCCTTGTAAGGAGGCCAACTGCAATTAACACAGCAATAATAACTAAGATCCAGAAACATGCAATCAAAGACAACATAGACCTGTAGGTTACTTTCACTTGATAGTGAAGAGGAAATATGATGGCAACTAGTCGGTCATAGGAGAGAGCAACCAGATTAAAAGACTGCATTGAAAGGCAAGTGTAGCAGAAAAAAAGGAATGTCAAGCAGTCATTGTAGGGAATTACATTATGGTTAAACAGAAAAACATCAATAACCTTTGGGACCAGAGCAGAGCTGCCTAACAGGTCCACAAATGCAAGGTTAAAAACGGCAACATACTTTGGAGATCTCAGATTATGATCTAGGAATATTATGGCCATTACAGCTGTGTTCCCCACCACGGCGATTATATACAGAAAAAAGAGAAAGATGTAGTAGTACTTCATGTTAGGTAAGCCAATAAATCCATTTATTACAAAATACGCAGGGCGCACAAAAGTTATATTTTTTCCAAAAGCAGAATTAAATAGGTCCATTGTAAAACTCCTTCAATATTTCAGAATACCACACAAAAGTCCTCCTCAGTCAGGAGCACTGCCTTGCACAGAAAAAGAGGGCTTGTGAGCTCTTATCCCAATCTCATCTAGCAGATCTCTGTCAGACTTTTAAGTGAGGTAACAGAGGTGGATTTAGAGAGGAGCAGGGAACCTCTTCTCTCTTTATGTCTAATACAGATTGTCACAATCTTTTCCCATGTGTGCACAAGACAAGCCCACCTCGCTCAGTGTAATAATGCAAACCTCTAGATACAAGTTATTTCAATATTTTCTGAGAATATGCCTTGTAAATCGGGTGAAGTTCATGAAGATGTGTTTACCTTAATGAAATAAAAAGATAAACTTTAATTAAACAGTTTTTGTGGTTAAAGTAAGAAATTATCAATGTTAAAATATTGTAGTATGAATATTAACATACAGTGAAGACAGTACAAAGGAACATGTTTCATTTAGGCCTCATTATACCTTACCAGCCGGTTGGTTCTCCCCTAATTTTTGGGTCTGTCAAGGCACAGAGTTTCATTACAGCCTCATAGAGGCTAATAGTTCACTGGTTTTTACACTGCCTTGCAGAGATAGGGATGCTCCGAAATTTGACAATCTTGCATACACAGGTGCACAAACATACACACCTCTTTCACACTGACCACAACTCTGGTAAAATGCTCTCAGTATCAAATATGATTGAGCTGAAATAATCCTGCAAGATATAATGTTATAAAAACTGCAGTCTTGCTTCATGTTTTTTTTCATTTGGTCGAGGGTTTTTGACCACCTGCCTAATCAGGAATCTGGTGGTAATTTCCTCGTTCTACCACTAACAGAGATAACAAAGATTTAAAAAAAAACATTAAGAAAAACAATGGATCTAAAAAAGATCAGACTTTGCCTCAAGTGCGGAATGTTCTACTTGTTTACATAAGTTTCTCCACTCTATTTTCCATGTTTTCTTTCACAGCATAATGTGTCTGACTTTTAGAGTCCACAAGTTGTGTTTTTTTGTCTTTGGTTGCTTCAGTCAAAGCATGAAAGAATAATATTAAGTAGCTCCAATGTAAGAGCACATGCAATCAATAGCTCCCAAGGCCCTATGTCAGGAACTTCTATTTAACTGATGCTCCCACTTTGTTTTAAAGCAGCTTTATTTTTTATTGTCTTGGTGCCAGGGCCAATAATGTACAAAGAGGATTGGGCGGCAGACGAAGGTGGAGACCTTGGCGGCCCAATCTTCAGATGCTTAGGCTGGCTCTAGGGACGTGGAATGTCACCAAACTGGGGGGGAAGGAGCCTGAGCTTGTGCGGGACGTCGAGAGATATCGACTAGAAATAGTCGGGCTCGCCTCCACACACAGCGTGGGCTCTGGAACCCATCTCCTCGAGAGGGGCTGGCCTCTCTTCTACTCTGGAGTGGCCCACGGGGAGAGGTGGCAGGCTGGGGTGGGTTTGCTTGTTGCCCCCCAGCTCCACCATTCCCTGATGGAAGCAGAGGCTGGGGACTCGGGGTTAGACTCTTTCCTCACCCAGGCTGAAGTCACCGGGGTGGTTAAAAAACCCCCCGGTGGCAGGGCTTGGTGGGTTGATGAGATCCGCCCTGAACCTCAAGTCTCTGGATGTTGTAGGGCTGTCATGGTTGACACGCCTCTTCAACATTGCGTGGCGGTCGGGGACAGTACCTATGGACTGACAGACTGGGGTCAAGTCAAGTCAAGTTTATTTATATAGCGCTTTTCAGCAACAAGGCACTCAAGGCGCTGTACATAAGGAAAAACATTACAATGGTACAGAAAATCAAACAATAGAGGTAATTAAAAAAAGGAGAGAGAATAGTATGATGGATAAGAATATGAAGGGAAAATTGGACTGAAAACTTAACTAATAATGTTTAGATGGCACAGTCAAAGGCCACTCTAAACAAATACGTTTTTAAATCTTGATTTAAAGCAACTTAGGGTTTTGGCGCTTTTATAGTTTTCTGGGGGTTTATTCCAGATTAGTGGAGCATAAGAACTAAAAGCTGCCTTTCCATGTTTGGTTTTGGTTCTGGGTATGCAGAGTAGATTTGAGCCAGAAGACCTGAGAGGTCTGGGTGGTTGATACACTGACAACAAGTCTGTAATGTATTTTGGTGCTAAGCCATTCAGTGATTTATAGACTAACAGAAGTATTTTAAAGTCTATTCTCTGAGCTACAGCGAGCCAGTGTAGGGACTTTAGAATCGGGGTGATGTGCTCCACTTTCTTAGTTCTAGTGAGGACGCGGGCAGCAGCGTTCTGGATCAACTGCAGCTGTCTGATTGACTTTTTAGGCAGATCTGTGAAGTCACTGTTGCAGTAATCAATTCTACTAAAGATGAACAAATTAATTAGTTTTTCAAGGTCCTGCTGAGAGACATTAGTCCTTTAATCCTGGAGACGTTCTTTAGGTGATAGAAGGCCGACCTTGTTACTGTCTTTATGTGCCTCTGAAGGTTTAGGTCTGAGTCCATCACTACACCCAGGTTTCGAGCCTGACTGGTGGTTTCTAGCTGTATTAACTGAAGCTCTGTGCTAACTTTTAAACGCTCTTCCTTTGGTCCAAAGATTATTACTTCAGTTTTGTTTTGATTCAGCTGAAGAAAATTTTGGCACATCCATGCATTGATTTCTTCTGTGAACCTGGAGTCCAGTCTTTCGCCACCTGCATTCAGCTTTTCGATACTCCTTTTTTTCACTTCTGACTGGTGGAGCCCTTCTCCACCGAGAGATTTTCTTCCCAGAAACAACTTTCACTTTAATTGGAGCAATTGAATCAATGATGTCCGAGATTTTAGAATGAAAGTTATCTACCAGCTCATCTACAGTGTTACAGGGAGGTAGAAGAGTAAATCTGGTCAAAGGTTTCAGCAGCACCGTCCTTAAAGATGCGTTTTCTTATCATGTCTCTTTGGCAAACTGAGTCATTGCAAATGATGCTTTCAAAAATAACAGAAACGTGGTTAGACAGGGCAACATCAGTTACAGACACCTTGGAAATGTTTAGACCCTTAGTGATGATCAGGTCCAAAATATGTCCCTGTTTGTGTGTTTGCTGTTTAACATGTTGAGTCAAACCACAATTTCTAAGAGTGTCACATAGATCTATTGTACTTCTGTCTTCAGGATTGTCCATGTGAATGTTGAAGTCTCCCACAATAATTAAACAGTCATAGTCAACACATATCACAGATAAAAGCTCATTAAAATCACTGAAAAAGTTTGTTTTGGACTTAGGAGGCCTGTAAATATTCAAGAACATGGTTTGGACCGGGCTCTTTACCTGGAGAGCCAAATATTCAAAAGAGTCAAATTTGCCCAGAAATACTTTTTTTACCCCTCTACCTTTTCTTTGCTGTCTGCTCTCACAAAGAAAATTGTAGTTCGGAGGCGTTGACTCTATCAGAATGGGAGCTTCATTAAATTTATGTAACCATGTTTCTGTTAAAATCATAACATCAAGATCGTGGTGTTGGACCACTTGTTGCTGAATATTGGACTACTTGCACAGACACCAGGCCTCCTGCTGCTTTCGGCCATTTTGTATCCAGGACATGGCGGATGATATGACACGCCCCAAGTCTGACGTCACAAGACGCTATATAGGAAGGCGGACATTTTCAAAACTCGCTTTCAGCTGGCAATCTTGACGGGGTTGCCACGCAACTGGAGCGTCCTTGGAAGTAAAAGAGATCCCACGTGGAGTCTTCATTTATTTCTCTCGTTGGCCAACGAACAATTCATAACTGAGGTTTCTGGACTAGGAAGGCCAGAAATTTCACTTTGCCGATCGAAGACGTGAGTTTAATACGTAACTAAAAACACAGAGTTCGAGGAACGAACCGCCATCGTGTTTCACCCCTAGTCGACTGCTGATGGTCAGCTCCTATTTTTTCCTTTTCGTCAAGAAGACCAAAGGACGGGACTGACCGCTCTCTTGGAGTGTAACTGCGGATGCGCACAACGCTCAACCCCCCTTTTTCCTCTCACTCGCGGACCCAGAAGGAAACTTCACCAAGTAAAACCCATCTTTTATTTAATCTTTTATTTCTTTACTAGAAGGCCTGGGCAGGGTCAGAGGTTGTAGAAGCGATCAGAATCGCTGGTTAGGATCTCATGTGTTCTGAATGATATGTGCATGTAACCTTGCTTATTGAAACTTTGATGTGTTATTTTGATATCGGGATCCGCCGCGGTCCTAGAGCTGCTTGTGTTTTACTATCTGAGAGTCAACGCGGGTGCGTTGTAAGACTGGACTGTTAAAACGACCTCATGGTAAAATTCTCTATTTCCCTTTTGTCTTCAACCTCACTGTGCTAGATTGCCCCCAAAAGTTAGAATCCTTTGTGCTCAGGAGTTGGGGGAAAGTTTTATGATCAGGAGATCACTGAGTACACTCCATTCCGTCTTCTGTTTTTGCCATAAACTGCTGGTTGATTCAATACATACCCACTGCCGTTTGTTGAATTTTGCTTAGTTAGGTGTGTTACCCCTGTGTTTGTAGAACTTTGCATGTTAAGTAGGTGAAGATTAATAAATATTCACATAGATAAAGAGAGAGCGTTTTGTGTTCATTGTGTGCAAAAGTGATTTGTCAGTCAAAATAAGGTTAACGTTCCACACGTTTCGACAGAAACGGTCGATTAAGCAGTGACATCTCCGGCAATAGTTATTAATTATTACGGAGTATTTAACGGTTGTAATTGTCAAAGGCGTTGAGCCACAATTACAACACCAGAAACATCTCTGGTCTCGATTCATAAATGAGGATTTTGGTTAAGAAGTTGATTTTGTCAGATTATGATTTGTAATTATAATTATTGATCAAGATTAATCAATCAATAATCATAAACCCAACAGTGGTCAGTAATGAAGTCATTGATTAAAAATGATTTTCATGACATAGATCTAATGTTTAATAAAGCCAGTTTATATGACTTAGTTGCTGATATTAACTCTGTGTCTGGTTGTACCTGACAGTTTATGGCTTTTTTGATTGTTTATTACTGTCTCTTATACTTTTAGCTTTGTTCTTTCTGTCACGTATAAGCACAGAGATTTTATAACTATCTCCTATCAGGGGCCCAAGTTTTTCCTGGACATGCTCATTTCTGATAGCGTTACCACTGGGACCCAGACTGTATCACAGAGAAGTGATTTGAAGGTCCTGATTAGGAGGAGATAGATTAGGAGGTGATGGGGCTCTGCGGTATTTGGAAGATGTTGGTTTAGTAGCAGGGCCTCGGCCACGGGGGGTGTTGAATGGAGAAGATGTCAGAGCCATTTGGGTCCTGATTTTAAGAGCTCGTTTCATTTTATCAGAATCCAGTAAAGCAGAAAGCGGGCTCAGTGGGGAGATGGGAGAGTTCTGTGCGGTCTGGGTCTGGGTCGGGGTCTGGGGTGAAGGGGGTTTAACGGGGGGTGGTCGGTCTGGGTCTGGTTTGGGGGGGGTGGGGGAGGGGGGTTTCCACTTCTGCTGTGGATTTCGACTGGGAGACCTTTTGTGATTACCTCTCTTTCTCAGCCAACTGGCCGATTGTTTCTGCTGGAGCTGTTGGAGGTAGCGTTATAATTGTTGTAGATACTCCATGTTCTCTGCTGAAGGTCGAAGCTGCTGGCGGATTATTTACTGAATAGAACAGATCAGATGTGAGATGTCTGGCTCCCGGCTTGTTCAAACAGAAACCATCTTGCTTGAAGAGTTGTCTTTTTTCCCAAAAATTATTAAAGTTGTCGATGAAGTTCACAGGTGTGGTAGCACATGTTTTTTTCAACCATTTATTAATCATCAGAAGTCTCGAAAAAATGTCATCTCCACAGAAAATTGATGCAAAGGGTCCGCTGAGAAACACCTTGATATTGAGACCTCCTTCAATATTCAGAAGACGAGTGAAATCCTCCTTCAGTCTTTCTGATTTATTCTTAGCTACGTCATCCATGGCTCCACAGTGTATAATAAGGTTTTCTAGAGACGGGCGCTTTTCTGTGATTGCAAGAATATTCTCTGAGATATCAGATACAACCTTACTGGTACCAATCATAACGTTTTCTTGTTGCAGACGTTTTTAATCCCATCCACAGCTGTGTTGCCCACTATTAGGGTTCTTAGTCCGGGGCGCTTTTTCTCTGAAAGCTTAGGAGAAGACCGTTTAGAATGAATCAGAATCAGCTTTATTGCCAAGTTTGTACATACAAACAAGGAATTTGCCTCCGGTACACTTTGCTCTTTTGTTCTGTTTTTGCAGTACAGAATATACTAATTTACAATTTACAATTTACAATGTACAATATACACATATCTAATAAAAAATGTGCATTTGCAACATCTGTATGCTGTTGTTCTGTACTATATTGAATGTTCATCAGAGAAACAGCCTGGGGGAAGAAACTGTCTCTGTGGCGGCTGGTTTTAGTAAACAGTGCTCTGTAGCGGCGGCCTGAAGGTAAAACTCTAGTTTATGTGCAGGGTGTGTGGGGTCGGCAGAGATTTTGACAGCTCTTTTCTTGACCCTAGACCTGTATAATTCCTGGATGGAGGGAAGGTCAGCTCTGATTATTCTCTCTGCAGTCCTGATTATTCGTTGCAGTCTGGACCTGTCCTGTTTTGTGGATGAGCCAAACCACACTGAGATGGATGAAGACAGGACAGACTGAATAATGGCAGTGTAGAAGATGACCAACAGCTCCTGTGGAAGGTTGTTGAACTTCTTAAGTTGCCTCAGGAAGTACAGTCTCTGCTGGGCCTTCTTTCGAACAGTGTCTATGTGTGGAGACCATCTCAGGTCCTCAGAGATGGTGGTTCCTAAGAACTTGAAGTGGTCCACGGCCGATACAGTGTTGTTGAGGATGGTGAGGGGCGTGTATGGGGGTGGTGTTCTCCGAAAGTCCACCACCATTTCCACAGTCTTGAGTGTGTTCTCAAACCTTTTATTGTTCTCAGAAGATGGATAGTTTTCCTGGTTTTCGTTCTGTAGTGGAGCAAATCTCTTTTGAAGGAGAATTCCATTATTTCCAGCTGTCTCACTCCTATCATTTGTTGTGACAGCAGCTCGCTGTCGAGGTCTCCTTTTCCCAGGGGAAACGGGGGCATTTCTCTGTAAATCTGGTCTCTCTTTCAGGGTGACCGGAGGGTGTGTTCAAACTACAGGGGGGGATCACACTCCTTAGCCTCCCTGGTAAGGCCTACACCAGGGTATTTAAGAGGAGAGTCCGGCCGATAGTCGAACCTCGGCTTCAGGAGGAGCAGTGTGGTTTTCGTCCCGGCCGTGGAACATTGGACCAGCTCTATACCCTCTACAGGGTACTCGAGGGTTCATGGGAGTTTGCCCAACTGGTCCACATGTGTTTTGTGGACCTGGAGAAGGCAGTCAAAAGTGTCAATCATGGTGCCTTGTGGGGAAGGGGCTCCAGAAGTATGGAATTGGGGGCCCTTTATTAGGGGCCATCTGGTCTCTGTACAAGCGGAGCAGGAGTTTGGTCTGCATTGCCGGCACTAAGTCGGACCTGTTTCCGGTGCATGTTGGACTCTGGCAGGGCTTTGTCACCGGTCCTGTTCCTAACTTTTATGGACAGGATTTCTAGCCACAGCCAAGGGCCGGAGGAGGTCTGGTTTGGGGACTAGTGGATATCCCCTCTTGTTTTTGCAGATGACGTGGTCCTGCTGGCCCCCTCTAGCCAAGACCTACAGTATGCACTTGGGCAGTTCCCTGCTGAGTGTGAAGCGGCTGGGATGAAGATCAGCTCCTCCAAGTCTGAGGCCATGGTTCTCAACCGGCTTGTCCTCTTCAGGTTGGAGGGGAATTCCTGCCTTAAGTGGAGGAGTGCAAATATCTCAGGGTCCTGTTCACGAGTGAGGGAAGAATGGAGCGGGAGATAGAGAGACGGATCGGTGCGGCTGCCGCAGTAATGGGGGCACTGTGCAAGTCCGTTGTGGTGAAGAGAGAGCTGAGCCAAAAAGCAAAGCTCTCAATTTACCGGTCGGTCTACGTTCCTACCCTCACCTATGGCCATGAACTTTGGGTCATGACCGAAAGAACGAGATCCCGGATACAAGCGGCTGAAATGAGCTTCCTCCATAGGGTTGTCGGGCACTCCCTTAGAGATAAGATGAGGAGCTCGGCCATCCGGGACATGCTCGGAGTAGAGCCGCTGCTCCTCCACATCGAGAGGAGCCAGTTGAGGTGGCTCGGGCATCTATACCAGATGCCTCCAGGACGTCTTCCTCGGGAGGTGTTCCAGGCACGTCCCACCGGGAGGAGGCCCAGGGGATGGCCAAGGACATCTGCTGCCCCCGCAACCCGGTCCCGGATAAAGCAGAAGACGATGAGTACGAGTACGAATTCAAAAAGCAATAATGTTTTGATAAATTGGGCATTTGGGCTGAATTTTATAAAGCTTATTATCCCATAATTCTGGATTGCTTTCAGATTTGTATTACTATCTAAAGTTATATTTTAATCTTTTCTGTTGGCAAAACACGAATAAATGGGTTCAGCATGGGTGAAAACACTGAAGGAAGCAACACATTTATGATCCTTGCATTCAGATGTATTCTTGCGCTCATGGTGATTATTATTGAGATGAAATACCAGCATTGAGAAGTGACCTGTGCAGGTTTTAAAGGTTTATGTACTCCCCTGAGCTGTGGCAACTTCAGCTAAAACATAGCCAATACAAATGTGACTAGACAAGACAAATGGAAAAAGTACAAGCTATGTCAGGGCAGATTTGAGGTAAGCACTACAAAAACATGTTTCAATCAAAAGGAAAGTTTTGATCTTGTAGAAACTTCCTCTGCAACTTGTGTGGAATGTAGTGGGCTTACATATTTTCTTTATTTCTTTAATTATGTATTCTGTCTACATATAATCCTAGTTTCTTCCTGTTTTACTTTAGGTATTATTTCTATTTTATTGGATTTTCTTTTACCATTCAAGAATATTTTGTTAGCTATATGTTAGGGCTGCATGACATCAAGAAAATATGCAAGTGCGATACTATCGCTGGATTTTGTTAAGATGATATTGCATAAGATTAACTCATATTTTCTCATTTCTTCTTATTCCACTATGATGGAAAGCCACATAGGGTAATATCCACACCTCACCACTAGTTTATTCCACTTTAGTTTACTTTGTAGTCACTTCTTCAAATTTATATTCCTCATAATTCAATATATTGTTTGTTAAATTAGCTTATTTTTCCATCACACCTTGTAATGTTTATATTGAGTGCAAACATATCCACACTGCAAGGTCGAACTATTCTTTTCTGTTGTATTGATACCTCTTTATTTGTTTGAGTTACCTGGGGGTTTCACTGCTCCTTCCTAGATGGCAAAACAGACATCATGACACAAGACAAGGGGGGGATGGGTCACTGAGGCTTTGCTGCCCACTCACAGGTGCTGCCCTTGCTAGATGAGAAAAGAGGCCACATTAGGAAAGTAGAGGGAAAAAAATCATATTTCACACTTTATCCTTAGCAGGATACAGTTTAAGATTGCAAAAAACCTCAGCACAAAGAAGCAACAAGTTTACAAAACATCATGCCGGGAACGGTGAAGGTGGTGTGAGGGGTGCATATGTTTATCTTGAGCATGCGTGTGGGTGTGAGTGAGTGTGTGCAAGTAAGTCCATGAACCACTGTCACAGAGGCCATTATCCTTGATGGTACGTTGGAATGTTCATCAACCAGCCACAAAGTTCTGAGCAAGTCCACAAATATCCTCAGGGAAGGGAGGGGGCAGAGGGAGCAGAGCGTCATGTTTACATAACTTCCAGGAGAGGTTGAAGATAGCCAGCCATCAAGGCCATGCAGGGGAGCCAGATTCAGAAAAACAACAATTATTTGGGTTAGGCTGAATCTTAATTTTCCGTCAGCCTTGAGAGTCTCGCTGGTGCTTCTCAAAGGCTAATCCAAACAGCCAAATTCCTGGTCTTTCGCCAGATCCGAGCGAACAACTTTCTCCAAGATTTATACCATTTCACCCCAGAGTCCAGGAACCGCAACCTGCGTGCGATCCTAAGGATCACATCCAGTCTGCAATTCAGCTCACGTAACATCTCATTCTGAGTGCTGATCGCCCTGAAGATCCCATCATACATGCCAGGCAGCCTTACAATTGCCAGAACAGCTGCTGACACTCTCCGAATTTCTCGATATGCCAGGTAACCGCTGACTCCAAAAAGCAGAAATCCTGATATCAAACATCCAATTATATACACATCTTCCACATCTTCGACTGACATTATCGACAAACACACAATCCTCCACTTCTGCCAGGAGTCCATTGTGTATCCAGAGAAAAATGTCCAGTCCTTCACCCTGTCTTCTCCTCAAGAAAATTTGATCAATTGCATTGAGAGACCAGCTGACCAAATCCATAACTAAGAATTTGGAAGATATGCTAGAAGAGGCTCCAAAGACAAGACACAGAGCTGAAGCAGGGCAGATATGAGAGGGGGTGGGAGACAGAGAAAAAGCATCCTCCTCCACCGAGAGCAGAAAGTTTGCCAGTTTGTAATGTGGGAGCCATTTTGTCTTTCCCTTGTGTGTTATATTTACCATATTACACACAAGGGCCACACCATAGTTAAAGTTCCCTTATCTCTCAGTTCAGGAAGTCAGTTGGTCTTATGTTTGTTCGATTTTAGTTTGTTGAGTTGACCTATTTTACAGGCCTGCTTGTCCAAGTGTTGGAGTTTTCATACTTCTGGGTAAATAAAAGCATACATTTTTGAATGTAACACCTGTGTCCTCTACTTTATGGCTTTTGACAATCCTTTGTAACCTTTACAGTTTTCCCACCATTTTATTTGAGCTGTAGCATCTATGCTAAGCAGAAATACATATACCATGTGCATCAAGAGCAGTTAAAAGCCACCCCAACAAGCTGCATATTTCATTGGTATAAAGAATTTAATTGAATAGCACTTGGAAAATTATGTCCAACCAAATATTGCACTCAAGCAATCTGTGACACCGATGTTGCGATTAAGATTGCGATTAGACAAATATTGTGCAGCTCTAGAAACAGTTTTTATCCATCTTATGTTTTTAACTCAGATAATAGTTTCATAGGTTTTACTGTTGTAACAGTTTTATGGGCTGGATGGTACAGTTGTTAGCATGACTGACTCGCAACCACAGGGTTTTGTGTTCTAGAGATGAAACTGTTTAAATGAAGTATCTGTATTGGACCCAATATTGAGATTCTTGGATTGGATTTGGGGTTGAGGCCACCAGTCCATCCCTAGATCCAAGAGCTATGATCTTGTAGCTGCAGTTCATACTTTGACAGATTTTATTCAATAGGTTTAAGCTTTTGGCTAAAAAATTGTTGTACACTTAAGTAATAAAATTCACATAATTATCTTATACCATGTATAAAAACAGATGTATCAGTAGATGTGTTTTTTAGATTTGCCAGACTCCTTAAATATTAAACCTGACGAGAGCCTGTTATAGAAGCCTGCTGTAAAGAAAAGTCACAGCCATCAAAATAATGCTGACTTATTTGCCTCTCCCTCCTCCTCCTACACTTAGGTGCAAAACACAGTCGCACGTGCTTGTCTCCGCGAACTCAAAGCAGCGTCTGCCGGACATGTCTGCGCAAAGCTTAATTTTTACGACAGTGTAGGCGGTGTCACACAATATCCACGTATGCTTAACATTAATAGTGCTTCTGCCCAGATGTTTCTTTAAAGTAATGGCTGGAGTAGAAGGCATTTTGGTGCGACACTAGATGAAAAACGCTTGTATTTTCTTCCAATCAGCATCCATGCATGGCTGCATACACACTGCCTACATTTGTACTCATAAAATCTGTGATTTCAAAATCTTGTCCAGCTGTTGACCGATGTTTGTCAGGTTTAATGAAGACACAAGGAGAGGAATATATACAAACAAACAGACAAATAAGGCTATTTCACTAATTTTCACCTAATTATTTTGAAGAAGAAAAGAAAAAGTATGGCCACAATCATTTTTCTGAATGTCTAATAACTCAAAAAAGATGTTGATAATAGAAACAAACATTCAGTATTTTATAATTGCAGCAAAACTCAGTTCTGTGTAAGAAATGTCACTTTTATTCAAGGAGCTCTTTTCATGCAAGCATTTCTACTTCAACAGTGGAAGAATTATTTTGCTAGGTAGTTAACATTACTGGCCAATATATGTTGAAGGCTAAATATAATGCACTTGATATAGAGCTGCAAACAAAAAATGTGTTATGATTTGGGGTTGTTTGGTTTTTGGTTTCTGGGTTTTTCTTATATTTCTCTCACAGGTTTTGAATCATGCTTCTGTTTATTTTTCTGGTCATGTTTTAGTCTTGTTCATATTTTGTCAAGTTTGGTTTTTGGTTCTGGTCATGCTTTAGTTTTTGTTTGTATTCAAGAGTCTCTGTTCTTGCTCCAGCCACGTTCTGTTCTGTCTGTTATCTTTATCCGGTTCACCTGCTCCAAAATAATTTGTCTCCTAGCTCCACCTGGTTTACTCTCCATATATTCACTCCTGTTCAGTTGTTCATCGCGGAAACATTATTCAAATATTGCTCTTGTCCTGTAGTCACGCCACGCCTGTCTTGACCAGCCTGGCCAAGTCTGGTTTTTTTTGCCTGTTCCGCCTGCCCGTTCGTTGTTTTGTTCCTGCCTCTTTTTAGAGTGAGTTTTTGTTTTTTATTTGTTTTTTTCACTTACCATCACAATGCCTGCTCGTCTGCATTCTGGGGTTCTATCTCGCAAACCATAAAAAAATTATCAATAAATGGGAACATGTTACTTAGCTGTCTGTTTGATTTTATTAGCATAATAATAGACTCAATGTTAACACTAACTACCTCAAGTAGGTTTGTGATTTGAAATAAAAGGAAGGTCTTTAATTTGAACTACACGAGTGTAATTTATTTTTAGTGTAATGTTTCAACACTGTCAGAAAACAGTCAAATAATGTATCCTGTTTTCTCACCTGATTCCATGAATCTATTTTGATTACGATGCATAGCAGAAAATTGATTAATTTCATTTACAAATTTTGCAGCAATGCCAAGAAATGCAAGGCTATAGAAGTATAAATATATCCTATTTTTTATTGTAATTTTAGAAATAAATTTGGCAATGGATGCCCTTTTTTTGGCTTGAGCACCTGCCTCCATGTGCATGTTCTGACCAGCACCAGATGAAATTGGGATGTGGTGCTGGTCTGGTTTTAGCTTTTGGGATATCTTTTGTATTTCCCCCCTTAGGCATGATGCTGTCTCTCAACATCAAGTCGAAGCTTAACAAAGTAAAGGCTGCACCTCAGTGTATATTAGATTAACTCTTAACAGCATTTGGGGATTTTACAATTGATCAATATAATTTCACAGTGACAGTTGATTAACCAATGACCATCACTGATTAATCATGGCAAGTTCAACAGATTCTCTTTTTCAAAATAAATGAACTATTGATTTGAGTAAAAAGACAAAGCATTTTGAGATTTTGAGATGTGGAAGTTTTTATTTTCCTGCCACACAATGATAACTATTTTGATAGAATTTCCCCATGAATATTTTCTAAAAACCCTCCAAATGCTCTGAAAGCAGCCCAAATTTTAACAACAAAACAATTTGTTTTGTTGTTAAAATTTGTTGTTAAAATTTTTTCCCCTTAGTTGGGCTTCAAAAGAAGCCCAACTAAGGGGAAACAGTCCAATCTGGCAAATTGCACAACACCACACAGTTTACCCGAATCCAATAAAGCAAACACTAATCAACAACAACAATAAACATGCTGGAACATAATATGCACGCATGATGAGGCCCTTTCACATTTCTACCTGCCCCTTCATATATGCATGCCTAGAACCAGCGCTGTTACTTGAACTGAAGAAAACGGCTGAAATTTAATCAAAAGTTGCTTCAACAAAGTATTACTTTCAAGGTTTGGACATTTATGTAACCAGTCTATTGCACCATTTCAAATTAGTTCCCAAGTTGCTTTATAGAGGTTTGTGGCTGTCAGGATGTGCCATTTTGTTCTTTGTTTTTGTTTATTTTGCCATTAAAGGTTTTCATTGTTCCTTTGATTAGTAGTTTACTTGGTTTAGTTAATATTTGCTTAGATTCTTGTGCTTGTTTACTTACTTTAGATCTAGTTATCCTTTGGTTTATTTTATAGTTTAGTTTCTCCACTGTCCCAGTGTCTCCCAGTCCGGTCACCATAGTAACCATTTATTCCCTCAGTCGACACAGCCAGTTCCCACACCTGTTCCCACTTCTCCTCTGATTACCTTAGCTTCCTTTCATTGGTCCACTCTCATCCTCTCCCTGCTTATATAGCTGGTTGTTCTAGTTATTCTCCACTGGTTCCTCATTTCATGCTCGTCATGTTGTTACGTCTGTCCTTTTGATTATACTCCCTGAGATATCTTGCCTTTGAATCTCCTATGACTTTGTAAGTGCTTACCATTGAGCCTGAATTAGAGAGATCTGTTTTCAATATGGTGAGCCCTAGCGACTGTTTGCATCTTGGTCTAAAATAACCTCAGACGGTGACAGGGGCAACATTTTTGACTTTAATAAAAGCTTGTAATACAAGAAAAGAGCTAAAAAAATCAAGTAGGTTTGAACATTTATTAATCTGGATTACCTGTCCAGGGTGTGCCTTGCCTTTCGCCCATTGACAGCTGGAGATGTGCAGAACTACTCACGCAACCCTGCACAGATTAGCTGGTATAAACAATGGATGGATGGATGGATGTTCATTCATCTATGTTTTGCATTTCAAACAGTGGTTCATGAAGGTAAAAGATTCAGCAAGAAATCCAAAATTTCCTTTCAGTTTGGTTTCTTCTTTGCAACGACACTTCCTAGCAAATTCATCAAGAGTGGGAAGTTAGCCTTTAATCAATTGAGAACAATAACTTCAAACGTAGAGGAACTGACAATAGTCCCTACTGCTTCACATTCAGCTACAGTGCATCCCAAAGTTATGGCTTGAAGACACCAGCAGAATCACATCAGCAGCTGCAAAAAGCATACAGAAGACCTTGTGGTTTCCAAACCAGACACCCTCCCCTAACAACTTGAGACCCTACACATGAACAACCGTAAAAACAATCAGTGACATGTGGGAGCCCAGAGTAAATGGTAAATGGCCTACACTTGTATAGCACATTATCAAGTAAAAGCACTTTACACTGCAATCAGTCATCCACCCATTCATACACCCATTCACACAGTGACAATGGTAAGCTACAGGGGTTGGACAATGAAACTGAAACACCTGGTTTTAGACCACAATAATTTATTAGTATGGTGAAGGGCCTCCTTTTGCAGCCAATACAGCATCAATTCGTCTTGGGAATGACATATACAAGTCCTGCACAGTGGTCAGAGGGATTTTAAGCCATTCTTCTTGCAGGATAGTGGCCAGGTCACTACATGATACTGGTGGAGGAAAACGTTTCCTGACTCGCTCCTCCAAAACACTCCAAAGTGGCTCAATAATATTTAGATCTGGTGACTGTGCAGGCCATGGGAGATGTTCAACTTCACTTTCATGTTCATCAAACCAATCTTTCACCAGTCTTGCTGTGTGTATTGATGCATTGTCATCCTGATACACGGCACCGCCTTCAGGATACAATGTTTGAACCATTGAGCACATGGTCCTCAAGAATGGTTCGGTAGTCCTTGGCAGTGACGCGCCCATCTAACACAAGTATTGGGCCAAGGGAATGCCATGATATGGCAGCCCAAACCATCACTGATCCACCCCCATGCTTCACTCTGGTCATGCAACAGTCTGGGTGGTACGCTTCTTTGGGGCTTCTCCACACCGTAACTCTCCCAGATGTGGGGAAAACAGTAAAGGTGGACTCATCAGAGAACAATACATGTTTCACATTGTCCACAGCCCAAGATTTGCGCTCCTTGCACCATTGAAACTGACGTTTGGCATTGGCATGAGTGACCAAAGGTTTGGCTATAGCAGCCCGGCCGTGTATATTGACCCTGTGGAGCTCCCGACGGACAGTTCTGGTGGAAACAGGAGAGTTGAGGTGCACATTTAATTCTGCTGTGATTTGGCAAGCCGTGGTTTTATGTTTTTTGGATACAATTCGGGTTAGCACCGGAACGTCCCTTTCAGACAGCTTCCTCTTGCGTCCACAGTTAATCCTGTTGGATGTGGTTCATCCTTCTTGGTGGTATGCTGACATTACCCTGGATACCGTGGCTCTTGATACATCACAAAGATTTGCTGTCTTGGTGACAGATGCGCCAGCAACACGTACACCAACAATTTGTCCTCTTTTGAACTCTGGTATGTCATCCATAATGTTGTGTGCATTTCAATATTTTGAGCAAAACTGTGCTCTTACCCTGCTAATTGAACCTTCACACTCTGCTCTTACTGGTGCAATGTGCAATCAATGAAGACTGGCTACCAGGCTGGTCCAATTTAGCCATGAAACCTCCCACACTAAAATGACAGGTGTTTCAGTTTCATTGTCCAGCCCCTGTACATTGTAGCCACAGCTGCCCTGGGGTAGACTGACAGAAGAGAGGCTGCCATACAATCGGGACCACCGAGCCCTCTAACCACCATCAGCAGGCAATGCAGAATTATTGTCATGCTGTTATTATATTTTGATGGGCTTTAATGGCAGATAAAGTGTCTTGCCCAAGGACACAACAACTGAGATGGACAGAGTGGGGCTGGAACTGGCAACCCTCTGCTGCTGTCGCCCAATTTATATATCAGAATCAGAATCAGCTTTATTGCAAGGTTCGTACATACAAACAAAGAATTTGACTCTGGTACACTTTGCTCTCTGAGCTTTTTGTTTTTTGCATTATAAGATATATTATGCATACATCTTTATGTCCTTAAATACATATATACAATATACACATATACAAAGGTGGATTTGCAACTTCAGTATGCAGTTGTTTGGTACTCTATTAAATGTTCATCAGACAAACAGCCTGGGCGAAGAAACTGTCTCTGTGGCGGTTGGTTTTAGTAAACAGTGCTCTGTAGCGACGGCCTGAAGGTACAACTCTGAACAGTTTATGTGCAGGGTGTGTGGGGTCTACAGAGATTTTAGCAGCTCTTGTCCTGACCGTAGACCTGTATAAGTCCTGGATGGAGGGAAGGTCAGCCCTGATTATTCTCTCTGCAGTCCTGATTATTCGTTGCAGTCTGCACTTGGCCTGTTTTGTGGATGAGCCAAATCACACTGAGATGGATGAGGACAGGACAGGACAGATTGAATGATGGCAGTGTAGAAGATGACCAGCAGCTCCTGTGGAAGGTTGTACTTCTTGAGTTGCCTCAGGAAGTATAGTCTCTGCTGGGTCTTCTTTCGAACAGTGTCTATCTGTGAAGACCATCTCAGGTCCTCAGAGATGGTGGTTCCTAGGAACCTGAAGTGGTCCACAGCTGACACAGTGTTGTTGGTGAGGGGGGTGTATGGGGGTGGTGTTCTCCGAAAGTCCACCACCATTTCCACAGTCTTGAGTGAGTTGAGTTCAAGGTAGTTCTGACAACACCAGTGTACCAGCCGATCCACCTGCTGTCTGTATGCAGACTCATCACCGTCCTGGATCAGACCAATGATATTGGTGTCATCTGCAAACTTCAGGAGTTTCACGGACGAGTCCGCTGAGGTGCAGTCATTTGTATAGAGGGAGAAGAGGAGGGGGGATGGAACACACCCCTGGGGGGCACCAGTACTTATTGATCTGCTGCGGGAGAAGATGCTTCCCAGTCTCACCTGCTGCTGTTGCTCCGTCAGGAAGCTGTTGATCCACTGGCAAGTGGAGGCTGGGACGTTGAGCTGGGTGAGCTTCTGGTGGAGGATGTCTGGTATGATAGTGTTGAAGGCCGAGCTGAAGTCTACAAACAGGATCCTGGCATACGTCCCTGGACGGTCGAGGTGTTCCAGGATAAAGTGTAGACCTAATTTAACAGCATCATCTGCCGAGCTGTTTGCCCTGTAAGCAAACTGCAGCGGGTCCAGCTGGGGGCCTGTGTCTTTCAGGTGCTTCAACACCAGCCGCTCAAAGGATCATATTTGCACACAGAAGAAAAAGGGATTTCACTTCACTTGACCTCACTTCATTATTGTCCCCGTAGGGCAACTTGCCTTACAGCCAAGTGAATATAGAAACCCTATCATAGACACAATCTCTCTACAACAATAAGTCAAAAAAGTAAAACAGTAAGTTCAAATATCAATGAAAACATCAGGGTGAATAACAAAAGGAAATACAGATGATAATTTTTTTAATTTACCTGAGTAATTACTATTCTATCTGTTAGTTCTTGCTTTTGGGTATCTATTTTCCAATCAGATCATTGAAGCTAATATGCAGTATAGCTGGGTGATCAGGACAGTGGAGAGTGCCTTTAATCTTTTGTGTCTTCAAGAAAATATTTTCCCTCAAACACAGCGACGAAGCTGTAGCCAAAAAGCTGTTGGATCTCCGGTAGCACCAGCAGTCCGTAGCTGAAATGACCATCGATTTTCAAATTCTGGCTGCAGAAGCAGGTTGGAACGAACCAGCACTGAAAGGCACCTTCAAAAATGCATTAAACAAAAACATAAAAGACGAACTAGCTAGCCGGGAAGAACCCAAAACCCTCGATGATCTAAGGAATTTATCCATCCGTATCGATAACCATCTGAGAGAAAGACAAAGAGAAAGGAAGAACCTGACCAAGACTGAACCTGTAAGTCATCAGTCTACCTTGAAAACTTCTGAAATTAAAGTAAAACCTGTTGTTCTCACCCCCCAGATGGAACCCATGTAACTTGGCCAGACCAGACTTACTCCTGATGAGTAAGTCTGGGGTCTGGTCTGGCCATGCAACTGAGGAGTCTGGTCTGGACATGCAACTTGGCCAGACCAGACCCCTCATCTGGAGTAAGTCTGGTCTGGACCCCAATCGTTTCTATTTTCTCTCAGCCACCCAGTTCCAAGTTATTCAATGGAGCCTTGCCTCTCTCCCAATTAGTGAGCTGATCCCTGCAAACAGACGAGTATGGACTCCTGACATTGCCAAAAAACATTATCTTAATAAACCCGTTTAAAACTTTTCTGTTCCCCTGGTGTGCTGCTCTAGAGTCTCCTGGTTCAAACAACACTATGACACTTTGCATCTGTGTCAGAACAGCACCAGTTCACATACTTTCCCCCCTCCGCTGTCTCTGTATTGCTGCATTTGTTTCATTTGAGCAACATGCTGGATAGCTCACTGCCAGGCTTGCTGCATATACTGGCCAGCTTCCTCTGATAAATGAACAGCTGTGGTGACTATATGACACTGAGCAAGTGTGCTGCCTAATTAGGTACAACATGCTACTATTGATTTGGACCCCCTTTTGCCTTCAGAACTATCATAATTCTTTATAGGACAGGTACACCGAAATGTCTGTTTTTGGTCCATATTGAGACAACAGTATCATGCAAGTGTGCTGAAATTTGAAAAGAAAATCCTATATACATATAATAGGATTGATAAAAACCAACACAAAACTTTTGCGTTATCCTCATTGCTGTTACATATTCATAATTTTAGATTCCTTCTTAAGTTTTTTTTTTCACTTTTTATGTTCTCTTTATAATTGAAACTATGCAAAGGAAATTTCTAAATTATATAAATTTTTTATGTACAGAACTATACAAAAGTATCAGGCAGGAAAAATTTTCTAAATAAAGAATGCTTTCAAAAATGTAAGTGTTAATCATTTATTTTCATCAGTCAACAATATGCAATGAATGAACAAAAGGAAAATCTAAATCAAATCAATATGTGGTGTGACCAGCCTTTGCCTTCAAAACACTTGCACACAGTGTTTGAAGGAACTCAGCTGGTAGGTTGTTTCAAACATCTTGGAGAACTAACCACAGATCTTCTGTGGATGTAGGCTTTCTCACATCCTTCTGTCTCTTCATGTAATCCCAGACACACTCTATGATGTTGAGATCAGGGTTCTGTGGAGGCCATACTATCACTTCTAGTAATTCTTGTTCTTCTTTACGCTGAAGATGGTTCTTAATGGCTTTGGCTTTATGTTTGGATTGGCTCTCTTAGCATTTTGTAAATTGATAAAAATAAACAATCATCATTTATATATCTGAAAGCATTCTTTGTTTATAACATTTTTTCACTCCTGCCTAAAACGTTTGAAAAGAACTGTACATTTGCATTTGGGCTAAACAATGTCCTATTTTCCTATAACTCTGGATTGCCTCCTCATTTTCAATATTTTCTTCAGTGAACCTTTTATTTCTTGTGTCTGCAAAACATAAATGATTGGGTTCAGCATGGGTGGAAACACAGATGTCAAGGACAAGTTTATGATTCTTGCATTGGGATGTATACTTGCACTCATGGTGAATGTGATTATTATCGGGATAAAATAGATTACCACCAATGAGAGATGAGCTGTGCAGGTTTTAAAAGTATTTGCTCTCTCCTGAGCTGTGGCAACTTTGGCTAAAACACACCCAATACAAATGTAACTAAACACGATGAATACAAAAGGGAGCCACAGAATAAGAACTGGGAACAATCTAGCAATGACTAAATTAGGGAAATTATCATTGCAGGCAAGATTATATATCTGCCCATGGTCACAGAAATAGCTGTTAACAACCAGAGACTTACAGAAGGAAAGTCTTGTGAGCAAACCAACAGCAATTAAATTTGAAAAAATAACAATGAGCCACAAGGAGGCAATCAAAGAAAACATAATCTTATAGGTAACATTTACATGATAGTGCAGAGGAAGCATGATAGCCATCAGTCGGTCATAGCAGAGAGCAACTAGATTCAGAGCCTGCATTGAAAGACAGGTGTAGCAGAAAAAAAAGAACGTCAAACACTCATTGTAGGGGACATAATAGTGATTAAGCAAAAATATGTCAAGAAGCTTTGGAACCAGAGCACAGCTACCTAGCAGGTCCACCAATGCAAGGTTAAAAACTGCAACATACTTCGGAGTTCTTAGGTTATGATCCAGATATATTAAAGCCATTACAGTCGTGTTTCCCAGCACTGAAATAATAAAGACAAAGAAGAGGAAGACGTAGTAATACTTCATATCAGGTAAGCCAATAAATCCACTTATTATAAAATAGGGGGGACGCACGAAAGTAATATTTTCTCCTAAAGCAGCATTAAATAGGTCCATAGTGAGTCTATGCTCCAGACTGTTGTGTCCAATTTCTGTACCAGTGCTGACAGCAGCAGTGCAACCCTTAACATGCAATCATTTCAGAAGTTGTGAGAAGCTTTAACTGTCTTTTAGACCTTTGTATGCTCTGTGTTTGATCCCCTGAGAGGAAACGTTTTCAAATTGGGTTTTCAAAACTATGAGGTAACATTTCCTTCTTGTGTGTTTCTTTACATAAAATCAAGAAGAAAAGGGGGAGAGAGACATTTTCAGACTCAGGATGCCTTTGCTGAGATAGATATACAGTAAATCAGGAAAATAAATAATTGTAGGAATTTTTTTAAAGCTAGAAATAAACTGTTTAGGTGAAAAATTCACTTTATTACACATAAACAAAGTACATGTACATTCTACATTACAGTGGATTAAATCATTTAGGAGTTCAATAACAGTATATATAGCAAAACTAACAACATAGAAGACCTGAGTTGCATTTTGTTTTCTTAATTGAATTTTATTTACGTTCTGACTTTGGTTATTGTGCTTTGAAATGGATTTTGATCTTCATAAATAGCATAAAATGGATGTTGCAATCATGGCCCACAAGAATCTGACTTTTTGTGGATAAGTACACATTTCAATGGCATAAGATTTAGCCAAAATAATCTGGTATTCCGCAAAGAGGAAAATGTCAAAACATGCAATACTTAGAGTCACCTTATGTGGTCATCTCATTATCTAAACTAGTAACATGTTTTAAAACTAAAAAACACACATAAAGCACATATACTAAACTTTAATTTTGCTCTATCTTGAGACAACAGCATCATGCAGTTGCTGCAGATTTGTTGACTGAACATCTACAACCCAAATCTCCTGTTCCAATACAGTCATGGAGGTGCTCATTTTGAGATGGTTTGACCATTGTGACATGGTGCATATTCCTGCTGGAAATACCCATTAGACAATGGAAACCTGGTCACTTTGGGATGGACATGGTCAGCAACATTTTTCAAGTAGGTTGTGGTGTTTAAATGAGGTTTAGATTGTGTGCTAAATGTGAAAAATTATTCGACTATTACATCACTACCAGTAGCTTGTATAACGAACACAATGCAGGAATAATCCACGTTTTCATTGTTTTCACAAGCTTTTCATGCAACAGAAACATTACATTGAAAGATGGAAGAATATTTTGCATTTTGAGTCTCCGGAATATTACAAAATATTTCATAAAATTCACTTTGTTTACAATCCTGTCAATTTTATTACTGTCAAACCCTTTTGGTTCAAGCACAAGAACAATGTTGAATTATTAAGACTTTAAATATTGTGTCACAAGCGTGACACAATATTTCAGTTTTATATATATTTGCATTTGGGCTAAAGAAGATCCTATTTTCCTATAACTCTGGATTGCCTCCTCATTTTTAATATTTTCTTCAGTGAACCTTTTATTTCTTGTGTCTGCAAAACATAAATGATTGGGTTCAACATGGGTGGAAACACAGAGGTCAAGGACAAGTTTATGATTCTTGCATTGGGATGTATACTTGCACTCATGGTAAATGTGATTATTATCGGGATAAAATAGATTACCACCAATGAGAGATGAGCTGTGCAGGTTTTAAAAGTATTTGCTCTCTCCTGAGCTGTGGCAACTTTGGCTAAAACACAGCCAATACAAATGTAACTAAACACGATGAATACAAAAGGGAGCCACAGAATAAGAACTGGGAACAATCTAGCAATGACTGAATTAGGGAAATTATCATTGCAGGCAAGTTTATATATCTGGCCATGGTCACAGAAATAGCTGTTAACAACCAGAGACTTACAGAAGGAAAGTCTTGTGAGCAAACCAACAGCAATTAAATTTGAAAAAATAACAATGAGCCAGAAGGAGGCAATCAAAGAAAACATAATCTTATAGGTAACATTTACATGATAGTGCAGAGGAAGCATGATAGCCATCAGTCGGTCATAGCAAAGAGCAACTAGATTCAGAGCCTGCATTGAAAGGCAGGTGTAGCAGAAAAAAAAGAACGTCAAACACTCATTGTAGGGGACATAATAGTGATTAAGCAAAAATATGTCAAGAAGCTTTGGAACCAGAGCACAGCTACCTAGCAGGTCCACCAATGCAAGGTTAAAAACTGCAACATACTTCGGAGTTCTTAGATTATGATCCAGATATATTAAAGCCATTACAGTCGTGTTTCCCAGCACTGAAATAATAAAGACAAAGAAGAGGAAGACGTAGTAATACTTCATATCAGGTAAGCCAATAAATCCACTTATTATAAAATAGGGGGGACGCACGAAAGTAATATTTTCTCCTAAAGCAGCATTAAATAGGTCCATAGTGAGTCTATGGTCCAGACTTTTGTATCCAATTTCTGTACCAGTGCTGACAGCAGCAGTGCAACCCTTAACATGCAATCATTTCAGAAGTTGTGAGAAGCTTTAACTGTCTTTTAGACCTTTGTATGCTCTGTGTTTGATCCCCTGAGAGGAAACGTTTTCAAATTGGGTTTTCAAAACTATGAGGTAACATTTCCTTCTTGTGTGTTTCTTTACATAAAATCAAGAAGAAAAGGGGGAGAGAGACATTTTCAGACTCAGGATGCCTTTGCTGAGATAGATATACAGTAAATCAGGAAAATAAATAATTGTAGGAATTTTTATAAAACTAGAAATAAACTGTTTAGGTGAAAAATTCACTTTATTACACATAAACAAAGTACATGTACATTCTACATTACAGTGGATTAAATCATTTAGGAGTTCAATAACAGTATATATAGCAAAACTAACAACATAGAAGACCTGAGTTGCATTTTGTTTTCTTAATTGAATTTTATTTACGTTCTGACTTTGGTTATTGTGCTTTGAAATGGATTTTGATCTTCATAAATAGCATAAAATGGATGTTGCAATCATGGCCCACAAGAATCTGACTTTTTGTGGATAAGTACACATTTCAATGGCATAAGATTTAGCCAAAATAATCTGGTATTCCGTAAAGAGGAAAATGTCAAAACATGCAATACTTAGAGTCACCTTATGTGGTCATCTCATTATCTAAACTAGTAACATGTTTTAAAACTAAAAAGCACACATAAAGCACATATACTAAACTTTAATTTTGCTCTATCTTGAGACAACAGCATCATGCAGTTGCTGCAGATTTGTTGACTGAACATCTACAACCCAAATCTCCTGTTCCACTACAGTCATGGAGGTGCTCATTTTGAGATGGTTTGACCATTGTGACATGGTGCATATTCCTGCTGGAAATACCCATTAGACAATGGAAACCTGGTCACTTTGGGATGGACATGGTCAGCAACAATTTTCAAGTAGGTTGTGGTGTTTAAATGAGGTTTAGATTGTGTGCTAAATGTGAAAAATTATTCGACTATTACATCACTACCAGTAGCTTGTATAACGAACACAATGCAGGAATAATCCACGTTTTCATTGTTTTCACAAGCTTTTCATGCAACAGAAACATTACATTGAAAGATGGAAGAATATTTTGCATTTTGAGTCTCCGGAATATTACAAAATATTTCATAAAATTCACTTTGTTTACAATCCTGTCATTTTTATCAGTATCAAACCCTTTTGGTTAAAGCACAAGAACAATGTTGAATTATTAAGACTTTAAATATTGTGTCACAAGCGTGACACAATATTTCAGTTTTATATATATTTGCATTTGGGCTAAAGAAGATCCTATTTTCCTTTAACTCTGGATTGCCTCCTCATTTTTAATATTTTCTTCAGTGAACCTTTTATTTCTTGTGTCTGCAAAACATAAATGATTGGGTTCAACATGGGTGGAAACACAGAGGTCAAGGACAAGTTTATGATTCTTGCATTGGGATGTATACTTGCACTCATGGTAAATGTGATTATTATCGGGATAAAATAGATTACCACCAATGAGAGATGAGCTGTGCAGGTTTTAAAAGTATTTGCTCTCTCCTGAGCTGTGGCAACTTTGGCTAAAACACAGCCAATACAAATGTAACTAAATACGATGAATACAAAAGGGAGCCAGAGAATAAGAACTGGGAACAATCTACCAATGACTGAATTAGGGAAAGTATCATTGCAGGCAAGTTTATATATCTGGCCATGGTCACAGAAATAGCTGTTAACAACCAGAGACTTACAGAAGGAAAGTCTTGTGAGCAAACCAACAGCAATTAAATTTGAAACAATAACAATGAGCCAGAAGGAGGCAATCAAAGAAAACATAATCTTATAGGTAACATTTACATGATAGTGCAGAGGAAGCATGATAGCCATCAGTCGGTCATAGCAAAGAGCAACTAGATTCAGAGCCTGCATTGAAAGGCAGGTGTAGCAGAAAAAATAGAACGTCAAACACTCATTGTAGGGGACATAATAGTGATTAAGCAAAAATATGTCAAGAAGCTTTGGAACCAGAGCACAGCTACCTAGCAGGTCCACCAATGCAAGGTTAAAAACTGCAACATACTTCGGAGTTCTTAGGTTACGATCCAGATATATTAAAGCCATTACAGTTGTGTTTCCCAGCACTGAAATAATAAAGACAAAGAAGAGGAAGACGTAGTAATACTTCATATCAGGTAAGCCAATAAATCCACTTATTATAAAATAGGGGGGACGCACGAAAGTAATATTTTCTCCTAAAGCAGCATTAAATAGGTCCATAGTGAGTCTATGGTCCAGACTGTTGTGTCCAATTTCTGTACCAGTGCTGACAGCAGCAGTGCAACCCTTAACATGCAATCATTTCAGAAGTTGTGAGAAGCTTTAACTGTCTTTTAGACCTTTGTATGCTCTGTGTTTGATCCCGCGAGACCAAACTTTTCCAAATGACATTTTCTAGACTATGAGGTAACATTTCCTTCTTGTATGTTGCTCTAAATGATAAAGACAAGAGAGGGGGGAGAAGTCATTTGTTCTTTTATGATACAAGTTTGAGGTGTAGGGTTCTTTTCCTCCAAGATAGAAATAAAAAAGTAACTCTGATTAAAAAATAATTGTTTTTTGCACACTAACATAAAAAAAGCCCTTACTATTTTAAAAACGCAAATATGTCTAATATTTATATTTTCTGTTCTAAATTTACAAGACAGATTGTCGTTGGGATAATGGGCTTTGATTGCTGTGAGAAAAGAAATACATGACTTTCACATGACACCACTATCAAAGTAGCAAACAGTCTAATATATCCAAATATGTTTTTTTGCTTGTGAAATTGAACAAAATGTAGACCTACTGATTTGTGCATAGACAAGTAGGGAATCCAACTGAACTTTATCTTTCCAGACTACGTTCACTGCATTTAAAAAGTGTTTTTGGTCATTTCCTTATATTTACGATGCTCTGTGTTCTATTGAGTCCACTAAGGGTCAGATGTACCAGTAAAATAATAAATACAGGTGCGCTCAGTTAGTAAATCCATTGACATGAATTTGCAGTCTGTTTTCTACATTTAATTGTCGCATTCTGAGGTTTAGAGTGACCAAAGCACAGACAAGAGCTCGGCAGCAGCATGTTTAAAGGAGTCTTTTACTTTATTTAAAGAATAATCCAAAGGTTTTCCAGACGTAGCAAGAACGTAGCAAAATCACTGCAGATACAAGAAATCCAAAAACTTACGAAGTTGATACTGCAGGAACATAGTAGACAAAGTACATAGACGAAGGTAGGTGAACCAGCGAAGTACAATGAGAACCAGAGAGCTAATAAACAGAGGGAAGTTGAGTATGGACCAATGAGAAACTGAGGCAGGTAATCAGATGAGATGGAATTCAGGTGTGGACCAGGTAGTAGAGAACTGAGGGAATGTGAATAGTTGCTAAGGTGACAAGGCTAGAAACAAAACGAAACACGAGGGAAGCTAGATAAGAACATAACCAAAATAACCTGACTACAAAAACAAAACTATAAATAACAAAGCTCAAGGAAACAGAACTAAGCATAACTATGGACCAAGATAATAAACCAAAAGAGACATAAGAACCTAGAATAACTAAGTAACTAAAGTAAACTGAGAAACTAGAGGGAATAGAAGAAACACCAAAACGTAATAATTAACAAAGAACCCATAAAGAAACCGTGACCGTAAGTAAAAACTAAACCACAGAAAGGGAACCAGGACGAGGAGGAACAGAGAAAATAAACTAGTAAACAAAGAGCGCAGGTGAACAACTATTTAAACATAAATAAACACAGATATACTAAAAGGGAAACTAAACAAGAAACTACAAGAAAGGCAAGGGAACTAGAATACAACGAACATAATAATAGTCATAAGAAAACCATAATAAAAAATAAACTACTAAAAGAACTTAGAGAAATTCCAAACTAATAGAAAACACAAGATCACAACAAAACCAAAGATGTCACTTCACGACAATAATAAACACGCTCGCTCGCCCCTTTATTAGGTATACCTCACTAGTACTGCGTTGGACCCTCTTTTGCTTTTAGAACTAACTTAATCCTTTGAACAAGGTTTTGCACAGTTGCTGCATATTTGTTGGCCACCCATCTATGGTGGGCATCTCACGTTCCACCACATCCCAAAGGTGCTCTATTGGAGTAGTCCTCAGAGATTACCAGTCTACATGTTTTTCGATGTTTCCCTGCTGCCATGCATATAATTTACACAAATGTGTTAATGACGTGCTTCTGCAGCATTTAATGGGATGCTGAGGAGGTAATCCAATTGTTTAAATAAATTGTGCGGGAGCAGAGACACACCTAAAACATGCAGGGCACTGGGTCCTAGGGACCAGGTTTAGGAACCTGGTTTGACTGAGTTCTGGTGACTATGAAGGTCATCAAACCAGTTTTTTGTAAGCTTTGTGACTTGGTGCATTGATCTGCTGGAAGGAGCCATAAGAGGATGGGAAAACTGTGGCGATAAACAGATGGACCTGCCCAGCAATACTCTGGGAAGCTTTGGTGTTTTTGAAGCTCACTTGGTACTAAGGGGCCCAAAATTGACAATATACATCACACTATTACACCATCGCAACAAGACAAGATAGCTTTATAGTTTAATGTAGTTTACAACAAATTCTGAGACGGCACTCTTGATGTCGAGTATGAAGTGGTTTAGGGGTAAGAGAGTGATTGATTTTACACCACCAGGCCCTTCAACTTTGCAGGTTGGCTGAAGTATAAAAAAATGTAATGTATTAATGCCAAAAAATTACTATTGTCTCGAAATATACAAGCATGTGTCTGAGGAATCAACCTAAATTACACAGCTTATACACCCACTTTCTGTCAAACAGGTAACAAGGCCTGGATGATCGGGGAATTGTTCTAGGTATATTGCATCAATCACTGAAAGTTAAAAATAGTTTTGGACAATAAAGAAACACCGAATCATATTCAGTTTTTAGGACAGATCTATTCCAAACCAAATTTTGAGTAATTTTTCTGGATTGCAACCTTAAAGCAAATCCGTCTATCTGAATATTTTGGTTTCAACTCACCATAAACCTGGTAAATCGGTCAAACACACATGGCTGTATTCTCTTTAAGAAGGAAATGATGTCAATATAAACAAGCTGATAAAGCACCAGTAAAACTAGCCTAGAACCACCCCTGCAGGACATTGTGGATGCACCTTCTTTAAGAAAACTTGTTTACGTGATGAGGTGGGTATGCTTTAGTTAATGCAAGCAGTGACACTAATTTGATTCACATTCTTGAACAGTCACACCTATAGGGTGTACAAGGGGTTACCTGACTCTTCCGTTTAATTCTTTAGACTATCAAAACATGCAATTGGTTTAACCATGAAACGTAACTGTCGGTTTTAAACACTAGTAACATGTTTTACAACTATAAAAAAAAAAAAAAATCTGATTTGTTTCTATTGTGCTCCATATAACCACTGCCCGCTTCACCTAACCTGGCAATGAGTTAAAAGAAAAAAACTAAAAATTATTATTTGCACACACAGGCGAAATACGCGCACAGGCGCCGGCAGACAGGAGAAGTTCAGGACGGCTTTCAGTCCAGAGCCGTCAGCCTTCCTGGATCATTATCGGAAAAGTTACACTGAGCGCCTTGAACAGGGGTTATTTTAGGGCAACCACAAAGCAAACCGGAGAGCTGAGTCTGGTGTGTTTGCGCACAGGAATAGGTGGAAGCAGAGCAGCAAACCTCAGGCTTAACCTGAATGCTGATCGTAAGTTAAAGCTAATCACTTGTTCACCCAGCAAGACATGATGCAGAGGTTTACTCTAATGAGCATCAACAGGGTCATGATGAGGAACAGAGTAGAGGGACTTTTACCTGAGCTACAGGTGAAGGTAAATGGCCTGGCTTTGATAGAAAACAGTATGAATCCTCTCTGTGAGCTTCTAGCTGCATTAATCATGATGTGAAAAATATCTGGTTCTTTAGATCAATCAAAATAAAAGTTTTTCAACACAGGGTTCTTCAGATCATAACATTGCATCTCATTGCTGCAGCCGGTCCTATAGTCCACTTTTACAAGTAGAAAAAATAAATTGACGCTGAATACACCGGGAAAACATCTACAGGCGCCTCTAAGACATAGTAGAAAGTGTAAAAGTAAGCATTCGACTTCTTTTTCATATCTTCTTTGCTGATTCTAAACATAAAGCTCTGCATTCTTTAAAGGTGCAGTATGAGAAATAGAAATCATAGAAATTAATCACAGGTGTACTATTAACTAGTTTACTGTTTTTATTTTCTAAATAACACATGTGATATTAAATAAACTAATTAAACAAGGATACAGGATTACTCTAGGCAATATATTCATATCATATTCAGTTATTAATAACTGTACTATTAGTACTAGTAACAGAATAAAAGATGACAGTCCAAGAAAGGTCCAGGATGAGGCTCTGTGGTATGTTTCAAAGACCACAACTTTACACCCATTTCTCTCAGAAAGTGTTGAACAGTTAGAACTTAACTCATGACCCACATGCTCAGTGGAGAACAACAAACTGTACCGTAAATGTTTCATTTATTATTTTTGTATTATTTTTGGAAGACAAAATTTCTTCATTAGTGGAATGAAAGGCTGAAAGATGACAGTAAAACAGCTCATGAAAGAAGGAACAATTTTACTGAAATATTTGGAAAGCTGTCAGCATAATTAAATAAAATAAATGTGTTTTTAGGATCTTACTGTTTTACTAAGTTTTAAATAAATTAACTTTATACCAGTTTCCTTTTTTGAAATGTAAGAAATTAAGACCATGGAGTCTAAGCACAATTATTTGACTCATAGTAAATATCTCTGAGTTTAGAAAAACATTTTGTCAGCAAAAATTTAGATTAGGTTCTTTTTTTTCTAAATACAACAAAATGTGTCATTATCTGCTTCAGCAAAATGTTTTTAATCAATCCTAAACTCTATTTCTGTTACGATGTGGTTTTGGATCGGACCAAAGTGCAGACAAGAGCTCGGCAGGATCATCTTTGTAATTCAAAGATTTATTTATAAGGTCAAAAAATTTAGCAAAATCACTGCAGGTTTCCCAAGGCAAGACGTGGCAAAAACAAAGCATAATCATGGACGAGAACGAGGTGTGACAAACACAAGGAACCAGCCCCGAACAAAGACACAAAACCAACTAATATACTGTGAGATAACAAAGGGCAGGTAATCAGAGAAAACAGGGAACAGGTGTGACGGGGCAGGGAAGCAGAAGGAACAGGTGAAACAAATACAAAGACTGAGCATGGGCAAAGTAACTAATAAACAGAAACACAGACCAAGCAAACCTATAGACAAAGATAAATAATCAAATGGGGAATAAGAAAACTAGAATAATCATGACTAAAGTAAACAGAGAAACTAGAGGGAACATAAGAACAACAATAACAACCTGAGAACAAACAAAGAACCCATAAAGAAAACCTGAATACAAAAGTAAACAAACCTAACCACACTGACTGAAATAACTGGAAAGGAAACAGAGAATAAACTAGTAAAACAAGAAGAGTGCAAAGGAACAAATAATAAAACACAATTAAACACAAAGATACTAAAGATAAATAAAACTAGAGAATCCAGGGAAGACCAAGAACTACAATAATTACAATAATAATAATAATAATAAACCATACAAAGTAATAAGAAAACAACCATAAAAGAACTTAAGTAGTAAACACTAGGAGGCGGAAGAGGGAGAAAAGAAAAACATAATACAAAAACCAAAATAGAAAAATCTAAGAAAAAGGTACACAAACACAAAGCCACAAACAAAGTCCAAAAATGTCACTCCGTGACAGTTTCTCCTTCATTCAGCTTCTAACAAAAAATTAAAACCAAGTAAAATGTTATTGTAAACCTTCCTTGTTTGATTCACCATAATTTACATTAAATCAAAACCTGGCCTAGACAAAGAATATGTCCTATGTTATCTTAATTTGAAATGACTTAGAAACCGCAGCTGTCTTATGAAAAATAGAATATTTTGGGTGTGGGCTAATGCCTCCAATGTTTCAAGGCCCTAAAAACACCTCTGGGTTAACATATAAGCCACTTAATCAGACGTTATTTCAGTTAAAACCTTTTACCTCGAATACTTAGATGGTTTGTTGCTACCAAAACATTTATAGTTCCACAGTCCCCTTTTCCATACACTCACTGGCCACTTTATCAGGTACACCTTGCTTGTTCATGGTTGGATGTCATTAGTGTACATTAAATTATTATTTTCAACAACACATTCTGAGGTGTTTGAAGCTTTATGACATGGTGCATTATGCTGCTGGAAGCATTCATCAGACGGTGGGTACCCTGTGGGATGGACAGGGTCTACATTGATACTCAGGCTGTGGCATATAAATAAGGTTTAAATGATACTTCGGAGCCCCAAGTGTGCCAAGAAAATATTTCTGACACCGTTACACCATCACCATTGAAATGTTGGTACAAGGCACTTTGGATCCATGCTTTCATGTTCCTCATAACCATCATGTATTACTCATGAGCAGAGCCATAACCTTGCTTGTATGTGAGAAACTAAGAAAAGTCGCACCAAAAAGCTCATTAAAATTGCTGTTTTCCTTCTTTAGTCAAACAAAGCCAAGAACATATGATTTGTGTTTTACATATATGATCAAATAAATTTTACAAAACTTCAACAAAACAGTTTGAACAAACATTTTTCTGTTCTCTATTTATTTGCCTCTCATATATTCATAAAAGGTTGTACAACAAACCATAATGTAATAAAAAAAACTGGAAGACTGGATCTTACTTAGCAATGACCTTGGCTTGCCGAGTAAAGTTTAATATTCTTTTCAATGATAATCGGATTTCTTGTGTATACAAAACATAAATGATTGGGTTCAACAGGGGTGGAAATACTGAGGTCAATGACAAGTTAATGATCCTGGCATTTGGATGTATGTCTGGACCTAAAGTAAATGTTATTAATATGGGGATGAAATAGATAGCCACTAATGAAAGATGAGCTGTGCAGGTTTTTAGTGCCTTCACCCTTTCTTTAGCTGCAGCGACTTTAACTAAAGCATATCCAATGCAAACGTAGCTGGATAAGATGAAACCCATAGGAAGCCAAAGAATAAGAAATGGCAACAGAAAACCAATGACTAAATTGGGAAAATTGTCATTGCATGCAAGTTCAAATATCTTGCCATGGTCACAGAAATAGCTGTTAATAACCACAGATTTACAGAAGGATAGTCTTGTAAGAAGGCCAACTGCAATGAGCACAGCTAATACAGCAAACAGCCAAAAAGATGCAATTAAGGAAAACATAATTTTATGAGTAACCTTCACTGGATAGTGCAGAGGAAACATTATTGCCATTAGTCGATCATAGCAGAGAGCAACTAGATTAAGAGCCTGCATAGACAGGCAGGTATAGCAGAAAAACAGGAATGTCAAACATTCATTGTAGGGGACATAATAGTGATTAAGCAAAAATATGTCAAGAAGCTTTGGAACCAGAGCACAGCTACCTAGCAGGTCCACAAATGCAAGATTAAAAACTGCAACATACTTTGGAGTTCTAAGATTATGATCCAGATATATTAAAGCCATTACAGATGTGTTTCCAAGCACTGAAATAATAAAGACAAAGAAGAGAAAGACGTAGTAAAACATAATGTTAGGTAAGCCAATAAATCCACTTATTATAAAGTATGCAGGGTGCACAAAAGATACATTTTTTCCAAAAGCAGAATTGTATAGCTCCATTGTGAGAATATTGTCATGCCTGGTGTGTCCTCAGTTGTATCGCTACAGGCATTAGTACAGATATTAGACCTACTCTGCCATCAGCTGCAGGGCTCTAAGAAACTTTATCTGTTTTCCAGGACTTGGTTTTCTGTTTGGTCCCTTGCGTGCACAATTATTCAAATACAGTTTGTTAGTTTATGATGTGATGCGGTGTTGTTTTTGTGCTTACTATCTAATATAGAGGCATTCTTTTCTTGTATTTTTGAAGAATATGAAGACTTTGTCATAATAATTTAAGAAACATTTTTTGCCATTTTTCCTGAGACATATTCACAACATAAACCATATTGACTTTAATCATCATAAAATATTTAAATCTGAATTTAAAAGCATGTGGCAAATGAATTTTGTGGTTCAGCCTGAGATTTATAAGGTAATCAATAACTTAAACAAAAGGAGCCTCTGGATGCAATGTCTCTTCAAATTGACACCTGTTTTTCCTAGTGTCATGGAGTGACATTTTGGACTTGTTGGTTTATTTTGTAATTTTGATTCTCCTTATGGCTCTTTGTTTATTTCTTAAGTTATTGTTTCTATGTTCCCCTCTAGTTTCTCTGTTTACTTTAGTTCATAGTTATTCTAGTTCTTTATTTCCTCCTCTGATTTATTCTCTTGCTTAGTTTGTGTTTTCTGTTTTAGTCCTTTCACCCATCCTCAGCCTTTGTATTTGTTTCACCTGTTCCTTGTCACACCTGTTCCCTGTTTCTTTGATTACCTGCCTTTTGTTCCCCTCTCTGTGCTCTGTGTATATTAGTTGTTCTGTTTGTTTAGTTCCTCGCTGGTTCCTTGTTTCTATGTCGGTGATGTCTATGCTTCGTTTATGCTACACTACGTTTCTATGTCTATGCTTTGTCTATGCTTCGTTTAAGCTACGTGTACCATGACTATGTTTTGTTCATGCTTCGTTTTGCCATACTACCTGGAGTGTGGAATAAATCATGATGCGGCTACTGAGCTCTGTTCTGCCTTTTGGTCCGACCCACAGTCCTCCCCCGACATTAGGAACCAGCCAAAAAGAGGACCAAGCAGAACCAGAGATGATTACCTTGTTTGAGTATTTCCGACGTGCCGCGGAGAAGAGCCTTTTTTGGAGCCTACCTTTTGGAGTTGCCTGCAGCGCACTCTCCCAGTTCGGAGCCTGCCCCATCTCGTCGGAGATGTCGCCGGCGCCCCAAGCAGTCCGCAGCAGCAGCAACACCTGAGCTCGTCACGTCCACTGCTGCAGCAACGCCTGAGCTCTTCACGCCGCCGTAGCAGCAGCAGTAGCAGCACCTGAGCTCGTCATGCCCTCTGCTGGTCTCCGGTCGTCGGTGCGACCCCCTGCTCCGCCATGGGTTCAGGCCGGGTTGCAGGAAATGAAGAACGAGCTTATGAAGTCACGTTGCCTAGAGTGTGTTCCTCATTTGATTAGCAATCCTCAGGATCTGGTTGACGTGCACACTATCTTACTAGATGAGTTTCTTGCAGAGGGATGGCTAGATGCTCCAGCTCCACTCTCCGCTGGAGGTCCCTTCGATCCTCTTCTCGTGGCCGTTAAGGCAGCCATGCCTCTGGACTCACAGCATGCAGCTAATCCTACAGAGCCTCAGCCGGCCGCCGCCGGATCTACAGAGCCTCAGCCGGCCGTCGCCGGATCTACAGAGCCTCAGCCGGCCGCCGCCGGATCTACAGAGCCTCAGCCGGCCGCCGCCGGATCTACAGAGCCTCTGCCGGCCGTCGCCGGGTCTACAGAGCCTCAGCCGGCCGTCGCCGGATCTACAAAGCCTCAGCCGGCCGTCGCCGGATCTACAGAGCCTCAGCCGGCCGCCGCCGGGTCTACAGAGCCTCGTCATGACACGGAGGAGCCCGTGGGCGGGCTGCCTCCATTCCCACACCATGCTTCGGTGGAGCCCATGGATGGGCTGTCTCCAAGACCTGGTCCTGAGCACCTGCTCAGTTTCCTCTGGGGGGTGTTACTGGAGATACGGACTGACTTTTTGACTTTGATTGACACACCAGAGCCTGACTCTTTGCCTGACTGTTTGCCGGACTCTTTGCCGGACTCTTTGCCGGACTCTTTGCCGGACTCTTTGCCGGACTCTTTGCCGGACTCCGAACCGGACTCCAAACCGGACTCTTTGCCGGACTCTTTGCCGGACTCCGAACCGGACGCAAGGGCCAAGTCTTCAGGGTTTCTGCCTGGGTCCAAGTTGGACGCCAGGGCCAAGTCTTCAGGGTTTCTACCTGGGTCCAAGTTGGACGCCAGGGCCAAGTCTTCAGGGTTTCTGCCTGGGTCCAAGTTGGACGCCAGGGCCAAGTCTTCAGGGTTTCTGCCTGGGTCCAAGTTGGACGCCAGGGCCAAGTCTTCAGGGTTTCTGCCTGGGTCCAAGTTGGACGCCAGGGCCAAGTCTTCAGGGTTTCTGCCTGGGTCCAAGTTGGACGCCAGGGCCAAGTCTTCAGGGTTTCTGCCTGGGTCCAAGTTGGACGCCAGGGCCAAGTCTTCAGGGTTTCTGCCTGGGTCCAAGTTGGACGCCAGGGCCAAGTCTTCAGGGTTTCTGCCTGGGTCCAAGTTGGACGCCAGGGCCAAGTTTTCAGGGTTTCTGCCTGGGTCCAAGTTGGATGCCAGGGCCAAGTCTTCAGGGTTTCTGCCTGGGTCCAAGTTGGACGCCAGGGCCAAGTCTTCAGGGTTTCTGCCTGGGTCCAAGCTGGACGCCAGGGCCAAGTCTTCAGGGTTTCTGCCTGGGTCCAAGTTGGACGCCAGGGCCAAGTCTTCATGGTTTCTGCCTGGGTCCAAGTTGGACGCCAGGGCCAAGTTTTCAGGGTTTCTGCCTGGGTCCAAGTTGGATGCCAGGGCCAAGTCTTCAGGGTTTCTGCCTGGGTCCAAGTTGGACGCCAGGGCCAAGTCTCTGAGGATCTCGCCACGTCATACACTGCCTGACTCCTCGCTTCGTGGGTTTGCCTGGCATCTCCGCTGTCGGACTCCAGGCAGCCTGCATCCTCGACGCAGACCTCCGAGGCGCCTGCATCCTCGCCACAGACCTCCGAGACATCGGCTCCTTCATCGCTGGCTACTTCGTCACTGCCGGCCTCCGGATCATCAACCACTTCGATGGCTACTTCGTCGCAGGTCTCCGGATTATCGGCCTCCTGGATTTTGTTATGCGCCCCTGGAGATTATGGACTTTGGTTTTGTTGTTTTGTTTATTGGGAGTTATTTTTGTTTTGGACTCTGGCCCTCCTCCCAAGGCCCCCCTCCGCCCACCCTGGTTTGGTGGTTTGTGTTTTGGACTCTTACCCTCCTTCCGGGGCCCCCTCCGCCCGCCCTGGTCGGGTTGTTTTGAACTTTTGTTTTAGTCTCCAAGTGGTCGTCTGGAATCCAACCTTGAGGAGGGGGTTATGTCATGGAGTGACATTTTGGACTTGTTGGTTTATTTTGTAATTTTGATTCTCCTTATGGCTCTTTGTTTATTTCTTAAGTTATTGTTTCTATGTTCCCCTCTAGTTTCTCTGTTTACTTTAGTTCATAGTTAATCTAGTTCTTTATTTCCTCCTCTGATTTATTCTCTTGCTTAGTTTGTGGTTTCTGTTTTAGTCCTTTCACCCATCCTCAGCCTTTGTATTTGTTTCACCTGTTCCTTGTCACACCTGTTCCCTGTTTCTTTGATTACCTGCCTTTTGTTCCCCTCTCTGTGCTCTGTGTATATTAGTTGTTCTGTTTGTTTAGTTCCTCGCTGGTTCCTTGTTTCTATGTCGGTGATGTCTATGCTTCGTTTATGCTACGCTACGTTTCTATGTCTATGCTTTGTCTATGCTTCGTTTAAGCTACGTGTACCATGACTATGTTTTGTTCATGCTTCGTTTTGCCATACTACCTGGAGTGTGGAATAAATTATGATGCGGCTACCGAGCTCTGTTCTGCATTTTGGTCCGACCCACAGTCCTCCCCCGACACCTAGAATACACAAAATATAGTCTTTTGTGAAGACTCATTTACATGTGGGGACAGCACAGCATCGAATTAAACTGTACAATTGAATCAACATTGCGTAAGCACAGTAAAATATTTCAAATCGAGTTTGATATGTAGTTTTTGAACACTTAATATTTTAATCACTTGCCAATCCCCAAGTCTACAACGTGCTCAAAGTGGTGGGGGCTTCTTCAATGGTAATTTAGCAAAATTAAGTCATGCTGACAACCTCCTGATTATTATTTCATGAGACATACTTATACCCTTGATAGAAATAACAGTACAATTTTAATATCAAAATATTTATTGACATTAAGTTATCAAAATACCCTTCTTTATTTGCTAAACTTAGATTATTTGTTCTTCACGGCATTACCGGTGAGGACTGGCACATCATAGGTATCCTGGATATACAAAAGAAATCTATTGATGTGGGCAAGAGTGTGACTAGGGTCAGAAGATCAGATAGTAATTGCTCAAGTATTGTTTTTTGATACTCTGTGGCCCCTGGGCTGGTCTTTAGAAAGGGTTTACAAGGACAGGAGCACAGGGCCCCAAGTTTTTCATTGTTTTTTTTGTTTTTTTTATGAAAGTTAGCTCGGAAAACAGTTTGGGTCAACATTTTGCAAGGATGATGATATTTCGCAAAACAGTGCTGTTTTAACCCATGCATGCATTAATTTGTGCCCTCAGACTTGTGGGTCAATCCTGGCTATCAATTTTCTGTCAGTTGCAAGAGTACAAGAAATCTGTGTTGTTTCAGGGCATCAAAACTGGCTCCAGCCCCAGGGCCCCTATCCTTATAAAGCTGGTCCTGCACAGTTCCCACAGCTGCTCCCATTTGTGCTAGCTACTTTTGGCTTATTGGCTTCATAATATGCCCGTTTAACATCAGTTTGACTTGTTGAAAACTTTGCTCCTGTGCCACTCCCCAGATCCACATTACATATTTTTTAGCAGGCAGTTGATAGGCTACAATAACAGATGAGGTCATGCAGAAACAATCTCAGGTAATTAATGATGCCAATAACATGGCAGCTTGATAATGTCTTCACAATTGCAGTACAGCATTTGTAGGATTGGGCATTTCTCTGATGACTGTTTTCTAGATTGGTCTTGATGTAAAGTTACATGAAGATAAATGCAAAATAATGGTTTCAGAGTTTCCAAAACTGATACTTTTCTTAGTTGAACTTCAAACCAGGTGCTCTGATGGTTTCCATAACTGCTATGAGATTTCTATCATGGTCCTCTTTATCTATCATGAAAACAGGATTTCATTCAACACAACCACTCTTCCTGCATGATCCTTTAAAAGATAGGTAATTGTCTCTTGGAATATTTCTGGAGCTTAATGAATCAAAAAGGGCAGCCTATGGGACAGAATCAGCCCGCCTGATTATTATTTCATGAGACATACTTATACCCTTGATAGAAATAACAGTACAATTTTAATATCAAAATATTTATTGACATTAAGTTATCAAAATACCCTTCTTTATTTGCTAAACTTAGATTATTTGTTCTTCACGGCATTACCGGTGAGGACTGGCACATCATAGGTATCCTGGATATACAAAAGAAATCTATTGATGTGGGCAAGAGTGTGACTAGGGTCAGAAGATCAGATAGTAATTGCTCAAGTATTGTTTTTTGATACTCTGTGGCCCCTGGGCTGGTCTTTAGAAAGGGTTTACAAGGACAGGAGCACAGGGCCCCAAGTTTTTCATTGTTTTTTTTGTTTTTTTATGAAAGTTAGCTCGGAAAACAGTTTGGGTCAACATTTTGCAAGGATGATGATATTTCGCAAAACAGTGCTGTTTTAACCCATGCATGCATTAATTTGTGCCCTCAGACTTGTGGGTCAATCCTGGCTATCAATTTTCTGTCAGTTGCAAGAGTACAAGAAATCTGTGTTGTTTCAGGGCATCAAAACTGGCTCCAGCCCCAGGGCCCCTATCCTTATAAAGCTGGTCCTGCACAGTTCCCACAGCTGCTCCCATTTGTGCTAGCTACTTTTGGCTTATTGGCTTCATAATATGCCCGTTTAACATCAGTTTGACTTGTTGAAAACTTTGCTCCTGTGCCACTCCCCAGATCCACATTACATATTTTTTAGCAGGCAGTTGATAGGCTACAATAACAGATGAGGTCATGCAGAAACAATCTCAGGTAATTAATGATGCCAATAACATGGCAGCTTGATAATGTCTTCACAATTGCAGTACAGCATTTGTAGGATTGGGCATTTCTCTGATGACTGTTTTCTAGATTGGTCTTGATGTAAAGTTACATGAAGATAAATGCAAAATAATGGTTTCAGAGTTTCCAAAACTGATACTTTTCTTAGTTGAACTTCAAACCAGGTGCTCTGATGGTTTCCATAACTGCTATGAGATTTCTATCATGGTCCTCTTTATCTATCATGAAAACAGGATTTCATTCAACACAACCACTCTTCCTGCATGATCCTTTAAAAGATAGGTAATTGTCTCTTGGAATATTTCTGGAGCTTAATGAATCAAAAAGGGCAGCCTATGGGACAGAATCAGCCCGCCAGTGTTGTAAATATTGTAGTCCTCCTCCATAATTCCTGATTACTGCTTTAGTCATGTGGGACAGGCTGTGATATTTGTGTTCTGATATACCTGTGATATCCCCTTCTGTCTCTATCCTGAATTGCAAAAAAGTGCTATATGTCTCCATACATGTAAATCGTTTTTCCTCTTCAGTGTTTCTTCAGTGTTTGCATATCCAGTAATGGTCCATGGGAAACATACTAGCCTTCATCGCAGTCTGTGTTTATAGTTTTAACTGCTCTTGATCAGATTTTTATCAATAAGATGCACTACAGAGGCGTAAAATATACATGAAGGGGCTAATTATAGGCTATACCTCTTTACTAATCACATAAAAGCTGACTTGTTCACAACTTTGTCTGTCTGGTTAAGCTTTGTAGTAGTCCAATAGTGGACTACTACAAAGCGTTGTTTCCAAGCTATTTTTTTAAATATGTAAGAGCACAGGTAAATTTTTGTGGTCTACCTTTTTTTATCCAATACTTTAGAAATTTAAATGTGCTGTTTTGCTGTGTCCAACCATGGCAGCAAAGGCACATTGCAAGGGGCTTTGTTATTTGTTTATTCTCAACAATCCCGCCACATTCAAAGAAAAATCCTTTGCATTTGCAATCAGGGCATCATGGCAACGTGGAGCCAAATATCATAAAAGCCAGATATATGTGTAGCTTGCTTTCTTTTTGGGGCTTTCCACTTTTGATCAGATATTAAAAGCCTCTTCGAGTTTAAAAAAGTTAGTCAGTCATTTTCTACCACTTATTCCATAGTGGGTCACGGGGGAGCTGGTGCCTATCTCCAGCAGTCTATGGGCAGGAGGTGGGGTGCACCCTGGACAGATTGCCAGTCCATCGCAGGGCAACACACAAACAACCACACTCATACACTTAAGGGCAATTTAGAGTGCCCAATTAACCTAACAGGCATGTTTTTGGACTGTGGGAGGAAGCCGGAGTACCCGGTGAGAGCCCACGCATGCACAGGGAGAACATGCAAACTACATGCAGAAAGACCCCCGGCCAGGAATTGAACCCAGGACCTTCTTGCTGCAAGGCAACTGTTTTATCAGTACAAAGTAAAAACTGTATCAGCTCTACTTTTACAGATTTGTCCAGTTCTGACCAAAAGCACAGTCACGCAAGAAGTGGCTTTTCAGTACTTGTACTTGTCGTCATTTTCCATTTATCCAGGACCAGGTCGTGGGGGTAGCAGTCAGGCACTGCAGAGATGCCCAGACTTCCCTCTCCCCAGACACCTCCTCCAGCTCCTCTGGGGGAAACCCGAGGCGTTCCCAGGCCAGCTCAGTGACCCTCCTGCGGGTCCTGGCCCGTTCCCCTGGGCCTTCTTCTGGTGGTACCGTCCTGGAACACCTCCCGAGGTTCCATCTGAAACAGATGCCTGAAATACCTCAATTGACTCCTCTCAATGTGGAGCAGCAGTTTTAGTCCAAGCTCTTCCCAGACGGCAGAGCTCCTTACCCTATCTCTGCAGAGGAAGCTCATATCAGCCGCTTGTATCTGAGATCTCGGTCTTTCAGTCATCAAAAGGTTTGTGCCTATAGGTGAGGGTATGAACTTAGACTGACCACTTAAATTGAGAGCATCGCCTTCTCGGCTTTTCATCACAACGGACCACCGCGGTGTCCTCGTTGCTGCGGGCCCCTAATAAAGGGCCCTGACTCCATACTCCGGGAGCGTTGCCCACAGGGCACCACAAGGGACACGGACGAATGCCTCCCCCCTTTCTTTTGCTTCCCCAGACCCAAAGTGTTGAGTCAGAGGTTCGTAAACAGGTGATGTTAGGAGGGAGGACCATGTGTAGTGTTATGTCAGAGGTTTTTGAGAAGAGTATCTGTTGAAAACATGAAAATGAGTGGGTGATTTTTAGATTAGGGGAGTTTTTAGAGGAAAGCTATCAACCTTTGAGTTTCATAGGGGTATGGGTTAGGGTGGTGAAAATAAAATAACTGACAGCTTCTGTGAACACCAGTATCTTGTGGGGAGGAGTTATATACGGCTTCCACCCAACTCATCTACATGGGACCATATAAGGTCAAGACATTTACAATAGGAAAACAAAGAGCATTGTTTTTGTCCATAATCTATACAAGCTTTGCCTATTACTTCAAAATCCAAGTTTTTGATTAACTTCTCTTGATCTAGTGAGGAACAAAAGACAAACACCTGTTGTACTCACAAAGCAAAACTGTGTAATCTGTAATAGTACTGTCCTACTAAGGACTACTTTTATCTGAGGAAACACTTTTGTGACTATTTGAAAGACTGGAAAATAAATGCAGATGTCCGTAAAAGACTAGTAATATGGGTTTCCCAAACTAAATAAGTAAAAAAGAATGTGAGCTATTTTAAAAAGTAGCGTTTTAGTTATGGTAGTGAATGAAAAAAGCAATGAGATAAGACTTTGTCTCTGCTGAACTCTTGTCCAGATGTGGAAATCCAGATGTAGGTCAATATTTGTCTTAAATTAACACACTTCTATATTTAGAGAGAGGGACTTTTTTGATAATTTCAAGTTAATATGTCAAAAGTTTATATTAAATTATAGATGTTTAATCTTAAAAGTTAAAAACGTCTGTGAGCTTTTTCCCTTTCATAATGGCTTCTTTTGGATTTCTAAGGGACCACACAAGTTCAGACTGGAGGTAGTTCAACATGTTCAACACTGCTCTCCCTGTTGCCTTCTGGCAAAAAGTTACAGCAGCTGCAAATGCAGAACAACCAGATTCTTCAATAGCTTCATCCCACAAATCATAGGACTGATCAGTTCCCAATAATCCCTCCTCCCATACATACACTTGTCACTTTACATGGTCACTGTGAACTCTGTTACAACTCATCCAGCTGCTACAGATACTTGCATTATTCATGTTGCCTTACATATACTTTTCTCTCGATTAATTAATTTTCTAATATATTTCATTATCTGCCACATGCTTTCCTGTTGTTGCACATTCTCATATTTATACTGCTGTGCTTTTACTTGTTTTTCCTGTGTTTGTTTGTTTCTTTTTTTATTGGGAGCCTAGCAACAAAATCTCGCTCAAATGTACATAGTTGAATGTGTAGTTGAATGAAAATATGAGTATATATTAAGTAATATTTATTGTCCCATAATCTATACAAGCTTTGCCTATTACTTCAAAATCCAAGTTTTTGATGATCTTCTCTTGATCTAGTGAGGAACAGAAGACAATCACCTGTTGTACTCAGAAAGCATCAAACTAAAGACTGAGCTACTGTTTATCACAAAACAATACTCTCAGTTTTCCTATTGTAAATGTCTTGACCTTATATGGTCCCATGTAGATGAGTTGGGTGGAAGCCGTATATAACTCCTCCCCACAAGATACTGGTGTTCACAGAAGCTGTCAGTTATTTTATTTTCACCACCCTAACCCATACCCCTATGAAACTCAAAGGTTGATAGCTTTCCTCTAAAAACTCCCCTAATCTAAAAATCACCCACTCATTTTCATGTTTTCAACGGATACTCTTCTCAAAAACCTCTGACATAACACTACTCATGGCCCTCCCTCCTCACGTCACCTGTTCACGAACCTCTGACTCAACACTTTGGGTCTGGGGAAGCAAAAGAAAGGGGGGAGGCATTCGACCGTGTCCCTTGTGGTGCCCTGTGGGCAACGCTCCCGGAGTATGGAGTCAGGGCCCTTTATTAGGGGCCCGCAGCAACGAGGACACCGCGGTGGTCCGTTGTGATGATGGGGAAGCAAAACAAAGGGGGGAGGGGGCTCTGAGTTGGCACGCTGAATGAGAAAGATGAGGTTGGTAGTGGGTTCAGTTACAGAATAACGATTTTCTCCAAATCCCTCAATAACTATTGCTCCAAGATGACTTGTCAAAAAGTGTTTTTGTCATGCATTGTTTTAGAAAAGCTTAAGGCAACTAAAATTATCACTTGTTTTCCAATTTGAGTTGAACTCTCATGAGTTCAAACCAAAACTTCTAGCTGTAGTATCAATTTCTAATTTGGAAACAGTATACTGAGAGTTCATAAAGTGTCCGATAATTCCATATTTGTCTTGTTCTATTTATATCTTTTCTTTGGATTACTCAAACATTTTAGCAGAGGAAGGCCTTGGTGTTGAGTTCTTTCTTATGTTGATGCTGGAGTGGAAGGTTCTGTTCATTCTAACTCAGTAGGCAAGCACAATCTTTATTTACTTTTAGTCTTTAATTTTTGTACTGGTTGAAACTTGCTCATATATTCAGCGAATAGGTCCTGCATTAAAGCAAAATGAACTTAACATTCTGTAAGGTTACACAGTTCATTTTATCAGGATTTCATGTGACAGGCCTGCACTAAGTTGAAGTGGAAAGATCGCATGTTCTTTTAGATGTATAAACATCTGAAAAATGTGGCATGAATTACATTCAGTCTCTTTTACTCTGATATGCCCAAATAAAGTCCAATCTAACTAATTGCTTTCATAGGTTCTCTAATTAGTAAACAGAGCCCCCTGTGTATAATGTATTCTAACTATAGATCCAACAGTTCAGTGGAGAATTCAGAGGTTTCTTAGAATATTAATGAACAAACAGCAGCTCTAATTACATGATTGCTAGTTTTCACACACTCGATGTGGGGACTCTGAATCAGAAGGATGAGGTTGATAGGGAGTTCAGTTACAGAATAATAAAAAATGTTTTAGAAAAGCTAAAGGTAACTGTCAGAATCATGGGTTTGGAGATAGGACCAGAGTGCAGAACATGGCGAGGAGGCCGCATGGTGAGTAGTGTTGGGACCATACAGCCATGGATTTCGACACCAAACTCCGGTACATACTTTTCTGGAACTTTTCAAAATAAAGTGCATTAACCTTCTTCCGGCACAGCCAGAAAAGGGGATAACTGCGGACTTCCTGTGGCGCCATTACCCAAATAAAAGCACAACTCCGAAGGGGGAAGGGGGGCAGCAGAAGATGTCCCAGTGATGCCACTGCCTGTATAAGACCCCCACCCTTCCCACAAGTCTTTCTCTTTCCACACGCCTCCGAGGAGGACGGTTCAGGAGAGGCCCAGCGCACGAATGTCTTTTGCTAGTAAAAAGACATAAATTCATCGGATCCAAGGAAGCCATAAGATCATCGATCATATGCAAAGTTAAGTAGAATGAAATACTGTCTGTGTATCCGGTATTTTCATTCATGAACGCGGATAATTAAGGTACAAGCATTGCTGACTGTCTCTCCGAGGCCCCACAGACTCAAACGGTGTTCAAGAGAAGCCCCGGCCTGAAGGAAGACGGCAGAGACCGCAGCGGACAACGTTCGTTCTTCATCCAGGAAGTTAGCTGGAACCTAACCCTATCATTCACAGAGCGAACGCAGAAGTTCCGCTTGTTGACTGTGGACGTTTATCCGAACTTCATCGCCCTTGGACAACGTTTGCTCACCATGGTCAGAGGTTAGGTTTGGGCAGATTAACAGATAGGTTTAACGTTTTCATGTCATGAAGTTTTGTTTTGTGGAACCTGGCTACCTTTAGCACTAGTAGGCTAGCTACGGCACGCGTCGGTTCTGTTTCTTTGTATGTTTAAAAGCTAAGATAAATTTTATTTAAAGGGTGGTTTTAACCAGAACATTGCTCATAACGCGCCGTCCGCGCTTATGCATTCTAACCCTTTTATTAACCTGGTATGTTAAAGGTATGTGTTGATTCTGGTGCTAAGCTATCTGCTTCTTGCTAGCTTAACTGCTAACGGTAAGAACACGTGGGTGCTAGCATTAAGGCTAGTCTACAGAAAGGTTGTTGGTTTTCAAGCTAGTGGATAATAGTCCCTGAACATCATTTACTAGAGTTGATAACTAAGTAAACACCATTAAGCCCCATTTCTCCAGAAAGATTTGGCTCTTTTCCAAAATACTCAATAATATTTCTTCAAATATTATTTCAATAAATAAAGGCAGTTAATTAGACACCGTCATCCAAGAGGTTGGTTTTATTCGGCAGATCATTATTTAAAACATTATTTTATTAAAATAATATTTTACCTGATCTTGCATTGTGAAGGGTTGTCTAAACGTTGCTGATTATTTTCTAAGTTAGTTCCAAAACTAACTTAACTTCACTTCCAGATTCTTCAAGATAATCCTTGGTTCTCAAACATAAACATTGCATGGTAATGTTGCATCACTCTTTTTGGTCATGATTTCCAATCATCTTTAATCAACTTGTTTATATTTTACATAGCCCATTAGTCTTCGTTATTCTTTAATTCTGCTTGGTAGTTTAGTTGGATTGTTTTAGCATAGTAAAGAGTTTGTTGATTGAAATATGTTTGACTTTGAGTTGACTTATTTTTGTTAATAAATTCTTGTATTTTAAGAAATTGTGTGAATTCATTCCATATATGTGCAGAGTTTATGCTGTTCAATAATGTCAGAGCTCGTCTCACACCTTTCTATTTTGTCCTAATACCATCGGCTTACTGGGCTGGTATTCACAGGACAACCCTTAATAGACCGAAATATTATTTGATAAAATATTAATATTAAATAATATTCTCAGATTCATAATTACAACATCAGTGTGGTTTGGCTCATCCACAAAACAGGACATGTCCAGAATGCAATGAACAAACAGGGCTGCAGAGAGAATCATATAGGGCTGACCTTCACTCCATTCAGAATCTGTACAAGTCTAGGGTCAGGAAAAGAGCAGCTAAAATCTCTGCAGACCCCACACACCCTGCACACAAATTGTTTAGGCTTTTACCTTCAGGTCGGCACTACAGAGCGCTGTCTGCTAAAACCAGCCGCCACAGAGACGGTTTCTTCCCCCAGACTGGTGAACTGATGAACACTTGACAGTCCAGAACAACAACATGCATACTTGGAGTGATATAACATTATATTCTATTGTAAAGTCAATTGTGTATATATGTACATTTAAAAAGATAGTCTTTATTATTGAGAGTAAAGTGTACTGGAGTCAAATTCCTTGTTTTTCTGTACAAACTTGGCAATAAAGCTGATTCTGATTCTGATTACAGCTATCAAAGAGTGGACTCATTATCAATGCTTTATTTATAATACTCTTGATTTCCTCCCTATCTCCCCTGTGTTCCTGATATTCCTTTTAGACTGAATTATCTCCCATTCTGGCACTACGTTTACTGGCGGTGAGGAGTGTGACAGCGCATGCGCAACGCGAATCGACTAACTATGTGCTCCACTAACCAGCCTGAGATCACGTGACGCCAAGTCGCTGTTGTAAATTCGTATTCTCATAGAAAATAAATTGTATTCACAAACTCTTATAGCATATTGTATTCATAAAGAATAAACCACAACTGTAAACTTGAACTTTGTGTTTGTAATTTCTTGAAGCTGTAACATTTTAGTCTGTATTCTTATAGAGAAAATATACAATACCTCTTTTGGATTTTACTTATGCACAACTATTGACTAATATGCACACATTTCCATTTTACATACACATTGTTATTGACAGCGTTCTTACCCCATAGGGGACCACCACCCCAGTCTGCCAGTCCAGAGGCACTTTCCCCGACCGCCACGCAATGTTGAAGCGGCATGTCAACCATGACAGCCCCACAACATCCAGAGATATGAGGTACTCAGGGCGGATCTCATCCACCCCCGAAGCCCTGCCACCGCAGAGCTTTTTAACCACCTCTGTGACTTCAGCCCGGGTGATGAAAGAGTCTAACCCTGAGTCCCCAGCCTCTGTTTCCACCAGGGAATGTGGGATGGCAAGATTGAGGAGATCCTCGAAGTACTCCTTCCACCGCCTGATAATGTCCTCAGTCGAGGTCAGCAGCCTCCCACCCCCACTATAAACAGTGTTGGGGAAGCACTGCTTACCCCTCCTGAGGCGCCGGACGGTTTGCCAGAATCACTTCGAGGCCAACCGGTAGTCCTTCTCCATGGCAGTTACTGTACAAAATAACATCTCTAATAAACCATCCAATATCAAATTGTCAGCCTCAAAGTGTGACTTTGCAAAGAGTGGAATGGCAGAAAAGACACAATATTGTGTGATAAGAATGCTTACTTCAGAATTAAAACTAAATTTAGAAAAAAAAACAATAGGCAGGATATTGTTAGCATGTACTTTAGTGTCACATTTAGCAGACGTGTTTCTCAGTTTACTTTAATCACAGAACATCCCATGATAAACGTTACAATAGAATCACAACTCATATATTTGTATCACTTCTGTGAAAACATAATAACTTTAAATGGGAGTAAGTTTTTTTTATTAACCTTGACCATACAGGTCCTTCTCAAAATATTAGCATATTGTGATAAACTTCATTATTTTCCATAATGTAATGATGAAAATTTAACATTTATATATTTTAGATTCATTGCACACTAACTGAAATATTTCAGGTCTTTTATTGTCTTAATACGGATGATTGTGGCATACAGCTCATGAAAACCCAAAATTCCTATCTCACAAAATTAGCATATCATTAAAAGTGTTTCTAAACGAGCTATGAACCTAATCATCTGAATCAACGAGTTAACTCTAAACACCTGCAAAAGATTCCTGAGGCCTTTAAAACTCCCAGCCTGGTTCATCACTCAAAACCCCAATCATGGGTAAGACTGCCGACCTGACTGCTGTCCAGAAGGCCACTATTGACACCCTCAAGCAAGAGGGTAAGACACAGAAAGACATTTCTGAACGAATAGGCTGTTCCCAGAGTGCTGTATCAAGGCACCTCAGTGGGAAGTCTGTGGGAAGGAAAAAGTGTGGCAGAAAACGCTGCACAACGAGAAGAGGTGACTGGACCCTGAGGAAGATTGTGGAGAAGGGCCGATTCCAGACCTTGGGGGACCTGCGGAAGCAGTGGACTGAGTCTGGAGTAGAAACATCCAGAGCCACCCTGCACAGGCGTGTGCAGGAAATGGGCTACAGGTGCCGCATTCCCCAGGTCAAGCCACTTTTGAACCAGAAACAGCGGCAGAAGCGCCTGACCCGGGCTACAGAGAAGCAGCACTGGACTGTTGCTCAGTGGTCCAAAGTACTTTTTTCGGATGAAAGCAAATTCTGCATGTCATTCGGAAATCAAGGTGCCAGAGTCTGGAGGAAGACTGGGGAGAAGGAAATGCCAAAATGCCAGAAGTCCAGTGTCAAGTACCCACAGTCAGTGATGGTCTGGGGTGCCGTGTCAGCTGCTGGTGTTGGTCCACTGTGTTTTATCAAGGGCAGGGTCAATGCAGCTAGCTATCAAGAGATTTTGGAGCACTTCATGCTTCCATCTGCTGAAAAGCTTTATGGAGATGAAGATTTCATTTTTCAGCATGACCTGGCACCTGCTCACAGTGCCAAAACCACTGGTAAATGATTTACTGACCATGGTATCACTGTGCTCAATTGACCTGCCAACTCTCCTGACCTCAACCCCATAGAGAATCTGTGGGATATTGTGAAGAGAACGTTGAGAGACTCAAGACCCAACACTCTGGATGAGCTAAAGGCCGCTATTGAAGCATCCTGGGCCTCCATAAGACCTCAGCAGTGCCACAGGCTGATTGCCTCCATGCCACGCCGCATTGAAGCAGTCATTTCTGCCAAAGGATTCCCGACCAAGTATTGAGTGCATAACTGTACATGATTATTTGAAGGTTGACGTTTTTTGTATTAAAAACACTTTTCTTTTATTGGTCGGATGAAATATGCTAATTTTGTGAGATAGGAATTTTGGGTTTTCATGAGCTGTATGCCACAATCATCCGTATTAAGACAATAAAAGACCTGAAATATTTCAGTTAGTGTGCAATGAATCTAAAATATATGAATGTTAAATTTTCATCATTACATTATGGAAAGTAATTAACTTTATCACAATATGCTAATATTTTGAGAAAGACCTGTATGCACACATATTTTAGCAGGCTCATTATGTTGGATAGGTGTAGCCCTATTTGATGTGTTTTGGAACATAGAAAATCTAATTCAAGGTGTTTTATTGTTTCAAAAGGACATAATTTCGGCATCAGTAAAAGCACTCACTCGTGTAAATTGTCAGAGAAATAAAACACACACAAATAATTGCCCCAATTTTGTGTTATATTTAATATTTCTCATTCCAAAGTTCTTAATATTTTGTCATATTACTTTTCTTATTCCACAGTTAATAGTTTTGCACCAATTTAAGCCTGTATTATTTCTGCACAGTGATCAAACCAAAATGTTGTTTTGCCTTCTCTGCTTTCTTTCTGTGGCTAGAGAAACAATATGGTTCACTTTTATTCCAGTGATACAATTGCTAGCTGCTAGAAAGATTTAAATTTACCCTGCAATTTTGGATTGTCTTCTTTTCCTAACAAGCTTGTTAAAAGATTGTTTTATTTCTTGTGTCTGAAAAACATAAATAATGGGATTCAACATTGGTGGGATTATAGTAGTCAGAGATAAATTTATGATCCTTGCATTAGGATGCATTTTGCTTCCAAATCCAAAAACAAGACTAATGGGGAGAAAATAAATTGTCACTAATGAAAGATGTCCTGAGCAGGTCTTAAAAGCCTTTTTTCGTTCCTGCACTGTGGAAAGTTTTAACAAAGCATAAGCAATACAGCAGTAAGTTGCTAAAATAAATGCTAGGGGAACCCAAAGCATGATAACTGTTGTCAAAACACCGATGACACGACTGGGGGAAACGTCATTACACCCAAGTCGGTACACAGGGCCATGGTCACAGAAATAGCTGTTAATAACCACAGACTTACAGAATGACAGTCTTGTGATAAGGCCAACTATGGTGAGATTAACAGTAATGGCAAAGAGCCACAAAAAAACAATCAAATTTATCATGAACTTTTGGGTCACCTTTACCTGGTAGTGTAGTGGGTACATGATAGCCATCAGTCTATCATAAGACATTGCCACCAGGTTAAAACATTGCATTGCAAGCAGTGTGAAGCAGACAAACATGAAGGTCAAGCATTCATTGTAGGAAATATAGTAATGGTTAAACATAAAGATGTCAAGACATTTTGGTACCACAGCTGTGCTGCTTAAAATGTCAGTAAGTGCAAGACTGAAAACTGCAACATACTTAGGACCTCTCAGAGTATGGTCCAGAACTATTACAGTCAGCACTGTTGTATTTCCCACCACTGAAAGAATATAAACAAAAAACAGAAAGACAAAGTAGTAGTTAATGTAAGGTATGCCAATAAAGCCTGCTATGATAAAATATGCAGGACGAACAAAGGTGACGTTTTCCTCAAGAGCTGGGTTGAAAAATTGCTCGCTTCTGTGTTGATCAGCCATTGTTTTCTGGTCATTGTCTTCTTCAGTGAGCTCTGTTCAGCTGAGAGCTACTGAAATGAAAACATTGCTTTTGTTTTTCTGACTTATAGGAAAGGTTTGCTCCCTTGTGTTTACTGTACAGAAGCTCAAAGCGATGCTCCAAGTCAGTAGGAGTGGAAATATGTTTGTTGTAGAACGATACCTTTTGGGGGGGAGAGGAGGTTTTTTGTTCATAGATAAATAATAATAATAAATAATATTAAATCTGAGTTTTCAACTTTTATCTGAGGGCATCAATGACACACTCATATTTTTGGAAAGCTTTTTATCACAGTAAGAAACTATTGTTTCTTTAATAATTCAAGTAAGAATTGTGGCTAAATATAATCCTTTATATGTGGAAATATATAACTAAATATTTTTAAAAATGTATATTTTTTCTTTCTTAATTATTGTAATACATCCATGTTCAGATGTATTCATTCATTCATATCCTTTATTCAACAAAGAAAAAAAATAATTGAGATTAATACCTCTTTTTGAAGAGTGTCCTGGTCAAGACAACAGAAAAACCATAAAACATACAGCAAGAATCAAAAACAAGACCCAGTACTCAAACACAACAATTTCATAATTCATAGAGTCACCTTGAGATATCACATAGCTTTAGATATTTGGGCAGTTAAAAAAACCCAGTGAGCTAATTTGTCTGTTCTTTAAAACTGACTTAAACAGAGTTGTTCTAGAGAGCTGACTTTTAAGACTTGATGATGTATTGAGAGTGCAGATCATAATAGTTGAGTTTCCTACACATAAATGAGCATAGAGTTGTGCTCATACGTTTACATACACTGGTGGAATTTTTTATTTTTGGCCGTTTTTCAGAAAATATGAATAATAAAACAAAAACTTTTGTTTCACTCACTGTGGTAGTGTGAAGCCATTTATTTTCAAACAACTATATTTCCTCTTTCTGAATCATGATGACAACAGAGGCTACCCCAATGACCCTGATCAGAGGTTTACATGCCCCAGTTCTTCATACCATGCTGTCATGATCTGCTTGTGTTAAGTTTTTAGTCTGAGTTCCTTGTCTGTTGTCCCTACTTCTGCTTCTGTTATTTCCATTCATTCATGTTGATTAGAATTATCATTCATTATTGTGTTTAGATTTCTTTCTTGGATTCCTGTGTTAGATGTTTTAGTTTGTATCTCCTTGTAGATCTGGTTCCTCCCTATTTATGTGCTTTAGCTGGTTCCATTGTTCACCTATTTCTGTTCACTTAGATTTTTTTGTTATTCCTGGATTCCCTGGTCATTTCTTTTTATTAGGCACCCTCCATCAGTTGCCTGCTTTCTCCCCTTCACCAGCTGCTCCTGATTTCCCTCTGATTAGCTCTTGGTGTTCATTGGTCCATTCTGCACCCTACCTCACCATTTATACTCTATACATACTCTCGATGTGTGGTTCCCTTCAGCTGCGGTCCACTGCCGAGGATCACGCATCTGAGGGTCTTGCTGACGCCTCAGGTTTCCATGCTTCTGAGGGTCCTACCAGCATCTCTGGTTCCCACGCCTCCGAGGGTCTGCCCGGCGTCTTGGCGAGGGTTGAGAACGACCAGCCTCCAGCTCCAGGGCCCATCTGTCTGCTCAGTGACGAGGGGTTTGAGGATGAACCACTTCGTGTTCCAGAGCTAGTGGAAAGCACTCCCAAGATCTGGCCAGAGGTCAAACTTCACCCTGGGTCCAAGATTCATGGACAGCCTCCTGACAGGGTTCTTGCCTCTTCCCTGTACCCAATCACAAAATAAGTAACCATAGTTGTTTAAAAATAAATGGTTTACACAATCACTAACCATGAGTGACACAAAAGGTTTTTGTGTAATCATTAATATTCTCTGAAAAATGGCCAAAAATATAAAATTCCACTATGTATGTAAACGTATTAGCACAACTATAAATATGTAGGAAGATTTTAAAAAAAAACACCTCCATCTTCTTCCCTCCCTGTTGGATGGGGTAAGGGGGAGTTAGGTTTAGCCTAAACCAGCTCAGTTATGGTTGAGGTGCAAACACACCCTCCATTTCTGCTACCTGTATGACCCCGTCTCTTTTTCAATGGTTATGGTCAATCTGACAGAGAGAGGTATCCCAATTGTTGTGGTTTTTAGTATAACAATGGCCATCAGTGGGCTCTAGATGGACAAACTGTCTACTTTTAAGGCTAGGCTTAAAACTTTCCTTTATAATAAAGCTTATAGTTAGAGTGGCTTAGGTTATCCTGAGCTATCTCTGTAGTTATGCTTCTGTAGGCTTAGGCTGCTGGAGGACATAATGACCACTTTCACCCTCTTCGCTACATTGTCACACTACTTTCCAATTTTGCATTATTTGCTGTTATTTCAGCTTTTAACTTTATGTTCTCTCTTTTCTCTTCCTAGAAGCTACACCTGGCCTGACTCTGTGTCTACCTGTGACACCTCTCAAACCCCCAGTCGGTCGTGGCAGATGGCCGCTCACACTGAGCCTGGTTCTGATTGGAGGTTTTTTCCTGTTAAAAGGGAGTTCTTCCTCTTCACTGTCGCTACATGCATGCTCAGTATGAGGGATTGCTGCAAAGTCAACGCCAGTGACTGTCCACTGTCTCTACATGCTCATCCGGCAGGAGGGAATGCTGCAAGTCACTGACTGGATGCAATCTGCTGGGTTTCCTTAGACAGAGAAACGTTTTTTGTTCATGTTCATGTGTTGGCGTTATATAAATAAACTGAATTGAAATTGAATTGAAATTGGAGGCTGGTAGAAATGGACAGTTTGGTGTAGCATACAAACTACAGTGATTTACTCAGTAGCTGCAATCAGTCATAAAACGCAGTGCACAATGATACACAGTATCCATTTTTTTAAAATACTGGGCTGTGTTGATGAATAGCAGGTCTCTATAATCCATCAGGGCGAGAAAGGTTGAAGTGATTAGGTGTTTCCTGACTGTCTGTGAATATGTCTGCACTTGTAAGTGCGATTGGGTGAATGTGGCTCTAGTAGTGTAAAGCATTTTGAGTGGTTGTTATGACTGAAAAGGCACTATAGAAGTTCAATCCATTTACCATTTCCAGTTTAATCAGACAGACATGAACAGTGTCAAATACAGACGGGATTGAGAGACTAAGAAAGATGAACAATAAATAATCGTATCTTCGGCATAGGACACAGCATCAGGCAAGTTATCACACAAGTTGATCACATAAATTGTGAACAACAAAGGCCCTAGTATGGATCCTTGAGGCACCCCCTAAAGACAGGAAGGAAAAAAGAAGATGGCCCAGTACACACTGTGTTCTGCCTGATTAGTAGTTTGAAAACCAATTTACAGCCTGGTCAAATAACCCAATGTTGTGGAGTCTACTCTTCAGAATGACATTATCAGCAGTGTCAAATCCCTTTAATAAATCAATAAAAGGAGCTGCACAATATTTTCGACCATCTAGGGCATCAATGATGTCATTTACCACTTTAAGAGGAGCAGTTATTGTACTGCAATTTTTATGAAAACCAGACAGGTGCCGTAAAAGCAGACTGCTTGAATCTAAGAACATTTTGAGTTCATCCCAATCAAATTTTCAAGAACTTTGGAACACAAAATTCAGAGATCGGCCTATAGTTGTTGACTACAGATGGATTACCACCTTTGAACAGAGGAAAGACATAGGCAGACTTTAATATGAAAATAATGTTATTTTCAGAAAGAGTTAGGTTAAAGATGTTACATAGAGGTTCTGCTATGAAATCTGCAGCTGATCTTGGAAGTAAAGGCTCCAAATTCTTGGGTCCAGCAGGTATACAAGGATCTAACTGCTGTAGGCTCTTTTAAACCGCTGTTACACCAAAAGGAGACAGTCTAAATCCTAAAGCCAAATCATTTGATTCTGTTGAAGAACAACTGTGAGTGCAGGAATGTGAAAGGGGATCCTAAGGAAATTAAATGTTTTTTGAGCCAATTAAGAATAGCTGCTTTGTCTGGTATGTTCTGTGAGTCTTAACAATACACGTAGGTAATTCATTATTTCTTTCAGTTCCAAATAAAGATGTAATCACTCTCCAAAACTTCTTAGGATCAGTTAAGTTTCAGGTAGTTTCCTCTACATAAAATTGGGATAAATATATAAAAAAATACATTCTCTTACCTATTTTATATCACAAAATATATGTGTGCATATATTTTTCAATATTTGTAAAGTGGTAATTCTATATTTTTCAATACAGCATATAATATATAAATACACCAAAGCCATGTAAAACACAAAATGTACTATTCAAAAATCTAAAATCTAAAAAATTCTGTATACTGTATTTGCAGCAATTAAAAGGATAATATACTTTTCTTTCATGAGGGCGCTAAAATAGAAAACAAAACGCACTTTAAAAATACATTTAAAAAAAATTAGTTGAGAATTCAAATTGTTCAAGGAGCAGTTTCACATCAATGATCAAAACACTATTCATTTAACAGTGTGCCAAATCATTGTGAATATTTAAAGCTATAAAATTATCATAAAAAGCATTAGACTGTCTAACAGTGTGTTATTAACACTAAACTACTTGCTTGTCAAAACGTCAAGTCTCTTGGCTGTGAAAAAAATGATTTATTCTGGTTAAAACGAGAAAGCTGGAGATAACTCTCTGTGCTGGGCATGACCTGGAAAAGGAACCAAAATAGGTTAATGGTTATATCTTGAGGGTAACAAATGCTACACATCTGGGACATTATTATATTAATGGTGAGCTTTTGATGATTCATTTGAAGTATTGTTTTCCAACAACAAACAACCTAAATACATTTTTATTTACTTTTACTTTTATCCAGCCAGATAAAATTAAAACAGCCAACCCTGTTAATACCAACAGAAAGGGTATTATTTTTTCTGCAACTTTCTGAGGGCCATAAAAACAGTAATGAGTGAAGGCACATAGATCTGAGTAAATATGCACAATTTTAAAACTTGTGCAGATTTCAGAAAATATAAAATAAATTCAAACTTGTTTAAAACTATTCTTGTTTTAAAAATTCATTCAAGTTTTTTGTTGTATTCTATTATTAATCTATAGGGTCTAATTTGTTGATGATTGCACCGTTGCCAGCGATAGCAACTTTAACTATTCTGTAAACATCCCCCACAAAGTTTAGGAGTATGTTTATAGTCAGATGAGAAAACCAGAATTGCAGCCTCTACTCTAATTCATCCTAAAGGTGTTCAACAAGGTTGAGGTCAGGACTATGTGCAGGCCTGTCAGGTTTCTCCACACCACACGTTTTACACCTGCAGCCATGGAAGTGATTTTAACACCAGAATACATTGATTTGGTGGTGTGACCCAACAGTGAGATAAATCCCTACAGGGGTCACAGGTTTTTTGATACTTTTTTCTACTTTTGTCTTGTCAGCTGGTCATGTCTGTTTGCTCTGTTTTAACCTATTCAGCCTCAGTCTGTAACTGAAGAAGTTGTATTTCGGAACAAGGGCAACCATTTTCAAACCTTAGAGTTAAGTTAAGGGTTAATATGGAATACACATAGACTAGTTAAACTAGTTCTTTCAGAAGGAATGGTCCTAAGGTTCCAGCAAACTATGGTAAGATGCTATCCAAAGCATTTCACCCAAATCAATCATATTAAAATGCATTTATGACACAATGAGAAAAGGTAAACCTGTTAATTTGAAGAAATTTTGAAATAATACTCTTGTTCTTCTGGAATTTATCAAATAGAAATAATTTTGGTAATCCTTACGGAGAAAAAGTTATGTGTCTTTAATAAAGTATATTAGAAGATGTAGTTTCAACTATACTTTAGTAAAAACGTTTTAGGAATATATAATACTTGTATATAGCATAGTATGGGGCAAGGTTTGTATCCCAGTCTTTCAAACAATCAAGATTGTTATTGTACATTAGTGTCAATATCTATGTTTTTAGGGCAATAGCAATTGCAAAAACATTCAATAAAAAATATAAACAACAGGAAAAACTGGAGTGCATGTTTGTTTTTGGGATTTTTCAGGGATTTGATGGTTTCTTGCATTTATATTAATTACTTTTCAGTAAACAAAGACACGTTTTTGATTGTATCATTTTAATTTTAGATTTGCAGTAACAGCTAATGAGATTTTCTATTAGAGAAATCAACTTCTCATTTAATAATTTTGAGTGTCATTTTAAAAAAACAAAGCTTTCATGAACTATAATTTCTATAGGAATTTAACAGAATAAGGGACTAGTAAATAACAGAGGAAATATTTCAACATTCGTTTTCTTTAATATTGAAACAGAAGTTGGCATTCTGAGTCAGCTTAGCTGAAAAGATTTCATAAAGCAAAACTAAATAAACTATAATAAAACATTTTCATTTTCTCAGTCATTTCTATGCAAAAATAAAAACATATACCTGTATGCCTATATATATAGATTTTAAAAAATAGGCCCCGAAAAAATTTACTTCACCATAATTTTAGATTTATTACTGCTTTTTAGCATTCTTTTAATTGATAGTCTGATTTCTTGTGTATGCAAAACGTAAATGATTGGGTTCAACATTGGTGGAATAACAGAGGTCAAAGACAGGTTAATGATCCTGGCATTTGGATGTATGCCGGAACCCATAGTAAATGTAATTAATACAGGAAAGAAATAGATTGCCACTAATGAGAGATGAGCTGTGCAGGTTTTGAGTGCCTTTACTCGTTCCTGAGCTGCAGCCACCTGAGCTAAAGCATAGCCAATACATATATAACTGGACAATATTATTACAAGAGGAAGCCAAAGAAATAGAAACGGAAGCAAATATGCAATCACAAAATTTGGAAAATTGTCGTTGCATGCCAACTTGTACATTTGACCATGGTCACAGAAATAGCTGTTAACAACCACAGACGTACAGAAGGAAAGTCTTGTAAGAAGACCATCAGCAGTAAGCACAGCTAGTACAGCAATACACCAGAAAGATGCAATTAAGGAAAACATAATCTTATGAGTAACCTTCACAAGGTAGTGCAGTGGAAACATGATGGCCATTAGTCGATCATAGCAGAGAGCAACTAGATTTAGAGCCTGCATAGACAGGCAGGTGTAGCAGAAAAACAGGAATGTCAAGCAGTCGTTGTAGGGGACATAATGGTGATTAAATAAAAATATGTCAAGCACCTTTGGCACCAGAGCACAGCTACCTAAAAGGTCCACAAATGCAAGGTTAAAAACTGCAACATACTTTGGAGTTCTAATATTATGATCCAGATATATTAAAGCCATTACAGATGTGTTTCCCAGCACTGAAATAATAAAGACAAAGAAGAGAAAGACGTAGTAAAACTTCATGTCAGGTAAACCAATAAATCCGCTGATAATGAAATAAGCAGGTCGGATAAAGGTAATATTTTCTACCAGAGCAGGGTTAAATAAATCCATTGTGGGATTATTGCCAAGTCTATTGTTTTGACCAAGCTCTATCGGTGCCATCAGCAGTAACAAGCATGCTAGCACTGCTACACCATCAGTCAGCAAACTCTGGCAGGCTTTAACTACTCTTAACTGCAAAATACATTGTAACTTATCTGCTTCTGTGTGTGTAATTGCGCATGCTGAAGGCTTTATGTTTGTGCAAAGACTACATCCTGCTTCCCCTTTAATCAGAATTATGTATTACAAGCCATTGCACATGAGGGCAGAGCAGTGTCCAAAGTGGTGCTCGTCATCCGCCATTGGGCCATTGCTGCGCACGAGAGGCACATGATCAGGTTTGTACGCCCTTCACAAAAAAACACAGTAGTTTCCCACAGGATTACATGCTGGACTATGTATGTTATATATCTGCTGACAGGTGAGTGTCCACATTAATATCAAAAAGATAATGTAAGAAAATGACATGCATGGCGAGTAAACATAATAATGAGCAAACCAAATTAATGACAAGCATGTAAGTTAGATATGTTCAAACATTTTGATGCTGTGTGACAAATTTTGCTAAGTTTCGTCATCAAGACATTTCTTAACCCTGTCTAAAGTCAGTGATCGTTTAATTTCTCTCCATTGATTACTAGGAGTGCATTTGTTTTTTTTGTTTCAATTTTTGGTTTTTTGTTACAACCAATCACAGCTCTTAGAAGACAGCGTCACACCTAGCAATGGGGTCAACCACAACTCCTCACTAAGATACGAATTTCTGTCGTTTCCTCACTTATAGTCGATCTAAGCAGCTAGCTAAAACAGCTGCGTGAAGCTGACACCCCACCCACTTGAAAAATTCCGGCAAATAGACAGAATGGTTAGTGCTTCGTTTGTGCAGGTTTGTGTCATTAATTTTTCGTTTGTGCTGTTTTGGTTTCTGAGATATTATAAGGTTTAATTTCGGCCGATGACATCACCGTCCCCCATTTTACTCCAAATTGAACCAGAGTGGTCTCATTTTTTAGTGCTTCGTTTGTGCAGATTTGTGCCGTTGAAATTTTCGTTTGTGGTGTTTTGGTTTCTGAGATATTAAAGAATATCTTTTTAGGTCATCCAGAGGTCACCATCCCCCCATTATGCTCCAAATTGAACTGGAGTGGTCTACCTTTTTAAGGCTCTGTTTGTGCCGCTTTTATGTATGAGCTATATGATTTTCTTTCAGGCGATCACTGACGACTTAAATCGATGACGTCTATGGCCTGCGCTGGACATCATCACCACAAACCAAGCAGTAATAAATTTTGTGTTTTTCTTTCATCATGCTAGTTAAACTGTGTTTTTTTCCGATATTGTAAAATGTGTGCCTTGTTATATTGTTTAGCACTTTATTCCTTAATAAAGATTATGAAACTTTTTTGGTCTCAAAGAAATGTGCTTTAAATATGTCTACTAAGTTACCTATACATTTATCTTTCTACACAGTAATTCAATATTATCCTCTCACAAATGGGGAAAAAACCACCAGCTACAGCCTACACATTCCTTGCCTAAAACCTGACAAGGTCTGCCACCACTATGATGTAATGTTTATAATTTCAATAACTGTTCTGTGTTATAACTGTTTTTTTAAAGGTGGTTTTAATAATCTAATTCAGCTCGTGTACGCTGGACAAAAGCGGAAGTCCGAGTAGGTCATTGGCTCAAAGTTCATAACCAAGTACTTTACTTTTTGTTTAAATAAAATTTGAAATGCATCAAGCATTAATTTCTAATTTCTGACATTAAATGTAAGAATTTTTAAAAGAGCATTGAGCGTTTGGCCACTTTGACATACTAAGTTCTCACGCAATGTCATAGGGATTGGCTCCACCCACGTATTGACCCCCACCACTGACCTTGTTTTGGCGGTATTTTAAACTTCCCGTTCAAAATTTTCCACTGACCAGTTTCTTTTAAAACCTCGAATAGTGTGTTTTTATGAAAAATGTAGGTTACACCTTTAGAATTTTTACTACACTTGTACAAGGTAAGTAGCTAATAATGTTGAGTTGTTAGATAAAACACTGACTCACTGCTGCCACTGCAATTCAGCCCCCGATTAGCAGAGAGGGATGCATGGTTGCATGCCTTGCATATATATTTCTGTAAACCCACAATTCAATTACATTTTAAGTCCAGACTTTTAAAAAATGTTGAAACAAAGATTCCGCAAGGCTTCATCTTACAACTATTCCATTCATATTCAGTCATCGATGTTTAGGCACATCAGTAGACTCCACAGAACTAAGACACATATTTAAAGTTGAACAGATACTCCAATTGAAAATTCACAAGACAAGTAGTAGTAAAAAATTCAACATTTAAAATAAAATTTAAAGAAAACATACAATAATTACAACACAGCATAAATGGCATACGGATTTGAGAGAACAATTTAAACAGAATGTTTGAGTTGTGATAGAATACTGAAATATCAATGTTTTGTGGCTTTGGGAGATTATATAGGCCAGAATAATATTTTGATTAATGCTAATCAAAGCCTTTTTATTCTTTAACTAGATGCCTTGACAGCCATCAATAGACAGGGATTCCCTTTTTGCAGTTCTTTGCAGTTCAAAAGAGGCTATCCTTCTAAATGGCAAAATAGCCACTCCAGCTGCCACTATTTGGACAGAATTAAGTCAGCAGCTGGAAAACAAGATGTCTCCAAAAGCCCTGTACACGTTTGTAAAGTCAAACAGACACAACATCTGGTCATGTTTGGAGATCAGTGAGCAGGAAAGTGATCGTGAGAGCAGTGTGGACACAGAGTTTGACTCTGGCTCCATTTCTCCTGGACAAGACGACTGCTCAGGTTTTCAGCTTGAAGTTCCTATTGAAGAATGGATCAAATTTGTACCTGAGAAAGTGGAACATAATGACAAGTTTTCATCATCTGGCAAAAGGTAATACATGATTTTTAAGCCTGGCACTTGGAGTCATGTAATTAACCATCTCATTTGGAAAAAGATCAAAAGCACATGTACATTTGTGTTCCAGAGAGCAAAAGTTTATCCAACTGTCACAAGCAACTACATAGATATCAAAGGCTTATGTAAAGAGTGTCAAGGCCATATTAAAATGACTTGTGCTAGAGAGCCAACGGTAAACAGCCCAATGCTGCTTCAGTGTTTCATCGAAGACACTGATATCTCCCTGCACACTGGGCAATCCAAGAGGTTCATGTCTGGAAACCTTTGTGCACAGATTTCAAAAGAGCTGTGTGAGGGCAGGATGGAGCCGGCTGTATGGAGGTCAGCGAAGGCATCAGATTTGATAGATATTGGAGATGCTGAGCCAAGTCACCTTCCAAATTTGGCCACCCTATGAAAAGCTAAGCAGGAGAGAAGAGATTTGGAATTAGGTGACAAAGATCCCATTTTGTCTTTGCAGTTATTAAAATATAGCACACCTCACAGTGGTAGTATGAGAGACATTGGTCTAGACAAGTTCTTCTGCCACTATTGGAGTCAAACACAGCTACATGTGTATAAGGCATTGTCCAAAAAAAGCCCCTCAGTAGTTTGCTTTGATGCAACTGGCTCAGTTGTGAGAAGACTGGTGAGACCAAATGGTACATCGGGCCACATCTTCTTATATCAAGGTTTTCTAGCAAGGGACAACTGCTCAGTCCCAGTTGTGCAAATGCTGTCAGAGAGAAACGACATTAATGCAATTGCAACATTGCTGACAGAATGGATTCGTACAGGTGCTGCTGTACCAAAGGAAGACGTGAGTGACTTTTCTCTGGCTATTCTTGGTGCTCTGGTGAAGGCCTTCACTCCTTACCCCAATCTGAAGACATACATTAACGAATGCTTCCGTTTGCTACTTGGGAACCAGTCTGCAAAATTCCCTCCTTGTTTTATCAGGGTTGATGTGGCACACTGCATAAAGATGATCTGTCAGTGGGACTGCCTGAAAAACAAGTCACACAATGTCAAAGATTTCTTTGTCAGGGCAATAGCAAAGCTTCTTCAATCACAGTGCTTGGACCATGCAAAACAGCTAATACATGCCATCACTGTTGTGGCCCTCAGTGAGGCAGAGGGTGATGATAGTTCTGGAGTCCCTATCGAATCAGAGATGTGCAAAAAATATCTAAAACCCCAGATCACAGAAGACTCCATCATCATTCCAGCTGAAGACACAAAGGAAGCGTATCAAGTGGATCCTTTTGACGAGATCCAGACTGACCTACGTGGCTGGGTATCAAACATGCGAGGAGAGCAGGTCCCTTGCTGCAGCCAATGGGGCTAGGGATAACATCCATTTCCTCCCTGATATTGTTCCACACATAATAAGACTAGCGAGTTACTTACCACTTTGGACAGGAGTAATGGTCCCCTTCGTCAAAACCACCAGTCTCACAGCAAGCTCAGCCACTGTTGAAGCAGAATTCAAAAATGTAAAGCATGGCCTTTTTAAACACGAGAACTTACCCATTCGAGTTGATCGCTTTATTTCTCGTCATGTTTTCTTCATTGAAGGAAATATGCGGATTTGTTCTGCAAAAGAGAAAAATGATGAGGAAACATCTGGATTAGCAAATTTTTCCAAAACAAACTCTATATCCATGACTACCCATAGTGCTGAAGCCAAGAGAAGAATGGATTCTCACCATTCTGTGGAATCCGATGAAACCACAAACATTCCTCCAACAGATGTAGAAGTGGTTGAAAACTGGAGGGGACTCCAGGAATAGGAGTTCTTATCTCACGTCCTGCACTGAATGGCTCCATGCAGATCCATCTTTTGGGGCAAAAAGAGTGAAAGTGGGACTATTAAAAAATGGAAACCTGCATCAACCGATTAAAGTTGGAAAATCAGCAATCTCTGTTCTGAACACATGTGCAATTGATGCGTTTTGTCAGTGCTTATGCTGTGCTTTCTGTGACAGCTCAGCATTTCAAAATGTTGTCAGGAACAACAGTGACAACCCCATCTCGCTGCTGGTAAAAGCCATTGCTACAGATGGTGTGACCCCAAAGATCTATTCACAGAGGGCAGAGCTGCTTAGTGCAATGTTTGAAAAAATCCAGTTGAGGTCTGGTGTCCATCAAATTGATGCCCAGTGCAATATCTCCTGACAATTGTTTCTCCTGACATTTCTGTGCTGATGGACTCTGGCATGGCTCAGCTTGACATTTCAGCGGAAAACGGACTCTTCCTTCCAGAGTCTTCCTGCCTTCGCCCACTACCGAAGGAATCAGAATGTCCAGTTGAATTTAAAACAGGAGCCAGCACCTCAGGAAAAATGCTCTGTGCTGGAACTGTTACTCACACCTACAGCATTGGAGAAATAGCATGGATTGACACTGACCTTGCAAACACAACTCAGTTTCCTTTGAGTGAATTTCCCCCCATTATGGCTCTCCAAGGAAAGACATTCACTTTGAGAGGAGTCATCGCTTTCAAGGGAAGCTTGACTAAAGATGGTCTGGGACATTACACTGCATACTGCCGAAGAGCTCCATGTGTGTGGGAGCTTTATGATGACCTGGCAAATGTAGTGAAGACGGTGTCTGAAAAGAAGACAATACAACCACATGCAGCGTTATACACAGCACTGAATGCTGTGAATCAACACATTTTGGGGGAAATGTTTTGAGAACCTCAGATCAAAAGGCAAACACATTTTGCCATGGTTTGATATTCCTCACCAGAAATAAGTTCTATTTTAATGTTCTTTGTTACAAGTTCTTAAATGGTTAAGTATGGCATATTTTACTTTATAACAAAGTAAATTTTCCAAATCAGAAGTGTTTATTCTTCTTTGGAAGTATAAAGGTAGATTACATTTTCAAACAGTAACTTTGTAATGCATGATCTCAGAAGTCATGGTTCATGGTTACCTCTCTCAATTAATTAGAATAGAAAGCCTTTATTGTTCCACAATAGGGAAATTTGAGTGTCAGCACCAAACCATAAGGCAATGAAAGTATACAGGTTCATATTTCTCTAAAAAAGTAGAAAACTTACCCAAACTAAAAGCTATAAGAAACAAACTGCAAAAAACAATCACAAAAAGGCTGAATAGGATTTACAGTAAAGGAGTGGAAAAAGACAATACTGTGCAGTTATTAGTAAGGTATAGGTTATATGTATTAAATTAGATGTGCAGAACAATCAGGTGACAGTGGTGACAGCATTTATGTAAACACTTGATCTGATAAAAACTTCAATATTGGCACAAATGACCCCTCCTTAAACCACCACCTTAACGTGGTGGAGGGGTTTGAGTGCTCAAATGATCCTAGAGGCTATGTTGTCTGGGGTGTAAATGCCCCTGCTAGGGTCTCCCATGACAAACAGGCTCTAGGTGACGGGTCAGACAAAGAGCGGTTCAAGAATCCTTCATGAGGAGCCGGGGTCCCACCCTGGAGCCAGGTCTGGGGTCGGGACTCGCCGGAGAGCGCCTGGTGGCCGGGTTGCTCCTCGCGGGACCCGGCCAGGCTAAGCCCGAACGAGAGACGCGGGGCCATCCCCCAGTGGGCCCAACACCTGCAGGGAGAACCGTGAGGAACCGGTGCAACGAGGATTGGGTGGCGGACGAAGGTGGCGGACGAAGGTGGCGGACGAAGGTGGCGGACGAAGGTGGCGGACGAAGGTGGCGGACGAAGGTGGCGGACGAAGGTGGCGGACGAAGGTGGAGACCTCAGCGGCCCGATCCCCGGATGCTTAGGCTGGCTCTACGGACATGGAATGTCACCTCGCTGGGGGGGAAGGAGCCTGAGCTTGTGCGGGAGGTCGAGAGATATCGACTAGAAATAGTCGGGCTCACCTCCACGCAGAGCGTGGGCTCTGGAACCCATCTCCTTGAGAGGGGTTGGACTCTCTTCTACTATGGAGTGGCCCATGGGGAGAGGCGGCAGGATGGTGTGGGTGTGCTTGTTGCCCCCCACCTCAGCCGTCTCGTGTTGGGGTTTACCCCAGTGCCTTAGAGGGTCACATCCCTGCGCCTTTGGGTTGGGGATAGGTCTCTGACTGTCGTCTCAGCCTACGGGCCGGGCGGTAGTGCGGAGTACTCAGCCTTCTTGGTGTCCCTGTCGGAGGTGCTGGATAGTGCCCCTCCCTGGGACTCCATTATTCTGCTGGGGGACTTCAACGCCCACGTGGGAAACGACAGTGACACCTGGAGAGGCGTGATCGGGAGGAATGGCCTCCCCGATCTGAATCCGAGTGGTGTTTTGTTATTGAACTTCTGTGCTAGTCACGGATTGTCCATAATGAACACCATGTTCAAACATAAGGGTGTCCATCAGTGCACTTGGCACCAGGACACCCTAGGCAGGAGGTCAATGATGAACTTTGTCGTCGTATCATCAGACCTTCGGCCGCATGTTTTGGACACTCGGGTGAAGAGAGGTGCTGAGCTGTCCACTTATCACCACCTGGTGGTGAGTTGGATCCGCTGGAGTAGGAGAAAGCCAGACAGACTTGGCAGGGCCAAGCGCATAGTGAGGGTCTGCAATTAAACTGCTACTTATGGCGGAGCCCTCGGACAGGGATGTATTCAACTCCCACCTCCGGGAGAGCTTTGACAAGATTCCGGGGGATGTTGGAGACATAGAGTCCGAGTGGACCGCGTTCTCTGCATCTATTGTCGATGCTGCTGCCCGTAGCTGCGGCCATAAGGTCTGCGGTGCCTGTCGCAGCAGCAATCCCTGAACCTGGTGGTGTACACCGGCTGTAAGGGATGCTGTCAAGCTGAAGAAGGAGTCCTATCAGCTGTGGTTGGCTTGTGGGACTCCTGAGGCGGCTGACGGGTAGCGTGAGGTCAAGCGTGCCACGGCCCGGGCTGTGGCAGAGGCAAAACCTCGGGCCTGGGAGGAGTTCGGTGAGGCCATGGAGAAGGACTACCGGTTCGTCTCAAAGCGATTCTGGCAAACCGTCTGGCGCCTCAGGAGGGGGAAGCAGTGCTTCGCCAACACTGTTTATAGTGGGGGTGGGAGGCTGCTGACCTCGACTGAGAACATTATCAGGCGGTGGAAGGAGTACTTCAAGGATCTCCTCAATCCTGCCATCACAAATTCCCTGGTGGAAACAGAGGCTGGGGACTTGGGGTTGGACTCTTTCATCACCCAGGCTGAAGTCACCGAGGTGGTTAAAAAGCTCCGTGGTGGCAAGGCTTCGGGGGTGGAAGAGATCCGCCCTGAGTACCTCAAATCTCTGGATGTTGTGGGGCTGTCATGGTTGACACACCTCTTCAACATTACGTGGCGGTCGGGGACAGTGCCTCTGGACTGGCAAACTGGGGTGGTGGTCCCCCTTCATAAGAAGTGGCACACTGTTGTTCCAACTACAGGGGGATCACACTCCTCAGCCTCCCTAGTAAGGCCTATGCCAGGGTATTGGAGAGGAGAGTGCGGCCGATAGTCAAACCTCGGCTTCAGGAGGAGCAGTGTAGTTTTCGTCCCAGGCGTGGAATACTGGACCAGCTCTATACCCTCTACAGGGTACTCGAGGGTTCATGGGAGTTTGCCCAACCGTTTCACATGTATTTTGTGGACCTGGAGAAAGCATTCAACTGTGTCCCTCGTGATGCCCTGTGGGGGGTGCTCCAGCAGTATGAAATTGTGGGCCCTTTGTTAGGGGCCATCCGGTCCCTGTACGAGCGGCGCAGGAATTTGGTCCGCATTGCCGGCACTAAGTCGGACCTGTTCCCGGTGCATGTTGGACTCCGGCAGGGCTGCCCTTTGTCACCGGTCCTGTTCATAACTTTTATGGACAGGATTTCTAGACGCAGCCAAGGGCCGGAGGGGGTCTGGTTTGGGGACCAGTGGATTTTGTTTCTTCTTTTTGCAGATGATGTGGTCCTGCTGGCCCCCTCTAGCCAAGACCTACAGCATGCGCTGGAACGGTTCGCAGCCGAGTGTGAAGTGGCTGGGATGAAGATCAGCTCCTCCAAGTCAGAGGCCATGGTACTCAACCGGAAAAGGGTGGTTTGTCCTCTTCAGGTTGGAGGGGAGTTCCTGCCTCAAGTGGAGGAGTTCAAGTATCTTGGGGTCTTGTTCACGAGTGAGGGAAGAATGGAGCGGGAGATCGACAGACGGATCGATCCCGGATACAAGCTGCTGAAATGAGCTTCCTCCGTAGGGTGGCCGGGCACTCCCTTAGAAATAGGGTGAGGAGCTCGGCCATCCGGGAGGGGCTCGGAGTAGAGCTGCTGCTCCTCCACATCAAGAGGAGCCAGTTGAGGTGGCTCGGGCATCTATACCAGATGCCTCCTGGACGCCTTCCTCAGGAGGTGTTCCATTCACGTCCCACCGGGAGGAGGCCCAGGGGACGGCCCAGGACACGCTGGAGGGACTATGTCTCTCGGCTGGCCTGGGAACGCCTTGGGCTCCCCCCGGATGAGCTGGAGGAGGTGTCTGGGGAGAGGGACGCCTGGGTGTCTCTGCTGAGTCTGCTGCCTCCGCGACCCAGTCCCAGATAAGCGGAAGACGAGTACGAGTATTGGCACGAAAGTAGAAAACCTATTGTTTGTTGGAAGCAGTGATGGTTAGCCTATAAAGTCTAACAGCAGCTCTGATCTGCAAAAAAGTACTTTTATCCACTTAAGGTAAAGCTTCACTTAGGCTAAAGGACCTCTCCGTGTCTTTACCAGCTTCATGCATGGGATGGGAAATATTGTCCAACTATGAATATATTGGTCATGTGCCCACCTCATGCCCTGCAGTTGTGGAATGTTCCTTTATCTACACGACTGTGGCAGCCTCCATTGCTTAGAAAAGGCATAGGCTACTCATAACACTTGAAACTTATTATTATATAAGAAACATTTCACCGAAAAAATCAATATCAATAAAGTTGAGTGGCGGTTCATTTCACCCAAAAAACAAAACAAAAAAATGTTGTGGGAGGGTGGACTGGATCCGTAAAATACAAAAAAAAGTTGTAATGTCACAGTTTCTCAACGAAGAGAAATAAAAGACTTTTCTGCGTTGACAACATCCGACAATTTCACACTGATTGAATTGGTGACAAGGAAGTGCCGGAACACAACTGACGCTGAACCAAAACAGTAATTACAGCCTGCAGCAGGTGAAATTCATCGTCTCCTATTTAGGTGAAGTTATGCTATCGCCTGAAAGTAAAACATAACACTGACCGGTGAGCAGCACAAAATAATTAAAGTAAAACTAGATTTAGTTGACATATTTGGAAAAATCTCAAAAATGAAGAATCATCAGTGAGTATTTTGTTATTCAAAGTTACATATATAACCCTTGAGTGACATTCTGGTTCACACACCATACCAGTCGATGACGATAATGCACCAATTTCCTTACCAACCATCAATAAACTAAACCAAAAAAAGAGAAGAAAACAGCACAAACGAAAATGTAAATGCTCAAACGAAGCACTAAAAAATGATACCACTCCGGTTCAATTCGGAGCAAAATGGGGGTTGGTGACCTCTGGATGACCTAAAAAATAATCTTTAATACCTCAGAAACCAAAACAGCACAAACGAAAATTTAACGACACAAACCTGCACAAATGAAGCACTAACCATTCTGTCAATTTGCCGGAATTTTTCAAGTGGGTGGGGTGTCAGCTTCACGCAGCTAGCTAAAACTCCTTTGCAGGATTGTTTAGGCTACGTTAGGAGCTCTCTGAGAGGATTCTAATAATCTTTGTGAATACAGGCCCAGGTCTTTATCCTGGCAGAACTGCTGAGGGCATCATGGGAGTATGCTTCCCTGGTCTACATGTGTTCTGCGGACCTGGAAAAGACTTATGACCATGTTAAGTGAGGTGTTTTGTGGGGGGTGGTGCAGGAGTGTGGGGTATCTGAGTGGCTTTTGAGGGCTATCTAATCCCTGGGTGTCCAAAGCAATAGCTGAGTCTGCATTCTTGGTACAAAGTTGAGGTTGTTCCCAGTGAGTGTTGGACTCTAACAGGACTGCGCCTTGTAATCAATCCAGTTTTTGGTGTTAATGGACTAGATATAAACACATAGTAATGGAAAGGAGGGTGTCCGGTTTTGGAACCTCAGGATCTTATCTTTGCTTCTTGCGGCTGATGTTCTGTTGGCTTCTTCTGGCCACTACCTTCAGTGTGCACTGGAGTGGGTCGCAGTTGAGTGTGAAGCTGCCAAGATGAGATCCAGCCCTAAGTCTGACGGCAAGGTTCTCGGCTGGAAAAAAGTTGACTGCACCCTCTGAGTTGGTTGTCAGCCAAGCAGAGGAGCTTATCTTGTTGTCTTGTTTACTAGTGATGGTAGAATGGAACAGGAGATGAACAGTTGAATCAGGGCTTCACCTGCAGTAATGCGGACACTGCTCCAGTCTGTTGTGGTGAAGGAAGAGCTGAGCCAAAAAGCAAAGCTCTTGATTTTCTGGTGTGTCTACACTTTGATTTTCACCTATGGTCTTGAGTTATTGATCTGGTTGGGTTGGATAACGTTTTTCCCTTTAGTAAATTAAATCATCTCTTGAAAACTACTTTTTGTATTTATTCAGGTTATCTCACAATCAGCTTTATTGCCAAGTTTGTACCTTCCTGTGGAAGGTACCTCTTGAGTTGCCTCAGAAGATACAGTTTCTGCTGGGCCTTTTTCTGAACATTGTCTATGTGTGAGGACCATCTCAGGTTTTGAGAAATGGTGGTTCTTGGGAACCGGAAGTGGTTCACAGCAGACACAGTGTTGTTGAGGTTGGTGAGGGGGTTATGTGGGTGTAATGTTCTGCAAAATTCCACCAATATCTCCACAGTCTTGAGTGGGTTACGTTCCGGGTGGTTCTGACCACATGAGTGTACCAGCCGATCCACCTCCTGTCTGTATGCAGACCCATCACTGTCCTGGATCAGACCAATGACAGTGGTGTCATCTCCAAACTTCAGGAGTTTCACAGAGGGGTCTGCTGAGGTGCAGTCAATTGTGTAGAGGTAGAAGAGGAGTGAGAAGAGAACACACCCCTGGGGGGCACCAGTGCTGATGGTTCTTGTGAGGGAGAAGATGCTCACCAGCTTCACCTGCTGCTGCAGGTCCTTCAGGAAGCTAGTGATCCACTGACAGGTGGAGGCCAGGGCTTTGAGCTGGATGAGCTTCTGGTGGAGGATGTCTGAGTAGATAGTGATGAAGGCCAAGCTGAAGTCCACAAACAGGATCCTGGCATCCTGGCATTGTTCTTCAGGTGCTTCAACAACAATCGATCAAAGGATTTCATGACCACAGACATCAGGGCTACAGGCCTGTAGGCTTTATCTGATATTATGTTTAATGGTTTGAAAAAATTCCATTTGACAAAAAGAGCAAAAACGCAAGACATATGTAAGGGGTCAAATGCTTTTTCACCTGCAGATGACTTTGTTGTGGCCTCTCACATAAAACCGTAATAAAATACAATGAAGACTGTGTTTGTAACGTGACAAAATGTAGAAAAGTTTTAGGGATAAAATAATTTTGAAAGGCAGTATAAATGTGCTGCTTTTGCATAAACAACTAAGTTTATTCCTGCAAAGTTGGAACAAACTAAGTTGCTGTAACTCTAAAGTTAAAATGTTCTTTACTCCCTGGTTAAAACTCAGCCTATAGAGACAGTTAATGACCTGTTTGTTGTTTCTGCTCCTACAGGGTGATGACACATCCTGAACAAAGAGGTAAACACAGTTTTCATAACTGCACACAAAAGTCAAGGGAGAAATTAGTTTACATTATGTAACTCATCCAACAATAACAATTACTGCATTGCCTTGTGACACAATTACCTTTCTGTCCTGAATAATTTCTGTTGGTATGCCATTAAAATAAAAGAATATTTGTCAAAGGCCAAGAAACTTGGACTTGGTCAGATAACGACAACATTTCAAACTTTATAGGACAAATTTTCTATGTCTATTATTGGCTTTGGTTTGAATAACCCAAACATGCTTAGCTCAGAACAAGAATATAGCTAACAAAGTAGTTTGTCCTTTTTAACTCTAGGAAGAGCTAGTTTTTCTACTCTTCCTCAACTAAATCTATGTTTCATCTATTTAATAATAGAAAAGAAAATAACTCTATCTTATCTTATCTTATCTTATCTTATCTCTAAGACTAAGACGTGATTAATAGCTTGAGAAACCTGATAGCAAAGCTACACATAGTGTGAATAACTGTGATTAACAGCATCCCAATTCCTTAGGAGCAGACCCTATACAGCGGTCCTGCATGTAGTCATCATTTTTATTAATCTCATGTGGCTCAGTCTGTTGTGCCTACAACAGTATCCAAACCTATCTCAAGTGACTATTACAGTCCCACAGCTTCTGATGTCAAACTGGGGCATCATGTACCACCCAAAGGGATTTTCTATTATGGTATTGTTGCCAAATGAATGAAATTTCCTCTCAGATTAATGAAATTCTCTCCCCAGGTAAAAACTTACTTTGCCCCAAAGTGGCTCACTTTAAAAAATAAATAACAACGGCAACAAATTAAATAAATAAGCAGATATGTAAATGTGGAAATCAATCTTATTGATCAGTTATGATTTCCAGCTATGTGTTGGGTTTAGCTTATCCTCCAAATCTTTGGGAATTTTTCTTGACTGTACAACTAGGCTCAGGTGTAAAAACCTTTATTTTATGTTTCAGTAATGAATTACTTGGTAAGATTTAGAAACAATGTTACAACAGTGCTTTGCATTTAGAAAAGTGTATGCTTTAAATGGAGTGTCATCCAGGATAGCTTTAAAAACTGGGATACAGGCCCAGTCTGTGATGATGTACACTCACCGACCACTTCATTAGGTACACCTGTCCAACTGCTCGTTAATGCAAATTTCTAATTAGCCAATCACATGGCAGCAACTCAATGCATTTAGGCATGTAGACATGGTCAAGACGATCTGCTGCAGTTCAAACCGAGTATCAGAATGGGGAAGAAAGGTTATTTAAGTTACTTTAAACGTGGCCTAGTTGTTGGTGCCAGACGGGTTGGTCTGAGTTTTTCAGAAACTGCTGATCTACTGGGATTTTCACACACTACCATCTCATCTTACAGAGAATGGTCCAAAAAATAGCAAATATCCAGTGAGTGGCAGTTCTGTGGGCGCAAATGCCTTGTTGATGCCAGAGGTCAGAGGAGAATAGTCAGACTGGTTTGAGCTGATAGAAAGGCAACAGTAACTCAAATAACCACTTGTTACAACCAAGGCATGCAGAAGAACATTTCTGAACTCACTACACGTCAAACCTTCAGGCAGATGGGCTACAGCAGCAGAAGACCACACCGGGTGCCACTCCTGTCAGCTAAAAACAGGAAACTGAGGCTACAATTCGCACAGGCTCACCAAAATTGGACAATAGAAGATTGGAAAAACGTTGCCTGGTCTGATGAGTCTCGATTTCTGCTGCGACATTCGGATGGTAGGGTCAGAATTTGGCATCAACAACATGAAAACATGGATCCATCCTGCCTTGTATCAACGGTTCAGACTGGTGGTGTAATGGTGTGGGGGATATTTTCTTGGCACACTTTTGGCCTCTTAGTACCAATTGCGCATCGTGTCAATGCCACAGCCTACCTGAGTGTTGTTGCTGACCATGTCCATCCCTTTATGACCACAGTGTACCCATCTTCTGATGGTTACTTCCAGCAGGATAATGCGCCATGTCATAAAGCACGAATCATCTCAGACTGGTTTCTTGAACATGACAATGAGTTCACTGTACTCTAATGGCCTCCACAGTCACCAGATCTCAATCCAATAGAGCACCTTTTGGATGTGGTGGAATGGGAGATTCGCATCATGGATGTGCAGCCAACAAATCTGCAGCATCTGCATGATGCTATCATGTCAATATGGACCAAACTCTCTGAGGAATGTTTCCAGAATCTTGTTGAATCTATGCCATGAAGGATTAAGGCAGTTCTGAAGGCAAAAGGGGGTCGAACCCGGTACTAGCAAGGTGTACTTAATAAAGTGGCCGGTGAGTGTAAACTCCTCGCACATACTGTGACCCCACCAGTAAAGGTATTTAAAAATTCTTAAAACAAATTCATCTTGTTTAGAGCTTCAATCACTGAAAGATTTGCCATTTTCATATTTATACAGTGAGCTTTATGGAGTTATTGAATCTCCCAAACTATCCTCCTCATTGTTTATAATGATAACAAAAACTTTGTCCAACCTTGTTTGCCTCAGCTAATCATTGTTCAATGTTCAGACTGAAAATGTAATCAAGTTAAAATGAGTAGCCTTATATCTTACCTCCATTTCCTGTCTTATGAAGTTCAACAAAAAGCAGCATAACTTTAAGAGCATGTTCTCCTGACTTTCCAATTTTGGTGTTGGCCTTTGTGTCACATCATATTTGTAAACAAACAAAATCTAATACTATGTAAGAGTTCCTATACATACTGATGAACTTTATATATATATATATATATATATATATATATATGTATGTATGTATGTATGTATTGTATATATATATATATATATATATATATATATATATATATATATATATATATATACAATCAATACATACATACATAAAGAGTCCAAACTTTTTCATAACTATATGCAAGAAAGAATATTATCGTGGGTTTCAAACTAACTTGCTCTTACTTTGCATCATAACAAAAAGTTATGTGACTTTCTCCAAACAGAGACTCTTTGTCATCGCACCATAATGCCACAGTACCTTCACATTTGGCCTCAAGAGAATGCTGATGTTTTTCCTCTTTCCACAAGCCATATTTTTAATTCTCACAAGACACCAGTCTTACCTAAACTTGTTATGACAAACTGACTAATTGATCCTGGGAGGTTTTCAGCCAACACCTGCAATCTTCTCCCATTTCTGTGATAAAAAAAAATACATTTATCACTAAAATGATGTAGCTTATTGTTGTTTGAACATATTTCATTTAGGACACCGAAAATAGCAAGGGACTATCCTTACACCTGCAATAATAAAATATCTGCTTCTTCACTAACTCCTACACTGTAGTTTTTGTAGACTCGGCTGAAGTTCACAGGTTATGCACAAAACATTTTTATAATAAATAAAAATATGATTTAAGCAAAACAATTTAAACGCTTGTTTTATTTATTTTAATCTTTTTTACTTAAAGAAGTCATAAAAAATAGTAATACTCAGACAAATCAGCCACAGATTGGAATAGCGATTCAGCAGGTGGAACGCTAGAAAAATCTAATTGTTTCCTGTTTGTTAAATGCATCAAAACGAAGAAATCCCACCATTTCAGCCTAGAAATGCATCGACTAACAGCATGCTATTTGATTGACTTGTTTTAGTGTACAAAAAATCCGATACATTGATGCATAAATTCCTTCAATATCTGTTGGGTTCAAAATTACTTCATCGATGAACCTGAAGCACATTGGTTTGTTTTATGTTATCTGAAGGAAGACCTGAAATCTGTATCGATCAGGAAAAGCCTGATCACAGAAACGTTAAATAATATTGTAACTGAGGCCTGTGATAAAAGGCTTCAAGACTGACTCCTTGAAACAGGGCTGACATTTCATGGCACTGAATCCAGATGATATGCCACTTTTAGTCTTTTTCAACATAATTTGTGTTAAATACAATTACTTTAAATTTTTTTACCATAAATGAAACTAAACCAAATGTTCTTACTTATTTTTTTCTGTTGCCACAATGGGGTGGTTCTATTTTTATGAAGAGGGTTTTAATTTATCGTTATGTTTTACAGATAAGTTGTTTTCATATTTAGCGCTTCCAATTAAAGAAACAATTAAATAGGCTGAATTTAAGCTGAAATAAATATTTCAGTAAGTTTAATTAGAAATGTCCCTTCTTCTGTGATATGACCAAGCTATTATTAAAAATATTCTTATGAAGCTCAATAATTTAGAGGCCGAAGTAATAATAAATGGTTCAAAGTATCATGATACAATGAGTTTAAAATCATTCAGAGTGCCAGTACACCTTCTTTTCTGCCTCCTTTGGTGATAATAGTAGATAGAATATATGTAAGACAGCAGATAATCAGATGCAAACAAAGACAAAGATTTCCTGTTCTTAAAAGAATGTCTAAGCAATCTTGGAAAGTGCAATATATGGTTCACCATCCCTGATGCTGCCATCTGAAGCTTGAATGCATAGCAGCAACTCCACCACTGTTCGTGTGGATTAAAACATTCTGAGTTGCTCGGGAAAATCCAGTTTTGGTAGAGAGGCTATTTGTAAACTCACTGTCATTATCCTTCAGTGTTTGAGTTTTGAGTTTCCTTCTTGTCTGTTTCTCTTCACTTTCCTGTTTATGTTCTTTAGTTGCTGCCAATTTAGTTCAATCATTGTAGATTAGGTCCTTAGTTCAGTCTTGTGTTTTGTTACATTTACTTCTCTGTGTTCCTGCTTATCTGTGTTAATTAGCCTCCCTTCTTCAGTTGCTCTGCATTCTCCCTGCCATAGCTGCTCCGCATTTAATCTGATTAGCTTTTGTGGTTCATTAGTCATTTCTCCACCCCACCACTGTATTTAAACTCACTAGTTTTCTTTGCTCGCCACTGGATTCTTCTGTTTGCCTGCCTGCTCCATGAATTTCGTTATTAAATAACTTTACTCGACTTTACTGCTTCTGGGTCTGCCTGCAATTTGGTCCACCTAAAAACCAATTATGACGCTTGCAGCTTGGATTAAGTAGGAGTGGTATTCATCCTGGCTGTGTAAAAATGGATCGGCTGTTTACCCTCACAGAATTGCTGAGTGTATTTTTTTTTTATCTGGAGCTTATTGTAGTATTTCTCTGTGTATTTTGTGGTGGATGCTGCAGATGTATGGGGTAACATCTTTGCTTTCAGAGCTATGCAGTCCTTGTGTGCCTGAAGCAAGCACTGGGTCCACATTCTTGGCATAAAGCGGAACTTGTTGCCGGTCCCGGCTGGACTCCACCAGGGCTGACCCTTGACACCAATCCTGCTGCTGGTGTTCATGGGTGGGATCTCAAGACATAGTCACAGAGAAAGGGGGTGTGTGGATTTTTTAACCTCAACTTGTCTTTATATTTTGCAAATTGCGTGCTTCTGTTGGTTTTACTCAACACTCAAGGGAGACAAGAATTTATGATGGGTAACTTTTATGACAATAACAATTGTTGCATCTCCTTCTGAAAGTAAAAGCTGAATATCCATCGGTTCATCCACATTCCCTATCAACCTATTCCTTTTTATGACCTGAGTAAATTCTGTATGCTGCAAATTAAAATAAATGGCTGTTTGCCTTGTCTTAAGAATCTTGGACTTGAAAAGTGAATGAGGACTAATTCTTATCACTAAAAAACATGAAGTTAATCAGAGTTTTATTCCAAATAAAAAGTTGAAAAAGAGGTAATATGAGGCTGTCCACAAACATTATGATTAACTGCACCCAAACTACTGAGGAAGTACATCCTATACAGCCTTTATACATGCAGTCATAAGTCTCATTAATTTCATGTGGCCCAGTGTGTCAAAACTATCAGAAATGATCTCAAGTGACTATTAGAGTTTAATGGCTTCTGAAAACAAGCTGGTGCACTATGTACCATCCACAGGGATTTTCTATTAGGCTATTGTTGCCAGTTTAATAAAATTCCCTCCCCAGGTACTGCAAAAGTGTTTATTTCACAGTGACTCACTTCAAGGAATAAATAACAAGAAGGAAAATTAATCTAACAAGTGAACATGGGAATGTGGAAGGCTTTTCCTCCAAATCTTAATGCAATAATTAACTTTCTTATAATTGAATTGTGTAAGCAGATTTGAAAAAATCTGTCAACTACGATTATCTGAAAATTTCCAATCACAAATTAGATTAGGAATATGTTCATACATAAAGTCTCGACCCAGGATTAAAGTTAGAGGTAATTCTTTTAATTTTAATCAAATAAATCAGTTCAGTGGTGTTTTTAAATGTAATTTTTGAAATAAAATATATTTTGCTAAGAATATGTGTCCATTATCTATAACTGCTAGTCCATGCTGGGTCTTGGGGGAGCTAGTGCCTATCTCCAGCAGTCATTGGGTAAGAGGTGTGGTGCACCCTGGACACACAACCTGTCCATCACAGAGGAACACATTGAACAAACAACCATGCACACACAAGGGCAATTTAGAGTAACCAATTAACCTAACAGTCATGTTTTTGGACTGTGGAAGGAAGCCAGAATACCCAGAGAGAACCCACACATACATGGGGAAAAACTGCATGCAGAAATAACCTAGGCCGAGATTCAAACCCAGGATCTTCTTGCTGCAAGACAACTGTGCTACCAACAGCGCCACTGCAGTATATATGCAATGGTAACATAGCAAGAACTAGTTATATTTTAAAATAACTGTTTTAATGGAAGTAATCCTACGGAAGCAGTGGCATCACATATGCTTGCCGCTGCAAAAATAATGAGAATGATGGTCATAGCTGAAGTAATTTGGTATATCATGGGTTTCAGAGTAAACTTGCTCTTACTTTGCATCATAACAAACACTTCTTTGACTTCCTCCAAACAGTGAAAATCTGTCATGGCACCATAATGCAACAGTACCTTCTCATTTGGCTTCATGGGAAACCTGATGTTTTTTTCTGCTTCCCACAGGCCTTATTTATTCTCACAAGACCTCAGTCTTACCTAAACGTGTTATGATAAACTGTCTAATTGATCCTGGGAGGCTTTGAGCTAACACCCGCAACCTCCTACCTTTTTTGTGATGAAAAACAAAAATCTATCCATTCGTTGTCTATACCCGCTTTTCCTTGCATGGTCGCCAGGGTGCTGGTGCAGTTTGGCCGGCCGACAGAGCGAGAACCCCACAGCTAAGGAGGTTAGCTGCAGTTAACCCTTTGTTCACTGCGGATGCTTTCTTCAACTTCATCCCCGAATAACTTTTCCTCAGCACGGTTCACGTAAGAGGTTGTGTTTTGGGCAGAGAGAAGTAGTTTAGAGTGAAATAATCTAAAAATTATTTTGTTTTACGACGTTTGGTTTTGTTTGTGTTGAAAACTCAGCCATCTTAGTGCTAGCAGATTATCTGCTCAGCACATGTGCTCAGTTTGTCTGTTCTGGGTTTGTTTTTTTAGTTAAGACAAACTTTATTTAAAGGATGATTTTAAACACAGAAGATTGACCATAACGCCCCATCCACGTTTATGCATTTCAACCCTTTTATTAGTGGTATTTTAAAGTTATGTGTTTGATTCTGATGATAAGCTATACGCTCCTTTTGTTAGCTTCAACCACTAACAGCTAAGAACACGTCCTTGCCTGCTAGGATCATTTACCCAAAAAGGTTGTTAGTTTTCAATCTAGAAAATAATATTTCCCTAAATATTATTTTACCAAACTTGAAAACTAAGTAAACACCATTAATCCCTATTTCTCCAGAAAGATTTGGTTCTTATTCAAAGTAATATTTCCTTAAATATTATTTTACTATTTCCTTAATATTTCTTTAAATAATATTTTAATAAATAAAGGCAGCTAATGAGACACCATTGAGAATTGGTCATCCAGAAGGTTGGTTTTATTCAGCAAATCATTCTTTAAAATATTATTTTATTAAAATAATATTTTATCTGATCTTGCATTGTGAATGGTTGTCTAAACGTTGCTGATTATTGCCTAAGTTAGTTCCAAGACTAACTTAACTTCAATCCCAGGTTCTTCAAGATAATCCTTGGTTCTCAAACATAAACATTGCATGGTAATGTTGCATCACTCTTTTTGGTCATGATTTCCAATCATTTTTAATCAACTTGTTTATATTTTACATAGCCCATTAGTCTTCATTATTCTTTAATTCTGCTTGGTAGTTTAGTTGGATTGTTTTAGCATAGTAAAGAGTTTGTTGATTGAAATATGTTTGACTTTGAGTTGACTTATTTTTGTTAATAAATTCTTGTATTTTAAGAAATTGTGTGAATTCATTCCATATATGTGCAGAGTTTATGCTGTCCAATAATGTCGGAGCTCGTCTCACACCTTTCTATTTTGTCCTAATACCATCGGCTTACTGGGCTGGTATTCACAGGACAACCCTTAATAGACCGAAATATTATTTGATAAAATATTAATATTAAATAATATTCTCAGATTCATAATTACAACATCAGTGTGGTTTGGCTCATCCACAAAACAGGACAGGTCCAGAATGCAATGGACAAACAGGGCTGCAGAGAGAATCATATAGGGCTGACCTTCACTCCATTCAGAATCTGTACAGGTCTAGGGTCAGGAAAAGGGCAGCTAAAATCTCTGCAGACCCCACACACCCTGCACACAAACTGTTTAGGCTTTTACCTTCAGGTCGACACTACAGAGCATTGTCTGCTAAAACCAGCCGCGACAGAGACGGTTTCTTCCCCCAGACTGGTGAACTGATGAACACTTGACAGTCCAGAACAACAACATGTATACTTGGAGTGATATTACATTATATTCTATTGTAAAGTCAATTGTGTATATATGTACATTTAAAAAGATAGTCTTTATTATTGAGAGTAAAGTGTACTGGAGTCAAATTCCTTGTTTTTCTGTACAAACTTGACAATAAAGCTGATTCTGATTCTGATTACAGCTATCAAAGAGTGGATTCAAATGAATTGGATTACTGGATTACTGAACAACTAGTATTTGGGTGAAATTATTTATTTTCAGTTTAATTTGGCAATAAACAGAATCAGATAATAACCTGACTTCTAGTAAGACCTTTATTAAGAACCATTATTTGGATGACAAAATTGAAACTCTTATGATCCCTTCTTTGGTAAAAATGTGAATGATAAACACAGCCAGCCCTAGTTCACACTAACTATTTAGCAATTAAAAAGCTTATGACATCTTCAGAGAACAAACTAGTTTTCTAGTGTGAACTAATGTCATTAATACAACCCACTGACATTTACATTATACAGCATCATTTTACCATCTTATATTTTCTTATTTCACCCTGTGGCTAAGGTTCAGCAAAATCTGATCATATCATTCTACATAGTTCAAAATGACAATCTGGGAAGAATGATGAGACTACTTCCATTTTCTCCTATAACCCATGTGGAGATATATTATGTGTGTGCATCATTATTATTATGTTCATAACCAGTGTGGGAAATAAAATGTATAACCTGTGTTAGTATAAGACATTGTGGCCTGCAGAATTGTTATTGCACAAACTTGGCCTTGAGTGTGATGAAGCAGAAAAATACTGAGAGCTGAAGGAGTGTGTGAAAAGTAGAGACTGACTTACTCCCTGCTTATATCAGTAGATACGAGTGCAGGTGCTGGAACAATGACTGTCTAAATATGGTAAAGCCGGAAAAAGTGTATACGTGACTACATGTGAGAAAATATTGTAATCAAGGGCGCTGCCCATTTTCATGTGTGTTTTAATAAAAGCAATGTACCCAGTGAGAAGCTCTGAAGTCATCTCGGTGTGTGGCCTGATCACATGAGAGCTTCCCTGGGTCCAGGTATTTGAATAACATACAGCTGTCTCCGTGTGATTTATTATAATGTGTGTAAATTCCTCCAGGTTATGGTGAATAAACGAACGCGCAGAAGGCCTCTTTAAAGAGGAACTTCAACAATTTGGTGACCCCCGACGTGGACAAGAGTGTGTGACAGATGGAATCTTCTGACGCCGGGCGCCCATAATTAAAACCAGGTAGGCAGAGCCTATTGTATTAAATTCTGCCGATTGAATTTATGTATAAGCTAAATTAACCAGGTGTCAGTTGATTCTGAATGTCATTTTACTCTGCAAAACTGTAAAAGACTGTGCGTTAACTGGACGTGTTAAAATGGAGTCAGATGAGATTTGCTGAAACGGTCTGCAAAATAAGCCAGCTTTAAAGTTTATTTAAAGCTGATAAAAGGTTAAAGGCCTTCAAGGTAAAGGTTAAAGCTGAGAGTGGCGTCTCCACTTATTAATTGACGGATTAATAAGATTAGCTAGGTTCAAGGCCTGTGACTTGGCAAACCACAAAGAATATTTTTAACGGGGGTTAAAGGCCCCATAGAAGTCCATCTGAATATTTTTAAACAGGTGACTGCTTCATTCAAATCTTATGAAGGGTTAGAGTCCCATCTAGTGGTCACACGGAGGAATTACACAAGCAACTGGGAGTGCAGTCGAATTTAAATCTTTGAACACACATTCTGACTTAAAAATGCAGTTGGATTTTTGATTATTTGAGGGACAATGAAATGCATTTATTGAATATAGGGTGAAGTGGCTTGTAGTGGATTGTTTCTGCATATTTGTGCATATTTCCTGTGTGCGACTGTCTGTCACAGACTGTTGTGTTGTATTGAGAAAATACGAGCTAGAATGTGTGTGTTTGCGACCGACCTCGATGATTATTTGGGGTAAAATAAAAAGACAAAGTACTAGATATAACTATCTGTGGTGCGGATTATAGAATAAATGTGAATGTTAAGTGTTTTTGTTGATATTAAGCGGAACTGACTGTGACAAGCGCTGACTGACTGATTGTATGTGTCTGTGTTTCTGGGTAACGCCCGCACAGAGCGGGCTTGTCATGGCTGTTTATTAAATACACTGTATTGTCTGCTCAACCTTGCGTTGTTAACAAAGGACAATACAGTGATAAGCGGATTTTATATGCATATTGTGAAGAGTTGATTGCACATTAATTTCACAGGATTTTAAACAACATGGAAGGTAAATTTCCAGACACATAGAAACACAATTAAATAACATACAAGCACTGGTTCTCCAAACCAGAGGAAAAGACGAAGCTGATAAGATTAAAAATAACATAGAAAAAAAGGTAAGACAAACGCTGAAGGCAGATGGAATTAATTTGAAGGACAAGTGGAATTTAGGTGATTGGTTTAGAAAGAAACTGAACACAGCGAAGAAAAACACACAGGAAGCGCAAAGTAAGTTGAATGAAGCTACTGTTTGGTCCAAAGGTAAGTACCGGACAAACGTAGATAAATTGGACAAAGAACAACGTTTTTGAGCAGACATTCTTTTGATTTACCAAGGAGGAATTCACACGATGCAGCGGAAAAACCCGGAAAAGGAGACAAGAAGGAGGGGTCAAAATCAGCTCAGGGGATGGGCGTAGAAACACCTCCCCCGTATGCACCCTCCTCCAAGTACAGCTCCCTCACTGGTGCTCCCACACCGCCCCCTGGTGGATTGTACCCCATATTGGAAGTAGAAAATGGAACACTGGTATTGCATGGATTAGAGATTCCAAAAGAGGGGAATGAATCTGTCAGTGGAACTTCCAGATTATCTATGCCAGCATCTGATGGGTCATTTATGGATGAAGAAAAAGCAGCCTTTCAGGACAGAGAGGTAAGAGAAAGACATGAACAACATCAAAGAAGCCTGAGCAAAACAAATCCCTTTCGCTCACCCCCACAACAATCCTCCCAAACAGCTTCTCTAATTTCAGAGGCTGGGGCACAGGGGCCAGGCTCTGGCTTAGAAGTAGCAGGGACTGATCCGGAAGGTTCAGTGGTTTAATGCTAAGTGGATCCTGGAGGCCAGATAGGGTTTTGTGTCCCAATTCTTTTCTCACACCCACACCTTGTTACACCTCTACCCCAGCTGTAGAGGTGCAGGTAAGCAGGCACAGCATGCCACAGGAAAGTGGAGAAGACAGAGCAGATCCGCAGCAAAACAATCCTGAGGACGGATCCCCAATACGCAGTCACACAGTTGGACAGTTAAGGGAACATTTACCCCGCACAGCTGCAGCTAAACCAGAAGGCTTTAGTTATGCCCCAAAAACCAATTATCCCCTTTTACAACAACAAGGCTCTGGAGCCCCCTGTAGGTATAAACCTTTCTCTCTGGGCGACATTACGGCTCTCTGTGACAAACTGACCCCCATAACTGAAGGAGCAGCAGTGTGGCTCCAGACTTTAGACAACCTGATGGCAGGCACCATGCTAGCATTGGGAGATTATACAGGTCCTTCTCAAAATATTAGCATATTGTGATAAAGTTCATTATTTTCCATAATGTCATGATGAAAATTTAACATTCATATATTTTAGATTCATTGCACACTAACTGAAATATTTCAGGTCTTTTATTGTCTTAATACGGATGATTTTGGCATACAGCTCATGAAAACCCAAAATTCCTATCTCACAAAATTAGCATATTTCATTCGACCAATAAAAGAAAAGTGTTTTTAATACAAAAAACGTCAATCTTCAAATAATCATGTACAGTTATGCACTCAATACTTGGTCGGGAATCCTTTGGCAGAAATGACTGCTTCAATGCGGCGTGGCATGGAGGCAATCAGCCTGTGGCACTGCTGAGGTCTTATGGAGGCCCAGGATGCTTCGATAGCGGCCTTTAGCTCATCCAGAGTGTTGGGTCTTGAGTCTCTCAACGTTCTCTTCACAATATCCCACAGATTCTCTATGGGGTTCAGGTCAGGAGAGTTGGCAGGCCAATTGAGCACAGTGATACCATGGTCAGTAAACCATTTACCAGTGGTTTTGGCACTGTGAGCAGGTGCCAGGTCGTGCTGAAAAATGAAATCTTCATCTCCATAAAGCTTTTCAGCAGATGGAAGCATGAAGTGCTCCAAAATCTCTTGATAGCTAGCTGCATTGACCCTGCCCTTGATAAAACACAGACCAGTACCCCAGACCATCACTGACTGTGGGTACTTGACACTGGACTTCTGGCATTTTGGCATTTCCTTCTCCCCAGTCTTCCTCCAGACTCTGGCACCTTGATTTCCGAAAGACAGGCAGAATTTGCTTTCATCCGAAAAAAGTACTTTGGACCACTGAGCAACAGTCCAGTGCTGCTTCTCTGTAGCCCAGGTCAGGTGCTTCTGCCGCTGTTTGTGGTTCAAAAGTGGCTTGACCTGGGGAATGCGGCACCTGTAGCCCATTTCCTGCACACGCCTGTGCACGGTGGCTCTGGATGTTTCTACTCCAGACTCAGTCCACTGCTTCCGCAGGTCCCCCAAGGTCTGGAATCGGCCCTTCTCCACAATCTTCCTCAGGGTCCGGTCACCTCTTTTCGTTGTGCAGCGTTTTCTGCCACACTTTTTCCTTCCCACAGACTTCCCACTGAGGTGCCTTGATACAGCACTCTGGGAACAGCCTATTTGTTCAGAAATTTCTTTCTGTGTCTTACCCTCTTGCTTGAGGGTGTCAATAGTGGCCTTCTGGACAGCAGTCAGGTCGGCAGTCTTACCCATGATTGGGGTTTTGAGTGATGAACCAGGCTGGGAGTTTTAAAGGCCTCAGGAATCTTTTGCAGGTGTTTAGAGTTAACTCGTTGATTCAGATGATTAGGTTCATAGCTCGTTTAGAGACCCTTTTAATGATACGCTAATTTTGTGAGATAGGAATTTTGGGTTTTCATGAGCTGTATGCCAAAATCATCCATATTAAGACAATAAAAGACCTGAAATATTTCAGTTAGTGTGCAATGAATCTAAAATATATGAATGTTAAATTTTCATCATGACATTATGGAAAATAATGAACTTTATCACACTATGCTAATATTTTGAGAAGGACCTGTAGAGCAGTGGCAGGACGTTGCATGCCACACCACACATGTAGAGAAATTGAGACTGCTGCTTTCACCTCAGGAGCCCCGGATTCTGACCTCTTCAGCCAGCACGTCCACTGGCTAGGTGATGCATTGAGAAAAGCATACCCTGTAACCAGGGTCGCACCATTCCTAAGTTTCAATGGGACCCTAAAATTAACACCAGGGAATACCTGGACCAGTGCAAATCCATGTGGCAAACTCAGACAGGAACTAATCCAGAGGGGGCACAGCGAGACTGGTTCAGAGATGCTGTCCTTAAAGGACTACCCCAACAGGTGAAGGCCAGTATGGACGACATTCCTGACATGGCTGGAGCGGACACTGGAACTTGGGATCGCCATCTGATTCACCACCTGTCCAAAATGAGAGAGGACCATAAAAAAGATGAGGAGGAACTTAAGACCCTGCAGACCCAATTGCTAAAAATGCAGTTAGCCGAAGTAAAGCAGAAAGCAGGAGAAAAGAAGAAAGACAACAAAACTCCCAAAATAATGTATGAAGGTGCAGTTTCTCAGAGCCTCCAGACTCCTCCCTTTCCTGGCCATCAGGACACGATTGCACCGAGGTCTGCAACCTCTGGTCCTTATCATGCCCAACCAGGCCGGTTCAGGGGCAGAGGCGGGCCAAGGGGTCGTGGATTCCGTGGAGGACCACCAAGGCGATGGGGGGGTGCTGACGCTTGCTACTACTGTGAGGAGCATCACTTTCTAGCTTAACACTGACCAACCCATTTGGAAATCCCAGTACCCTCACAAACCAGCAGCCGAAACTGGAATTTCTGACACCATAGAAGGCCTGTGGAACGCTGGGGTGCTAGAACCAGCTGACGGCTCTTCTTGGAACACACCCATCTTACCAGTAGAAAAGAAGGGCACTGGGAAATGGAGAATGGCCCACGACTTGAGAGCTGTAAATGCAGTACTTTCCACTCCTACAGTTCCAGTGCCCAATCCTTATGTTGCTCTTACCAATCTAAACCCCGAACATGCATGGTTCACCTGCATTGATCTGGCCAATGCTTTCTTCTGCCTGCCTCTAGCTGAGGAGTGCAGAGATATTTTTGCATTCACATATAAGTCAAACAGGTACCGCTACACTTGTTTGCCGCAGGGTTTTGCTCTGTCAGCAGGAATATTTAATAAGGTCCTTAAGGAATCCCTCCAAGACTGTCCCCTCCCACCGAACACCACATTGATTCAATATGTGGATGACATTCTTTTGGCGACACCCACTGTTTCTGAATGCTTGGAGGCCACGGCTGTGGTGCTCTCACACCTAGCAAAAGCTGGGTACAAGGTCAGCAAAGCCAAACTACAAATTTGCCGGAAACAGGTGGATTTCTTAGGCAGGGTAATCTCTCAGTCCGGGACAGGAATGTCCCCTTCACATCAATCTGCTGTCCTTTCTCATCCAAAACCGGTGTGGGTGAAGGACATGCTTTCCTTCTTGGGACTCACCGGATACAGCAGGTCATTTATTCCAGGATACACTGACCTGACTGCCCCACTCTGCGACTTAGTGAAGGAACAGGGCATGTGCCATTTGACAGCGCCTCTAGAATGGACAATAGAAGCAGAGGAAGCATTTATTGCTCTTAAAACCAGCCTTTCCCAAGCTGCTCACTTGGCACATCCAGACTACACATTGCCCTTTCACTTGGATGTTTCTGTAACAGCACACACCGCGAACGGAGTGCTGTTCCAGAAAAAAGGGGGAGTAAGAACAGTGCTAATGTATATTAGCGTGATGCTTGACAACATGGAACAAAGACACCATGAATGTACCAGACATGCAGCAGGGTTGGCAAAAATAATTCAAAAAACAGCCCATGTGGTGATGGGACATCCACTACATATTCTAACATCACATGGAGTAGTGGCATTTGTCAATTCCAAAACTTTCACACTCTCACCATTGAGACAACACAGATTGAGTAAGGTGCTGGAGGCTCCAAATATCATCTACAGCCATGAAGGGATCAACATGGCAGACAGAATGACAGAAGGAGAGCCCCACGTATGCGCCGAAAAAGTTGAGGTAAGTGAGAAAATCAGACCAGACCTACAAGGAGAACCACTGACAGAAGCAAGAAACCTGTACACAGATGGCTGTTGTTTTAGACATGACAAAGAGGGTCTGAAAGCAGCCTATGCGGTGGTGGAAGACACAGGAACGAACTTTGTGACTCTTAAGGCAGAAGGGCTGACAGACACCCAATCAGCACAGAGAGCAGAGGTGCTAGCAGTAATAGCAGCCCTAGAACTAGGGGAAGGACAAAGGACAAAAAGTGAACATCTACACAGACTCAGCTTATGTCATGGGAGCAGCGCACGTGGAACTGAAGCAGTGGATGAGAACAGGGTTTAGAACAGCAGGACAGAAACCCATTAAACATGAGCCAGAAATGAGAAGATTAGCTGAGGCCCTACTACTTCCCCAAGAAGTAGCGGTCATAAAATGCAAAGGACATGATAACAGCTACACTAGGGTGGCTCAAGGAAATCAAGCTGCAGACCAAGCAGCCAAAACCAAAGCTGGATATCTGCCCATACACATCTTAATGAACTCTGAAGTTGAATGGACACCAGAACCGACTCTGGAGGAGGTGAGTAGACTGCAAAAGGGGGCCTCACCGGAAGAGAAATCAGGCTGGAAGGCAAGAGGGGGAAGAAAAGACCAGGATGAACTATGGAGAAGTCCAGACAGACATCCCATCCTACCCCCAGGGTTGACCACAACAGCGCTGGAAGAAGCACATGGACCGGGACATGCAGGAACTGCACAAATAATGAAGAGTCTTGAGCACTGGTGGCATCCATACCTGAAACAGACGGTAGGTCATTGGATAAGCTTGTGTAGCACCTGCCAACAATTCAATGTGAGACCCACTCTGAAGCCTGCACCAGATAAGTTCCCTGTGGACCCGGTAGCAGGTAAGGAAATCATCATAGACTACACAGACATGACTGAAAGAGTGAATGGGTTCAGATATCTTTTGGTGTGTGTGGATGCGTTCACCGGTTGGCCAGAGGCCTGGCCAGCAAAAAAGGAAGACAGCAAAACAGTGGTGAAGTGTCTGATTAATCACTATATCCCCAGGCACGGTTTTCCTGCGAAAATCAGGTCAGATAACGGCACACACTTCAAAAATGAAGAACTTAGAGAGGTTGAAAAGTTCCTGGGACTGAGACATTCCTTTGGAACAGTGTACCACCCCCAATCTCAAGGGAAGGTGGAAAGGATGAACCAGACAATCAAAACCAAATAGGCTAAAATCTGTGCACATGATGCCCCATGAACTGCAGACTGGAAGACCTTTTCCAGGCCCAAAAACCAGGTTACCTTTTCTGACTGAATGTGAACAATCTATGTCTCACCGTGATTACTATAGATCTCTCCACAGCTTGGTTGCAGCATTCTCAAAACAGGTGGCCGCCCAACCCTCCGAGGTTCAAGCCACCACCTCAGACGCGGGGTGGATCCTTCTGAAAGTCATCAAACGGAAGTGGTCAGAGTCAAGGTGGACAGGTCCATTCCAGGTCACAGAGAGAACCTCACATGCGGTGAGGGTCAAGGGCAAAGGAGACACGTGGTATCATTGGAGCCAGTGTGCAGCAGCAGAGGCACCACAGAGATTGCTGCCAGAGCAGAACCTGAGGGACAACACCAGCACACCAGAAGACCTTTCTCACCCAATTCAAGGGGCAGAATAATCCCCTAGGGTGTGAAAGCGTTCATTTACACCTAAAGGTTAGTCTACACCTTAGGTGCACCGTCAGATCAGTGGTCCCACCAATAGGGGCAGAATAATCCTCTGGTGAGATCACTTAGCTCCAGGTCAGTCTACACCTGTGAGTGAAGACCAGGACATCACACAGAAGAGGCGGATGTGATCGAGCTTTCCTCTCTTTCACTGGTGGTCGTAGCTGCTCTCCCACTGAAGAACTGAACTGAACACTCTGAACTTTCAAAAAAAAAAAAAAAGGTATTTTGTGTTTCACCATATTGTTAATCCTTATCTTCCTTTGCAGGTACCTTGGAAAAGAATGGGAGGTAAAAATCTAGGACCCAGGCCCCTTAAGGGTTGGGTCACGGGAGGTATAGGTGTTTTATCATTTTTCATTGTCACATTGATTTTAGGTTTGTATTGTGAACTTCCTTTCCAGACATGCTCCAGTCATCCCAGGATCAATAAAAGACAATCCAAACCCCAGGGTCCAGATAAATGCCTCCAGGCGTTTGGGGGAATAGAATTAAATTACACTCTCGGTGCGACCACGACTTTCCACTTTGATCTCTGCGACGTTATCAATTGTAGCTCTTACCAAATCTCAGGCAGCACATGGTTGACGAGGCTCCACTATTACCTATGCGCTAATGTTGAACTCTCCCAACACTGTGAGTCCACAAGTGCAGACACACCCACCCCTTTGTGCGGTAGGGGGTGGGGAAATACAATATACATTACAGCAGACCATGGAATACCAATATTTTTAAACCTGACCCGACACCTAAACTTGAAGCGCTAAACATATCCCTGATACGTGGTAGTTTACTGAATACCGCCTCAAATGGGCAACAGCCATTTCTTTTAACCCTTAAAGCCTTGACACACAACCCCCTAGGAACACACAACGCCCATTTCATGGTTGGTCTTCGACGAGGATGGAACACACAGAATCCGGAAGGCATCATCATGATAAATTTCGGAAATCACTCCAATCAGGCAGAGTCAGACAAGGGAAGGATAAAGATAGACTACAACACCTTAAAACCCATAGAAATTATCCAGATGGCCACAGGATATACTGAAGATAACCTCTGACTCCAATGGATAGCTCAGACTGCCAAAGAACAAAGTAAATCAGATTGTGTGGCCTGCGCCGCTGCAAGACCACATTTAACTACTGATCCTGCTCCTCTGTATCCAGAGGACCAGTGGGGTTATAGCTGTAAACTGTACCACTTTGGCCAGTCTGTTCCCACCCATTGCCAATAACACCAGAGCAGGCCCTTTCACCCCTCAACGAAGAAATGGCACATACACTTGCTTTACCTTCACTTCCACAACACCCAAGGCAAATGTAGGACAAATTCCTCAGGATTGGTGTAACATCACGGTGCCAGGCTCAGTGATAGGTCCCTGGGCAAGATCAGGACTCTACTATTATTGTGGAGGACATCGGCTATTAACTAGGATTCAAAATAATACTATTGGAATGTGTGCCATGGTTAGGTTGCAGGCACCTCTCCTTCTGTTAGGTAAAGACTTTAAGTATCTTCCCTCGAAACATGCACAAAGCACGGCTCTCACTAGACGACGGCGTAGACATGTCATGAAGCGGAGCACAAACGCATTTGACCTGACCGAAGGCACGTCCACCTACATTGACGCAATTGGAGTCCCCCAAGGCGTACCCAATGAGTATAAATTGGCGGAACAAGTCTCAGCAGGCTTCGAAAACCTTCCCATTATTGCAGCCTTTTTTCCGGTAACTCCCAATAAAAATGTGGACTGCATTAATTACAAACTGGCCCCACATCCCTTATGGCAGTACAAAATAGGATGGCCCTGGACATGGTGTTAGCTGAAAAAGGGGGCGTATTTGCTATGTTTGGAGACATGTGTTGTACTTTCATACCCAATAATACCGCCCCTGATGGTTCCATCTCAAAAGCTTTAGAAGGGTTAAAAACACTTTCCGCGACCATGCATGAGCACTCAGGAATAGACAATCCGTTCGAAGACTGGATGACGGGCATGTTTGGACACTGGAAAGGGTTGATTATGTCATTGTTTATATCCATTGCTGTTTTTGTAGCTATTATGGTTACCTGTGGATGTTGCTGTGTACCATGTATAATATCTTTGATTGTTCGCTTTATTGCTACAACCATTGAAGGGAAAACCGCACCTCCTCCTTCCCATATGATGCCTTTGCTTGCGGTGGATGCTAACGAGGAGGAGGACGAAGATTAACCCGTAAGAGTAAGTTACAGGGCGTCTGATATGTATTACTGTCTAGGGAGCAGAAGGATGGTAGAATATTATATTGGCATATTTTGACAGACTATGGAATAAAGCACAGATAGACACCCTCCAGTTAGAGGGGTCAATACTCCCTGTCAAGACATAGAAGGTTGTAAGCATCCTTGGGACTACAAAGGCCGGACAGGCAATAGTCCCTGGGCACATGGCATGGCATTGGAGGCAGGGTCAAAAAGCATGATGACAAACATTTCCTTCTGCTCCACAGGTTGTAATGACTGTTAAAATCTTTTATGCAGTATCTCCAATTAGTGGTGAAGTCTTAGGAGACTTCAAAAGGGGGAAATTGTGGATATATATTATGTGTGTGCATCATTATTATTATGTTCATAACCAGTGTGGGAAATAAAATGTATAACCTGTGTTAGTATAAGACATTGTGGCCTGCAGAATTGTTATTGCACAAACTTGGCCTTGAGTGTGATGAAGCAGAAAAATACTGAGAGCTGAAGGAGTGTGTGAAAAGTAGAGACTGACTTACTCCCTGCTTATATCAGTAGATACGAGTGCAGGTGCTGGAACAATGACTGTCTAAATATGGTAAAGCCGGAAAAAGTGTATACGTGACTACATGTGAGAAAATATTGTAATCAAGGGCGCTGCCCATTTTCATGTGTGTTTTAATAAAAACAATGTGCTCAGTGAGAAGCTCTGAAGTCGTCTCGGTGTGTGGCCCGATCACATGAGAGCTTCCCTGGTCCAGGTACTTTGAATAACATACAGCTGTCTCCGTGTGATTTATTATAATGTGTGTAAATTCCTCCAGGTTATGGTGAATAAACAAATGCGCAGAAGGCCTCTTTAAAGAGGAACTTCAACACCCAATAAATCAGGTCAAGATTTCGGACCCACTCTTTGGCTAAAACTACTCAACTTCTGTCCTAGCATTAACTTAAAATTTTTTGTGTGCACATTTGTGTGCTTCCCAGGCTTTTATCTGGTCAATCAAATGTAGCCTCTACATGTTAATGTTTAAGCCATTTTACACACAATGAATAATGATATGTGTTCTTTCCCCCTAACTAATTACGCAACTTAATACCTTAAAAATATACATTTCAAGCCTTGCAAGTTACAAGAACTTTAGAAATAGTGGACATGAACTTAGTCTCCAGCTTCTTCCACAGTTTGGTGCATTTACTACTGTCAACAGAAATTTTATGCTCTCGATACTATTTACAAGGAGGAAAGACATCAGTCTGAACTGCGAAGGAAATGCCAAACATTTTTTTCTGCTGCCAAAACACTCCACCATGTATGAAAGTTATGGAGTTTTATTTATTTATATGCATATTTAACCCTGAGTAAGACCGTTATTGTGAACCTTTTTACAGATTGTACTTCAGAAATTGATGGTAGACCTTGCCTTAATAAGAGTTCAAATTAATCTGAAAGGTGCAGTGGCTTCTGAAATTTCTGTCATTCCTTAGAGTGCGCTGAAGATGTCATATCTGTAAAAACAACAATGACAAACTAGTTTCTAGGACTGAATTGTTATTCAAATGTTTCCTTGACAACTTGAGAGAGCCAATTATATTTTTTCTTGTGAGACTAAGTTGCATCAACAAAGTTTATGCTACGCATGTTTAAAAAGAGCCCTACACAGAACTGCAAGTCTTCTCATTTTATCCACCACACTGTCAAGAAAACTGGGAGACGTAAGCACTCGGACTGTTCACATTTCCCGGATGTTATTCAGTCAAACGTTGCTGGTGCTGCTGCTGCTGCACTGACAGAAATACTTGATCCACTCTGCCTGCAGCATGGTTCAAGTGGAAGAGAACTACACTAAAGTGTCAAACTTTTTTATTGTGGGGTTCCCGGGTCTCCAGCTGGAGTATTTTCACATGGTGGCATGGTTCTTTTTCATCCTCTATGTGACCACAGTGATGGCAAATCTGGTACTGGTAGTGATGTTTGCTTTGGAGCACAGTCTCCAGAAGTCCATGTATATCATCATGGTCAGTCTGGCTCTCTCGGACATTGGTGAATATTGCATCATTTATGTCAAAACGTATTTTAAATTTCTTTAATGGTTCTGATAAATGTTGTTGTTTTTTTCGTCAGGCTTTACCACAGTGGCTTTACCAAAACTTATAGCTCGTTACTGGTGGAATGATGGGATTATTGGCTTTTACACATGCCATTTCCAAAGACACATGATCCACTATTTTGGCAGTTTGAACTCCCTGATTTTTTTGACCATGGCTGTGGATCGATATCTGGCCATCTGTTTTCCTCTCAGGTGAAAAAGTAGGGACAGTATAAATTGTTGGCCTGGGCCCTGTTAGTAAACATGGATCACATTCTCTTTTTATCTTTTCTCAGATACCCCATGATGATGACGGTCCCAACAATGACCGCCCTGACGGTTTTGTCCTGGTTAGTGGCACACATCTTCCCTGGAGTCAGCTCCATAAACTTTACCAAGATTTCTTTTTGTGGGCCAAGTCAAATTATACATGCCTTTTGTGACACCACATCTCTTGCAGCTCTTGCATGTGAGGACAAAAGCCATCTCACAGGAGCCTCTTATGCCACAGCAATGTTTATCCTTCTTGTTCCTTTAGGCTTTGTGATCTTCTCCTACTTTTGTATTATAATCTCAGTCTATAAAATGACCAACTGGCAGGTAAGCTGCAACTTTTTCATACTTTTTATCCTTGTTTTAAAATTGCCTAACTGTAATCTGCTGTTTTCTACAGGGGAGAATAAAGACATTTTCTACCTGTACCACCCAGGGTTGCATCATTGTGATCTACTACATACCACGCTTCTTTGTCTACTCCATAACACTTATTCCTAACATGAAGATGACCCCCGACAGCCGAATAGCCACAATATTTTTCTACAGCTTCTTCCCTCCGCTGATAAACCCGTTTGTCTACTTTCTAAGAACCAAGGAGATGCGGGAAATACTCAGCCGCTGGGTTCAGAGATTGTAAAATGCTGAGCCCAAGTTCAGCAAAATGGGCACTGCACCCAAATTAAAATGAAAAAACTTAAAGCACCATGTTTTAGGTTAATGCATCTTTCTGTGCTTATATTTGTATATTGCTTGGTAAAATACCACTTTGCTTTACCGGCATTCTGTCACATGAAACTAGAAATAACTATTCTACGCCCATAACTATATCATTTTAAATGTATGCAATAAGAGCTCAGTAAACTATGCTGGTCCTATATGCATCTAATACTTGAAATATGCTTTGAAATGCAGTTACCTGCTGACAGCAGGTTAAATTTATTTAAACTGTACTGAAGTAGACCTGATTTTATTTTCTAGTTGGAGAAATGTTTTGGACTTAGTTAATAATTTGTCTATCATTCCCTAAAGGTAATTTTAACATTTTATTTTGTCTTAACCTTGCCTTTTTTTGCATACTTTATGAACTGTCTTTTGAGCATTTTCTATGGGAGCCTTGGTAGATAGTGCATCTATTGTATCCACTAAGAAATGCAGCACCTAGATTATATGTTTACTGTTTTAAAAAATAGCAAATAAATGAAAGCAAGCACAAAGAGGTATACTTTTCATCATTTAAAATGTATTCTCTCAATTTCATGCATTTCAAGTGAAAATATTAACTAGAGGAAAATGTTAAAATGTCACATGGAAGCAGGTATTATGTTTGTTAAAACTTAGCTGCTCGTCTTCCCATGTCCACCCCATTATTTGTCAATCAACTTACAAAAAAATGTAATGACGGTAAATAAAAAAAATAAAAAAATTAAATCAGCCCAAAAAATCATAGTATATACAGTACCTTTACATTACTCACTGTGATTATATGTGTATATCACTTGAAAAAACTGTATAAAAAAGGTAATAATAATAATAAGCCTGCAGATTGTGAAGGAAAGTTAAAAAGAACAAGCCTTTTTAAAACATGCACATCATATAGCAGTGGTTTACAAAGTTGGGGTCGGGACCCTATTGGATGTTGTAAAATTAAAAGTGCGGTGTCTTTAGATCCTCTTCAGAAATCTTTTACACTACAACCTATCATCCACATATTCATATTCACATTTACACACTGACAGTGGTAGCCTGCAAAAGTCATAGTGGAAAAGAAGATTTATGCTATAAATATTAAAAGTGATAATTGGTGCTGGTAACATTTTTGGCTTTGGTTATACCCCTTTTTATTTCACTTCAAAGGATAAGTAATACCTGGCATTACTTACAGTGTAAGTGGAGGGATCATTCACTAGTGATGACGGGGTATCCTCAGTCCATATATCAGAGATCCTGATATCCACATTTCTTTCTTTGTCTTCTACACCTAAAACTTGTTTTGGAATAAAGTACATAAATAACTAAATTCTACCAAATAAATGTAAAAAAGAAAAATTTTATGTATATACAGAAAGTCGAGTTCTGAATGATTGCTAAAAGATTGCACTTCAGACTGGATTTATAAATAATATATATATATTATATATATATTAAATTACAATAAGTATTCTGATCTGTCTTGTTTGTTGGATTAATATGATCTTAAAAATAACAACCTTATAGCAGGTATTAAACATACTCATCATTAAGCCCACATTTCTGAATTAAAATAGTTTTTATTTATCTGATGTAATATTCATATTAATCTTAAATGTCTACAGTTTTCATTAGCTGTAAATGGAAAATCAAAATATTTTACAGAATAAAGGCTTGAAAACACCAGCCTAATTTACTGAACATGACATGAATAAAACATTGTATTGAAAGCAAATAGAAGGACGGAGATAAGAAAGGTTTGGTGATATTGGCACACATTACTGATTAAATATCCACCAAGCTACAATAAACATACAAAATTGCTAAATTCAGTTTATAAAATGTTTAATTTTACCTTGGCAAAAAAAAGTTTCAAGGTAAAAGTCCAACATCAAAGCAGTGGTGGTGCTTAAAGATGGCATAACAGTGTTTAGCCAGAAGATGGCAGCATCCTCAAACCTTTCTGATCTACAAAAGAAAACTCAACTGAAGTTTATAAGGGGGAAGGGAGAAGTCTACACAGGACAGAGAGTCATCATTAAATAGCCTTTTAAGGCTGCCTTCTTACTGTTTTGACTGTTTTCTTTCATTTTGAACAACCCACACAGTAATGAAACCTTGTTTGTTCCCTGTGTCATTAACTTAGTTCATGAGGCATTACATGTTAGAAATCGCTCCCAGGAAGGCAGGCTGGGTTGTACTTGGTGCTCAACACGGCTTTGCTTGCTGAACTTTGGCCCGTTGACTGCTGTGCAAATGGGGCACACAACTTTACAGCAACACGTTTGGTTATTGCAGTACTTTGATCTTTTTCTTCTAGTTACACAAGCTGAATCTGCACAAATGAGTGAGGGGGAGAGTGCTCTTTTTCTCAAGAGGCCGCTGCTCATCGTCTCATAAATTGATAGGTCATAAAATGTTTTTTACCTGACAAAGTTCAAACTTAGGGATGTCTGTAACTGTAACACGCATTATCTAGTAGAAATATCACTTTAATGCACAATTGGGAATGTAACTCCTGTGCTGTGAGGAAATTTTGGCAACCCGTTCAACATCTTAGTTACCAGTTTGTCAACTACAAGATGACCAGATTTTAAAAAAACACGAAGAGGAAAGACTTTTCTAAATAGTTTGAACAAACGTTTTCTTCACCAACTTTCATGGTTTTACTGCAAGAAAACAAATGTTCAAAGTGAAATATTATCTTCTAACATAATTTTCCTTGGTTTTAACATAAGATTGTTTTTTCTTCTACATTTTTGTTTCTCGGACGTTTTAAAACATGATTTTGTTTATTTTTATCTATTTTTTCCACATACTTTCTGGCATTCAGACAAACAGCAACAATCACCTCACTCTGCCGATCTGATTAAGTTCCACTTGTGAGGGCAAAGGAACGAATACCTGGATGTAAATCAAGTTTCAGAAGAACAGGTTTGGCAACAACAAAACGCTTATAGTCATATCCAAATTCAGCAAATACAACCCCAATTCCAAAGAAGTTAGGGGCGTTGTGTAAAACATAAATAAAAACAGAATTTATTGATTTGCAAATCCTGTTAAACTTTATTCAACTGAATACACTACAAAGACATATGTCTTGTTCTAGCTGATGAGTTGAACTGTCTGAACTGTTGAGGAATGTTTAAAAAACACCTATTTGGTGAACAGGTTAATTGGAAATAGGCGAGTGTCATGATTGGGTATGTAAGGAACATCCACAAAAGGCTCAGTAGTTCACAAGCAAGGATGGGCGAGGTATACCACTTTGTGAACAGCTGTATGAGAAAATAGTCCAACAGTTTAAGAACAACATTTTGCAATGTAGAATTGCGAGGAATTTAGGGATTTTCCATAATATCACCAAAGGATTCAAAGAATCTGGAGAAATCTCTGCATGTAAACGGCAAGGCCTAAAAGCAACAGTAAAGGCCTGTGACCTTCGATGCTTCACTGCAAACCGACGTCATTCTGTAATGGACAACACCATGTGGGCTCAGAAACAACAATTTTCAGATAACACAGTTCGTCGCTAGATCTACAAGTGCGGTTTAAAACTCTACCGTGCAAAGCGAAAGCCATATATCAACAACACCCAGAAACACCGCCTGCTTCTCTGAACCCGAGCTTGTCTGAGATGGACTGACGCAAAGTGGAAAAGTGTGCTGAGGTCTGATGAGTCCACATTTCAAGTTGTTTTTAGAAATCATGGACGTCATGCTCTTTGGGCCAAAGATGAAAAGGACTATCCGGGTTGTTAAACAAAAAGGTGATGTAACACAGTGGTAAACATGACCCTGTCCCAGTTTTGTTGGAATGTGTTGCAAGCATCAAATTCAAAATGAGTGAATATTTTCAAAAAACCCGCCCAGTTTTTTATTTGTAAAAACAGAAAGAAATTATGTATAATTTTTATACCACTTCACAATTGTATACCACTTTGTGTTGGTCTTTCACATAAAATTCTATTAAAATACATTTATGTTTGTGGTTCTAATGTGACAATATGTGGAAAAGTTCAAGGGGTGTGAATACTTTTACAAGCCACTGTACTGGCTGTACTGTATTCAATTACATTTAGGTTGAACAGGATTTGCAAATCATTGTATTTTATTTACGTTTTACACAAAGTCCCAACTTCATTGGAGTTGGGGTTGTACTTTTTGGGTAATTATGCTAACAAACAGCCAAAAAACAAACTAAAAACGAACACATGATTACCTCTGTGGAAAACTTTGAACACCCAGTACTTCAAAAGTATCATTTTTGTAAATGTTGATTCTTGCAAGAGTCAGTCAGTCAGTCATTTTCTACCGCTTATTCCATAGTGGGTCACGGGGTAGCTGGTGCCTATTTCCAGCAGTCTATGGGCGAGAGGCGGGGTACACCCTGGACAGGTCGCCAGTCCATCGCAGGGCAACACACAAACAACCACGCACACACTCATTCATACACCTAAGGACAATTTTTAGAGAGACCAATTAACCTAACAGACATGTCTTTGGACTGTGGGAGGAAGCCAGAGTACCCGGTGAGAACCCACGCATGCACGGGGAGAACATGCAAACTCCATGCAGAAAGACCCCCGGTCGGGAATCGAACCCAGGACCTTCTTGCTGCAAGGCAACAGTTCTTGCAAGAGTGATCAGCTCAATTTAGTCAGTTCCTCCTTTATAAGACTTCCATTTTTGTAAGATTGTTTTGTGATTTATCTACTGTCAACAGTGTTTGAGTAGTTGACTGGAAAATCAAGGGCAAAAGTAGAAGCAATTTCTTCCTTTTAGGGAAATTACCTTTCGCAGCCTTTGCACACATTGTAATGTTTGCTTTGTTCTCTTATCAACAACGTTTAATTATTAGACAGAGTTAACAGCAGATTTCTTTTCAGAAAATTCTTTATGCTTTTTTCTCAAAGCATACATCTGAGAACCTGATTATTCCAAAGGCCGTGCTTCTAAAATGTTTATTTTTAGCAAACTTTACTTTTCTGGCAAGGAAATAGGGAATCATTCCTTTGTCCTCACCAAAAGGACTGTTCTGTTATTATTCACGCGTGGTTTCACTGTTACACGGTGAACGACCAACTCAAGTATTGAAATTCTCCCAAAGGTCTCCTGTATTTAAACACTCTTCTGTATCGTCACGTTTTTATCAATCTGTATGTATTTATCCGGGTTTGCCTCAGCATGACTTCCGCCACTCATGTCCCATTTCTCAGTTTCATTACAAATTGAGAATTCAGTGAGCTGATCTAAGTTTTTGAATAAATGACTGTATTTTGACAAGATAATTGTTAAATAAAGTTTCATTTCTCTTGTCCTCCAGCCTTCATTCAGTCTCCATGGTAACCAACTGCTCTATTGGCCAATGGGAGGTAGACGTCTTCACCACTTCTAGTGTTAACTCAGGTATTTGCCAGTGTATGATGAAACAGTTTTTGCAGGAGGCCACTGCTTTTTATCCTGCATGTGGTTAGCTCCCAGCCCAAAAGTAGTCTACACGCACAGATTCAGAGATGTTGCCATGGAGCCAGTGTAAACAAAAACACAGACGTCTCTTGATTGCTAGTATGCATGTTGTATGTCTACTTGCAGCTGTAAATAACCCATCCTGTTGTCCAAAGGACAGGAACATTAACAAGGTCAGCAGGAAAGAAGGAATGGCGCAATTGTTTCACACAGGTTTAGCTCTAAGCCGGATCCAGTTACCGGTTCTGGTGCCCCATAATCTCCAAGCAAACCACATTTTGTGTAACATCATCTTGTCATCTTGATAGGTTCAAACCCTCATCAGCAGCTGGCCATGCAGAGTCATTTCAGCACAAAATAAACTTATTAAACTCTGATGTCTTATTCTCTCTCCAAGCTAGTTGGATCATAACAAAGACAATAAAAAATATAAAAGTAATTCCTGATTGAAATATGCAGAAATCAAGCATTAACATAAACATTTATATTTTGAGTGGGGTAAATGTTGTATGAATCACTTTGAGAATGAATGATACAAGTTAGCAGGTTTTTTTGCATGTTGAACTAAATTTTCTCAGAAAGATAAAGATGGAAGATCTTTACATATTGAATAAAGCTTAAGGATAATTATCTCAATTCAAAACCTGCAGCAATTCTGTGATTTGGGAACCTACTCAAATCTGTGTCGGTTGAGGAATTTGATTCAATAACATATTTACCATTAAGAATTGTTCATACCTCTGGCAGATTTAGAGCTAATATAAATTTTACCAACATGTTTTTTCACGCTAGAAGCAATTTTAATGTTTAGTTGGAGTCCTTTTATTCAACAAAGAAAGTGGTTTCTAGTTGGAAACAGGCATCTCCTTAAAGGTAAGACAACACACAAGGGGTGAAAAAAGTTAAAATAATAATGTCTCTCTTTTTATTTATATTTAAAAATAAATGGTATGTTGAAAATTATTTATTTCCTTCACAATAATCAAGAAAAGTAAATTTTTTCGTAATTACAGCAAAAAAAAAAAAGCTTACAATAATTGCTGACAAGATTTTGGATGTTTCCACAGGTCTTTTTGACCTTCTGTTTGTTTAGGTTGGACGCCCTCGTTGCCATCAACCTTATCTTTAGCCCTCTCCACAGTTTCATCAGGACTCTAGTTGGGCTGCTCCAAAATGACAGTATTACTTCCAGAAGAATGTTTCTTCAGAAGAAACATGTTGGTGAAATTTTTAATATTTAAATCTGCTAGAGTTAAAAACAATTTTGGTCTTAAATTGAGGTTCCCCACATTTCGGAGTGAAATACGAAACTATATAACACTAGTATTGTCAGGCAAATTAAAGTACACCAATGCTTAACACTAATACTGAGTGGACTGATGGATGGATGAAATTTGTGTGTGGTTGTAAAATCTGTTTGTTTCACCTTATTTGTTAGATCAACATGACCCTCAGCATCAGTTAAAAATGATATTCCCATTTAGTTAAAATAAATGGACTTTTCATGTTATTTTAATAAAGTATGTGACAATATTAAATAAACCAGATATTAATGAGGGTGACAAACAGACCTGAGTGAGCATGACAAATATTGCTTTTTAAAAAACTGTTACACCTTTATTAACTAAAGATCCTGTGGAAATTTGAATTGTGATTGGTAAAACTAATTGCCAGACTGGACACTCTTGCTTTAAGTATTATCTTTAGAGAGAAGTAAACAGCATTCTAATAAAGAAACCAATCTTATCTGTGAGCATGGTGGTGGAAGCATCATGGTCTGGGGATCCTTGCACCCTGTTACTGCATAAATACAACAGGCAAACCATATATGCACGGATCAAGCCGAACTTTATGACCATCTCATAGTGGGTATTTGATCCCTCTTTAGTTTGTCAAATAAAATAAAAAAACAACCTCCTGTTGTGGAACAGACTCCTGTAGACCACTGAAGGTGGCGTTGGTATCTACAAGATGTTTGCATGAAATTCTTTTAGTCAGGGAATGTCCAACTCCAATCGTTGAACGTAACTATCCTGCACCCTTTAGACACATCCCTTCTCCAACATACCTGAATAAAATGAATGGCTTGTTAACAGGCTTCTGCAGAACTGAATGACATGTTGAGGGACTTCAGCCATTTGATTCAGATATGTAGGGGAAAGGATGCATCTACAGGTCCTTCTCAAAATATTAGCATATTGTGATAAAGTTCATTATTTTCCATAATGTCATGATGAAAATTTAACATTCATATATTTTAGATTCATTGCACACTAACTGAAATATTTCAGGTCTTTTATTGTCTTAATACAGATGATTTTGGCATACAGCTCATGAAAATCCAAAATTCCTATCTCACTAAATTAGCATATCATTAAAAGGGTCTCTAAACGAGCTATGAACCTAATCATCTGAATCAACGAGTTAACTCTAAACACCTGCAAAAGATTCCTGAGGCCTTTAAAACTCCCAGCCTGGTTCATCACTCAAAACCCCAATCATGGGTAAGACTGCCGACCTGACTGCTGTCCAGAAGGCCACTATTGACACCCTCAAGCAAGAGGGTAAGACACAGAAAGAAATTTCTGAACGAATAGGCTGTTCCCAGAGTGCTGTATCAAGGCACCTCAGTGGGAAGTCTGTGGGAAGGAAAAAGTGTGGCAGAAAACGCTGCACAACGAGAAGAGGTGACCGGGCCCTGAGGAAGATTGTGGAGAAGGGCCGATTCCAGACCTTGGGGGACCTGCGGAAGCAGTGGACTGAGTCTGGAGTAGAAACATTCAGAGCCACCGTGCACAGGCGTGTGCAGGAAATGGGCTACAGGTGCCGCATTCCCCAGGTCAAGCCACTTTTGAACCAGAAACAGCGGCAGAAGCGCCTGACCTGGGCTACAGAGAAGCAGCACTGGACTGTTGCTCAGTGGTCTAAAGTACTTTTTTCAGATGAAAGCAAATTCTGCATGTCATTCGGAAATCAAGGTGCCAGAGTCTGGAGGAAGACTGGGGAGAAGGAAATGCAAAAATGCCAGAAGTCCAGTGTCAAGTACCCACAGTCAGTGATGGTCTGGGGTGCCGTGTCAGCTGCTGGTGTTGGTCCACTGTGTTTTATCAAGGGCAGGGTCAATGCAGCTAGCTATCAGGAGATTTTGGAGCACTTCATGCTTCCATCTGCTGAAAAGCTTTATGGAGATGAAGATTTCATTTTTCAGCACGACCTGGCACCTGCTCACAGTGCCAAAACCACTGGTAAATGGTTTACTGACCATGGTATCACTGTGCTCAATTGGCCTGCCAACTCTCCTGACCTGAACCCCATAGAGAATCTGTGGGATATTGTGAAGAGAACGTTGAGAGACTCAAGACCCAACACTCTGGATGAGCTAAAGGCCGCTATCGAAGCATCCTGGGCCTCCATAAGACCTCAGCAGTGCCACAGGCTGATTGCCTCCATGCCACGCCACATTGAAGCAGTCATTTCAGCCAAAGGATTCCCAACCAAGTATTGAGTGCATAACTGTACATGATTATTTGAAGGTTGACGTTTTTTGTATTAAAAACACTTTTCTTTTATTGGTCGGATGAAATATGCTAATTTTGTGAGATAGGAATTTTGGGTTTTCATGAGCTGTATGCCAAAATCATCCGTATTAAGACAATAAAAGACCTGAAATATTTCAGTTAGTGTGCAATGAATCTAAAATATATGAATGTTAAATTTTCATCATGAAATTATGGAAAATAATGGACTTTATCACAATATGCTAATATTTTGAGAAGAACCTGTAAAAGCGGGTGAATAGCTCTCGAGTACAGGAGTTGGCCACCCCTGCTTTACGTCCTGTAAGTTGGCAGGTGAGGATTGAGATCTGGAAGCCATCTCAACATTCTTAGCGTCTTGTACACAAATATTTTATCTCTTACAAATTGGAATATAAAAAATCTAGTTCTTGTGAAAACAAATCCTGGTGGACGTCACTTAAGTAACGTATTTTACATTATTGTTTTAGTTCTGTATGAAAATTCTTATAGAGCATAAGTTACGAATAAAATGTATTCTGCCTTTTAGAGAGCCTGAGATGGGTTTATCATTCATTTCAAGCAACTTTTATAAATCTTCTAGAAAAATGTTTATTACAAGGCCAGCCACTTCTTTGCCAGCAAAATAACATACCTGATGCTTGGACCCCGTTGTATTTTATTGCTTCTCCAAACCTGAATTTCCAGAGTCCTCCGCCAGAGTTTTTAGCTCATTTTCTAGAGCATAAGTGCAAAACTTTACTATGAATTTGTTGAAGATATTTCCACAGAAGTCAGGGTTTGAATAAAAAAGGAAAAACAGATGGAGAATGAGGGCTGACAGACGAATGGACAGAGACAGATGGATGAAAAATGGACAAATGATGGACTGATGATTGATAAGGGGATGGATGGACAGATAGAAATTGGAGAGGAAATAGTCTAGAAACACTCCATTTTCTTTTTTCACACTTGCCCAGATTTGCAAGGTAATTCTAACAAATGTGATGCTTTTCTGGGATTCCTGTTTATAATTAACATCTAATGGGCAATGAGCCACAACAGAACAAAGTACACTTCAATAACCTTTATTTAGTTTACAGATGTATTCCATTTTGAAGATTTAGAGGGGTGGGTAGAGAGGAGCATTAATGCTATTTACAATTGGTTTTAAAACATTTTTTTTCTCTGTACAGATTTGAACCCTGACCAATATAAACAATATTTTTTAAGACCTAGTGCTGTTACAAAGCAATTCTTTTAAAGCAAAAAACCACAAAAAATGATTACATTAAATTATACACAAATGAACAAAGCTGGACAGAAGAAAAAAGAATAAAAACCCTTCAGTCCATGAACGGTTAGGGAGAATTTGCTGCTGTTAAACACAAAGACATCAGTGAGTGCCTGTGAACTGGCTAGAAGATAACCGTATACACAATCATAGACTAAACACCAATATAATGGTATCACCAAGATCTAAAATCTCCATGATCTAGATAAAGATTCATATTAAATATATTCTACACATGTTAACCTTAGTTTGGAACATTACTTCCATTGGAAACATAAAATAAAACCATTTCATACATTTGCATTAATCTGATAAAAGAGCACATGCTTCTGTTGTGCAAAATAGACCTATTAATGCTGAAGGAGAAGAAGAGAGAATTAAGACAAGGAGGGAGAGCATTTTCATTTTCCAAACTTAAGGTCACATCTCAGAGAGACCCTTCACAACACTGATAGAAAAGTGATGAGATTGTGATGTTGCAGGAGAGGGGAAAAAATTCACATAATGCTTTATTAAATCACCAGTTTAGTTGGTCAGTAATACACATGGACTGTCAGAACCCAGTCTCCAAAGACAAGAGACCACCAGCTCTGGTTGGTTGTATATTTGTTTGCTTGCTAGGCTTTATTTGTCTAAAACAGGATTATTTCTGTACAAGTTTGTGATTTCTGTCCTGCCACCTTAAAGGGCACATGTGTTCATACTGTTAGTTTGAGTGAGTGAGTGAGTGAGTGAGTGAGTGAGTGAGTGAGTGAGTGAGTGAGTGAGTGAGTGAGTGAGTGAGTGAGTCCCAGTTTGAGTTCTCTGATCAGGCACGTTTAACGCTTCGTCAGCTGCTGCACTGAGGTGCTTTCACACAAACAAACAGGGTTTTACACCCAGCGTCACATTGAGGTTTTCATGAGCTTAGTGGTTAAAACTGTCAGGCGGTCTGTATGAGATAACAAGGCCACACACACACAAAACTTGGCCACTGTGTTGCAACGGGAAGCAGCTAGGATGAAGAGTCTGCCGGAAACCAAATCCACAGACCAGCCGAAGATGGCGAGAAGACGTGTGACGGGGTATGGCAGAAGGCTTAGGAAAGAAGAAAAAAAAAACAAAAAAAAACACATGCAAATCTAATTCCTTCCTCTACTTTTACGATATAATAACAAATCAAGTACAGCATAGGAATCAACTCTATTGTTAATCAACTTCCTGCTACCCAACTGTCTCGGTTATAGCCTGAGCCTGCTGTCATTCTACTAAACGTGTAAATGTGTGCATGAAGGGGTGAGTGGTGGCAAGGTCCGGGGAAGGAGAGGTGTGCATCCGGGTGGCAGACAGGCTCCAAGACTTAGGACAAGCTCATCGGGTCCAGGACATTGATGGCATGAACGGACTAGAAGAACGGAGGGCTACAGCACAGGTGTGTATTTACAGAATGACGCAGCAGTTACTTTCCCCGGTCTTCTCTCTATTCCTTTGACCTAGACGCACGCACACGCACACACACACACGCACACACACACACACACACACACAGATAAAGCTTCATCATAGAGACAAGCAATGACTCAACACAAAGTGTCTAATAAATATAATCTGAGGGGCGGTTTAACCAACAATCTACTGAGGCTGGCTGAACAAAAGGAATAATTGCAGATGCTTCATCCAGGTAAGAAATGAGGAGAGATTTTATGTATTTTGTACATTTCTAGGATTTTGGATGGGATACTTTGGCTTTATCTTCTTTTAATAAACAATGAGGTGGTGAAATGTGGTCACAAGCCACATTTTAGAACCTAGTAAATATTGTTAGCCTCATTCACTCTAAAAGTTTCATTTAAATTTTATTTTTAAAAACAAGTTTTTTTTATTGGGCTCTGTCCTGATGATGTATTGCGATTTCCAGTGATCTACAGGAAACCTGTCATCCTACATGGTTTATATCAGCTCCATTGTCTGCACAATGCGCTGTGTCTTGGGGAAAACCTAAAGGAGCCAATTATTTGCACTACTAGCTGTTCCTGAAACAGAAGCCATTTGTAGAAATAAATAATGGGTGGGAGCAGAACATTTAAAAGTTCTTCAGCTTGTGGAAAAGCCCTCTGAATGGAAACAGGGGAGACGGAGATGTGGTTACCTTGGGAATTTGGCTCAGGCAAAGTCTCTCTGGCAACTAAATGCATCACTGTGGTCTTCCCCAGGGGCAGCTTGAGAGCTAGCGAGAGGAAAAAAAAAAGGCTGTAAAGGTCAATTTCAGTCAGAGCAACGGCATGCAACATCAGTGTCATTTCACTCCTCAATAGCCTCCCAGAGTTGAGTACAAATTAAAAAAGACTTCAAAGGGTTGTGCTGCATTGTAAAGAAAATAAAGCTGTTTCAGCAGGTGTCAAAATATAAGACTGGCAGGTAGGTCTTTGGCTGAATAATAAAAACTTACAGTCTGAAAATGGCTCAAAGGAATGCAATATTAGAACCTCATATACTTAAGGATTTCAAATAGTGCCATCTATTGACTGACTCCGCATCTCTTTAGTTCGTCAACTGCTCAGCTTTTGGAAAAATGAACACTATAATCATTATATAATGATTTTTTAAAACTTCTTCTCAGTGTTTATCAATCTTAAAAAAAAAACATCAACAAAACATCAAGAATAAATATTATGAAAGGAACCAGATTGATTAAATGCGACACATTTTGCTACACTTCGTTGTTACACATTTAAGCATTTACAAGGCGTTGAATTTATAAACTTGAATATTGTATCAGATTGAGACTTTTAGGCAAAACCCAACTCTGAAAACTGGTGGTTCTGAACTGCTCTGGCTTTGGGACCAACGTGACCCCTCAATGACAAGGCGAGGCGACCCAAACTTCTTTTTTTACTTCTTAAATTTAATGAATGATAAGATGGTCTTCTTCTATATTCTATATTCAATAAATGCATTTTAATTAAATCCCAAACACATCAGAACTTTCAGCCTTTTTATAACAGACTCACCAGGACTTTTATGAACAAACATGAGAAAAGAAGTCAGACTCCTCCTTAGTTTCAAAGAGACTTAAAATATGCTAACTCAGGACCGTTGAGACTAACTGTCCTAGACTCTTTGAGTTGACTCAGCCATCCCCTCTAACAATAACAACTAAAACATCCATCCTATTGTGTCTGTGTTTGCATTTTTGAACCCCTGAAAAATTTGGCCTAAAAGTAAGAGGATTCCGTATTGTCTTAACATTTCACACCAGCCATAAAACCATGTGATAAACCACACAAAAAGATGAGTATGAAGGTATAACAGAAAGGATTACTGAATTACATTGTTTTAAGTCCACCTAAAATGAAGAAAGAGTGGTAAAAAGAAAAGTAAGGTCGGTCTGCCACAAAAATGGGCATCCTCTCTTTTTCTTCACTTGTGGTTTTCATTTTGAAGCTATGTTGCCTCCCTCCTCTGTGTCTTCTTTGTCCTTCCTAAGGTCTACTCCAATGCCAATCTACCTTGTTTTTTCTGATTTTCCTTGTTCCCTCCCTGCTTTCCCTTCCTCCCTCCCTCCATGAAAGCCAGCTTGTCCAGAGCACTGAGGTACCTCTGTTCTGTGGCTCAGGAAAAAGATGAGAACAGCATGAACTTTCCAGCAGCAAACTGCTGTGATTTCTGTGTGCATGCCTGCAAGCACTCAGGCGTTTTTCCCTGGGCGGCTGCAGCTCCGGTGTTTTCTCACCTCCTAGTGTAACGTTGCCGTGTAGAAAGCGTCCCTGGTAGATCAGCCTCAGGATGTTTGGACTGCTGACCTGCTCCACCTCCCAGTCTGACAGAAACAGAAGGAGACAGATGGGAGAAAAAGCATTATGGAGACAGATGAAAGGAAATAGCTGCCTATGTGCTGCATTTGTTGTTAGATCTTTTCAAAATGCTTCTTTAATTCAAAACTTTCCCAGTGTTTCACCAATTTTCAAACCCTGTTTATTGCATTGCATATAAACTATGGAAGTACAGGTTCAGGCAACAAACCATGTAATCAAAGGAAATTAGAAGCAAATGGTAACATGGTGAAAATTAAAGTACTGTTCAGAGTCATGAAACTGTCCCAGAAGACACTTGACCAGACTTAAGATAATTTTACACGTTTACCTATCCATAATTTACCCATTATACCCAAAATGTGAAACATTTGCCCTCGTGAGATGTGCTGCAGGACTGTGGAAAGAAAGGCGGTAGAAGAAGAGCCTAAGGTGTCGATTTGGAAAAACTGAAAGAGCATTAAATGCGAGAAAAAACAGTGCAGGGAGTTTCACAGCAGCAGGGTCTGGCCACCAGATGTTTATCTCTTGCCGAGTCGAGGGTGTTGTTGCTATCCAACTGATCTGTTGTCTGGGAGGACCACAGGGCGCTTCCCAAACAGAAAACTCCAGCTGTCGAGGAGAATCCAACATCATCTGGGAAATTTTTTTTTTTTTTTTGGGGGGGGGGGGGGGGGGTTATTGGGTTCTTTTAATCCTAACCCTCTGGTAGAGCACTACATTCCCAGCTCCGTGGGAAAACGCCACATTTGGTTAAGTTCAGGATGAAGAGTATCGAATGCATTCTATCTCTGGTGCAGCAGCAGCGGTTAGAGGGTGGATGTTATTACTCAGATCCCATATTCCTGGATGCAATGATAGTCAGGGGAAAAGGAATTCACTTCTGTCACTTAACACCAAAGACCTAGACAGATTCTCATTCATCATTCATTGCTTGTACGACAGTGTGCCTAATTGATAAAAATGACACTTTATCAGCAAAGTGTTATGTGAAAACAGCAGATGCATAAAGCCCAAGAATGGCAATAAAAACTGCACAGCTGAGTCCTGCAGTCTTCAAAAAGAGATGTGAGAAATACATGTGAGAACAGGAACTCCAATAATCTGAAAAAATTCAAAGGTCATCTGTAGAAATACCTATGGTGTATTTTTAAGTGACATGAAGTCAGCTGCTGAAGTCTGTTATCCAAGGTACAATTAATGAAGTTAAAATTGAAAGTCCTCCTATAGTTCAAATCGCTCTGATCTTTAAAAACACATAAACGACCAAATATTCAAAAAAAAAAAAAATATCAAAATCAAAGAGAAGAAGACCAGAAGGTTTGAGACGACGTTTGTGGTCACGCAAGAATCATCAGAATTTACAGGTGAATGTAAATAATATGAATAATATATAACAAATAATATATTGCTCTCTGTATCTCTGTAGCACCACACTGATGTCCCTGACCCAGGTTCTCGATCCTACTCTCCTGCATGTTTATTATGTTTTTCTGCTGCAACACAGAAGCTTGAGCTGTTTATTAATAATTTCCCCACACCACCAAGGTCAGCAGAGGAGCTCAAACAGTTAAATCAAGTGTGTTTAACTTGGGTAATATCAAAAACATGAGGAAAATTAGGTTATTGAGACCACTGATAAATCTTCCCACAAACAACGGACTTTATTTTCACTGCATTTGTGATTTATTTTAAAAACACTTGTGGACTCTAAGGCCTTTGAAAGACTTCAGGTGAATTGCAGAGTAAAAGTAATCAAATAAAATAAAAAATCCCCCATTTAATTTAATTCCATTGTATTTTATATTCCAAAGACTTTATATCACACCTACATCCACTGATTGTGGTTCTGACTGTCAAGTGGACCATTTGAAACATGAAACATGACAGATTATAACCCCTAATGACACCAAAAGAAGTGAGACACCTCCTATATTATATTAAAGCTCACTTTACCTCATTTCCTTCAGTACACTATGAGCAGATACTAGAGTTGTCTAAGCGGGCCTGAAACATCCCGAAGGTGTGTAGGAACTGAAGCACGGTCGGTATGAAACGTCCGATGTTAGACGGCGCGGAAGAAGTCAGGTACAATCAAAACTGCAGAAGTACGAACGGGCGAGGGGAGAAGATGACCAGCATCCATCAGATGTCAGGATGCAGCTGTTAGATGTTATATTGCTGTGATATCAAACCAGATTCTCAGACATGCACTACTAAATGAAAGAATAAGCTCACATTGGTCACTTTGATCATGTCAGCTTATCTTTTAACAATACAAAACATATTTTGGTACCGTGCTCCTGAAAATGCCTTTGTCACTTGGAAACAGCATGAAATCAGGTGAGGTCATCCCAGCTGAGCTTTTCTGTGGGCTCAGTGTGACACCTCCATTGATAAGCAGGCTTTGTGTAATCATCAGTAAAACAGAACTTTACTTCCTCTCAAACAAAGTTGCAAACCTGTGCATAAAGACCCACGAACCACGTTTTAATCTGCCTTGTTGCTTAACCATAAGATTATTTTTAACTTTTAGCTACAATTTGCACATAATGATTCAGGATGCTGTTTCTGTTGGTCAAAATGCCCGTGTGTGTGCAGGAAATGCGCCTGACGGTGTATATACACTGCAGTTCAGTTTATTTTTTCATTTTGTTTTGTTTAAAGTGGGACATCTAATTAAAAATGCTTTTTTGGAGGGCAGGCTGAATTAAAGTAGGAAAATCAAGGCCAAGCTACTAAAACAAAGCTGAGCCGAGCTGCATAACAAAGCCCCTTCTAGCTAACCTAGAGGTTTGGGATCATTTAAAGGTGGTGGTGTCTGATGGCAGTCCTCGGGGGGCTGGTGACCTATATGTTTTAAATGCGTCCCTGCTTTAGCATACCTGATTTAAATTAGGTCATTAACAGGCCTCTGCAGAGCTGGGCTGCCATGATTACGACGTAATTTCACTGTTTAGATCAGGTATGTAGGAGCAGAGACAAATGCAACACATGCAGTACCCAGGACCCTGAGGACTAGGATTAAATGGCACAAATTCTAGGTTTATTTAAAAGTATACATGTCAGAAATGGCATTATTCCAGATTTAATTTGTTTAATATTAAGGGACTTTCCATGACACATGAATCAGTAGAAAACTGTCATTATAATAACAAATAAAGGGAAAAGAAATAAAGGGCTACTCACCCATTGGCCAGTCGTCATAAACATGTTTGGCAATGTCTGCAGCTGAGTCGTTGGGAGAGAACAGGAACTCTTTCGTCTTCCCACTGACCAGAATAAGCCGCAGATTTATCTGGAACACAGAGAAAGACAGACAACGTGTTAGAGATGAACGTATGGTTCAATAAAGGAAATGTTAAAAACTGCAGTGAAAAACAGATATCTCATACTTCAAGCGAAGTAATTTAATAGGAAACAGGAGGAGGATATGGAAACCCTGCAGAGCCTCCTTCCGCTGGATCAACTCCCATCTGTCTCCCAAGCTTCCTCCTACCCACTGTAACTATATATGTGTTTTTACCTTTGGTTCTCCCAGCTTTGTCTACTACTGGCATTTCAACAGGTTTTAATGTAAAGCATGAACAGAATGGGAGGGACGGCATCAACATGTTTGTCAGAAAGTCAACATTACCAGGTGGAGTCAGAAGTTAACATCACCTTGGGGCATGACAATCGCAATAATTTTATCTTTTTAACGATCTTCAAACTGTTTTCAACTTCAATGATTCCTAATGAAAGTTGAATATAAAAATGTAATCCACACAGTGTCAAACCCACGCACGCAGGCTCAGATATCTATGAATAAAACACCCTACTTCTGGATAAATTTCTTTCAGCAAGGGGTATCAAGGCATCAACAAGCTTCTGATACAATTCTGGCTGCATGTTCAACCTGTTTCTTGTCATTATTGGAAGAGTTCATTTAAATTGGTTGCTTTCTGGCATAGACACGATTTCGAGGCATGGCCTACAGATTGTCAGTACGGTTAAGGGTTTTGGTAAAGTCATTCCAGCAGCCTAATCTTACCCTGCTTGATAGTGGTATGGTAAAGCCTGATCTCGACCCCTCAATACATTCAGCTTTTCTCTGTGTCGCCAAACAGCCTAATCTTTGTCTTGTCTGACCATAAAACCTTTTCTTTCTCTACAAGGAAGTGACCATGCGGACAGCTGCAAATTTCCATCAAGGTTACAGGTTTTGGAACAGGGCATCTATCTTGGTGAGCACTTTTCAGTCCATGGGAACGTAAAATTGGTACGATGTGGGTTTGCAATTACGTAGTATGGTTTGAACTGCTGTGTAGGAAGGCCTGCAAAAACTGTCCGAACTTGTGTAACCTCACAATTCTTTTAGAGCTTTACTAAGTTTCACTAAGTAACAATAAGCTGCTTAAAACTGTTCCTGTTTGGTTGCACAATAAATAAATAAATAAAATCCGCTATTTCACCCCGTTCTTTTTTTAAAGTTCCCATGAAATGTGTGCAGTCAAATAAATTCCCACCTTGAAAACAATGATTAAAATAAGTCTTTAAAAGCCCAAAATATGACAGAACATGACTGTTCATGATGCCTGTATGTAAACGTCTTGCTGTAACTGTAGCTAGTGTGTGACAGTAAAAGTTGTTGCAATGTCAATGCTGTCGCAAATATCTTCGTCAGCAGCCAGAACGAGCAGTAAAAGTGACTAATAACGCCACATCCCTGGACCCAAGGGGCAAGCTACAAAGAAAGGTCGGAGGTCAGATTATGAGGAGGAGCACTGGGTCGAATGGAGGTGTTTCACAAAAAACATTGCACAATATAAGGTACAATTTGAGCAGAAATTAGGATGAGATTTAATGCAGGTTGAATTCAATTCAAGGATGAAACTACTTAGCCAGATTTAGAAGCTTTTTGAATTGAAGAAGTTATTTTATTGCTCATTTCTGGTAAATTTTAGCTTTCCTAAAAGAACTTTTTAATTTTTTTAATCAGAGTAACTTTGCCATAGATACACAGAAACTAGAAAATGTGTCCTTAAACACCTCCTCTCTTTACATTTGAAAGTTTAGACATTTAAAATGTCCTGGGAGATGTTGGCACACAGGAGTTCAGTTACTGCATTAATCCTATTAGGGTCAATATCAAAACATTTCTCATATTTTGCATGATTTCTGTTTAGTATTGGCACAGTATGCCCTAATGAGCTCCAACAGCAGCAGCAGCCATCATGTCTGTGTTTGCCTCTTGCTGACTGTATATGTGCGTCTGCCCTGCAGTGCACACATGGCGAAAGCACGTGTGTCATCATCGGTGGGGTATTTCCATGTGCTGGAGCCTCGACTCCACACCCCCTACCCAGTTCAGCAAAGCGCACACGCACACACACACACACATGTTTGCATGCAGAAATCATACACAACTACTCATGCGCGGTGATGTAACAGGGCTAACACCGACGGATTGAAACCGAGATCTCTGTAAACACGTTGCCAAATCAGCTTATAAGTTAAACCCGGACCAGGCATATAGAGACGTAAACAAACCCACGCATACACAAACAGATTAAAACACAGGCTCCTGCTCTCTATATACACACTGCAGTGGACAATCAATAAGTAGGGACTCCACTGATGGTATTTTTTTGTCATTATCAGCATAAGCTTATCTCATAGTGAACATACTTTGACATAATTGAACCATCTCTGATTGGCTTATGATGAAACTAAAAAATTGCTCAGTAGGTTCCAGAGGAGTTTGCAGCAAACATCTAATTTTATTTGAGTTTGAACCTCATACTGTACATCAGGCACACACATTTAAGGTGAGTGTTAATCAGAAGAGCAGCCAAGAGGCCTATGGTAACTCTGGAGGAGCTGCAGAGCAGCCATGCCTACAGCTCAGGTTGGAGAATCTTTTGACCAGACCATTTTAAGTGGTCACAATGCATAATGCTATGTGTTCAAAAATAAACTGCATCACAGTGAACACACCATCCCATGGCAGTGGCAGCATCATGCCACGGGGAGAGGACAGTGGTATATGGTCAGAGTTGAGGGGATGACGAATGGAGCCAAGTACGCAGCGGTTCTGGAAGAGAAGCTAAAAAAAGACTTGAGACTAGGGCAGAGGGTAACCTTCCAGCAGGACAACGCCAAACATGCAGCCACAGCTACAGAGGAATGGATTAGATCGAAGCATGTTCATGTGTAAGAAGACTTTGGCCTAGTCAAAGTCTAGGGTTAGTCTAGTCAAGTAAATCTAACAGAGAATCTGTGACAAAACTGGACAGTCCATATTCAGAGATGCTCTCCATCCAATCTGACTGAGCTCTACATTCCAGTTTGTATTGGAGAGACACATAAAATTACCCAAAAACAAACTTAGGTCTGTGATTGTAGTGTGATGAAATGTTAAAATGTTCACTGGGGATGGATAATTTTGCAAGACACTGCACAATATGTACCTTTTGTTGGTTTGCTACAAATCTATGAAAAATTATTAGAAGAAAAATGTAGCAGTAAATTAACAAATACCCCTCTGTTCCCTGCAGTAGTTCGTGAGATAAATCTTCAACTACACAGATGACAAAGGAGTATTTCTAAGTAACAGCTGAATGTCTCAGTTGAACTATTGTCCACACTGGCAGATATAAGAATGAAGAAAGTCACTGAAGAAGCCCTTTCACACAAAGACGCTCTTGCTTCTTCCTGGCTAAACACCTGGTCGTAACCATGGAGTCACCATGGCGACAGGCAGTCGTGGGAGGCTTAACCTGATAACACTTACAACACAGCTTCACTAACCCCCTCCCCACAACCCTCTGCCCACTTTGCTCGTCACATCATACTTGCTTCCTCTCCTCGCAGCGCTCTATGCATCCTTTCACTCGCTCCGTCTCCCTGCTTCACTCTGAAACTCACTCTGCCTCACTCCGTCAGGCTCCGAGTCTGCGCAGCATACAGTAGAGCGATGTGCAAGACTGGAATACCAAGAGGCACAGAGCTGGGCTCAGACGTTTACTCTCTCCTCGCAGCAGACTGCACACCAGACAGAATATGTAACCAAGAACATGCTCTTATTTTTCAGTATTGCTTAATGTAAGTTTGTTTCTGTTCCCGTTCCTCAGCCAGTTTAATAAACGCCTAAGTGAAGAGGTGAAGCCTAATTGCAAATGCTTCCATACTTTGTACATGATTTGCTGCGAGGCGTTAGGAGCATTTGGACTTCGGCTGGATGGAGATGTAATGCAAATCTGGAGTCAGTTCTGCTGTGCAGGTTGTGATTTTTGTTCTCATCAGGTTGTATCTGTAAGTGAGAGCTCCTCTCCTCCACATAATTGTGTCCTGAACTGAATATACTGTGCCTTGTAATGGAACTTTTTGAACCTTTTTCACTTCGCCAGGGTACAAACACAAACTTTATTGTATTTTATTAGGATTTTATGTGATAGCCTGAGAGAAAATGGTGCATAACAGCAAACTGTAAAACAGATGATACATTGTTTTCAATTTGTGTTTCATTTTTTATTTTGCTGCTCTGAGACAAAACTTGGTAGAACCACTTTAATGGTAGTCACAGTTAGTCTTTTGCTACCTTTGCACATCAAAGAACTGATCTGCCCATCATACTTGCAAAGGTATCTAAAGCTCAATCAGATTAGATTAAGAGCATCAATTTTCAAGTCTTGGCACAGATTCTCAAATTAATTTAGGTCTGGACATTGACTCGATGATTCCTAAAACATGAATATGCTTTAAACTCAACCATGCCATTGTATTTCTGGCTGTATGTTTACAGTGTGTGTGTGCATTGTCTTGCTGGAAGGTTAACCTCCAATTGTTTTTTCCCAGAATTGCCCTGTATTTAGCACCATCCATCTTCCTGTCAACTCTGACAGTCTTACCTATCCACAGTATAGCATCCCCACAGCATAATGCTGCCACAACCCAGATTTATTTGGCTTATTAGAGAGGTATAATAGTTGTTCAGTCAAAAGATTCCCCACCTGAGCTGTGGATCTATGTGCTCCTCCAGAGTTACCAAAGGCCTCTACTAACAAAGCTCTGGGGCTTTCACAGAACAGATATATCCACACTGAGAATAAATAAAACACAGGTAGACACACATGCTTTTCCCATTTTTTTTTTGTAATATTTTACTTCCACTTCACAGAGTTGCCACTGATACTACTCTGTGATTGTCTATTATATAAAATTCCAATAAACTACAGGTTTGTGGTTTCGATACTTCTGCCCAGCATTGTACTTCACTTATGCTATTCTTCCTCTCCTATCTTCTCCTCCTCTCCCTGACGGTCACTGCGCCTTCTTCCTGGATTCTCCTCAGTAAACGATGCGGTAACGAGGTTTCAAAGCAGCCGAAGGAAGGATATTCAATTAGAATCTACTTTCTCTAACAAATACACAAGCTTTAGGTATTGGGTAGGGCACCACTTTATGCTTCAACACATGAATGTCAATCATATGTCAAGCTTCACCACTTTGCAGAGTTTGTGGCTGGGTTTTAAAGAAGGAGGAACAGAGTGCATGCTTCTCTGTTGCAATGTGAGGATGTGAAAGTGTCACAATGCTAAAAAATCCTGCCGTTTCCTCTCCTGATTCTAAAACCTTAAGAGCAAAGAGACACGTAGCCTGTGCAGGGTTAACAGATAACACGGCTCTGAAGTCATCAAACTCCTCACTGTGACGCAATGATGCGCCATCGAGCGCCGTACTGTGAGAACATGTGAAGCAAGAGAGACCCTTTTCTGCTAAACACTGTTTATAAAAAGAGGAGAGCAGGAAATTCAGTGCTGTCTGTAATTATTCCAGCCTGAGTACAGCTCTCAACTCTTTCTCGGGGCAACGGATTGTGTGTATGTGTGTATCTGTATGCCTGCGTTTACAAGTACATTAAGGAGTATTGCTGCTCTTTAGACACTCTGCAACAGTCAACAAATTATAGAGTGGGAAGCCTTCCTGTGGGAATATATTAGAGCAGCCAAAGCAGTCAGGGTGGATGCCTAACAGTATGAATGAATTTAAGAGCTGCGGTGTTACTATGAGCGAGGCAGCTGGGCGCGGCGATGGTACAGGGGTAAAAACACGCGACCCATGTATACAGGCGTCAGTCCTCGACAGCTTGTGACCTGGTTCGACTCCTGGTCAAGGCACATTTGCTGCATTCTTTCCCCCTCTCTTCACCCCTTTCTTTTTGATCTTCTGAGACAATAAAAGGCCACTAGTGCCGCAAAAAATTTTTATATGTTATATATCTATTTATATAATGATCATGAGTGAGGCGGCTGGATTCACTGGATGTAGGCCGATTTTGCACGAACTTGCACTTTTTGTTGTGTGGCACTGATGTAAAGCTGTTGGCACCCCTAAAAACAGCAAATAAGAATAAGCTGCTTGCGTGACAAAGTTTGAACAAAAGGGCATCCAGGTTGGCGTTTTGTGTGAAGGGAGTCATTGTTTCTTTAATTAAAAACATATTAGAAGGCACATTATCTTTAGAGACTTGCTGTAAATAAATGAATGTGCAGCATCACTTCTTCAGAAGTTAAAATTTGTAAGCATCCTCAAGGGGAAAAAAAGACTTTTGATTAGTTTTAATTAAATATTAGGTTTTTTGTTCATGTTTTTTTCCTTCTGCACCCACATACTTACAGAGGAGCTATGCAACAGGGGTTGAATGATAATAAAATAGAAGAAACAAAGCTTCAGGCAAGGATTTGTACTCTCAGAACCTCTCTGGGCATGAGCGTGTGCCTGGCAACGTTGTTGGAATAGCTATACTCCATCAGTTTTTAAATTAGCTTCACAAAGCTCATCTTTGTGTCTTCATTAAAAGTGGGGCCTTTATTGGGTATTTTGAGGCCTAAAACATGACTTTGTGCAGCTGAGGACACATACCAGCCATTTTTGATCTGACGAGGAGCAAAAATACCAAGAAAAACTGCTGAATGTATTCATTTATAAACCATGCTTCTATATTTTAACAGCAAATTTTACCATAAGAATTCAAACTGTCTTGCTATTAAGCATAATTTTTGTTTTACAAATTGCAACAGACATATGGCTTATTTGTCCCAAGGTGAGTGTGCCGATTCAGATTTTGACCAATTTCCATTTTATTTCCAAGGAATTTGACACATCACGGAACTACATTGAATCCAACAGAAATTTCAACCATATCTTTCCAACATTTATCAAATTTTTAGGCAACTGTGGCTTAGTAGGAGGAGTAGACGTCTTGCAATCTGAAAGTTGTGGGTTGGATTCCAGCTTCCTCCTGCCACATGTCAATGTGTCCCTGGGCAAGGCACTTAACCTCAAGTTGCTTACCGATCTGCATATCGGTGTATGAATCGGTGTGTTTCTGAGTGCGACTGGGTGAAAATGGCTCTAGTGTAAAGTGCTTTGAGTGGGACGTGTGAATGGAAAGGCGCTATATAAGTTCAGTCCATTTACCATTTCACTCAATACAAAAAAGTGCATGCAAACAACTGATGTAAATAGTGGCTGTTCCCCAAAAAAGCACCACTTCAATATTATGATTTTCCACAGAAAAACTAAACACAATTAGATCTGCATCATGAATCAAATCAGATATCGTAATTCACTTTCACATAAAAGTTTGAGATCATATTTCCTCTTTCCTTTCCGTCATTAACTTCTTCAGCTCACATTTTAGGTTCAATGGCCTCCGCCGACTGATTGCGGCGTCCTAAAAACTATATATTTATTCCTCTCCTCGGGTGTTCTTTTTCTAAAATAAATGCAGCTTATAGGATTCCAGCAAAAAAAAAAAAAAGGCAAAAATACCAATGTGGCACCAGCAGGTGACAATAAAGTTGACAATACCAACATGAACACTGAAAAAAAGACACTAAGCACAGCTAAAGCGTGCTAGGCTAAAGATGTTTTCTGTGATATTGTTAATCTTTTCCTCTCTGCATTCACTTCTTCAGCTTATATTTTCAAGTTTAATAATCTGTTTGCAAAATATTGGTATAAGTGCGGACAGCACCTCTAAAAACAGTGCTTCAATTCATGACCACAAAGCAGACTAAGAGCTGCAGAATAAATGTAATCACAACCATCACCCAACATGTTTATTTTCACAATCATGAAGGTCTGATTGGATGCTATTTTTATTTTTATTATCATATTTCAAGTGCGATGCATTCACCCCGATTGCCAATTATTTATTTGGCAACTCGAAAGGAAACAGCTCTTGATGTTGATTCAGGTTTTACTGAGGTGAAAAAATATAGTGATACAATTTTTAGTAACCTTTCCTTACTGTTTTTTTCCCACTGGACACAGGTTGAAAAACAAACTCATCTGCACAACAAAAACATAACAGAAATTTTAAATAAATGCTGAAATCCCTTGTTAGAAATTATATGATGAAGGCAGAAGAGACCTAAGCAAAACTGGAAGGATTATAAAAGCCTTCTTTTTACCGTGTCTGCCTCACTTAAGTCTGCTGACGGGTACAAGAGCTACAGTAAGAACCTTGACCTACCTTGTTTGTTCATTTTTGACTTTACCCTGTTTATACAGTATATATAATGGCTCTTGTGCTGTTGTTTCAGGCCTTGTGTTTCCATCCAGGTTCTTAAAATCTTTGCCAGAGTCAAATTAAAAGCACTTCTAAAAAGAAAACATTCGAGACTTTCTTGAAATTTTATAAATTGGATAAATGCAAATGATAACACTTAACATCCTTCCCTAATTGAAGAGGTGATTATTTTGTTGGAAAGAACCAAAGTGATGATTTGTGAAAGAAAAGCTTTGCTGTTCACGTATATGGCTCTTCTGGGCCCCAACAAGACAAGTAAAGGTTACAGTCTCAAGCATTTTATTCAAAATTCAGGCACTTTTAAAATCTTCACATGACAACACTAGAAAACTAATTTTAGGCACCAAACTGAACCCTGTTTGATAAAATACAGAAAACAAAGTACCTAAAATGTGGGTACAGAAAGACAATGAGTGATAACTGAATTTCACAATCATGTCAAAGAAACAAAAACTAACTGTCCCATTAGGCAATGGACTTTGAGGAAACATTAATTTTATATTCCATAAACTTTATATCTTTGAACAAACTGTTATTTTAAAACAGCACACATTATAAAACAAGGCTCCAACCAAGCAATCTGACTGATCCAGGCTTCATTTTGCCTTATTTTTCAGTACCGATAGTCATGCCCTGCTGGTTGCCATGCCAACACTTGTGATAACCATGAAGCTAGTTAGTTATGTGTGCCGTTTTGTCCTGTTCTTGTCTGTGTGCTCTGTCAGAACTCCTGGAAGCAGAAAAAGTCATTTTACAACCAAAATGTTTTGTACTAAGACGTACACATGTTGTAATTAAACAAAATTTATCACAGAGACAGACGGGCATAGGTTTAAGAACAGCTGTATTTAAAATTAGAAGATTGACAACAGAAGAATTAATTTGTGTTCCTCTATTCACATTTGGTTTAGCTGCAGATATTTTAAATCTAAACTACAGATTGTTGAGAATGAGGGGCTATATTTAAAAAAAAAAAAAGATGCTTCTTTTTTGGGGTGTAAAATGTTGGTAAAGTTAACTGAAAAACCACAACATTAAACAGAAAAATAACTTAGTAAAAGAGTAGTTAATTATATAAGTGATTAGTCCCAATGCTATTGCTAGATGAGGATAAAAGCTCCAACAAATAAAATACAGGTAACCTTCCTGTTGACTGGGGAAACTCCTTGTCGCTACTACGCAGAGCCCCATAGTTGTTCCTTCAGTTAATGAAGGAACAACTATGGTCTAAATGTTTGCAACAAACGCATAATTACAGGTGAAAATATCTCCAAATGCAGCAATGTTGAGAAGCTGACTGACCATTCTGTACTATGAGCAGGTTTTATTAACAGGCTCTGCTTGTATGTTTAAGTAATCTGACAAATTATCTTATTAGGAAGAACTTGATGCATATTTTCATATGCATCAAGTTCACAAGATGAGACAAAATTATAGATATATTTTGGGAAAGCTAAGAAATTTTTGTTTTTCAGAAATCACAAACTTTAAAGAATCTGCAATGAGTGTAGATAATATCAGTCCAGGTCTTACTGGTCCATATGTTGTAATTTTTATGCTTATCTCAGTTTAACATGATATTAATGCTAGAGGTGCATTTAAATACCCTATATTAGAGATTTTTACAAATCGAATAAAGGTTTCATAAGTCAAATATTGTGTTTTAAAGAATTTCTGTTCAGCGTTGAATAATCCATTTTAGGTGTAATCAGTCTAAAGCTGCTGTTACAGTTGATTTGTTGATGTATTGAAAAATAACACATCAAGGTCTAAACATGATGTCCTGTCACATGTTTAAAGTATGCGTACGGTTTATGATCCCCTCCTGGTTCGAGTAGTGGGTGTATATTGGGATGAAGGTTGCAGAAAGTGTCCAACTATGTCAATATGTTGCTTTTGCTGTGACGTCACTGCTAAGAGTCTCAAACATTGACACAGGGCTATAAGCTTAAACGACACCCTGTTGTATGAGGGACCCATAATACTCGTTTGTACTTGCTTCAACACAAGTGATACGCTTGCAGTAACTTAACAGTGCTACGCAAGACATGGTTTACTTTGATGAGAAATATTGTTATGTGAGAATACTATCTATATTTTTATATCCACATGTACAACATTATGACTATAACTTTAAACTTTGGGGTAAAAATTCCCCAAAACATGACCAGTAGCAACACAAGCCTGAAGTTTGGATCGAGGCCTGAAGCCGATATCTGACCCAAAAATGACACCGGTATTAGTTACATACTGATGCTGGATGAAATTGGTTCCAACTCTCAGTCCAAAAGCCATAATATTTTATTGTTACTTATTGTAATTACACAGACTGTGTACGTTGAAATACTGGTTTGAAATTCAGTGCCTTGTCTGAAGAATGACAGCAACAAAAAAATTAACGGGTTAACTAAAAGCCATTAGATCTGCAACATTTCAATCTGTAACAGAAGGATATGGTTCTGGTCTGCATTACCCTACACAGTCTTTTTTCTTATAGAGTCAGTTTCGTCCTCAGTGACCAGAAAACACAAACTGTCTTCCTACTCAGCATCTAGTAGAGTCATTAATCATTAAAGAGATCATCTACTTTAAGAGAGATGGAAAGAAACAACAGCACAGAGCTTATCAGATGCACTTTCTGAAGCTCCCTGGTAGTGACATGTTGCACAGGCAACTATTAGCTACACTGCAGGTCTAATGGTGTTAAATAGTGTTTTCTTATCTTCATAGAAGCCTCGGATATTCTGAGGCATTTTAATTAAAATACAGCAAAGAGACAATCTTCCCGGAGCTCCTCTGTAAAGACTGAAAATATAAATTAATTAGAAACTCTTTTGCAATGTATCTTTTTCAGAATTAAGCTGTAATGCTGTAATGATATTGTGAAAGTCCCTGGCATGCTAAGTTCCAGATTTTCTGTTTTTATACTTTTATACAAACTGAGCTTCTCTCAACCATCAGTCTTATGTCTCATTATTCTGTTGCACACTGTACCTCCCACTTCTCTCTCCAGGCCCCTTTCTTTCTACAGTCATTCAGATAGAAATATCCTTTGATACAACATCTGCATCACATCCAAAAGCGCTTCCTGTCACAAGCAGCAGCTCTCCTGCCATCCTTCCCCTTCTACCTGTTAACATAAAAAGAACCGATTAATTCATCAGCTGCTCCTCCCCTCTCTCATCTCCCTCCTTTAAGACTCACACATCCATACCATGACTGGCATAGACGCCAGGTAGCTGCCTTTGATCATAGCCTTCCACATACTGGTTCCTGTGAGCGATCAGAGCTGTCAGAAGGGCTAGAGGCAGGTCCCCCCTTCACAGCTGCCTCTTGCCTCATTCTCAATGCTCTGTTCAGAGAGACTTCACACTTTAAAAAAGGCTTTTCAACCCCCTCCGGGCCAAATGAATTAACATGCCAAATGGGAGCTACGCCATAACAAGAAAAGTCCGCTTTAAACCCTCACACTTAAAGGACACAGAGTGTGGATGCAGACGGATGAAATGGAGCTCTATCTACTGTTAAAGTGGGTTATTAACAGATGAAATGATGTGAAGATGACAATGTTGGACAGTGTGGAACACCAATATGTTTACTAATGTGGTGAAAAACGACAGCAGCCTGAGAACTACTTAAAATAGAGCATGTGTTTTATTTGCTCTTCCTGAGTCCATTTTGTCCTCCTTCCTTTCAAACACACCTCCACACAGTCTTTCCCAAGCGGCCTAATCTCTGCCGTTTATTTAATAAGGGACGGGTTTAGATAAGATAAGACCAAACAGAGGAGTGCCACCGAGGAATGCTGCTCCCTGCACGACCACGTGTCTCAATGCTCGAATCAGTAGCTGGGCCCATTCTTTTGCCTTTAGAAGTATTTCACAATATACACTGCTCAAAAAAAAATAAAGGGAACACTTAAACAACACAATATAACTCCAAGTAAATCAAACTTCTGTGAAATCAAACTGTCCACTTAGGAAGCAACACTGATTGACAATCAGTTTCACAGCTGTTGTGTAAATAGAATAGACAACAGGGGGACATCTTTGGTGATTAGCAAGACACACTCAATAAAGGAGAGGTTCTGCAGGTGGGGACCACAGACCACTTCTCAGTACCTATGCTTTCTGGCTGATGTTTTGGTCACTTTTGAATGTTGGTGGTGCTTTCACACTCGTGGTAGCATGAGACGGACTCTACAACCCACACAAGTGGCTCAGGTAGTGCGGCTCATCCAGAATGGCACATCAATGTGAGCTGTGGCAAGAAGGTTTGCTGTGTTTGTCAGCGTAGTGTCCAGAGCCTGGAGGCGCTACCAGGAGACAGGCCAGTACACCAGGAGACGTGGAGGAGGCCGTAGGAGGGCAACAACCCAGCAGCAGGACCGCTACCTCCGCCTTTGTGCAAGGAGGAACAGGAGGAGCACTGCCAGAGCCCTGCAAAATGACTCCAGCAGGCCACAAATGTGCATGTGTCTGCACAAACGGTTAGAAACCGACTCCATGAGGATGGTATGAGGGCCCGACATCCACAAATGGGGGTTGTGCTCACTGCCCAACACCGTGCAGGACGCTTGGCATTTGCCAGAAAACACCAGGATTGGCAAATTCGCCACTGGCACCCTGTGCTCTTCACAGATGAAAGCAGGTTCACACTGAGCACATGTGACAGACGTGACAGACTCTGGAGACACCGTGGAGAGCGATCTGCTGCCTGCAACATCCTTCAGGATGACCGGTTTGACAGTGGGTCAGTAATGGTGTGGGGAGGCATTTCTTTGGATGGCCGCATGGCCCTCCATGTGCTCACCAGAGGTAGTCTGACTCCCATTAGGTACCGAGATGAGATCCTCAGACCCCTTGTGAGACCAGATGCTGGTGCGGTTGGCCCTGGGTTCCTCCTAATGCAGGACAATGCTAGACCTCATGTGGCTGGAGTGTGTCAGCAGTTCCTGCAAAATGAAGACACTGAAGCTATGGACTGGCCCGCCCGTTCCCCAGACCTGAATCCGATTGAGCACATCTGGGACATCATGTCTCGCTCCATCCACCAACGTCATGTTGCACCACAGACTGTCCAGGAGTTGGCAGATGCTTTAGTCCAGGTCTGGGAGGAGATCCCTCAGGAGACCATCCGCCGTCTCATCAGGAGCATGACCAGGCGTTGCAGGGAGGTCATACAGGAACGTGGAGGCCACACACAATACTGAGCCTCATTTTGACTTGTTTTAAGGACATTACATCAAAGTTGTATCAGACTGTAGTGAGTTTTTCAACTTTAATCTTGTGTGTGACTCCAAATCCAGGCCTCCATTGGTTAATAAATTTGATTTCCATTGATGATTTTTGTGTGATTTTGTTGTCAGCACATTCAACTTTGTACAAAACAAAGTATTCAAAGAGAATATTTCATTCATTCAGATCTAGGATGTGTTAGAGTGTTCCTTTTATTTTTTTGAGCATTGTATATACTACTACTTATATTTGTTTCCCGAATCTGGATATATCCATGCTATAATTAGAGGGGGAAAGAAAAGTAAAATGTGAACATTGAACATTTAGCGCCTTTTTCTAAAGCTTTGACCTGCCGTTAACGGTTGTAGCCAATTCAGATTTCTGCTTAAGAACTAAAAAGTAAGAAGATGTAAGAACAGAATTTAAAATATGTTTATAGCTTGCTTTTTGTTTTGTTTTTCATTCGATGTGTTCAAATCCCTTCAAAATGTCATGTATTACTGTTTTAAACTAGGTAGGTTTTGGCAACTTCAAAAAAATATGGGATCAGTTGATAACAAAAAAATATGAGATCAGTTGATAACAAAAAAATACTAAAAACTAAAAACTGACAAACAGGTTAAAATTTATGACAATTTCTGAAAATATGTGGAGCATAAAATGAAGGGACTCCTGAAAGTTATACAGAGAAACGAAAATTAAACACAACCACTTTTACACAGCAAATCACAAATAACGAAACCCCAGTACAAACAAAAACACCTGAGAGAGAAAATTGATGATATAAGAGTTATAAAACAGAACTGCAGAGTCAACAATGACACCAAAGTGCAAAACACTATTTAACTGTAGACTGAAAACATTGCAGGGGTGGTGAGTTATAATGTTTTGTAAGGACAGAGGAATCACTGAGACTAACGAAGGCGAGCAAGAGGAACCAACGTAGAAAAAGAAAAAGCATGAAAGGAAACAGAGACTCAAAGAAAGGACAGCAAAGGTCAGTGAGAGGCAAAGAGAAGAGGAAGGATTACGTCAAACAGGCACTGAATTACAGAAGGTCCCTATCTGTTATATGCTGAGTAGTTGGTGGTTACATTTGCACAGAATGTGCAAACAAAAATCTTTTTTTTTTTTGCAAATGACTGCTAGCGATGCTGCTGAGGCTCTGTTTTTGAATCCATGGGCCAAGACGTGAAATTGCTTTTGTATGGTTCAATCGATTTCCCCTTTCGTCCTTTGTCAGCGTCTAGACTATCCTCTCCCAGCGAGATTTAAAACCAGAAATGAGACAAAGCATGAATACCAAGATACTAATCAGTAGGACAGAACTGCATCAGTGGACATCAGTTGGTGCTAAGAATAAAACTATGGAGTCCAAAACAAGTACTAAACCTGTACTTCCCCTGCTTTGTCATTGAGTCAGAAAGGTCACCTAAGAAAACACATCTGGAGCTGATAAGGATTTCTGCAACATATGTTAACCTCCAAGGAGATTTAAACCGACCTCCCATTTATCACTTTTCCCAAGAGCTCCTGCTGTGACGAATGTCTGTGGAGGGGATTATGGGCGGTACCGTAGCAAACTGTAGAATTTTATTGAATTTTATGAGTCTGTGATACAAAGTTAGCCTTTAAATGCAGAGTTGATATTTTTAATTTACTAATACCAACTGACAGTTATAATCCAAGTATAAAGTAAGTGTGTCTTTGGACTGATCTAGTTAACATTGACACATGTTTATCAATACCATGGTGCACTGACAGAAATTCAAATATGTGAAACAGAGAAGAACCAAACTACATGATCTGACTTCCAATAATGATTAAGAAATATTTGTGTATTAAATTTAAAATGTTAAAGGTGATGAATCAGAAAAATACGTAGGCAAACTTATTACAGAAATGATGAAACGTTTACAAATGATTATTGTGTTCTTTAATCTATTCAGGTCTGAAAGGATATGTTCTTATGTGACTATAATAAGAAACAGATTTCTAATTGAAAGGCTGCTCAGAGTTATTCAAAATTGATAAGACTTTATCATTTGCAATAAAAATACTAATATTACAAAGGGATTAGAGGGCAACGTGTGGGTATAAACTGGCATGGATGCATGGTATATCATTACATTTCTTTTACAGCGTAGTACAGCTACACAATATATGTAATTGCGATCATCTCCGCAAAATTCATGTGTGCAATATAACCATTAAAAAAAGACTGTTTGGACACAATATTTAGTGGGCTATTATACTTTAATTGTCATGCATGCCAATAATACATTTAACCTGTTGGATGGACTTTCACTGCCATCAACAGACACATGATCTATGTTATTAGTGGCTGTGATAGTGAAGCTCACAAAGAATGGTGGGGACATTCTGATAAAGAAGAAGAAAATGGTAATTACATGTTTTCCTGGTAACATGCAGCCCTAAAGTATGGCTATTTTTAGATGGCATTTTTTATTTTGCTTAAACATAAATTTGAAGCATATGGTGGCTGGTACAAACTTTATTTCAGTCCCTTGTTTGCTTTTTCAAGGTAGCCCAAACTAGTCTGAAGCAACTAGAATTTCAGCTACCGCTGGTGATTGCAGAGTGTTATTTAAGGATAAGAGATTGTGAAAGCCACTGAAGAAAATGTTCTGAATGTTCTACTGATGCGACGTCATGGTCGTTACTCATTGAACAGAACTAACTTAGAGAACGTTAAAGCTATTCCAGTGGCTGATTGCAAGACAGCTTCCTTATGAATGAATATCCATTTAAACCAGCGAAGTGAATTGTTGTTTTTGTTTCCAAAAATAACCAGGTTTCACCTGATTGTCTGAGTCTGTTTGATTAAGCATCACAAAGATAACCAGCCACCAGCAAAAACACACACTCAAAGGCCAACGTCCCACATAGCAGCATGCTGCTGGTATGGAGGGGCCACACAGAGAGTTGATGATCACACTAAATAAAAGGACCTCCTGTCCTTCCTCTCACTCATCCTACCATTTGCTCCCTCCATCCCCCGCGTTACTCCCCTGCCATCACTTGGTGTCTCACCAATGTGACTTCCACCTCTGTGCTTTCCTGCCCCCATGCTATGTGAAAACCCTGGAGTCATGTAAAGCTTCCCCCTGCACAGTAATGGGTGACCTCTTCTTTCCCCAGTGCTCCCATGCTTCCTCCCTCTAACGTTTCCAGAAACTCCACGTGTCCTCTTTCCTAGGTGGTCTCTCCCCAGCAATGTGTAGTCAATTCCCTGCTGTCAGGATTAGCTTGTTTGTAACCTTTCAGGTTGTCCTTTTAAAGCACAAGCTCATCGCTCTACCAAAAAGGTTAGCATGTCCATTTCTCTCTCTACCATGTGAACATTTCCTGAATATAATTATTTTTCAGAGGCAAGTCTTTTTTCTGGAAGCTTGTTTTGGACAGGTTTTAAAACGTAAAACTAAAAAGCGCACATTTATGTGTTATTTTAAGGAAATTCTGATATAACACGACAGAGGAGATATCCGTGACGAGGACAGGAATGGCTGCAAGACAGCAGTTATGCCCACAACGCTGCATTTTCCTTTCTCCTTCAGAAAAGAGCACTGCCCTGCAGTCACAATTCACGTGATGCTGAGTGTGTGCAGAAAACTGTGTGTATGTGTATGTGTGTGTAAATGTGAGAGTATTATTGGATATCAGAGAGTGTGTAAAACACACACACACAGATAACTGGCAAGCTGAATTGCCCTTTGTGCTGGAATTTACCAGATGGTATTGAACACAAACCAAGACTATTACTCATGAGCATAACTTTAAGCAGAGGCAGAAAGCTAAATGGCCTACTGTTCTTTCAAGTTCAACCTGCTTTTTTACTTTATCCTTGTACATCTTACAACTAGACCAGTTCATAACAATGGAAAAAATGAGATGCGGCCGTCTCTGGTTCAGCTGGGAAGTTAGCTTGAGCCCAAAGTCATCTTGACTGCTTTAGTGTGGTTCATGTCTGCTAAAGATTTCTCTGAGCACATGGAAATATTTAACTGCAACCTAAGCTTGTTCTACTGAGGCACCTGCTGTCCAAAGAGTATTTTTATAATCAAATTATTATTCTTAACATTTACTGTAAGTGGTTTCTTGGGCCCAGCTAACTTAGCAGTTAGCCATGGCTTTTCTGTCCACCAAGGCAGCTAAATGTTTAGTTATTTTTCTGATTATACTTTTTTCTTCACTATCTGACAATAAGTCAGACTTTCCGGTTTTTAAGTGAGCAAAATAATTTACATTAGCTAAATGTTAGAATAATGAGCAAGTTGTACGTTTTGAAATCAGATGTTTACATGCACAAAGATTATGGTCTTTAAACAATTTGGAAAAACCCTGATGAGGATGCTGTCATTTGAGTTAAACAGAAGCACAACAGTGGATTTCATTCAAGCCAACACCTGCAAACAAGCCGTTTCCTTCTGTGACATCATTAAAAACAGAATTGAAAAGAAATTAGCGTAAATGTCAAGAGAAACATTTGGCAACCACAAGTCTGAGTTTTCACTGGGTACAGTTTCCACACACCTGAAGGAACCACATTCATGTGTTGGAACGGTTATGCTAGTATAAACAGCTTGGGAATAAATTTCATGCTTCAAAAAATTGAAATTTTTATTTATACAGGTAATCTCACTGAGACAAGGTATCTGTAATATATTTTATAGATAAAAACAGAACAATCTTTGTTTTTTGTTTTTTTATATTTTGTTCAGTCACACAAAACTTAAAAAAAATATTTAGTATATTTTTATTCACTGGGGGTCAAACTAAGTCTCCACGGACATTAGGCATATTTTTCCATGTTTATGTTTGTGTAAAAACATTGGAAACGAGCTTTACAAGTGTGTCTACAGTATCTTAACATGAACGTTTCCCAGTGGGTTTTGAGTTTCAGGTCATCATGTATTTTGCACAACAGGAAAAAGGAAGCTCTGTGTGGAGACAGTAGAGGCTTCCAGATGAAAGAGGATACAACGGGAGAAATCAGAGCGGCAATGAAAGGCGGAGCAGGGCGGTCAAGCTCCATGGAGTTGTATCAGTTAAAAGGCAGCTAAACGTATGGAAACATGCAGACTCAAATTAGCCTGGAGCTAAATCTGGTATAATGCACGTTCTGTGCAAAGACTCTCGCAGATAAACAAACAAAAACCACAGCCAGGTTGTGTTGCCTGATGGGGAGGCTTTTACTCGGTGACAGTTGAGGCAGTTAAAAACATGGAATAACATTACACCTCATTACTGTAAAACTGAGAAACTGACAAGTTGCATGCAGAGAAGTGAGCACAAATACAGACTTATTTATTCAAAACACTTAATTTGATGTCTTGGTAGGTCTGAAGTTGTGCCATAGTCATCCCATTTTGCAATGCTGCATTCAACAGGGCTTAATGAGATTTTTAAAGCTTGGGGTTTTGTTTTTTATCCAACTTTGCTTTAACCTTCTCCTCAACTTTCTCCCTGACCTGTCTGATGTGTTGGATAAACAACTGTTCCTCATTACAAGAAAATGAAAAAGAACAGTTTAAAAGCCCTCAATCATTGCAGTCCAATGTCCACTGTTTTATTACAGAGAGCTAGCTCAGATAAGGAAGAACACACACACACTCATTACAGACATCCATAGTCAAAGTGCTCCATAGCATCCACGATGCAATGACAAATGTGTGCAAGATGGCATGTAGGTCAAATATACCCTCTGTCCATGTCCCCTGCTCTCCAACACACACACACACACACACACACACACACACACACACAGAGCGAGAGAGAGGGAGAAGTCCCTCTGCTCTGAACTCTCTTCAACTCCTCTGTGACCTCAGCCTCTTCAGCCTCCATTGTCTATTTACCACAATAAGATCTCTGCGTGAGCATTGAAAATGGATTAGAGAATGACTATGAACAAAAAATTAGGATTCAATTTAGCTCTTAACCTCAGACTGATGTTTCATCAAGGTTAGTGCTTTCTGCCACTGCCCTATACAGTACCTGGTAAAATTATTCATATTTCTTGAAGTTTTCACATGTTGTCAAAGAACAACCACAAAGTTTAATGTATGCTTTGGAATTTTATGTGTCAGACCAACAAAAAAGTAGCAGATTAATGATGTGGAAAGAAGACAATAAATGAATTTTATTTTTTTTATTTTTTTATTTTTTTACAAATAAAAATCAGAAAAGTGTTGGGCATTTATATCCAACCCCTTTTACTCTGATACCCCTAAATAAAATCCATCACAACTGAATGCCTTCAGAAGTCCTTTATGCAAGGTAGTGTAATGTCTTGACTTGATGATAGAAATATATATGAAATACATTTTCTGAGTTCTTCGTGATGCAAACCTACTAAAAGACAAAAGTGACTTTGGACAAATATTTCCAGTTAATCAATTTCACATTAACATACGAATACCTGCTTAAACAGTCATAAGCAATGGTGCTGTGAAGGTTCAACTTTTAAATTAATAAAAACAGGAAAGTCTAAACCTTTGGAACAATACTTCATACCCAAACACAGGAGGAAGCTAGATGTTTCCCTATGTTGTAATTTAAATGACTAAATCCACATAATTTCTAACAAAGCAGACACTGATTGATCACTGAGATGTACATCAGGTATGGAGATAAAAATATATATATATATAAACACCAGTGAATGTCAGTCCTGGTCAGCACTATAGCTTCACACTCTATTTGTATTCTCAGTGCACTAAAAAAAGCTGTTTTCATGACTGACAAATACAGCCGAGTAACCACCAAGGTAAAGCCAGGTTAGTGGTGATCAGAGGTAGGTGGAGGTCAGTAATGCCTGAACATTTTTGTAGTTTACACCTGCCCTGTGTATGAGTTCCTCTAATTCTGTAACTGCACAAGCACAGGACGTTCAAAATTCAAGACATATTAAAGTACCAATTTAAAAGCGGTAACTTGTACCAAAAATCGGTCCGAAAGGGACATTTGATTCATGTCGGCTGGCTAGCTCTGATGCAAAAACACACACAGAGCGTGTGCTAAAGCACAGCTTTAATAAAAATGTCCCCTCAGCTGGAAATTGTTTCCAGTGCAGCTGAAAGGCCCCTTTTATTGAGCTGGTAGAAGACCAACCCCTTCCCATCCTCTACTTTTCCTCCATACAAAGGTACACACACCAACACACACACACAATCGGGATAGGCTGTTAATCTGTGTATTTTGTTTAACCAACATTCAAATTATTACAGCTTTAAAATATATATTTAGAGTTCCTCTGTCACAACCTCAGTTGCATGCAAAGACAAACAACCAGCAAAAAATTGGCCAAAATGAAAGCAATGCTTGGAAAACCAAAACCTTTGAGGAGAACTTATAGTATGCAATAATAATTCACCCTACTCATGATGATTGCTTGGCAGAATGTCAATTAACATGCGATTACTAACGTTACCTCAGTGACAACTTTGAGAAGTAGAGCTCTATCAATCAGGCTTTTCTTGGCCAATACAGATTTTCTTTCAGATCCAACCTGCCGATTTTAATCTCGGTTAATTTTCTAGGGACTATTACACATAAAAGTGAAATAAAAAAATTTCCTTTATGTGTTTTGATTGAGATAGTGGTTTTAAGCTAAACAAAAAGTGAATAAATTACAAGATGATCCGGATCAATGTATGTCTAACTTCCATCTAATTTTCAATCAAATTTTCTAAAATGTGGATCGAAGTACATGTGGTTGGTTGATGAGTTTACAGACTGAAAATATTAGGAGATCTTAGTTGTAATGTGGTCTCTGCTTGATTAATTGGTGCATCTCTGCAAGGAACAGAATGAAAAGCTTTTCTTAGGTCTTGGTTAGGGGTTGCATGATATCAGGAAAAAATAGAATTATGATACCACTGCTGAAAAGTATGATAATGACATTGCTTATAAAAATTCCATACTTTGAGTCTTTATTTTCTTTACCATTAAACAATGTCCTTCAGTAGCGCTGCCATCTTAGTCACAAAAAACATACTTTAGGCACTTTGAGTTTAACCCAAGTGGCCAAATGTATTATCGACACTCTTGAAATATAGGAACCTAACTAGTGCTTCATCCAAGCCATTCTTTGCAATTGCAATGTTGCGCACATTGACAACATAACATAAACACAATCCTACAATATATTGTAGTTTTAGTTGTGTTTTCTTTAGACATGTCACTCTGACTTTTCACAAGTTCAGTTTTTATTCCTCCTTTTACTTTCAAATCAAGATTATCTCCAAAAACCACTTTCTTTACAACTAAATTATTTTTTTTGCTCTCTTTTGCAATAAAGCATCTAAAATAGTTTAGATCAGTTCTATCTCACAATCAATGCTGAAGAAAATAGGCTGCTGTAGATTCGGAGTCATCCAGTAGATGACAATCCTAAGTGCTTAATTAGAAGTCAACTGGATGTCTTCACTTCAAGAAACAAGAGAAGTCCAGTTGCCCCTTTAAGTAAGCACTTAGAAAGAAAAATATGTGGAATGAAACAAATGTCTGAAAACGTTTTTATAGATATACATTTCTTATATCCATACTTACCCAGATCTAGGGAAATTACAGTTTTCAAGACTGTGCACAAACCCATGTTTCATCCAAACACTTGGATGCAGCTCAGCTTGTACCGGGATGTGGAGCAACAACGAACCAGTGTGGGTGTTTCCACAACCGGCGATGCCGACAGCAAACACGTCACGCTCAACAAGAAGGACAGGTTGTGCTTTGGCTGTGCTTTTAAGCTAATGTGAACATGCATAATGTGCAGACAATACACACACACACACAGGCAGATCAGAACAGGCTGCGGGCCTAAAGGAGTGGGTGTGTTAGAGAACGATTTATTACTCACACCCACTCCCACTCAGGTATGTTACGTTCAAACTCTAAAATCTTTGGCATAAAAGCCGAACTATGGTTCAACTTTTTTTTCCTTCTTTGTTTTCCAGAATGAATTGAAGATATTTACTGTTTTTTTGAAGGAGAAACTAAACACCTGGGTTTTATTTTCAGACACTAACATGTTTCATATATGTTGCATTTCAAATGTAGTAGTATTTAAGAAGTCAAAAATACAACAAATGTCCATAAACTGTCAAAAGTGATCAGGACGGAAGAATCTAGATAGTTTAACAGATGTTTTCTCTTGAAAATGTTTTCTCCCTGACTTCATTCCTCAACCTGTGCAAAGCTTTCTGGAGGAACAAGATTTCATTCGAACATTTAAACACTAACATTCTTTGGGTACAATCTGATTAGGTCACAGAGGTATCAGTTATCAAACCGGACTGATCAGAAATGCAAACTGACAGCAAAGCGACTGATTCTAACTTTTAAGGCCAAGGAAAGAGATTTAATCCTGGTGAATATTAAAGGTTTGCTCTGGGAAGTCTGTAAATTCAAAAGCACTTTAAATTATCATGAGAACTAGAGTTCAAACCCTTAACTTTATCATCATTGGCAGGAAAACCAATTTAAGGTAATAGTTTGAGTGAGACGCCAGCATACTGAACTGGTCATCAAATAAACCAGGCCAGAACAAGGCATATCTCACAGTTGCCAGAGAACAAGGAAACATTAATCTTGGAGAGAAAATTATTACTAAAGACAAGCATTTTGAATGTCGTTGAATAGTGAGATAGCTGTTGTGAAATAGGCTTCGACCAATTTTCAAACCTCAGACTCAGGAGACGCTATAATTCGTACTCGTACTCGTCGTCTTCCGCTTTTTCCGGAACCGGGTCTCGGGGGCAACAGACTCAGCGGAGACACCCAGACGTCCCTCTCCCCAGACACCTCCTCCAGCTCCTCCGGGGGGAGCCCAAGGCGTTCCCAGGCCAGCCGAGAGACATAGTCCCTCCAGCGTGTCCTGGGTCGTCCCCTGGGCCTCCTCCCGGTGGGACGTGCCTGGAACACCTCCCGAGGAAGGCGTCCAGGAGGCATCTGGTATAGATGCCCGAGCCACCTCAACTGGCTCCTCTCGATGTGGAGGAGCAGCGGCTCTACTCCGAGCCTCTCCCGGATGGCCGAGCTCCTCACCCTATCTCTAAGGGAGTGCCCGGCCACCCTACGGAGGAATCTCATTTCAGCCGCTTGTATCCAGGATCTCGTTCTTTCGGTCATGATCCAAAGTTCGTGGCCATAGGTGAGGGTAGGAACGTAGACCGACCGGTACATCGCTATAATGGCACTATATAAAGAAAACGTAATTCATATATTAATATTTTCTAATTGAAGTGTTGAGATATTCATCCACAACATGATAACACACCCTTTCTGATGACAAAATGTCCTTATACTCTAAAACATGGAAATTCCCAAAAATTTAAATGGATTTCATTGGGCCCTAAGCTAGTTAGCTAAAGTTTTCCATTAGCAGAGGCAGTTTCTGGGATGTTGTTACAACGCTTGAGTGGACAGACATTGTTAGTTTTAAAGTTATGTAGCTTCTCTCAATCATCTGCTGAGCATGCCTACAGTAAGCAGGACAGGAAGAACCAAGTGAGCGGTATGAAGAAAATTGAAATGCTGTTAAAAAGCAAGCATTGATAGATAGATGGATCCTTAATAATATGTGATTTTTGACAATTTCAGCTCATGTTGTAAACCAGCAGCACCATTAAAATACCTTAGACAAGCTTAACAAGCAGACTACTACCAATGCTGGTATGTGACGAGGACAACTGGACTAACATAACGAGTCTGTGACTTTTTCCTTCTTTCAGCCATGAAACCAATTGAGAGCTAATTTAAGCGAAAAAGACAATGCCACAAACAAGGAAGTTAAAAACCCCACAGGTAGAATGCAGACATTTTAAAATGGAAATGTCAAACCATATGCTGTTAGAAAACTAAATTACAAAATTGTTTTACTTAAAAGCCAACATTGAAATGAATATAAAATCAGGGCTGTAATTTATTTGGCAACATGCCCCATTTTAGACATCAGGTCAATATTCCTGCCTTCAACCCCAGTGAATTATATTGGAAATTAGCAACCAAATAATTGAAACAATATTCCAGATCCCAGACGTCAGATGTTAGTGCAGGGCAAAGTGGTATGGCAAAGGGTAGTGGAGTGGATGAGACAGGGACAAGTGCAGAGACAGAATGGCTAACAGTGGAGGCAGCAAGTGAAGCTACAGGTCTCCCACAATACCAGAGAAAGTTCATGTGACAATGTAGGTAATTATAATATTGACTTCAAACATAATGCATTCATTTCAGTTGATCCCAAGCACTGGAAATCTGAGTAGAACCCACAGTGGCATTACATGCCACAGTTCAAATCATGGCTGTACCTCACAAGTATGGTACATGTGATGATCAGGGCTGTTAGCATCTGTGTTGGACTTTAAAATTTTACCACATTTCATTGATCAATGGCTTTATGTATTATTTTTAGTTAATTTATTCCCAAGAAGGTTTTGTCACGTGTGAAGGCAAAAACAGGCGCGGCACAAAGGGTCTTTATTAAAGTTGGAGCTCTTGTGTTCCGTTAAAATTACTTGGAGCAACACATCACCTCTGAGCCTCATAAAGCATGGAAAAACAAGTGTCACTAGCATCTGGTATGGTATAATTTATCTTATGCAATTACATAAATTAAAAATTAGTTCCTGTTTTCTTTTTATAGGTAACTCAGTGGTGCAGGTCTTCAAACCCAACATTATTGTTGAACATGAAGCCATTAGAGGAGGATTCAAGTGTCTGTATTTGTTTGTTAAAAACAAAATAGCACATCACACCAACTACCCAAAACTACTGAGTCTGGCTGAGGTTTAGGGGTGTGACTATTTTACCAAACTGAAGGTAAACCTGATTTAAACATTTGCCAGGTCTGTAACTGATCCAATGCATACAGTATATGATGCATATGGTAAACTGTTACTATGTCCAGGCAGGTGGTACACGACCCCCTGGGTCCTATCCCAAATTCATCAGGATCTAGATGACCCGGTTAGACCTGGGTCCTTCAAAATTACTGAGCAACTTACTTTTGACTCATTTTTCTGATAAAATGTTTTATTGTCATCCATTATTGGAGGTCCTTTCACCTTACACCATAAGCCTCATCAGCTATTTCGAGAGAAGATTTGAGAAACTCCACATCCTTGGAGCTTTCAGTGTCTTGGTTCCACAGGCACCAACCTTGAATGATGCTGCCAACACTGCCCACCTACCGACCCTCACAAACAAATTCCTACCTGGACAGGATGCCACAGTTGTCCAAGAGTGGATTTGATGAGTGCACAGACATCTACCCTTGCCGAAGTCAACTGGCTGCAACTGCACAAGTCATCCCTGTGTCAAGTGTAAATTGTGAACGAGACCATTCGGCATTAAACAGGTTAAGCGATTTTATACCATAATGCAAGAGAGCACAATGTGAAAACTGTTAATTTTCCAAAATGGTTGTGCAAGTTTGTTTCTATTTCAGATCAACCCTGATCTGCGAAACAAACTTCAAGGAGAGCCCCTTGCTGCATGTTTGCCCCTGAAGCCCTTCCATACAGGCAGGCCTTAGAAATGTTTTTTCAAAGCAAAGAAAGATTCATTGGTTGGACAGAAGATACATTATTTTTTAAGTTACGTTGATATTGAGAATATACAGGGGTTGGACAATGAAACTGAAACACCTGGTTTTAGACCACAATAATTTATTAGTATGGTGTAGGGCCTCCTTTTGCGGTCAATACAGCGTCAATTCATCTTGGGAATGACATATACAAGTCCTGCACAGTGGTCAGAGAGATTTTAAGCCATTCTTCTAACAGGATAGTGGCCAGGTCACTACGCGATACTGGTGGAGGAAAACGTTTCCTGACTCGCTCCTCCAAAAACACCCCAAAGTGGCTCAATAATATTTAGATCTGGTGACTGTGCAGGCCATGTGAGATGTTCAACTTCACTTTCATGTTCATCAAACCAATCTTTCACCAATCTTGCTGTGTGTATTGGTGCAATGTCATCCTGATACACGGCACCGCCTTCAGGATACAATGTTTGAACCATTGGATGCACATGGTCCTCAAGAATGGTTCGGTAGTCCTTGGCAGTGACGCGCCCATCTAGCACAAGTATTGGGCCAAGGGAATGCCATGATATGGCAGCCCAAACCATCACTGATCCACCACCATGCTTCACTCTGGGCATGCAACAGTCTGGGTGGTACGCTTCTTTGGGGCTTCTCCACACCGTAACTCTCCCGGATGTGGGAAAAACAGTAAAGGTGGACTCATAAGAGAACAATACATGTTTCACATTGTCCACAGCCCAAGATTTGCGCTCCTTGCACCATTGAAACCGACGTTTGGCATTAGCATGAGTGACCAAAGGTTTGGCTATAGCAGCACGGCTGTGTATATTGACCCTGTGGAGCTCCCGACGGACAGTTCTGGCGGAAACAGGAGAGTTGAGGTGCACATTTAATTCTGCCGTGATTTGGGCAGCCGTGGTTTTATGTTTTTTGGATACAATCCGGGTTAGCACCCAAACATCCCTTTCAGACAGCTTCCTCTTGCGTCCACAGTTAATCCTGTTGGATGTGGTTCGTCCTTCTTGGTGGTATGCTGACATTACCCTGGATACCGTGGCTCTTGATACATCACAATGACTTGCTGTCTTGGTCACAGATGCCCCAGCAAGACGTGCACCAACAATTTGTCCTCTTTTGAACTCTGGTATGTCACCCATAATGTTGTGTGCATTTCAATATTTTGAGCAAAACAGTGTTCTTACCCTGCTACTTAAACCTTCACACTCTGCTCTTACTGGTGCAATGTGCAATCAATGAAGACTGGCTACCAGGCTGGTCCAATTTAGCCATGAAACCTCCCACACTAAAATGACAGGTGTTTCAGTTTCATTGTCCAACCCCTGTAAGTAATAAATAGAGACCATAATCCTTTCACTAGTTTATTCTGAACCTGGTCATCAAGCACCATGGTTTCATTTTCCGAAGGAACATAAGAACATGAACATTACAATGACAAACACATGTGAAAAAAAACTGTTGCGCAAGCAGTCAATGGGACTTCCTGCTGGTGCTGTGGACACGCATCAATACGAGACTGAATTAACTCTGAACAATTAAAGAGGACTGCTGGACTGACAACTTATTTGTTAATAACAGCTACTGTCAAACAAAAACTAAAGGTAATGCAATCATCTTGTAAAGATGCAGCATGGTGTTAGTCACCAAAAATCTTCAGGTGTTTTCTTCCGTTTAGTGTTTCACAATCATGTCACCAATTTTCTAACACATTTTTAATGAATATGAATCACTGCGGCTCCTGCCCCTTCAGAACTGCCAACAAGACCATCCGTGGCTCTGCGAGGCCCACATGTGACAGTGTCAGAGTCAATATATCAGCTGCGCCACTAGGGCAGCATGACGTAATCCTGATGTGTGACTCAGACTGCCAACACATGGCATCAGTAATACAAGCACATCCACCAACATGCTTCATCCAACTGGCATTCTTGTGATTCTGTGGATCTCCAACCCCCATCCCTCTTTAAAATGTGTCAGTCAAAGTCCGGTTAGCAGCGTCGGCCCGAGGCTGAAGACCTCTCTCTGTCTCTGGCTGTTCCGTGTCATGCATGCTGAGTTAAGCTGGAGTTGCCATTCAGGACACGAAGGGCTGTTTTCAGCAGCAAGGAATCCCCATCTCATTGTTTCTTCACCAGAGACCAACACACTGCTCACCTCTGACCCTGACCTCTGGCCTCTTTGTGTGTTTCTGTGCAGCCTACAGAGTCAAAGTGAGATTGAGCCACACACAGAGAAGCTTGAAGCCCCACAGTGATGCAGTTGATAGTAATATGTTATCCGAAACAGATTTTAAGTTCATTAAAGTACGTCCAGGTTAAAACTAACACTCGTTTAAAGCTAAAACCACATAAAGTCCTTATGCAGAAAGTAGGAAATAATGCTGACAAGTGTATGTATATGCATGTATAGCCCATTTCAAGTCAGCCTACAGCATCTAACGGAAAACAAAAACTATGGTTTGACTCGGACCAGGTCAGTCCGTTATTTAATTCTCAGCCAGTCCTTGGTGTAGTTACAGGTATGTTTTGAGTCACTGTCATGTTACAGGGTCAAGTCCTTCAGCTTTATTTTTCTTTACAGATGATCTAACAATTTCATCAAGCACCCTCTGATAAAGAATTCATGGTGGACTCTATGAAGGGGAGCTGACCTGGTCCTGCTGCGGTAAAACATCCCCAAACCATGACACTTCTAGCCCTGTGCTTCACAGTGGATATTAGGTACTTTTCATGGAATACTTTATTTGGTTTATGTGTCCTCTGTAAATGTAGTTTAGAGCATGCAACTCATTTTATGAGTTTTATGAGCTGTGTTGGCAGTTAAAAAGAAGAGAAATAATTTGCCAAGCAGTAACGGAATCAGATTAGAAACATGACAGAATCCAAAAAACATGTCTGCGGTCAACATGATAAATCTCTATTGAAGTACGTTTTCGGTGAAGTCTGAAGAAGCTACTCTGAAGCATGATTGTGAAAAGGATATAAAGCATTTTGGCTCTCAGTCTTTGCACACTCAGTGGCTAGTAGTCAGACACTGTGTCACTTGTGCAGTGGTGAGAACATGTTACTTTGTGTTGCTGGTGACAGCGACAGCCCTGACTCAGGCAGACCAGGAGGTACGACAGAACATTTTAGCCCCTCGAACACAAAGCAACAGTTTTTTCCCATGCTAAATAATCAGCAGGTTTGAAGCCATAAGAATTTAGAGATTCGACAGGAATTTGGTTTTTTGATTAAAACTATTTTTATATTATTGTTTCAGAGAATATTATAAATAACCTGTTGACAAGTCCACCAAAGCGTGTAGGAGTATTTAAAACAGGACTTAATTTTGTCTCTTATAAGCAAACACTCGAAGGCACCCCATTGTTACTGGTGGTGCAAATCAACAGAGATCAATATACAGGTCCTTCTCAAAATATTAGCATATTGTGATAAAGTTCATTATTTTCCATAATGTCATGATGAAAATTTAACATTCATATATTTTAGATTCATTGCACACTAACTGAAATATTTCAGGTCTTTTATTGTCTTAATACGGATGATTTTGGCATACAGCTCATGAAAATCCAAAATTCCTATCTCACAAAATTAGCATATCATTAAAAGGGTCTCTAAACGAGCTATGAACCTAATCATCTGAATCAACGAGTTAACTCTAAACACCTGCAAAAGATTCCTGAGGCCTTTAAAACTCCCAGCCTGGTTCATCACTCAAAACCCCAATCATGGGTAAGACTGCCGACCTGACTGCTGTCCAGAAGGCCACGATTGACACCCTCAAGCAAGAGGGTAAGACACAGAAAGAAATTTCTGAACGAATAGGCTGTTCCCAGAGTGCTGTATCAAGGCACCTCAGTGGGAAGTCTGTGGGAAGGAAAAATTGTGGCAGAAAACGCTGCACAACGAGAAGAGGTGACCGGACCCTGAGGAAGATTGTGGAGAAGGGCCGATTCCAGACCTTGGGGGACCTGCGGAAGCAGTGGACTGAGTCTGGAGTAGAAACATCCAGAGCCACCGTGCACAGGTGTGTGCAGGAAATGGGCTAAAGGTGCCGCATTCCCCAGGTCAAGCCACTTTTGAACCAGAAACAGCGGCAGAAGCGCCAGACCTGGGCTACAGAGAAGCAGCACTGGACTGTTGCTCAGTGGTCCAAAGTACTTTTTTCGGATGAAAGCAAATTCTGCATGTCATTCGGAAATCAAGGTGCCAGAGTCTGGAGGAAGACTGGGGAGAAGGAAATGCCAAAATGCCAGAAGTCCAGTGTCAAGCACCCACAGTCAGTGATGGTCTGGGGTGCCGTGTCAGCTGCTGGTGTTGGTCCACTGTGTTTTATCAAGGGCAGGGTCAATGCAGCTAGCTATCAGGAGATTTTGGAGCACTTCATGCTTCCATCTGCTGAAAAGCTTTATGGAGATGAAGATTTCATTTTTCAGCACGACCTGGCACCTGCTCACAGTGCCAAAACCACTGGTAAATGGTTTACTGACCATGGTATCACTGTGCTCAATTGGCCTGCCAACTCTCCTGACCTGAACCCCATAGAGAATCTGTGGGATATTGTGAAGAGAACGTTGAGAGACTCAAGACCCAACACTCTGGATGAGCTAAAGGCCGCTATTGAAGCATCCTGGGCCTCCATAAGACCTCAGCAGTGCCACAGGCTGATTGTACTCCAGCTTATAAATGACGTTTTGGGATGCTGCATCTGCCCTTTGCTCTTATAGAAAAGACTGAATATGCCCAAAGGAAACACCACATTACGAATGTAAAGCACCCGTCTGCAGAGTTGTTGATGTTGCGTTATTGTGCCATGCAAAGTCTGTTTACAGTAAAGCCTGATGGCTTCTCTTTCGTTTAAAATAGTCTCAAACTAATGTCACTTTGGCAATTTCTCTTTAATTTTGTGCTTTACAACTTCTCCATCAAACTTAAGGTAAACAGAAGCATGTCTTGCAGCCACGGTATACATCATTAAAATTTAAAAATTTTAAATTTTACCAATTTGTTTGTTATTACAGGAAGTAATATTAACATTTTGAAGAGATCAGCCAGAGATCCAACTTAAATTCAACAGAGAAACTGTGAAGGGACCAAAAGATTGGGGTGATTGCAAGGAAACCTTCCAACCTCAAAAACGTGATCAAAATACCAGTGAAAACGTGCAAAAGCAAGGTCAGCAAATATAACAGAAGCTTGATTGCTGTTATGCCAATAAAGTATTTTCTACTGTTTATTGCGAAGGGTATAAATAATTCTTAACATGCCATTTTTATTATAACATACACAAAAACAGATAAATTGCCTTTTTCAAAAATCTTACCCCTTGCATATTGTCTCAGTATCTTTTGTGAGACACGGCTGTCATTTCCTGTCAGAAATAAACTCAGTTAATTTAATACAACTTTAAATATAAATCTGCCAGGGGTGTGAATAATTTTGGGCTTAACTGTAAATGGGCGAACTTTAAACCAAATGTTTAAACCAAATGTCAGAGGTGTCTCTGAAGCTGGATCTCCTTGCCTTATCTGCTGGGTTGTACACTAAATGCACAGTCTACCATGTCTCCTGTTGGTTCATTCATCAGGTTTTAGTCTTGATATTTCCTCTCATACCTGCCACATACCTGCAGTGCCTCCTCTACATGCTCGCCTTCCGACCTGCGGTCCAGGCGACCCAGTGTTACCATGGGGAACATTTCGACCCTGTCAGCACTTCTGGGGTATGCCTCCCCCCACCTCTCATTCTTCACAGTTTTTGTACCCTTCACCCCTCCCTCCTTTCACTCCATTGGAACCCTGCCTCCATTCTTGAGGGAAATGACTGTTCCTTCTCCTTTTCTTTCTCTCAGATTCATTCACCCACTGTGTTTGGCACCAGCAGTCTCCTCTCCTCCTACTCTAACTCCTACTCCATAGAGTCTTTCTAAGAATGTGTATACAACAAGGTCCTTCCACCGGCTGAGAGAGTTGGAGGAAATTGAAAGAGAATGTGCATCTGCTGTCGATTTCAGCAGCACAGGATCAGTGAGATTCTGATCGCTGATATTAGCCTAACTTTCCTTGGGGAACACAAGGAGCTCATTTGATGTATAGACAGAGCTCCACTATGGAGGGAAGTAATTGTTCTGGAGATTAGGAAGTCTTAAATGTCTTACTTATGTGCAGAATGTGACCTTTATGTTTCTGCCACGGGGATGTTAAAAGCATGAGCCAGGTACACGATGATCTGGACTGAATAAAATCCATTAGAAACGTCTGAAACTAGGAAGTTGGGGAAATCTGGAATTTACCACAAAGTAAATTAACATTGAGCTTGATGTTGATGACAAATTATGTAATAACAATGTGAGTTGGAGGGATGTTTAATGAAACGCTAGAGGCTCAAACACAAAGCTCCCCCCATGGTCACCACCTAAACTGTTAATAATTAGAAACATATTACAGACTAAGGAAAGGAGAGGATGGATGGATGGATGGATGGATGGATGGATGGATGGATGGATGGATGGATGGATGGATGGATGGATGGATGGATGGATGGATGGATGGATGGATGGATGGATGGATGGATGGAGGAGTTGATAAAGGTTAAATGGATTAATTCAAGGATGTCACACTCGAGGTCATATAATGAGGTCATTGGCAGGACTCTGTAGAATTTGGCTGCAATCAGCTACTGGATTCAGGTATGTTGGACCAGGGACACATCAGTCAAATCTTATAGTTTTCCATACAGCATAAAACAAAACCTTCCAGCAATCTTCTTGCAGAGTCACCGGGATCAGGCTGTCAGTCAGGAAGGATCAGAAAACGAAAGATGCAGCTCATAATCTGTGGGAATTCCACATGCTGAGCTATTAGATGCATTTGCACCGACTGGACCGTGTATGGACAGAGGTCAGCTCACGGCTATGGCGGCAAAAAGGACCTGCTGTTCAGTGGGAGGTGGGGCCGGGGGGATCAGCTGAGTGTGGACGGGCAACAACACATGCACAGCTGGCATAGCTAAACTCGACGTAGGGGCACATTACGTGGTTTATCCTTTCTAAACATAGACCTGGCAGTATTCTTAGTGCCGAACGTCCACTCGGAGCAAAGATGACGGACATGCAACAACCTCAGGGGAATTAGAGTACCTCAACCCAGTTAGATGCGTTTTATGACCATAATTTGTGGAATTTCTTACCCATGTGAGCCTGACATAAATCTTTATGACGAGAGCTCATAAAAAACAAACCACTGTTAGTGAGCTGGTGTGACATGAGTTAATATGTCACATAAGAATGGTGATTAAAAGAGTCTGAAAATGCTTTTTAGGTCAGCTGATGATGACCATGGTCTGAAGAGGCCTCCGTGTAACTTGTCACTACATCGTCTTACTGGTAACGTGACAGCCGTGGCCCTGTGCACATGACAACGATCCTTAAAAACTGGATTGTTTTGCCGGTTCTGTTAACACATCTACATGACAATGTTTTAAAGCCATCTTAACGCACAACAAACTAGCATAAACGTTGAAAACGGTGTAATTAACCTGTCATACCACTAGTAGGCAGTATTTTCTTTGAACATATGCATGCGTACAAATGCCCCCTGCCCAAAAAACAGGGGAAAATGAGCACTTTGTTGGGGAACCTATGTTATATTCAAAAGAGTCAGCCTCACAAACAGTACTCTGTAATCGGCCATTGTTATGGTGGCAGTAAAATAACCCTGAACAGTCACAACATGTCAAACATAAAACACAGAAAAAGATCCTGAAAATTATAGAAGCACTGCTAATGTTGAATAAGTAGCATATACAATAACATTTGGATTTTCTGTTCATTTCCACTTATTTTACCTGAACTGTATGCTGCAATTAAAAAAAAAAAACATCAGATAAACGTTAAGGACATAGGGCTTTTATGAGGGACGATTTTGTAATTCCTTATTTTTCCTATTTATCAAAAAGCCTGTAGCCTATTTTTCCCGTTATATGTAACAGAACTGATCAAACTGGAAAATGGCGGGTCAAATCTCAAAGAAAATCTGAAATAGTGAAAGCACGGGAAATAGGTTGATTTGCATCCAGGTGCTGGGTGTTAACACAATGTCAAGGTGGAAAGATGACAGCAATGATCTTATCTACTATTCAGAAGTTAGAAGGTCAATTCCATATGAACTGGACCCACAATTTATCTCTGTGGGTAAACATCAGATCTTGCAATACAAAGTGTAAAAGTCAAAGAAGTCCATTTCAGGCTCCAAAAGTCTCTGTTGGCATTTTAAATGTTAAAGCTAACGGTAGAACTGAAAAACTGAACTGGCATTGCTTATATAACAGTTGCCCCAAAAAAAAACACCCTCCTCCCACTAAAACAACGTTGCAGCATCATAGTCTATTAAACCTAAATGGTGAATACAACCTTCTGGCCATCCTTCTTACTATGTAGCAGAGATGTCACTGCCATACTCCTCTAAGTAACGTTGCCCTTTTCGGAATGTCACTTATAAATCTTTCAAAAATAAAACATAAGAAAATGTCCAAGATAAATCATTACAACTGAAGTTAAAAACAACTACTTTAGGTGACTAGCAGTTCATAACTCACACACAATGCCTTGCGAAAGTGTTAATGTTCCTGTGACGTTAATGTATTTCAGGAGCACTTTTATGCCACAGATAAACACAATGTGGTGCTTAGATCTGAACTGGAGGGAAAATGATCAAATTTTCTAACTAAATAAAATCTAAAAATTGTGGTGTGCATTTGTATTCAGCCCCCTGGGTTTTTGTAATACTAGACCCACGTTGTACTACAGCTGCAGGTGTTTTGAGGTATTTCTCTACCAGCTTTGCTCATCAAGAAACAGAAAGGTAGAGACTTTTGCCCATTTTGGCTGCAAAGTCGCTCAAGCTCAGTCAGATTGTTCAGAGAGCATCTATTAACATAAAGTTTCATGGTATACTACAGATTCTCAAATGGATTTTGTTCTGGACTTTGACTGGGCCCTCAAGCTCATGAAAATGGTCCACTCTAAACCAAACCATGTTAGCTCTTGCTGTGTCTAGAGTGGTTGTTCTATCAGAAGGTGAGCCTTCATTCCAGTCTCAAGACATTTAGAGACTGAAGTGCTTTTGCTCCATAATCGCCCTGTATTTAGCTTCATCCATTACCCCACCATCTGGCAAGAAAAGCATCCCCACAGCATGATGCTGCCATCCCCATACTCCGTTGTGGGGATGAAATATTTAGTGTCTTGATCAGTGTTAGCATTTCTGGCACATACAGACTGTTGCATGGAGGCCACAACGCTCTGTTTTATTCTCATCTGGCCACACTACATGCTTCTACGTGTTTCTGGTGTCCCCTACATAGCGGGTGGCCAGCTGCAAACAGGGCTTTTGGGTTTCTTTTAACGGTGGCTTTTTCCTTCCACTCGTCCATAAAGGCCAGATTTGTGGCATCTAGTCCTGTCAATAAATTCTCCCACATGAGCCGTGGACCTCTGCAGCTCCTCCAGAGTGACCATAGGCCTTTTGGCTGCTTATACAATTAAAGGTCTCTTTACCAGGCCTGTCGGTTTAGGTGACCATCCCTGACCAGCCTGGTGTTCCCCAGTTTTCTCTGTCATGTTTGTTTACCACTGTTCTCTAACAAACCCCTGGGGCCTTCACATAACAGCTGTATCTATAGGACAATTAAATTACACACAAATGGACCCTATTGTGACTAATTACTTGACTTTAGAGGCAATCAGTTGCACTGGATTTTGTTTAAGGGTATCAGAGTAAAGGGGACAAATGCACACCACACTTTACGTGGATTTTTCATGCTTGTATCATATTCTTCCCACCTCAATTTTGCACTATTTTGCTTCGGTCCACCACATAAATTCCAAACAAAATACACAGGAGTTTGAGGTTGTGATGCAACAAAATGTGGAAAAGATAAAGTGGGAATACATATTTTTGCAGGCTCTGTATACTTAATTTGCAGCTATTTTAAACAGAGAAGTAAAACCCAATAGTTTGAGGAACAGCGTTTCCTTATAAATGTGTGCCTTGTGTAATCTCTTATGAGCCTGACACGACAAGGTCCAACCAAAAGTCTATTTCAACATCATAAATGAAAGAACAGAAGACCTGTGGAGAGCCTTACAGCTGGACCTAATAGCTGCTTAGAACTGCAAAATACAAAGAAACTAATATTTCCCCATCAGTCAAGTTGACAAAGTTTATTTTACAAGGAACTGTATATATATAAAAATCCTAATCCAAACTTTGAGCCTAACAGGGAAGTTAAGTGACAAAGCAGAGCTTTGTGCTGGAAACCAGAGCAATAAAACCAGACATCAGCCCTGCTTCGGGGTTGCGCTTCTAGAGTCAGGAGCCCTCTGGAAATGATTGGGTTTATATGACACAGAACCAACATTCAGGCATTTATCTCACCATGTCCGCTGAGGTGCTGCCCGACATCCTGAAGGTTTTCTGGTGATCACACGTTCATACACCCCCGATCTCACACAGCAAATGTCCCCTTCTTTTCCTCGGTCTTGGAGAAGAAACGCGTCCTCAGTGGGGTTTGTGGCAGGAGACAGACACCCAATGTATTATTCCTGCTGACTTCTGCTCTTTCTTTCTCTCTCCAGTCACAAAACTGAGGTAGTCAAGAAAAAATATATTTTTTAAAAGCCTTCTTCCTCAATAGGACTGCACAATCATTTCGTTAATTAATCCCACTATAGGTGTCTGTCGGTTTGAGGATATTTTTAGTGGTGTTAGCTGTCGACCCGAGGGCCTCCTTCGACCCTCCAATCATCAACAATACTCCGCTGAAGGAAAGGTGTCTACGCCATGCGAAAAAAGACCAATTCTGCTGTTACATCCGGATCTTTTCCCCCTTCGCTCTCTCTCTCTCTCTCTCTCTCTCTCTCTCTCTCTGTCTGACGGCAAAGAAAGAGGATAGAAATGACGGCTGCTGTCTCCTGTCTCACCCTGAAGCGTCCGGGGGAGACCGACAAGGAGCGTGAGAGGCTTAGATGTTGTCGGTCCTTGTTTTTAGGCTGCGCGGATAATTGTCGGTGGCGTTATGGACCGCACTGCTGCACCTTTACAACACACTCAGCTGTCATTCTGCCTCAAACGTAACGTCAAGTTCGTCACGTAACCAGAAATAGTGCTTCCGGTACGGACTTTCAAAATAAGGTATACATGGAGATTTTTTTTATTTATTTATTTCACTGAAAAGTGGACGCAAAATCGTACCGAATAATATAAATATTCTAATATATATTATTAGTCAATTAAATGTTATCAAAAAGTTATTTTATTGTAAGAATTAAACAAAAAATGAAACTCATGTTATAAAGTTCCATTACGCACAATTTATAGTTTTGCAGTTATTTCTTTTCATTTTAAAGGTGACGCCTTACAGCTAATGCAAACCCAAACTTCTGTTTGTCAAAAAATAGGAATATTACACCTATAAACAAAAACACTGTTTTTACTGAAAAGTATTTCCATTTGCAGTAAATTATGTGCACTCAATACTTGGTTGGGTTCCTTTAGCATAGATAACTGCTTTAGAGCAGCTTGGTGTGGAGCCAATCAGCCTGTGGCTCTGCTGAGGTGATAATGAACCCTTGGTTGCTGTTAAAGCAGCCTTAAAGTCATCTGCATTGTTCTGTCTGGTATCTTTAATCTTCATATTGACAATACTTCCTATATTTTCTGTGAGGTTTAGAAAGCACAGTGATACCCCGATAATTAAAGCAGATATTAGTACTTATGGCGGTGTGGGAAAGTAACAAGTCCTGCTGGAAAATAAAATCAGCATCTCCATAAAGCTTTTCAGCAGAAGGGAGCACAAATTGCCCTAAAATATCCTGGTAGCAGCTGGGCTATTGTTGAACTTAATAAAAACACAGTGGATCAACACCAGCAGATGACATGGCTCCCCAAAACATAAATGGAAACTTCACTCTGGACCTCAAGCAACTAGATTCTAGGATCTTGATTATCAAAACAGATAAAACTTACTTTGATCTGAAAATAAGTCTTTGGACCATGAGCAACAGTCCAGTCATCTTAGTCTTTAGCCCACGATACTTGTTTCTTTGTTCAGGAATGGCTCGATACCATTACACCAACATTTGCAGCCCCTTTTCACAATTAACTTGCCCTTGTAATCTCACGGGGGGGGGGATTCTTTTTCCACATTTCTGGGTTTTTTTTTTTCCACTTTTAAGAAACCATCTTATTTTGAAGTCTTGATGCCTCCACTTCCATGTTCGGTGTTTCTCTTTGTGCTACTTTATGTAGTCCGCCTCAAGAATATGGCGGCAGTCCGCTAAACTGGAGCCAGAGACAGTGAAGTGAGTTTAAAGTAATGGGACCATGAATGGAAGATAGTACCATTCATGATTCATGAGGAGGGCGGTAGGTAGTAAGTTGGACGAGAGGAAAGAGGTTTTCTCTCAAATTGAAAACATTTATGGGGGAAAGGCATTTGATTTTTACACGGGATGGATATAGTTTCTCCAAAAACTCAAGAAAGAAGTCGCTTTCTTGGTTCATGGGAAAATTCCCAGTTTTTTTTTTTTTTTTTTTTTTTTTTTTACAATAACAAAGAATACCCACTTTATTGATTACTAAAGCTGAAACTTTTCAGATTTTCTCTTCAAGTAGCTCAGCAAAAGTTGAATTCAATCATTTTCATTCCGTTCTGAACTGGAGGTGGCATAAGAATGCGTTCTTATATTAATGCATAGCTCAATAAGAGGTAGTTAACACTGTGGAAACATTGCCTCTTGTGAATCAAAGAGAAAATCAATAAATGTATAGGTCGGTGCTCTGATGTAGTGGAGAATGTCTAACAGAAACGAGACACTAAAGGACTTAATCGGGCTGTGATCAGAGTCAGATACTGATTTTAAGGAGTTTTTTTCCTAAATTCACAGATATTACAAGCAGACTGTCAGACAATAAAGACAATGATAATCAGTATATTTATGCAATAAATAAAGCTTTTAATACACATGTAATAATATGTTGTCCTCGGAATAAAAAGTGTGTGTGTGTTCCTGTCTTGGCATCACAGTGAGAACCATTTTCCCGATTTCACCATCAAACTGAGGACCGTTTGTACCAAAGTGAGGACATTTTGCTGGTCCTCATGACCTATTTTGCTAACAGTTAGGTTTAGGACTAAGGTGTGAATTGACTTTATGTTAAGGTTAGGGTTAGACATGCACTGGTAATAGTTAGGTTTAGGGTTTTTGTCAGGGTTAGGACATAGAAAGGGTTGAAAATGACTGAAAATCAATGGAAGTCAATGGGAGTCAACACATGGTCCTCACTACATATAGCAAAACAAGAATGTGTATGTGTGTATCTTTGTTTGTTTCTGCATGTGTGTGTAAGCGAGGTCAGGATGCCTATCAACAGCAGGTCCGTCCTCTCCCCAGTGGACTGATTGAAATCTATTGTGGCATCAGGAGAGGCTTTTTCTATGAGGTCTACTGGATTAACGACCTAATCTCCACGCCATAAAGGGAGAGTGGAAAGGGGGGGTAGTGAGTCTGACATGCACACAGGATCCTGAGCACACGCACACACACACATGCATTGAAACAGAACGTGCCTGCAAAAACACGGTGAGGTGTGAAAGGGATTTAATTGCTTGGTTCACCAAATTGAGGTCAGTAATGAACACAGTAGGCCAGTGTAGCTGTCCATTTTTTAAGACAAATGATTATTTTATTTCTTTATGAAAAAAAAAAAGCTATTCAAACAAACCAGCCACTTGTTAAATCAAGAATTAACTATGATCAAACCCATTTTTTGGAACGCTGCGTTCAATTTAATGAGCCACACCCAGGTCAGAATACTGTCAGACCTGTAGAACCAAAAAATCACTTTAAAGGAACTTGTCTGGGTGCGGCGTGTGGCTTAGCACGTGGCGTAGCATGCAATCCATGTACCGAGGCTTCAGTCCTCGACGCTGCTTTCCCGGGTTCGAGTCCCCCGGAGACCTGTGCTGCATGTCTTCCCCCTTTCTCCATGTCGCTTCCTGTCTGCTTCTTTAAGAAAAAGTAATAAAAATGAAGGTCTGACAACATGAAGTAGTTTAATAGCCCTCAAGAAACAATCTGGAAGGGGTTCCAAAACCAAGGCTTTGAGACTCCAGTAAACCACAGTAAGAGACATTATCCACTAATGAAGAAAAAAGTGATGGACCTTCTCAAGAGGTTTTAAAATTACTCCAAGAAGAGCACAACATGGATCACCCAGGAGATCACAAAAAAAAAACAATCTAACCTAGATCTAAAGCACTTTGAAAGAAAAGAAACATCACCCCTACAGTCTAACATGATAGTTGTAGTCTGATGGTCTAGGGCTGCAATGTTGCTTCAGGACCTGGACTACTTGCTGTAATTGATGGAACCACACACTTTCCTCTGTAACAGAAAACCCTGAAGGAGAATGACCTGCTATAAGTTCTTGACCTTAAGCTTAAGCACACCCAAAGTTCACTATGACCACTGATCAAACTCAAATAATACTGAGCAACCAGCAGACTATATATAGAGGGGGTTTGACTGTGTTTTGCAAGGCTAGTAGCTCTAAAGCTGTTTTAACACTGATTGTGTTGCTTTGAATGACAAATTGACTCCACTTTCTACAATATGGTTTTAAGTGCTTTAAACTGTTTTATATTCCTGCATAATTTAAACCTAAGATATTATAGGACTTGCACATGAGTACTACAATAAGCAAAAATACTGAAGCTGAGTAGTTCAGAAAAAGAAAAGTTGGACAATTTTCAGTGACTTTGCTAGACAGGATGTTATGCAGGTATTCATTTAACACTAGATTTCCACTGACTGCCATTTCATCAAAAATGCATGCGTACAACTATTTGCTGATATTTCTTCTAGACATTCTTTCCATAAATGTATTCAGGTTACAGCGTTTGCATGTGTTCAGAGTCTGTGTGTCTGTGTGGGCAGCCGATGTTTCCCTCCTCAGCACTTGTCTGTACTTGTTTCACAGTGCTGCTCTGTGTAATATGAACTCCCAGGTCACCTTTTCTACAGTTTCCCAGTTACTCTCAGTAAGGTCTGCTGATCAAATATAAATGTTAGATTTAGAGTTTAGACAATATGCCTCTGTGTCCCTCCGAGGGAGCTGACTGTGTTCCTGTTTGGATTTTCATCTGAGCACCTGCCGTCCTCCGGCTGGCCACACACTGACGTGTTGTTGACATGAAGCACATATTCAGAAGCTGTTGGTTGTTTGCTGCAAAGGTCAAATGATATGATTAGAGTTGAAGCATTATCCGCTTTCAGAAAAGCCAGAGTTTTGTTGTCAGTGTAACTACACAACAGTTGTGGCTTTTTGGCTTTGAAGGGGTGGCACAGTCACTGCTCCGCATATAAACACTGACTCCAAGCACAGCAGTACTCAGAAACTCCTCCACGGGTTTATCTGCCGCCTCCCCACCTTTCCCACATTTCAACAACATTCACGGTGTGTCATCAGCTATTCTTAGGTGGGACAGACAGACTTTGAGCTGTGGTTCAGAGGTTTGTGCTGACAGCCATCAGCACAGCAAAACAACCAGCATGACGTTTCATGCTCTCGGACAGACAGGGCCATCCAGTTTGGCTCTCCCAGAGAAGGCGTGAGCAAATATTTCCCCACCACAACAACACACATAGTGTTTTGTGACGCTTCACTGCTTGTTTGTGGCCTAATTTGTGCTTTGAATGACTAATTCTTCCACCTGAACTGTGTGGCTCTGTGTCTGTCTACCTTCAGAGTTACCGCAGAGTTAATGCTCTCAATGCTCTCAATAGTTTAGGTTGATGGCCATGTCTTGGTAAGTTTGCAGTTGTACCAAACTCATTTTTAGATGATAGATTAGGCAGTGAGATGTCCAAAGCTTGGGATTTAGTTTTAAAACCTAACCCTGTTTTATCTGACTTTATGTCTGACCTGTGTTCCTTGGTCTTTATGTTCATGAATGTTCTTAGCAAACTTCTGCGGCATTACAGAGCAGCAACATTTATACTAAGATTAAATTACACACAGGGTGAGTTCTATTTACTAAGTAGATAACATCTGAAGACAATCGGTTGCACTGGATTTTATTTAGGGGCATCTAAGTGAAGGGGGCTGAGTACAAGTGGACGCCACATGTTTTAGATTAACATTTGTGAGCAGTTGAAAAGCATGCATCATTTTGGTTTCATTTCACCGTTATTTTTTGTTTTGTTTTTTGTTCTGTCACATAAAATCCAAGTGAAAATGCTAAACTTTATAGTTGTGAACTGGCAAAGTAGGTATATCAAGTCGCACACATTTTAAAATATTTTCTCAACATGTCATTGTCCGAAAACAGTCCTTATGGATCCTGATTCAATGTCTCCAGACCTCAAAGAATTGCCTCCATTCACAAGGGCAGGTCTCTCTCAAAAGCATAGGTCTAAATCTGAGTTGGATTTGGTTCAGACTTGCCTTGAAACACTCTAAGCCAGAGCTTATTTCTGGTTCTGTGGATCAGGGGGAGATGGGTGCTTTTCAAATCTGCCCATCTTTCTCACACACTCATTCACATTTGTTTTGGACTTCTCTGACATTACTTCAGCTGGAAACTACAATTTCGGGTGTAGATTATTTCTGTGACTCCAAATGTTTGAGTTTTGAATATGCATGGAGAGCAGAAGCAGTGCACACACGCTGTGAATACCATTAGTTTGGCTGGGAAAGCATTTGCCATTTTTGCATGTTTTCACATCAGTGCACTTTAGAAAGAAAATGCAGTGAAGCAAATTCTGAGTGATTTTGTTTATGCTTCGGTATACTTCGATTTTACTCTCCTTTCTGTGTTTTTCCAGTGGTCTCTTCTTGACCATCTAATTCAAGCCTAGCTACCTATATATCTAAACTGACTCTGTATAATGTAAAATTACAATACACGCAAGGCTGTGGGTCTGTGTATGTATCAAAATGGGATGTTTTGAATGTTGGGGTTATTTTATGCAGGTTCCAACATCAAGACTTGTTTCAGTTAAAGTTTTTATTGTATGGCACTAAATACCAACAAAAGTAATTTTGTTGCACTTTACCAGACAAAAGGGTTCAAATAATATAGAGATATTGTCGTGAAGCGACATCTTTGGTTTTGTTGTGGTCTTGTGTTTTCTATTAGTTTGGAATTTCTCTAAGTTCTTTTAGTAGTTTACTTTTTATTATGGTTTTCTTATGACTATTATTATGTTCGTTGTATTCTAGTTCCCTTGCCTTTCTTGTAGTTTCTTGTTTAGTTTCCCTTTTAGTATATCTGTGTTTATTTATGTTTAAATATTTGTTCACCTGCGCTCTTTGTTTACTAGTTTATTTTCTCTGTTCCTCCTCGTCCTGGTTCCCTTTCTGTGGTTTAGTTTTTATTTACGGTCAGGGTTTCTTTATGGGTTCTTTGTTAATTATTAGGTTTTGGTGTTTCTTCTATTCCCTCTAGTTTCTCAGTTTACTTTATCTAATGATTATTCCAGGTTCTTGTGTTTCTTTTGGTCTATTATCTTCGTCCATAGTTTTGCTTAGGTCTGTTTCCCTGAGTTTTGTTATTTACAGTTTTGTTTTTGTAGTCAGGTTCCTTTGGTTATGTTATTTTCTAGCTTCCCTCCTGTTCCCTTTGTCTTCTAGTTTGGTCACCCTAGCAACCATCCAGATTCCCTCAGTTCTCTATTGCCTGGTCCACACCTGATTTCCATTCTCATCTGATTACCTGCCTCAGTGTCTCATTGGTCCATACCTCACTCCCCTCTGTTTATTAGCTCTCTGGTTCTCATTGTACTTCGCTGGTTCCTCCTGTTCATTACCTTCAACTATGCCTCTATGTGTAACCATGTTCCTGCAGAGTCTACTTCAGTAAGTTTTGAATTTTCGAATTATGGATTGTTCCTGCAGTATTCTTGTTTTGTTTTTGAAAACCTTGTTAAAAATAAAGAACTGAAGATTTGTACAACATACTGCTGCCAAGCTCTTGTATGCGCCTTGGTCACTCTAAACCACAGAACGTGACAGATATGTAGACTCTATTTCAGTCCAAATTCAGTCTTAATCAATCCAATTTTTTTCAATGGAATTGAATAATATGGTCAGCTTTAGATCCACCTACAGACAGTCCAGTTTAGTTGGTGATATAATGACATCCATAAGATTGTCGGAAGGGGAGGATCGGGTCACAAATCGACATTACAGGATGAAACCTCCAGCAGAACCGGGCTCAGTATGAGGAGCAATCTGCTGCAACCGGCTCGGGGTGAGAGGGCAGGAAGTAGAAGCAACAACAAAAACATAAAAGGCACTGAGCTGGGAGTCCTTTCTATGCAAAGAAAAAAAAACTGTGCACAGAATTAGTGGTAGCAAACACTTTGTTTAGAAGCTATCCAGGAGAGAAGTAACTGCAGTTAAAGATGGTAGGTTACAAGTGCACACCTCACCTTTTGGATTTGTATTACCATGTATTAGTTTCTTTCTGTTTTATATACGTTTGCGCTACTTTGTGTTGGTCTATAGCAAAAAATCCTAATAAAATACTTTGAAGTTGCTGGTTGTGACTTGACAAAATATGAAAAGGTTCACTGGAAATACTTTTGCGTTGTGTGACATTATACACACACACACACACACACACACATATATATATATATCTATATATATATATATATATATTTTTTTTTTCTTGTACTAGTGGCCATTATTTTTCCTAATTTTTGAGAGCTGAAAGTGAACTGACAGGACATAGCTTGGTGAAAGTGGGAAGACATGGGTCTTGTGCTGAACTCCTGTGCCACTGCTGTGCCCATAATCACTCTTCATGCTGTTTTAATTCTGCCTTGCCTCTCCTCACTTCAGTAGGTACATTCAGGTAATACAGGTAACATTACATGTACAGGCACATACATATTAACAGGCTATGTAATGCTTCCCCAGGGTGGGGCTGACAACAGTGACTGTTGAGCAAATACCAGACGGTGCCAGCATACCCTAAGTCAGCCTCCACTTTTTTTTGTCAGCATTCCTGTCTTTTGCTCCTTTCCTCTTTATTCCTTCGTCTCTCCGGATGCAGGAGGTTTAAACTGAAGGATTGGGTGTTATTATCACCAGCGTCTGAAAGGCATTACTGCTAGAACATGGGAGTTAAAAAAATTATCATTGTACAATGGATGAGCCATGATCCTCCATTCACAGCTCACCACAAAAGCAGCTGTGAGACAGGATCCTCTCCTAGAGGATACTTTAGTCACATAACAGAAAAGTAGATTATGTCACAATAATAGAGAATCATATGCCTCATTCAGTCTTCGGTTAATGAACACATGTAACTTTGCAAAGCAAATAACAGGATTACGGGTTATTTTTGTCTTATTGTTTGCCAAGTGATGACTGGTTTGTTTGTGGACCTGGAGAGAGGAACAGTGAGAACAGGATGGCTATCTGAATCCAAGACTTACTCGCTGACAAAACACTAACAATACATTTAGAAACTAATACAGGAATGTGGTTTGAGTATATCAGCAAAGTTCTTGTTCGAACCTTTCGTAAATGTATTACAAAAACACAAAATTGTCATAGTTTTTAAGGCCGATCCAACCCACATGCAGAGAACACTCAAACAGAGAAACGTTCAAACAATTTATTAACAACTCGTGAAATATACAAGGAGCGAAGTTTCCAGGAAGGCCGTCTGACTGGAAGGGAAAAAAACAAAGTGAATTCAGATTGGGGTATCAAACTTGCTAATTCTGAGATAAGGCTTACTATTCGGGTGGGGCGATCCACCAGGGGAAGATGGTTGCAAGTTTGGGACAGTGAAGTTGTGCTGATTCCGTTGGGGCTTCTTTGATGATCCAGGAGGTACCGTAGGAGGCTGGACAGGGTTCGCTTAACCAGACAGAGGGGTCTCCAGGGCAGGCTGCCGCCGGGAATGGATCCAAAGTCCAGACTGTGATCAGAGGTATTCTTGAGATCTCCAACAAGGAGCAAGGCTTGGTTGCCTAAGACATGGTTAACAAACTGTTAGTCAAAATCCTTCATAAACAATCACAAGATTTATGAGGTAGGTGGCCAGGGAGTACTACCACGCAGGGCAAAAACACTCAGGCGAACAAGTGCTGGTGAGCCGCCCTCATATAGTCCTCTGAACTGATGAGTCAATGATGAACACCTGTCACACCCTCAGTCCTCCAGCTCCACGGCCCCAGAGGTGGAAAATGGAAGCAGCAGGTACGGAGACAACCAGACTCTGACACTACCTCCCCCTCAACGGCCTCCACCCGGCGGCCCCGAAGGACCGGCCTGGGAGCCCAGAAGTCCTGGATGAAAGTGGGGTCCAGAATGAACGAACCAAGATCCCAGGAGCGCTCCTCCGGACCGTAACCTGCCCAGTTGATGAGGTATTGCCACCCCCTGCCTCTCTGATGGGAGGCCACAATCTGGCGAACTGAGAAGGCAGGGTGGCCCTGGACATCCCGGGCGGGAGGAAGGGGCTTGGCCGGAGGGCAGAGCGTGCTAGATTGGACGGGTTTAATCTGAGAAACATGAAAAACAGGGTGGATACGGAGACCAGCAGACAAACAAAGGCGAAATGAGGCAGGATTGATGAGGGACTGGATAGTGTATGGGCCAATTAACCTGGGAGACAGTTCTTGGACAGGGACTTGAGTGGAACGTCCCATGTAGACAACCAAACCTGCTGACCTGGGTGGTAAGCTGGAGCGGGGACGCGTCGTTTGACCGCATAGCATTTGTACTGGGCCGCAGTATGATGGAGAGCCCTGGAGGTAGCGGACCAGATGTGCTTGCTTCTACGGATGTGCTCCTGGACTGACGTCACTGCGGTCTCCTTTTCATCAGAAGGGAACAGGGGCGGCTGATACCCCAGCAAGACCTCGAACGGAGAGAACCCAGTAGCAGCCGACAAGCGAGAGTTGTGTGAGTATTCGACTCAAGGTAAGTAGGTGCTCCATTCAGTGGGACTGGATGAGGTCACACAGCGGGGTGCAGCCTCTAGCTCCTGGTTGAGCTTCTCTACCTGACCGTTGGTCTGTGGGTGGGGACCGGACGTAAGCGAAACCTTAGCTCCCCAGGGCGGTGCAGAACTCCTTCCAGACCTGGGTGGTGAATTGGGGGCCGCGGTCGGACAGAATGTCCTGGGGTATACCATGGAGCAGGAACACATGCTTAACCAGGAGCTTGGCAGTCTGAAGGGCTGAGGGCAACTTCAAGAGACGAACGAGATGGCATGTCTCAGAAAATCTGTCTATAATAGTCATAATTGTGTTCATACCCTGAGAGGTAGGAAGGCCGGTGACGAAATCCACTGCGATGTGGGACCAAGGTTGGTGAGGGACGCTGAATGGTTGTAGGAGACTCGCAGGCGGGCAACTAGAAGTCTTATTTCAGGCACAGACCGAACAGGCTGAGACGTAGTCCTTAACATCTCTGTGCAGCGTGTGCCACCAGAAGCGTCTGGCAATCGAGGCGATGATCCGACTGGCCCCCGGATGGAGAGCAAACCTTGAAGTGTGGAACCAGGTTATAAGCCGGGACCGTACTGCGACGGGGACGAACATGCGGTTAGGTGGCCCGTTCCAGGACTTGGGTCAGCGAGGAGAGCCTGTCGCACACAGTCCTCAATGTCCCAGGTCAAGCCCCCTGTGGTGCAGCAGGGTGGCAGTACGGGCGCAGCCAGCTTCTCTGAATCATCTGGATTGAATTGTCGAGACAGGGCATCAGGCTTAGTATTCCTGGTTCCAGGTCTATAAGATATCAAAAGGTTAAAACAGGAAAAGAAAAGTGACCAACGTGACTGACAAGGGTTTAAACGTTTGGCGGCCTGGATATATGACAGGTTTTTGTGATCTGTCCAAACTAGCACAGGCAGCTCGGCGCCCTCCAGCCAGTGCTGCCACTCCTCCAAAGTCAGCTTGATGGCCAACAACTCCCTGTCTCCGACATCATAATTTCTTTCTGCCGCCGACAGACAGCGGGAGAAAAAGGCGCAGGGGTGGAGCTTCTCATTGCTGCCTTGGCGCTGGAAGAGTACTGCTCCTACTACAGAGTCTGATGCGTCGACCTCCAAGACGACATGCTTGGCTGAATCCGGGTGGACGAGCACAGGAGCCCGTGTGAACTTGCTCTTCAAAGCGGTGAAAGCAGCCTCAGCCTCCAGGCTCCAGGTGAAGGGAATCTTTGTGGACCTCAAGACAGTCAGCGGGCTGGCCGTACGGCTGTAGTCCTGAATAAACTTCCTGTAGAAGTTGGCAAATCCTAGAAAGCATTGCAGCTGTTTCCGGGTGGTAGGGGTTGGCCAGTCCTCCACCGCCCTGACCTTGTTTGGATCGGCACGAAGCTGTCCACCCTCGAGGATGTAGCCCAAGAAGCTGATGGACGACCGATGAAACTCACACTTCTCAGACTTGACATATAGTTGGTCTTCCAAAAGGCATTGCAAGACCAGACGGACATGACAGTGATGTCCTGCAAGAGTTTTAGAGTAGATCAGGATGTCATCTAAATAAACAAAAATGAATAAATTCAGGAAGTCCCGTAATATATCATTGACGAGGGCTTGAAAAACGGCAGGAGCATTGCATAGTCCAAAAGGCATGACAGGATACTCAAAATGTCCGATCGGGGTCTTGAATGCCGTCTTCCACTCATCCCCCTGGTGGATCCGAACTAAGTGGTAGGCATTCCTAAGATCAAGTTTAGAGAAGATAGTGGCCCCATGTACGGGCTCAAAAGCAGACGAAAGTAGTGGTGAAGGATACTTGTTTTTAACTGTAATTGCATTAAGCCCCTATAATCTATACAGGTACGTAAAGAACCGTCCTTTTTGCCGACAAAGAAAAACCCCGCCCCGAGGGGAGACGAGGACGGCCGGATAATGCCGGCTGCAAGGGATTCGGCTATATAATTCTCCATTGTCTCTCTTTCCGGTCTCGAGATCTTATACAACCGGCTGGTAGGTAACGGAGCCCCGGGTAACAGGTCAATGGTGCAGTCATAGGGACGGTGCGCAGGGAGAGAGAGAGCCCGTGATTTACTGAACACAGAACCTAAGTCGTGGTATTCATCTGGCACCCGGATGAGATCAGGTGGTTCCACCTCCTCTCCCTCCTTAGGAGTTCTAGGTGAGACCGCTGACTGCAGACAGGACAACAAGCACTGAGTAGACCAGGATTCAATTCTTAAATCTAGCCAATTTAAATGGGGGTTACCCAGGACCAACTAGGTCTGGGAAATAGGAAAAACAAAAAGTGAGATGTGTTCCCTGTGGTTACCGGACAGAACTAATTCTAACGGCACGGTTCTGTGGGTTATGCTATGAAGCGTTATGCCATCAAGAGCCAGAACCTGACATGGCGTGGGCAGTATTTCGGTTTTAATATGGTTCTGTTTTACAAGATCCTGGTCTATTAGGCTCAACTCACAACCAGAATCTAATAGAGCAGTTAAAGGGACTGTGTGTTGGTTTACTACTAATGTGGCCGACAGTATAAAGCGTGGGGGCAAACTGGGCTTTTGGTCCACCAGATGCCCCATCATAACCGGCGGACCCACCCTTTTGGTCGAGCCCGGCATTCCATTACTAAATGCTCAGGTGAACCACAATAAAAACACTGGCCGGCCTCTCTGCACCGCTGTCGCTCACCCTCCGAGAGCCGCGCCCTTCCCAACTGCATGGGCTCGGGTTCAGCCTGACTCGGTGACAGCTGAGCCTGCGGGTGGGAAGAGGAGGCAAGATGTGCTCTAGTAAAGGTCCGCTCTGAGCCGATCCTTTCCTCTCCCTCATCCTGATGTCCAGCCGGACAGCCAGGGCAATATATTCATCTAAGTCCTCAGGTTCATCTAATAAAGAGAGCTCATCCTTTAAAGTCTCATCTAATGTCTGAAAAAATGTCAATTTCAATGCATTGGAGTTCCAGCCTGAAGCTACGGCCAGTGTGCGAAAATCTATGATAAACTCTGTTAGGGGTCGATTCTGTTGTTTTAGTGCTCGCAGATGCCGAGCCACGCTTGACCGATCCATATCAATATCAAACGTTAATTTAAAATCTTTAATGAAGTCAGCATAGGTACAGCCAAACTGGTTAAGGTCAGCAAACTTGGCCTCCGCCCACCGAAGCGCTCTGCCGGTCAGTAAACCTAACACATACGAAATCTTTATGTCGTCGTGGGGAAAAGTTTGAGGGGACCTATTGAACACCAGGGTGCACTGTAATAAAAACCCTTGACAACTTCCAACCTCTCCAGAGAACTTCTCACAGCTGAGGGAAGTTACGTTGCGACTATGTGGAAGTTGCTGTGTTACTGAAGGACCAGCAGCGCCACCTGGAGGTGTGGTTGGCCTGACAGTGAGAGAGTGCTGCATTAACGCTGTCATCTGCTCTAGCTGTTGACTGAACTGTCTCTGTTGGTCCAGGAGGGAGCGGAGGGTCGAACCATGGGCTTGGATTAATTGGTCATGTTCGGAAACGGTTCTCCGGAGGGCCTCTGCTGTGTCCGGCTGGCCTGAGTGTTCTGTCATAGTTTTTAAGGCCGATCTGACCCACATGCAGAGAACACTCAAACAGAGAAACTCAACCAGACAAAAATATTCACTTGAATATGTTGCAGCTACATTTAAAAAGGAAATTTGAAGCATATAAAATGTTATGTATTACATATTAATCAGACATATTTTTTACATAAAATGTAGTTAAGTTTTAACATGCTATTTTATTATGGTAACAAACCCTACCTAATAATTGTGATTAACCTTTATTAAGATGCTGGTTCAGTCAACATTCAGATCCATCATGTCCACCAGAGAGATTATAAGGCTGATAGTTGTCAGTTTGACCGCTGGTTAAAGGCGCTGACTCAACAACGGCTAAAGTCGGCGCTGCCAAGGCAGTGGAGAACAGATTGGGTCCAGTCTCTGAGTGGTAAAATGATGTTAGCAGCATCATTGGGGTTTAGTTTCACTTTAACATGCCTTGTTAGAATTGATTCTAAGAAATCAAATATAGCTTTTATAGGTTTAGCAATAGTGCTAACACTAAACTCATTAGCATGTCGGGCATCTTAAGCCTGAGGCAATCCTTACCAATGAACTTCATAGTTATGGTGGTCAAGGAAAAGGTTTACATGCTCTCTTGGTAGAATGAATAAAAAGGCTGCATCCAACTTTTACAAGAACCTATTGACAGCTCTAACACCAAAGTGAAATTTGCAAGAATGTCTGCAAGTTTATTTTAAATATGATGTATTTATGGTGGCTTTATGGATGGATGGATGGACGGATGGATGGATGATCTATAAACACATTTTTTTATTCACTAGGGTACATAAACGAAACAACAACTGTAAGACTTGCTTTCATTAAGTAAATGACCCTTAATATCACACATAGGAACAATGTAGAACTCTTTGGTGTTCTCAGAATACATTAATGTCAGTATCGGTCATAAATCTAATGTTTCAACCCTTGTAAAAGAGCATGACTACATTCCTGGTATTTCTTTAACCTGAATGCATCGTGTTCATATTGCCTTTTAAACCATATTCAGTCAACTTGAAAATTTTCAATCAAAATGATGATTTTAGCTGGTAACCAATCCATTAATAGATGTGTGCCCAAATCTGTGTTATAATCCTACAGCTTTATGATGGTGTGACCTAATGGCAGACTAGGCTTTAATAACCATTTCAAAGAATATTATTTGATTTTATGGAAGATGAATGATTACAAAGAAAAAAATCTTATTTTTCCTCCCATCTGAGTAGGTTGGCTTTCATGCAAGCAAGGTATTGAGATGTCTCAGTATTGTTTCAAGAATTTGGGATAATTGATCTGTTAATGACCCAATTTCAGCTAAGTTTCATCTGTCAGACAGACGGCTTCACATTTGACTCAAGAATACTTTGGTGTACCGAAGAGTTCCTGGTTGACTCAATGAAGACAACAACGTGCCCACTTCCTGTTGCTGCAAAACAAAGCTCAAATCATCACCCCTCCACCACCGAACATGAGAGTTGGGGTTAGGTGCTAATGTGCTTAGTTTAGTTTTTGCCAAACCTAATAAGGGTAATTATATAAATAATTATAAGCCAACTTTCTTCACTTTGGGCTCTTCTGTACAAAGAACATTGTTCCAGACGTTTTATGGTTCATTCAGGATTGAAATTTGCCAACTTACCTCATGCTGCCACATTCTTTAAGAAGGGAGTCTTATAAGTGCCTCATTGCAACCCTTCTAAATAATCTTTACTTGTTCACTTTTTTACTGTCCTGTCCTGAGCCTTAACGTTTAGCATGCTCACTGAGGCCTGCAGATTTTGAAATGGAGATACTGTTTTTTGTTTTTTTTTGCAGTTTCTCTGAACATTGCATTGTGGGACCATAAATTTGCTGGGATATCCAATTCTGTGGACAATGGCCACTGTCTTAAACGTTTCGCACAGGTAATGAGCTTTCTTACTGTAAAATGGAAGGCTTCAAATAGTTTGGAAAAGGTCCTGAACACTTTCTCACTTTGATGGAAGGAACATTTGCTTCTCTAAGGCCATCATGGCATGGTGTTAACACACTCCTATATGCTTATCTGCGGTCACGCTAACGGTGAACAATCAATCAACTTAATTTGATCAGCAGAACCTGACGGAAACTTTACTTCTTAAATCATATGGAAGAAGCCAGGTGTATTTATTTATTTTCAAACACAGGGTCCCTATTTTGAAACTTATTTTGCTCAGTAAGTATTGACAGTATAGAACCTGAGGTGTGGTCTTCTATATTGGAAGTTAGATTTAAATAATTTAATAACCAGGAATAGATTGGATACAATTATAAAATAATTGAAAAAGGGGGTGTTTTCTTCCATGACTTTATATTGTGTTTTAGAATGGGTGGGTAATACAAAAGCGATGAAAGATGCTCTTGATGAACTTAGCATCCAGCCAGTTTCAGAGGCAAAATGTCATATTAACTCACCCATTAACAGACGCAGTAACTGGAGGAGGAACAGCAGCTGAGCTCTGAGTAAAGAGACCTCTGCAGCTCTGGGAATGAGTGACGAGCATCTATGATGGGAGCTGAATCTTGCTCTGCAGGGGAGATCAGAAGATGACTCTCAGTAAAGATCAGGGGGTGGACAGAGTGGTTCAATACAAGCTGGCCTGGGGGTAGCAAAGCCAGGAAAAGGTCCTGCAGCCTTAAAGCCCTTAGTTAATCCCAGTCTGACAATTGCTGAGAAAAATCGATGAAAGGCAGTTTCTTCACAAGATAACAAAAACAAAATTCTACACCCGGTTTACTTCACTAAACTGCTCAAAGATAAATCGTTCCTCAAATTGCTCCCGAAGGTAAGTTAAAGCAAGTGAACTGGAGGATTTGTTGTACTGAAAACAGCTGAAACACTAGAAGAAGAAAAAGGGGCAGCATAGCACACTGGGAAGAGGCTGCAACATAGCACCACCACACAAAAGCTCAAGAAAATACATTATACTACATAATACGGGAAAATATAAAATACAAAAGAAATGGTTGAACAATAACTGAGGTGGGAGCAGGAAAAAAATAAAGGATATCATCTTTCAAAAAAGCCCCAAACAGAATCGCAGAGTACATGTCGTCTCTAATTTCCTCAGCCTATTGTGTGGTGCAGATAAGGTTCATTGGATGTTTTTATCTGAGTATCTTATGTAAAGATAAAAGATAAAAGATTTTGTGAAAGTTTATTGCGTTTATCATTTTGTAAATGTAGACATAAAGTGTTTTGCAAAACGTTCATGCCTCTTCTTCTTCACATTGTGCCATGTCACAACCACAAACATCAATGTATTTTATTGGAATTTTAAGCAATAGACCTAAATGTATTTGAGAATTATTGGCAAGACTTCAAAAGAGCCCAGAATATTTGTCAAAGAACAATAGGCACAAAAAAAATAAAATCAGTCTGTAGATGTTCAGACTGAAGGGAGTAGAGGACAGAGCATGCCCACATAAAAATCACAGAAGGACTGATCCAGGAGTGCTTTCTATGTTAAAGAAAAATGAAAAACACCATGACTATTATAATGTATGCCATACTGTGGCAATGACTGTCGATGTCTGGAATACTCAAACATTTTAAAGAGGCTTTCAGCATATTTATTCATGTGAACAGCCCCTGCTGTCTTTGCTAAAAGCGATAAGGTTCCCATTACTTTCTCCACTGACTTGTTTATTCAGCCTTTAAATGCAGCAAGCCATAGGGACGGGTCACTTTTTTAATTAAGAATACATTAAGTGCTTAACAGCAGAAACAGCTCATTTACTCCTCCCAGATGAGATATATGTGCATTCCAGCAACATGATTAAAGTATGATCAGTGTAAATCAAATCTACAGTGTGTTGTTGTTAAGTGGTGCTCTGTCTTAACATGTTGCACAGAATGAGGCTGAAGCAAAGCTACAAGCTTTTACACATCAGTGCAGGCATAGCAAATAGACACTTTGTTTCCTCATCAGCTCATTTTCTTCTCATAATGTCATCTTCTGTGGTTACGCTCTAGGAATTAAATCAACATGCTGCTCGCCAGCTCCTTTGACATTTCAATTTCAAGCTTGATTTGTTTGTCTTAATGATGCCTCTCAATAAAACACTCACTGATGGAGCAGATGAGAATGCAAAAACACAGCCTGATTTCACATTGCAAGATTGACAAAGCAGTGAAAGGCATATTTTACTTCTTTCATTGACCTCCCTAATTTTATTTTCTCCATTTATAAACGCTGTAGTCCCTGCAACCATATTCTGATTATCTAACTTGAGCTTTGTTTTCTGCACATTTTCCCAAATAACAGCTATAACCAAACCTTTTATTTTTCCTCTTCACGTACAAGCTGGCTTTAGCTAGCTGCTGTGGGAAGTCTGTGGGAAGTCAGAAAAGTAGTTTAAAACTCACCTGAGCAATTGCTTTAAAAGTCCTGCGATTTGGTCGTGCTGCAAACGTTTCAGCAGATAATTGTTGCAGTAATTGTGCTTAGTATTTGTCAACATTGATGTTGCTGAGAGGCTTTGGGTTAATTTGACCCAACACCCATTTGACCCAACACCCATTTTCATACTTATTCATTGTCATTTTATCTCTTCCTACTTCTATTCTATAACTGGTAAAAAAAATACTTTCATCTCCATGTGCTTAAACCATGGTGTATTAGTAAATTTTTCAGTTGTAAACTATTTCTATAAATTATGGGAATAAAAATGCTTAAATCAGGTAATTTAATTTAATTGAATATTATCTGAAAACTATGTTGCAAAACTACTCACAACCCCGCTGAGGACGTTGATTTAATGTTGCCAGATGACAGCCATGATCATAAGACACACAAGCTTCTGGTCTGGCCGGTGTGTGGAAAAAAAAAAAACAACGAATGGATAATACACATTTATTATTTATGCACATGCTAAATATGTATGAATCAACTTTGAATTTGCAATTTTATGTGTGCCAGCATAGGAGGAAGAAGAAGAGAAGCTTGGTGATTTACCATGTAATAAGTGTTAAAAAAGGACAACAAGGAATTTAGTTTAAAAGTGCAGACTGAACACTGCAAGCATTTTGGTTAAAACTACAGCAAAAAGACAGGGGAAAAAATCTAGCATCAGCAAATAAACTAGTCTGAAGGCCTTCAGAGAGTTTTAGTGTATAGGAAGCTGCAGGTGAAAGCTCCTGGAACAGATTCACACAGGTGTCTCAAGTGCTGCAGCCGTCCTGTTCAAGACAGAGAGGAGGCAGAAGTGGAAGTGAAGCCAAGGTGTCCTTTCCATTACATTAACTGATTATTTTGCATGCATTCCTCCAGGGACCTGGAAGTCAATCTACAATTACCTTGACCAGACCGGGGCAGTTTATGAAAGACCTTAGTGCAAGTAAACCTTTTTCAAGCGATGTAAAGTATGTATGTTGAGTTTTCTCCTTCTAAACATTTTGAGAGGCACTGTGAAACAAGGGCTTTCTTATTTGGCTGTTCTTACCCTCACCTTGAGGAGTGAAGAAGCAAAGGAAGGACGTGCATGTGGGAAACAAGAAGACATGTTAGCATAGACAGAAGATAAAAAAAAAAAGCTTATTCTTATAAGAAATTATGGCTACAAAACCAGATATCTGTTTGCTGACTCAGCAAGACAACTGTCTATATGGGGCATCAGTGGCAGCAGAGAGAAATTGTGAAACCAGAACACTATAGTTCAAGTGCAGTATGTCACGTTATTTGTTTAAATTATACATAAATACAATTATAATTACATATATTTCAGCTTTTCAGTGTTAATTTGGTTTAGTTTAGTCTGACCTCTGACAGCTGGAACACGTTTTATTAGTCACAAAGTTAATGCCTTCAAACCCTGGTAAAGATGAGCACTTACTTTTCAAAATGTTGCGAAGAGAAAAGGGTGCAGTTATTTTGTTTTACCATGTCTAAACTGTCATACAGTATCATACACCATGCAGCTCCAGTTGATTTAATTCTTGTGTCAGAAATTAGGCTAAATCAGAGCTCAAATGTTAAAGCAAAGGAAAATGTTCTCCTGCACACATATCTGCAGGATCACATACTTATGTCTGGTTGATCCACACCAACGCTGCATTTTTGATAGTTCTGAATTATTTTATATACTATATAAGAACAACAAGTTTTTACTGACAGGATTATATCACCCCTTTTAAACAGTCTTTAAACATTTACTGCATTCGCCCTGGAAAATGATTGTAAAATCCTTAACAATAAATTCATCTTTTATTGCAGAAGCGTAATCTCACTCTTTAAAATGTGTGAGTCCAATCTTTTATTCTGAGTACATTCATTCAGTGGGGAAACAAATCTACATTAGAAAATGATTTGTTTTTTTATCACTGATGCCACAAACACAATTGCTGTGTAATTTGCAAATCATACTTTACTTTTCACATTCCTCCATGTGTGTGTATGCATGGGTTCCTGTTTTCCTGGGGGCATAAGTATGAAAGGACAGAGAAACACATTTATTTAAGCCGCTCTTCAAAATGGGAAAAACAAGAGAAATATCACGTAAAGCTCGTTTGTTGGTGGACCAAGGGCGTGGAAGCCAAAAGGTGAGTATAACATTTTAATAATGAAAACTGGAGAATTTACAGGTAACACAGGACAACAGAGAAATCAAGGCAACCGACATGGAGCAAGTAGTAAGCAAGAAGATCCAGTGGCAGGTAATGAAAACCAGAGTTTAAGTACAAAGGTGGTGAGGAACAGGACCAATGAATAAGAAGAGCTAATCAGAAGAAATGTGGACTAGCTGGTAGCAGGGAGAATGCAGAGCAACTGAAGGAGCGAGACTAATTAACACAAATGAGTTGGAACACAGAGACGTCTGGGGAAGTAACATAAATCTCTAAATAAAAGCATGACTGTGAACCTAATCTAATAAGAAAAGCAGCAACAAAACAGGGAAGGGCATGTTTTAAACAGACAGAACATAGCCAGATAAAGGCCAGGAGATAAATCTCCTCACTATGCACAGTGAGTAGGACTGTAATGTAGGTAAGAAAAATTGCACTGTTAAAGAACTACAGGTTCATTGCTAGTGCAAAAAAGATGAATCTTATTTTAAGGCTTATTACACTTCTTTGCCAGGGTGACCAATAAATGTGGAGGGTGCAATAATAATTAATGAAGCAGTTATTTGTTTAGTGGCTAAACAGACTATAGAGTTAGGTCTATTAGCATTTTTCAACTTCAAATTTAAATGTCATATTCATTCCTTAAAGATTAGATGTCGTGCTGATTTCCTAAGCAAGCCCCCTACTGCTTGAATTGTGACAGCAGCTGCTCCTCCACCAAGTGCTTTTTGATCTTGTTGATCTGAAGAAAGATATTACATCGCTGACATCGTCAAAAGACATAACATTTTGTTTTAGTTTATATTTAATAAAGTATTGGTTATTTGCTGTTGTAATATTTATTTTACATATTTAATTTGGGAGGGTGCATCTCAAAGTAATTCAAACCTCATGGTGCACAGAATTATTTAGGAATGTTTAGGTCTCAGAATGAGATGCATAAAAAAGATTCAATGCACAATGTAATTGTAAAATGCCTTTCAGATGGATGTCACAGCCTTAGTAAAGTGATTTATTTGAAATTTGGCCACAAAACAAAGGAATCCTTCATCACATATTTTCTAATGTTGTGCAAAGTGTAAGAAATATGAAGTGTGGGACACTCAGAGACACAGACAAGGAAAAGAAGAAGGCATTATGACCACAGCTAGTTAGGATCCACAGGTCAAAGTGTGAAAATCAGGTAAAAAAAGTACCAGGGGAAGGTTATTCAAATGTTTAGAGAAAAAAGATAAAATGATAATTGCTCGTGATGGAGCAGATTTATGAGTGGCTGCATCACTAATGGGCACAGGGCACCCCTTTCCACTATGATCTAGTTAGGCTTTTTGGGAATAAAGATTTTTTTTTAAATGTTTAAAATGGAAGACAAAAATTATACTCTGGACATGTTTTTAAGGCAATCTTGCACTACTTAGAAATGACACAGACCCCTCAAACCTGTAGTCTAACTCTGCTTGAACTGCCACTTGTAAACCTGTGGCGGCCTCTCTGAACAGAATGAAAGCTTGCTGTCGTTGGGGCCATCCATTTTGGTTGCACATTTTGACATGCGCAGCTCAACAGACGTCGCAGCTCTGATGTCACTGGCAGCATAAACCGGCTGAGATGCAGAGTTTCGTTGCCATTCCCCTCCTGTCTGACAGGACAGCGCAACGGAGGCGCATATCTGGAGAGACAAAAGCTCACAGGCGAACTTTTGCTCCACAAGGCCATTCCCGGAAGAGCTTGAAAGCTGGAAATCTGTCTGATACGAGAAGATCAGTAGATTTATTTATCGATCGAAGACCACGCCGACACACGGCGAAAGTGGAAACCCACAGAGGTTCTATGTCCAAGGAGATGAGTTTTCCTTCTTGTGTAATGCTGGCGACTAACGGTTCTTCATCTTTTCCCCTCCTGGACAGATGAGAAATTACCGTTTTTTTCCTTTAATTTGATCACGGACCCGTGGTCCCCCTCCCCTCCTTTTTCTTCAGATCTGATTCCTCCTCAACTGGTGGAGAGCAGAAATCAACGTCAAAGTAATTTCGTTCTTTTCATATTAAACCGGATAGGTGCATTTAGAGGTCTGGGCAGGATGAGGCAGTTAAGGTGATGTAGGATCACCAGTAGTTAATCTCAGGTATTAACTTGTTTCATGCAAAACTAATTGAATTATGTTATGCTGAACTGTGTTTTGATTTGATTTGGTGAGCAAGCGCTGCTGAATTGTGCGTGGTTAATGTTTTGTCTGGCTGATCTCAAATCAGCCAGGAGTTAGAAGTTGGACTTTTAAAAGTTTTTCATTCAATGCAACTGCGGTCTGTACGTCGCCCGACCACCTCCTCCCGGTGGGACGTGCCTGGAACACCTCCCGAGGAAGGTGTGCAGGAGGCATCCGGTATAGATGCCCGAGCCACCTCAACTGGCTCCTCTCGATGTGGAGGAGCAGCGGCTCTACTCCGATCCCCTCCCGGATGGCCGAGCTCCTCACCCTATCTCTAAGGGAGTGCCCGGCCACACTACGGAGGAAGCTCATTTCAGCTGCTTGTATCCAGGATCTCGTTCTTTTGGTCATGACCCAAGTTTATGGCCATAGGTGAGGGTAGGAACGTAGACTGACCGGTAAATCAAGTGCTTCACATTTTCGGCTCAGCTCTCTCTTCACCACAACGGACCGGCACAGCGCTCCCATTACTGTGGCAGCCGCACTGATCCATCTGTCGATCTCCCGCTCCATTCTTCCCTCACTCGTGAACAAGACCCCGAGATACTTGAACTCCTCCACTTGAGGCAGGAACTCCTCTCCAACCTGAAGAGGACAAGCCACTCTTTTCTGGTCGAGAACCATGGTCTCGGACTTGGAGGAGCTGATCTTCATCCCAGCCGCTTCACACTTGGCTGCGAACCGCCCCAGCAAATGCTGTAGGTCTTGGGTAGAGGGGGCCAGCAGGACCACATCATCCGCAAAAAGAAGAGACTAAATCCACTGGCCCCCAAACCAGACCCCCTCCGGCCCTTGACTGCACCTAGAAATCCTGTCCATAAAAGTTATGAACAAAGGGCAGCCCTGCCGGAGTCCAAGATGCACTGGGAACAGGTCCGACTTAGTGCTGGCAATGCGGACCAAACTCCTGCTCCGCTTGTACAGGGACCGGATGGCCCCTAATAAAGGGCCCCCAATTCCATACTCCTGGAGCAACCCCACAGGGCACCACAAAGGACACAGTCGAATGCTTTCTCTAGGTCCGCAAAACACGTGTGAACCGGTTGGGCAAACTCCCATGAACCCTCGAGTACCCTGTAGAGGGTATAGAGCTGGTCCAGTGTTCCACGGCCGGAACGAAAACCACACTGCTCCTCCTGAAGCCGAGGTTCGACAATCGGCTGGACTCTCCTCTCCAATACTCTGGCGTAGGCCTTACCAGGGAGGCTGAGGAGTGTGATCCCCCTGTAGTTGGAACACACACTCCGGTCACCCTTCTTATGATGGGGGACCACCACCCTAGTCTGCCAGTCCAGAGGCACTGTCCCCGACTGCCACGCAAACTTGAAGAGGCGTGTCAACCATGACAGCCCCACAACATCCAGAGACTTGAGGTACTCAGGGCGGATCTCATCCAACCCCGAAGCCCTGCCACCGCGGAGCTTTTTAACCACCTCGGTGACTTCAGCCTGGGTGATGAAAGAGTCCAACCCCGAGTCCCCAGCCTCTGCTTCTACCAGGGAATGTGTGATAGCAGGGTTGAGGAGATCCTCAACCCTGCTATCCCCAGGGGGAGAGGCTGCTGACATCCCCAGTCGAGGTCAGCAGCTCCCCCCCTCCCACTGTAAACAGTGTTGGCGAAGCACTGCTTCCCCCTCCTGAGGCGTCGGACGGTTTGCCAGAATCGCTTCGAGGTCAACCGGTAGTCCTTCTCCATGGCCTGACCAAATTCCTCCTAGGCATGAGTTTTTGCCTCTGCCACAGCCGCGGCAAACTTGGCCTCACGGTACCCGTCAGCCGCCTCAGGATTCCCACAAGCCAACCACAGCCAATAGGACTCCTTCTTCAGCTTTACAGCGTCCCTTACTGTTCGGGGATTGCCGCTACGACAGGCACCGCAGACCTTACGGCGGCAGCTACGGGCAGCAGCATCGACAATAGATGCGGAGAACATGGTCCACTCGGAGTCTATGTCTCCAACATCCCCCGGGATCTGGTCGAAGCTCTCCTGGAGGTGGGAGTTGAATACATCCCAGGCCGAGGGCTCTGCCAGACTTTCCCAGCAGACCCTCACTATGCGCTTGGGCCTGCCAAGTCTTTCCGGCTTTCTCCTCTTCCAGTGGATCCAACTTACCACCAGGTGGTGATCAGTGGACAGTTCAGCCCTTCTCTTCACCCAAGTGTCCAAAACATGCGGCCGAAGGTCTGACGACACGACAACAAAGTCGATCATCGACCTCCTGCCTAGGGTGTCCTGGTGCCAAGGACACTGATGGACACCTTTATGCTTGAACATGATGTTCCGTGACTAGTCCAATAACAAAACACCACTCGGATTCAGATCGGTGATGCCATTCCTCCCGATCACGCCTCTCCAGGTGTCACTGTCGTTTCCCACGTGGGCGTTGAAGTCCCCCAGCAGAATAATGGAGTCCCCAGGAGGGGCACTATCCAGCACCCCCGACAGGGACGCCAAGAAGGCCGGGTACTCCACACTACCGCTCGCCCCGTAAGCCAAAACGACAGTCAGAGACCTGTCCTCCACCCAAAACTTAAAATAAACAGGACTATTTAAATGCAACAGCTTGAAGTGACTTTTTAAAATATTTTCATTCCTTTGTTTCCCTCACGAAATGTTTGAATCTCATAGATTCTAATTAAATATTAACACACAGGGTGACATTTCACATGGGTATGTACTGTCAAAGTACCAAAATAAGTGAACATTGAATACTTAAATCCATAACAGAGAAGCCAACGGAGGTGACTCATGCAAAAGCAAATGGTGCGAAATGACAAATCTGATTTCACAAGAACAGAATTTCTATTTCACCAACTACTCAACCGTTTAAAAGGGGAAGAGAAATGAAGTGCACTCTGCTACTACACACATATATACAAGATGTACTGCTGTATAAAACAACTCATAGTGTCGATCTGATCTATATTTGAACTTTCTTAGAAACATTAGAAAACAATAGAAATAACACAATTTTTAAAACACAAAACTTTAGTAATGTTCAGAATAGGTAAATCGGGAATCTTTTAGGCATTAATCTGTATTCATATTTTTATGCAAAATGTGTGTGTTTTCTTTGTCTTAGTTTCACAGTAATGTGCTTGTTTCAAATGGGACCAAAAGTGATCTTTTTGGCCTACATGTGTCTGTGGAAAACTAACACTGCACATCGCCCTGAACACACCATCCCCACAGTGAAAGATTGTGATGGTAGCATCATAGTGTGGGAATGATTTTCTTTATAATTAGAGCTAAATACAGGGCAAGAAGAAAACCTGTTACAACCAAACCCCAAACTACCTTACACATCCAGTCAGAGGGTTGGAGGGGGTAACAATGGAAGGTTTGAGATAGAACCATATTCAAGTCTTAGAAAGTGCCCGTTCAATGTCCAGAACTAAATCAATTGAGAATCTAAGGCAAGTCTTGACAACTGATGTGCATAGATAGTCTCCATCCAATCTGACTGAACTTCAGCTATTTTCCCAAAAAAGAAATAGCTATTTTTTGTCTTGTATCCACTTTTCTTGTAGATTTTCTGTTTCCAAATAAGGAGAACATTTCAGATCATTTTAAACAACTTTGCAAAAAAATATTGCTGTCTAAAAAGATCTACATCTGAAGAACCTACTTGTGCCCACTTTCCAGAACAAACAGTAAAGAAGATACAGATGAACGTGCCCTGGGGTTTCCTTTGCAACAGCGCCACCCAGTGGAAATGGTGTATTGCAACATAGATGATGATAGATAGATAGATAGATAGATAGATAGATAGATAGATAGATAGATAGATAGATAGATAGATAGATAGATAGATAGATAGATAGATAGATAGATAGATAGATAGATAGATAGATAGATAGATAGATAGATAGATAGATAGATAGATAGATAGATAGATAGATAGATAGATAGATAGATAGATAGATAGATAGATAGATAGATAGATAGATAGATAGATAGATAGATAGATAGATAGATAGATATTTTGACTGCTTTTCAGTAGTTTTGCATTTGACCAGGGTCAGCGTCACAACTGGTAGCATGAGGCGATACCTTGACCCTGCAGAGGTTGGACAGGCAGCCCAACTCCACCAAGATGGCATATCAATGTCTTGCCCAAAAGTTTGCTGTTTCCCAGCACAGTTTTAAGAACATGAAGGAGATTCCAGGAGTTACTCTAGGGGATTTGGACAGGGCTGTCAGAGGTCCTTAACCCACCAGCAGCCGGTATCTGCTCCTTTCTACAACAAGGAATAAGATGAGTATTGCCAGAGCTCTACAAAGTGACCTCCAGTGGGCCACTGGTGTGAATGTCTCTGACCAAACCTTTAAGAGCAGACTCCATTAGGGTGGCCTGAGGGCCTCTAGCAGGCCCTGTGCTCATTGCCCAGCACCATAGAGCTAGACTGGCATTTGTTGGAAAACACAGGAATTGGCAGGTTTGTCACTGGTTCCCTGTTCTTTTCCCAGATGAGAGGTCCACTCTGAGCTCGTGTGACAGATGTAAAAAGGTCTGTAGAAGCTGTGATAAACATTATGCTGTCTGCAACATTGTTCAGCATGACCGCTTTGGTAATGGGTCAGTATTGGTCTGGGGAAGCAGGCATGTCCATGGAGAGACGCTCAAACCTGTACATGATAAATGATGGTCTTGACTGCCATTAGGTATCTGGATGAACTCCTTAAATCCATTATTAGATCCTTCACTGGTGCAGTGGGTCCAGAGTTCCTCCTGGCGCATGATAATTCTCTACCTCCTGTGGCAAGAGTATGCAAGTAGTTCCTGGAGGATGAAGGAATTGACACCATTGACTGGCCTCCATGCTCCTCTGGTCTAGATCCAAAAGAACATCTCTGGGACATCATGTTTAGGTCCATCCAACACCACCAGGCTGCACCTCAGGCTGTCCAGGAGCTCCGTGATGCTCTTGTCAGGATCTGGGAGGAGATACCCCAGGACACCATCTGTCATCTTATAAGGAGCATGAATTAACGTTGTCAGGCATGCAGACAAGCATGTGGGGGCCAACTGACTACTGAGTCCCATCTTTAAAAGCTGCAATGACATTTAAACAAGTTGGACCAGTCTGCCACATCAGTTTTTCCATTTAAATTTCTTAATCATCATTTTCATGTTCCTCAGCATGACATTTTCTTTTTCAATTGAGATCTGAGTTTCTGAATTGTTCCTTCAATTTCTTTATGCAGTGTATATACATAACAGGAATTAATCATTGTATTTGTGAATGAATTAAATAAATAAATCAAATCAAAATTTGTAATTATGATGTTTAAAACAATTCATATGACTTTTATGTGAATTTTATTGAGTTTTGATTCATTCATATAATATTTTTTACAGGTTTCATTATATTGTTTAACTTATTCTTAAGAGTTTTTACATTTAGCTTTTACTTCAGTGGTTCTACTTTTAAGAAATGTATGACATAAGGCTCTTTCTTTTGCAGGCATTTTGGAGATCCCATTCATGGATTTCCTATTTCTTTTCTTTTCTGTTATCCTTGGGTAGTTTTTATCATATCATTGTCAATATCTTCATACACTGTGTGAAATTCAGTTTCAGCATATACGCTACTGATCCAATTTTGTTTCAATAGTCCCTCTTTGAAAATGATCAGGGTCTGCTCTGTTTTAATTCTTCTATATTCTTTGTAACCCTTCATTACTGTCATCCTTATATGTACTATTTTAAACAGCAAAAATGGGTAAATGATCACTAATATCACAAATTAATAAACACATTTTTATTTTATCTTCCATTAAATTTGTAAATATATTATCCATTAAAGTGGCAGAATGTGATGTTATTCTAGCTGGACTTGTTATCAGGGGAACTTGACCCACGCTGTTCATTGTGTCGATAAATTCATCCATACTTTTGTTATTGATTTAGCAAATCAATAATAAACTCTCCACAAATAAACAATACTTTCTGGTTTAGGTGAGTAAAAAATGCTGTTTGTAAACATGTAAATTGAAAATCCCTGCGATCTTTATATGCAGCTAAAAATGGTTTTTCTTTCTTTCCAACCTTTTTTTCGACTGTTTGCATTTCATTCATTTATCAAGTCAAATCAAAGTCGATCACAGACTACCTGACAAACAGACCACAGTTTGTGAGACTGAAGGGTTGTGAGTCTAACCAGGTAGTCAGCAGCACAGGAGCACCACAGGGGACTGTACTCTCACCATTTCTTTTCACTCTGTACACCTCAGACTTCCAGTACAAGACAGACTCCTTTCATCTGCAGAAATACTCGGATGATTCTGCAGTCGTGTGGTGGATCAGAGATGGACAAGAAGCTGAGTACAGGGAGGTGGTGGACCGCTTTGTGGCATGGTGTGGAAGCAATCGTCTCCTGTTGAACGTGACTAAAACAAAGGAGATGATTGTGGATTTGAAGAGAAACAAGAATAAGTCAAACATTTATTTCCATCGTGGGAGAAGAGGTGGAGGTGGTGGAGTATAAATACCTCGGTGTTCACCTGGACAACAGACTAGAGTGGAGATGCAACTGTGAAGCCATCTACAAGAAGGGACAGAGCAGACTGTACTTCCTGAGGAAGCTTAGGTCCTTTGGTGTTTGCAGCAAGATGCTGCATATCTTCTATAAGTCTGTTGTGGAGAGTGTGATCTCTTCTGTCATCATCTGCTGGGGAAGCAGCATCAGAGCCGGGGACTTAAAAAAGCTCAACAAGCTGATAAAAAAGGCTGGCTCTGTTTTATCAATATACAGTGCCAGCCCACCTAATTTATTTATTTTTTTGTCCTGTCTAAATGAATTTAATTCACATACTTTAATTCAAAGTCTTTGATCTTTTCAGCTTTAATCTAAGTCTCTGATATAGCTTTTCTAAACTGGCCAAGGTATTTCTTAATGGTTTAAAATCTTGTAAATATAAAGTTCTATCATTAAAGTGATTCATTTTGCTGTTTTCTACATTTATCTTCCTCTTAAACTGATCATCTGTGTAGTACATACAGTCATTTGACGGATTATTGAAGAAATCATAATCTGGGTCAGGGTTACTTTTATACTCCATATCCTATACTATTTGTCTATGTCACACAAATCTGATGTTTGTAGTATTTCAAATTTCAGCTTTTACATACTTTATTGCATCTCACACAATATGTCACCCCTAATACTTTTAAATGTAACAATAGATGCAGTGGCCTGACAGCCAAAGGGCATCACTGGTATTTTTCCAAGTTCTGTTATGTCTCTGATAACCAGAACTTTTTCCTGTTCTGGAAGCACGTTCAGTTTGATGAACTGATGTCTGTGTTGACCCTATTGTTTTTTTGATACTTGCGTGCTCGTCTTGTATTGTCTGCATTTTGCTTCATTGGTTGTTCATTGATGTACATGTTTGGTCATTTTTTGCCTTTTGCCAGTTCTAAGCAGATCATTCTTTAATTTTCTGTTTGCAAATCAAATAATTGCAGGTTTCTCTTGTTTTTTTTCTTGGGAAAGGGTTACTGTCTTCTGTATCCATATTCTCCACATTTATACCCATGCTATTGAAAAAGGAAATTACTTATTTCTCTAATGTGAGTTACTCTTGTTCCAGTGTCTCCCTACCTTCTGCTGCCGTGACTTTTGCATATGACCAGTCCATGATTTCTAGCCTACTTACTTCTACATCATTTATTTTGAAAGTTGTTCTAGGTCTAAGACCTGCATTCCATGAGAGACATTTTCTTATCTTTTTCCTCATTTTGCTTGTTTAGGACTTTTATATCTAACATTAATTGAGGCCATTATCTTTGTTGCTGTTTTGTTGCTTCTTTATCTCTTCCAGTTGCTCATCAGCGAGATCATGTTGCAACCAGGCTCACCACCTGCAGGAAAGACCCAGATCTTAGCCTTGTGGATTGTGGGCTTGGCTCATTTAGTGCTAATCTTGATTATATGTATATTAGCCTTAACTGAGCAAAACTAAAACTTTTTTCTTTAAAGCTGTCCCTTAGGGATAAAATGATGATGAGAGCTCAGTCTCTCTTAATTTACGCATAATTTAGAAAATGTCCATCCTCAGTTATAATCTACAGCTTCCTCTACACTTCTTTGCACCCCTGGCAAATATGTGTGATAATTCCTTAAATGAATAGTCTTTCACACTACACTAGCACAATGTCATATTAGAAAATATTGAAATATATAACCCTTTAATTTAAGTTAACAATAAGTAGTCACTATAAGCTGCAACTATTTTACTTCTCTTGGTACTGAAGCATTTATTAAATTTTTTTTATTGAATGTGTCAGTCAATAATAATATGACCTTTACAGAGACAAAGGCACTTTATCAGTAGAGGCAGGCCCACATATAGTGAGCAGGTTGGGTAGGAGAGGTCAAATAATCTCCAAAGATTACTGAACTGCAGCTAATAGCAGCTTGTTGGGGTCATCAAGTGTCCATAACAAGCATCAGATACTGTCTACATGTGTTGATTGTTTGAAAGGAATTTTGGGAAAAAGCCTTTTCTGTCCTACCATCACAAATGCAAACAAGTTAAGTTTACAAAGCTCTGCTTTGACTTTAACTGGAACTGTTCGCTTTGGTCAGATGCGATTAAGATTGATCTTTTTGGCCATAAACACATTAGCTGAGTTTGCCATGAAACAAAGATTATATATGTGGAAAAGAACCTTGAGGCCGATGTAATGTATGGTGGATGATTTGTGATGCTGGGGGTCTGTTTCTCTTCCAAAAGTCCTGAGAACCTTGTGAAAGTGCAAGGCATCGTTCGCTCTTTATAACACCCTGAGATTTGAAATTAATACCTGGTAGTTTTAGTTAGAAAACTAAAAAGGGGCTCATCATTAGCTTTTTTACCAGGATAATGATTTGAAACAACTGGCTAAGTAAAGAAAGAAGTTATTCACCCGACACAATGCCAACCCTCCTGCATGGATACTGTGGTCCTTACAGTTGCAGAGAATGACCAAGACAGACAGAAATGGCTCTCTCTCTCTGTATGTTCAAACCTTGTGAAATGTCAAAGGAAACAAGTGCTATGCAGTTGTCAAGGGGGTAGGAAAAGTTGACCATAAATGTGGCACTATAATGGTGGAGTCATCTGTGTTTTTGTGGATTGAGCTGTAGCTGCAGAATGTGACCACTAGGTGTCGCCATGAGACCACTTATTGTGCTCAGCATTTAGTGGACCACTAGCCGGCATTATTAGGTAGCAGTAGCTCTGTGCAGCTAAACCTCCCCGGTTCGCATTTTGCCGGCTTTTGATTCGGATTAAACCCACACAGAAACTGATTGACAGCTGAATGAAGTCACAAGGCATAGCAGTGGTTTCACTTTAACACCCAGCTTTCCTGAAACACATCGTTATCAGCTCCTACCATATAGAAAGTACAACGTGCTGCACTGTTTGGAGTGTAAACAGCTTCGACTTCTCTCAGTCTCTTAACTTTAGACACATTGCTAACATAGAAGGGGGCTGATAACGAGCATTGACGGTATTGTGCAGCTGCCAACTGTTTGGAAACTGTGTTTGTCTCAAGTTGGCTTTGATGGACAATAACAGACACTGTAAAGCCAACAAATCTAATCCACAGTGGAGAATTTAAGGGATTTCTCAATGACTTCGTTCATTGGCTTGATTCTGTATTTTAAAAAACGAGAGAAGTAATCAGGGCAAGAAAGAGAAGGCTTCACCTTCAGGGTCATACGAAGCTTTATCAAAGCAGTGCAGAGGTCAGCTGCTGCCTTGTGTGTGCCTGTCCCTTTGCCTACTTTGATATCAAGGCCCTGTCGGAGGGCTGAGGAAAATCTTAGAGAAAAACAAAAAAAACTGGAGAGCATCTTTGTAATTCACAGCAGAGGTCAGACGTTTATAAATTGTATGTATGTAAATATTTCCTTTTGTTTATGTGGCTTTCAGGGTTTGGTTTGCAGTGGCTTGCACAGACATGCCATATTCTTATGTCACTGGGATTTCAAAGCACGTAATCCTCCTTATATAAATGGCTTTTTAAATTTTTTTTTTATCCTGGACGGGACCTGGGGAGCACATGAGAGATGAAGCGGCAGCAACTAAATAAAACAGCAAGCCTGAGATTCATGCTGACATGCAATTATGCTGCAACTTTCAGTACCCTTCAACCAACCACCCACCATGGCAGGGAAGAGTGGCGGAGCTGCATGTTTGCATATAACCACAGTGAGCTAAAACACAGGATACAGACAGTTGTGTTGATGAGTCATGCTTCATAGGAACAGTTTATCAAGGCCTTGGTTGTTAGATGCTTTCCCTCTCCTTTTAATCATTCCCAGGCTTTAGGATCTTAAACCCGTTTCTTCATTGAGCAGTTTGTAGTAAAAGTTAAAACTCCTTAGGAATAAAATTAGAGCCAGATCTTAAATATTTACAGTGGGGAATAGTCTTATAGCTGCGCATGTGCAAACCTGGCTAGGATGTTTTGTATTGACGTTCTAATTGTTTCTGAAACTTAAAGATGAACAAAATACCCACTGATCAGTTTATTAGGTACACCCTGCTAGTACCAGGATGCAACCCCCTTCACGTTCTGAATTGCCTTAACTGTTCATAGCATAGACTCAACAAGGTCTCAGAAGCATTCCTCGGGGACTTTCATTGATAATGACGATTACATCCTGGAGGTCCAGTGAGTGAGTGAACTCACTGTCATGCAAGCATGGGGAAAATGTGAACTTATTTATTTTTAGTCACCAGAGTTAGTTATGGAGTACATCAAGGCTCGGTACTTGGGCATGTGTTCTTTGTTATACACAGTATATCGGATTGCAGACATCTGAAGTTTCATTCGGGTGCCATCCATTCAAACTCTGTTTGCTTCCTACAAAGAAATTGTGCAGTTTACCTCTATAGGACATTTAAAAGCAAAAGCTCACCATAGCGCTTTCAATTCAGACTACAGGAGGAGGATCGATGACCACCTGGACAGCGCCAACAGCAGGCAAGTGTGGCAGGAGATCCACCAGATGACCAACTACAAGACCGACCTCATTGCTGCTTACTGTGAAGACTCGCTGGCAGAGGAGCTGAACCTCTTTTTTGATCCCTATGAGATGGTGTCACCACAGGCAGCAGCTTCACCCACACTGAGGAGCATGAGGTACCAAGGGACTGTGCTGACTAGCTGGCAGACGTCTTCACCGGGATCTTAAACCTTGTCTGTCCCAATCCATTGTACCACCCTGTCTGAAATCCTCCATCATTGTCCCCCCTACCCAAGAAACCCCACAATTCCAGTCTTAATGACTACTGGGGAGTTGTACTGACACCAATGGTCATGAAATGCTTTTAATGTCTGGATAGGGCTAATATCACATCAATCTTCGTCAAAAGGTTCTACCCCCACCATTTTGGGTACAGGGCTAATGGATCCACCGAGGATGCAGTAGCCACAGCCTTTCATGCTGCACTGTCCCATCAAGAACAGCGGGGGAGCTACGTGCGGCTGCTTTTTGTGGACTTCAGCTCTGCATTCAACACCGTCATCTCCAGCAGACTGGTGGACAAACTGAGGGACATTGGACTGCCCCACTCCACCTGCATGTGGATCCACAGCTTCCTGTCGGGTCGCAGCCAGGGGGTCAGATTGGGTCAACATACATCTTCGGTTCTCAGCCTCAGCATCGACAGATGCTGCAGATCAATTAAAGCAAGGACAAGCAGATTCCAACAGTTTCTATCGAACAGCAATAGCTAAACTCCACACAGCCAGAATGTAAAGGGAAATGCAATAATAGGAATCTTCAATCAGTATGAATGTTTTATCTTTTTAACTACTGCTTTTATTTTTCTATTTGACATAATTTATTTATTGCTGTATGCACAGACCAGATAGTTTTTACTCAATTTCGTTGTACTTGTGTCAATGACAAAGGGTATTCTGATTTAAACAACTACAAAAAGCCATCAAGGAACCCTAAAAACGAAATGTAGGGTCTCATATGTTACTTAATCCATTAACTAAAGATAGTACATTTAAGACATTTAATGGAATAATAGCATAGATGGGTAAAAATATGCAGTTGTGAACTATTCCACTATTTTGGCCCGATCACCTTTACATTTTAGTCTGGATCTCTGAAGATCCAGGAGAAACTTGTCTGGTTTATTGAGGCGCTTTCTTACAGGTGTGTGAGATCACATAAATAAGATGGAGCAAGACCACCATGTTTTATGCCCACACCTGACCAAGATGCTAGAGCTCAGGCAGCGGTGGAGTTTATAGATGGACAGAAAAGGACATAAAACGTCTATTTTTCTTTTTTAGCAATCAATATTATTTTACATTTTCAATAAACCATGCCACCCCAATTTATATTTTACTTCCTGCTAAAGCTGAAGGTCACACTAGATAAGATTTCCCATCACACAGCACAAAATCCATTTTATTAAAAAAAAAGTTTATTGACATCAGAAGCAATTTAAAGTTCAACAATAAACAAGTTTTTTTATTATTATTTTTTTTTTAGGATTACCGTGGTACAGAAAGATCAGTAAAATAACCGTGATACGTCAATTCTGATGACATGTTTGAAATAAAAACACACAAAGAAAAAAAAAATTTGAAGGAAACACTCAGATCTAACTCCGACGTTTTTATGTGCTGTGCACTGCTAGCTAAGGGAAATACTGCAAGCCCACCCCCTTTACAGTGTACCAGGCAGGATAGTGGTCTAGAAAAACTACCACTGGGAAGAAAATAAGACTGGCAGAAGGATACAGACACCATACATGTGTAGTGTTAACTATACAAAAAAGGGGAAAAAAAGAAAAAAAAGAAAAACTGTACAGCATAAAAACAACCGATATACACAGCCTTTATGTTGGCATTAATTTTTTTTTGTTTTACTCATTTTGTTGTTTTTTTTACCCCTTTGTTACTATTGTATTTTCATTTAGCAAGTGAAGTGTGGACAAGGGGGTTAAATGCTTTATAAACAAGAAAATGACCACTATAGATTGCCCGCCATTCTAATCATCATCCTCGTCATCGTCGTCCTCTTCCTCCTCGTCGTCGTCTTCATCGTCGTCGTCGTCATCCTTCTCGGCCTTGGCGGGGGCCTTTGCCGGTGCGCTGCTTGTTTTGCCCTTAGCACGGTAAGCTGCGATGTCCTGGGAAGGAATAAAATATGTTGAACTCATGGTTGGGCTTTCATTAGGAGAGCGCATCATGCAAGAGATTTCTTTGTCTATTTACCTTCTCATATTTCTCCTTCAGTTTAGCTGCCTTCTTCTCATAGGGCTGCTTGTCCTCTGCACAGGTGCTATTCCACATCTCGCCCAGCCTCTTGGCGACATCTCCAATGGTGAGACCAGGGCTCTCACCTTTCACCTTAGGGCGGAACTCTGAGCAAAAGATGAAGAAAGCAGATCTGTGGGAGAGAGAGCGAGAAAAAAAAAAGAAGAGAGATTGAGGGTGTATTTAAACAAACAAATTTGCTCAAACACTGTGGTTGACTTGAACTCTATCAAATGGTACATACGGGGGTCTCTTGGGAGCATTGGGGTCCTTGAACTTCTTCTTCTTGCCACCCCTAGCAGGCACGTAGCTCATCATCTCCCTCTCGTAGCGAGCCTTATCTTGCTTCGCCATGTCTTCAAATTTGCCCTTCTCCTTGGCCGACATTGTCTGAAAGCAGAGAAGTAGCTTGATGATTGACCTACCTTCTGCAACAACCTCAGGGCACAAACTAATTTCTCATCTTTTCCTGGTTATTTTGCCTAATTGCAAACAGTAACAGGTCATTATAAACTTGTACTACCTTCCATCGCTCAGAGCACTTCTTGGAGAACTCTGCAAAGTTCACTGATGCATCAGGGTGTTTCTTCTTATGCTCCTCTCTGCAGGTCTGGACAAAGTAGGCATAGGAGGACATCTTCCCCCTCGGTTTAGTTGGATCTTTCCCCATCTTGATGGCAGTATCTAAAAACGAATGATTGAGGGTCAAATCAATCTTCAAATGCTAAATATGCACCTGTTTTTTTTTTATATTAAAAACAAAGAAAGGTACATTAAAACACACGGTGTGGTTTGATGCGTGTATCAGCCATCAGACATTTTTTGATGCATTTAATTAATATAGAAATTAAAATAAATGATCACAATTATAGCTGATCAATTGCCTCTCCAGCAAATGGCATGCTAGGTAGACCTACTCTTTGAAAACCCGGGGTTAAATTATAGATTAGCTCAAATAAAAAATAATGTGTTATTGTTTTCACTTCCATCACCAACTGCAACGCCCTACATTAAAGTAAGAGCATCTATGAAAGCCCCCCTTCCCTCTCTCCTCCCCAACCCGGCTGTCAAACCGAATCAGGACCACTTAACGCAGCGCACTAAAATAAACCGCCTAGAAAAGACGCTGAAAATGACTTTATTTACTGACGCAATCTGCATGGTGGCCCCCAAACATAAAACTCACTGGCTCCAAACTGCCTTTAAAACGTCAAATCACTCAGACAGAAAAGTTTTCCCAAGTTCAACTGAGAAACCCTAAACCTCGAATAAATATTGAATGTAGTTTTTTAAAAAACAAATGAAAATGGACTAAAAAGAACCCCCTCTGTGGCACCGGTTAATATTTTTATTTGAAAATATAAGTTCGATAAAAAAAGTTATTTTTTTTTTAAGAATATGCGTGTTTATTCAAAGTATCATACTTAAAAATGCGTTGTTATGTGATAAAACACCTCTCCTTTAAATGTGTCCGTTTTTTCCTTCTCTGTGAATCAGCTAAAAAAAAAAAAACAAACAAAAAAAAACTGTTAAAACCCGTCGTTTTCCGCCCATTAAAAGCTACTGTAAGTCCCAACTAAAGCTGCGTCGAGCGGAGTAGTAATGGCGCATCTAAGGCTCTCGTTGAGGAAAAGGAGGTGAACAACGACGGCAATATTTCTTCTTCCATTTTGTGAGAATGCCTCCTTCATGAAAGAAAGTCCCCCTCAAATGTCTCCTCCCGCCTCCCAGTTCGCTTTGCAACGCGACAAAAACGTCCAAAAAGCCGGCGATCCTGTCAAAATATTTCCCCCGATTGATTCCTATTGCACTAGCCGCCTTGTATAGTAATACATTGGGTCTGTGCTGTGTCTATGAGCGGGCTGTGCTACTGACTTGGTTTCTATGAGCTCCTAATGGCCGCTCGTCTTCATCCACTAACATGGAGAATATGGCTCCTTCTCTTTGTGTCAGCGCACAGCCATTGCACTGCATGCAATAGAGGGCAGAGCGACCGCGGGCGACTACTTCATTTCAAGACCCGATTGCAACCCTTTGCAAACGTCGGAAAAATACCCCCGCGGTGGCATTCGATTCACGAAAGATTGAACTTTATTTTGCCGTGGTTACATTTAATAGTTGTCGGTTTATTTCTCGAGAAAACCCGGGTAGAAAAAGTTGAAGCGAACTGCGGCTCTATCCCTGGCTTCCCATTTGCCTCGCTGCCTTGTTTCCTATGCGAATACAGTCAGCCATTACAGTAAAGCGCAGATCGCGAGGTAATTTTTTTATTTTTTTTCCACTATCTTAGCAGGTGAAGTTTTGCAAACAAATAATCATCCGAACATATTTTGAGATGGCATCAATTTTTCTTGATCTTTCGTGATTTTTTATGGCTTTAATTCTGACCTGAACTCTTCTCGGTCTTCACATGACAGGCGTTCAGCTTCGCAATACACTGCAATGGCTAGCTAACGGTGAGTCTTCTACCATTGTCGCCTATCGTGTTGTCCGCTAGACATTCTTTTAATTTTTACACGATAACTAGAATTTGTTTCGACTTCATTTCTTTAAAACAAGACGACTGTAATATACAAAATTATTCGTATTTACCATAATACGCAATTTTCATCGAATTTAATCAGGGTTAATTTTTATTTCTTCCTTTTTTTTTTTTTTTTTTTTAAACAGAGCCTCTACCTTACACTCTCAGGCAGAGTAATGTGATGTTACCTGATTGAAGCCGGCTATTTTTATGTTATTTTTAAAGCTGTCTCGCAATATATATATTTCTAAAAACACAAACATTCTTCCATGTTCGACCAAGGCAAACACATAAGTAAGCTGTTCAGGATTGTTATCTCCATTTTCATCATTTGAAACACTTAAAATATTCGTGTGTACAATACTTACCAACTGACTATCGCTGGATCTCAATGCTCTGCAATGGCTGTCTATGAGGGAGCACAGGCGATACGCAGTGTCTTCAGTCTTCAGCTCGCTCAACATTACTCTCGACGGGGCTTGGCCGCCATTGGCCAGCGCCTGCTCTGTCGCTCTTCGGATTGGTCGGGGGCTTTTCATTGTCCTAATAGAAGACGAGGTCCTATTGGCCCTCTTTTGTGAAACGTCACTGAAGTTTTGCGAGGCGGGTGGATACAAAAACATTGGAGTTCGGAGCATGCTGCTGGAGCTGGTAGTAGTGTGGTGTGTTTGCCATAGTATTGAATTCACTACGTTGAGCACAGTTTACAGTAGGCGAGTTAAATGAATGAGAGAACGCGGTGCGCTTGCGGGCGATTAACGGGGCGACTGGTAAATGTTCAGCGGCCTTGTTGGAGGGGCTTTACACCTCTCTAGCTAACGACTCCACGGTGCATTCCGTTCAATGCACCTGTGCTTATTTGCAAATTATGCTATTAAGAAATGCATATAAAGAACACTGCGTTATCTAATCTAAAGGATGCACGAAGCAGATAGTCGTGATAACCATGCACTAGATATAAAACAATGAGAGGCTTTTTGTTCTGAAATGAAAACAAAATATTATTTCTGTTTATCTTCCTGATTACCCTAAGCCATGTTCCTAGTCCATAGTTTATCATATAGGGATTTTTGGCTCAGTGGCTGAACTGGACAGCAGTTTCTTACCCTCTTAAGCGAATAAAGCATATTTAGTATCAGACATATTTTGCCTTTGGCAATAATTATCTATTCATATTCAAATTAATTGAAATATATAGCAGCAAATATCAAATAGAGATACACATATTTAGTGGGCAAACATTTTCTAAATTAATTTTTCTGAGCACAAAACAGATTTTGTTTGATATTTAGATTATGCCATGAAAAAGTATTCATACCCATTGAATGTTTTTCACATTTCATCATGTTGCAACCACAAACTTCAATGTATATTATAGCATATTCTATTTCCTGTTATTTTGAAAGAGGAATAACAATTATATACAGTTTTCAAAATACTTTAACAAAAACAAATGTGTGCTATGCAGTGGTTTCAACCCAACTTAGCCAATATTTTGCAGAAAACCCTGTTGCTGCAGTTACAGTTGCAAAGCCTTTGGGGTATGTCTGTAGCAGATTTTCAAGTTCTTTCTCATTCTTTTTAGCAAATTGCAGTCACAAAGGATGGAAATTGTCAATTAACATCAGTTTTCAAGTCTTGCCACAGATTCTCATTTATGTTTAGGTCTGGACTTTGACTGATCTTCTTAACAGATACTTTCATCCAAACTATTCTATTGTATCTCTGGCTCTATATTGTTGTCCTGCTGAAAGGCAAACATTTGGCCCAGTCTCAAGTATTTTGCAATTGGTTGCCTTTCAGAATTGCCCTGTATTTAGCTCCATTCATCCTCTCATCAATTCTGACCAGCTCCCCTGTCCCTGGTGAAGAAAGGCATCCCCACAGCATGACTCTACACCCATCATTAAATGTGATGTGTCCCAGGAGCCATGCAGTGATAGTTTTCAGGCACACACTGCATTCTTGCATGTAGGCTGAAAAACTCAGTTTTGGTCTCATAAGACCAGAATACCTCCGTCACAAGTTTTCTGTATCCACTGTTGCCTGAGAGCTAAAGGGACAGACTACATGTATGTGCCACACCTTTCAGATGTTTATTTGAAAAAAATACTGAAAACCATGTAATGTTTGATCAATTCAGGATTATAAACTATTTGAGTTTGGTGTGTTAATAAAAAATCATTAAAATGAACTGAAGTTTGCAGATGTAGCACAATAAAATGTGGTGAAGTTCAAAAGGGTTTGAATACTTTTGCAAGGCACTGTACTGTAGATGACTGAAAAATAATGCCTGCTATTATCTGCTAGGGTAGCAGCATCAGAGCCAGGGACTGAAGTACTCCTTCCTAATAAAGACAGGTCTATTGGAGACTGAAGATTAAGTAAGTAAATGTGAAATACATGGAAAGAACAAATCTCATTCGTCTTCATACGTCTTACCAGAAGGAAATATTTTTATTCAACATGTGCTTATATTGGATGCTGTTTTTTTGTTGTCTATTTCATTACCTAAATTGTAGCACATAGAAAATAGGTTTTATTGAAAGTCTTACTTGTTCTGAACCAATATGTATTGTACAATTCATATAATGTATGATTGATTAAATTGATTAAGCTTATGTTCATGTAATTATTCATACCCCTTGCAGAATTAGTTTTAAAGGGGCCTTTTAATTTTACCAACATATTTCTTTTGACTAGAAGTAATGTTTTGGAGGGGCCAAACAAAGTTGAAAGTGATGGAGAATCTGCAGAGGGACCTAAAAAACAAGGGTGATGGCAAGGAGAAGTTCCAACCACAGAGACTCAGAGCTCATCTAAAGATAAATCATTAAAAGATCAGTGGAAACAGGCAAAAGCTGGCCAGCGATTATATTGGATTGCTGTAATGCAAAGAAAATTGTATATGCATAATTTTTAAATGCAATTTTTTTAGTAAAATGCTAAATAAAAATCTGTTTTTTATAATTATTGCCCTTTTGATATGGTTTTATTGTCTTTCGAGAGATGCCTGTGTCATTTCCTATCCTATTATCTTTCTCAGTTGAATACTTGTACTCGTCGTCTTCCGCTTATTCGGGACCGGGTCACAGGGCAGCAGACTCAGCAGAGACGCCCAGACGTCCCTCTCCCCAGACACCTCCTCCAGCTCCTCCAGGGGGAGCCCAAGGCGTTCCCAGGCCAGCCGAGAGACATAGTCCCTCCAGCGTGTCCTGGACCGTCCCCTCGGCCTCCCCCTGGTGGGACGTGCCTGGAACACCTCCCGAGGAAGGCATACAGGAGGCATCTGGTATAGATGCCCGAGCCACCTCAACCGGCTCCTCTCGATGTGGAGGAGTAGCGGCTCTACTCCGAGCCCCTCCCGGATGGCCGAACTCCTCACCCTATCTCTAAGGGAGTGCCCGGCCACCCTACGGAGGAAGCTCATTTCAGCCGCTTGTATCCAGGATCTCGTTCTTTCGGTCATGACCCAAAGTTCATGGCCATAGGTGAGGGTAGGAACGTAGACCAACCGGTAAATCGAGAGCTTCGCTTTTCGGCTCAACTCTTTCTTCACCACAACGGACCGGCACAGCGCCCCCATTACTGTGGCAGCCGCACCGATCCGTCTGTTGATCTCCCGCTCCATTCTTCCCTCACTCGTGAACAAGACCCCGAGATACTTAAACTCCTCCACTTGAGGCAGGAACTCCCCTCCAACCTGAAGAGGACAAGCTACCCTTTTCCGGTCGAGAACCATGACCTCGGACTTGGAGGGGCTGATCTTCATCCCAGCCACTTCACACTCGGCTGCGAACCACTCCAATGCATGCTGTAGGTCTTGGCTAGATGGGTCCTGCAGGACCACGTCATCTGCAAAAAGAAGAGACGAAATCCTCTGGTCCCCAAACCAGACCCCCTCCGGCCCTTGGCTGCGCCTAGAAATCCTGTCCATAAAAGTTATGAACAGGACCGGTGACAAAGGGCAGCCCTGCCGGAGTCCAACATGCACCGGGAATAGGTCCGACTTAGTGCCGGCAATGCGAACCAAACTCCTGCTCCGCTTGTACAGAGACCGGAAGGCCCCTAGTAAAGAGTCACCGATTCCATACTCCTGGAGCACCCCCACAGGGCATCACAAGGGACACAGTCGAATGCTTTCTCCAGGCCCACAAAACACATGTGGACCGGTTGGGCAAACTCCCATGAACCCTCGAGTACCCTGTAGAGGGTATAGAGCTGGTCCAGTGTCCCACGGCCGGGACGAAAAACACACTGCTCCTCCTGAAGCCGGGGTTCGACTATCGGTCGGACTCTCCTCTCCAATGCCCTGGCGTAGGCCTTACCAGGGAGGCTGAGGAGTGTGATCCCCCTATAGTTGGAACACACCCTCCGGTCACCCTTGTTATGTAGGGGGACCACCACCCTAGTTTGCCAATCCAAAGGCATTGTCCCCGTCCACCACGCAATGTTGAAGAGGCATGTCAACCATGACAGCCCCACAACATCCAAAGACTTGAGGTACTCAGGGCGGATCTCATACAACCCCGAAGCCTTGCCACCACAGAGCTTTTTAACCACCTCGGTGACTTCAGCCTGGGTGATGAAAGAGTCCAACCCCGAGTCCCCAGCCTCTGTTTCCACCAGGGAATGCCTGATGGCAGGATTGAGGAGATCCTCGAAGTACTCCTTCCACCGGCCGATAATGTCCCCAGTCGAGGTCAGCAGCTCCCCACCCACACTGTAAACAGTGTTGGCGAAGCACTGCTTCCCCCTCCTGAGGCGCCGGACTGTTTGCCAGAATCACTTCAGGGCCAACCGGTAGTCCTTCTCCATGGCCTCACCGAACTCCTCCCAGGTCCGAGTTTTTGCCTCTGACACCGCCCGGGCCGCGGCACGCTTGGCCCCACGGTACCCGTCAGCCGCCTCAGGAGTCCCACAAGCCAACCACAGCCGATAGGACTCCTTCTTCAGCTTGACAGCGTCCCTTACTGCCGGTGTCCACCACCGGGTTCGGGGATTGCCGCCGCGACAGGCACCGCAGACCTTACGGCCGCAGCTTTGGGCAGCAGCATCGACAATAGATGTGGAGAACATGGTCCATTCGGACTCTATGTCTCCAACATCCCTCGGAATCTGGTCAAAGCTCTCCTGGAGGTGAGAGTTGAATACATCCCTGGCCAAGGGGTCCGCCAGACGCTCCCAGCAGACCCTCACTATGCGCTTGGGCCTGCCAAGTCTGTCCGGCTTTCTCCTCTTCCAGCGGATCCAACTCAGGACAGCTCAGCTCCTCTCTTCACCCGAGTGTCCAAAACATGCGGCCGAAGGTCTGATGATACGACAACAAAGTCGATCATTGACCTCCTGCCTAGGGTGTCCTGGTGCCAAGGACACTGATGGACACCCTTATGTTTGCACATGGTGTTCATTATGGACAATCCGTGACTAGCACAGAAGTCCAATAACAAAACACCGCTTGGATTCAGGTCGGGGAGGCCATTCCTCTCAATCACGCCTCTCCAGGTGTCACTGTTGTTTCCCACGTGGGCGTTGAAGTCCCCCAGCAGAATAATGGAGTCCCCAGGAGGGGCACTATCCAGCCCCACCAAGAGGGACACCAAGAAGGCTGGGTACTCTGCACTACCACTCGGCCCGTAGGCCGAAATGATAGTCAGAGACCTCTCCCCAACCCGAAGGTGCAGGGATGCGACCCTCTCATCCACTGGGGTAAACCCCAACACGAGACGGCTGAGCTGGGGGGCAACAAGCAAACCCACCCCAGCCCGCCGCCTCTCCCCGCGGGCCACTCCAGAGTAGAAGAGAGTCCAGCCCCTCTCGAGGAGATGGGTTCCAGAGCCCACGCTGTGCGTGGAGGCAAGCCCGACTATTTCTAGTCGATATCTCTCCACCTCCCGCACCAGCTCAGGCTCCTTCCCCCCCAGTGAGGTGACATTCCACGTCCCTAGAGCCAGCCTAAGCATCCGGGGATCGGGCCGCCGAGGTCTCCACCTTCGTCAGCCGCCCAATCCTCTTTGCACTCAGTTGAATAAAAATAACTTTATATTCATCATTTTTGGGCTTAGATCTCTGTTTCAGTGTTCCCCTGAACACTTTACAATGTATGTTTGTTTATTAAAATGTGTATGTAAAATGGAGCACTAGCTTTCTTTTCATTTGACTTAATGCATCAAAAATGTTACAGTTTTTTGCCCAAGTACACCATGACACATGGATGATTAGGGGATAGAAGCATTGCTCAATTGGTTGGCCTGTATTATATCATGCAATATTAGCAAAGGGATTTCTCCTTTTTATAGTTTAGAATGTGAATGTTTGAGCTTTTACAAAACAACCTCAAATCAGAAATTAATATACTGCTGTTACACTAGATGAATTAATTGCATAATCAAGAGGTACTTAAAAGGTCATGTTTCTTTATTTGCTTTTTTTGATCAGCAAATGTCAAACGCTACAGTTTCTAATACATAAATTATGCAGTGATCTTTGTGTAAAGAAAAAAAAAAAAGTAATGTTACTTTAGCCCCCGAAATGAGAAAAAAATATGCATTCAAGACGAACTGTCTCAGTATTTTATATAATAAGTTACAAAGACAAATGAAGCTTTGATATTATCTAACTTTAGCATAGTAATGTTCATTATTGATTGCAAATATGTATGCTGTACTTTTCACATGATAACATATAGGCTGCTGTTTGTAAAAGGATAGCATGAGTCAGATACATGTTAATATAGCATATTAGCTAATGATAGCATTTTAATATGCTAGTAGTGTTTTCTAATGCTGTCCTATTATCTAATTTTAGCATAATGGACCATCTTTGCTAACGATACCTAACATGCTATTGTTAGCATTTGGCTATTGATAGCATATAAACTGCTGCTGGCATAACAGATACTTTGAGCTACTGTTGGCTAATACTGGTATTTTAACTACTGTGAGTATAATTAACTTGCATTCAGTCGTAGATGTTTGCTTTTAAAAAATTGGCTTTTTCATTGTTCATTTATTACAAAGATTGGTTCCTGACTCCAAATTGGCTTTAAAGCCCAAAGCTGATGCATTTTGGACCAAACTCAGCATCAAAACATTTATTATGATGCTGGGCGGTATGCACCAAGTGGTAGGCACCAGTAATTTCATTAGGAATTTTGCTTGTTGATTTAGTATTATGGGTTCTGATTTTGATTTGTAAATTGTTAGATCCATCCTTTCATTGTCTGCACCCGCTTGTCCTTGAAGGGTTGCGGGGTAGCTGTTGTCTGACCAGTCACTGGGCGGGAGGCAGGGTACAGCCTGGACAGATCGGCAGTCCATCACAGAAATTGTAATATTTAGAGTGCAATTGATCTTTTAAATAGATGTAATGCATTTTTGTGACGATATGACTATGATCTGCCAGATTATTTAATCATTTGTTTAAGGTTTTGCAGTTTTGCATTATGTGGCGCCTTTGCAGTTTTGGTCGTTTTATGCCTGACCTTTTCAGGTAGGAATGGGTGCCGTCTACCACTGTAGATTTAATACAGACCATGTGTCAACTCATATGCGTCAGGGAGCTTTGACAGCTGATGATGTAAAGTATGTTTCTATATACCACTCGTAGTCTACTATGAGGGATTGCTGTTATAACACTCCAGTGAATAATATCCATGACCAGGAGGTCGCTTATAGTTATTTTAGTTTAAACTGTGGTCCTAAGCCCAAATGGGGATCACAACCAAAATAAAGATAAATAGAGCTTTCAGGTAATAACATACAGTTCAATGTAATTGAACGTGAGATTTTGAGCAATTTTTGTGATTCATGAAGATACTTCAACAAAATAAACTGAAGTGCCATGGTTTAAGTACATGGGTATGAACCGTTTTTTTTTTTTTTTGGAATAAGATGGAAGTAGGAAGCGGTTCTAAATAGGGATATAAATTGGCAAAGGAATGAATGACCAGAAGTCACTGTAACACATTCATGTTTCTGCTTTCTGTGTATAAATATTTATAACAACATTAAAGACAAATATATTTTAGATGTGTATGTTGGTTTTTGCTCTTTAAAGTTGAAATCTAAAACAAATGTGGATTTGTTTTTAAATAAAGCCCTGACATTAGCCTAACTTTTGACAGATAAATAATTAGGGTCCACTGCATTGCTTTTGTGCTGCTTAACCTTCCTTAGTAATATGATTTCAAGGCTTGTCTGCCCCTTTAAACAAGGGAGAAAGTCAGTCATGATTTCTTAAATATAATCATATGTTATTTTTGTAAGTACTGCTTAAAACTACCCCATATGTTATTATACATTGTAACAAACAAACCTAAATACATTTTATTCTTCCTAACAGCTTATATAGAAACAAAGAAAAATGGCTGACAAAGACTTTTTCCATATCCTTGAGTTAAGAATGAGAAGGATGAACTGATTCCAAATGCCAATCACAACCCAGACTCAGGCCACATGTCTTCCTGCGATGCAGCCTGTCTGTGCCTCCCTTTGCATCAGGAGATACCATGGCAGAAAGCTATAGCAGGTTCATGTTTATGCATTCTAACGAGCACTCCCTGGGAAAAATATGCAAATTCATTTTGTCATCAAGAGGAAAATAGAGGACAGGAAAACTGCAGATACAGGAGGGGCTAAAGGGAGGAGGGTGAGCACAAGAGGCGGGATTGGGTTAAGGGAGGTGTTTGTGTATGAGTTTGCATGTCTGTGAGTGTGTTGTAAATGTGTGATGGGGCCACAATGGAAGTAGACGCACCGTGAGCGACATATGTAGGCCCCATCCCACCCCCAACCAATCACCGTTCCTAAAGCAGATTCCATATAAATAAAACCAAGAAAATATAAAATATTATGCAATGAATATACACTGTTATTTACAAAGCCAGAAACATATACAGTGGAAATGGGGAGAATTTACATATCGTATTTTTTATTTAATTTACCAAAAGTGACAAGCATTTGAACAGTTGAGCTTCTTTTCAGTCCACTGGTTCTGATCGACTATGACAAAATGTAATTAAGTATACAGTATTTGTTTTACTTTCAGGCAAACATGTAAGAAATTATTAATATTATCATTATTTTTGATTATCAGTCTATCTTTTAACTTTCCATTCAGAACTGTAAAAAAAATAGCATTTTCTTATAAACATGAAGTCAAGTACTCAGTTCACAATAGTAATAATTTTTTGGCGTAATTAAACGTGGTGGAGCTTTTTAATTCAGCCAAACCGGTTGGCGCTGGTTTGATATGCTGTGGTGTTAAATTGATATGAACAATAATTTGAGCTCTTGCAGTTGCACCGATCCACCACGTGGGGTCCAGCTGACACCGTCATTCAACAAAGGGGAAGACAAAGGCCGACGCACAACACCGGCGGCGGGCGGAAGAAGAACGTTTCTGCTACGATCTTGTGAGGAGATGCACATGGAGGCATAAAAAGTCACACGCTACGTGTATTGATTTATTTATTACACATAACCGAATTAAACCCAGTTTATCGCGGGTTCTGGTAAGTATTGCTTTGATTGTTTAAAAGTGAAGAAGCAAAAAATGGTCACAATGTAAATTATAGCATAAGGCTAACCTAAGCTAGTAGGTTAGCAACGTGCTATTCATCAAAACTGCATGGTCAAAGGTATTTTTTGTTTCTAATTTTCGGTATATTATCATGTTCAGTACTTTTTATTTATTTTCCAGTACGTTTTGCCTGCAGCTTTAAGTGTCATACATGCATGTAAAAACGTGATGTTTGAGTGTGCCAATCCCTCTTGTGTGCAGTCATTCAGTTTAAGTCGTGGATTTAGGACAGATGGCAAAGTGTAGTGGCCTGGATTATCAGCTCTTCATTCTACAAACGAATAACACTTAAGGTAGTGTGGCCTGTAAGCACTTATTAATTCAACAAGCAGCCTTGGTATTATTTCCAGCTGTAATGACATGAACACAAACAGCTTCTAGTCCGAACACCGATTTTAAAGAGTTGTAAATAGACTGGTTGTTGCAGGTTCAAATTGAAGTCTTTGTGATGTGTTCAGACAAACTTAACTGATCCAGGAAAAGTTAGTTATTTAGTCTGTGTTGTATTGATATTGCCTTTTGCACAGTAGACTCATGGCATGTTGTGTTGACGATTGCTTCTAGCACAAGATCCTCATTCAAGTGCACCTTGTACGCTTTATTTTGAAATAATTTAAATGAACACATTAACTTCAGTTAGCAGAATATGGTGTAAAGATATTATTCAACACTATATAAATAACATCCATTACCCTAACCTTTTTGAAGTGATTTTACTGTTTTGTGTTAATTTAACTAAAGAATAAAATCAGTTATCAGAAACTTTTAAAACGTTTCTTTATAGCCGCTACATGTAATTTGTAATTGAGAGATTGTACTACTTCGGCATCCGTGAATAGTTTATCCAAGAACAATGTTAAAGTGATTCTCCAGTACCATGGACAGCAGCAGCCTGGGTTTACAGTGTCAGTGGATACCAACTTCTCTGTCCACTCTAGTACATTTAGACTTTGTCACCATTTCGACAACCTTGGAAGTCACTATTATGAAGGAATTCTAAATTAAGAAGATCAGATTACATAGTCAGGCTTTTTTAGTTGCTCTCTGTGGAGACCAGGGCCTTGCTAGTGACAATTAAGAATGCACACGGGTACAAAAACACCAAGATAGGCATCCCTAAGAAGGAAAAAATAATCTAATGTCCAATCCAAGAAGGTTTATGTTAAGACAGTGTTGAGAGCTTTGGTCAGAATTTGACATTTAATAAAACCAGTAAGCAACAGTAAAACAACCTGGAAATAGTCTAGTATGTTATTTGTGACGTGGTAAATAACTGGTACCACCACCCTCCTGTGATCCTGCAAGGATTTAATGGGTGTAGAAAGTGGAATGATGGATGGATAAATAACACCTGTTATTAAATTACCCTTTATTGGCACTGAACAAAAACAGACAACACAATTATGAATGCTAGTCTGTGTTAGGTGTGTTACAAACACTTTTTACACACCTCTATTTATGCCTCAAACCACACACACACACTCACTAGTAAATTATGAATGAGTAATGTGATTAAACAAGGCTAATAGAATAAGATTATAAGCATCACTGATTAAAAATTTGCAACCCAATCTATTTAAATTGCCTGCAATGGATGCTCATTTAAGAAAAGAAAGCACATTCAAGAACCGTGGTAACCGTTAATTTAGAAGCAGACAATTAAAATCATCCAGTTTTTAATCTTCAGTAGATGCCAGTAGTCTCCCTGATAGGATTGATCAGACTGCTATTTTTTTCTCTCACTTACATGAAAGTTGCATTCCTTTTATCAGTGTTAAGGTGTTGATCTTTAATGCTGTTTTAATACCACTGTGGTATGAGCAGCATGTCTGTTAAGCACCCAACTGCAGTCTCTACTGGAGCAGAAGGCCTGACCAGTCTGTTGCTTTTACTGTATCACAGTATATACAGGTCCTTCTCAAAATATTAGCATATTGTGATAAAGTTCATTATTTTCCATAATGTCATGATGAAAATTTAACATTCATATATTTTAGATTCATTGCACACTAACTGAAATATTTCAGGTCTTTTATTGTCTTAATACGGATGATTTTGGCATACAGCTCATGAAAACCCAAAATTCCTGTCTCACAAAATTAGCATATCATTAAAAGGGTCTCTAAACGAGCTATGAACCTAATCATCTGAATCAACGAGTTAACTCTAAACACCTGCAAAAGATTCCTGAGGCCTTTAAAACTCCCAGCCTGGTTCATCACTCAAAACCCCAATCATGGGTAAGACTGCCGACCTGACTGATGTCCAGAAGGCCACTATTGACACCCTCAAGCAAGAGGGTAAGACACAGAAAGACATTTCTGAACGAATAGGTTGTTCCCAGAGTGCTGTATCAAGGCACCTCAGTGGGAAGTCTGTGGGAAGGAAAAAGTGTGGCAGAAAACGCTGCACAACGAGAAGAGGTGACCGGACCCTGAGGAAGATTGTGGAGAAGGGCCGATTCCAGACCTTGGGGGACCTGCGGAAGCAGTGGACTGAGTCTGGAGTAGAAACATCCAGAGCCACCGTGCACAGGCGTGTGCAGGAAATGGGCTACAGGTGCCGCATTCCCCATGTCAAGCCACTTTTGAACCAGAAACAGCGGCAGAAGCGCCTGACCTGGGCTACAGAGAAGCAGCACTGGACTGTTGCTCAGTGGTCCAAAGTACTTTTTTTGGATGAAAGCAAATTCTGCATGTCATTCGGAAATCAAGGTGCCAGAGTCTGGAGGAAGACTGGGGAGAAGGAAATGCCAAAATGCTAGAAGTCCAGTGTCAAGTACCCACAGTCAGTGATGGTCTGGGGTGCCGTGTCAGCTGCTGGTGTTGGTCCACTGTGTTTTATCAAGGGCAGGGTCAATGCAGCTAGCTATCAGGAGATTTTGGAGCACTTCATGCTTCCATCTGCTGAAAAGCTTTATGGAGATGAAGATTTCATTTTTCAGCATGACCTGGCACCTGCTCACAGTGCCAAAACCACTGGTAAATGGTTTACTGACCATGGTATCACTGTGCTCAATTGGCCTGCCAACTCTCCTGACCTGAACCCCATAGAGAATCTGTGGGATATTGTGAAGAGAACGTTGAGAGACTCAAGACCCAACACTCTGGATGAGCTAAAGGCCGCTATCGAAGCATCCTGGGCCTCCATAAGACCTCAGCAGTGCCACAGGCTGATTGCCTCCATGCCACGCCGCATTGAAGCAGTCATTTCTGCAAAAGGATTCCCGACCAAGTATTGAGTGCATAACTGTACATGATTATTTGAAGGTTGACGTTTTTTGTATTAAAAACACTTTTCTTTTATTGGTCGGATGAAATATGCTAATTTTGTGAGATAGGAATTTTGGGTTTTCATGAGCTGTATGCCAAAATCATCCGTATTAAGACAATAAAAGACCTGAAATATTTCAGTTAGTGTGCAATGAATCTAAAATATATGAATGTTAAATTTTCATCATGACATTATGGAAAATAATGAACTTTATCACAATATGCTAATATTTTGAGAAGGACCTGTATGTATCCAAAAATGTAAGGCAACAATGCATTGGTCTAGGCTCCATACAGCCAATTCAGTTTTTTAGTACCCAAAAACTACTACTAAATTCACCAAGTGTTCATGTTCTCTGTTTGTGCCGAAATCTATGCATCGAAATGAAAATTACAGTAGACATATGTCCTAGATAACATTGTTATAATAATAAACATGCTTGGTTTCTTGGTTTAAATTAAAGCAGTTATATCCTGTCATACATTTATTGTTCATGTTATTATTATTTTTGTATAACTGCAGTTAAGCAGTTTTTTAAAACTCAACCAGAATTTGCAGCTCTGTTTTTAGGCCCTGCTGTTTCAATCTGCCAGATTATCTTCCTGTCGGATTCCCAAAAGTAATCTTAATTTGACACAAGTTTAACAGATTTTTTTAAAATGGTAGTTAAATTAATTCTGGCTCAAAGAAATTTCACCTACTCTGCAATAAAACAAAATATTTAAGAAATTTAATAGCTTATTTTACCTTTTGTCTTTCTATCCTAACCCTGACTTCCATGCACCTTCATAGGTTTTTAAGCTGTGTGCTTATTTGTATCCTCCCCTCCCTCAGCTCCTCTGAACGTGAGCCGGGCTGCAGTGACATGGTGATATATGCTGACTGGCAGCAGGCAGCCGTGGAACCGAGAAGCGACAGCTGTTTGCCAATGACTGGTGAAGGCACTGGTTTGGAGGCTTTGGCCTCACCGCAGGCGGGGTATCTGGGAAAAGTCAGTGGAACTTATGGTTTCCTCTCATTGTTGTCACTTGCGCAAAGCTGAATTGTATTTGAAAGAGGCACTGTGACTGGGCAGTACCAATCCAAACAAAAAAATAAAAAACTAATAAGGTAAAATGAAAATAATCATAACTGGAAATCTCTGGTTGTAAAAGGCGAAAGTATCGGTTTGTTTAAAAGATGTGACTGAAATGTCTCTTTTTCTTTTCTCTTCTTTGTTCACTCTTCTGGCCTTACATGAACATGAAATATTCCTATCCAGTTAAAAGTCTGTAAGAGTAAATACCAACGAACAAAATTATTTCCCAGATTTCAGTCTTCTTCCCTACCCGACGCCTTTGTTTACCTGCGAGACTGTGACTGTTTCGTTTTGTTTGGTAGGTTCAGGAAAGAGCCGCTTCACTGGAGTATTGTCCTTGGTGTTCTTCGAAAGGCCTGACCTATGCTCTACGCTGCTACCGCATCAAGCTCCAGGAATCCATTGCCCTCTGCACAAACCCGCAGGTAAATCCCAGTACTGTTTACACCCAAACACATCTGTAAAAATCCTTAAAATATACTAACACAGTAGTGTAATATAAACCTGAAGAATGGAGCCTTTGAATATATTTATTCTGTAGAAAAAAATGAAATGTTAACAAATTTTAACAAAATAATGATGTTCTTTAACCAATCCACTTAAATATATTAAGTCTTAAATATGTTTATTTAATAACTTGCTTTCTCTATATTAAGAGTTTTTAGGAACCTAATTAGTAATGCATGACTTAGTATTTGCCTGGAGTACAAATATGACATAACACACCGACCAATTTTATCTTTAAGGACCCATGTTTATCTTGCCTCCACACACAGTGAGCCGGAATGGTGATTGAAAAAAAGAAATAACTCCAAAGGGCATGAAAATTGGAAATCAAACCATGCACAGGTGTTGATCCTGCATGAAAATCTGAATATGCTGCTTTTAATTTTGAAAGTCAGCGCCTAGCTATGTAAGCAGCATTGTTATAGCAGGCTCTGCCCCAGTAGATGGACAGAGAGGCAAGTTAGTGAGACAGAATGTAGTTTTGTTTTTCCAACTAGACATGGCCCTAAGTATGTATTTACTGAAGTTAAAGAGGATTGCTTTGTCTGTGGAAAACATTCAGACTCTTTCTCAGGAATTCAAACGTATTCAGATGGAACTTACTGTGAAATACAAGATTTTGCTCTTGTTGATCACTTCAAAAATTTATGTTGAGACGACCAGTGTAAGTGTTTCCAGCCGGCTGGTGATAATGTCACTCCATGTGTTCATAATAGCCTTGAGTAGGGCATCCGAGGTCTGGAACCGACACCCGTTTTCATAAACATCGTCTCTCCCATCCATCCCCAAACATTATCAATGGGATTTAGATCAGGAGAACATGTAAATGCTACCAAAAGAGGGACATTGTTCTTCTGGAAGCAGTGCTTTGTTAAATGGATGCTGTAAACTGCTGTCCTGTTGAGAGACCCCTTCATCACCGCTCAGACCAAGACCCTTAGTCAAGAAGGGCTGTCCTAAGGAACATCTCCACATAGCCAGCAATGTGGTCGGGTTCAAAGTCACAAAGCCTTTTGTCTTTGCCATTAGAGGTCATGACATGGTGAATGCCTGACAGAAAAAGACTTGGGGTCTCAAACCTTTGATTGTGCGATGAACAACATGTATGGGTTTAAATGTTTGAAAGCTCTACTCTAATTTTAAACTGTGGATTTTTCTGACTGTACTCGGTGTGAGATGATTCTACTGCAGTAACGGGTCATTTTAATTTTCAGGTTTCTTGCATGTGTTTACGAGGGATGCCATCAAATCTGTCCACATCTGTTTATTTCACATCTTTCTTGTCTGTCTTTCCTAGCTGCTGTTAATCCATGTATTTCTAATTCCATATAGTGTCTTTTCCCACTGGTAACTCGACCCTTGGAGGATATTTTGGCTAGCTTGGATCCCTTGCAGCCAACTGTTGGGAACAAAAGGAAACGTGCCTTGGTTCTGGAAGAGGAAGAGGTTGTTAAATCTCCGCTCAAACGCCAGCAATCAAGCGATCTCCGACCTGAGAGCATTTCTTCCGTGCTTGGCAGGTCCTTGGAGCATTGCTCATTACACCCTGCGACAAATGGACAGGTGAATGGATACCACAAGGAATCTCCAGATGTTGAGACAGCAGAATGGGACAATGAAGACGTTCAGAACAAGGACGATCCTGCTCCTTCTTCATGCTCTGACTCTCTTGAACACTCCTCAGATGTTTTGTTGGCTAGTAGTGGAGCCCAGTCGCCTGCTCTCTCTCCTCACTTTATCTCCCCAGATGTATCAAGGCAGGACAATGTTCCAGGGTTAAACTGCAGACTCAATTCCAGTCAGGCCAGTTATTCTGCTAATATCCAAACCTCATCGCTTCCATGCAATGAGCAGCCAACGTCAACAGAGAAGGATTCACTCATGGCAGACATCCCCCCTTGTCAAGACGTTAACGGCTTTCATTCGGAGAGTCGGGATTTGTCGGATGAGCTTGTTTCTGTTCCAAAACAGCTACTGTGGAAAAACAGCGACAACTTGTGCTGGCTGGACTCGCTGCTGGTTGTGTTGGTGAACTGTAAGAGCTTAAGAAAACTTGGACTTGAACATGAACCTCAGCGCTCATCTGTATGGCGGCTGCTGAGGGAACATGAAGCCATCTGTGCTGCCATCCAGGCGCACCAGCAAACTGGCAGAGGTAATTTTATTTAGTGTGTTGCTGTTTTCTGTCTTTTTATTTGACCAAACTGAAATTAAGCTTCACTTCAAGGGCTGAAACACCTACGATTGATTCGACTTGTAATAAATTTAATTGCTCCAATGCTTTGAAGATATAATTTTTTTGTTGACTGAAATTTGTTTCTGGCTAGACGGTGTTCTGAGAGTACCAAGTCATGTGCTGCAAAACGCCTACGTTGACCTGCAGAGTCTTAGGACATCCGTTTTTAAGCTACTGCAGCCTAAACTGCACTGCGAGATGGGTAAGATCAAGTTGGTTTTCACCAGCCTGTAACAAACTGTTATGTTTTTTAGCAGGGCTGCTTCTTAAGAGCTCAATCCTTATGGTCTTCATGCTATAGGTTGAGATTTTTAAGTGATGTGGAAGGATTTTCCTGACCTATGCTGTTTAGGTTCCTGGATTTATAAACATCCAGGAACCTTACTGAGTACAGTGGCCAAACACATTTCCTGTGCAATTCACAGCAAGAGCGCATCAAACTGTCCACATGCTTCAAGACATCGCTGGACTTCACTGGACTGTTCTCCAGAGTTTACAAACCCGTAGCAAGTGTTTTTCAAAACGCCAGTATTCATTGCAAACGATGAAACCCTGTAACAGCCTCACTCTGTAATCTTTTTTTTTTTTTTTTGGCGGGTTCCATATTTAAAGCCTGCCCACTGTAGAAATGTCTGCCACAAATTCATGGAAACGTTTGTTCATACTATAAAAATTGGCTCTAAAAATGGCCTCTGAAAATTTGAGCCTGGATAAGTATGGGATTCTGACATTAAGGTTGTTTCGGTGTTCATTAGGGTACCTGTGAAACTCTAAAGGTTCAGTGTAAAAATCCAAAGTGAAGTAACTCACCCCTCCAAAGGGTTGAATTCTGATGTTTCAACCACTCCTATTTCAGTGCAAAGAGTCAGACACAGTGGTTTGTTCTCTGGAGTGGCAAGTCATACCTCTCAACCAGCAATCCAGTGGAAGAATCTGGGTGTTGTAGTTGCCAGGATACCAAACTTACTTTACTATATTGTGTCAGGTTTAAAGATTGGTGCAGAAAGGATTATGATGAGGGGCTGTTTTTCAAGATCTGGGCCTGGCTCCTTAGTTCCAGTGGAAGGAACTCTTAATGATTGAGGATGCCAAGACATTTTGGACTGTTTCTTGCTCCCAACTTAGTGGGAACAGCTTGAGGTTGGCCCCCTCCTTTTCTGACATCACTTTGCACCACTACAGAAAGACGTGGGTGAGTGGGATTGGTGTGGGAAAACTTGACCGGCCTGCAGTCCAGTTTTCAAGTCCTAAACTTAAGCCGATAGAACACCTTTAAGAAAAATTGGAGCAGAGACTGAGAGCCAGGCCTTCTCGACCAACATCAGTGTCCAACCTCACAAATGCAAATTTTTTAAAAATTGTCAAAAAATCCCATGAATACACTTGTGGGAGACCTTGTATAACTGTAATAACTAACATTATGCCTGACTGGCATTATATCAGAAATCAGAAAAGCTTTATTGCCAAGTACGTTTTTGGACATACAAGGAATTTGTTTTGGCGTAGTCGGTGCAATACAATACAAATTAAACAGTATAAACATATCTACAATATAATATAAATATATGTGCACAGTTTTAAGTGAGTGAGAGTAAATATAGAGCAGTATAAGATGCAAGAGCAATACAACAGTGCAGATGATCATTGTGCAAGTATGGCAGGAGTCCAAGCTGAGCGTTAATGTAACGCATAGAGTTATAATATATACAATCTAGTTCAGATGTATTGAAGGGAGATAAGCGAATTCTTTGGGCAATATAGTGAATCTGGTCAACCACATCAAAACCAATGTCGGAGCTTAACAATAAAATGGTTCTGTCTGTTTGAAACTTCATATTTATTCTCTAAAGCTTCGTTCTGAGCTTATGCGAGCATATTCTAGTGCTGACAGGACTACATAAATATGAAAATCCATATTTTAAGATGTCTGAACAGTTCAAGCCTTTCGTTACCCTAAATATATTACTTCACTCAGTCTTCTTCTTGGCATCTCAGTGGCATGCAGATAATATTCAGTCATAATTCATTCTGCTATTTAAAAAAAAAAATGTATATGTGAGCTTTTAAAAGCAGTATAATATCTGGAAGTAACACAGCTTGACTTGGTTAATGGTCCAGTTAAAGAGAAAAACACACGGATACAGAAGGGAGAGATTCACTCTGTGTGTTTGGCTTGAAGATGTTTTGGCTCACTTCCTCTTCACAGATTTGTTTGCTTAAAAGTATTCAGAAATGGTGTGGAGCAACTGTTGCACTCAGATCTTTAACATGCAATCATTCGTCAAGCTGTGTGTGTGTGTGTGTGTGTGTGTGTGTGTGTGTGTGTGTGTGTGTTTTTCAGGCCAGAGGGAGACTCCTGTTTTTGCCATGCCTCTTCTGCTCACACTGGACTCCTGGGTGGAGCGTCTCTTCCAGACAACCTACGTCTGGGAATTCAAGTGCAGCGAATGCAAAGTTATCACAAAAGAAAGGTAGATGATGATTTATTTTATGCACTAAGTCAAACAGAAGCCCAAAATTAATTAAATTAAGTTAATCCCTTATTGCAGTAGCATAATCTTACAGTAAAGGAATAGAATAATCTCACCTTCAACTTTAGTACATTTGATCAGTGGGTGAAACATTTATCTTGTGACCAAGCGCAGTGAGGAGGACCGTAAAGAAGGTAGGAAAAATCTCTAAAGCTGTTGGAGAACTGCAGCAAGGAGTTGGGGTCACCAAGTTTCCACATCAATTATACAGGTCCTTCTCAAATTATTAGCATATTGTGATAAAGTTCATTATTTTCCATAATGTCATGATGAAAATTTAACATTCATATATTTTAGATTCATTGCACACTAAGAAAGACAAAAGGTAAAATAAGCTATTAAATTTCTTAAATATTTTGTTTTATTGCAGAGTAGGTGAAATTTCTTTGAGCCAGAATTAATTTAACTACCATTTTAAAAAAATCTGTTAAACTTGTGTCAAATTAAGATTACTTTTGGGAATCCGACAGGAAGATAATCTGGCAGATTGAAACAGCAGGGCCTAAAAACAGAGCTGCAAATTCTGGTTGAGTTTTAAAAAACTGCTTAACTGCAGTTATACAAAAATAATAATAACATGAACAATAAATGTATGACAGGATATAACTGCTTTAATTTAAACCAAGAAACCAAGCATGTTTATTATTATAACAATGTTATCTAGGACATATGTCTACTGTAATTTTCATTTCGATGCATAGATTTTGGCACAAACAGAGAACATGAACACTTGGTGAATTTAGTAGTAGTTTTTGGGTACTAAAAAACTGAATTGGCTGTATGGAGCCTAGACCAATGCATTGTTGCCTTACATTTTTGGATACATACAGGTCCTTCTCAAAATATTAGCATATTGTAATAAAGTTCATTATTTTCCATAATGTCATGATGAAAATTTAACATTCATATATTTTAGATTCATTGCACACTAACTGAAATATTTCAGGTCTTTTATTGTCTTAATACGGATGATTTTGGCATACAGCTCATGAAAACCCAAAATTCCTATCTCACAAAATTAGCATATTTCATCCGACCAATAAAAGAAAAGTGTTTTTAATACAAAAAACGTCAACCTTCAAATAATCATGTACAGTTATGCACTCAATACTTGGTCGGAAATCCTTTGGCAGAAATGACTGCTTCAATGCGGCGTGGCATGGAGGCCATCAGCCTGTGGCACTGCTGAGGTCTTATGGAGGCCCAGGATGCTTCGATAGCGGCCTTTAGCTCATCCAGAGTGTTGGGTCTTGAGTCTCTCAACGTTCTCTTCACAATATCCCACAGATTCTCTATGGGGTTCAGGTCAGGAGAGTTGGCAGGCCAATTGAGCACAGTGATACCATGGTCAGTAAACCATTTACCAGTGGTTTTGACACTGTGAGCAGGTGCCAGGTTGTGCTGAAAAATGAAATCTTCATCTCCATAAAGCTTTTCAGCAGATGGAAGCATGAAGTGCTCCAAAATCTCCTGATAGCTAGCTGCATTGACCCTGCCCTTGATAAAACACAGTGGACCAACACCAGCAGCTGACACGGCACCCCAGACCATCACTGACTGTGGGTACTTGACACTGGACTTCTGGCATTTTGGCATTTCCTTCTCCCCAGTCTTCCTCCAGACTCTGGCACCTTGATTTCCGAATGACATGCAGAATTTGCTTTCATCTGAAATAAGTACTTTGGACCACTGAGCAACAGTCCAGTGCTGCTTCTCTGTAGCCCAGGTCAGGCGCTTCTGCCGCTGTTTCTGGTTCAAAAGTGGCTTGACCTGGGGAATGCGGCACCTGTAGCCCATTTCCTGCACACACCTGTGCACGGTGGCTCTGGATGTTTCTACTCCAGACTCAGTCCACTGCTTCCGCAGGTCCCCCAAGGTCTGGAATCGGCCCTTCTCCACAATCTTCCTCAGGGTCCGGTCACCTCTTCTCGTTGTGCAGCGTTTTCTGCCACACTTTTTCCTTCCCACAGACTTCCCACTGAGGTGCCTTGATACAGCACTCTGGGAACAGCCTATTTGTTCAGAAATTTCTTTCTGTGTCTTACCCTCTTGCTTGAGGGTGTCAATAGTGGCCTTCTGGACAGCAGTCAGGTCGGCAGTCTTACCCATGATTGGGGTTTTGAGTGATGAACCAGGCTGGGAGTTTTAAAGGCCTCAGGAATCTTTTGCAGGTGTTTAGAGTTAACTCGTTGATTCAGATGATTTGGTTCATAGCTCGTTTAGAGACCCTTTTAATGATATGCTAATTTTGTGAGATAGGAATTTTGGGTTTTCATGAGCTGTATGCCAAAATCATCCGTATTAAGACAATAAAAGACCTGAAATATTTCAGTTAGTGTGCAATGAATCTAAAATATATGAATGTTAAATTTTCATCATGACATTATGGAAAATAATGAACTTTATCACAATATGCTAATATTTTGAGAAGGACCTGTATATGCAGGAAAAGGCTTTTGTATCTTTTTTTTTTTTTAATGTAAACGTGTAGTTTGCTACACCCTTTAACTGGAACGGTGTGCTTTGGTGAGAGGAGACTTTATTCAAGTGAGTTTGACATGAAACAAAGGTTGAATATGTGGAAAAGCACCTCTGTAGAGTATGGTGGAGGCTCTGATTTTTCAGGCAGTCCTCTTGAATTAGTGTGATATAAACTGGCTTTACCCCGGGTTAAAAATATAAAAGATGTAGTTAAAGAATTGATGGTGTGCATGCAAATGTTTTTGAGAACATAAAATAAAACAATCTTCCTCACAGTCATTATAAAGTTTATGAGATTATTAGATTCAGGCAAATGTTTTACAGGTGAAGTAGAAAATACATTTTTCTGCTTGAATGTCCTGCAGACTAACTGATTAATATACTAAACTTTGTTGCACCATTTCATTTGTTTTATCCTCTTTTTGTTTTGCTTTGCAGGCTTATAAAAACTCTCCCGACTTCCACAAATATTCTGCCTGATTGGACCCCTCTTAATGCAGTTCATTTGGCTCCGTGTAATATGTGCTGCAAGAAGAACCAGATGAGGACAATGTTGCTGGAGAGGTAGGGTTTCATCTAAGGGTTATACTAACTGGAGTAGGTTCAACAAAGCTGGGCTTTATTTAGGTAGCCTGGTTTGATAAAACTCTACTTGGACATAAAAGATATAACAGTAAAGAGCTTTTATTTACCTCCATCTTCTCTGACCAGCATGCCCAAATCATGATGCTGCCACTGCCTGTTTTAATTGTGGTAGTAGTCTCCTCGGGTCTGAATACATAAGCATGCCACAGCTCTGTGAATATTTGTAGCAAAATTTGAAAACATGTAATTTTCCCACTGATATTCATATTAGGTAAACATCACATAATGCATTATTTATTAAATACAAATGGCAAAAATGCAGAAACTGTTTGACAGAGTGTACTAAATGATTTTACAGCTTGGTAACCTGCCACGTTTTGTTTCAATAACTTGATTCAAGCTCAAACTTGCTGTGGAGTAATATTAACCTTTTACCTCATGTCTTTTTGCAGTATATCTCCAGTGTTTGCACTGCACTTTGTAGAGGGGCTTCCTGACAATGACGTCAGTAAGTACACCTTCAGCTTCAAGGGGAATCGCTACTCTGTGACCACCGTCATACAGTACAGCCATCGGCTTAGGCACTTCGTCACCTGGATTTACAATGAGGATGGTATGTGTTAAATAAAGACTCAATGACTAGGGCTCACCTGGCAATCTGAAGGTTGTATACCGGATATTGAATCCGTGCTGCCCATAATGCAACGTATCAGTGTGTGAATGTGTGGCAGTTGGGCGAATGCAAGTTTTCTTTTATCCCTCCATTCTTCCACTCGTCCATCTTTTTTTCACCATTGTTGAATTGATTTAGTTGTCCATTTATCTTATAGTCCCTCAATTTATTTGTCTCTATATCCCTTCTTTTATCAATTTGAGCAGCCCTTGGTCCATCTACCTGTTTTTTCATGCAGCCGTTCCTCTATCCCTCCATCCACCTCTTTGTCTCTCTCTCAATCCATCAGTTTGTCCATTGATTTGTTCCCATCAGTCTGTCCCTAAATTCAGTTTTTCGCAGATTTTGTATTTTACGCCTGACCTTGATAGAAAAATCTTGAAAAAATCAGTTGTAAAACTTAGCTTTTAAACTTCAAAAACGAGGCAACTGCGACTTGCAGTGTGAAAACACTCTGATCGAGCAACTATGACTAAAAACACACAGTGTTGTCTATTTACTATACAGTATTTTGATTTAATAGCCACAATTTGTTGCATAATCATAGCTCCAATTTATTTAATGACTCCTTGCTTGGAAAAAAGCAGTCATGCAGTGGAAACTACCACCACCGATGACTGTTATTACACAAACAATATTTAACAGCAAAAGTTTGCAAGCTGACCCCTGACCCAACTAATTAACCTGCTATAATCAGCTTGCTTTGTTCCACTTACTTAATGAAGAGTATATACTATAATATATTGTCAACAGTAAGAAAAGTTGCTGCTTTTCTGTTTGAAATAAAAGCAATCAGATCATGTTTTAGACTTTTTCTATTGAACCTGGCCCATGTCTAATTGTCATGTTTGTTCCTGCAGGATCGTGGCTGGAGTGTGACGATTTAAAATACCCTGAGTGTAAGACCTACCAACAGCTGCAGATTCCCTCTCAGGAGATCCATGTTGTTTTCTGGGAGGTGGAGGAGGATGGGTGGGCCTCTGTCTGTTCTTCTTTCAACGTGTTACTTGAGAGTCCCCCAACTAAGAATGAAGGGGTTCCTGATTTAAAAGACTTCAGCACAGAAGAACCATCAGTTCTTATTCCTGATTCTTCTCTTCTTACCTCTCACAGTGACACCAACATAGTCTGTGCACTGTCAGGAGATGACAGCGCTAATGTAGACACTACAATTACAGATGATGCCAACACATCAATAGGGGCCTCCACCCTACTCGGCACCTTTGAGGGCCTTACACATAATGATATAATCACAATCACTCTGATAGAGTTGCCGCCCGATTCGGTTCAGTCAGAGATGCAGTCTTTAATGGATACCCAGCAAACGGAGAACTCCACTGCTCCTCTATTGACTGAAGAAGTGATCTCTGTCCTTGCAGCAGGTGGAGACTTGTGTCACAGCGCTGACGCTGAACCTACTCCAACCAGCAGCCAATCTCAGTCAGAGTCAGGGGACAGCTCAGCGGGCGATCCAACGTTTGTGTGCGGCGCAAAAAGACGTCGAGGTAGAAGGCCTAAGAAGAAGAAGACTGTCCGCAGGCAGAGAAGTAAAAAGGCAACTTCATCGAAAGATGCTTCACAGGGTACCCCGGATGGACCCTCAGAACCACCCAAACCTGTCTGTTCTGCTGAAAATAACACAGTTCCTATTACAGAGCAGACGTCCAAGACGTCTTCTACCAACAACTTGCCTCCGTCTAGCACTCAGAACGATCGCTGGTCTTTTCTTCTAAGCAAACACCCTCTAAATCAATTAAACAAAAACATTTCACATCCTCCCCCCACCCAAAATCTTCCAGTGATAACTGAAGTGAATCCATCTCAACCTGTTCACTCTACACCCAACCCTGTGAAAAAGCCACGGATTCCCTCCGGAATCCCTAAAGCACCGCTATTAACAGAGGAAGGTACAAGTCTCCCACCCAAAGCTGCAGAGATGTATGGTGGCTTTGGTGCAAAGAGCTCCAACCCCTCTATTACTCTTTCATCCCCTTTGTCCATCCCCCTGTTACCTCCAGCTGTCCTTCCTAATCGCACTACGTCCCTCACATGGACATCTGATACGTCTCCGCTCCATGAAAACTCTTCAATAAAGAAACCCGGCAGCTCAAAGGTTCCTCTGGTTCTCAGCGACACTGAAGCCCTCAGATACAAACTCTTGAAGAAACTTAAAACTAAGAAAAAGAAGCTGGCAAAGCTGAATCAGCTGCTGGGAAACGGAGGAGGGGCCCACCTCAGACCGGACAGCACCGACCTGAACTCTCCAAGCACCGTCAGCTCCAGCACTTATGACGGCTCCACCTGTGACGACATCCTGTCCGACCTGTTGTCCCCGGCAACGGCGACCAGCCACCTCTCCCCGGACAGCACCGGCTTCTTTGAGATGTTGGCCAGTGGGCAAGACGGGGCGAACCAGCCGGACTGTGTGGTGAGAGTTGTGTCCCAAACTAACTGTCGTACAAGCCAGCATGAAGATCACAACTTCCTGGAGGAGTTTCTCTCACAGCTTTAAAACCAGCTCACACAGGGGTGTTAAAGCAATTATTCAATATTTTTTTTAGTCTTCAATAAAACTGCACTGTTTACTGTAAAAAATCATGTGAGATTGTTTTTGCAGCCGTTTACGTAGAAGGAGGCCTCACGTTTGTGTGCGACTACAATTTTTATAACAAAAATCAAGTGGAAAAAACATTTTCTACATTTTCTTTTTTTTTTTTTTTTTTTTTTGGTTTTACCTTTTCCAGAAATTGCACTTTGTTTTTCCTACGTACTGTATGAACATGGCTTGTAGCTTGGTTTAAAGTTGAAACTGTTTTTGTTTTTTACAAATTGTAAAAAAAAAATAAAAGTATTTCAAGTCTTGTTTTTTTTATTTATTTGTAAATTACAAACCACCTTCACTAACACCAACTGTTATTGTTAAGGTAATAAAATATTTATACTTTTTTCATTCAAATGTTTGTTTTGTTTTTTTTCATCCTCTAATTGTAGTTTTAACAGGTAATGTTTACGTATATAGTGTAGTTTCATATCTGTTTTGAATAGTATATCCCTTTTGTGATATACTATTCAAAACAGTATACATTTACATTTTTGTTAATATTTTATATCTTTTCATGGGAAATCATTCAAGATATGACACTTTGATACAATGTAAAGTAGTCGGTGTACAGCTTGTATAACAGTGTCATCATACAGCCATTAATGTATCAATTGCTGGCAACAAAAGTGAGTACAACCCTGGGCAAAAATGTCAAAATTGTCCCCAGGGTGTCAATATCTTCTGTGTCAAGATGTCTTGGGAGGCTAGCAGTTGTGTCAATATCTTCATTTTTCTCTAGCACTTCCTGAACTCTCTTGGGCAACACCATGGAGCTGGAGGATGTCAGAGACCTTACCCTCCTCCACCTTCTGTTTGTATTTGGTTTTAGGGTTATGTTGATAAACTGCCCTGTGTCCCAGTTTCTGACGGGAGGGGATGATACTCTGGTTCTGTATGTCACAGCACATGTTGGCATTTATGGTTCCCAGCAGCACTCATGCAGCCCCAAACCATGACACACCCACCAGCATGCTTGACTATGCCAGACACACTTTATACTTCTCACCTGGTTGCTGCAACACGCTTGACACCATCTGTACAAAATAAGTTTATCTTGGTCTCAACAGACCACAGAACATGATACCAGTAATCCATGTCCTTAGTCGTCTTCAGCAAACTGCAGGTTTTCGTGTGCATCATCTATAAATAGGCTTCCTTCTTTGATGACAGCCATACAAACCAGTTTGATGCAGTGTATGGTCTGAGCACCGGCAGTCACCAAATTTGACACACCTGCTCACCATTCACACCTGAGACCTTGTAACTAATGAATCACATGATACCGGGGAGGGAAAATGGCTAATTGGACACAATTTCAACATTTTCACTTAGTGCTGTACTCACTTGTTGCCAGCATTTTAGACATTAATGTCTGTTTTGAGTTATTTTGAGGGGACAGGAAATGTATCAGTGTCATATCTAAAAAGGTTTACTCAAATATTTAAACCAAAATGTGAAGAGTGTACTCTTATTGTATATAATTATACAGTGTAAAGGTGCATCTCAGTCATTTAGGATATCAGAAGTGTACAGTTTGAGTAATTTAACTGAAAGCAAAGCACGCAATCACATTTAATAAAGAGTGCTCCATTGCAAGTCTTATTTCTATACATTATAAGGATTAGGACTTAAATCTTGTGAAAATCTTAAATTGAGTTTCTGTGAAAATTAGAATATGAGAGCAAACCAAGAAGAGAAAAAAAGACAAAAAGTATAGGCAAAAGATCCGTTCCCATACCGGGAGTCGAACCCGGGCCGCCTGGGTGAAAACCAGGAATCCTAACCGCTAGACCATATGGGAGTTAGTCATATCGCTCTAAACATTTGTCATAGAATATAATAAAATCATCTGTGTTTCATGACCATTACCTATTTCATGTAAAAATATTTTGAATTCAGGTTGAAAACCGACAGGGCATTGGGTGAGGTTCATTTACTGAACAGTCAAGACTGTTTAAAAAAAGGAAGAACAAAGGAAGCAGTTTCTCCACATGCAGGCGCTGTTTGACTACAATCAAAGGTAAATCTGCTCACGCCACATATTCATTACTTTAGTAGCACTTAACCTCAAGTTACCTACCGAGTGCGAATAGGAGATTGTGGCTCTAGTGTAAAGCGCTTTGAGCGGTCTGTATGACTGGAAAAGCGCTATATAAGTTCAGTCCATTTACAATTCCTTTTTCAGCCAATGCCATTTAAAAAGGTAATGCATAGATAGATAGATAGATAGAGTATGGCACAACTGCTAGCCTCCCAAGACAAGACAGTCTAACCCTAATCTGGCAAACTGGAGAATGAGAGCATTAATCTAACAGGCTAAATGTAACTCTGGAGGACCTTCAGAGATCCACAACTCAGGTGGAAAAATCTGTTCACAGGACACAATTACACACGCACTCTAGAGAGAAAGCCAATAGAATTCCCATCTGCCCAAGCCATGTAAGAGACAGCTCAAGTATGAAAAATACAAATAAATAAATTATTTATTTTTTGTTATATTCTTCCATTTTCAAATTAGGCACTACTTTGTCTTAGTCTAGCAGATGTAGGGGAACTTGATATGACTGGAAACACATGTTTTCGTGATTAAAACCAACAGGCTCAACAGAGGGCCTGCAATGTATGATCCCAACTCTCCAGAAAATTATCCAGAAATAAAAATAGCCTGTCATGGCGGGAATAAAATTTGCACAGTATGAATGAACAAGTGTGCGCACACTAAACAATCTCCCACACACAAAGGAAGCATGCAACTCCTTGGTACCCCTCCATGTTGAGTCAGAGCATCATTTACATAAAGAGGAAGCCAGAACTTGTGTGTGTTTGTTGGAGGTGAGATAGCACCGTCCATAACGCCATAAAAGGACAGCAAAGGTATATGGATTTTAATAGACGTTTCTAGGTGTGAAAGAGAAGCATTGTCCTCCCAAGCTTCAGAATCCAGCTGGCTCGTTCGATTTTTTAATGGAGTGCAAAGTGGTGGAAAATATCTACCTTCTGGTCATCATCACGCTCATTAGTGTTCTTCAGAATGGTGAGATAAACACAATAGTTTTTTTAATAACTTCTATAATGAAGGCAATAACAGTTTTCTGTTGTGTTTTAGTATTTTTTGCTCAAAAGGTTGAAAGGGAAGGCAAGAACCGTGACATAAACACATCTGCCTTTAACCGAGTGTCTTGTGCAAAGTGAGTGCCCTTTACTCAGCTCTTTAATTTCTCTGTTATTATAAAGTAGCACTGAAACTGCAGAGACAATAAGATTACAGAAATGTTAGTGCTAGTGCATGCTAGTTTTTAATTTGATTTTATATTAAGCCAAATATTATCCTCCACTGGGAGTCCATTCCTAGTTTTTTAAACAAAAACGAAGGAAAAGATTTGAGTAAAGAGTTTGTTTATATACCTGAAGCACACATTTATTATTCTACTTTTCATGTAATTTAATCATAATTATGTTTAAAAAACACTAATGCCACACATTAAAGTTAGTTCAGAACCTGTATTGGCTTGTTTTAAAACTTCATTTGATTTGCTTCTTTTGTAATATTATGTTTTATATGATATGTGTTTCTAAATAGAAAGTCAGTTGATACAGCTAATAAAATAGAAATGTTAAAGCAAGAGAAATAAATATTCAGCCACTGAAAGGATTAGAAATACAGAATCCTATTTAGGAATCGTGATTTTTCTACATCTTGTCTGCAGCTTGAAGCTTATATCTACTGTGTGGAAGCGACTTACATCACGGGTTACTCAATTAGTCCACAAGCTGCAACGTTCTTCCTGTTTTACCAGAAAATCTTTAAGCCATATCCTCTCTTCTGTCTGATAGGGAGGATTTCAAAACAGAAATGTTCTAAAATGTTTGGCAAATTTTAAAGGGTCTTTCTTGAGGAAAGATTTTTTTACTGAACTTTGGAGATGTTGCTGTTTTATACTACATTAATTAAAGTGCTAGCCGGAGGTTAAATTACGCTCATTGTAAGCATTAATGTAAGATTATTGATTAAGGCTTTAAATGATGCATTTGAACGATTTTTCTGAGATTAATTCACAAGTTTGAATTTATTTGTGGGTGTTCTCCACACAAGGTCAATTGATACACATAATTTCAAAATACTTAACTAAATGTCCATTACTGCCCAGTTGCATATCAGCCACACATTTTCTTTTTCATCAACAAGCTTCAGGCAGAAATCTGGCTTGATAGAGTTTGGATTGATTGTTTTCTTGGCACAGACCTGGATTTATGCATAATCTATAGTATATATAGTTAATATATAGTTAATGTCAGGTTTTCCAAAACCTTAATGCTACTTTGCTTTATTCATTGCAATGCCAATCTGGATGCATGCATCATTGTAGTGTTGGAACACCTGTACATGCTTTAATCATCTAGCTTTTGGCTGGGAGTGATGATTGAGAATTTGAAGGTAGTTCTCTTCCTTTGTTGTACTTTCTGCAAAGCACCAGAACCACCGACAAGAAAATAGCCCTGCCCTACACTGTGATGCTGCCACCACCATGCTTGACAGCTGGAACGGTGTGCTTAAATTTAAAGCCTTCATCTTGGCTGCTCCAATTTAGTTCTTGATAGTCCTACTGAATAGACTTTTGCATGCAGCTAGAGATTTCCATCAAGCTTAGAGTAAGGGCTTCTATCTTGGCCAGCATCCTCTCACTCCATGTTGATGTAAAACTGGTTTCCTTGTGGACAGTCACAGGGCAAGGCAGGTTTATTTGCATAGCAGCGTACAAACACAGGGTATTCAAAGTGTAACAAACAAACAGCAAAACGAGACATTAAAAAATATCAAAAATAAACATGAAAGGTGTGGCTCAGTGAGAAGAGTAGTTGTTTTGCAATCTAAAAGTTGTGGGTTTGTTGATGTGATTCTGGGCAAGGCACTTAACCTCAAGTTGGCTACCTATTGGTGTATGAATGGGTGAATGTGGTAGTGTCTCTAGTGTAAGGCGCTATATAAATTCACTCAATTTAACATCATCATCATAGAAATGAAAGGAATAAAATTCTTTGGCCTGGTGTTCCAACATCATGGTAGGTTTGAGCCTTGATTGTTCCAGATTTGTTCCAAGCATTCCAACTAATTTGTTTTCGTCTGAGGGTGACAGTGTTTTTCAGCAGGCTAGTGAGCACACACACATTAATACTAATCTTAGAATAGATACAGCTGACTAACAGTAGGCTTCTGGGATGGGTTTTCCTCAACCTGGTTAAAAACGTCCACACCAGGAAACCATCCAGTGTAAATTATCTACAGAAATTCTTCCAAGAACATTAGATAAATGTTTTGTCCTTTTAAGATGAATCATATACGTTTGCTGCACCTTTGATTCATAGCTCAGTCTTTTGTTCTATTGTTTTTGCCTGACGATTGGCTGAAATTCAAACTTGTTACTCAATCTGAATGTTAAAACAAAACTGCATTTTTTTTCTCTTTGGGTTGACCAAAATTAATTGGTCACCAATATCAAATATTAAAAAAGCAGGAAACCTATCTAAAAATCTAAAAATCTAATATAACTTACATGATTTGAATGGCTTTATTGTCATTGATAGCAAGCTACAATAAAATCAGGAGTGGTGCTCCTTCAATGTACATCCCATTTACACAGTACTTATATACACAATATGTACATACAATAATTACTAATGTGAATAAAATTATGCTATTATTACTTTTCTCTGCTGACCAACAGAAGAGTCTCAGTTTTCCTTCAAACTCTTGTTTGCAGCCTTTGAGTGTATAACATTTATTTTTCTTAGTTACCACCACTGAGCAGTTACAAAGCTTTACCCAACAGACATAAACTCCTTGCTATTGTTGCAACTACTCTGCAACGCATCAGGGATTGCTTCAGGTTGTCATTGCAAATGATTTGTCCATAATTAATTACAATGCTGACTGTGTCCTCTGACGGTTGCAACGGGTCCTGTCATTGTCTGTCTTGTCCAGGGCACTCTTGAAAAACAGATTTTTAAATCTCAATTGTTGTTTCTTTTTCTGATTAAATAAAGACTAAATTAACAAATAAAAATTTCTTAATCTTAGCCGGAACTGCATGGACGCTTATCCCACTTTCCTGGCAGTGATGTGGTGTGCTGGAGTTTGTCTCAGTCAAGGTAATCATTAAACCTTGTATAAAGACAAATTGTTTGCATTTTTACACCCATGTGATCTGATCCATCTGTCAGAGCCTTCTTGGCACTCTGTAACCTTCCTTATTATTATTTTTTAATTCTTTATTTTCAAAGTTTTAATACCAAAATAAAAATACAACACAATTACCATTTACATCAGATTTAAACAAAATCTTCCCTTATAGTTGTGATAAATTCAATTCACCTACTCCACTTGTCCTCAAATGTATCTTATAGTAATCTGATTTTAAATGTTATTCTATGTAGTTTGAAGATATCATAAATGATATCAAACCACTCGCTTAGCGTTGGTGTTTGGGGGCTGAGCCATTTCCTAGTAATGGCTTTCCTGGCTCAAAATTTGAAACAAATATTTAATTTTATATTTACCATTATCCCCAAGTCGTAAACCTAGATACACTGATTTTAGCTGAAAGGGTATGTCCATGCAAAAACACCTTTTTTAAAAATGTATGGACTTCACTCCAAAATGGTACAAAGGGCATGACCAAAATATGTGGTAATGGTTTGCCTCTTGTCCTCCACATTGCCTCCAACAGGTTGCTGATTTAGTAGAATGTTTGCCTTGGATTGGAGTTTTGAAAAACCTGACCATGTTCTTCCAGCCGAATTCCCTTTTTTTTTTTTTTTTTTTTTTTTAGGGTGTACCAGAATCATATCATTCCACATTTACACTTCACATAAAATAAAACAGGGCTGCACGCTGGTGCAGTTGGTAGCACTGTTACCTTGCAGCAAGAAGGTCCTGGGTTTGATTCCTGGCTGGGGCTCTTTCTGCAGGGAGTTTGCATGTTCTCCCCATACATGCGTGGGTTCTCACAGGGTACTCCTCCCACAGTCCAAAGACATGCCTATTAAGTAAATTGGTCTATAAAATATGTCTTATATTCTAGGTTTTTCAAAGTAGCCACCGTTTGCTTTGATTACTGCTCTGCACACTCTTGGCATTATGTTGATGAGCTTCAAGAGGTAGTCACCTCAAATGGTTTTCCCTTCACATGTGTGCCCTGTCAGGTTTAATAAGTGGGATTTCAAGCCTTATAAATGGGGTTGGGACCATCAGTTGTGTTGTGCAGGAGGTGGATACAGTACACAGCTGATAGTCCTACTGGATAGACTGTTAGAATTTGTATTATGGCAAGAAAAAAACAGCTAAGTAAAGAAAAACGAGTGGCCATCATTACTTTAAGAAATGAAGGTCAGTCAGTCCAAACAACTGGGAAACTTTGAAAGTGTCCCCAAGTGCAGTCGCAAAAACCATCAAGCGCTACAAAGAAACTGGCTCACATGAGGACCGCCCCAGGAAAGGAAGACCAAGAGTCACCTCTGCTGCGGACGATAAGTTCATCCGAGTCACCAGCCTCAAAAATCACAGGTTAACAGCAGCTCAGATTAGAGAACAGGTCAATGCCACACAGAGTTCTAGCAGCAGACACATCTCTAGAACAACTGTTAAGAGGAGACTGTGTGAATCAGGCCTTCATGGTAAAATAGCTGCTAGGAAACCACTGCTGAGGACATGCAACAAGCAGAAGAGACTTGTTTGGGCTAAAGAACACAAGGAATGGACATTAGACCAGTGGAAATCTGTGTTTTGGTCTGATGAGTCCAAGTTTGAGATCTTTGGTTCCAACCACCGTGTCTTTGTGCGGTGCAGAAGAGGTGAACGGATGGACTCTACATGCCTGGTTCCCACCGTGAAGCATGGAGGAGGAGGTGTGATGGTGTGGGGGTGCTTTGCTGGTTACACTGTTGGGGATTTATTCAAAATTGAAGGCATACTGAACCAGCATGGCTACCACAGCATCTTGCAGCGGCATGCTATTCCATCCGGTTTGCCTTTAGTTGGACCATCATTTCTTTTTCAACAGGACAATGACCCCAAACACACCTCCAGGCTGTGTAAGGGCTATTTGACCAAGAAGGAGAGTGATGTTGATGCGCCAGATGACCTGGCCTCCACAGTCACTGGACCTGAGCCCAATCGAGATGGTTTGGGGTGAGCTGGACCGCAGAGTGAAGGCAAAAGGGCCAACAAGTGCTAAGCATCTCTGGGAACTCCTTCAAGACTGTTGGAAAACCATTTCAGGTGACTACCTCTTGAAGCTCATCAACAGAATGCCAAGAGTGTGTGGAGCAGTAATCAAAGCAAAAGGTGGCTACTTTGAAGAACCTAGAATATAAGACATATTTTCAGTTGTTTCACACTTTTTTGTTCAGTATATAATTCCACATGTGTTAATTCATAGTTTTGATGCCTTCAGTGTGAAGCTACAATATTCATAGTCATGAATGAGAAGGTGTGTCCAAACTTTTGGTCTGTACTGTACATCTTTTTAGTATGTTATTACAGTTGCAATGAGTGTAATACCTTAAAGTTTTATAACATTAAGGTATTACATTATATATTTTATACAAATACAATAAAAAATCAAGAATGTTTTAGACTTCATAGATGTTCCAATGCCCTCAAAGTGTACACTTGTACATCAACACTATAATTAATCATACAGGTGTAAAAAGCTTTGGATAAGTTGATCATGCAGTGTATTATAAACCAAACTTCTTTGCGTAATGTCTTGCTGAAGCTCCTGCTGCTTTTGCTGGGATCATCTACCTTCTTGTCAGGCAGAAGTACTTCATCGGGTATCTGGGACAGAGCTCTCAAAGGTAACCCAGTTCACCAAGTTATCTATTTATTTTGTATTTAGAAGGCGTCTTTGACTAAATATCTTATTGCACAGCACTCCTGGGTACCTGTTTGGAAAACGCATCATCTTCTTCCTGTCCCTGATGTGCATCGTGGGCATCTTCAACTACCTGCTGTGGCGCTTCTACGGCAGCGACTACAAGGAATACGTAGAAACCATCACAAGCGCCGCATCTGCTCTCCTGCTCCTCCCTTAGTTCTGCATATTACATACATTGAAGAACACAAGTATTGAACACATCAGTGTTTTTAACAGTAAATATATTTAATCTCTATCTCTCTATTGACATGTTGGTAGCAACCCAGGTAATCCACACAGGAATAAAGACAATTGCAACGTCATTGTTCCAAAACCTACTGAAGGAATCAATAACAGATGTACAGGGGTTGGACAATGAAACTGAAACACCTGGTTTTAGACCACAATAATTTATTAGTATGGTGTAGGGCCTCCATTTGCGGCCAATACAGAGTCAATCCGTCTTGGGAATGACATATTCAAGTCCTGCACAGTGGTCAGAGGGATTTTAAGCCATTCTTCTTGCAGGATAGTGGCCAGGTCACTATGTGAGACTGGTGGAGGAAAACATTTCCTGACTCGCTCCTCCAAAACACCCCAAAGTGGCTCAATAATATTTAGATCTGGTGACTGTGCAGGCCATGGGAGATGTTCAACTTCACTTTCATGTTCATCAAACCAATCTTTCACCAGTTTTGCTGTGTGTATTGGTGCACCGCCTTCAGGATACAATGTTTGAATCATTGGATGCACATGGTCCTCAAGAATGGTTCAGTAGTCCTTGGCAGTGACACGCCCATCTAGCACAAGTATTGGGACAAGGGAATGCCATGATCTGGCAGCCCAAACCATCACTGATCCACCACCATGCTTCACTCTGGGCATGCAACAGTCTGGGTGGTACGCTTCTTTGGGGCTTCTCCACACCGTAACTCTCCTGGATGTGGGGAAAACAGTAAAGGTGGACTCATCAGAGAACAATACATCATTGTCCAACCCCTGTATTTCTAAACTGCAGAATGATCCAGAAGACACATTTGGGGCCACAATCAGTTGGTCAAAAGATCCTTTTACCATAAACCAGCCTTAACTAGGTTGTCCTCCAGAGACTAAAAAGAGTTAAAAATATAATCTGGAGACAAGTCTGGGACTTGGCCTCTATAAATGCTCACAGCGCAAGACTCCACGCCTAAAAGAAACACATGCTTGTGTAAAATTTGGAGAAATTTCACTCCAAAATTTTAGGTGGGAACCTCTGAAAAATCATATGAGGATTATTTTTCTAGATATTGATCCCAAACATGCAATGAACATAAAGTTGTTGGAATGGGCCTGACCAGGAACTAAAAATCAAAAGAAATGTAGATCAGGGTGCATAGAAATCCCAGAACCTTTTAGACATTTTAAGTAGAAAATGGGTTAAACTCCTTCCTAAGCAATGAAAGAAATTAGTTTCTTTTTACAGGAGATGTAAACTGCCATTTTAACAGAAGCTTTTCTTAGTACATCTCAAAGCAATAATCCTTCAGGGTCACTCCACTTTAATAAATTTGTGACAGTTAAGTTGTACTACTTGGGTAATTACCAACATCTGAATTTCATGTCAATGTGCTAGTTTGTTCAATACTCATTTCATCTACCTTTCAAGAATTCACTCTTCAAAACCACTGAATTAAAAACCTTAAATCATGTGTAAAAATTTTGTATTGCATTTTATTCAGCAAAAAAATATTCTACATATTTATAACAGTTATTTAGTGCAAAAGACTTCAAACACAAGTGACCTCCATTTTATCAACCACTGTACAGCACAAACTTCTAGAAAAAAAGAAATTACATCTGACTTTTTTTTTTTATAAATGCAATTTGAATGGATAATCTCGAAGGCATTTCAAATTTCTCTTTTCAGTTTTTGCCAGTGCACTGAAGAGCAGATGAATCCAGAACCAGCAGCTCTAAGACCAAACTCCCGTCAAAACAAAGGAGTTCTTCAGCTGATCGGGTTGTCATCCACGGATGATAAAACTCCTCTTCAGTTTTCTTAAAGATGCAGCAACAGAAGTTGCTGGAAAACCTAGCATATAAGGTTTTCATGGTCTCCCTCATGTGTTTTTTATTAGTCTCAACTGTAAAAAAGGAAAGGAAAAAAAAAGTGGGATTAAATGAATATACTTAAATATACAATTTTATGATAGAGGACATTATAAGAATAACAGAAGACTTGCCTTAAACGATCTCTTGCTGAAGCCAAACCAGTGAGGGAAGTCAAATAGGGCATCAGAGTAGTACTTGAGGGTGAAGGAGGAGTCTTTCCATGTTGGATTACATTTCATCAGATTCTCAGCGATAATGCCTGCAGCACCCAAGCTCTCTAAGATTTCACTCAAGTCAATCTGAAAAGGAAAAAGCCACATTTAATTCTCAAAATAATATGCACCAGCAGCTCTCATTCAACGACAAACAATCGTTCTTACCTCCACCCTGTAGCTCTCTCCAGCTACGGAGGAGATGGCCCAGTCCAGGCCTCTCTCCATCTGCCACTTGATCATCGGATTCCCACCGTCGATGGACAACACGTACTTCTGCAGAACTAAAAAACAAGACACCACAAGACATGTTATTAGGGATAAGTAGGTGTTTGCAGTTAAAAATAAAAAATGCCCAAGTGACCTCAGTTCTGTTGTGTTCCGACTACTCCACCCAGCTGCAAGCAGCCCAACATGAGTCATCTAGACCAATGGTGCATGCAGCCAAATGAAAAATAGTGAAACTGGACAGTTACCTTTGGGCTCTGAGGGCTCCTTCTTGCTGCTCTCTGGGATGTTCTGATCACAGTGAGAAACCAACACATAAATCCTCTTGGACAGCAGACTCTTCCTCATGCGGGTGTACTCCCACAAATTGTGCATTTTAAGCTTCCTGATGCAGAAAAAATAAGTTCTCATGAGTTTCAACAGTGCATATTTATTGCATATTTTATGGTACAAAATAAAAGCGTCTTTGTGAGAGTTCCTCACCTCCCCAGTGAGTTCTGGAAGACTATATCGCAATCCCCGGAACGGAAATTATCGATGAAAACCAGGTTCTCTTCGCTGCAGTGGACCCGGTATTCCGAGCCGAAGGCCTCCACGGTGAAACCCTCCGGTGGGTTTTTCAGAAACTGACCCACTTCAGTCACGGTGGTTCCGTTGGACTGAGTGTCTATCGTCATGGTGTCCTCCAGTTTGTTTCTAAACCCTCTATGAGCACCACAGCTGCTGTTTACAGAATAACCGTGATGGCCGAAGCCGGAGAACCTTTTTATAGCTGCTGCAAGCTTGTCGCGTGTACTTACCACGACACAACTTCCGGGTTCTGTCTGACAAAATAAAAGCTTGTAATCAGAAAAGAGCCTCACAGCCGAAAGCATTAATTAATCATTTTAAAAAGAGGATGTTTTCAAAATGTAATGTAGTTGTGTTAAAAATAAAAGAAAGGTTTAGGGGAAAAACAGGACATCAGAAAATGTACAAGTTTATTCAAACCTTTTGCAGATGAGGAGGTTTTTGATAAAAGTAACATGGGCAGTTGCCCAGGGGGGCATTAAAAAGGAGAAAAAGAGCCTTTATCTTTCTCAGTTGCCTATTGTGACTTTAAGTTCCAGACCAACACAAAGCAGTGCAATTAACCGTGAAGTGGAAGGAAAATTATACTGTTTTCTACATTTTTTAATAAAAAAATACTATTCCTTTGTATATATAAAGTTTTATTCAGCCAGTATCCAGTGAAAACTATTACCTTTAGAAACCAACTTATTGATGAATAGATTTCAACTGCAAGTAAGTAAAACTCAGAATGAATAACACACAGGACAGGCAATAGACGCTTTAACTAGTGAGCATTAATTAGCTCAGGTGGGACAATCTGTTGACGCAACAACTATTAGTTGTACACTCCATAAATCTAGCTCTTAGAAGAGTGGCAAAAAGAAAGCGTTTTTTGAAATAAAGTCATAAAAGTTCCAGAAACCATCATTAATGGACAAAGGACACACACTCTAGATCTGAAAAGCTGTTGGAGACATACCTCTAAAGACTTGTAATTGCAATAATGGGTAAAAACGTGGTTCTACAAAGTACTGCCTCAGGGCAACTAAATACAAAAGAACAAAAGACTTTTCAAAATGTTATTTCTACACAAAGAACAAATCTTTGAAACAAACTTCTCCCACTTCACCAGTATGCCCTCCTTTTAGTTGATCTCTCACATAAAATCCTAATAAATTACATTACAGTAAATAACATATAATACATATTTTACATGCATTTTTGATACATTTATATATATTTGTATATATTAATATATATATATATCTGTGTATTCATGTATAAATTAGTATTTATATTCTTAGCTTAGTTTAGTTTTTAAAGTATTTAAATAAGTGCAAATGTGTTTTCTAAAATGTTAGTCAGGTTTTAATGACAGACCTGCATAATCCTACATTCGACTGTGTTTTGTCAATCATTGTTTAATTTTGTTCCACAGAATCACAGTTATTTTTGAATTAGTGGCAGTATAAAACCTTGGACTCCATGAAATCTCTACATATTATCACAGTTTACCATGCGCATACAATATGAAAACACAGACAACAATGTTTAAAAATAATTCATTACAGTGCAAGATTATTAAAAACATTTGGAAGACTGTGTGATTGGTTCAGTGAAATGCACATAGCTTTATATAAATAAATATTCTATTAAAATTGTAATCGTGTACCATAAGGGATCACATTTTTATTTTGATCCCTCATTTTTGCACTTCCCATTCCGGTATGCATGATAAACACCCCTAAATGGCACGTTTTCCTGATCTCCTTTGTGGAACTTTCCAACATACCATAAACACTTAATAGTTAACCAGTTTGTAAGACTTAGTCTACAAAAGCAGACTCTTAAACAAAGATAAACAAATAGAGTAAACCAACAACCTTTCCGTGCATTCACACTAATATGTTGTTTGTCTTTCATATGAATACCGAGTACCGGGCATGCAGTATTATGTGTTTTACTGAGACATGGCTGCAGGATCATATCCCCGACTCCAGCGTCTCTCTGCCGGGCTTTTTAACCATACGAGCAGACAGAGATTTAAAGAGGAGCGGCAAATGTAAAGGAGGTGGACTGGCAGCACTTGTGAACAACAGATGGTGTAATCCAGGACATGTTACTGTGAAGTGTCGTCTCTGCAGTCCAGGTATTGAACTGTTGGCAGTAAGTTTTCGTCCATATTATTTACCCAGAGAGTTCACCAGTGTTATTTTGGCAACAGTTTACGTTCCACCTTCCGCTGTTGCTGACACTGCATGTGATGCCATCAGCTCAATTGTTGCTAAGCTACAGACACAAAACCCCAATGCTTTTGTGGCAATTTCTGGTGATTTGCCTTCAACCATATCAGAAGATGATGATACTTCCTTTGCTTCCCCCTTCCACCTGTGTGTCTCAAGAAGTCAAGTGAAGATGCAACTGGAGAGACTGAATAGGAATAAGGCTGCAGGTCCAGATCATGTCAGCCCTAGAGTCCTGAAGGCCTGTGCAGAGCAGCTCTGTGGGATTCTGCAGCACCTCTTCAACCTTAGCCTGGCCCAGAAGAAGGTTCCGGTGTTGTGGAAGACCTCCTGTCTTGTTCCGGTACCAAAGAAAACTCACCCATCAATCCTCAATGACTATAGACCTATTGCCCTGACATCTCACATCATGAAGGTCCTAGAGAGACTCCTGTTGGCCCACTTGAGTAAGCAAACAGTAAACCATCAGGACCCCCTTCAGTTTGCTTATCGCTGTGGAGTTGGAGTTGAAGATGCCATCATACACCTGCTTCAACAAACCCACTGTCATCTGGACAAAGCCAGCAGCACTGTGAGGATCATGTTCTTTGATTTCTCCAGTGCATTTAATACAATCCAACCTGATTTGCTTTGTCAGAAACTCCAGAAGACTCAGGTGGAGGCCTCAACAATCTCCTGGATCAAAGACTACCTGACAAACAGACCACAGTTTGTGAGACTGAAGGGTTGTGAGTCTAACCAGGTAGTCAGCAGCACAGGAGCACCACAGGGGACTGTACTCTCACCATTCCTTTTCACTCTGTACACCTCAGACTTCCAGTACAAGACAGACTCCTGTCATCTGCAGAAATACTCGGATGATTCTGCAGTCGTGGGGTGGATCAGAGATGGACAAGAAGCTGAGTACAGGAAGGTGGTGGACCGCTTTGTGGCATGGTGTGGAAACAGTCATCTCATTTTGAACGTGACTAAAACAAAGGAGATGATTGTAGATTTTAAGAGAAGCAGGAATAAGTCAAAAACTATTTCTATCATGGGATAAGAAGTGGAGGTGGTGGAGGAGTATAAATACCTCGGTGTTCACCTGGACAACAGACTAGAGTGGAGATGCAACTGTGAAGCCATATACAAGAAGGGACAGAGCAGACTGTACTTCTTGAGGAAGCTTAGGTCCTTTGGTGTTTGCAGCAAGATGCTGCATATCTTCTATAAGTCTGTTGTGGAGAGTTTGATCTCTTCTGTCATCATCTGCTGGGGAAGCAGCATCAGAGCCAGGGACTTAAAAAAGCTCAAAAAGCTGATAAAAAAGGCTGGTTCTATTCTGGGGACTCCTCTGGAACCTCTGGAGATCATTGTGGAAAGACGTATTCTTCATAAAATGAAGAACATTATGGAGAACCCTGAGCATCCTCTTCATGAGACTGTCCTACAACAACAGACTGTCTTCAGTCAGAGGCTTCTTCAGATCTGCTGTAAGACGGAGCGCTACAGGAGATCCTTCCTGCTCACAGCCATCAGCATCTACAACGGCTCTTTGAAGAAACCTTTGTAAAGCATCTCTTTATAGATATCATAGTGAACCTAGAGTCCTTTCTTTCACCACCACCATTTTTTGACAATCCCTTTTGTCACTTTTCACTGGTGGAGCAGCAGTCAGTCAGTGACTAGCAACATTCACTCCTCCTGGATGAGAATGCAGCTACAGGGGACAGTCGCTTGCATTGTGTCGTTGATTTTGCAGCAATCCCTACCGAGCATGCATGTAGTAACAGGAAGAAACCTCCAGCAAAACCTGGCTCAGAGTGAGCGGCGATCTGCCACAGTTGAGAGAACAATTCAGACCCTTACTGAAGATCAAGTCCAAAATATGTCGTTGTTTGTGTGTTGGCTGTTTAACATGTTGAGTCAAACCAAAGTTTTAAAGTATATCACATAGTTCTTTTGCACTTCTGTCTTGAGGGTTGTCAACACAAATGTTGTAGTATCCCATGATGATTAAACAATTGTAATCATAAACATGTATCACAGAAAGAAGTTCAGTGAAATTATTGAAAAACTTTGTTTTGGATTTCAGAGGCCTGTAAGATCAGAAACATGGCTCGAGCCACCCCTCCTCCTCTCGAATGCTCCCTGGACTCACTTAAAAAATTGTTATTGGGAATTGTTGGCTCTATCATTGTAGGTGTCTCACTAATTTCCTCTAACAGTGTTTCAAATAAAAATTGATTGATTAAAAATGATTTTCCTGACAAAGACCTAATGTTTAATAAAGCCAGTTTGAATGACTTAGAGGCAGTTATTATTTCTGTGGCAGGTTGCATTTGTCAAGCTATAGCTGTTGAGTTTGATGGATTCTTATCTTATTATCTTTGGTTTTTCTCCCACACAGAGATTAGCATGTGGATGTAACAGCTCCCATTGAAGGCCCAATCTTTTCCTGGAAAATATTGCTGCTTGCAGACTTATTCCTCGGACCCTGTGTATATCACAGAAAACCTTACTTGGAAGTCCTGAACACCTCAACATGCTCATCATTCTTGATATGAAAAATCCTTGACACAAAAGTCCTGAGAAAGCCACTTAAACAGGAGCTCCAACCCTCAGGTTATGTTATAATTCCTATGGAAAAATCTGTAAAAGTCAATTTAGATTTTATATCAGTTCATATTGGTGTCTGGTTAAGAATGGCATTAGATGTGTTGATGCAGCTTTTTCTACTATTGTTGCAGCGTTAAGCCTGCAAAATCATGTCTTATCGTGTAGTTTTTCAGAAATACAATTTTATTTGATTTTTATCCTGAATTTAAGTTTAAGTTTTAGCAAAAGATTTGCAATTACCAAACTGTGCATGTCCACTCCTACAATAGGTCTCCAAAACTTTCTTTTTCACTTAGCAAACAAGGTGATCTTGTTGGTGTGCTTTCAAAAGTTGGTGTGTTAATGAAATTGAACAAAACAAAATGTGGTGAATCACACCTAAATCATGATTTATAGGTAGGTTTATAGGTAGGTTATAGATAGGTTTTTTTCTTTAATGAATCAAATCCTCATTTGAAAAACAGTTTTTGGTATTTACTCAGGTTATCTTTTCTGATATTAAAAGTAGATTGATGATATGAAACATTTAAGTGTAACAAAATAGAGCAAAAGCAGAGGAAATCTGTATGGGTAAATACGTTTTACACTGGGTTAACCCTTGATTTATTGCCACCGGTGGTAGTGGTAGCTTATCTTCCAGCCTGTCCCTCTGCAAACATTCCTAACTTTTTTATAACCCTCTCAGCTTCCCTTATTGTGAACTTACATAGCAGACCCATGACATCCGCCCTAAATACTAAGGAAATAAAATCAATGTTGTTTTGACCAACGTATTGATAACACCTGTAGAGATGATAGAGCTGATTTCACTTGGACTCACCTGATGTGTGTATATTTCTATGCTATATCACTATACTTTAGTTGCACATCCATATGCATTTATTATTGAATACATATATTTAGAACAGCTACATTTTGATTGCCAAAATTAAAACATAATACTTAATCTGTTGTTCTCTTTTCTTGTGCACACAGTCCAGATTTTTTAGAGCACCCTAAAACCTCACCTAATTTGTACAAAAAAACCCAGTTTATTTTTACATGTTTTAATCCAACCATTGTTTGACTGTATTTTACTGGTTGAGTAGCTGATTACACAGAACCTTGCAAAAGTACTTAGCCTTAAACCTTTCCACATGTTATCACCTTACAATTACAAAGTTCAATGTATTAGTGAGATTTTAGGTGATGACCAACACAAACTGGTGCAGAATTGTGAATCAGAATAATAGGGAAGCATGTTTTTAAACATAAAAAAATCAAGTTGTGCAGTGTGCATGTGTATTCAGCCTCCTTAGTGAATACTTTGTAAACGTTTGGGGAATCTTTCTGGCAGATTTGTACATTTAGAGCGTGAAATTCTTTTTTTCCTCGCAAAATAGCTCAAGCTCAGTCAGATTGGATGAAGAGTATCTGAGAACAGTGGAGTTTTTTTCTATGGGCCATATGGGCAGTTGCCCAGGGCAGCACTAGAAAGGGGATATATAAGCACAAGATTTTAAATTATACAACTTATCTGTCAGTTGTGCTGGGAACAAGTTTTCCATTTTATTGTATGCATGTGCAGTCAACGTAAAGTTGAAGTGGGTCAGAAAGTTGAGTTTTTCTGCAAAAACTGCCACTATCTTTGAACATGAATATTCAATAGAGAGAATTTAAGTACACCCTTTCATCAAACTTTTTGACAGGTGGGTGGGACTTCCGGTGAGGGCGGGACTTCCGGTGGGGGCCATGTGGGCGCCATGTGGTTGCCATGTGGGCAGGAGGTCACGTGGTCAAGCAGGTGGTGTGTCCAAGGGGGCGTAATCGTGGATGCTGATTGGTTGTCGTCATTAGGGGCGATACCTTAAATGAGTCAATTAAAACACAGGGGTGTGTTTAAGGGTGTTACGGGGAAGGCCTTAAATGAGCCAATTAAAACACACAGGGGTGTGTTTAAGGGTGTTATTAATAATCTGTATGTTTTTTCAGGCATTAATACATCTAAAAAACAAAAAAAGACATGCATCCTTTTATATTTTAAAGGTATAATCAACTTAATGTTGACCTATCACATGAAATCCTAATAAATTAACTGTGTAACCTGACAGAATTGTAAGTTCATTTTGCTTTACAGCAGGACCTATTTGTTGAATATATGAGCCAGTCTAAATCCGTTCAAAATAGAAAAGACCTAAAAAGTAAATTAAAAGATTGTGCTACATCGATGGAATGAGAAAAACCTTCAGCTTCTGCGTCAACATACTGGAAAAGCAGCTGAAAGAGGTAAGACGAATATGAGATTAACAGAAAAAAAAAAAAAAACTTCAGTATACTGTTTCCAAGTTATAAATTGACTAGCAATGATGTGTTTGTTTTTGAATCAAGAGAGACTCCATTTTAGAAAAAAGGAATGATAATTTTAGTTACCTGTAGCTTTTCTAAAACATTTACTTTTTCATCTTAGAGTAAAAGGTTATTCAGGGGAGTTACAGTTATACTATATCCATCTGTTAGGGGCGATGTCAGGAAGGGGCAGTTAGGTCTGTTCCTTAGATAACCATATCACCTTTGAACTCAAGAAAGGTTTTGGTCTTAAAAACATAGTCTTTGCATTTGAGATAACACTGTCATGTTCTGGTATAAATACTGTGTGTAAAATGTTGTCCGGGGGCTCTGTTTCATTGGCTAACCTCAGTGTCAGGGTCTTCAAATGCCGAATGTCTTTGAACCATAACACTTGTTACATTGAAAAATACCAGTACTGACAAGAAAAAATGTCGGTAAATATTTCAGGAAACCTGGAAATTGTGGCTTCTACTTCTGATAATTCACATAAGCACAATGACATCTTTAAACGTAAGTAAGTAAGTAAGTATTCATTTTTAAGAAATCATTAAATGCATGTGAATGTTCTCTAATTTTGTTTATATATATTGTTTATATATATATATATATTTGTTTCTTTGTCATAGAACCCACCGCTGATGACCTTGATGATTTCATCTTGACACAATCAGATTATGGTAAGTAAATGTTAAATGCAATAAAATATATATATATATATATATTATAGTTAACCCTTGACAATGTTTCAATTTATAGATTTGATGAGAGAGGTAAACCCAAATGATCAAGTTGGAGGGTTCAGTGGCTGGAATCGACAGTCAAAATTGAGAAGGTGAATTATTTCCAAACAAGAAAAACCCCCAACAACAACAACTGAACTTTCTTCTAACACAGAAATTAAAACTGATTCTTTGAATACTCCTCCGCCAATTATCATCATTTCCCCTGAAGACACACCGGATAAGTTACCGGCACCACCAGAAAGTAAGTAAGTCCTAAAAACCAGCTATTTTTTCTTTGAGAGTGAATGTATTTTAAACCTCAGATAAAAACTGTTTACAGATTCGACTGAGAGCTCTGTGGAAGACACAGCTGTCGAGCAGCAGCAGCAGCAGGGTAGAAAAAATAAATAAAAATTAAATAAAAACAATATATATGTATTTTAAGCATAGTTCAATAAAATGTCATATAAACCTGTTTACAGATACATCCAAAGATGCCACATTGAATCCGTCCACCAGAAGGTCGCTTTTCAAAGATCAAGACAGCTTTCAGCAGAGAGGCACCGTTTCAGTTCAACAAGAAGTGAAATCTGGAGGTTTTACCGCAAAGAATCGGAGTAAGATAAAAAAAAAAAAACTTGTGTATTTCAAAAACTATTTTTCGTTTTATTTATGAACGCTGTGCTGCGCAGCGTAAGATAACTTTTATTGTCTTCTGTTTTTACAGAATATTTAACCCCGGCCAAAAGACAGCGACTCTGCGCTACAAAGCAGAGCAACGCTAGTGAGTGGATTAATGAACGGTACGTTTTAATTCATACATACATACTGAATTAATTTGAATTCCTTTGTTTTTTTGTTTTTTTTCAGCTTTAATGTAATTATTTCAATATATATATATATATATATATGTATATATATATATATATATATATACATATTTTTATTTATTGATTTATTTTTTGTTCATTCTCCTTACAGAGGTAACGTTGATGGTAGGACAGATTGGCCACAGAAACGGACAACGCAGGAAGACAGTCTCTACAGCCTCACGGGATCTTCGTAATAAGGCCTCATCGTTAACGCTTCTGGCAGCATGTCAGATTCTGTTAAAGAAGCATTTTGGTGACATCAAGGTGATTTTAAACTGAACTGATCACTGTGTTTTTTTTTTCGTTTTTTTTCTGTAGGTTAGTTTTATTTTTTTTTTCTTATGTTCATAGAAATGGATAACCGAATCAGACTTGCCCTGGATGAAATAAGAAATTTAGTTAATGAACTTAACAAAATTCCCGTTAATGCAGAAGTAGCAGATAACATCGTTTTAAATGCATCTCCTGCTAACAGTGAAAATGTAATAAATGAACATCAGCACGGTGACGTTTTAAACGTAATCAATCAGGCTCTTGATGATTTAAATAGAGCATTTTGTCCACTCAGTATTGAGCAAAATGATCCACCTGACACTCATCAGAATCCTTCTACGTCACACGCCGCAGATCAGCACGGGGGTCATTTCAATACGGACGTAGCAGTTAGTTCTGATCAAATAGGACGATACCCTCCAGCCGTGGTTGAACGTGAACATTTTAATAACCATGAAATAAGGAGACCTTTTACTATACCGCCGCCCTGTCCAAGTAACGTTCCAGATTTAGCAGCATTCTATACAGACATCATGCGTATTATCATTGAATTAGCCGACGCTGCGAGATCGTTAACCAGACGTAACGACGTTGTGCAGCTGGAATTAGTGGGTGAAAATCTCAATCGTCACATCACATTTACTGTTACAGATGATGGAAATATGATCCCGCCTGCTTTCGAAAACTTCCTCGACGATTTAGTACAATCGAATGCAAATATACCTGTAGATAATAACATGGAATTTGTTCTTCAGGTTGTTAATGACCCAGCAGGAGGTTCTAAGCGTAAAGCTGCAGGAACGTTAGACTGTGAACTGTTTAATAAGAAAATGCGTCCTTTGTATATTATAAACAATACCAGTAATCAGTTATGTTTTGCAATCAGCCTTGCACACGTCTCTGACCCTGAGCTCACGGATCACCGTGCTGTAGAACTGGGGAGGAGATGGCAGCATCAGGCAGGCCTCGACGAGCAAACAGCAGTTACTTTTAGTGATATTGGTAAATTTGAAACCATTCTGAAGAGAAAAATTGTAGTGTTTCACAGAACCACGGGCTCTACTGCTCTGTGTAAATTTGAGACCAGTTTCCCCGATCGTTCAAACCCTCTGTTTTTGCTGTTATTTCAAGGTCATTACTATGGGATAAAAAATCTCAAAGGTTTTTTGGGGTGCAGATATATTTGTAATTACTGTTACGCCAGCTATGATAATGCAAATAAACACCATTGTGAAGGTTATTGTCCAGTGTGTCGAACATATAAATGTATGCAAGAGATTAGCAATCCTGTAAGCTGTGCAGGCTGTCAAAGAATCTGTCGTAATTCCTCATGTTTCAGCAGACACAGGGAACCGCGCATCAGAAATAGTGCTGACAGACCTATGAGTGACTGTGAGTTGGTAAAACTGTGTAAAGTATGCAAACGGATATACGTTATTCCAATCAGTAAACCGAATAAACCACACGTGTGTAATGTAAAATGCAGTATTTGCGGTGAAAATGTACCCCCCAGCCTAGACATTACATGCGATGATCATAAGTGTTACATTCTGCCTTGCAGTGCAATTAATCAGCTTGATGATAAACTGATTTTTTATGATTTCGAATGCCTCGTCAATGAGAGCGGCGTGCATACCCCCTTTCTGGTCTGTGCTAAAACGTTGAAAGGTGATGAATGGTACGCTTATGGACTGAATTGCACCCAAAAATTTCTCCTGCATTTCAGGAGGCCGAAGTACAAAGGTTACACCTTAATAGCGCACAATGCGCGGGGGTATGATGGTTACCTGATTCTCACAGCAATGCTGCAGTTAGGCATTAAACCTCATCTCGTCATGGTAGGAAGTAAAGTTCTCTGTTTAACCGACCCTGATTACAGGTTAAAATACATTGATAGCCTGTCCTTCATGTGCATGAAGCTTAGTGCCATGCCGAAAGCGTTAGGCTTTACCGATCAAAGCAAGGTTTTTTTTCCCCGCCTATTTTCCTCTGAACAACGTCTCCAGTATGTGGGGGCTTTTCCTCCTCCATCCTGCTACGCTGTAGAACGCATGAGTCTTCAAGAACAACAGGTGTTTAGCAGCTGGTACAGAGAAGCGAGCAAAGAGGTCTTTGACTTTAAGAAAGAAGCTATTCGTTATTGTAAAAATGACGTTGAAATTCTTTTTCAAGGATGCTTAAAATTCAGAGACGAGTTCTTTAAGGAGACAAGTGTGGATCCGTTTAAAAGTATCACAATAGCATCAGCCTGCATGAAGGTTTTTGTAACCAATTTCCTTCCTCCTCAAACCTTAGCCATTCCATCACCTCTGGACTACAGACGTAGCAGTAAAACGTTCTCTAGCGCGTCCATTCAATGGCTCGGCTGGATTGCAGACAGCAGAGCCATATTTATCGAGCATGCATTAAATAGGGGTGAAAAGAAAATCGGGCCATATTCAGTGGATGGGTATGCAGAGATTAACGGTGTCAAAGTTGCGTTTGAATTTTACGGCTGTTTTTTCCACGGCTGTAAAAAGTGTTACATGCCTCATGACAAGTGTCCGTTGAGAGGGGTCGCATTTGAACAGTGTTACGCAGCCACTGTTGAGAGAAGCAAGGTGTTACAAACTGTGTACGGCCTTCATCTCGAAGTCATATGGGAGCATGAGTGGATTGAAATGAAAAAATCAGACCCAGGGGTGATCAGCTTTCTTGAGAAAGTTAATGCACCCGAACCGCTATCCCCCCGGGATGCGCTGTATGGTGGACGCACCTGTCCTATGAAGTTGAGGTACACAGCGGAACCGGATGAAACTGTACACTATGTGGATTACACATCTCTGTACCCTTATGTAAACGCCAACTGCGTTTTTCCCCTCGGACACCCCACCATCATTTACAAAGATTTTGATGACCCCAGCAGCTACTTCGGTATAATCAAAGCTGTGGTCTACCCACCACGTAACCTGTTGTTCCCTGTTTTACCTTACAGAACATCCCAAGGTAAACTTGTGTTCACTCTCTGCCGCTCATGCGCTGAATTAAATAACCAGTCAGGTCCCTGCATGCATAATGATCAGGACAGAGCTCTGACGGGAGTTTGGGCGAGTGTAGAACTCTGTAAAGCGTTGGAGTGTAGTTATCGTCTTGCTAAAATCACAGAGGTGTGGCATTTTGAAAAGAGAAGTGATACAATTTTTAAAGGTTACATTCATTGCTTTTTAAAGGGTAAGCAGGAGGCTTCAGGCTATCCGTCTGAAGCAGTGGATCAGGAGAGTAAGTCAAAGTATATAAGCGACTACAAACAGCATCAGGGCATCCAATTAGACCCTGAGAAAATCGAGATGAATCCTGCCAAAAGGCAGGTTGCAAAATTGTGTTTAAACAGTTTTTGGGGGAAATTTGCGCAAAGAAGTGATCTGTCTCAGACCACAGTCATCAGTAACCCTGAAGACTTTTTCAGCTTCATGTTCTCAAGTAAATACAGGGTTAACTATTTTCATTTTTTCAACCCTGAAATGTGTGTAGTGCAGTGGAACTACAGCAAACGTGTCATATATCCACCAAGTAAGACAAATAATGTGTTTATAGCAGCATTCACCACCGCTTATGCACGTTTAAAACTTCTCAGCAGCATGGAGAAGTTTCAGGACAGATTGATTTATATTGACACGGACAGTTTGATTTATGTGACAAAAAGTGGTGAAACTCCTCTGGAATTGGTGAATTATCTGGGTGATCTTACTGACGAGTTAGATGGTGACAGCATCAAAGGGCTGGTCGAGGGCTACTTACAGGGGTCAAGTGAGGGTGTCATTGAAATCTCCCAGCACACGATCAGGAGGGATAAAAAGAGATTCCGTTTGACAAACGCGACATTTCTTAAAAAGTTTCGACTGGTGTATGATAAGAGACGTCTTTTTTCTGACGGGACAACTCTGCCTTTCGGTTATTAGAGTTGAAGAAGAAATAAAATAAGAAGTCACATGGATTTACAGGAGATTGATTTTGATCCTAGATTTAGAGCACCTTTCTCATGTATGATAGTTGGACCCAGTGGCTGCGGGAAAACTTTCTTTGTAAAAAGTATTTTACAAAACTGTAATCATGTCATGGATATTGTTCCAGAAAATATTGTATGGATTTACACATCTTTTCAACCCATGTATGCTGAATTGCAGAAGATGAATAAAAATATTACCTTTGTGGAAGGATTGCTTCATTCTTTTGAAGATGAAAACCTGTTTCCTCCTGATCAGAATCATCTGATTATTCTAGACGATGTTATTGCTCAAGCCTCAGATGATGAAAACGTGATGAAGGTCTTTACCCAGTTTCGTCACCATCGTAATATGAGTGTTATGATGTTGACTCAGAACGTTTTTCATCAGGGGAAGTTCAGTCGCACTATTAGTTTGAACTGTAATTATATGGTGTTGTTTAAGAACCCGAGAGATAAACTCCAGCTGAATATACTGGCCCGCCAAATGTTTCCATCTCAAAAGGGTCTCTTCTTGGAGAGTTTTGAAGACACAACGAGAGAAGCTCATGGATATTTAATCATCGATTTTACGCCTACCTGCCCAGAACATTTCAGACTGAGAACGGGGATACTTCCTCAGCAGTGGCCTGCTGTGTACGTACCCAGAACAAAGTAAGTCATCATGTCTGCACGTATAAAAAGGAATTTACCATTATTCAGAGCTTTGTACCAGGCCTGTCCACAGAAACGTAAAGATATTCTCGCACACTGCTCTCCCGACTTTATTCAGGCTCTGTGCGAGATTGCACTGAATATCCTAAAAGGTAACATTAAACTATCACCCTCTCAACACCGACAATTGAAGAAACAAAGAAATATCATCAGATTGTTGGGTGATAAAAGAACCGGGATAAAAACTAAACAGTTGGCTCTCAAAAAGCAACGAGGTGGTTTTATTCTCCCCATCTTAACGGCTCTTGCACCCTTGATCGGTGATCTAGTGGGTGGAATCATCAGGAGATAATGTCTCTCAAAACATCGCAGAAGATTTTTCTCATTTCACCTCATCAATTCAAGCGTCTGACCCAGTCAGACACGTCCATCAGACAGACGGCGGAGGAGAATTTGGATGCTGAAATGAGAGCGATATTAAACGAGCCGGGTTTGACTTCTTATGAAAAAATCAAGAGATACGATGCTCTTCTCCAGAGGTATCTGACTTTACTTAAGCAAGGTGTCAAAGAAGAAAAACAGCGGGTCAGTTTAACGCTGCAGCGTGACACAGAGGTTCTTGAACATGAGCGGTCCCAAGAAAAACAAGGCCCAGGGCAGGACGAGGCCCCTAAGGATCAGGTTCTTACGGAAGTACTGAAAAGCCTTCCTAAACACAACCGTAAAAATGCCGAGTACATTTTGAAGAAATTATGCGAAAGAAGTGAGAGTTGGACTTCGCGAGGTGAATTTGTATTTAAAGGAAATGTTATAAAAGGGTCCCACATGATTGATTTGTTGAAAAATCTCATGCTTCCGTTTAAAAAATCTGGAGCATCACAAACCCGAGGATGGTCTGATTTTCTACACTCCATGTCAGAAGTAAACATACCTATATCTTCAGTCATTAACCCTTATGCTCGTGAAGAAAATAGACGTTTCAAAACAGAGGGTACATCGATTGAAAATGGGGGTACACCCCCCAGCGTTAAGCAGAGAAGAAAAAGAAGAAGAAGGCAGATAACTCATTCTCCCTACTGGTCGAGATCTGAGCTGGAAGATTCAAAAAATGCTGATGGGAGAACAAAAAGGTCTCTTCGTAAGACGACACTACGGATTACATTTTCACCATAAACCGTTATAAGAAAATGAAACATGTAGTCTATTTCTTTTATTCAATAAAATATTTATTGATTATATTTTTCAAGTCTAACTTCGTTCTCTACTTCACACACTAACATATGATATCATTACACAAATAAAAACACATAATAACAAAAAAAAAAAAAACAATGAAAAAAAAAAAAAAAAGACATTTTAAATTCCATAACAATCCAGAAACATCTCCAAAGAGCATGTTCCGTGAGTATAAAATGTACAACTTTGATTAATGACACATTTCTGATATTTTTTCACAAAGTTAGATACCATTAAATCATTCTTAATCACATCTCCGGTGTATTTCGACAACACTTGCTGCATTGAAAATCCGCACGCTCTATGACATAGATAAAAAATGCAATGGTGACCGCACACAGTGGACAGAGTGTTTTGAAGCTGATTATTATGATACAATATTTTTGAGGATCTGTCTTCTAAAAATGTTACGGTGCTTGACGGGTAGAACTCGAAATCCGGAGAGAATCCATAAGAGTCAAAAAAGCTGGATTGACCATTCTCATCCAATGTCAGAGCTAACCAGTGTTCCCCCGGCATGTGTGAAGGATGTGTATTCACAATAAAGTAGGCCGGCCCTGGGAATTTGTCAGCTAGCAGCGGCAGCTGGTCGCACGGCCATACACCACAAAACAAATCTCCCAGCAGATGACGCATCAGGCTCTCAATTTCATGATTATTCATGCCTGATTAGATTAATAATAATCCACCAGCACACGCCTCTTTGAATCAATCTCTAAAATAGAATCATAACAAGCGTAGATGATCAGCGTGGTGGTATGAGGCAACGGGTTTCTGAAGCGCATTTCCAATCTTAAATTCCCACTGGAAACTGGAGATAGAGCATCTGTGTCCTCGCCCGGGTTAAGATTAAATGTGAATAGAGAGTATCCTTGATTAAATTCCTGACATGTTATACTCAGTGGAAGATCTTTTAGATGTCGTCCTGTAGCCGTAAACAAGTTGTAATACTCTCTCACTGAATGACCTTGGTTAAAATTTGGCTGGAAGGCTTTAGCAGGAATTTGTCTGCCATCCTTACACAAAGCTAAATATTCCATATCAAAATGATTAAAGTCAAACGGATTGAGATTGCGTGTTCCTGTAAAAGCGTCATGATCCAGTAACGCAATCACCACATACTTGGGAAAGACGCCTAAGAAAAGATTCTCTTGGTTGCATACCCTTGAATTTTCAGGGATGGAATATGTTTTTACATTCACACGTGAAAGTGGATACAGAGCATTTGCTTTTATTAAAGCTGAAGCGTGCCCCAGTCGTACAGCTGGAGAGACAGTAACTTTTTTGATAAAAAGAGATGCTCCTAATATCCTGAGTTTGTAAGTGGAGTCTCTTGCTGCCATGAGACAAAAGGCATCGTTGGCTCTTGTAAGTTTAATTTTAAGGTCAACAGAGTTTAAAAGAAGTCTCTCGCAGAAAAATATGTCTGCATGCAGGGGGCCTAGGAGATGTACCTCCCTGGAATTTTCCGTAAAGCCTGCTCTGCTGTTAAGACCTTGGTTAGGGCCGTTAGTTGTAACAATAGAGTTCAGAGCACCTGCAGTGTCTTTATAAAAAAGACCAGAGCTAAACTGGGTTTTTAAAGAATCCTCAGAAAAGTTTAACAATGTCTCAATCATGGCTCTATATGGATGTGTAGCGCTGGATTGTGAAATCATTCGATCTCCGAGAGTGACGTCAAACTGACTGAAGATGGTGTTTAACGGGTAGTTGATGAGCCCTACAGGTGCATCATCAGGCAGGTTTGTTCCATTCTCGTTAGTAATTTTCAGTCTGAGATGCAACAGCGTATCGTTGAGATCCAGATACTTTTCTCCGTCTCCCGGAATGAAAAACTCGATCGGCCCTCCATCAGTGATTGCTGATAAAGGCTGGATCTCGGTGTAAATTTTATCTTCGATCGATAGCTGCGTCATCGGGGCAGAAAATAAGTCCAACTCTGCCAGCGTGCACTCTGATGATTTGTTATGTAAAAGAGCCATTATTTAAATATATCAAAACTTGCGGATGACTTCCTTCCTCTTCGTTTGTCAGCTGCGACTGATCTCCTTTTTTGCGTTTGTCGTTGTTTTTTAACCGTCCTTAAACGATCACCAGGGGGTCTTGTTCTGGGTCTTTTGGATAAAACCATAATTCCTGAACCTTCTTGACCGTCGGTGTGTGTAGAACCACTCATTTTACTCACGGCTCTACCGATGACATCCGAAGCGATATTTGATGCAGCCGTTTTAAGATGGGGTTTTGCAATTGCAAATCCTTTTTTAACCAGAGGGGATACGAAGCGGAATAATTTTGAAAATAATGATCCAATTCCGCGTCCGTACATGACCGGGGCCCCATAAAACCCTGGCAGATTACCGCCTGATTGACTTACATAGTAATTTACAAAGCGATTTGGATCACGTCTCAGACTTAGCTGTGCCATGTTCTCTCTTGCCTGCTTGATGCAGTGTTGAATGACCAGCGTAATATGAATGATAACCAATCAATCTTAGAGGTTATATACATATCTCTGGAATAGTTTATACAAATTAAATTTATCTCAGGCTACGTTGTGATATCACCGGTCTGAAGTGTAGTCTTATGACGGTCTTTCCATAGACGAAATTTACAGGAACGTTTTGGTCCGATTTAATTTCTATATTGATATTTTCAATATGTCTTCTGGAGACTGGAAGGTAGTGGGCGGGGTTAAACATCTGAGTAATCATATCACTGAATTTGCCTTGTACTTTGACGGTCCGCAGTAAAGGTGCAAAAGTGTCGCCTACTATTTGAGGGCTGACCACGTCGCTGTAACAGTATAGGTGATAGAAACCAGCCTTTATATCCGCCGGAAAAGGAGCCAGTTTTGGTTCAGAAACATGAATCCATTCCCCTGGTTTCACGCCCATCATATAAGCTAGAGTGTTGAAGAAGCGTATTTCATACGGACTGTTTGCTTGAAATGCAAATCTCTTTTGAACTTTGCTGAATTTAATGCGTAAACCCGATTTCAATTTTTTGAAAAACATTTCCATCTCTGTCTCGAGTTGAATAACGCTGTTATAGTAGCCACTTCTGATCATTTGCGTATTGATCTCCACATCACCAACCTTCCTCCATTCAAAGTAGGCATCATAATCCGGTAAATTATGCCATGTATGAGGATATGAAATCTCGGCTAATGCAACCATCCATTGGCCTTCTAAATCAATATGTTGAGCTAAATTTACACAGAAACTTGAACTGGTATTATTTTTACACACTTCCATGCTAGCATTAGATGGAAGAGTAACGTAAAAGCCATCATTCTCTACCTGACGGTTCATGATGCTGTGTCAACTGTGAGGTTTAGTGCAAACCTTTTTTATACGTTTCGAAGTTCATCAAACTTGATCCAACTGTTGAATTTCTCAAGCCAGTTTTTCCAGCATACAAAAACCTGTTTGACTCCCTTGACCGTACGTCGTTTTAATATTTTTTCCACTTGATACATCTTGTCGTTAAATATTTTTTACTTTTTGAAGTTCCTCAGTGTAAAAGGAACCCTTGATAGGTTCTCCATCCAAATCTTTGAGTTTGTATACAGGAGGAGAACGGGGTATCCGCTCATACACTGTAAACACTTCATCCGTAAAACTCCGTTCGTATTTTTTGTCAAACACTCCACGGACCTTGGATATTCTGACAAGATCCCCTTGTTTAAACGTTGTCACTGAGTCCTTGCAATATCTGTTGGACTTGACATCATACAGATTCTGAAACACTTGAAAGGCATTTTCTGGGGTCACTTCCATAGGGCTCATTTTAATGCTGGAGTGGTAGGAATGGTTGTAGCTTCTAGCTAGGTTTTGCAGTACATCGACGTACCGCCGGGTATTGTTAGCTGTAAAATATCTCCACATCCTTGTTTTTAATGTGCGGTTAAATCTCTCGACCACTGAAGCTTTTGCTTCACTCGCTGTGGCAAAATGTTCAATACCGTGTTTCTCCATTAAAACCTTAAATTTCTTGTTAAAAAATTATTTACCGGCGTCAGTCTGAAGTTTTTTGGGGATCTGACTTTCTGTAAAAACTGATTCAAATGCCTTTACCACCTCAGCGGCTGTTTTCCTCTTCAAAACTCGTACATACGCCCTTTTTGAAAAGATGTCAATGACTGTTAATAAATAATTATAACCATCATTTTCCATGGCCAGAGCTTGCATGTCACAGAGATCAGCCTGGAACTGCCTCAATGGTCTGGTGACAAAAACTCTGTTTCTCGGGAACTTTATTCTTGCAGGTTTATGTAGAGTATAGGTATCTTCTCCTGATAAAAAATCTTTAACTTTTTCAACCGCAACCTTCTTTCCCGTTTCATCTTGCATAACCCTCCTCAGCCTATCTACACCCCCAAAACTTCCCGGATTTGAAGGGCTATAATATACTTTCTTCATCAGCCGTCTTCCTGCCATCTCTGCCTTATGCTCACTCTGCCGATTACTTGTTAAATAATGAGAAAAAACACACAGGAGGGTAGATTTATCCTTATTTTTTTTTATGTAAAAAAAAACAAAAAAACAACCAGAAAACAAAATCAGATAAAATGCAGATTAATGCAGATGAATTCAAACACTACTAGCTTTTAAACAACACTTTTGGGAAAGGTTACTATGTTCCTACTTTAATTGTATTTAATAGTAAAAAGAAAAAAGAAGAAAAATCATATAATGCAGATTAATTAAAGTACTGGAATACTAAAAAAAAAAATGATACAACAAGTCATCAAACATGTGAGATCAGTTTGTCAGTCCATAGCACTCTGAAACAGAGTTAAGTTGTTTGAGGTGTTTCTCTTCGACCACGCGATCATAAACGTGCGCTATTGCACTGTGGATGCCTTGTATTGATTTCAGTTCATATAAAACCGTCTTGGCAATCGTCTTCACTCTGAAGTCATCCGCTTGTATGCGTCGAACTACCAGAAGATTCTGAATAGCAGGAACGAGTTTGGGGGTTACGAGTCGTCGTACGATGCGTTGAAAGTTGACTTGGTAATAATCCTCCCCCAGTACCTCCAGGCAATGGTGTTGACGCTGGCTCGGGTGGTTCGTTATACATCCATAGCAGGTTTCTCTGAGATAGTTCAAAGAGGTTATGTTGAATAAATGAAGTATCGCTGTTTTCACCGTATTGATGAGGGTGGTTGAGAACCAACCGTCAATTTCGTCCTCCTGGTTACTCTCATCCTCTGCTGAAGGCTGAGGGTCCTCCATCGGTCCCAGGGTTTGTGTAGGGGCTTCGGTAGAGGGTGAGTAGCCGGTGGCTACCTCCTCCTCCACGACCACCTTCATGTCTTCAGGCAGGACATTCACGTCTACAGACTCAGCCATGAATAGCGGTGATGGTGAGCGGAGGTCTGGAGAAAGCGGTAGATATTTCATGTTGTATCCTGTAGGTGATGCAGGACTGAAGTGGTTCTCTGAGAATGAGGATGTTGAGGTGGATGGTGAGAAGAGGTCAGGGGAAGGCGGATGATATGGTCCAATGTTGAAGCTTTCATCGTGCTCAGGAGAGAAGTGGATCTCTGCTCGGTGGTTGTAGAGATCCCTGTATGGTGTCGGTCCACTCATTCTTATGATACAATTCTCAGTGTCTGTGAGCTTGCAGTTATCCCCCCGTATATATATCATAGGAAGGGGCGTGTCCTCAGAAGAGGATTCGTTCTAAACGTAAAACAGGAAACGTCAGCGTTTTTTTCACTGACATGACATCGATCCAACTTCGTGACTTGTGGAAAAGGTCGGAAAGACGATGTCCAATTTCACTCATCTTCTCTGCCCAAGCTTCAAACGGCAGAGCCAGCATTGTCTTGAATACGCCGCAGTCCTGATTGAAAGCCTCCAACACAAACAGATCTGAGGGACTCGTCCGGTTGTTCCTGCGTCTGCTTGCCCGAAAAGACCAGCGGCCATTTGCTGTGGTTTTTGACCCCCACACTGCGCTAAAGAGAGGTTCTCTCTCAGCTATTTCAACATCGGATGGTATATGAAACATTCTCGCCCGTTTTACAGGTCGAGGAGACAGTTCATTTTCTTCTTCTTCTTCCTCCCTCTCCTGCCTTGAGACTGTTTCAGGGCTATCATTAAGGTGCGGGATTGCAAGCTTTAACACAGCCCAGTCGCTGTGGGTGAGTGTACACAGAGCCAGTGATCCATTAAATACCTCATCTTGATCCAATTGATACAGGCAAAGCTCTCCTATGTCATACATGAAAATATAACCCCAGCTGCCAACCAGGCCATATGGCTCCAAAGACCGTTCTTCCTGCAGAGTGTCGAACGGGGGTCTTTGTACCCTGCAGATGTAGTATGTTGATTTCTTAGGAGCATTCAATTCACGGGATGAATACTGGTAGACGGTCACTGGGGTTTCGCACAGAACTGACATACCTCTTGGCCGAACCGAGGTCTGATTTTCAACCATGGTTGTTGAAGTTGATGTTGGATCCTCATCATCGGTAGAGTATGTCATGACGGGAATTCCGATAGGTATCTCCGTTGAGGAAGTATATGATGCAGTTGCTTGTTCATCATCGATAGGTATCTCCGTTGAGGAAGTATATGATGCAGTTGCTTGTTCATCATCATCATCTTGGCACGCGTTGCGTTTCTCCTCCACTTGACGATAAACTCTCTTAACTCTAGCCATTGTTGAACGGGTGTTCTTTTTTCCAACGAATGCTGCATGTAAAGTGCAGAGTTTTATCTCTGTATTTAAAGTAAACACTAAAGCACGCCCTATTGTTTTCATTGGGTTATTCAAGGTTTAACGATGCTTACAAAATTGGTGCTGATGCCAAACAGTTTCCGATAATACCATATTTGTCTTGTTCTATTTATAACAAACACACCCCTGTGTTTTAATTGACTCATTTAAGGTATCGCCCCTAATGACGACAACCAATCAGCATCCACGGTTACGCCCCCTTGGACACACCACCTGCTTGACCACGTGACCTCCTGCCCACATGGCAACCACATGGCCCCACCGGAAGTCCCGCCCTCACCGGAAGTCCCGCCCACCTGTCAAAAGGTTTGATGAAAGGGTGTACTTAAATTCTCTCTTTCAATTCTTCCCACAGATTCTTAGTTGGATTTAGGTCTAGACTTTGACTAGGCCATTCTAACACATAAATATGTGTTATGTAATTGATTCCATTGTAGCTCAGGCTGCATGTTCATGGTCGTTGCCTTGCAAGTTTTCTTCGAGGATTGCCCTGTATTTAGCTCCATCCATCATCATATCAACTCTAGCATACTTCTCTGTCCTTACTGAGGAAACAAAATCTCCACAGCATCATGCTTCCACCACCATGTTTCAATGTGGCAATTGTGAGTTTTAGATTGATGTGCATTGCAAGTTTTTCCCCAGACTTAAGGCTTTGCATGTGGGACAAAAACATAGTTTGGTCTCATCTTACCTGGCTACATCTACATATTCGCTGTGTCACAATCATGGCTCATGACAAATTGCAGGGCTTCCTTGAAGTTCTTTTAACCATGGCTTTCTTGCTTCCACTTTTCCATAGAAACCAGATTTTTGAAATGGAGTTTTGTCGAAAATTTAGAATGAAAGACTGACCTTCACCGCCTCCACCTTCCAGTGACTCTTCGGTGCGTCTCCCAGCCTTCCACTCAGCATCCTCTCCGTCTGATTCTCCATCCAATCACCTTCCGACGCCTTGCTTTTAAAGGACCTTCAGTGGTGTTCATTCTCGCTTGTCAGCTGAGCTCATCCCTCCTCCACCCCACCTCCACCATCTTCCTTCACATCTACTCCTGGCTTCCTCGCTCCACCAGTGTCGGATCAGGGGAAGACATATTTAAATCTAAGCCTTACAAATGATCATCTTACCTCATGTCATTCTCAGCATTCATGTCTTCCTCCCACGTCCGAGCGCCAAAGAAATAACCATGTAATTTCTCATCATTAAAACTTTTCTAATTGCCATCCCTCTCTTTGTGAGTCTTTTCAGATTGAAATATGTGATTAATACTCATCCTGTTAACAAATTGTCCCATGTGAGCTGTGGGCTTTTGAGGCTCTTCCAGAAATACAATTTCTTATTATTCTTTAAATGATATAAGTAGAACACACGAGAAAACGCAGGCAAAAGTTACAGTACCTGATCACATTTAATCTGACAGCTAAATGTTCTTTGATTAAATGTTTTCTATAACTTTTATAATTTCAATTTTAATCTTTTTGGACATTATTGTATTGATAAGTACAACATTTTCCATTTTAAGTTTTTATTGTATTGTTTTTTTTACTGAATTTTATAATGCCTCAGTATTAGATCAGATTGTTGTTTTTTTTTTTTTGTGGGGTTTAAATTGCATTAGTGTTTAGTGTAACATGTTTGCTGATATTTTCTTGCTTATAGGACAGTCTTCTGTAACATTTCACAAAGTTGTAGCATAATGAGAAAAGGATCTTTGACTATTCCTCTTTACAACAGCTAAATCATCCCAAGTCCTGGGTCCTCTCCTGCGCTCACCCCACAAGTTTTCTATATTTTACCTTATATTCATTCTTTGTTCCATGCCCAACTCATCTGGAGTGTACGATGCCAAAAAGCAAAATTTTTGTCTTGTAAAATTGTTCTAACTTCAACGTGTCATTGTTTTTTTTACTGATTCGACCCACATGCAGAATGACACTCAGGAGGCAGGAGAAAAGTTTATTTTGACAGGTAGTGATATGGAACAGGAACCGGGACTGGAGGCACAGCACTGTATGGGAAAAGAGGACAGGCAAGTACTCAGAAGATAAATGGGGATAACTGGGAACTGGATCAAGATCTTTGCATACTGTTTGATGAATTGTGGTTAGAGTGGAAAAATGATGCGGAGCCTGGGAGGACTGAATAGACGTTGCTGCGGTGAGTTTATCCAGGAAGATGGTGAGTACTCTGCTGAGGCTTTGGGTGAGTATAGCAATTGTATGTCCAGATCAATATAACTGATAGGAGTTACCTGGTGAGGATTCGGTGAAGTAAATGGTGGAGGGTGACCATGGTTCGCTTGCCTGGAGATGGAAGTTTTGGAGCTGTCAGTCGGAGCTTAATCCAAATGGGTTTCTTCTGAGGCTTGAGTACTTGGGCTGAGGCAGAATCCAAACTGAGGACTTTGAGCCTGAGCTGAACGTCGCAGGGACTTGAAACCAGGACTTGAAGTTTCCTAGGAAGGAGCACATGAAAGGTAAGAGTCTATGAACTTTAACTTTAGATTGAGATCTCATAGCTTGACCATTTGGAGTTACCACAGAGGTTACCACTCAGGCACTGGAGAGCTGACAGCTCCACCTTCTTATACTCCTCCAGGTTGATGGGAATGAGGAACACCTGCTACCCTCCACACCGGAGGATCTTGGCGGTATCTAGTGGTGAGTAAGTGTTAGCAGCAGGCAAAAAACAATACATGAACACTCCCAGACTCCGACACAATGTGGACCAAATTTAAAGTCTATGTAGCATTTAGTCATCTCCACCCCTTTATGCTTTCAGCGACAGAAAAGGCCTTTTCCTGATATGCCTCCCAGTCAAACAGTTGGCATGTAGACAGCATAAAATGGTATGGAGATTTGGTGGCTCCAAGATGTCAACCTTTGTTCCAGTTCACTACCAGAGAGCTTTAGAGATTTTTTCCCCCTTTCTCTCCTGCTTACTGTGTCTGGTGGCAAAATAAATATAAGCCCTTATCCAGTCTAACCAGTGGCTCAACGAAATGGGCCTCTGTGTCTCTTCATATTTCAATCCAGGGAAACAAAAAGTTACTAATTTAATTTATGAAACTAAACTCAAAGGACTGAGCAAATATGGACACACCTTGATGGTAAAAATAACAACTGAAGGGTAGGCAAGACCTTAACAATGTAACAACAAGGAAATGATGAAAATACAAACTGTTGGTAAAATTCAAATATTCACCTTTACTTACTAAAAGAGAATCGACACACACTCGACTTCTTGGAATACACAGGCCATTTTACTTGTGCAAGGAGTTCCACAGACAGCACATAGCATGTATAGTCTCACCCATAATACCCCAGTTGAACTAATTAATACAGAGAATATGTCTCTATTTATCTGCAAGTATCCCCCTCCAGGTGCACACAATATTCATTTCCCCAAAGTCTACAGTCAAAGAACTCTTTGTCAGAGCTTGGGTGAAATAAGATTAAGCAGATAACACGTTGCAGAGCATCAACTCCTTTGGATAGTCTCTCGAAGGCCACACATTTCTGTAAGCAAACTCCTGCATATAAGGTCACACTAGGTTCAGCTAGTACACAAAGTAATGCAACATTAATGCTGTATTATTACAAAGTATAAAATAATAACAGATATTAACATCATAACAATCACATTTTTCTAACACAAACACAAAAGAAATACAAAAATCCAAACACCCGTGAACATTTTGTTAATTCTTGTTCCAAGAATCTCTTCACATGCACTTCGAGCCTTTAATCTACATGCTTCCTCAAGCGGGCCAATCCCCAATGGACTAAAAACCTTTGAATTTAGGGCAACACAAATCTGTAATATTTCAAGCCTGCTTTCTGTCCCTTCATTGTTGGGTCGTCTGTTGTCTTACCTGTCTCCCTGGTTGCTGTGTTTCCTTTGAGTCTGTAAATCATCATTCATCATTCTGTGCATTAAATCATATCCATCCAACATGCGTCTGACAATGTCCTGCTCAACCTCAAACCAAGACACTTTCATAATAATATCTAGTAGAATCTATGGATAAAACAGATAGTAAAGTGTCTCCCCTTTATATCTATGATTTTATTCCTGCAGCAAAGGTCAGTTCTTTTTCAAATAAAATGAAATACTTTGTAAATGACAGACCAACCACTTTAACATGTCATTTAAGATTATATCTTCATCTTCAAATTTTTAATTTTTAATATTTAAGGCTACGTTTAAACCCTCATTTCAAAGATAAGAGACATAAATCTTTTTTAAAGTGTATGTTAAAGTGAGAACATCTTATCTTTTGCATCCCTTATATGAAGAACAGTGCTGTGTTAACCTTGCTGTTCAACATTTTTTCCAGGCAAGGCTTCCTCTGTTAGTCATTTTAAATCATTTTCACCAGCTAGTTAGTAAGGTTCCTCACTAACTTGTGAGAAGATGTTTGCTTCAAAGTTGAATGATTGCCAGACTTTTTGGTGTGAAAAACCAAATTCAGCTCTTCCTGTTTGATGCATTTTTTTTTTCCAGTTTAACCTACATGCTTTACTGCTCTCAAGCCATTTAACTTGTATGTCCAAATATAGGGAAAGTGCTCCCAAATGAGCAGTGTCTCTTATCTTGAGGTGTATGTAGATAGCAGAGGATTTAGCCGAGAAGCCAGGGACAGCCCTGTCTTCAAAGAGGTGGCCGTCCATTTAGGGGTAGTGATAATCCAGGGGCGCCAGACCAAAACTAAAAGTCAGAACAATATTTCTGGAGTTTTCTTACGTTATCATCACAAATAAGAGGCTGGCCCAAGAACAACTGATATATATTTAACAATCGAGTCCTATAAAGACCACAAAAATGCCAATGACATACAAAATAATAAATAAATAAACTCTGACTGAAACACTCTGTTGTTGCATTAGAATGGTTTTGAAGATGATGTTTAGGTCTGTTTATTATTGTAACATTTTATGAAGAATCCTTTTTTGTACAATCATCTCAAAAGGCTCCAGTTCCCCATAACAAAGCCAGCATTCTTTAACAGCTTGTTCAGCTTTTTAAAGTCATTGGCTCTGATGCTGGTACCCCAACGGATAACACCAAGACTCTTTTTAAAACATTTTACTAAAGGACCTGGGGTTCCTCAAAAATAAAGTCATTCTCTGCCCCCTCTTATATACAGCTGCAGATGCATCTGCAGACCAGTTTTTTTGTCCTATGTACACCTGGTATTTATATTTCTCCACCACTTGCAACTTCTTCCATGATAGCAAAAGTGACAAATTCCTGCAACTCCTAAAATCAGCATTCTCGTCTCTCATCTTGTTTACATTCAAGATAAATAATTGTTTACACATAATGCCATAAAGTGGCCCACTTGTCCATCTCTGATACACCCGACGACAGCAGAGGCATCCGAGTATTTCTGCAGATGACAACATTCAGACAAAGGTATGTTTGTTGAAGCAGGTGTATGATGGTGCCTTTCACTCCAACCACACGGTTATACGCTAACTGGAGTGGGTCCTAAAAGGTGTATTTTCCTCTTGTTCATAGTGGCCAATAGAAGTCTCTCCAGGACTTTTATGATGTGTGATGGTAGGCCAACAGGCAGGATGTCTTCCACAGTTCTGGAACTTTCTGCTGGGTCAGCCCACGGTTGAACTGGTGCTGCAGAATACCACTTAGCTTGGCTGCACAGTCCTTCATCACTCTGGGGCTTAATCTAAATGGTATGGTGGAGAAACGTTGTTTTCTCTATTCATTCCAGTCAAGATGCCTGACTTAGAAAAGGCCTAATGGTTTTCTTTTATAATCATTCTTTTTCACTTTCTTTAGCTTATGCCTGAACGCACCTGCAATCAATCAACATGAGAACATTTGAGTGAAACACATCTGAATGCTCCTCTTAAGTCAAAGGGGTTCATTATCAGGCCATTCAAACCTTTTTTCACAATTATTTAACACTTCAAACCTCAAAATTGCCATCTGGGGTCTTTCTGCATGGAGTTTGCATGTTCTCCCCGTGCATGTGTGGGTTCTCTCCAGGTACTCTGGCTTCCTCCCACAGTTCAAAGACATGACTGTTAGGTTAATTGGTAACTCTAAATTTCCCTTAGGTGTATGAATGAGTGTGTGCATGGTTGTTTGTGTCCTGCCCTGCGATGGACTGGCAACCTGTCCAGGGTGTATCCCGCCTCTCGCCCATAGACCGCTGGAGATAGGCACCAGCTCCCCCGTGACCCACTATGGAATAAGCGGAAGAAAATGACTGACTGACTGACCTCAAAATTGAGCGGTGGCGCTTTTATCACTTACAGTAGCTGTATATACGAGTATGTGTCCACTGGAGGCCGCTACAACGGTAACTAACCCTCGCTTTACCAGCAAGTGGACTGGCAGCTCAGTCAGAACAGGAATGACGTAAACCAGTCTCTCCCCCGTCGGTACAGCAGCAGCCACGGCTGTCATGTCACAACATAATGTGGCTAACGGCTGTAAACTGGTCGCTGTGTTTTTTCTTTGGCTCGGTAAGTGCAGCGAATGGTGTAATAACGCACAGACAGCGTTAGCTAACTCGCTACACCAAGCTAGAAACAACGGGGTAGACTGGCAGCTAACAACCGGAAGTAGGGTTGATTTGAGCTTCAAAGTTAAAGTCGTCAAAAAAAAAAAACAACCTAAAATGGGTCGGTTCGCAATTTTCTTTAGTGCGTCTAAAAACGGTTTCATTCATTCAGAAGGTTCACTGTGCTATCGATTGATTTGCAAAAAAAAAAAAAAGTGTTGTTTTGTTATGATAACCGAAAGAGGAAATTATACCTCTGTAGGATTTGAAAAATTGACCCAGCACCAGTTTGATACATTTCTTTCTTTTTTTTTTTTTTTTGCTGTCAGATCACTTTATAAACACCAAAAGCAACCAGTGGAAATGTTATTGAACAGTGTGGATTCGCATAGCTGTGGGTTTGTAGATATGATTTTGATAAGCCTGTTTAAAACTAAATATTTCTAAGATAAACAAATGTTTATCTTAAAACCAGGTGACAGGTCCTTGGGTCAACTGTTATTGCTGATGGGTTTGAACATCCTCAAGACAGTGCCTCGCTAAAACATGTATAACCCCTAAACGTAAACATTTTTAAAATCAAAATCTGAAAAGTGTGGTGTACATGTGTATTAAGCCCCCTTTACAAAGAAACTATTAAATAAAATCCAGTGCAATCAGTTGCTTTCAGCAGTCACCTTGGTAAATAGTGTGCACCTGAGTGCACTTAGTTATCGGTATAATTACAGCAGTTCTGTGATATACTCAGAGATTTATTAGAGAAGCTGAACTGGATCATGAAGACCGTCAGTAAACCGGACTGGTCAAGGAAAAAGTTGTGGACAGTTTTAAACAGGATTAAGTTATAAAACCAGAGGTGGGTAGAGTACGCAAAAAATTTATTCTATTAAAGGAAACATTACTTAAATATATTTTTCAGACAAGTGTGAGTAAAGAATTTACTGTGAAGGCTACTCACGTTTGATCATAACATCTAATTTAATTTGAGAAAAAATGTAATCAGACAGACAGAAGTATAAAGAAATGTAAATTCTGGTATTTAAAAAAAAATAAACAAAAATATCAGTAAAAGTAAATAACATTATAAAAAAATCCAAAATTCTTGCAGACGAAAGACACTTTTCCCAATCTAATTTTGTTCTCAACATCAAGCTTTTGAGAACAATACTTACAGTAGGTAATAAATATATATATGTATATGTGTTAGAACAGTGTACCACTGACAATATATATACTGTTTACTATAACTTTACTTGACCTCCAAATGGCACAGCAGGCACAACAGATAGAAAAAGAGATTAGAACAAGGAACCTTGTGTAAAACAAGAAGTTTAAATTTAAAATAAATTTTAACTTGTGTGTTTTTGTCTGGTGAATTATGACTTAACAGATTCCCACCTCCAGAAGTAGCTAGAGGTGGGATGAGTAGCGTTACTTCAACATAATATTACTCCAGTAGAAGTTAAAAGTATGGTAGACTAAAAACTACTCGCAGAAGTACTTTTTTTGTTTCAAAAAGTTACTGAGATAAATGTAACTAGTTACTACACTACATAAAACAATGTGCCATGTTTTGAGCATCTCATGGAGCACTGATGCGATCCATCATCTGAAAATAGAAAGCATATGGCACAACTGCAAACCTACCAAGACATGGCTGTCCACATGCTATGACAGACTGGGAAAGGAGAGAATTAATCAAAAAGGTTACTCTGGAGGAGCTGCTAAGAACGACAAGTCAGGTGGGAAAATCTGTCAACATTTAACTTTCTGGTCTGGTTGCAAAACACTAAATATGGCGTGAAACTAAAACTGCACCCTTGCAAACACCATCTTCACATTAAAACATGGATGCGGCAGCATCATGCTGTGGGGATGTTTTTTAAGCAGCAACAGGGAAGCTGGTTAGAGTTGATACAAGATGGATGGAGCTAAATCCGGGGCAGTCCCGGAAAAACGTTTTAGAGGTTGCCTAAGATATGAGAATGGACCATAATCCTAAACATACAACCGGAGCTACAATAGACCAGATCAAAGCACACTGATGTGTTAGAACAAGGTAGGGCCTATTTGTTCTTGTAACATAACAAAATGCGAAAAGGTTAAAGGGATCTAAATGCTTTTGCAGGGCACTGCACCTATTATGTTGCATCAAACTCTGTTATTTTCATATTTTAAAAATTTTAAACAGATGCACACCTGTTTATTATAACGATGTCTCCTTTAAATGACATGTTCAGCACCTATTTTAACCACTGTAATGTTTTGAATGTTAAATTCCCTATTCGTTACTCAATTTCTTCCATCTTTCAATGATTTAGTGTCTCTTTGAACCTAAATCAGTTGTAGGTTGACCTTATTGTTATTAAAAATAAATAGTTTATAATCATTATTGGCTCCTCATGGTTTTTCTTATAATCCAGTATTGAGGTGCAGTTTTGTTGATACTAGATGCAACTTAATACAATAAACAAGACAGATAGTTCTTTAAGTTTGTGTGAAAGATCATTCTGTGGAGGAGGTAAAAATTCATCCTTCAGGCAGATTTTTGAATTATGAAAACGGATTATGATGCCAATTTATCTTCACACATTAATATATTAAGGGTCACTTATCAACAGAACATTTTCTTTAATTATGAGTCTTTGTGGTGTGTGTCCCATCTAACGAGTATCCTTGGATCTCCCTGTAGGCTTCGGTGCACGTTGAGCAGCCGGCACAGAGATCTGCTGGTGAGTGTGGCGTTTAGTTCCAGGGGATTTGATGCTTTGTTTGTAGCAAACAGTTGTTTAGAAAATTAATTCAGTTTTATGGAGCGCACCGACAACATTTTAATTTTCTGTTGTTGCTTCATTTGTCTATTAGCGCAGGGTGGTAGAGTCTAAATGAAAATCTCAGCGCCGTAAATTTGAAACTTAGAATTTAAAGACTAGTTTGAGGATTTAGCGGATAAACGTTTTGTCCTTGTTGCTGAAAGCTGGATTAGAATTCATAAAATACTCCTCACATGTCTGCACAGGGAGTTAAAACTTTAAATGTGAGTTCGTTGGCTCAGCTCAGTGTAAAATTCAGATTTCTTCCTTATTATTTTGGTTTTCAGAATTTCTCTACTTTTCTGTGCAGAGCTGGAGGAGTTGGTAATAGTGATTCAGAGTCAGAGGAACTCCTACCATGTCCAACGCAGTTACCAAAGGAAGGAGGAGATTCTGCAGGAGGCAGCTAATCTCGGGCAGGTAATATTTAATTAACAATTGATGATTTATAGTTTAGAATTTAGAGAGAATAATTTGCAATGTGTGCTTCAGATGTCTCTACATCTCTCCTACAGTCTCTACTCAATGAACATATCTTCTGAAAGTTTTGATAAATTACCATATTCTTCTTTCTCATACTTTGTGAAAAAGGTGTGTAAACGTTCTGGACTTTGACTAGGCCTCTCCAAAACCTGCATTTTGTTTTGAGCAATTTAAATGTGGACTTGTTGGTGAGCTTTGTATAAGCCCAGTGGGCTTTTAGTTTAAGATTACAAACTCACGGTTGGACATTCTCCTTCAGGAATTTCTGGTATAGAGCAGAATTCATCGTTCCATCAATTATAGCAAGCCATCTATGTCCTTAAGCATCAATACAGGCCAAGACCTTCTACTTCCACCACCATTTTTGACTATTGGTATAACCTTTTTTTCTGAAATGTTATATTACTTTTACACCGTATGTGAAACTAAGCATTTGTGCTTTGTTTTCAGCAGTGTTTGGTGTTTTTCCCAGTTTTGTATTATTGTTGAATCATGAATACAGAGGAAGGAAGGATATTCTCCGTACAATGAGCAACAATCAAAAACGCTAACGGCTCGATAATGCAGGGATCCACTCCCTTAATAGTTTAATGAATGAATAAATAAACTTTTATAATAATCATAAAATTATTAATATAGAGATAAGATTAACTTTATCATTGGCTAGGGGGGAATTAAAAAGTTTAACCAGCAGGATAGATAAAAGTTGCATCTCTAGTAAGCTACTATTAGGGAGGATAAATAAATAGGAAAAAAATATATATAGAATAAGTATTTACTATATTTTACATGATGATGTCAGCAGCCATAGCCTAATTGGTCATCAACACCCACCTGTCTGAGAAGTTCCTTGGTGTGCTGCTATCTCCGCTCTAGCTTCTGATCGCAGCAGGAACCAGAGCGGCTCACATTCCAGACTGGTGCTGAAAGCAGAGGGAACGATGCATTGATCTGCTCGGGAATGTGTTTCTAAGTCTGCCTCTTTGTTTGCATCATGATCCCAGGACCAAATCTACCTTTCAGCTCTCCTCTACTCTACTCCTCTGTTCAGTTCGGTTTTCTCCACCTTTTTTACTCCGTTTTGTTTTGGTTGTTTTGCCAAATCAAACCTTGTTTTAGAAGGAGATCAGAGTAAAATGCTGACTGCTGAGTGTCCACATTAATATCACATAGGTGAAGTAGGAAAACAATAAGCAAATGAAAATAATGATGAGCATGTAATTAAGGTACAAACATGCTGATGCTGTTTGACAATTATTTAATTTTGCCAAGTTTCATCATCATGATTGATACATTTCTGAATCTAGTTCTCTGATTGGTTAATTTCTCTCCACTAGGAGCGCATTTGTTTTAGTTTTTTGTAACAATCAATCACAGCTCTTAGAAGACAGCGTCACACTAAGCAACGGGGTCAACTGCACCTCCTCGCTAAGATAAGAAGTCCTGTCGTCTTCTTCCTCAGAGACGCTTTCAGCAGAGAACAGACGCTCTCTGAGAGGACTCTGAGAATCTTTGTGAATACGGGCCCAGCATATTTTGAATTTTAAACTGACAGAGGGTGATTCTTTTTATTTTTCTATTTTATTTTATTTATACCATGATTTGGCATCGGGCCGGTATGATGATCTTGAAGAAAGGTTCCATGGTTCCACACTTTTCCACAACTTTAAAACGAGAATGTTTAACATGCTCAAATGTGCTTTATTGTGAACGGAAAAGCAACAATTACCCCTATTCCAGTTATTTAGTTTTTTTGCTCAGGTAGGGCCTGTTTGTGCTTGTAATGTAACAAAATTTGAAAAAAGTTCAATGGATAAGAATACGACAGCACCTTTTTGATTTCAGATGGATTTATTTGGCACGGTGGTAATATGCTGGTAACCATAGGTGTCCTTCTTGCTTACAGAGTCTGTCTGCCTCCGCTGGAAGAAGCGACGTAGTGGTTAGTTACTGATATGTGTCTGATGGGTGACTGTGAAAAAGTAATTTGTTCTGGTCTTCGGCTCAGTAGGTGGGCAGATAAATGGACATCACGGAGTTGAGATGTATTTCTGACATTTGAAGGAATCAGACATTGTAAAGTCCTTCATTCTTGTTTCAGTTTCACCTACAAAGCATCCTTGCTTGATATATTAGCAGGGGACAGACAGCAGAGGATCTGTGGGAAGATTTACGCAGCAGCAAGTAATAAATTAGAAAGGCCTGAAAGTGACATGAAGAACAAACAACATATAAAATCTGTAACTCCCATGGCAATTAATTTTTTTGATCTGCCACTAGTAAACATTGATATTGATTTTGTTTAACCATAGTCTAGACAGGAACTATACAGTCAATAATTTCTGTGCTGCAAACCAGATCTATAAAATAATCTCTCATCTCTAGAAAGCAATTAGGTTCAGTAGGTTTTTAAGTTCCTAATTAACGATCATTGGAAACGGAAATGTTTTCCTCTTCTAAGCTTTAAATAACAAGTTTTTTATACTTTAACTTCAGTTTGAATTCAGATTGGTTGTCCTAATTCCCTTTACTGTCAGCATTTCTGTGGATTTTTAAAAAGTTATAAAAAGTCTTACATTTGATCATCTAAATTTAGGCCAGTTAAACGTCCTAAATACACCCAGATTTTTCAGCCTGGCGCTCAATTCAGATGTTTATTTATTGCTTCTTTCATTAAGTACTTTTTTTCATCTTCAGTTTTGTTTTTGAAAAATGTTCAAGCAGCAATCATTCCTTCCATGTGTTATAGGTCTTACAGAGGAATCTGGGTGCTATTAGACTGTAACAAAGGTACTTATGCTGTAAAGCAGCCAACAGCCCTGCTGGATGGAAGATGTTGGGGCTCATTCAGCAATCTGATCAAAGAAGTCTGATTTTGAAACTCTCTTTTTTTGGGGGGGGGCAGACATGTCGAGCAGACCGGATGCAGTTTTATCTGGCTTGTGTGATCATGGGTACCACAATCAGGTGAATATTTGATAGTTCAGGGCATTTCCACAAATTTCTAACCTGCTTTATCCATTCCTAGGCCACTTTTGAAATATGTTTGGATCATTGTCCTGTTAGAACTACTACTTACTGTAGTTAGTCAGAGTGACCATAAACAACGCATAAACCACCAAGACTCAAGCCTATCTTATTCTGGAAGATGCTGGAGGTTAGTCAAATGAAAACTTCAGGTTCTCCTGCTGACGTCATTCTTCATGTCTCTTTTTAAAGAGGTTTCTCTTTCAATTGGAACCCCAGTCCTTGCCATTATAAATAGCAGTACTAATTCTGGTGTTCTCTCCTTCTGCTCAAACATTAGACCAAACTCCCATCCTTACAAAAATGGTGGAGAAAGTTTTCACCCAGTTGAATGCTTTTTTGGGCACTAATGGCATTGTTGAGGTTTTCCATTCTGGAATAAAATATTTACATCACACTGAAACATAACAGTTGAGTTTTTTTTTTTAATGACATTCTTTTAGCAAACAACTGTTGACTCTCTAATTTTTGTACTTTTAGATCATACTGCAGCATTTGATACCCGTCTTTCTTGCGACGTTCCTCGGGGCTCAATTCTTTGTCCACGTTTTCCTTTATACCTGTTGCCTTTGTGGTCTATTCTTAGTAAACATGGCATTTCCACTTCCACTGTTATGCAGATGACAGCCAGATTTACCTGCTTCTAACACCAAATAACTCACGCTCTATCCAACCCTTATTAAAAACGTCAAGACTTGGATGGTTTTAAATTATTTTGACCTTCATTGAAAGTAAAACAGATCATTATGTTCAGGCCTTATAGTACCTCACGCAACCCGCTTATTCATTTGGCAGTAATTATAGACTCATATCTTATATTTAATACACAGATTAGCTCTGTTTTGTAAAAAAAAAAGTTTCTTCCAGTTAAGGCAAATCGCAAAACTTAAGCCAGGTTTGTTGAAGCGTGACTTGGACACGTGTCCGTGATCAACTTAAGAACCGTAAACTTCTCATCCGTCCAAAGCGGGGAAAATATGAAAAACCTTTGCGGTCGACTGAATCAACAAAGGGTCTCCTTGGAAATAAAACCTCTGTGGGTTTTCACCTGTGTCGGCAGGGTCTTCGATTGGTACATGAATCTTCTGACCTTCTTGTATGAGATAGGATTCCAGCTTTCAAGCTCTTCCTTGGCTGTGCGGAGAAAAAAAAAGTAACTCGCCTGCGAGTTTCTGTCGCTCCAGATATGCGCCTCCATCGTCCCGTGAAACACGCTGGAAATGGCAACGAAAGTTTATTTTCTGCGAGTTTTATAATCCCGGGTGACGTCAGAGCTGCGATGTCTGTTGAGCTGCGCATTTTTAACTGCGTAGCTCAGCTGGTCTGTCCCCCAAAATGGAATACACCAACAAATACATGCCTTTTTCTGACCTTGTCTCGACTATTGCGATGCATTTCAAAACCTATGCCTCTAATAATTTTGATTATTACACCTCTCACCAACTGTGTCTGTACAGATCCAACATGCTGCAGCATTGTAATCTGTGTTCACCTTTGTTAAAGTTAGGTCATCCAGTTGAAAAAGCATGCCAGAGACAAGAAAATGCACAAATGAAGTTGACAAATTCACATTTCACTTCTGTTAAATATAAGTTTATTAGTGGTTTATTAGTTTAGTTTTAGTAATTTTGCATCGGTCTTAAATTTCAATAATAAGAAAAGATCTTAAAACGGCCCTAAAAATCTTAAATTTAGCTTCTGAAACCTGAAGAAACTTATTGTGCTCTCGTAACCTCTCCGTGAGCTGGTGTCATATGCAATCACTCTGCAGCTTGTAAACAACAAATGCAGTTTGTCAGCTGGAAACCCTTCAGCTGCACATGGTGCGCTTATAGGAAAATCAAAAAACTGTTCCAGAGCGATGTACTGGGAGCAGTGATTGAATTTGACAAGCCTACGTTTTTGTGTTGCAGAGCTACAGGGGTTGGACAATGAAACTGAAACACCTGTCATTTTAGTGTGGGAGGTTTCATGGCTAAATTGAACCAGCCTGGTAGCCAGTCTTCATTGATTGCACATTGCACCAGTAAGAGCAGAGTGTGAAGGTTCAATTAGCAGGGTAAGAGCACAGTTTTGCTCAAAATATTGAAATGCACACAACATTATGGGTGACATACCAGAGTTCAAAAGAGGACAAATTGTTGGTGCACGTCTTGCTGGCGCATCTGTGACCAAGACAGCAAGTCTTTGTGATGTATCAAGAGCCACGGTATCCAGGGTAATGTCAGCATACCACCAAGAAGGACGAACCACATCCAACAGGATTAACTGTGGACGCAAGAGGAAGCTGTCTGAAAGGGATGTTCGGGTACTAACCCGGATTGTATCCAAAAAACATAAAACCATGGCTGCCCAAATCACGGCAGAATTAAATGTGCACCTCAACTCATGCCAATGCCAAACGTCGGTTTCAATGGTGCAAGGAGCGCAAATCTTGGACTGTGGACAATGTGAAACATGTATTGTTCTCTGATGAGTCCAACTTTACTGTTTTCCCCACATCTGGGAGAGTTACGGTGTGGAGAAGCCCCAAAGAAGCATACCACCCAGACTGTTGCATGCCCAGAGTGAAGCATGGGGGTGGATCAGTGATGGTTTAGGCTGCCATATCATGGCATTCCCTTGGCCCAATACCTGTGCTAGATGGGCATGTCACTGCCAAGGACTACCGAGCCATTCTTGAGGACCATGTGCATCCAATGGTTCAAACATTGTATCCTGAAGGCGGTGCCGTGTATCAGGATGACATTGCACCAAAACACACAGCAAGACTGGTGAAAGATTGGTTTGATGAACATGAAAGTGAAGTTGAACATCTCCCATGGCCTGCACAGTCACCAGATCTAAATATTATTGAGCCACTTTGGGGTGTTTTGGAGGAGCGAGTCAGGAAACGTTTTCCTCCACCAGTATCACGTAGTGACCTGGTCACTATCCTGCAAGAAGAATGGCTTAAAACCCCTCTGACCACTGTGCAGGACTTGTATATGTCATTCCCAAGACGAATTGACGCTGTATTGGCCGCAAAAAATAGGCCCTACACCATACTAATAAATTATTGTGGTCTAAAACCAGGTGTTTCAGTTTCATTGTCCAACCTCTGTATATGTTGGTGACAGAACATGTGGGTTGTGAGAAACAGGACTTTAACTTCAGAGATGGAGTACCAAAAATCACTGAGCTGTACTGAGTTTTAACAGAACTTAAAATTATTTACTAAATTTATTCACAAATGTCTGTAAATGTTTATTTTTCTTTACCTTACATAATAATAATGTAAACAAAATATAAGGCTTTAACATGTTCTGCATGTTAAACAAGAAGCCCATAACATAATAGACTTGCATGATTTAAACTAAATTCCTAAATTGCTTAATGTTAATGAAATGATTAAAAAAACAAAAATAGTTTAAATGTTGAAAGGTTAAATATCAACACTTTTACATATTATCCTTTTCAGTTGCTTTAGGACTTATACCTAATGATTCAAATGTTAAAATAATTCAATTCAGTTTTCTTTACATCACAACAATTTACAGAAAATGTAGGCACTTTACCAGTAAAACAAATAAACTTTTTATACAGACATGTTTTATAAAATCTGATCAGTCATAGAGACCGAATCAAATTCAATTCACATAAGTCTTAAAAATGTCCCAAATAAGAAAAGGTCTTAAATCAAAACAAAACATTTTTTTTAGGAATTTCAATTCACTCCTATGCCTTCTGTGGTAACTTCTAGTTTGAAAAGAGGAAAACCTCGGGTCAGAACTTTATCTCTAAAGGTGTAACAGGCAGCGTATCCCCTTAACAACCAAAGGACCACAAACCAGCGGGAGGATATCTCTAAAATCATACAGATGGGGTGGATAAATACAAAATACAGCTCGACATAGCAGTACTACCCCCTAGAGGCAACATGATCTGTGAAGGCTTAGCAGAAACCCAAAACAAACAGATGATCCAGGAGCAATTTCTTTGTTAAACACACTGTAAATATCTATTGTTAAAGAAAAAGTTGAAGAAGTCGAAAAAAGCAGTAGGTGGATTTGACAGGTGAAGAGAAGCTGGAATTTAAAAACCTTTGTTCCAGCATTTTGGAGAAGCTGAAGGACTTATTTGGGCTTCCTGATAATGAAGTTTTGAATAATTATCGAGGGTAACGGAAGCATGAACTAGTTGATCTCTACATCACTCTGGTACAGAATATTCATAATTTTGACAATAATGTGCAGATCAAGCTAGGATGTCCTAAAAACCTGTTTAAATATGGGATCCGAAGGAAATGTCCTGGTCAAAGATCATGGCATGGTTTTTTCCAATAGTACTGGATTCTGGATTAGAGGCATCCAGAGTCTGTGACTGACTAAGCAGTTTGCTTTTAAAATAGATCAGCATAATAATGAAATGTCTTCCCATGCTGTTTGATAAATTTACCAAGTGGAAGCACATATTTATAAGGAAAAAGTTTTTACTTGCCTGGAGGAATATATTTTATCCAAAAAAAGTCCCTTTTTTAAATTCTACAGAGTTGTTCGCTGTGATTATGGATGCTGCATCTTGTAGAAATGATCACAAAAATGCAGAGAGTTTCATAAATAATACGTCTGATGTGCATATTTCAGTGACACAGTGTGTCATCAAAGTCAGGTCGCGTTTCGAAGATATAATACCTGCCTCTGCTGGATGAGCCTCTGTTGTAAAGCATGTTTTGTATCATGTTTTCATTTACTGACAAATTTAACTGGATGTTTAATTTAATTTTAGATGGCCATTCAATGTGACAAACACTTTATATTTCCCTAAGCTAGTGATTTATTCATTTGTTAATGGGCTGCATTAATAAAAAGACGAAGCTACTGTGGTAATGATGTCAATAAAATATGCGCAGCATCATCTCAGTTTAATTTAAAGTGTTGATTAATATGGTCGTCTTCCTCACATCCCGTTTATCATTTCTAAGGAAATATAAAGATATCCTCAGAGATTTATTATAAGATTATTTATGCATTAACTGCTCTAATTTACTAACATATTAATAAAAATTTTACGCTTCAGTGCCGCATCATATAGTCCAAACATGCAAATGAAAAAATGGCCCTTAATACCTTCAGATTTATAAGTAGATCTGATTATGCGTACTTGTTCATCTGGAATGTGTCAAAATACAACCCACTTAAAACATTTCTCTCCAAGAACCAAAGTCAGGTGAATTGTAAATTTTTTTTTTTTTTTTGCCAAGATATTGTGTATTAAATAACCTGCTTTCACTCAGTCCAGTGTCAGTTGGCAAGTTAAAATCAGATGTGTGCTGCTTGTCAAGAGTAAGAAGAGGAGGTGGATACAGCTTGACTTTGTTCCCTTTATGAACTTACCTTGGGTTCCCTTAGCTGCTGAAACGGTCTGTTGTGAAAAAGTCACAATGCTTATTTATGGTCAGGTGGTCTCTTTATGTGCATCCAGTGCTTTAGTTAACCTAATTAGTTTGGGTGAGTCAAATTGAAAATGCAATGTGTTTATAAAAATACACTGTGAAAATGGTGCGTGTGTTATAACCTGTCACACTGGTTGCTTGCGGTCTTTACAGCCACGTAACCAGATGTTCTTAATAAGCTGGTGTAATTCTGTCTTTTCATATGCCTTTTGGGAATCTCTGCAGCCTGGAATGTCTCCTTTATCCATGAAAATCCAAGTCTTGGCGTGTAGAATTGGCTGTGGCCAAAATTCAATGAGGGACATCTTCTCTGTCCCTAGACAGGAGAGCGATATTCGCTCATGCATTAAATCTATTTTTAGCTGCACATGTATTATTCTATCAGATTCTGATAAATATGATGCCTTTAAATGGCTACTAGGAGGAGATTTTCATCACTAGTCATTTTGTGAGGAATGTGGTCAAATATAGTAGCTACGGTGCTGTGTGAGTGAATTCAGAAGATAATATTTTAGCTTCAGTTCAGTTCATCCTTTCTTTTGATTCGATCACTGGTTTTATATTTGAATGGCTGTGATTGAAACAAAATATTAAAAGTGCATTTGCTGCTGTGCTTATTTTTATGCAGTTTTAAATTATTGTTTGGATTTTACTGTCTCCTTGTTGTCAGCATTCCATAAATAATGACTGTTGTCTCCAACTGTTGTTCAGGGTACTTTACCTCTCAGATGTAATTCACTGTGACTTGGCAAAAAGCTTCATTGTTAAAGACTTAATTCAAATGTTTGTCTTTGTAACTTTTGTCATTTTAAGGCTGTGGACAAAAAAGTGAAACCACAAAGGCCTATTGTAATAGCAGGACTTTTTTTTTAGGCCCGAGCAGGAAAACTGCAAGGGCCTATTGTAATCGCTCGAATTCTTATTCTTTGTTTTTTCCGCTGCCTCTTTGCAGGGCAATATGGGGACTTTGCCATGCCCCAAAACTCACCAAACTTCACCCAAAATTGTCCCCCGCGTGAAAGTCTTGATCCTTAATGTCGTCGTCAGTGGGCGTGGCCAAACCACTTAGCCACGCCCCCAAACGTGAGATAGGCCGAACCGTAAGTCGTACAGATCTGAAATTCGGCACAATGCTAGAACTCCTAAAACCAAGAAAAAGAGTCTCTTGGGGGTATGCCCTAAAATGCACAGGAAGTCGGCCATTTTGGATTAAAGGCCGATTTTTGCCCGTTTTTCACTTTTACTCACCTCGAACTTTAACGAACTCCTCCTAGGGATTTTGAGCTATTGGGTTCATATTTGGTCTACATGCAGTTAAGGGATGGGAGATTAAAAGTTATCGTGAGTTTTTGGCCATGTTTAGGGGGCGTGGCCGGGGCACGAACTTGGCGTCCGCGCCAAAAGTGAAAAATTGCAATAACTTTCCCAAAAAAATTCAAAATCACACCAAAGTTGGCAGCAAGGAGGACCTTCGGGTTCCCGACAATCCTATGGGGTCATATGCTGACATCATCAAAGCCACGCCCCCTCAGAACAGGAAGTCACTTTTTTCACTTGGAATGTTGCCTCTCTGACCCTCTTGACCCAATCAACTTGAAAGTGTGTCAGAAGACAGATAACTAGTGGGTCTAACTTCGTTTGAGGCACAGTGTCTTTTCATAAAAGGGCGTGGCCGTGGCGGCGCCGCGAATTCAGACGTCACGCCATGGCCATACGTTTGCCTCTAATTTCCACATAGATCATCTGATCTGCATCACATTCAATGTGATTGATCCTTGTCCAGTCCCCCACAAAGATCTGATGACATATTCGGTGGGCGTGGCCTAATTCGTCCACAGCGCCCCCTAGAATATTTCAAAAAATCAGCCCCAAGACATGCTTTGACCGAGGATTGTGAAATTCGGTACACATATGTCACTTCTTAGGACCTACAAAAAAGTATCTTGGATCATTGGTCCAAACCCCACAGGAAGTTGGCCATTTTGGATTGAAGTTGCCATTTTGACCCTGTTTTGGCCGTTTCTAACCCGCATATCTGAGCGAACTCCTCCTACAGCTTTTGACTTAGAGACTTGAAAATCACTCAGTATACTCTTAAGGCATTGGGGATCAAAAGTTATCAAAAGCTTTTTGATACATGAAAGCGTGTGGGCGTGGCCACGCCTCAAAATATGACTTCTCGCCATAAAACACTAAATTTATATAGCTCCTACAAGGAAAGTCACAGACAAATGAAACCTTCTGGGATTGATCTGCCTCTAGGCCTCAACAATATTCACTGATCAGATGCTGACATCATCGAAGCCCCGCCCCCTGAGAACAGGAAGTAGCAAGTTTTCCTTTACAGAGTCAATGTTTGATGTTCTTCACCTAATCAATGTGAAAATGTCCCAAGTAACAGATAACATGATGCTCTTAGACAGTCGACAATACTTACTGCTTTAGCTGGAGGGTGTGAATATGATTGCGTGGCGAATTCTGATGTCACGCCACATGGTCCGATTCACTCCAAACTGAATATGCTTGATCTTTGTCATCCCCCAAACAGCTCTATTGGATTACATTTAAATTTGGATCAATAGCGCCCCCTAGGACACTTCAAGGGCTATATCTCCCTCACACATCATCGGATCCACTTGAAATGTAGTATACATGATCATGAGTTAATGATTGACATTTTGACACAGTCAATTGATGATGTCGTTTTAGCCCCACCCACAAACAAACAAGGGAGTGCAGCTTCCATCTAGAAGGTCAGATTTACTCGAAATTTTGAATGCTTTTTGCCAGACTGAAACTCTGCATGACCGAAGATTATATGACATGTTGCTCAAAGTGCCACCTACTGGCGACGTGTTGAAGTGACGCGGTGTCATCGTATGTAGGAGGCGATGCCAGGCTCCTGCGGTCGCTCAACAGCCCGAGTTGCGCTGAGGGGTGCGAGGGCCTTCACAGCTGCTTGCAGGTTTCCAGTTGTTATTATTCTTGTATGAAATGAATTGACTAAACATACTCCAAAACTCTCACCGGGTACTCCGGCTTCCTCCCACAGTCCAAAGACATGCTTGTTAGGTTAATTGGTCACTCTAAATTGACCTTAGGTGTATGAATGAGTGTGTGCGTGGTTGTTTGTGTGTTGCCCTGCGATGGACTGGCGATCTGTCCAGGGTGTACCCTGCCTCTCGCCCATAGACTGCTGGAGATAGGCACCAGCTCCCCCGCGACCCACTATGGAATAAGCGGTAGAAAATGACTGACTGACTCCAAAACTCACCAAACTTGGCACAAAATTGACCCCCATCACATTACTACACGTAATTCATCATAAAAATACTGCGCAGAGCACAACTAATCAATACCTGGCATCCTCAGTGGGGCCTGTTGTTCAGGACGTCTAAGACCGTGGCCATCAGGCTTTTCCCAAAATGAGCCCTTCTGCATCTCATTGTCCTATATCTGAATCCTGAGGGCGATGGAATGAGATTTTCCTGTAGTGTGTGAGTAGAGACTTGTGTTATTGAGATTACAATGTGTAAAATGGGCTTTTATATTGAATTCAGAAAGGCTTGACATGGCCAGGCCAATGATTTTACAGCATTGCTGGTTATGTGTGTCAGTTTAGTCCGATTTTTGACGGTGAGCATTTTATAAAACCAGGTGCAGCAGTACAGTAGGATGGATTGGATGATGCTTTGGACCAGTGACAGGAAATGTGGAGCAACCTAAAGTCTTGTAGGTTTATGGATGGCTAAAACCAACAGGAAGTCGGCCATTTTTCAGATGTAAAACTTTCAAGAACTCCTCCTAGGGGTTTTGAGCTATTGGCTTCAAATTTGGTCAGTATCCCATTAAGGCATGAGGGATTAAAATTTATTAAAACGGTGAGTTTTTTAAGCATGTCTAGAGGGCGTGGCCTCAAAATTTGCCTCTCGCTAAAAAATTCGAAACGCTGGAATGTTTTTATGGAAAGGCAGAATTACACCAAAGTTGGTGTTGGTTGAAAAATGAGTTCAAAAGTTAAAATAACAATTCAACACAAAACTTGAAAGCAGATAGTAATTATTTTAAAAACAAAACAGAAGCATTGTTCATAAAGAAGTTAAAACTAAACTGAAATCATGTAACCATTCAGAGTTTAGTAACTAGGGCACTGTTTTTTTTTGCCTTAAAACATACAATTTTAAATCTGACTTTCTTTATTTTTATCTCTAATCAAATCTGCTTAAACAGTTTATAGCTTTTGGTAAAATGCCTGCTCTTCTGCAGAACAGTGCCCCCTAGTGGTAAATATATATAAATAAATTAAAACAATTCAGACTTCATTCAAAACTTCTTGTTTGTTTTTAATAGTTTACATAACAGCTAGAAAGACTCCTTTGTCTTGTCCTGGTGTAAGGATAAAAATAATTTGTATGTTTACATTTTGTTTTTGAGGTTGCATGCAAAAATGAAGTTAAAAACACTTTATTGTGTTTATTCTGATTCACACAGGGGGTTCCAGTGGTTCTCCTCCTCCATGAGCTGTCAGATTATGAGGGAAACTGGAGCATCCTTCCTGCGCTTCCGCTGTGAGTGTTTAATGCACCAATGGCTACAGTAAACAAGTCATAAAACCAAATTTATGAAGGTTGTCTTTAATTTATTTGTAATGATTCCTATGTGGGATATATAAGGAACAACTTAATAACCTTCTGGGAATCTTTTCAGTCTCTCTGCTATTTATGGAGAATCGGCATCCTGGTTTCTCTTCATAGAAGAGGAAACCACGGCCATTTTGCGTGTTCTGCTGAAAGTTCTTAAAAGATATCCAGTCCAAGAGGTGAGACTCACACACAGATCACATGACCCCAGATATTTTCCTAATAAATGTTTAGTAGTATTTGTTTATTGTTTATTGATGAAAAACTTGATGTGCTTTGCAGATGGCATTTATGAAAACCAACAAAAAACATCTTTTTCCCATTTTGCTCTTTACAGGAATGGTTTTTGGGTCAGCGTCTCCATGACAACAAGCCCTCCATTGTTCACCACTACGCCTTTTCTGAAGACCCCACTTCTTTTGGTTACCCTGACCCGGCAGCAGGATGGGCTCTAAGTGCTCCGCTGTACCAGAGGTGTGTGTGAGTGTGCCATTTGTAGAAATGTGTGAAAATTATTTGTTTCACTCCTTTTCCCGACTTTAAACTTTGTATTTAAATTAGATATTTTACCCAGTGGATAAGTCTGAAATTAACAAAAAAAAAAAAGCAAATCAATTAAAGACCCAGTCCATTCACAAATGAAAGTCGGACATTGGACTGGCGACCTGTCCGGGCTGTACACCGCTTCTCGCACATGGAATACTAGAGATAGACGCCAGCTTCCCCATGACCCACTATGGAAAATGCAGTAGAAAAAATAAATAAATATGTATATATATATATATATATATATATATATATATATATATATATATATATATACACACTGTTCAAAAAAATAAAGTGAACACTCCTACAGATCATTCAGATCTAGGATGTGTCCACACATCCTAGATCTGAATGAATGAAATATTCTCATTGAATACTTTGTTCTGTACAAAGTTGAATGTGCTGACAACAAAATCACACAAAAATCATCAATGGAAATCAAATTTATTAACCAATGGAGGCCTGGATTTGGAGTCACACAAAATTAAAGTGGAAAAACACACTACAGGCTGATCCAACTTTGATGTAATGTCCTTAAAACAAGTCAAAATGAGGCTCAGTATTGTGTGTGGCCTCCACGTGTCTGTATGACCTCCCTACGACGCCTGGTCATGCTCCTGATGAGACGGCGGATGGTCTCCTGAGGGATCTCCTCCCAGACCTGGACTAAAACATCCGCCAACTCCCGGACAGTCTGTGGCGCAACGTGACGTTGGTGGATGGAGCGAGACATGATGTCCCAGATGTGCTCAATTGGATTCAGGTCTGGGGAACGGGCGGGCCAGTCCATAGCTTCAATGTCTTCATCTTGCAGGAACTGCTGACACACTCCAGCCACATGAGGTCTAGCATTGTCCTGCATTAGGAGGAACCCAGGGCCAAACGTACCAGCATATGGTCTCACAAGGGATCTGAGGATCTCATCTCGGTATCTAATGGCAGTCAGGCTACCTCTGGCGAGCACATGGAGGGCCTTGCAGACCTCCAAAGAAATGCTATCCCACACCATTACTGACCCACTGCCAAACCGGTCATCCTGAAGGATGTTGCAGGCAGCAGATCGCTCTCCACGGTGTCTCCAGACTGTCACGTCTGTCACATGTGCTCAGTGTGAACCTGCTTTCATCTGTGAAGAGCACAGATCGCCAGGGGGGAATTTGCCAATCCTGGTGTTTTCTGGCAAATACCAAGCGTCCTGCATGGTGTTGGGCTGTGAGCACAACCCCCATTTGTGGACGTCGGGCCCTCATACCATCCTCATAGTCGGTTTCTAACCGTTTGTGCAGACACATGCACATTTGTGGCCTACTGGAGGTCATTTTGCAGGGCTCTGGCAGTGCTCCTCCTGTTCCTCCTTGCACAAAGGCAGAGGTAGCGGTTCTGCTGCTGGGTTGTTGCCCTCCTATGGCCTCCTCCACGTCTCCTGGTGTACTGGCCTGTCTCCTGGTAGCGCCTCCAGGCTCTGGACACTACGCTGACAGACACAGCAAACCTTCTTGCCACAGCTTGCATTGATGTGCCATCCTGGATGAGCTGCACTACCTGAGCCACTTGTGTGGGTTGTAGAGTCCGTCTCATGCTACCACGAGTGTGAAAGCACCACCAACATTCAAAAGTGACCAAAACATCAGCCAGAAAGCATAGGTACTGAGAAGTGGTCTGTGGTCCCCACCTGCAGAACCACTCCTTTATTGAGTGTGTCTTGCTAATCGCCAAAGATTTCCCCCTGTTGTCTATTATATTTGAACAACAACATGTGAAACTGATTGTCAATCAGTGTTGCTTCCTGAGTGGACAGTTTGATTTCACAGAAGTTTGATTTACTTGGAGTTATATTGTGTTGTTTAAGTGTTCCCTTTATTTTTTTGAGCAGTGTGTGTATATATATATATACACACACAGTACAGACCAAAAGTTTGGACACACCTTCTCATTCAAAGAGTTTTCTTTATTTTCATGACTATGAATATTGTAGCTTCACACTGAAGGCGTCAAAACTATGAATTAACACATGTGGAATTATATACTGAACAAAAAAGTGTGAAACAACTGAAAATATGTCTTATATTCTAGGTTCTTCAAAGTAGCCACCTTTTGCTTTGATTACTGCTCCGCACACTCTTGGCATTCTGTTGATGAGCTTCAAGAGGTAGTCACCTGAAATGGTTTTCACTTCACAGGTGTGCCCTGTCAAGTTTAATAAGTGGGATTTCAAGCCTTATAAATGGGGTTGGGACCATCAGTTGGAAAACTTTGAAAGTGTCCCCAAGTGCAGTCGCAAAAACCATCAAGCGCTACAAAGAAACTGGCTCACATGAGGACCGCCCCTGGAAAGGAAGACCAAGAGCCACCTCTGCTGCGGAAGATAAGTTCATCCGAGTCACCAGCCTCAGAAATCGCAGGTTAACAGCAGCTCAGATTAGAGAACAGGTCAATGCCACACAGAGTTCTAGCAGCAGACACATCTCTAGAACAACTGTTAAGAGGAGACTGTGTGAATCAGGCCTTCATGGTAAAATAGCTGCTAGGAAACCACTGCTGAGGACAAGCAACAAGCAGAAGAGACTTGTTTGGGCTGAAGAACACAAGGAATGGACATTAGACCAGTGGAAATCTGTGTTTTGGTCTGATGAGTCCAAGTTTGAGATCTTTGGTTCCAACCACCGTGTCTTTGTGCGGCGCAGAAGAGGTGAACGGATGGACTCTACATGCCTGGTTCCCACCGTGAAGCATGGTGGAGGAGGTGTGATGGTGTGGGGGTGCTTTGCTGGTGACACAGTTGGGGATTTATTCAAAATTGAAGGCATACTGAACCAGCATGGCTACCTCAGCATCTTGTAGCGGCATGCAATTCCATCCGGTTTGTGTTTAGTTGGACCACCATTTATTTTTCAACAGGACAATGACCCCAAACACACCTCCAGGCTGTGTAAGGGCTATGTGACCAAGAAGGAGAGCGATGGGGTGCTGCGCCAGATGACCTGGCCTCCACAGTCATCGGACCTGAACCCAATCGAGATGGTTTGGGGTGAGCTGGACCGCAGAGTGAAGGCAAAAGGGCCAACAGGTGCTAAGCATCTCTGGGAACTCCTTCAAGACTGTTGGAAAACCATTTCAGGTGACTACCTTTTGAAGCTCATCAACAGAATGCCAAGAGTGTGCAGAGCAGTAATCAAAGCAAAAGGTGGCTACTTTGAAGAACCTAGAATATAAGACATATTTTCAGTTGTTTCACACTTTTTTGTTCAGTATATAATTCCACATGTGTTAATTCATAGTTTTGATGCCTTCAGTGTGAAGCTACAATATTCATAGTCATGAAAATAAAGAAAACTCTTTGAATGAGAAGGTGTCCAAACTTTTGGTCTGTACTGTATATATATATATATATATATATATATATATATATATATATATATATATATATATATATATATATATATATATATATATATATATATATATATATATATATATATATATAAAAATGTGCAAAACCATTATTGGATCATTATTCACTAACTCATAGGATGCAGTCTCGACCTTCAGATTTACTGAAAGCTTAACCTCGTAATCTTTCACCCCTAACAGCTAATTTCTCATTCATCTCCTGTGCCTTTCACTCCCTGGTGTCGGCTTCAATCAGCAGTAAAGGTGTGTGACAACTTTCTTGTTCTTTATCTCTTTTGTGTTTCAGACTCGCTGAGCGGATTCAATATGAGAATCTGAAGTCGGATTTCACAATTGACCTGACCCACGAGGTACTTGAAACAATTTACAGAGGTTTCATGAGCTTTTGTCATCCCCTATGGTTTTATACTCCAATGGCATCTCTTAAAACTCATCTACTTGATGACAAAACTGCTGTGAAAAGATAGTTCTGTGTCGTCATTGTCAGGCTTCCTGTAGAGATGAGCTCATGTATTTGGGGAACCCATTTCGTTTTCATTCTACAAACCTCTCCATCAAACTAAGCATAGAGATGTTTGGTCTGCATGTAGGAAGAGTTGAAAATACTCAACACTACTAGCAACAGTTACTGTAGTTGCAAAAGTATTTATACCTCCTTAACTTCACATTGCAACAACAAACTGCAGTGCAGGCTATATTTCTCCAATTAAAATCTGTTGTGGCATTGATTTATATTCAGCCTGCTTTACTGTGATAACTCTAAATAAAATCCAGTACAACCGTCGTCCTTCAGAATTTGCCTTTTTGGTGTGTAATTTAATCTCACTATAAATACAGCCTTTCTGCAAGTTCTGTATATTTATATTAGCCAGATAACAAGTCAGAAAAACAGGTCAAATTAATTTGCAATTATACATTAATGCACAATAAATTAACTCCATGCCAATTCAGTTTGATTATTTTATTGTATGTTAGTCAATAGTTGCCTATGTAAGGAAACCTAGCCTACTGTTTCAAGTCATTAACTTAACCCTGGAAGTCAGTGACTTGATATAAAGGCAGAGGTTTGTTAGAAAACTTTAGTGAAGAAACAGCAACATCAAAACCAACAAATACACCAGACAGGTCAGGGATGTTATTGTGGGAAGGTTTAAAGCAGGGTTCGGTTATAAAGACTATATCCCAAGCGTCTTACAGAGCTATGTTTGATCTGTCGTCTGAGCCTGGAAAGAGTATGACACAACCACAAACCTAGCAAGACATTGCAGTTTAGCTAAACTGACAGGCTGAGCAAGGACAGCATTAAACAGAGAAGGAGCCAAGAGGCTCATGGTAAATCTGTTTGACTAGCAGAGATCCAAAGCTTAGGTGGTTCTTTTAGTTGTGAACTCCAAAAACCTGGCCTTTATTGTAGAGTGGCAAGAAGAAAGCCATTATTGAAAGAAAGCTAAAGAAAGTCCTGTTAAAAATTTGTGAAGGAAGGTGCTCAGGGAAATTTTGGCTGATACGCTCATAACAAATGAGCGTATCAGCCCTTTGACTGACATCTGGGCTCCCTCTATGTGGTTTTTAGGCTATAGTACATACGCTGAGTCTGCTCCCGCTTCCTTTCGCCCTATGCGACCACTAACGGTAAAGCTTTCTAAAATCATGTCAGCTTCAACGGGTGTCAAAATGCCAAGTTTGACAAAAATAACAATGAACATCTCTCCCTGAATTCACCATGCCTAAAGTAAAACATCACCTGTCCCTCCTGCCTTTCTTGAGCAGGGACAGCTGATTAGAATTGATGGGAAGCCGGATGCAGCTAAAAACCAGGAAATACTGAAATAAACATGTTTTAGGCTGCGAAATTCATCTTAGAGTGGCCTAGTCAAAGCCCAGACATAAATCCGTGAGAACTGAGAATCTGTGGCAAGACTGGAATAGGCAACAACTTTACTCTTTAGATGTGTAAATCTGCAGTGGACATAGTCTAAAATATTTGCAGCTGTTATTGCAATGAAAGTGGACCTAAAACGAGTTGATTCTGAGTAAAACACATGGCAGAAGGTTTGGATTTGAATTTTTTACAAAACTTTCAAAGACCCATGTATCCTTTTCCTTTCACTTTTCTAACATTTACTGTCTGTCACATAAAATACACAAAAGGAATCATAGAAGTTTGTACGTGGCAAAATTTAAAGAGGCTTAAGGGGTATGAATATTGTTGCACGGCGCTGTGTCATGATTTGTAGGTTTTTGAGTTTTGTTTGGACCTTACTCATGATTATCTGTGTTCTGCAGGTGGCCCTTTGTCAGTTCTTTCTTTGGGTTTAGTTTCTTATTTGTTCTTGTATGTATTTTATCGTGTGTTTGAGTTCTGTTTTTCTGTAAGATTTCCTTAGGTTAGATTGTGTCCTTGTATTTCGGTTTAGTTCCAGTCATGTTTTGATTTCACTCACTGCCATTGCAATCAGCCTCATTGAGCCCACCTACTTCATGGAATCAAAGTCACTGCTTTCAGCTACATATAACCCTCTGGTCTGTTTACTCCTTGCGGGAGTATAATGATGTCATGCCAAGTCTGTCTATGCCTGTTTGCACACCAATCCTGCCCATGTTTATGCCAGTCTATGCTACCACCTGTCTGTGTGAGTCTTCCTTTTGGTCACTTATTAAAACATTTTTTACACTCACCCCACCGCCTCTGCACACCTGTCTGCATTTGGGTCCACTCTTGAGTCTTCCCGACAGCGCTGTATGTTGTTTTTTTCAAACAATTATGCATTTATCATTATTTTTTTCCATGTCATGTTTTTTTATTTGTCTCAATGTGACACTATATTCCGAGTTAAAAAGAAGAACTTTACTTTCTTGTTGTCCACACTAGCTGTAGACATTATTTCTTGCATTTAATAAACATGAAACTGGAATCATCTAATTGAAATGCAGAGCATGCTTTTTAAAGATGTTTTGCATTTTAAAGTCTCCTCCACTTTGAAAATCTCTAACAACATAAAAACAAATGACTCAGAGAAAGTGTGTGTGTGTGTGTGTGTGTGTGTGTGTGTGTGTGTGTGTGTGTGTGTGTGTGTGTGTGTGAGGAGGAGAATTAATTTTTTTAACTTTGCTTCTGTAAATTGTGACATTGGTCATGATTAGATGACATGGAAATCTGATCTTGCTGTTTCAACCATTAATCCAAAAATCCAACATTTTTCTTCGTGTTTGTCAATTCTTTTCTTCTTAATAGATTGCTCTGTTTATTTGGGAGGATGGAAGAGGTCCAAAGCTGACATCAGTTCCAGAGTTTTGTACAGAGACAAGGGACAACTGTGCGACCACATTTACAACCTACCTGCCCAACTGTGTATGTGCAACCCTTGTTTAAACAAACATGTTGATATATGGAAATGCTATTGAAAAAAAATACTGAATGCATGTAAAAATCCTGAAAGTAAACTAACTTAAAGCAAACTTCTTATATTGGGCCTTAAACCATCTGAGAAAGTTAAAAACATTCATGGCAACCAAAATATGGAAACATATTGAGGGTAATCTTAACAAACTGCATAAATCTCAGTAATAAATGTTTTATATGGTTTGCAGGTCATTGTTTTTATGTTTTTATGTATGCAGAATTTCAGTGTTTAGCTGCTTCCTGTGGTGGGAACACATTTCCAGCTCAGCTATGCAGTATAAATAAACTCAAATCACTGAGCACATTATGTAATGAGCATTGAAATATAAATAGTGAAAACAAGTAGAGCTGAAAGGATGACCTGATTTGGATTAAAGGCAAAAAATCATTCATCCAGGCAAAAAAAAATCCAATGTAGCATTTTCTAAAATGGATGTTTGATACCTAAATAGAAAAGCAGACCCAGGAGGAACTGCTGAATTATAAGACATGAATAGTTAATAAAATCTTCAATCACATAATTGCCACAAATAATCATCATTTAATTTAGTAATTGAATAATCATTAACTGGAGTATACAGACTTTAAAAAAATGTCACCTGCTGAAAGAACAACCCCCTGAGCAGTAATTAGGCCAAAACTGTACAAAAAATAAATACATTTTACACTTAGGATGAAAAACTTTCATTTGTCTGTAAATAAGCTCAGTCTAAATTTACTCTAGTGGCATAGATTTAGCTTCACCTGGATCACATCCTGAGAAAAATCTCCTATTAAGCACCTTTTGCTGTCCAATTATTAATCGGTTAATCAAAGAAATAGTCAACAGATTAATCAATTAGCAAAATAATTGGTAGTTGCCGCGCTACATGATTTTGTTCATGATAAAACAAACTATAATATCTGCAGAAACAGGAAATGCCAGGTTTATTAAGCTCTAGATACAGTAGTCATACCCCTTAAACGTTTTCACATTTTGCCACGTTACCACTGCAAACTTCAAAGTATTTTATAGGGATTTGTGTGATAGACCAACACACAGTATTGCACAATTGCATGCTAATGTTTTCTGATAAAGCTCTAAAATTTTCACAAGACAGATGTACTATTCTGAAATTAAATTACACAGAGATGGACAATTAATTTTATTTAGGGATGTCAGGGTGGAGGAAGCTGAATAGAAACGCCCGGTACACTTTTCAGATGTTTATTTGTAAACAGTCTCGAAAAAAACCACTCATTTTCCTTCCATTTCACAATTATTTGCCACTCACTGTTAGTTTGTCTCATAAAATTCCTGTAAAATACATTAGACTTTGTGGTTTTAACGTGACACTATTTGAAGAAGTTGAAGGGGTATGCATTGCTTTGAAAGGGACTTTTTTTGGGGGGGGGGACTTGATAATTTTGGGTTGTGACTTATTGATCACAGTGAAAGTTTAAGTCTAACTCCCTGTCTCAAAATGCCATGCCAGTTTGTGGTGCCGCCTTCTGTAGTTTTGTTAATAAAATTCTGCTTCATTTACTGCCGTTTCCTCAGATCAAAGCAAATCTATTAAAATTGCACGTATGCAGTGATGCAATTTTCTCTCAACAGTTCAAACAGCCTCTTCTATCCTGTGGGACAGCAAAGATGAACTAGAGGCTTTGGAAAAATCACTGGACGTCAACGCTCTCTGTATACAGCTGTACGTTTTTTTCTAAAAAGTTTTTTTAACCAAAACACTCAGACTTTGTGTCTTTTGTCTCTCTGTTCCAGGGGGATCCTGTATCAAAAACCGATATATTTGTTGCTGTGAAAACCTGTGAAAAATTTCATTCTGTGCGAAGTGAGTATATTTTTAACTTGATTTGGTAGATTTAGCAGTAGATGATATTCACTGCTGTTCTGACATCGGGTTCTGAAATTGTCCCAGATTTCATACCATCGTAGCTTTGCTTATTTCTTCTTCCTTGAGATCATTGTCCAACTCAGGTTTTGGGTTATTTGAGATTTATATAATTTCTCATAGTACTGTCTCAATTCTTTATTATTTTTCTATAGGGTCTGTTAAATTTTCTTCCTTATCACCTTAAAGTAGAAATATTTAGATATCTATCTAGAACATATTCTATAAACGTGTACATTTTTACAAAGCTGTAGACAGAACTCATATTTAGTGAAACAGATTTTGTTAGGGTAAAATTATAAATTATAGATTGCAAAGTTTTGGTGAAGTGGAAAATTGGAGAGATTTCACAAATGCAACACCTGTATTTTTTATTTTTATTTAAACATTTTCCTTATTGTTTTTGAGCCTTATTGTCTCCCTGAACACAAAAGAAATAACATCCAATTCGTATCTTAAAAATATATTTTTTTAAGCTCTGTTTGAGCAACGATCCGCAGACTTATTGAGGAGAGTTGATAGTGCAAGGATTGTAGATGAGAAGCTATTACCAAAGACATTGTCCTTTCAACTAAGTTACGTCTCTGGGCTAAATTCTATCATTACATCATCAGTTTAAATGTAATTCAAAAGACAAAACTGCATCACATGATGTGTATTAGACTGCAGATCATGATTAGATTTTTGTGGTCTTCACCTCCTGAGGTGGGTCTGTGAAACAGTCATATCAACATGATGAATGGATGGGGTCGGGTTGGGTTAGGGGCCTTTTGGAAAACAATCATCACTCAATACACCTGTCTGCCACATCCAGAGAAGTTTCTTGAGAAGTTATCACAAAGGGATGAAGTCATAGATCAACTCTGTCCAAAAGTGCTATGAGTTTATTAACTTGGAAAAACAAAAAAACATTCCCATTGTTACTTGGGAAACTGCAACAAATACTATTTTATGAGATGAATAATAGAAGAATGATGCTACAGTGTGGTTAACTTTGCTCTCTTGGTGTTGCTGGCACTACACTACTAACCTACACTTTTTTGACACTTTCCTTCTATACCATTTAACAATGTCCCCAGCACTTTTCCATGAGCTTTGTCATCCCAGCCAGTAAAGATATACATCAGGTATGAGCGGTAAGACCAGTTAGTCCATCCAACTGGTCAAATATATTAATAAATGTTGAGCAGGAAAGCCTCACCAGTACCAGTCCTTTGTTACTTCACACACTACGATGATGTGATTTGAGATATTGTGCAGCTCTAATGAAAACATTAAAAAAAAACAGCTTACCGGTAAATAAAATCTAGTTTGATGTTTCTAATTATTTTACAAAATCATCTTATCTTTCTTTACCTGTATCAGAATAATATTCTTAATAGAAAGTAAATCTTTCTTTATATTGCACCTTTTATACAAATTATTCCTATATCCTTTACTACTATGCCCATAAAACCATCCAGTTCAAGCATTTGCCTTCAGAAGTCACCCAATTAGTAGAGTAATCAGAGACCTGTAAATAAAGTATGGATGCAGTTGTGTGATTATTCACTGCCTTATTAAATATATTTCATCATAAAAATAATTGTCATGAAATCTGTGGCTGTGAGCTTGAGTTGGTGGTCCGTGGTCATTGAGTGTGACAGACACTCAGCGCCAGTTTAGTCCTCTCCAAACCAAAGATGATTTATGACAAACATCAGGCATAAATCTGGGAAAATCGTTCAGTGTGACTGTTGCTGTGACTAGTGTCTTCTGATGTACACTGTGACACCGCCTTTGTAAATTATTGGCACAAATGTGTTTCAAACACACAGCCTTGGTGTATATTGATTGCCATGAAGCTCAAAGTTGAGCAGAGGTGCATACGGTTTCCACAGATCATCCTTGAAATGTTTCCACAGCTTAAATGGAGTCCACCTGTGGTAAATTCAGTTGATTGTATATGGTTAGGTAATGCACACTCTTATCTAGATAAGGTCCCACAGTTGACAGTGCATATCAGGGTGCAAACACCAAGCATGAAGTCAAAGGACTTAACTGTAGACCTCCGAGACAGGATTGTCTTGAGGCACAAAGCTGGGGACAGATACAGAACAATCTCTGCTGCTTCGAAGATTCCAGTGAGCACAGTGGCCTCCATCATTCGTTAATAGAAGAATTTTGAAACCACCAGGACTCTTTCTAGAGCTGGGGGGTGTCTAAGCTGAGCGATCGGGGGAGAAGGACCATAGTCAGGGAGGTGACCGAGAACCCCGCAGTCACTCTGTCAGAGCTCCAGCATTCCTCTGTAGAGAGAGAACTTTCCAGAAGGACAACCATCTCTGTAGCAATCCACCAACCAGGCCTATATGGTAGAGTGACCAGATGAAAGCCACTCCTTAAGTTTGAGATTTTCTGCAAAGAAGAATGGGTGAAACTGCCTAAAGTTAGGGGTGTTGAGCGTGTGAAATCATGTTCAAAAAGACTTGAGGCTGTAATTGCTGCCAAAGGTGGATCAACAAAGTATCAAGCAAAGGTTGTGAATACTTATGTAAATGTGATCTAGATTTTTTTTTATAAATTTGCAGCAATTTCCCAAAAAGCATTTTTCATTTTGCCTTAACAGAGTATTGTTTAGATTTATAAGGAAATAGATTGATTTCATATCATTTGGAATGAGGCTGTAACATAACTAAAGGTAGAAAATGTGTACTTTCCAGATGGACTGTGGGCCTAATCTTCAAAGATCCCAAATAGGGGTTGCTAATTTACTATATTTACTATAAATAAATTGCACGAGCAATAAGTGGCCGTGTTGCGTGCAATGGATAACGGGTGCAAAACAGGTGCCGACCGCCCTATTTAAATGAGGAAATTGCGTGTCCTACTGGCTGGAACAAGAGGAAAAGCTAACAGATCCTCTGCTGTGTTGCTAGAAATATGCAGGGATTGTTATGCTGCATCGTTGTAAATGATCCAGTTGCTGATTTTTTCGTTCTGTTCCGATCGGCCCTTGCTTTCTGGACTGTTACAGTTAGTTAACTTTTGTTGTGCTACTCACAGCAGGTTTGTCATCTGCCCTGACGAGATTTGTTCTCTTATCTTGCTCCACGTAACTCGCAACAAATTGGCCAATCAATTAGGGCTGCAACTAACGGTTATTTTAATAGTCGACTAATTTGTCAATTATTTTTACGATTAATTGGTTTTTATATTTACTGTTACTGTCATTAACAAAGCAGCACCCACACCTGCAACACTAAATTAACATTAATTAAATTAATTAACAGTATTTAGCGTGTTTAGTTTCTTATTAGGTATATGTTTTTTTTTACCGCGCTAGCTCTTCCTCTCTCGCTTCAACTCCGACATGCGTGCGTTCACACTGATCGCGGATTCTGCAAATATTTTGCCTCATTTGTGTGCTTTTGCCCGCTTGACATTCCGCGTGAACTCTGCGTTAGCATTTGGCAACAAGCGGCAACGCTTCGCCACGTCATCAAGTTGGAGGAGCTTCCATCTGCTGCTTGCTGGTTTCAACTGAACATGACCGACATGGATTTCACGGATAATTACGGTGTTTTACCTGTGGAGAGCCAAAAAACGCCGCCGACCTCGACGTCCCTGGGTTCACCAGATTCTTCAGGGACGGGAATAGTTCAGAGATTACCACCACCTACTCCAGGTGCTGCGTCTGGATGACGGTCGATCTCAGCGGTACTTCCGTCTATCCAGGACCCAGTTCGAAGATCTGCTATCCCGCGTTGGGAGACAAATCGGCCTCCGGGACACCAACTACCGGCACTAAATCCCCGCTGCCGAACGCCTGTCCATCTGTCTTCGGTGAGTAAATAAATCTCAGCTCAGTAAAAAAACAGTCGATTTTTAATGTCCACATCTCCTAAATATAAGATATTTGTGCCTAAACATAACCATGCCTGGTCCTTTTTGTACTTGTCTCGGTAAAAGTAATTAGTTGAGTCATATGACTCTGGCTTGCCGCACACCGCCACTATGATCTGGTCCTCCATCTTCACTGACAACCGCTTCTTCTCCTCTGCGGTCTTTCACCCTACGTCACAGCCACATCCAGTCCCCGATTGGTTGACGCGACGCAAATTTAGGAAAAAGCTCAGATTTTTCAACTCGTCTCTCGCTCCGTTCTCGCTTCGCTTGGCGCGCCTTTTGGCAATATAGTATAGCTAAATTTATGTCTATTGTATGTGCAATGTTCAAACAATCTCGACTTAATTTATCATCATTTCAGAATCTTAAATACTTTAATTTTTCTTCAATTGTTAGTAAATGCAGGCAGTAAGGGTTTAAGATTTTCTGAAGTCGACCTTTCACAGTTTGACACGTTCAAGCTCTGTATGACTTTTGGAAAATACACGGTGTGGGCTTATCAGTGGCCCAGTCAATAGGCAGACCTATTGAGAATTTCTGGCATCTCTCCCAGATGTTGCCTGAATAAACTATGGCTATTTAGCAAGAAATACAAAATATTTCAGACTCTAGATATGCCAAGCTGTTCAAGATATGTACTATAAAAGTCTTGCAGCTCTAATTGGACCAAAAGCTGCCTTTACAAAGTTTTGACTTGGGGGGACTGAATAGAAATGTACAATGCTACATTTTTCACATTTTTATTTGCACATTTTTCTTTCATTGCCAAAAGTTCAAAAGGTAAAAACTGATTTTAACAGGCACTGTATTTAATATCTGAGGTTTTAGATACAGTTGCTGGTTGTAGTCTTCTATTATCTTTTATCAGTTGAATAGCAATAGAGAGTACTGAACATTTAGCTTGCAATAACCTGTTCCTGGTCTCTCATTTAACTTGTTTATTTTGTACCTGTAGTTAAATAGTTCAGTCAGGTGCTACCTGTCGAAATTTACATCCTCGTCTGCTTAAATTTCAGCCGCTCGTGTAATTATCCAAAACATTGATGTCTTTTTTTAGGGTCACAATGAGCCAAAAGATATGGACAGGGTATTTTAAAGCAATTAGCATAATCAGAAGCAGAATGGAGAGTATGCCACTACCTTTTCTGTGCTTTGGTTCAAATTCAGCTTATTAGAATTACATAGCAGTGTCACAGTGCCCTCTCCACATTCAAATAATTTAGTGATGTGTTTAAGAATAAATTAAAATAAGATAGGTCCCTCTCGTCATGGACCAAAATTAATTTTGTTTGATTAAAATCTAATTGAAAGTCATCATCTTGTTACCATCGTGTTCATTATGCTCTTGTCCAGATCAATATGCAGTGAGGGAGCCTTCTCCTTTCTGTCCCTCTATTACTAGTCTTCCATGATTTGATGAAACATGTCTTTGAGGGAGACACTTTGAGAGGTTTAATTATAAACAGGCAACCATTAATCTGGGTTTCAGTCTCTAAAGAGGTCTGTGTGGTTCTGTAGTTTAGAGAGGTTGATGTTTGAGTTAAAATTTTGCTCTTTTGCTTTTTTTCTCTTCCTCCTCACAGTACCAGTGGTGAAATCCACCTGGGAAAAAGACGCTACTCATTTAGAGTATTATAGCGATGTTACTGATGCCTCTATACCCACTATCAAGCTGGGTGTGCCCAATACTGAGAAAGGTGAGCTCATCTGCTGCTTTTATTGTTTAGTGTAAACAAAGATTACAGTAAAGTATTATTTTTACAGTTCCTCCTGTTCAGCTGCGTTTGGGCCGATAACTCATGGTAGCTATGCTAATTTCCATGTCTGAAATAAGAAAATATGTAAAGAGCAAAGTAGCTTTGGCAAAGTCTAAATCATAAAGAGAAGATCCATATGGAGATTTTTCATCAGGAGAAATGTTGTTTGAGAGCAGCAGCCTCAACAAACTATTATGATACCCAGGGATTTAAAAGCCACTCTTCCTGTCATTAACAGTGGTAAATGCTTGCAAGAAACTCATTTAAAACAGTAAAATTTTCGCAACATTTAGGTAGACAACATAATTTCTGCTCTTTGTCTGACCAGCACTGTTACTCTGATACCCACAAGCATCAACCCTCCCAACAACTGTGTCATCAGAATAGCCTTATTTATATAGGCAAGCCATAGAACAGTGGTGGAAGTCTATATATCTTCTAGTTGTATTTTACTCTAATCTATGCATCTCGGCACTATTAAAAATAAGGTCTCTCCCTAAGTGGCCATCTGGAGGATTACATATTAATAATAATAATATTTATAATGAATGAATGAAAAAAAAAAGCACAGTGGCACAGTTGGTAGCACTGTTGCCTTGCAGCAGGAAGGTCTTGGGTTTGACTTCCAGCCGGGGGTCTTTCTGCATGGAGTTTGCATGTTCTCCCCGTGCATGCGTGGGTTCTCTACAGGTACTCCGGCTTCCTCCCACAATCCAAAGACATGCCTGTTAGGTTAATTGGTCTCTCTAAATTGCCCTTAGGTGTGTGAATGAGTGTGTCCTTGGTTGTTTGTGTGTTGCCCTGTGATGGACTGGCGATCTGTCCAGGGTGTACCCCGCCTCTCGCCCATAGACTGCTGGCACCAGCTTCCCCGCAACCCACTATGGAAGAAGCGGTATAGAAAATTACTGACTGTAAAATATTTACACTCAACTAAATGAATAAAAGTGTACAAAACAACACATATGGGAGATGAGTTACTTGACAATGGAAATTCTGTGCAATAGGTGCTCTATCCAGAAATCATGCATAAAAACAGCCAGACTGAAAAGAGGAGAGGTATATTTGTTTTCCTTGAGTTACCCCTGATTCCAGCACACTTCTATCAGTGTCCATTCCTCTTAGTATTAGTCCATTAACACAGCAAGGGAGAGGTAAAGTGCCAGCTGCTATACATCGTATTTATCTTTCCTACTATTCTTCCCATCTCATTTTCTTTCCTCACTTTTGTAACCTTGCCGTTTCAGGTTTTTTTTTCTTTCCCACAGTTTTCTTTTTGCAACGATCTAGGGCTCCTTTTACCTCAGACAGTAACAAGCAGCTTGAATGAGTTGATCACAAATAAACCAGTTTACTCAGATGTAAATATACACAAAGCACACTAAAAGCACTAGAATGTGATTGCTAGCTCAACTTTTGCAATGTCTCAGCCACAGGCCATCTTTCAGCAGTGTGTGCATATGTAATCGTTTTAACTGTCTTTTTTTTTAATATTTCCCTTTCCTGTTTTTGTTTACATGGACAGGAAGTATCCATGTGGTCTCTTGAGACATGTACAATGATAATAGCAAACTAAAACTTTATAGTGACACTTTCACAAAACACAAATACAAGTTTTCACAAAGACATTCAAACTAAACTTAACACTGCTTTTCTTCAAGTTTGTCAGAGTTGTACTGCCGGTAATGCATCTTGCCACAAAGAAGAAATGGGTTAGGAATGGTTTGAGGAGCACAGCAGCAAATTTTCTTGGCCTGCAAAATTCAGAGATCTTTATCCAATCAAGCACCTGTGGGATGTGCTAGACAAACAAGTCCAATCTATTCAGGCCCAACCACACAGTCACAGTACTTAAAGGATCAGCTGTTGGCATCTTAGTGCTGATACCCCTGCACACTTTCAGGGGTTTAGTGAAGTCCAGGTCTCGATAGGTCAAGGCTCTCTTGACAGCAAAAGGGGGGCAGATGTGCTACAGCTGACGTGCAAGTAGTCATAATCTGATGCCTGATCTGTATATGGTGAGATGCGAAATGGTGTGACACCACCTTTATACTTGAAACTCCAACATTCAAACCTGCCTCTGTGTGGCATAGTTCAGTTTTATAATGTTTGAACCAAGTCATAGAGGAGCAGGTGCAGGGGAAAAAGAGAGAGCTCGGAGCAGTTTGCATATTTATAGACCTATGCATTGTAAATGAGGAAAAGTTGCATTCTAGTTCACTGTACAGCATGACGAGACATACAGATGGAAAATAAAATTGAAATTGTTATTTTAATGAGAGAGATTTATTGGATTTACTGATATCAGACGATGGTTATTGTCAGGAATGATTGTTCTGTCAGTGCGTTAAATATCTGTTTAAAGCAAAAGTCAAGAATTTATTCCTTATCAAGTCCTTTGGATAAAATCACAATGTACTGATCTAATTTTTAAAACAAGGCAAAAAAAAAAAAGGTAAACGCTCCAGTGTTATGCATCATTTTTAAACGAAACATGGCAACCTCTGTTTTTAAAGTTATTGTCTGCTTTCTCTTTAAAGGACACTGTGGGAAGACATTTGCCATCTTGAGGCATTTTCTGAGTGAAGCCATGCCGAAGGTTGATTGGCTCCTCATAGTTGATGATGATACTCTCATCAGGTAAAAGAAGATAGTTTTAGTTTATCCTCAGTTTCCAGGAAGTAAATAGCATTCACAAAAATTTCCAGTGAGCATTTTGTTTTGAGAATATGTCAAAATATTTCCTAATGATCCATTGACATCTATGCTAAAACATGAATGTATTTGGCTTAAAAGTGAAAGCTTACCAACATGCTTTGAGACGTTTTTTAAAAGTCTAAATGTAGATTTGATTTAACCACAAGTGACACATATTAAAAAGTTATGGGATGAGCTGGTCTCAAACTCGGGTTCTCGATTACCAAGACACCTTCTATACCAAGTGAACTATGTGCCTGCATTTGCATACATGTGCAAATGTTATTTAGGACCAAGGCTTTTAATGTTTACCAGTCGTGGTTTATCATTTGTCCAGGAGAAATTATGATTTTTTTTTATGACACATTAAAATTAAGCCTCATCTGTCTCAGACATATTCTGTCATCGTTCCATCATTTCAATGCTATGAGCAACTCTGTCACAGAGGTGCTGCTGCTATGTAAGGATGTGTGGTTAGTTGCTTATTTTTTTCTTCTGTGAATAAAAATACAGTCTGGCTTCACAATTTTATATTACTACTGCAAATCACAACTGATATTGTTGACTCTTGCAATCAGATTTTCAGTCAGACTCAAGTCAGGAATCTGGTTGTGCCACTCCAAAATATTATTGCTCTGAAATCAGTGGAAAATTTAAGATTACTTTATACTTAAATCGCCAAGGGGTATGATAAATTTGGGTCTTTACTGTATTATCTATGTGGACACCAGACTATGGCTTAGTAAGGCAAGGCAAGGCAAATTTATTTGTATAGCACCATTCATAGACAAAGCAATAAAAAGTGCTTTACATGACATTAAAGGCAAGTATAAGTAACAAATCCTTTAAGTTTTCTTTTAGCTGAGAGCTTATATGTCAAACATCTTAAAGCTAAATTGAAACTCAACTAACATGTACATCCAAAAAAACCACACAATAAAACCATGCGACTCTTTAGCCGACAAGTCAAACAAAAGTGAAACTTTCCCTGTGAGGTAGATGGACAGGAAAAGAACAAAATGCAGAAGGATGCCACATGCTAGCTGTGCTAATGCTACAAGCGAACACTACGACACTGATGATTGACCGCAACTTAAAATGTCAGTAAAGCTCCTGCTTCTGTAACAGTGAAGTAGTAAACCTCAGACTTCTATTTATTTAAATATTAGCTTCACGCACACTAACAGGCCAACAACTGTCGGTGTGAGCTTCCTCGTCGAGATGTGCTTCCAAGGTGCTCTGTTCCACTGCAGTTATCGCAGGAAAATGTTAATCAGTTGATGATGAAGCTATGAAACAAACCATTCAACCCCGCCATTTGATTGTAAAGGCATTGGAGAGTGGCTAATAATTACACAGACCTGGTGAAGCCAGACTGAAGCTGACAACTAGAACAGAAAAAAGTTGGAACCTGTTGCAACCTACCCTGCTGCTGTAATTGATCACTAAAGAAAATTAAATGAAACATGAAAATTGTGCAGAGCTACTGCTGGATACATTTGCATTCACCAGATTCTTCACTGTAAAAAATGTTTTTGTATGCATGATCCACGTTGTTTCGAAACACTATTCAATTATTTTTGTAAAAGAGGGCTGAGTTGTTCGCAACTTATTGGCTTTTTCCCTAATTAAAGAAGGTAAATATTGTCATATTGTAATCAATCATAATTTTAGCTCCTAACTAGAAAGAACCTGGGACCTTCAAAAAGTGTTGCTGCAGTATTGGTTTTAAATTTTATTGAAAACCCTATTTTCTGCATATCTCAGGTTTTCAAATATTGAAAGTAAATGCTGCCTCGCCTTGTTAAATTATGTTCCTGGGAACGATGAGTAAACAGGACTGTGATGACCTGAGGGGTCTACATGGTCAACTGAAGATCTTTTAATGCTTTATAGACCTATAGTAGAATTTCTCGCTGTTGTAGATTATTACTATTGTTTAACTCTCAGGACATGAACTGTTGCATAATTCTGCCTTGTAATAAATCCTGGAAACATCTGGAATATTCAGTCATTAGCCCCTTTATGACATTGTAATGTGTTGCAGTTGGTAACGGTTGGTTTTTTTACTAACTAATGTTTTACTTCTCCTTAAGTCCTTGTTTTGGGATGACAAAATGACAAATTATATCAAACAGACCAAAAAAAGGTATCTGTAGGTTTGTTCATGTTTAGGGGGTGTTACTAATTCCAGTGGTTTGTTAAATAAAATGATTTAAAATAATAAATTGTATGTGTTTTTTTTAGGATGGTCGCAGAGAATTCAGTTTCTTTTGTTTCTCTTAGCGTGCTCATCATTGTTTATTTTTAGTTTGCCCCGGCTACGGCGTCTGCTGCGATGTTACGACCCAAAGGAAGCAGTGAGCCTGGGAGAACGATATGGGTATGGACTGATGCAGAATGGATACAGCTACGCCACAGGAGGAGGAGGGTATGTGTAGATGTTATGCTGAGTCATAATGCTCCATTAACTAGACTTCAACCGATAAACTCCTTGGCTGCAGGGATTATATCATACATTTTGTTTTTCAATCAGTTAAATCATAAACCTGTCTGTGCCCAGAGATTTGCTGTTGCAGGGTAGGTTCACCAGCCTCATAATAATGATTTATTTCTGCCTATGAACTCTAAAACACAAGTACTTTTAAAATAACCCCTCAGCTCACCTTTTCAAAGTCCTAGTCCAGTGATTTAAAAGCAGGTTTGACTCACTGGGAAAAACAAAGCTGCACTGATCAAAGATTTTGCCGAGTTCTAACCTGCCAATACAGGTTACTACGGAAGTCCTGAAAGGCAAATGAGGCAAAAACTAAATCTTGAAAAAAGAATTGTTTTGTGTTTTTTGTGTCTTTTTATTCTGTCCTGAAAGGCAAGTGAAACATTTTTTGAGAGGCTTATTTTTGTGTTTGTTGTATGTTCTTGTAATTCTTTGCTTTGCCACAAGAGGCAATGAAATAAAACCACCAGCCTTCACTAACATCTGTATTGTTCAAATTAATGGTCCCGTTTTCTAAATTAGATTTTTGTAAAGTAAAATAAACAGTAAAAGCACATAAATAGAGTATTTGTTGGGCATGCTATTTTGTTATCATTATCAAGCTTATATTTTCGTGTGAAAATATCTTGCAGAAAGCAAGATGGCGCCAACGATGGCCGCCTCGGAGCTTCGCTCTCTCTGTGTATTTTGTGTGTTTATGTTTTTTGAGCCACAGTACTGCGATCTCAGGCCAAATTTCTGTGGTCTCATTCAGTAGAGAGGAACTTCTCAACATCAGAGAGTCCTCTCTTGGGATTTTTTCACCATCTTTCATCGATCCGAGCTTCCCTGACCTTCTGGCAAGTGGAGCTGCGGCATTCTATGGGATACTGCGCCGAAGCGCCGGAGGAGGAAACGTGCTGGCGCGCTGGTAAAGCTCCGCAAAAGAGGACTTCGCACACCACTGCCTTCAATCCATCTGGCAAATGTCCTCTCTCTCAACAACAAGATGGACGAGCTGCTTCTCCTCACCGGTAAAAACACGGACCTCTGCGGATCAGCGGTTCTCTGCTTCACCGAGACATGGCTGAGTGAAAACATCCCGGACCGCGCACTGCTGATGCCGGACTTCCAGCTGTTCAGAGCGGATCGCGGCGCGGAGCTATCGGGGAAGAGGAGAGGAGGCGGAATCTGCTTTTATATAAATGAAGGTTGGTGCAGAGACGTAAAATGCTGGGAAAAACATGTAGTCCTGATCTGGAGTCATTTTCCATAATCTGTAAACCGTTTTATTCACCGAGAGAGTTTTCCTCGTTTATAATAATTGGCTCATATTTTCCACCGCATGGCTGCACTTCTGCCGCGGAAAAACATCTCGCTGAGCTGATTACAGACCTGGAGAAAAAATACACGGACTCTTTCATCATAATACTGGGAGATTTTAACAGAGCAAACCTCTCCAATGAACTCCCCAAATACAGACAGCATATTAAGTGTCCCACCAGAGACAAAAACACACTGGACCATTGTTACACAGCTTTAAAGGACTCATATCATGCTGTTACCAGGGCTGCTCTGGGTTTTTCGGATCATTATCTAATCCACCTCATCCCAACCTACAGACAGAGACTAAGAGCTTCCAAACTCAAGGTTCACACTGTTAAGAAGTGGACTGAGGAATCAAAGCAGATGCTACAGGCCTGCTTTGAATGCACAGACTGGACTGTTTTTGAAGCTTCAGCCACTGACCTAAACCAACTAACTGATGTGGTGACATCATACATCAGTTTCTGTGAGGACATGTGTGTGCAGACCAAGACCTTCTGCACCTTTGGGAACAATAAGCCATGGTTTACTCCACACCTCAGGAATCTGCGCAGGGACAAAGAAGAAGCTCACAGCAGTGGAGATTGGGCGCGGTACAGGCAGGCCAGGAACAAACTAACAAAAGAGATCAAAACAGCCAAGAGAAGCTACATTGAGAAGCTTAAGAACAGCCTTTCTACTGGTGACACTTCAGCTGTATGGACTGGTCTGAGAAACCTGACTGCCTACAAGAGCCCCTCCACCCATCCTGAACAGAGTCGTCTCCTGGCCAACCGTCTGAATGGCTTCTACTGCAGACATGACAAGAAGCCATTCACACCTCAAATCATCTCCTCCACATCCCATTCAGGAACAAATTTGACCCGTAAAACAACCAATCCCCTACCTTCAGATCCTCTGCCTGCACTAAAGATCTCCGAGGATGAGGTAAACAGGCTCTTTCAGCGCATGAAAACAAAGAAAGCTGGAGGACCTGATAATGTCTCCCCATCATGTCTGAAAGCCTGCGCACATCAACTTGCTCCGATCTTCACAAGGATCTTCAACAAGTCACTGGAGAAATGTGAGGTCCCCTCTTGCCTCAAACGATCCACCATCATCCCGGTGCCCAAGAAACCCACCATCCTAGGATTAAATGACTACAGGCCTGTAGCCCTGACGTCTGTGGTCATGAAATCCTTTGAGCGGCTGGTGTTGAAGCACCTGAAAGACATCACAGGCCCCCTGCTGGAACCCCTGCAATTTGCTTACCGAGCAAACAGGTTGGCAAATGATGCTGTCAACTTAGGTCTACACTTCATCCTGCAACACCTCGACCACCCAGGGACGTACGCCAGGATCCTGTTTGTAGACTTCAGCTCGGCCTTCAACACTATCATACCAGACATCCTCCACCAGAAGCTCACCCAGCTCAACGTCCCAGCCTCCACCTGTCAGTGGATCAACAGCTTCCTGACGGACCGACAGCAGCAGGTGAGACCGGGGAGCATCTTCTCCCGATCCAGATCAATAAGTACTGGTGCCCCCCAGAGGTGTGTTCTATCCCCCCTCCTCTTCTCCCTGTACACAAATGACTGCACCTCATCGGACTCGTCTGTGAAACTCCTTAAGTTTGCAGACGACACCAATGTCATTGGTCTGATCCAGGACGGTGATAAATCTGCATACAGACAGCAGGTGGATCGGCTGGTACACTGGTGTTGTCAGAACTACCTGGAACTCAACCCACTCAAGACTGTGGAAATGGTGGTGGACCTTCGGAGAACACCACCCCCATACAATCCCTCACCATCCTCAACAACACCGTGTCGGCTGTGGACCACTTCAGGTTCTTAGGAACCACCATCTCTGAGGACCTGAGATGGTCCTCACACGTAGACAATATTCAGAAGAAATTCCCAGTAGAGACTGTACTTTCTGAGGCAACTCAAGAAGTTCAACCTTCCACAGGAGCTGCTGGTCATCTTCTACACTGCCATCATTCAGTCTGTCCTGTCTTCATCCATCTCAGTATGGTTTGGTTCATCCACAAAACAGGACAGGTCCAGACTGCAACAAATAATCAGGTCTGCAGAGAGAATAATCAGAGCTGACCTTCCCTCCATCCAGGACTTATACAGGTCTAGGGTCAGAAAAATAGCTGCAAAAATCTCTGCAGACCCCCCCCCCCTTTCCGGCCGCTACTACAGAGCACTGTTTACTAAATCCAGCCGCCACCAGTTTCTTCCCCCAGGCTGTTTCCCTGTTGAACATTTAATATGTACCAAACAACAGCATACAGATGTTGCAAATGCAATAACAAAAACCAGAGAGCAAAGTGTACTGGAGTCAAATTCCTTGTTTGTATGTACAAACTTGGCAATAAAGCTGATTTTGATTCTGATTCTGAATTATAGAATTAACGATAGTATTTATCAAGGACATCTGTAGGAGAAATGACAATTGCCCACCATGACTGCTGTATTTTTGACTACTCTTTCTTGGGACCAACACTGTATCTTGCAAATGACCTTGAAACTTGCTACCAGTACATGCTTATCATAACTTGTCACAATAAATTAGAAAGGGATATAAATCACCAGTCGAAAATTAAAACATGACCTTTAATGATTTATATGTGTATTTATTTGTGCATGTATTTATATTTTGGTGACAACAGCTGAATAAAAATCACCTTGTGAAAAATATATATTTTTTACAAATCAGAAATAAATCTTGTTTTAGTTTCTAAGTCTTTTTTTTCTTGTGTCGAGCCTTGAAAGGCAAGTGAAAACAAATTCTGTGGTCTTATTTTTCCAAGTGTGTATTTTTTTAATACCTCTTCTGGCTACAAAAGGGGGCACAGTCAGCTAGGTGAAGGTGAGGGCAGAATTACATATTTGTTTAAAAAATCTGTAAGTTTGGTTTCTGGACTGCTACTCAAAAAAAAATAAGACTCAAAACAGTTTTATTACATGCCTTTCAAGTCAGAACAGAAAGAACCCCCCCCCCAAATAACCTTAAAATACATTAATCTAGTTTTTTTCCCTCCCTTGCCTTTGGGGGCTTCCGTAGGTTTCTCTTTAAGAACTACAGATAAAAAATGACAGGTCAGAAAACTGAAGTGTTCCGACAATATCATCTATCCGTCCGTCCATCCATCCATTTTCTAAACCTGCTTCTTCCATACTGGGTTGCGGGAGAACTGGTGCCTTTCTCCAGCAGTCTATGGTCGAGAGGCGAGGTACACCCTAGACAAGTCGCCAGTCCATCGCAGGGCAACACAGAGGACCAACAACCATACACACACCCATTCATACCTAAGGGCAATTTAGAGAGACCAATTACCCTAACAGTCATGTTTTTGGACTTTGGGAGGAAGCCACAGTACCCAGAGAGAACCTACTCATGCACGGGGAGAACATGCAAACTCCATGCAGAAAGACCCCTGGCCAGGTGTCAAACCCAGGACCTTCTTGCTGCAAGGCAACAGTGCTACCAACTGTGTCACCATAAAACAATCTCATAAATAAACACAATTAAACAGTAACACCCGCTAGGTTATAGAACAAAGGTATCTACAATGAAGCCCAAAAGTATTCATTGCATGTTTAGGTTTAAATAGTGCTTTAAATTTACCATAATATTAAAGTTTTGGAGTGGCACAGCCAGAGTCCTGACTAGACTGTTAGACAATTTGTGGAAGGAGCTAAAGATTAGGGTGATGGCAAGGTGGCCTTCCAACTTCAAAAACCTGGAGCTCAAATCAAAGATAAAATTTCAAAATACCAGTAGAAACTTGCAAAAATCTGAGAAGTAATTTAAAAAAATAAAATCAGAAACGTCTCGGTTGAATGAAAATAATTTTATATCTAAATGTTAAAGGGGTGTAAATCATGTTGGATGTATAAATATAACCTAACTAGTGAAAATTGCTGCCTTTATAGGTTCACTTTCTTTTTTCTTTCTTTTTGCACACCTTAAAATGTAGAAGTGCAACATATGCAAATTTTTACATTATAATCTTAAAAGATCAGCTATATGTTGTGATTATGAATATGAATTTATTATTTAATATTCATACCTTAATATTTTATTAAATAATATTTCAGTCTGTTAAGGGTTGTCCTGAGAATACCAGCCCAGTAAGGCAATGGTATTAGGACAAAATTGAAAGGGATGAGCCAAGCTCTGACATTATTGCACAGCATAAACTCTGCACACACATGGAATGAATTCACACAATTTCTTAAAATACAAGAATTTATTAACAAAAATAAGTCAGCTCAAAGTCAAACATATTTCAATCAACAAACTCTTTACTATGCTAAAACAATCCAACTAAACTACCAAGCAGAATTAAAGAATAAGGAAGATGAATGGGCTATGTACAATATAAACAAGTTGATTAAAGATGATTGGAAATCATGACCAAAAAGAGTGATGCAACATTACCATGCAATGTTTATGTTTGAGAACCAAGGATTATCTTGAAGAATCTGGAAATGAAGTTACATTAGTCTTGGAACTAACTTAGGAAATAATCAGCAACATTTAGACAACCATTCACAGTGCAAGATCAGATGAAACATTATTTTTATAAAATAATATTTTAAAGAATGATTTTTAATTTGATAAAACCAACCTTCTGGATGACCAATTCTCAACGGTGTTAATTACTCTTTATTTTTTAAAATGATATTTAAATAAATATTATTAAGGAAATAGTAAACTAATATTTAAATAAATATTATCTTGAATAAGAACCAAATCTTTTAGAAATTGGGCTTAATGGTGTTTAATTAGTTATCAAGTTTAGTAAAATAATATTTAGGGAAATAGTATTTCCTAGATTGAAAACTAACAACCTTTTTGGGTAAATGATCTTTAGTAGGCAAGCACTTGTTGTTAGCTGTTAGCGGTTGGAGCTAACAAAAGAAGCTTGTAGATTAACCTCAGAATCAAACATACAGGTCCTTCTCAAAATATTAGCATATTGTGATAAAGTTCATTATTTCCCATAATGTCATGATGAAAATGTAACATTCATATATTTTAGATTCATTGCACACTAACTGAAATATTTCAGGTCTTTTATTGTCTTAATACGGATGATTTTGGCATACAGCTCATGAAAACCCAAAATTCCTATCTCACAAAATTAGCATATTTCATCCGACCAATAAAAGAAAAGTGTTTTTAATACAAAAAACGTCAACCTTCAAATAATCATGTACAGTTATGCACTCAATACTTGGTCGGGAATCCTTTGGCAGAAATGACTGCTTCAATGCGGCGTGGCATGGAGGCAATCAGCCTGTGGCACTGCTGAGGTCTTATGGAGGCCCAGGATGCTTCGATAGCGGCCTTTAGCTCATCCAGAGTGTTGGGTCTTGAGTCTCTCAATGTTCTCTTCACAATATCCCACAGATTCTCTATGGGGTTCAGGTCAGGAGAGTTGGCAGGCCAATTGAGCACAGTGATACCATGGTCAGTAAACCATTTACCAGTGGTTTTGGCACTGTGAGCAGGTGCCAGGACGTGCTGAAAAATGAAATATTCATCTCCATAAAGCTTTTCAGCAGATGGAAGCATGAAGTGCTTCAAAATCTCCTGATAGCTAGCTGTATTGACCCTGCCCTTGATAAAACACAGTGGACCAACACCAGCAGCTGACACGGCACCCCAGACCATCACTGACTGTGGGTACTTGACACTGGACTTCTGGCATTTTGGCATTTTGGCATTTCCTTCTCCCCAGTCTTCCTCCAGACTCTGGCACCTTGATTTCACAATGACATGCAGAATTTGCTTTCATCTGAAAAAAGTACTTTGGACAACTGAGCAACAGTCCAGTGCTGCTTCTCTGTAGCCCGGGTCAGGCGCTTCTGCCGCTGTTTCTGGTTCAAAAGTGGCTTGACCTGGGGAATGTGGCACCTGTAGCCCATTTCCTGCACACGCCTGTGCACGGTGGCTCTGGATGTTTCTACTCCAGACTCAGTCCACTGCTTCCGCAGGTCCCCCAAGGTCTGGAATCGGCCCTTCTCCACAATCTTCCTCAGGGTCCGGTCACCTCTTCTCGTTGTGCAGCGTTTTCTGCCACACTTTTTCCTTCCCACAGACTTCCCACTGAGGTGCCTTGATACAGCACTCTGGGAACAGCCTATTTGTTCAGAAATTTCTTTCTGTGTCTTACCCTCTTGCTTAAGGGTGTCAATAGTGGCCTTCTGGACAACAGTCAGGTCGGCAGTCTTACCCATGATTGGGGTTTTGAGTGATGAACCAGGCTGGGAGTTTTAAAGGCCTCAGGAATCTTTTGCAGGTGTTTAGAGTTAACTCGTTGATTCAGATGATTAGGTTTATAGCTCATTTAGAGACCCTTTTAATGATATGCTAATTTTGTGAGATAGGAATTTTGGGTTTTCATGAGCTGTTTGCCAAAATCATCTGTATTAAGACAATAAAAGACCTGAAATATTTCAGTTAGTGTGCAATGAATCTAAAATATATGAATGTTAAATTTTCATCATGACATTATGGAAAATAATGAACTTTATCACAATATACTAATATTTTGAGAAGGACCTATACCTTTACAATACCACTAATAAAAGGGCTAAAATGCATAAGCGTGAACGGCATGTTATGTGCGATCTTCTGTGTTTGAAATCACCCTTTAAATAAAGTTTGTCTCAACTTTAACAAAAAAAACAAACACAGAATACAGGGGGCAGCTCATTCTGTTGGCCGGCCAAACTGCACGTTACTGCTGTAACCAAGGTGATGCGGTCCCATTGTCCGTCCTTCAGACCAGGAAAACTGCTCCACTCAGCGTTGTAGAGACAGGGTCTCTGCTAGGAACTCTCTGGAACACAGTTTGCTTCTGTAGACCTCAGAAAGAAAAGCCAAGCCACGCTTGTACCTTAATTACACCCGTTCATGAATGAATACCGGATAAACAAACAGCAATTCATTCCTACTTAACTTTGTGCATATGATCGCGTATGACACTCTTGGATCCAGTTTGAAGAGTTATGTTTATTTGCCTGCAAAGAGACATAGCGCGCTGTGTCACTCCATCCAGCTCTGCTGGGGACCTGCGTGGAAGAAGTCAGTTTGTTGCAAAAGCGGGGTTTTTATACAAACAGTCACGTCACGGGAAGTCCGCTCTTATTCCCGGTTCCAGGCTGTGCTGGAAGTAGGTTAATGTGATTTATTTTGAAAGTTCCAGGTCTTACTGGCCCTTCATGTTGTCCCCATGGCTGGGGTCCCAACATATGTCTCCATGTTATTTACGAGAAAAACACTATCTGACCCATAACACTATTGTTATGGGTCAACATATACATTGTTATTTTTTATTAGGACCAGAGGTAGGTTAACGCTGTGTTTATGTGAAAGAGGGCAATTGGTGTTGAAAATATTCCAAAACAAAAACAAAATTACTACAGAGTTGAGATACACAAGAAGTGTAGATCAAGAAGAACATCCACATCCAGGTCTGATCCTCTACCTGAAGCCTGGAGTTTGAGGGTTCTGCACAGTATCTTAGCAGATCCTAGGACTGCGCCCTGCTGGAAAGAGAGCTCCAGGTTGTTTCTGGAACCTGCTGGGTTCAAGCAAGGGTTATGTTGTGTCTATTTAATAAATAGGTTGCTGTGAATTTGAGAGTGTTAAAAACGCTTGTTCTTTCAGGTAAAATGCAAAAAAAAAAAAAAACAGTAACAACAAAATTGGTGCCATTTTTTGAGAAGCAGACTCGGCATTGTTTCTTTACAAGGTGATTATTGTTTGTTGGAAACTTAGAATACTTTGGAGGTGCGCAGCTTTTGTGCGCCGTCATCTTCATCCCAGACAATAGTTGATCGCAAACATGTGGAGCATTCAAGCAGCTTGGAGGTGGAGTTAAAGCAACATCTCTGGGATGAAGGTGGGAAAACTGTGAGACACACAGAGAGGGCTGTTAATCTGCAGTTCCATACTCTACATACGGATGTGCGCAGTGTGAACTCTTTGCAAAGCATGCTCAGTTTATGAACAAACTTTGACAAGATACAATTGAGCCTTCCCTAGCTTGGCATGGTGGTATTAAAACTTATTTGTGGGAAGTTTACATGTTTTCCTTGTGCATGGTGGGGTACTCCAGTTTATCTCTGTGCTGGACCTAGGATGGACTGCAGATCCGTTTATGGTCTCCCACACACCACCACTGTTGACTGTTTGAGAATGAAGAGCAATATTCAAACAAGATTAGTTAAGTAAAGCATAATAATCCAAGTTAACCTTAATAATAATAATAATAATTAAAACTGCAAGCAGCATTGAAGGCCCTCGCACCTCAGCGCAACTCGGCCTGTGCAGCGACCGCAGGAGCCTGGCATTGCCGGCTGCACGCCACCGATGATGACACTGCTTCACTTCAACACGTCGCCACTAGGTGGCACTGTGAGCAACATGTCCTATGATCTTCGGTCATGCAGAGTTTTGATCTGCCGAGAAGCATTCAACATTTGGAGTAAATCGGACCTTTCAGATGGAAGCTGCACTCACTTGTTTGTTAGTGGGTGGGGCTAAAACAATGTCATGAATTGCCTATGCCAACATGTTCAGCATTGATCCATGATGATGTATACTAAATTTCAAGTGGATCCGGTGATGTAAGAGGGAGATAGAGCACTTGAAATATCCTCGGGGGCGCTGTTGATCCAATGTAATCCCATAGAGTTGTTTAGGGGCTGACAAAGACTAGCCATATTCAGTTAAGCGTGAATCGGACCTTCCATATGGAAGCTACACTCATTTGTTTATTAGTGGGCGGGGCTAAAGTGATGTCATCAATTGACTGTATCAACATGTCCATCACTAACTCATGATCATGTATACTACATTTCAAGTGGATCCAATGATGTATGAGGGAGATATAGCCCTTGAAGTGTCCTAAGGGGGGGGGGGTTTGATCCAAATTCCAATGTAATCCAATAGAGGTGTTTGGGGGCTGACAAAGATCAACCATAATCAGTTTGGAATAAATTGGACAATGCGTGTGTAATTTAGAGGCAAACGTATGGCCATGGCGTGACATCAGAATTCGCCACGCCGCCACAGCCACACCCTCCAGCCAAGCCAGTCAATACTGGCGACTGTCTTAGACCATCATGTTATCTGTTACTTGGGACAGTTTCACATTAATTAGGTGAAGAACATAAAAAATTGACTCTCTAAAGGAAGAGTCTCAGTGGGCGTGGCTTCGATTATGTCAGCATCTGTGAATATTGTTCAGGGCCAGAGGCAGATCAATCTTAGAAGGTTTCAGGGCTCTGTGACTTTCCTTGTAGGAGCTATATCAATTTCGTGTTTTATGGCGAGAAGTCATATTTTGAGGCGTGGCTACGCCCACACGCTTTCATGTATCAAAAAGCTTTTAATAAATTTTGATCCCCTTTGCCTTAAGAGTATACTGAGTAATTTTCAAGTCTCTAAGTCAAAAGCTGTAGGAGGAGTTCGCTCAGATATGCGGGCTAGAAACCCCCAAAACAAGGTCAAAATGGCAACTTCAATCCTAAATGGCCGATTTCCTGTTGGGTTTGGTCCGACGCTCCAAGAGACTTTTTTTGTAGGTCCTGAGAAATTATATATGTGTACCAAATTTAAGATTCCTCGGTCAAACGATGGCTTGAGGCTGATTTTTATTTTTATTTTCTAGGGGGTGCTGTGGATGAATTAGGCCACGCCCACCAAATATGTCATCAGATCTCTGTTGGGGACTAGACTAGGATCAACCACATTGAATTTGGTGCAGATCAGATGATGTATGTGGAAATTAGAACCAAACGTATGGCCATGGTGTGATGTCCAACTTCACCGCGCCACCATGGCCACACCCTTTTATGAAAAGTCACTGTGCTTCAAACTAAGTTAGACCCACTAGTTATCAGTCACCTGACACAGTTTGAAGCGGATTGAATATAGACAGGCAGATAGCCACTTTCCATGTAGAAAAAGTGACTTCCTGTTCTCAGGGGGCGTGGCTTTGATGATGTCAGCATATGACCCCATAGGATTGTGGGGAACCCGAAGGTCCTCCTTCTTGCCAACTTTGGTGTGATTTGGTGTTTCTTTGGGAAAGTTATTGCATTTTTTCACTTTGGGTGCGAACGCCATTTTCGTGCCTCGGCCACGCCCCCTAAACATGGCCGAAAACTCCTATTTCAGCCAATTTATGTGAAAGTTGTTGTTGTTCAAAATTTGCGGCGAGAAGGCTAACTTCGAGGCCTGGTCCCGCCCCTTCAACATGCTCAAAAAGTCACAATTTGGATAACTTTTAATCCCCAATGCCTCAACTACATACTGACCAAATATGAAGCCGGTAGCTCAAAATCCCTAGGAGGAGTTTGTTAAAGTTCGACATGTATAAAAAGTGAAAAACGTCCAAAAATAACCCTTTGACCCAAAATGGTCAACTTCCTGTTGGCTTTTAGGGCATACCCCCCCAAGAGACTTTTTTCATGATTTGGGGAGATCCAGCTATGTACCAAATGTCAACTCTCTAGGACTTACCAGTTGGCCTATCTCACTTTAGGGGCCGCTGTAGAGTCGTTTGGCCACGCCCATTTTCAATTCCATTAAAAACCTTAAATTTCACTAGGGGGACAATTTTCTGTGACGTTTGGTGAGATTTTGAATATGTTTAGGCCTCCAAAAAGGCAATTTATTTGCCCGGAGAAAAATAATAATAAACACTTGCATTACAATAGGCCTTCACAGCGCTTCCTGCTCGGGCCTAATAATAATAATAAGTATTTAGCTACTAGACTGTAGCTAAACACTTTGTCATTTAGAATTGAGGAAAAAAACAAGGTAAAAACCCAACAAACGGTACAGAACAGCAAACAGTTGATTAAAACAGTGCTGAAAACCCATAGCAAGGATGTGAGACTGATTCAGTGTGAATAACTTAACGAATAACATAACAATATATTAGCAAAGATGTGGGGGAAACAAATTAAACACACACAAAGCTAAAGCAGAAGAGAGCAGGTCAAAGATTAATTAACCAAACAGACTAAGAATTGAGGTCTGAATAAACCATGTGCTTATTTTCATATGCGGACAATACTTTTCAACTCACAAATTGTATGTTCATGTGCAGGATGGTACTTAGTAGGATGGCGGTGTCCAGCCTGGTCTCTAGTGGCTGCAGCTGCTACAGTGATGATGCTCCTGATGACATGATCCTAGGAAGGTGCTTCACTTCCATTGGAGTTCCCATCACACACAGTCCGCTGTTCCACCAGGTAGAGAGCATGACATACCACTAGCTTGTTTCTTATTAGCAGTTCACACAACAAAATCAAGATTTTAATGGCATTTAGTTCCCTGCAAGATTAGATAATAGCAGACAATAGACAATAGATCCTGAATGAACAGAAAATCTTCCTTATGAGGGAAACCCCATAAATTAGCGAAAAGAAATGTTTGGTTGTGAAAGTCCCACCAGCTGACTTTCTGCATGACACTCCTCATAACTTTAACCACTAATAGGTGGTCATATTCAGGCTGAAAAGCACACCCTTGTGACTTCAAGAAGAGCAACCGTATTGTGATGAACTATGGATAATGGAGCAATAAGCACATTTAATTCAGTCATAAGAAACCTATAAACAAGAACCATTTTGCATACACAGAGATACTAACAGAGAAAACCACTTGTCTTTGTGCTCTAGGCCCAACCGGATGACTATTTGGGAACACGGATTAACCCGCAGCACTCCATCTCCTTCCACAAGCATTGGAATATAGATCCTGTTGCGGTCTACAGAAACTGGTTTCAGGACTCGCACCTAAGAGATGAACTGTGATGAAAATCTTCACAAGAAAATTGGTCAAAGAGGCCCTATTGCGTTTTTCAGAAAAAAATACTGGAACACAGCAATGGCAAATAAGCCCAGAACCTTGCAAGAGTTGAACCTTTTCACATTTTATGATAGACCAACACAAATTAGTGCATAATTTTGAAGTGGAAGGAAAATGATGCATAATGATTCATTGTTTTCAATGTTTTTTAGTAATAAAAATGTGTTGCACCTTTGCTTTCACTACCCTTTTTTAAGATACCCCAATCAGGGTTTCTATGCTGTCTGTAAACGTATGGGATCTCATTACACGATTTTCTAGGTCTGGATAAGAAGAGAGAGTATGGAAAAATATTTGTCCTTCCAAACTTTATTCCCTAGTGTTCTTTATTCCATAATATTCTCTAGCTTAGTCCTTCAGACTCAATATCACTGTTTGTCTAGATAAAGATTGAAGAACAGGCCATTTAACATTTTCCATACAAAGCGCCGTGTGTGCTGTGAAAAACTAAGACTGCACAGCACACTAAACCTGAATATACCATCCCCAGCCTGAGACATGGTAGTGACAGCATCATGCTGTGGGTATGCTTTTCTTCAGCAGGTATAGGAAAGCTGATTAATGTTGATCAGAAGATGGATGGAGCGAACAGCACAATACTAAAAGAAAAAATGTTTTAGAGGCAATAGAAGACTTAAAAACATGGCAAAAGCTCACACTTGAGCAGAGCAACAACCTTAAACATACAGATGAATGCTCTAAATCTGTAAAGCTTTCAGTTTCCTATAGGTCTGGATTAAACCAAGGAGTAAGTCTCCTCTGACTAATTACCTTGTTTTTTAGAAAGACTATATTATCTAGTGCTACACATATTGAACATTTTTCACTTTTAACGATGAATGTGTGGGTATAAGTTGTGCCCTCTGCTGTATTTCTGTAATACTGAGTAAATTAACAATTATTTAATGTGTTTAAAGCATTGTCTGATTAAGATCCACTGTAATGGCAGTTTTTCTGAGATCCAGTGAGTCAGTCAGGTTATACTCAAAGAGTATTAAAGCTAGTCAGAAAAGGTAGGGTTGTGAGGAAATGCACATTCTATGCAATATGGCTAGATTAAGAGAAAGTAGGTCTGTGAAAATGTTTGGTAAAATGTTAGTGTGACTAAATAAATGAGTCAAGAAATAGGAGAGCTGAAAGAATTCAGGGTAAGATCCCAGTGGGCATTGCAAAACAACTAAAACAACAAGTGTTTTTTGCACTATGCATTTTGGAGTAGAGAAACTGAGAATTCAAAAAATTTAAAATGTTTCTAGTAATTAACTAATAAACCTGATTGAATGATGGTCACTGTTCCTCCTCAGATAAACATTTTGAAAATTTTGAATTATGAGTTAGGATGGACCATAAGAAATCTTATTAAAAGGTAGTTGGACAAAATCTAATCCTAGCACGTGATCAGCTCTTTCATGGGGAGCCTGGAGAAGCCCTGTTTTAATAGAGTAATGTTTATTATGAAATGAACTTTGGATTGATTTGTGTAGATTATGTAGAAGAAGAATTTAGTGTAGCATATAGAAAAAATAAGATATGTGTCTAACAGTTTTGATGATTATAGATGGAGATCATATGTTCTCCCTGCGCAGGTGTATTACGGCTTCATTCTACAGTGTAAAACACGACTGTTAAGTTAACTGGTCTCTAAACTGCCACTAGGCGACAGTATCTTCTTGCCTCTCTGTCAGACATTCCACCCAAATTTTTACAGACTGATAGATGTCAGTGATCTTATTTCTCACCTACCGGTAATCTTGATTTTTTTTATATGGTGTATTTGGTCAGAAATCTTTCAGCCTACTTCATGTTGTCAGACAGGTTTTATTTAAGTGGTTTATTTTTGTTCTACAGGTTTTGCAGTAATCAGGACATGGTGTGGCTTGTGAAACTGTACCAGAAATGTGGCTAACCACATTTAACTATTGATTTAACAAGGGTGGCAATTATATTTTTGCATACATAGATCCAGGATCCAGGTTTGGATAATCCTTTTCTCTTAATAAATCATTAGTTGAAAACTACTTTTTGCATTTACTCAGCTAAGCTTTGACTAATATGAAAACTTGCCTTATCTGAGAGATTTAAATGTGAGTAAAGGCAGAAAAAATCTCTAAAGGGAGATATTTTTTTACAGCATGAAGCTGCAAATTTATGTGATTTAGAGTGGGCACATAAATGTTTTGGTGCTCTTAATAAATGGTGTTTTTTTATGAAGCAGATTGGAATGTTTTTCTGTGTTGGAGATTGGTTCAAAAATCTCAAAACTCTTTAATATATTATAATTTGTTTTACTAAACCGCACAACGTTGCAGGGTTTCTGATAGTGAGGCGTAACACATGGCCGCCACATTTGCAGTCTGTTTTGAATGAATCCCTTCCCACCCATTTGTGGTACTGATGAATTTTCACTCCAGTCTGTTGCTACTTCTCAGTCTTGTTTGGTTGGTGTTTTTTTGCACACTTATCATCTGACCAACACCTCACCTCCCAGTTTTTTCATTGTGTTTGTATTTATTGGTTCTGATGTATATTCATTAAGATACATTTCCCCTCTCTAGGAATCTGGCTCATCAAATCTGATTTTGAAATAGGGGAAATATGGTTTGGTATGCTAAGTGTGTGGGAAGGCTCTGCAGCTGCCAGGAATGCTGTGGGGAGACCTGTCATGGTTATTCTGGGCTTACAGATACAAATAGGTAACATACTACTGGAATACATTTACCAACAGAACTGAAGTTTGTTTATTGGAATCTAAAGTGGATGTACCATCTGGCTAATCATTGTTGAAAGTTACACATAAATTATGTGATACTCCATCAATTTACATCAAATCTCTTTTGAATTCATTAGATCGTCGCACAACGCTTCAGTTAAGATCTGTTTTTCAAATGTTCATGTTGTCTTAAATGTAAAAGAAGGTACAATTGGGGCCCCACTTCAGCATCAAATTAGCAAAAGTTTCAGTGGTTCCTTTTCTCTATCTTAGCCACTGTAACTTTAATGTACCTGCTTCATCACTTTAAGTGATGGCTAAGGTGCCCTCTAAAAGCTCCTGGGTTAAAAAACAACCCAGTTGATTTGCTAAGCCTAATATGGGCCCATTATGGACTGATCAAGGCTTGAATTGATATAACCAAATTAGTTTGGGTTATAGGTGTGATCCAATAAATAGTATACCCCAAAAATGCAGTCCTTTGTCCAGCACCTAAAACATGCTTGACCAAAAAAAACTTTGAGTACCAAAGTGAGACACCCCTGGACTAATGTCTCATGGCTACCACAGAATAGTTTCAAAAGAATAACCCCTAACTTAGTTCAGGAGTTTACAAGCTTTTTTGCCCACCACCACACTATTACGTTTATGCATACATGGATGCACCTGAACACCATAAAATCTTGGAATTGATCATTCCTATGTTGGTTACATAGTCCAAAACTTGGATTTTCCTAAAAAAACTAACAGCCATCTTGATCTTTCATTCTTTCTCTCCAGGAATTAGATGTCAGGATGTAGCAGTTGTTGTGAAAATGAGCTAAATTCCCTGGTGTACATGAAGTACTTAATGAAGGAATAACTTGAAATTTATTGGTCTGAGCTTATTGAGTTTGCCTTTGATAATTATCTTTTTCCCTCATTTTCCAGTAATTTTTTCTCCCACTGTAAATCTGCCTGACTCCAGAAAAATTCGTCACAGCTGAGTTTTTTTTCATGTCCTCATGTCCTGTGAATACCAGCCCAGTAAGTCGATGGTATTAGGACAAAATTGAAAGGGATGAGCCAAGCTCGGACATTATTGAACAGCATAAACTCTGCACACACATGGAATGAATTCACACAATTTCTTAAAATACAAGAATTTATTAACAAAAATAAGTCAACTCAGAGTCAAACATATTTCAATCAACAAACTCTTTACTATGCTAAAACAATCCAACTAAACTACCAAGCAGAATTAAGGAATAAGGAAGACTAATGGGCTATGTATAATATAAACAAGTTGATTAAAGATGGTTGAAAACCATGATCAAAAGAGTGATGCAACATTACCATACAATGTTTATGTTTGAGAACCAAGGATTATCTTGAAGAATCTGGAAGTGAAGTTAAGTTAGTCTTGGAACCAACTTAGGCAATAATCAGCAAACGTTTAGACAACCCTTCACAATGCAAGATCAGATCAAATATTATTTTATTAAAATAATGTTTTAAAGAATGATTTGCTGAATAAAACCAACCTTCTGGATGACCAGTTCTCAACGGTGTTTAATTAGCTGCCTTTATGTATTAAAATATTATTTAAAGAAATATTATTAAGGAAACAGTAAAATAATATTTAAGGAAATATTATTCTGAATAAGAACCACATATTTCTGGAGAAATGGGGCTTAATGGTCTTAGTTTTCAAGTTTAGTAAAACAATACTTAGGGAAATATTATTTTCTAGATTGAAAACTAACAACCTTTTTAGGTAAATGATCCTAGCAGGCAAGGACGTGTTCTTAGCTGTTAGCGATTGAAGCTAACAAAAGGAGCTTATAGCTTATCATCAGAATCAAACACATAACTTTAAAATACCACTAATAAAAGGGTTGAAATGCATAAACGTGGACGGCACCTTTAAATAAAGTTTTTCTTAACTTTAAAAAAACACAAACACAGAACAGACAAACTGAGCACATGCGCTGAGCAGATAATCTGCTAGCACTAAGATGGCTGAGTTTTCAACACAAACAAAACCAAACGTCATAAAACAAAAAATGTTTAAATTATTTCATTCTAAACTACTTCTCTCTGCCCAAAACACAACCTCTTACGTGAACCGTGCTGGGGAAAGGTTATTCGGGGATGAAGTTGAAGAAAGCATCCGCAGTGAACAAAGGGTTAACTGCAGCTAACCTCCTTAGCTGTGGGGTTCTCGCTCTGTCGGCCGGCCAAACTGCAAGTTACTGCTGTAACCACAGTGATGCAGTCCCATTGTCCTTCCTTGAGACCGGGAAAACTGTTCCACTCAGCGTTGTAGAGACAGGGTCTCTGCTGGGAACTCTCTGGAACACAGTTCGCTTCTGTAGACCTCAGAGAAAGTCAAGCAATGCTTGTACCTTAATTACCCAGTTCATGAATGAATACCGGATACACAAACAGCAATTCATTCCTACTTAACTTAGTGCATATGATTGTGTGATTGTATGACACTCTTGGATCCAGTTTGAAGAGTTATGTTTGTTTGCCAGCAAAGAGACATTAGCGCGCTGTCTCCCTCCGTCCAGTTCTTCTGGGGACCTGCATGGAAGAGGTCAGTTTGTTGCAAAAGCGGGGCTTTTATTCGGACAGTGACGTGATGGGAAGTCCGCTGTTGTTCCCATTTCTGGCTGTGCTGGAAGTAGGTTAATGCGACTTATTTTGAAAGTTCCAGAAAAGTTCTTACTAGCCCTTCATGCCCCATGGCTGGGGTCCCAACAATTGCCTTGCACCAAGAATGTCCTTGGCGTGGATTCTCTGGGTACACCGGCTTCCTTCCCCAGTCAAAAAACACAATTGTTATCTGCATTGGCTTCTCTTAACTGCCCTTAGAAATTGTGCATGCATGGTGGTTTGTTCTTTATGTTTTACTGTCATGTGATGGAGTGTCGACCTGCGCAGGGCACCCCTGACATGACATATGCCCACTCCGAGTGGGCATATGTCCACTCTGTCCTGTCTTTGAAGTCCAACTGTTTCTATACACTTTTTGCTTTTGTTTAAACATGTTTAAAATAAAACACTGCATTTACATCTTGGTTCTAATATAAATAGTGATTCATTTCAGTGAGGAAGGCTGCTTTAATCACATCTACTATTTGTTTGACCAGCCAAAACGTTTTTTTAGCAACCACAGAAAGAATATTTACAACCCCACTTCCAATGAAGTGGTGATGTTGTGTATAATGTAAATGAATACAGAATACATTGATTTGCAAATCCAGTTCAACATACAGAATAGGGAATTGAATACACTACAAAGACAAAATATTTAATATTCAAACTAATAAAACTATTTTTTGCAAATATTCACTCATTTCGAATTTGACACTTTCAAAAACATTCCAAAAAACCTGGCACAGGGGCATGTTTAACTCTGTGTTACATCACCTTTTTAACAACAATCAATTGGTGTTTGGGAACCGAGGACAGTAATTGTTGAAACTTTGCAGGGGGAATTCTTTCCCATTCTTACTTGATATCTGGGGTCTCTGTTGTCATATTTTGAGCTTCATACTACACCACACATTTCAAATGGGAGACAGGTCTGGACGGCAGACAGGGCAATCTAGTACCCACAGTCTTTTACTATGAAGCCACGCTTTCGTAACACGTGCAGAATGTGGCTTAGCATTGTCTTGCTGAAATAAGCAGGATGTCCCCGAAAAAGAAGTTGCCTGAATGGCAGCATATGTTGCTCCAAAACCTGTGTGTACCTTTCAGCATTAATGGTGCCTTCACAAATGTGCAAGTTACCCATGCCATGGGCAATAACACACCCCCATACCATCACAGATGCTGGCATTTGAACATTTGTGCTGATAACAATCCAGATAGTCCTTTTCCTCTTTGCCTTGGAGGAAACGTCCATGATTTCCCAAAACAATTTCAAATGTTAATTCGTCAGACCACAGTACACTTTTCCACTTTGTGTCAATCCATCTCAGATGAGCTCGGGCCCAGAGAAAAAGGCGGCGTTTCTGGACATTGTTGATATATGGCATTCACTTTTTATGGTAGAGTTTTAACTTGCCCTTGTAGATGTAGCAACAAAGTGTGTTAACTGACAAGTTTGCTTAAGTCTTTCTGAGCCCACTTGGTAATATCTGAATCTGGATTATGTCGGTTTTTATTGCAGCTTCTCCTGAGGTATTGAAGGTTACGGGCATTCGGTGTTGGCTGTCAAAAACAATGTGTATGTAAAGACGGAAATGTGTGCATATTAGCCAATAGTTGTGCATAAGTAAAATCCAAAAGAGGTATTCTATATTTTCTTCTGCTGGCGGTACGCATCAAATTCAGAGGTGCATACTGCCACCTACTGTATTCTATGTTTTAGTTTTGTATTTCATAAACCTAAGAACAATGCTTTATTTATAATACTCTTGATTTCCCCCCTATCTCCCCTCTGTTCCTAATATTCCTTTTAGACTGAATTATCTCCTTTTTCCGTCATCCAATCCCGGCACTACGTTTATTAGCGGTGAGGAGTGTGACAGCGCATGCGCAACGTGAATCGACTAACTATGCTCCACTAACCAGCCTGAGATCACGTGACGCCAAGTCGCTGATGTAAATTCGTATTCTCATAGAAAAGAAATCGTATTCACAAACTGTTATAGCATATTGTATTCATAAAGAATAAACCACAACTGTAAACATGAACATTGTGTTTGTAATTTCTCGAAGCTGTAACATTTTATTTTGTATTCTTATTAAGAAAATATACAATACCTCTTTTGGATATTACTTATGCACAACTATTGACTAATATACACACATTTCCATCTTTACATACACATTGTTTTTGACAGCATTCTTACCCCATAGTTTTCAGCCTTGCAGCTTACATGCAGAGACTTCTCCAGATTATCTGAATCTTTTGATATTATGGACTAATGATGAAATCCCCCAATTCCTTGCACTTGTGCACTGAGAAATCTTTGCAGCTCTTAAGCCCCTTTTATTTTCATCACCATTAGTTCCCTCAGTTAAACATAGACGTGTGGTATCCACAGAAATATTAGAACCTTTTTCACCATTTCTGTGAAGAGCAACATTGTTAAAACTAGAAACAGTTAAATCAGAAAGTAAACAAACTCCTAAAAACGGTGGTGAATCTTGCCCATCCTTGCTTGTGAACGACTGAGCCTTTCAGGGTGCTCTTTGTATAACCAGTCACGACACTCACCTCTTTCCAATGAACCTGTTCATCAAACAGGAGATTTTTGAGCATTCCTCAACTTTCCCCATCTTTTGTTGCCCCAGTTCCAGCTTATTTGGAACGTGTTGCAAGCATCACATTTAAAATGAGTAAATATTTGTTAAAAAACAGGTTTATCAGTTTGAACATTAAATGTCTAACCTTTGTAGTGTATTCAGTATTCAGTAGGTTGAACAGGTTTTGCAAATCGTTGTTGTATAAGCTGAACTTTTTTCCTCCAGTATGCCGCCACATAATGTCATAAGGGAAGACAGAGGCATAGCAAAAGTGTTAATGTCAGTTTGATTGGCTTTATTTCACATAAATCAGCTCTATATGAAATAAAATGAGTCTAATGGTCCAGAATTAACTGTTATAGTCTTCACTGACCTTGAGCTGGAAAAGTACATTTTTGGTTTTGAATCAGGATGCGGCGGCATAGCGTTCAATTCCGCACCTATCATTAAACTTCCCTTTTATGTCTGCCTATTGCATTACAAACCTCATGAAAAGATGGTTCAGTGTGTTCCTGCTCCCCTCTTTCTTTCACACACATGCGCAAACACCACCATCATAACTGCAGCAAGACTTTAAAGCCACTTCAGTGCTTTCTGTCATAGTCAGCCACAGTGACAGCTCTGCAGTTCTCAAAGAAAGCAGTTAGGGAGTTGATGCTTGTGCTGTAACTGCTTAGAGCTGCTCTTCTTCCAACGTGTCCTTTTTTCTTCCAGTTTTTGTCAATGGTCTTTAAATAACTATGAGTCTGTGAGTTCTATTAGTGTTTTTATTAAAACCCCAAAAAAACGGCCTTTATGACAAAATTGAAAGATTTACCCCTCCATATTTTTAAATCTAAATTTCATGTTTCTTTAACACTTAAATGGTGAGATGGCAAATTGTTTTTATGCTAAAGCTTGGTTTAATCTCTGCACACATTAATAGATCCACTGCCACACACAAGGACTTGTTTTCCTTACTAAAATTAATCTTCAGTCAAGTAGGAGCACAAAGTTACCAATAATTAAAAATGTCTTGGTGGCAGATTGCTTAAATTACAACAAGAAATCTTCATGCAGTATATATCATGCGGTTCTATTTATTTCTGTGTACCTTAGCTTTGGTAGAAAGAAAATAATCAGCAAATATAATAACTTTTCCCTAACCTTAATGCGCACAAATTGGGACACTCTTGTTCAGTATTTTTCTTAAAAAGCTGATTATTGGTTGATTACTAAGAAGGTCAGTTTGGATGATTAAAAAGAACCTTAACCTGAATTTAACCAAGTCACATGTGTCTCAAGTGAAAGGGGCATTTGCTAAATACATCTTATTCACAGCAGATATTTGAAAGAAAAATACAAAAAGCCCAGCCAGAGATGATTTCCACATTAGGCTTTGACTAATGGGCCTATGTACAGAGCCTATGTACAAGCTGTAGCTTGTTTTATGTGATGTTATGTTGTGATGCCCAGGAAGGAGGAGTCACAATTACAATCGCTCTAACATCAAGGAGCCATTACTACCACCCACGCTTCTTTCTCTTTCACCTGCAGCAGCGCAGATCATCGTACTGGGGAGGTGGCGGTCCACCACCTGAATGTCTTTGAAACTCACTGGCGAGGAACAGTCTACTTCGAAGAATCCTTGCATCTAAAGTTGACTAGTGGACGATCTGGTGTTAGTATATCTGTCGGTCAAAGAACAACCAAAGGTTAAATTATTATCTGCTGTTCATGCATCCAGCAAACCATGGGGGTAATTAAGACAAGCTGTCTTAACCTTTATTTCTGAGCTTCTGTAGAAAAGAAATCTGAGCCAGAGGTTCCCCCAGAAGAGACGGTATCTCTAATCACGTTGAGTGAAGCGACTTTAAACATGTGTGCCTGAGAGGAGACGACATAGGAACCGCAGCATTGCACGCCTTCCTGCTTGCCGGTCTGGGGAACAGGATCTACCCCAAGTTGCCTCCATTGCATCTTTGTTCGCTTTCACCACACAATCCAACTTACTCGGAGTTAAATCGTTTGTTTAATAAATTCTTAAATTTTAGAGAGAAGTTGTTGTGAATTTATTCCATATGTGTGCAGATTTTGCTGTGCCAGCCCTCGAATCACTCTTGCATCTATTGTTCTAGTACCATCGCCATATAGGGCTGGTATTCACAGGACAATACTTGACTGACTAAAAGTTATTCAATTGAATATTAAATAACTTGAATACATTATTGCACAGTAATTAAGTTAGGTGTTACCTACATAAATCCATAACTGAATGAAACTAAAAGTAATTGCATTTTACAACATGCACAAAGGTAGAACTTCTAATTGGATCACGGTTGTCTCACTTTTTTCTGTCAAAATGTTTATAAGGTTCAATGTTAACTGTAGAGCTGCAACGACTTTTATTCCAGCTACAGCTAAATGATGGATGCAGCTAATTTAGCTTTTTACTCGTTAGAAAAACATCACATTTGCCTAACTTCAAATACAATTTACTTCTCACCTGATAGTTTCAGTGTCCAGGAAATATTTTCAAGATATTTTAAACATTTTACTGTATTTACAACTACTATTTGCAAAAGTCAGCTGTTTAATTCTTTTCTTTCAACCTTTAATCAAAGCGGAATTAATTGAACACATTTCAATGATTGTTTATTGCATGATAGTTCTAAAGCTCTTATTTTTCTTATTTTAGGGGAAAATTTAAACTGATTTATATTTAAACTTTAGGTAGCAAATCAGTTTAATTTGCTTTTATTTATTCTTTTAGCTTTTAGCCTCTCAAGTTGTGCATCTATTTCTAACATTTTTGTAGTCTAATACATTTTCCCAATGAATAGTTAAAGAATTTGGTTGCCAGAACATAAAAGTGGTTGAACTAAATGTGCATAATGCTTAATCTGCAATTTTTCGCCTCCCCTTTGCACTCACATTCATTGTCAATCAAGATTTGCACAAATTCAGATGTAGGGATTAACCAACTTTGAGACTAAATCCGACTTCAAATTGATTCTGATAATGTACTCTTAGATTTTATATGTGTTCAGTGGCAAAGATGGAAAAACAACACAAATGATCACAGAAGGAATATCATGTTCACAGCGATATAGGGTGGTGGCAGCATCATGATGTGGGGTTGCTTTGCTTTAGATGCAGCTTGAGTTCTTGCCAAAGCACATTCAATTGTGACACGATTGTAAATACCAGTCAGTTTTGAGTAAATACCTTCTGTGGCTTACTATAAAGCTGAAGATGAAGAGGTATTATATTTTCCTGCCTCGCAGTGAATGCAAGCATTCATCCAAACCAACAAAAGAACAATCCGCAAGAGGTTATCATTTTCTGGCAGTCCACTTATTTGCACACCACTATTAGTCTTATCTCTGGAGGTTTTCAATGTATTGTTTTAGCTCAGTAACAAATAACTGAAATAACTGAAAACAGATATTTAAAAAAATACAAGTACAGCAGTACACAGAAAGATATATATATATATATAAAACGCTGCAGCACAAGGAAATGCAGTGAATACCTGTGTTTGTGCAACAAGTTAAATATAATCTAAAGGGGATTTGTCTTCCTTTAGGAGGAAGTGGTCTACTTGCAACAGTCGCAAAGACCATTTCGCCTAGCTGAGTTTGGGAATTTTCTGAGAGGAAAGTTGTATCAAAAATTCATTAAGTGCTGAAGCTGCCATAAAGATAGTTTAGCAGATACTTGTTATACTTTTAAACAATGGGGACAGAACAGATTCTTTTTTACTGCTGAAGGCTTTGAAGTATACCAGACAAATAATTCATGGCTCTCAAAGCGTGCACAGATATAGTCTGAGATATTAATTTAGTTTGTCAGCCGGATCCCATTGAACCATTTAATTTCCATCTAAGATTTATGGCTGCGAGGTGCATCTGCTGAGTGGATGCTTTGTTTAACCTATTACTTGTTAATGGATTGTTCCTTATGGAAGGGTTACTTGTGCCGTTGCCGTGGGTGAAACATACACAAAAAAAGAGAAACTGAATACAGTTTACTAGAAATGTCTAGGCTTTTTAGTTAACTACTAAATATAATTGTAGGATTTTTCTACATCTGTGGAAATGAATTATAAATTCATCTCTGAGTGTTTGACTGTCACATTCACAATTTGGCAGAAACCTCCTTGGTGCCAAGGCTAATATGCAGCCATCTGCACTTTTTTCCATTTAGGTATTTTCCTCCTCATTTACTTTGTTTTTAGGCAAATAGAACACAGTTTGCTTTGGAAAGAGGCCATATTGCTCAAAATAATAAAAAAAAAAGTCCTAAGTGCACAACTCACCTGCAGCATCATTCTGAAAAATCAGATGAATGTTATCTTGAAACTCAGCCTCATAACTGTAATATCTTCTATTTCAATTTGGTGAGAGTTTAAAAGGTGAACTGTGACAAATTTCCCTCAGATTCCTATTTTCATCCTGTGCTGCAGGGCCTGTTGCATTCTCTCAGATCAAATATTTTTGCTCAATGATGCACTCAAAGCGCAATAGACACCCACAACTGAAATACCAGGCCAAATAATAGGACTGCGAAAAGGCTTTCTGGGAAAGGTCAAGAGTTATTGACAGAAACAGAAAATGGGTAACTCAAAGTAATTGCTGAGTCATGCTGATAACATACAGCACCAGCACCATGTTAAAGACTGGAGGTGTCTTTTTATCTGACCAGGCAGATGACATGTTTGGGGGGAAAAATACGGTCCCAGCAGGTAGAACTGGTGCATGCAAAATATATTTTACATAATCCACTTAATACACTTAACTTTTAGATAAACTGTTGATGGTGTTTTCTGATGCTTTGTTACAGCCACTGATGAAACACAGAAAAGGCCAAAAAAATGTTTTGCCTGTTTAAACATGCATCAACTGGAGGTATGTTTTAGATCTAAAGTATTTTATCATCTATATTGCAGCTCTACTCCTTGCTGCACTGCATAAAAATGATACAGTCCCACCTGTTATCCAGGGACAATCTGTTGTTTTATGCCACAATGCCAGCGAGAGCTCCTATGCTGTTTTGGGAAACAAAACACCTGCAAGTGGTTCAGTTCTACATTTGAGCTTTCGGAAACACACTGAAAAATGTAGGAAGCCTTTAATATGGACAGACACATGTAAACAGTACCAATAAATTACTTCTCTGAGTCCCTGCATTTTATTAATTGCTGATTGACCCCTGTGTTGTGTTCTCCACGGCAATGCATCACTTGAACACCAATCAGAAGCCTGTTTAAGGGAATAAATCAAGTTTACTCTGCCAGCCATATTGTTTCCAGTCAAAGACTTATGAGCTAATTGTGAATAAAATATTGTTTTATTTTCCAGAGCCTCATATTTCCTGCTTCATGCCTTACATTTGTCTCCATTTTGTCTTGGCAGTATGTCTGCTGACACTGCTGGCAGTCGTGTGTGACACTTTTATTTTAAGCTGTGTGCAAACTGCATATTTATACTTCTCTCAGGTTACTGTCACCTCTCTGTGTAACTGTTAGCATAGATAATTACTGTGCAATCGCTCTGAACTTAGTTGCCTTTTTATGCTTTGGTGGAGGTATTATTTCATTTGTGTCCCAGTAATTTACGTGATGGTAAACCAGAGGACAAAAATATAAAACAGTTTTTTTTCTGGTTTGTATCATTGTCTGGTTGAGTTATAACTGAGGCAAAGTTGAAAAGTTTGGAGGTAGTTGCTCATTACTCTATCCCCTTTGTGCAAAAACAGTCCCAAAAACATACTACCACCACCGTGGTTGGTACCATGGTTTATGGTTGAAACTCTTGCCTTGACTTCATAAAACATGCTTTTTGTGACCATTTATGTCTTTGTCTTGTCTGACTCTAAAATCTTTCTCCAGAAGGAAGTTGGCAAAATGAAACAATCTGGGCAATTTTATTAGAGAATATAAATAATAATACAAAGATTCATTCTTGGTTAGTGGATGGATAAAGGCATTTATAAAAAGAAAAAAAACAAAAAACAAATTGTGTTTGCTTTGGTTAAATCATATTGAGAACAGTAACTTTTCGAAATTACCCTGATCAGGTTTGGCATGGCGGCCACTGTTGTCAACTTAGTGACGTTGTCGTTATATTTAACGAGTTTTCATACACCCCTAGTGAATTTTGTCTTTTTCAAAAAAGCGACAAGCAACAAATCAAGCGAGTTTTTTCTGTGTTATTGGAGACTTTCTCAACTACACGTGAAAGCACCAATCATTCTGCATTTGCGGTGTTCAGCGAGCAGCGAATGCTGCCATAAGCCCTTTCCACTCCCCAAGCACTGACAGGTGGTCAGTCTGACAGCTTCGCCTGCAGTCAGAGCAGAGAGGAGGCACACTCCAGTCCGTGTCCACATTGCAAATGAGTCACACATATGCTGTCCGTGCTATGCTGGTGCCTCAAAGCTCTTGCTTTGCTTCTCTCCTCTCGAGGCTGTTGTGAACGGCCAACCTTTAAAACGAGCACCGCTACGTTTAATGTTTGTCTGCTCGCAGCAAAACACCCTAGTTAAAAGCAAAGGGAGAGTAACTAGTTGTATTTCATGTTGTTTTGCTGAATTACAACAACACAGTACAGCTCGAAAACACCGTTTATGACCAGAGATTTCACATACACTACACGAGAGCGCATGCGCGCTTACCTTCAAAACAGAACGGTTGCTAAGGAGATCGCTGCGTTCGATTTAATGGACAGGGAGATTTTACACAGGTGGTGCACAGACATAAAAAACCTCCGCTTGCATTAGGACAGGACGAACAATAAATCACTTACCATTTATAGAACAACCGAACAGTCAAATTTTTAATTTAAATGAAATCAAAACTTGACCACAATGCAGAGAACAATAACTTCTTTGTTCAGAAGAAAAGACGGAAACTGAAGATGAAAAGTTATGCATCAGAAAATGGTTTATCATTGTTTTATACATGGCAGTTCTTTAACAGTTATATATGTATAAATATATATATATATATATATATATATATATATATATATATATATATATATATATATATATATATATATATATTCTACATTGTCAAGTGATTCAAATTTCTGCCTTATACAGACAGCCTACATTAAAGTAAAATATTGATACGTTTTAATTAATTTGAGTTTGGACTTTGCTGAGAGAGAGAGAGAAATCTCAGGTGGCCACAGAGGAGAGTAACAATTAACACACGCACATATATATATATATATATATGTATATATATATATGTACCGGCAAGAATTTAAAACTACTTTCACCCCTGGCAGCAGGTAGCCACAAACAACATTTTGATAGACAACTGCATTATGTTGACCACAGGGACCTGGTTACACTCATCCATCCTGGATTCTGCTAACGAGCTAGCAGGCTACACTGCGCAGTGCCAGTACAGGATGCAGAACAGAGGTAATAGCAGAGGAGGGGGGGGGGGGGGGTCTGTGTCTACATTCATAGCAATGGGTGGATTAATACAGTGACTGTAGACCTTTCACTGCTCGTCGGACCTGAAGTATGTGACTGTTAAATTCAGGCCCATCTTTCTCCCGAGAGTTCCCCATAGTCTTGGTAACTGCTGTTTACAGTCTACTGGAAGCCAATGTTAGCTTGGCCATTCTAAATAGCAGAATAAGCAACCAGCAGAGCAATCGCCCTCATGCTGTGCACATTATAGCGGGGGGCCTTCAATCATGTGAACCTCAAAGGCAGTGCTCCCCATATCCCACCAGCATGTAAAGTGTGCTACCATGGCAGCTAACACACTGAACAAGGTCTACTGCAACATCTTGCTGTGTTATAAGGCTAGGCTACTACAACTTCTGGACCAGTCTGACAACTTGTCCCTGTCTTATACCCCCCTCAGAAAAACTGTTGTCACTATTACAAAAACTGTTAAAAATCCACCCGATGATACCTCCAAACAGCTGTAGGACTGCTTTGACAGGACCAACCGGGAGACTTTTTAAGGCCCAAACCTGGAAGTGTTCACAGACACTGTGCCATCTTACATCAAGACCTGTGCAAACTGTTACTATAGAAAAATGCACCTGGGTCTACCCCAACAAAAAGCCTCTGATGACCAGAGAGGTCCAGCAGATGGTGAAGGAGAGAAACAATGCCTTCAGGTCAAACAATAAGGGTCTCTACAGCATAGCCAGAGCAAACATGAAGAGAGGCATCAGAAAGGCCAAGTCGGACTATAGGAGGAGTATCAAGGACCACCCGGAAGACAATAACAACGCCAGGTGTGGCAGGGGATCCAGCAGCTCATCAACTACAAGGCCGACCTCCGTGCTGTTTACGGTCACCGCAGGTACCGACACTAGTGGCACTACACCTTACAGCTTGCGGCAGCTTCACCCTCACTGTAGAGGAGCATGAGGTGAGACTCACACTGTGGGCTGTCAAGCTGAGGAAGGTGCTGGACCCAATAGGTGCTGAGGGACTGCACCAACTAGCTAGCACGAGTCCTCACCAGGATTTTCATCTTTTCTCTGTCCCAGTTCACTGCTCCACCCTGTCTGAAATACTCCATCATAGTTCCCCTGCCCAAGAAACCCCACATTTCCAGGCTTAATGACTACTTGCCAGTTGCACTGACACCAGTGGTCATGAAATGCTTTTGGTGTCTGGATAGGGCTCGCATCACATCATTACCCAAAAGTTTCAACCCCCACCAGTTTGCCAACAGGGCTAATAGATCCACTAAGGATGCAGTAGCCACCGAACCTTCATGCTGCACTGTCCCATCTAGAACAACGAGGGAGTGCCGTGCAGCTGCTTTTTGTGGACTATAGCTCAGCAGTTAACACCGGCATCTCCCACTGACTGGTGGACAAACCGCGGGACATTGAACTGCCACACTCAACCTGCATGTGGATCTATAGCTTCCTGTTGGGTTGCAGCCAGCAGGTCAGATTGGGTCAGCATACATTTTCAGTCCTCAAACTCAGCACCGACACTCCACGGGGTTGTGTGTTGAGTCCCCTGCTCTACACTCTCTACATCCCCGCTCACTGCAACACCATAGTCAGGTTAGCAGATGGCACCATATAGAGGGACTCATCTTTAGGGGGTTAAGTCTGCTTATAGGGACAAGGTGGAGCAGCTGACAGCATGGTACACAGAGAACAACTTGCTGCTCATCATCTCCAAGACCAAGGAGAGCATAGTGGACTAGACGAAAAAGAGAAAGTATATTTCATTACTGATCATCAGCTGGGACTGTGTGAAAGGGTGGCCGAGTGCTCTATTGAGAGCATACTGACCTACTGCATCTGTGTGTGCTACACCATCTGTACATTGGCTCAGAGAAAAGCGTTCCAGAGGGTCATTAAGACACCTCCAAAGATTATTAGCTGCACTCTTCTCACACTTGAAGAATTTCACAGTTCCCTCTTTCTCCAAAAAGCCTATATCATCATAAGGGAAACTTCTCATCTGGGTCATGCTCTGCTTAAACTATTCCCAAGGGCAAACAGATTCAACAGCCGTTTCTACTCAACAGCAATAGCTAAACTCCACACAGCCAGAATGTAATGGAGATGCAATTATAGGAATGTATGTATATGTGTTTTATGTTTATAACAAACTGCTTCTATTTTTCTATTTAACATAAACTGTATATTTTTCTGTGTTGTAGAAAATTGAGTGTCCATTAAAATAGCTTCTTACATCTTTTTGCTTCCCCTGACTCACTTGACTTGCACTGTTAATAACTTTGAGTTCTAGTAACCACTTTGCAGCACTTTGCACTTTGCAGCAAAGAGAGTTGATGTAACAACAATCTGGCAGTACTTGGTACATTCGCTGATGTGAGTTTTTAACTAGTTGGTCTCCAGTCTGGGTCCATCACAGCCTTGGCTTTGTCACATTTCGAGCCTTCATCTCAACTTATTAAAATATTTGGCTGAATGTAAGTAAATATTTAAGTTTGAATGTTTCATTTTGATCCTGTGGATTAAAGAAAATGTACAATACATTTACATAATTATTCCAGCCTGGAAAATGAACAGGTCAAATAAAAGCCCCAAACTAGAGTGCCCATGATGACTCTGTGTTAACCTTTTACCACAACTGCAATTTTATGTCTGCTTTCACTGTAAATTTGAAGACTTTTATTTTCTCCAAAGCAAAGTAAGCAGTAAGTAATTCTTGCAAAACGTTTTTGCCTTATCCTCAATTCCCTGGGCCTAGACAAGACAAAAAGACCCTTGTTGGGGATGTGCTCTTTAAAAGTTATTTTCAAAGCTCTAGAAATAGTAAATCAATTTCAATTGTATAATTTATTGGATGCATTGGATGAATAAAGGAACACCAGTGTAATTTTATTAGAAAGGTCTTTTGTGTTTTATTTGTTTCCCAGCAATGGTGTCAGACTATCCATCACTAACCAACTTCATAAAAAATGCTAAATCACTTTAGATTGGTAAATCGTTAATATGCAACACTCACATCCATAGAAAACACTACAAAAAAGGCTGGGTGCAAAAATAACTGACCTCATTGCCAGCAAGAAAATAGCTATAAAATGCAGATGATGAATCCCAGGTTTTGTTGAGCTGACGTGTAATCAAGAAAACGTCAAAGCCTATCCACTTGAAGGATTGCCCTCTAAGCAGAACCTTTTTATCTATGGTGTACAAGGATAAAGAACCTTTCAAAAGTTTTTCAAAGGGTTCCATGATGTTCAACTGTCTCTTATTTGCTCGGTTGATGTACGCTACTCAGAATGCATGTACTAAGTACCCTTAACGCTTGACAATGTTTCAGTGAGTACACCGAGTCCATCAAACTCTGATTTATTCAGTTGTGGAATGCTGCATGAAAACATCTTGTTCTTTAACTCCAGCCACTGATCTGTTGTGAAACCTTTCGGATCAGTGAGGACACTGAGATGATGAGCAATGATTGACTCCAGAATAATCAGGCCTAAAGCCCAGTCAGTTTTGTGCTGTTGTGGAATGTTCTTATCAAAGTGGGTAGAAGTTGACTCATAACAAGAGAAAATCCAGACTTTGTCTTTATAAGTTTTATTCAAAGGCATTCAGCGTTTGAATGACTCTGTCACCGAGCAAGTCAGTTAAAACAGAGCCCCGATCAACATTTACACACAGTATTTATACCAGAACATGACAGTGTTATCTCAACTTTGAAGAGTCTGTGTTTTACGACCCTAGACCCTTCTCGGGTTCAGAGGTGAGAAGGTTACCTAGGAACAACCATCTACTCTCCCCGAGGCATCACCGTAACAAATGTCCTTAACCATTAAACTTCTGATAAAGGCTTTTACAGCTTCCTCCTCTAACACAGATGTTCACTGAAGTGAGGTAAACCAAAGGTCATACATTGTGGAATGCCTACTGCAAGAATTTCCATCACACTCCCTTCTTCTGATTACAAGATAATCACAACTAAAGGAAAATTCTTAAAAACCATCACCCCTCTCAGCTAACAGATAATCCAAAGCCATTCTATTTGCAAACTCATCGTCCTAATAGCTTAGGCTGATTGAAGTATAAGTCGTGACTATAGGTAGTAAACGAGCTAGACAACATACTCCTGACCAATTAGCAGGCAGATATATGATCTATTTCCACACATCCAACCCATGTTCTGAGGACATGAGTACCCATCTCATAAAGGAAAAGGAACAAAACCCTGGTTAATTTACCTGCCTGGCCATACAACTAACCTCCATCCAGTAAAGCTGTAAGATTAAAAGTTAACACAAAGGGATCAGGAGCCAAAGATCCTGAAATAGTAGAAGGATCAGTTCTGATAGGACATGACTCAAATTTATGTCTGTTGATTAAAGCACATAAACACATATAATAGCTTTGCAACCTACTGTCTTCCCAAGGAAATAAGGTCTACTTTCCTCCTGTGTAACACAACTATCTGGACCTTTAATCGGATTTCTATTACCCCGAATTCTATAAAGAGTTTCTGTAGACGCACACGTTAAATTAATCTCACTAGAAAATCTACTAACATTTCTGCTTTCCCTTACACTATAATTCCTCACAGTTTTGATGCATCAGTTGCCACCAAACATTATCAGTATGATCATAGTAGTCAGAAAAGTGATGAATCTCTCTTCGAATCTGCTGATGAGTATTATTAGTCAGATTAACCACACATTGTCTTTGCTGTGCCTTTCCCAAAATGAACACAAGAGTTATAAAAATACTTGCAATACCAATCATTAGCATCAGAACAAACCATCTTCCATATAGCTGCACGTGACCTTGAAGTGGAATGTCCTTTCTTCTGGTACTGAAAGCAAACAGTTTTTTTCCAAAGAAAACAAATTATAAACACAACTTAAAAAACAAAAAAAACAAAAATCCTGCTGTCTCTCCTGAGTGGCTTCAAGCTGCCCTGTTACCAGTCTGGTACAGGTGGGCAGTCGTAGGAAGCTCCTCTAGAAATATATTTAGAAACAGGAACTCTAACCTGCTGGAAGTTAGGCTTCCATAGTCCAACTAAACAACGGTGGAAATGAACACATTCAAATTTGTAATAATACCATAATGATAGATATCAAGCAATAACCATGAAAGTTAGATAAAAGCATCCGACATTTCCTCCTCAGAGTCAGTTTCGCTGTCAAAGTGGGAGGAAAGAATCTCTCACTGTGGTGTGTGTGCAGTGAGGCAAATGACCTTATGATTTCTAACTTTCAGGCAATGCGATGGCCTTAAGTAGATTCTGAAATAACGTTGCACTGCCCAAGGGATTATTGTGCCCTTGTAAGAACAGTGTTCTTCAACTACCTCTTCAATCACTCGCCAGTGATCCGCTTACAGTTCTTTGTCTTGTGGTGGTCCGCTGTCCTCACACCTTTCAGGCCGTGGATGATCCAGTTGGAAGATGACTTGTGTCCTGGAAGCCAGATGAAGCTGGAGGAGCTGGAGCTTTCCTGCAGCTTTCCTGGGTGTCTAGTAGGATCTGATATGGGCCATTCCAGCCCTGGACGTCCTGTGTTTTCTCCTAAATTCTCTGACCAGAATCCAGTCGCCAGGAATAAAGGACTGGAGGGTGGAAGTTGCTGTTTCTGGTAATGCAGCCTTCACCATCTGTGAAACTTGAGAAAACACAGTGGACAGGTTTTGACAGTAAAACAACATCCAATCTTCACACAAAGATGTGGAAGAAAATGATCTTGGCAATATCCCCATATCCAAATTAGGAGACCTGCCACACAGCACTTCAAAAGGACTGAGGTTTGCCTGTGTCCTTTGTCTCAATCTCATATAAGTGAGAACAATAAGTAGAGCCTTCACAACACTTGGCTAATTTTCAATTCAAAGTCCCATTCTCAAACCTAAGTGCTTAACTACATGAACTTCATCAGAACATCCAACAAAATCAAAAGAATTGATCTTCTGACTTCACCTGATATACTAGCAGTGACCATCAGCTAAATATTCTGGAAATCAAAAATGTGACATGATGTTTGTGGAAGGTCTGATTACAGGTCAATATTTCATAGTTTCAGAATACCCAAAAAGAATTTCAAAAATGGTCTAATCTGTGAAGATGTAAAATTTCACAAAAGAATCAACACCATAATTTCAGAGAGGTTTTCAGAATGTGGTCTTAGGGAGCTATGCACCATTTATATAAAGAAAGTACGTCTCTTTCGCATTGTCACTAAGTCCTCACTGGAGGTATGAGCTACCCTTTTTTCCCATGAGTGCTACAACATTTGGAACCCCATGTTACTTTATTCTGACATTCCCCCCTTCTGGCGCAGGGTCCAACCCATGCGACAATCCAGCAAAAAGTTTGTACAAAAATGTTCTAGTAACCAAGATCACATTACCTAGAACCAAAGAAATGAATTCTGACATAACTATGTGTCACTATGAATTTAACGATAGCAACATAAAGAAAATCCAGATGTTTTTACCTGCAATTCAGTTCCATTAACAACAAAACACAAACTTTAGTTATTCAGTTCATCAATGTCTCACTTAGAAATTAGTCACATATCATCCTAATTTGTCTTGTATAAAGATGAGTATTAGATTAATGGACATCTAATGTAATTCAGATGCATAAACCCTACAAATTCGAATCTAATAAATAATTCCCACCAAGTATAAAGTCGTGACTCTGATTCTTTATCAAAAATATATTCCTTACTCTTGCATATCTTGAACTGTCAGCTAGTTTAATGGTACCAGGGAAACTTCCAATATAATAAATCACCAATGATTCTGCATGCAAAACTAATTCTTCAAACTAGTTTAAACTATTTCATTAACCTTTTAATAGTAAAACACATAAATCTAAAAGTCATGCTACATCCTTAATTATTATACACAAAAACATGTTATTAAGGCGACAATCACTACAAGCATTTTGATTCTATTGTCTCTTAAACAGTGTTAAAACTCAGGAAGGGAGGTACTGAGCGTTACCATGGAAGCAAAGGCGTGAACCAACCTGGTAGGTGGGCGGAGTCAGGCAGAACTAACCTCTGATTGGCAGCCTATGGGCGGACCCACAGTTTCTTCATTCCAACCCATCTTAGTGATCCTTAAACTGCAAAACTGTTAACATGTACCTACCTCAGAAACAAGCTGCTTCTTAACTCTCCTGAAAACTCAAAGTTTAATCAATCTTGGATTTAGAAACATTATTCTAAACATGGATTATTGTTTCATGCAACATATAATCAAACATTCATTCCATCAAAACAAACACAAATATCAAAGACAAACAAATGGCCAAATTTGAAGCTTCAAGAATTCAAATAAATTTTTAACAATCTCTTTTCAGAATATGTTTTCTCAACCATATCTTTTAATGCTATAATTGATCAATTTTGTTATGACAATCGTCAGGATCCTTTTTAAAAAATGAGTGCACATAGTCGAAAAAAGATCTCAAAGTATTTAGAAGCACAGCAAAAGTTTTCTCTTAAATGAATCCAAATTTACTGATGCTGAAACCTTTTGCTAATTCTTTGTACTGTAACTCTATAATAATAACTACAATCCTGAGAGTTATTGTTATAGTTCTCTTTTTGTTTGGCTCAATTTGATCGCAGCTGTATTGCAGAATTTCAGGTTAAATGCAAAGAAGTATTTTAATTCAATTCAATTCAAATTCAAAGATACTTTATTGATCCCCGAGGGGAAATTAGAAAAGTCGGCATTGACATTTTTATGGTATACCCAAACTAAACAAAACTGCAGTGTTTGACTTAATCAGAAATTAAGATAAGAAGCTTGTCTCCAAACTGGACTTTTTCCCACATAGTGTTTAAAAAAGAACAAACATCATTTTCTTTAATTTGGACTATTTAAATTTTGAGAGTTGGGGAAAACGTATTACTAGAACCCCTCTTTTACAATCCAAATGCTGATAAATGTTCCAATATTTTATCTCTTAGTAATCTGAAATCACCTTGTGTATCTTTGTACTCATATGTATTCCTTTAATCTTTAAACCCTAAGAAATCAAACAAGGAGACTGGAGTCTGAGCCGACCATCCTCTTACTGTTAAGAGAGCCTTTATTTATTTTCTTTTCCTAAAATGAAGGATTTTACTTGTCTTGATTCTGTTATAAAAATCCTAACCTTGGTTCCAAAACTAAACTCTTCAACCCCAATCTGTGTTCCCCAGAGTAGAAATTTTGAGTATTATTGCATTTCAAAGCCACCAAATGACTGGAACTCATCATTGGCTTAGATCTATTTTAATAGGTAATTGGTCTACCTTTAATTAAATATTATAATTTTATGGACCCAAAATCTATGGCTTACAGGCTTCAGGAGTCCAGGAACCACAAGTTGAGTACTACTGCATTGAACAATGGTGTTAACTTTCTGCAGAGATTGAAGGATTGGCTAAATATATTATTTCTGCTTGGACATTAATCAGATTTAAAATTATTAGTTCACAGCTCCTAATTTACCTCAGATCATATTTGCTTCTAACCCAGTTCATAAGACGCTTCAGACAAACATTATGCTAAAAAGCCAAAAACAAAACAAAAACCAGATCTGTTTTAAAATAAAGAAAAAGCATGCTTAAAAAAAACTTGTTACTGTGGTGGAAAATAACTCCACGGTTCTGAAGCCCTTTTCATGCAGAGTCTTTTAGGAAGCATGAGATTAGTTTAATTTTTGTGTGGTACCACTGTCCAATCAAATTCTTTCTAAATAACCCAATTTTTCATTCTCATTTTAAAGGTTTGCTTTACCAAGGAAAATATGTTTAACAAAACCAATTACTCTCAAAAGTTTTAAAAGTTTTAGCTGGTTATATCTTAGAAAACAACAAGTGTTTTAATATTTCTGTGCAGCACAGAACTGATCAGGTTTCCTTTCCTTCCCCAAAGGGAGAAAAAAGGAAATTGCAGAACCAAGCCTTTCATAGTTTTTTGTCAGGACCTGATATAAGGTACAGTGTAAATCAACACGCTGCATGAATCAGAAGAGGGAAGGAAAGAAATTAATTTAACCTCTTCCCAGCAGCTGCTGTGAAAAACAATGAATTTGTACTTTCCATAAGCGTCAGTTAGCACTTGTGGACAAAAACTGCACCAAACTGTAAGTACTGTGTCAGAGACTGTATGAAGACCATCTGCAGTAGAACTAAGCCTGTTTTAATGAGGTCTCTACCCATTAGATTTATGGGATACAAACTCTGACAACAGAAAATGCCTGAAGGAGAAACCCATCAGGTTTTACGCATGCGCTGGGTTTTAAAAATACTCCTTCATAAGATCTGTCCTGAGAATAACATAGAAACACTTGGTTACTGCTGAGTTTTGGAGATGTTGTAACTTCCTCTGCTTTTAATAACTTTTAATAACTAGAATAATTGACCCTGAATATTCCACGACAAAAGAGAACTTGTTTCTCTAAAAGAATTAACCGGAAAGTATCAAATGAGTTAAGTTATCACCCTTTTAAAGATACTTTTCTAACCCTAAAATAATATTTTAACCCGCTATATCTGTCAACGTCAAGCAAGCGTCACATGAGCAGCGGTTAATAAGCGTTCTTCGTTGCAGAAAATAGGAAAAGATTTATGCAAATGTGTGTGTGTGTTTGTACGTTACCCCCATCAGTTTCTAAATCGCTCCAGAGTCAGACTGTCATGGCACACAGTCCTCTATCAGTCCAAAAAACAACCAGGCCCTTCCCCGGTCTGTTGGTGAGACAGTCAATCATTCTTTGTCCACTTTAACTTCTCCAGGAGGGAGAAAGAAGAAACTTTGCTCCGGTTTCTCTTCTGCCCGCATAAGATGCTTTCAATATAAATCCAGTGTATCGCTCTTCTGGCTCTTGCAAACAGCATGGATCGTTGTCCATCTCAGTGGGTCCAGACTTCTTCTGAGTTTCGTTTTTTTTTTTTTGTAGAAACTCACACTGCGATTTTCGTAACAAGCAGGCAGACAGGAGGGCAGATCTCTCTCTTTCAGGCCGTACTGGAGAAGCATCTCTGGCGGAGTAGCCATGGAGAAGGGCAGGTTTCTAAAATCCAGACTCAAAAACGCAGATGTTGAACTCAAATCCCATATATGTGTGTATTTGTGTGTGAGAGAGGCAGAAGAAAAAGTTTAGTATAGGTTCAGATTTTGCACAAACAAATATATATATATATATATATATATATAGTCTGGAAAGTCTTAAATTTAACAACTTTTGCTTCTGTAATTTTACATCTGACAAACCATCACTTCTTTTAGTTCATGTTTGGCTTTACACTGTCAGTGCCACACTAAAATGATGACAAGTGACTGTTGTGTTACAGTTTTATTTATCAGAACTCCTCTCAAACAGCATTGCACATCATGCAACAATAGAGATGTGACACAATATCAATCCTGCAAAAGCAGAAGTAGCATCATTTTAACATTACATATTATTCTTGTTTGGGAGAAAGAGCTCATAAATTACATAAATGACTCTGGCTCCATGCAGCAGTTTATATGTCTTATGTGTTTTCCCCAAACAGAGATGAGAAGTGGGTTCGAGAAGATTAGACATTTAGCATTCAGAAAGCCTTCCAGATCAGTTGCTCTGGGGTCATTTTTGTACAAAACTCTGTTCTTTCTGCACTGGTGGCTCTGTCTAAGAGGAGGGCATTGTCTGCGCACACTTTGTGACTGCGGAATAGCCTTGTTTATATAATGAAGGGTGTTGCTGAGAAAGTTGTTCAATTTGTGAGTTGATTTCCCTCTTCACTGGCTACACACAGTTGAAACCAGATGTTTACATACACTTTGGTAAAAGATTGATTTGTTTTAGGTCGGTTGGTATTACCTGGATTTGTTATATTTGCTACATACCAGAATAATGAGGGAAATTTGATTTTAGATATTCTTCTTTGTACTTTTTCCACAGTCAGACGTTTTTTGTTTTGTTATTATTATTAGTATTTGGTTGAATTGCCTTTAAACTGAATAGGGACAAATGTTTTGGGGTATCCTATCAGAACCTTCTCACAATAGTTTACAGAACTTTTGGCCCATTCATTAACATAATCAGGTTTGTGCTCACACACACCTTTTCTGCTCTGCCCAAACATTTTTCATGGACTGAAATCTGGGCCCGTATTCACAAGATTCTCAAAGTCCTCTCAGAGAGCTCCTATCTAAGCCTAAAAATTCCTGACAAGGACTCCTAGCTTAAGAGTGATTCTGTTCTCTGCTGAGAGCGACTCTGAGCAAGGAGACGACAGAAATTCCTATCTTAGTGAGGAGGTGTGGTTGACCCTGTTGCTAGGCGTGACGCTGTCTTCAAAGAAAGAAAGAAACAACAAAAAAAACAAATGTACTCCTAGTAGTCAATGGAGAGAAATTAACTGATGATAGAATTTAGACTGTATTCAGAAATGTAGCTTATTTACTTGCTGGTTTTAATAATTTTGATTTGCATATTATTATGTTTACTCACCATGCTGGTTGTTTTCATACTGCATCTGTTTCATATGACTTCATTTCACATTAATACTTAAAGTGAGCATTGTACTGTGATGTTACGTTTAGGTAAAATTACCAAAACACAAAGCAGGAAAAACTTAACTGAACAGAGGAGCAGTGCCTGCCGGTGGAGGAGAAGAGAGCAGTGTAGAAAGGTAGATTTGGTCCTGGGATCACGGTGCAAACAAACAGACATTCCCAAGAAGATCAATTAAGTTTTTTAGACGATTTTGTGCTCACTTACTCAAGTCAAGTCAAGTCAAGTTTATTTATATAGCGCTTTTCAACAACAAGGCACTCATAGCGCTGCACCTGAGGAAAAACATTACAATGATACAGAAAATCAAACACAGAAAAACAAATCAAATGACATTAATAATCCTTGGGAGTTTACTGGTAAGAGCTGGTTCTAATCCAATCTTTCTAATAGAGGTAATTAGCTCATTAGGTCCACTGTGGTAAGGAATTCATCCTGTGCTAGAAGAAAAATTATAATATTAATCCTTCAGGTCGCTGGTATGAGGCAGCTGTGGTCCCATCATTCAAATAGTAACAGTCATGGGCCCTCACTGAAGTCTAAGTAGAGAAGCTGGGTCACTGGTAGGTTCAAACGTTTTAAATACTAATAATGTTTGGCTTTCACTGGTATGAAATTATTGTAATACAATGCTTCTAAGAAATCTAAAAATCTATGAATCCTTCTAAGAAATCAAAAAATCTCTGGTCATTGGTGTTAAAAACAGCTGTAGTCAAATTTTCAAACACTAATAATAATTGGCTTTTGCTGGTAATCCTTCTGAGAAATCTGAAAATCTATGAAAAGTAATGAAATCACACATTTAGGTAAAGTAAGATAGAAGGGAAAAAAAATCATATTTCAGACTCTATTCTCAGCAGAATAGAGTCTGAAATAGTCCATAAAACCTCAGTAGGAGTAAGCAACACACACATAACTAAAGATTTAGCAAGGGTACGGTGGAATCTTGAGGGTGCGAATGTGAGTGTATGTGCAAGAATTAGACTGTAAACACTGATAGAACGCTGTTGTTCTTGAGAAGAAAGGTGGAAGTTTTATCAATCAGCCGCATAGTCCTATCAGCACACAGCTGGTAGGGGAGTGCGGGGGAAGAGCGTCGTGTTTATATAACATCCAGGAGATATTTTGTCGATAGCCAGTTAGCAAAAGTTGCCAAGGCCACATTGGGGCGACAGATTTAGAAAAACAATAAATGTTGTGGTTCAGGCAGTTGTGAATTTCCAACTACCTTAAGAGTTTTACTGGTATGTCTCAATTGCGAATCCAAGTAGCCAAATTTCTGGTACTTTCTGCAGATCTGGAGCGTACAACTTCTCCAAGATTATATCCTTTAACCTCTCAGTCCAACCGCTGCCAGGTTGCGATTCTGTTCAAGAATCGTGTCCAGCTTGCGATTCTGCTCTCTTAACATTTCAGTGTTGATCGCTCTCCAGACTCCAACATCGCAGGCAACTTTGGAACGCTTTGAACAGCTGCACATGTTTTGTGAATCACTCAATAAGCCAGGTAACCACCAACTCCAAAAAGCAGAAATCCTGTTATCAAAAGTCGAAATATGTACACATCTTCTACGTCCTAGACTGACATCGAAGTCAGGCACATAATCTTCCATTGCTGCCAACTATCGACTATTAAGGGGTGTGGATCCCTGCATAGTCAAGCCAGTAGCATTTCATTAATTCACTGTTATTCATTGTATGGAGAATATCTCTTCTTTCTCAATGTCTTTCTACAATCTTGACTCGCTTAAGACACTTTTAAGCTCACTAAAAGTCCTCCTCACTACTCTTAACATTTCCTCATGTTAGGAGCTCTCTGAAGGCCTAAGATGCTTCATGAAAAACTTTTATCATACTGAGAAACATTTCTGAGAAAAATCTTAGAGTTCGAGAAATCCTAAGATTTTTCTTAGAATGACGTCACTAGGAACTACTTAGGAGTCTTTGTGAATACGGGCCCTGGTCTTTGTAATGACCATTCCTAAACAATGACTTTGTTCTATAGTTTTAAAGCACTTCAATTTTAGTTTCATCAGACCTAAGTTCATGTCTCCAAGAAATAAGCTCTTTGTCCCTGAGTGCAAACTGTAGTCTGGGTTTTTAACGTTGCTTTTGGAGTAACGGCTTCTTCCTCATTGAGTGGCCTTTCAGCCCATGTCAGTACAGGACTCTTGACAGTTTCAGTGAGCATTTTGACCAAAAGACTTTTGCTGTAACTCTTGGGTTGAACTAAAATACTTTACTCTCTGAGTCACAGAACCCGTCCCTTCTTGTACAATATGATAACTGGACATTCCAGTGCTTTTTATATTGATGTACAATTGTTTGAACAGATAAACATAGCTTCTTCTGATATCTGGAAGTGTGGATAACCAGACTTGTGGAGGTCCACAATTCTTGTTCTGATATGCTGGCTGATTTATTTAGATTTTCTGATGATTTAAAGGCATTGTTGTCTTAGTATGTTTAAACCTACATAGTGTATGTAAATATGTGGTTTCAACAATATGACTGTCAGTGGAAATCATGAAAAAAATCTATTTTCATTCTCCCTTAGTGCCTCCTGCAGAATATTTTAATCTCACTTATTCATTCGGTACGGCCAGGATGCTCCTCAAACTGGATTTTTACGTTTGGTCTTTGTTGACATCTGCAGATGTTTTTTTAAAATCTAATAAATTAGCTGGAGAACTCAGAAAATGATGTGTCAAAGTTAGAGGCAATAAATTATGATTCACCAAACAATGTTCTTTTTCTATTAATATCCTGTTAAGTGCCAGTGTTATATGGTGTAGAACGCAGCTAGGAGCTGATCTGTAACCATATGGGACTGGGATCAGACCGACTCAAACTTTTACTTATCATTCATAGCACAACACAGGTCTGAATTGTACACAGTTAGATAAATAAGAGTGGTAGATGTTATGGTTTGCGAGATATAGGACCCCAGAAGGCAGACGAGCAGGCAGCGTGATGGTAAGTGAAAAAGGTTTAATAACAAAAACTCACTCACAGCAGGAGGCAGGAACAAAACAACAAACGGGCAGGCGAGACAGGCATGGCATGATCAAAAAACAAGACATGATCTGAGAAATGTTTCCGCGATAATTGACAGAACAGGTGTGTATTTATGGAGTGTGACCAGGTGAAACAAGAAGACAGATTAATAGGTGCAGGTGATCTGAATTAATAGAACAAAACGTGGCTGGAGCAAAGCAGAGACTCTTGAACACAAACTAACAGAAACTAGAAAAACATGAAGCAAAAGCATAACCAGATCCGAAAACCAAACTTGACAAAACATGAACAAGACAACAAAACTAAAGCATGACCAGGAAAATAAACAGAAACATGATTCAAAACTTGAACTGTGAAAAACATAAGAAAAAACCCGAAACCAAAAACCAAACAACCCCAAATTATAACAGTAGGAGCCTCTATTAAAGTTTTAAATTACATGCGCAGATTCCCTGAGTGAACCAGCAAATCCAGTTAATATAATGAAATATAAGAAAAAGATGAGACAGGATTTTAACATTATTTTTGGGAACAAATCCCTCTTCTTTATGTTCACAAGAGTGAACTTTTCATGAATCACAAACTGTGATTCAAAGCAATGGTCTTCAAACCTGACCTGCAGGGCATTGCATGTTTCAGATGTTTCCTTGTTACCACCCACCCGATGGAACTGAATGAATGGATCTTCACCAGGTTTCTGCAGAAGATGATGGTATACTGAGGAGGTAATGGAGTCATTGGAATCAGGTGTGTTGCGGTCAAGACATATCTAAAACATGAAGGACAGTGGGCCCTAAGGAGCAAGGAAGGGGGATCACAGTTTTATAGAGTCAATACTCAGCCCACATTTAATCATTCTCATGCTGTTCTCAATCTGAGGTGATCCTAATGCCAAAAAATAAATGAAAAGGGTCTTCTTTTGGGCTATGTCGATTAGGATGAAACAATGTTTTAAAGAATCTCTCTGCAGTGTGGGCCTGTCGAACTCAGGTTTGACCCAGCCTATGTATTTTAGATTTTGAACAAGAAATGATTGAGCGGGGCGCTACCCATGTATTGAAACTACAACCCTCGATGCAGTAGTTACCGGTTCGAGTCCCGGCCTGTTGACCTGTCACAGTCTGGGTTTGGATCAGACCAAAGTGCAGATAAGAGCTTGGCAGCAGCATGTTTGTAAGAGTCTTCAAGTTTTATTCCAAAAAGGTTTTCAAAGCAAAACAAAGCACTGCAGGTATGAGATAATAAGTCGAGGTTCAAAACTTACACATACTGAACACTGCAGGAACATGGCATGACGAGGGTAGCGAGTGTGAGCGAGTTGTGAGACGAGGAACCAGCAAAGGACAATGAAACAAACCAACTAATAAACAGAGTGAGAACAAAGGCAGGTAATCAAGGAACTAAGAACAGGTGTGACAAGCAGGCAGGGAGGCAGAGGGAGCAGGTGAACCTAATAAAACAAAAGCATGAGGAAATAAACAGACTGCAAAAACACAAACTAAATAAAAAGTTGAAAACAAAAGACCACAACAAAGTCAAAGATGTCATATCATGACATGACCTTTGCTGCATGTCTTGCACTCTTTCTCTTTACCCCATTTCCTGTTGGTGTACTTACAAAATAAAGGCCACTAGTGCCACAAAATTAGAAAAAGAGATGATTGAGTGACGACAAACAAAATAATAAAGCGATTCGTATTTAAACCTAAAAGAGTCATTCTATGTAAAATTGATTCATCTTTCGCATTTTTCAGTATTTCTAAGTGTAAATATAAAAAAATCTTTCTAGATGGAAATTATAGGGATAAGCTGTGGCTGGAATGAGACACTCGTCCTCAAGCTGTTTAAAATGTTTCTCGTCAGTCTACAGTGAAGATACACCTTAAAACAGAGTTAGTATTTGAGAAAAGAAGTAGCATAACTTGCTTGTACAGAGTTATGGTCCAGGTAAAATATAGAGGGAGAGTGTCAAAAACACAACAAATAGCCAAGCAAGTTCACAATGATTAGGATGAAACGTTTTAAAGAATCTCTGCACCTTCATGTTCAATTAAAAAGGATTAAGTGAAGTCAAACAACATGCAACAGAAAAGCCTTTAACAATGAGAAAAAGTTTATAATCGACTGGTTTTTAATGTTGTCTGATTGTTATGATTTGGCGTTGTTTAGTTTTTGGTTTCGGGTTTTTTCTTATGTTTTTCACAGTTAAGGTTTTGACTTGTTCTTTTGTTTATTATTATTTATTATTCTTCTTCTTAGATTTTGAATCATGCTTCTGTTTATTATTTTTCTGGTCATGCTTTAGTCTTGTTCATGTTTTGTCAAGTTTGGTTTTGTTTGTATATTAGAGTCTCTGTTTTTGCCGCAGCCATGTCTTGTTCTGTCTGTCAATTAAGTTTATTCGGTTCACCTGCTTCAAGTTAATCTGTCTCCTTGCTCCACCTGGTTTTCACTCCATAAATACACACCTGTTCAGTTAGTCATTGCGGAAACATTTCTCATATCATGTCTTGTTTATTGCTTATGCCATGCCTGTCTCGCCTGCCTGTTTGTTGTTTTGTTCCTGCCTCCTGCTGTGAGTGAGTTTTTGTTATTAAACCTTTTTCACTTACCATCACGTTGCCTGCTCGTCTAAATTCTGGGGTCCTATATCTTGCAAACCTTAACACTGATGTCTTGAGCAGTAGTTATTGGTCTTGGTTGTTATAGCTATAAATAGCTATTTCAAGCTATGATTTTACAGATTAGTGGGTCCAGAGAAAACAAATATGCTCCCTTTGTCATGAGCAGCAAAGATAACTCAAACTTTATGCCTGCAGTGAGGTCTGATGAGACATCCATCCGTGTTAGGAAGACAAATTCACAGCTGGAGGTTTGTTAGATGAGATGTGAGATCCTTTTCAAAAATCCCTGTTGTCCAACAGCTAGAAATATGTCATTTCATGCAAAAAGCCTAAAGAAAAAAATTATATTGTGAAATTTAGTGAACAGACATAACATTTTGTCCACTTACTGAGCATATTCCCAGCACTTAAACATGATTTTACAAAAGCTCTAGCACTGTCAACCCAACAGGGCAACTCAAGAACGTCCTTTCTCACTTCAAAGACTCATACATGAATGCAAACTTAAGATACCAACATCTGTGGGTCAGAACAATAGCTTACAATTACTTCACCAGACAAAATCACATCCTGAAAGTAGAACTTTGGGACAGACTTCACTGTGACAGAAAACCTTGTGCCATTCCTGCTGGTAAAGAAATTAATGTTACATATTTCTGGAAATAACCAAACTAAATGTAACCTCCCTCTAAGCATACAACACACAAATACCTTAGATTATAATGTTTTGTTCAGATGAGACAACATATAATGTAGAAACGTAAGGTCTTGTTTAAATCTTTCTTTGTTATCATTATTATCTTTATGGTAGACATTTAAGTTTGTAAATAGAGAAGTGAATTTTAGGTTTGTAAAAATGTTTCTGAGAATGTCGGTTTTTTCAAATATTATTTAAATGCTCCCATTTAAAGCATCTACCCAAAAGACTGAGGCTTGGCAAACATTTACAGGATAAAGATCACAACGTTTTAAGACTACATATGATGTTGCAAGTCTGACCAGTGTCTACTTGTGGCTTTTCTGACATCTCTGGGCTATGGTACCATGTGGTTCTCTAAAATAGTGCAACATCATTTGCCACATAGTTGTATGTCATTTATTTCTCTCCCAAAACAACCCATAAAACTGGCTTCACTTTACTCTCATGCAACAGAGCATAAAGCTTCATTATCACAGCATGAAAGCAGCATGTCCCACATTCCTTATTTGTGATTCTCCTTCAAGTTGTTCGCATTATTTCCAGCTGCATCCGTACTACAGATGAAATACAGACCCAGATCAGAGTGAAACAGGACTCTGTAGAGTCTGAGCCGCTGTTGGACATGAAGGCAGTGTCTGAGGAGTTTGCTGAAAACAGAGGGTCAGCAATTTGATTCATGCAAACTTCTTACCTACAGGATTGTAGTCATCTTTTAGACTATAATGACAAATCTTCTGTGGGTTTTGATTATTTTTAAGGGCTTTGGATATTCTGCTCATTTCTCTGTGTTCATTATTGTTACGTTAATTCTTTTGTGCTTAGCTTCCTACGTACGGTGCATCCGTAAATTATTCACAGGTGCAGTATTTCCACATTTAGTTGTCTTACAGCATTATTCCAAATGGTATTAATTTAACCTGTTTTCTCAAAATTCCACACACAATACCCCTTTATGACGATGTGAAAAAACGTTTTTTTGAGATTGTTGCAAATTCATCTCGTACTCGTCGTACTTGTACTCGTCGTCTTCCGCTTTATCCGTGACCGGGTCGCGGGGGCAGCAGACTCAGCAGAGACACCCAGACGTCCCTCTCCCCAGAAACCTCCTCCAGCTCCTCCGGGGGGAGTCCAAGGCGTTCCCAGGCCAGCCAAGAGACATAGTCCCTCCAGCGTGACCTGGGCCGTGTCCTGGACCTCCTCCCGGTGGGACCTGCCTGGAACACCTCCCTAGGAAGGCGTCCAGGAGGCATCCGGTATAGATGCCCGAGCCACCTCAACTGGCTCCTCTCGATGTGGAAGAGCAGTGGCTCTACTCCGAGCCCCTCCCGGATGGCCGAGCTCCTCACCCTATCTCTAAGGGAGTGCCCGGCCACCCTATGGAGGAAGTTCATTTCAGTATCCGGGATCTCGTTCTTTCGGTCATGAGCCAAAGTTCATGGCCATAGGTGAGGGTAGGAACGTAGACCGACCGGTAAATCGAGAGCTTCGCTTTTCGGCTCAGCTCTCTCTTCACCACAATGGACTGGCACAGCGCCCCCATTACTGTGGCAGCCGCACTGATCTGTCTGTCGATCTCCCGCTCCATTCTTCCCCCACTCGTGAACAAGACCCCGAGATACTTGAACTCCTCCACTTGAGGCAGGAACTCCCCTCCAACCTGAAGGGGACAAGCCACTCTTTTCCGGTCGAATACCATGGCCTCTGACTTGGAGGAACTGCTCCTCATCCCAGCCGCTTCACACTCGGCTACGAACCGCCCCAGCGCATGCTGTAGGTCTTGGCTAGAGGGGGCCAGCAGGACCACGTCATCTGCAAAAAGAAGAGACAAAATCCTCTGGTCCCCAAACCAGACCCCCTCTAGTAGCCCTTGGCTGCACCTAGACATTCTGTCCATAAAAGTTATGAACAGGACTGGTGACAAAGGGCAGCCCTGCCGGAATCCAACATGCACCGGGAACAGGTCCGACTTAGTGCCGGCAATGCGAACCAAACTCCTGCTCCGCTTGTACAGAGACCATACTCCTGGAGCACCCCCCACAGGGCATCATGAGGGACATAGTCGTATGCTTTCTCCAGGTCCACAAAACACATGTGGACCGGTTGGGCAAACTCCCAAGAACCCTCGAGTACCCTGTAGAGGGTATAGAGCTGGTCCAGTGTTCCACGGCCGGGACGGAAACCACACTGCTCCTCCTGAAGCTGAGGTTCTACTATCGGCCGGACTCTCCTCTCCAATACCCTGGTGTAGGCCTTACCAGGGAGGCTGAGGAGTGTGATCCCCCTGTAGTTGGAACACACCCTCCGGTCACCCTTCTTATGAAGGGAGACCACCACCCCAGTCTGCCAGTCCTGAGGCACTGTCCCCGACCGCCACGCAATGTTGAAAAGGTGTGTCAAGGTGTGTGACAGCCACACAACATCCAGATACTTGAGGTACTCAGGGCAGATCTCATCCATCCCCAAGGCCCTGCCACCACGGAGCTTTTTAACCACCTCGGTGACATCAGCCTGGTTGATGAAAGAGTCCAACCCCGAGTCCCCAGCCTCTGTTTCCACCAGGGAATGCGTGATGGCAGGATTGAGGAGATCCTCAAAGTACTCCTTCCACCGCCCGATAATGTCCCCCGTCGAGGTCAGCACCTCCCCACCCCCACTGTAAACAGTGTTAGCGAAGCACTGCTTCCCCCTCCTGAGGCGCCGGACGGTTTGCCAGAATAGCTTTGAGGCCAACCGGTAGTCCTTCTCCATGGCCTCACCAAACTCCTCCCAAGCCCGAGTTTTTGCCTCTGCCACCGTGTGGGCCGCGTCACGCTTGGCCTCACGGTACCCGTCAGCCTCCTCAGGAGTCCCACAAGCCAACCACAGCCGATAGGACTCCTTCTTCAGCTTGACAGTGTCCCTTACTGCCGGTGTCCCCAGGCCTGTTCATGGATTGCCGCTGCGACAGGCACCGCAGACCTTATGGCCACAGCTATGGGCGACCGCATCGACAATAGATGCGGAGAACATGGTCCACTCGGACTATGTCTCCAGCATCCCTTGGAATCTGGTCAAAGCTCTGGTCTCAGCCCCTCTCTTCACCCGAGTGTCCAAAACATGCGGCCGAAGGTCTGATGATATGACAACAAAGTCGATCATTGACCTCCTGCCTAGGGTGTCCTGGTGCCAAGTGCACTGATGGACACCCTTTTGATTGAACATGGTGTTCATTATGGACAATCCGTAACTAGCACAGAAGTCCAATAACAAAACACCATTCGGATTCAGATCGGGGATGCCATTCCTCCTGATCACGCCTCTCCAGGTGTCACTGTCGTTTCCCACGTGGGCGTTGAAGTCCCCCAGCCGAATAATGGAGTCCCCGGGAGGGGCACTATCCAGCACCCCCGACAGTGTACTCCGCACTACCACTCGGCCCGTAGATCGAAATGACAGTCAGAGACCTGTCCCCAACCTGAAGGCGCAGGGATGCGACCCTCTCATCCACTGGGGTAAACCCCAACGCGAGACGGCTGAGCTGGGGGCCAATAAGCAAACCCACTCCAGCCAGCCGCCTCTCCCCGTGGGCCACTCCAGAGTAGAAGAGAGTCCAGCCCCTCTCGAGGAGATGGGTTTCAAAGCCCATGCTGGGCGTGGAGTCGAGCCCGACTATTTCTAGTCAATATCTCTCGACCTCCTGCACAAGCTCAGGCTCATTCCACCCCAGCGAGGTGACATTCCACGTCTCTAGAGCCAGCATAAGCATCCAGGGATCGGGCCGCCGAGGTCTCCACCTTCGTCCGCTGCCCAATCCTCCAGCCACCAGGCCCTCTCCGACGAGTCCCGACCCCAGGCCTGGCTCCAGGGTGGGACCCCAGCTCTGCCGTACCGGGCGACGTCACGTGCCTCGATTTAGTAGTCCTCATGAGGGATTCTTGAACTGCTCTTTGTCTGACCCGTCACCTGGAGCCTGTTTGCCATGGGAGACCCTAGCAGGGGCATTTAAGCCCCAGACAACATAGCCTCTACGACGCCATGCAAAAAACGGCATGCAAAAAAGCACGCAGATAGTCAAAATGCAACTTATTACCAAGAACTGTTTAACAGTGTGGCATGATTCAAAGTTAACTGTTTTTCATTTTCTCTATTCACCCTTTTTCATTATGGTTTGTTTGTATATATAGTTTGTGATTAGAATGTGAGAATAAAGGGTGCTGAAAAAATTGCTGTGTTGACACCAGACTGGCCACAGATGTCACTCAGATGTTGTAGTTACAATTTATTGTGTTTATTTCCTTCTTTACAGCAAGAGTAAGAGGTTTTGTATGTAAACATCTGTGTTTTTTAAGGCAACAATTATTTTCTGGGCATTTAAACCTCATTTACTCAGATCCAAAATAATTTATTCTCTAATTTTCACATCCACATGATCCTCCAGTACCTTTCTGTTAGTTGATACCAAGATTAGCAGTACAAGTTGAGAAATGCCTTGTAAAGTATGGGTATGCATTTTTGGGAAAATAGACCCTCGGGCTTAAGAGATTAATTCAGGGCTGTGTACTTTAAAGCAAAATGTTAGAAAATTGGAGAGAAAATGGCGCTCCACACACCTAGAAGACTCCTGCTTAATATTCCACTTTGTGTTGGTCTTTCACATAAAATTCCAATAAAATATATTTATGTTTGTGGTTGTAATGTGACAATATTCAATTCAATTCAATTCAAGTTCAAAGATACTTTATTGATCCCCGAGGGGAAATTAGAATTCCAGTACAACCCATCCAAACAGACATCATGACACAAGACAAGGGGGGACGGGTCACAGAGGCTTTGCTGCCCACTCACAGGCGCTGCCCTTGCTAGATGAGAAAAGAGGCCACATTAGGTAAGTAGAGGGAAAAAATCATATTTCACACTTTATCCTTAGCAGGATACAGTTTGAGATTGCAAAAAACCTCAGCACAAAGAAGCAACAGTTGACAAAACAACATCATGCCGGGAACGGTGAAGGTGGTGTGAAGGGGTGCATATGTTTATCTTGAGCATGTGTGTGTGTGCAAGTGCGTGTGTGCAAGTAAGTCCATGAAGCACTGTCACAGAGGCCATTGTCCTTGATGGTACGTTGGAATGTTCATCAACCGGCCACAAAGTTCTGAGCAGGTCCACAGATGTCCTCAGGAAAGTGAGGGGGCAGAGGGAGCAGAGCGTCATGTTTACATAATTTCCAGGAGAAGTTGAAGATAGCCAGCCATCAAGACTGTGCAGGGGAGCCAGATTCAGAAAAACAATAATTATTTGGGTTAGGCTGACTCTTCATTTTACGTCAGCCTTGAGAGTCTCGCTGGTGCTTCTCAAAGGCGAATCCAAACAGCCAAATTCCTGGTCTTTCTGCCAGATCCGAGCAAACAACAGGAACTGCAACCTGCCTGCGATCCTGTGTAAGGATCACATCCAGTCTGCGATTCAGCTCACGTAACATCTCAGTCTGAGTGTTGATCGCTCTGAAGATCCCATCACACATGCCAGGCAGCCTTACAATGGCCAGAACAGCTGCTGACATTCTCCGAATTTCTCGATATGCCAGGTAACCGCTGACTCCATAAAGCAGAAATCCTGATATCAAACATCCAATTATATACATATCTTCCACATCCTCGACTGACATTATCGACAGACACACAATCCTCCACTTCTGCCAGGAGTCCATCGTGTATCCGGAGAAAAATGTCCCGTCCGGGCAAGTGGGCTCTCCTGACCCCTGTCTTCTCGTCGAAAAAATTTGATCAATTGCATTGAGAGACCAGCTGACCAAATCCATATTTTGGAAGAATTTGGAAGATATGCAAAAAAGAGGCTCCAAAAAAAGACAAGACACAGAGCTGAAGCAGGGCAGATAAGGGAGGGGTGCGGGAGACAGAGAAAAAGCGTCCACCTCCACCGAGAGCAGGAAAAAGACCGATATATGGAAAGGTTCCATGTGTATCGATACTTTTACAAGCCACTGTAAATGGATTACTACCACAGGCTGTCAAGGTAGCTGTAATTAAACCTTTACTTAAGAAACCTTCGTTTGATCGAGATGACTTAAAACATTACAGACCTATATCCAGTCTTTCATTCTTATCTAAAATTCTTGAGAAAATAGTTGCTAATCAAATGTGTGAGCATTTACACAGCAATGATTTCTTTGAAGAGTTTCAGTCAGTCTTCAGAGTTCATCATAGCACTGAAACAGCTCTGATGAAAGTCACTAATGATATTCTTATGGCCTCAGATAATGGACTTGTGTCTGTACTTGTCCTGTTAGATCTCAGTGCTGCATTTGATACAGTCGACCCTAATATTCTCTTGGAAAGGCTGGAATATGCTGTAGGGATCAGGGGAACAGGACTTGGCTGCTTTAAATCATATCTGTCTGACAGATTCCAGGTTGTTCATGTAAATGATAAAACATCTTTAACCCTTTATGACCTACCATAGAACAAGCTCGCCAGAGTATATTTTTACATTTGTACATGCTGTAGAGCCATTTTTTGGAGGATTTCAATTTGCTATACATCAATACAACCCTTACATCCTAAATTTTAATATTTTGTATATAATAACTCCATATTAACTAAGTAAATTGCTAAAAATGCAATTAATCACCAGAAAAATTAAAATCTTTCTATTTTTTTTTTTGCACATATTTTCCTAAATACAGAAATATCATAGTTGTATCCCTCGAAAATTGCAATGCAAAAAAGTTGCACAAAACCCTTTCAAACCACAGGAAATTTATTTGGAGTGTGTCCATAACTTCATTTTTGAAATACACAAATTTTTATGAACAGAGACAAAAACGAACATAAAATGTACATTGTGAACAGTTTGAGAAAAGATAATATGTACATCAAAATAAACTATTTACAGAAGTGTATTTAAATCTCTAAGTGTGCCAGATACGTATGAGCGCACACATATATGTTCATAAGACCATTTTCAAACAATAAAAAGTGCAAAAAAACAACAAAAATGAAAGCGAAAGTGCGAGCGAAGTTTACCGTGGAAAAACTACAACTTTTAGGAAAAAAAAGACCACTGGAAAAAAACTCCCAGGAAATGACATAACTTCCGGTTGTTGCGGGCATTGGTGTGAAAGAAAACCATGTGATAGTTCATCCACCAATGTCATCACGCATATTCCAATGTAGGAAGTACACTGCGGTCTGGATTTTAATGTTTGTTTTTTGCCATTTTTTACTGGATTTCTGCAACAGTTTCTGGAAAATAAAAACTGTGCTCTGGGACATGTGGTGAGTAGAATATTTAAGTTGAACTCTCCGGTTTCATTTGCAAAAAAAAAAAAAGTATTGCTCTACCTTTTTTGGTCTTAATTCTACAAGTGTTTAAAAATAGATATGCAAAGCAGCTTAGTGAGAGCTACTAAGTGGCAAGCCTTAGAGAAACGGTTAATGATTGACAGAATGACTGTCTTATTTCTGGATGGAGGAAGTCTAGTAACAAAGTCCAAGGCTATGTGTGACCATGGACGATTAGGAACAGCTAAGGATTGAAGAAGACCTGCCGGGGGTTGGTGAGAAGGTTTGTTTCTAGCGCAGATAGGACAGGCAGACACAAACTCAGCAGTGTCTTTATTTAAAGAAGGCCACCAGAAATAACGGCGAAGGAAACCAATAGTGCAGCTAGTTCCTGGGTGACCCAAAAACGTAGAAGAATGGCCCCATTGTAATACTCTGGATCTAACAGTCTCAGGAGCGGAGAGGCGGCCAGGCGGGCCTCCACCTGGGTCAGGTTCAACCAGTTGTGCTTAGTGGATAAGGTCTTCAAGTTGCCAAGACAACGCTCCCACTACACAGGGTGGAGGAATGATGGGCTCAGGTTCTGCCTCTTCCTCAGAGGCGGAAAACTGTCTGGACAAAGCATCAGGTTTTAAATTCTTAGAACCTGGGCGGTAGGTGATAGAAAAGTTGAACCGAGGAAAGAATAGTGACCAACGTGACTGACGGGGGTTAAGGCATTTGGCTTTCTGGATGTAAGCCAGGTTCTTGTGGTCTGTCCAGATAACAATGGTTTGCGAAGTTCCCTCTAACCAAAATCTCCATTCCTCAAGCGACATTTTAATGGCGAATAGTTCTCTGTCTCCAACATCATAATTTCTCTCAGCGGGAGAGAACCGCTTAGAGAAAAAAGCACATGGGTGCAACTTGCCATCTGTTGGGGAGCGTTGAGAAATTTTACTGGGGCCTGGCTTCACCTGTCCACCCTCAAAAATAAATCCAAGAAAGGTTACAGTGGGGACATGAAATTCACATTTCTCGGCTTTAATGAACAGACTGTTCTCTAAAAGTCTCTGCAGCTTTGGCCGGACATGATTGTGGTGATCCTTTGAGTCCTTTGAAAAAATGAGTATGTCATCCAGATAAACAAAAACGAAGACGTTCAGGAAATCCATCAGGACGTCATTTACAAGAGCCTGGAAGACAGCTGGAGGGTTTGTTAAACCAAAAGGCATAACTAAGTACTCATAATGTCCAATAGGAGTCTTAAAAGCAGTTTTCCACTCTTCGCCTTCCCGAATCCGAACAAGAAAATAGGCGTTTCGCAGATCAAGTTTGGTGAAGATAGTTGCTCCTTGAACTGCTTTAAAAGCTGAGTAGAGAAGGGGAAGAGATTACTTGTTCTTGAGGGTTATTTCATTTAGGCTGCGATAATCGATGCAGGGCCTTAGAGACCAATGCTTTTTGGACACAAAAAAAACCCCCAGATCCTAAGGGAGAGGAGGAGGGGCGGATTATGCCTGTCTTAAGGGAATCATTAATGTATTTTTCCATTGCCTCATGCTCAGCTTCAGCTAACCGAAACAGGCGACTTGAAGGGAGAGGAGCACCAGGAAGAAGGTCGATAGAGCAGTCATAGGGACGATGTGGAGGAAGCGACAGGGCAGAGTCTTTACTGAATACATGCTGGAGGTCATGATACTCTTTAGGTACATTAGAAAGATCCGGTTCTGACGGCGGGACGGAAAGAGAAGAGCAGCAGACTGCCGAAAGAAGGCAGGAGGCATGACAGTTTTGGCTCCAAGCTTCAATACGGGAATGGGACCCGTTTATATGGGGGTTATGAGCCTTGAGCCAAGGGTGGCCCAGAACTATATGCACATCTTTAGTGGGAAAAACAAGAAAATGAGATGTCTCGTGATGGTTCCCCGAAGTGATGAACTCGAGGGTCTCAGTCTGATGAGTGATGGAGTGAAGGGCTTGGCCATCTAGAGCATTTACTTGAATAGGTTGATTTAGTTCAAAAATGGGGAGATTGAATTCATGAACCAACTCTGGAGTAATTAGATTCTGTTCAGACCCCGAATCAATCAAAACCCTTAAAGGAATCTGAACCTGTGATGCAATTAAAGAAGCAGGAAAAGTTAATTGTGAGAAGTGATTGCTATGAATAGAGCCCGCCAGCACCCCCTGTCTTCCTGGCGGCCTGATTTTTTGGGCAAACAGGGCACTGAAAAAGAAAATGACCTCCGCAATACAAACAAAGACCTGAACTGCGGCGTCTCTGTTTCTCCTCCAAAGAGAGACTAGTTCTGCCTATCTGCATGGGTTCGGGCAGCTGGTTGTTTACATTAGGAGGCTTGTCGAAAACTGATGACATCATGTTATGCGACCGACTAAGGCATCTGGGATATGGAGTACTAAACTCCTTCTTTATTTGATTTCTTTCTCTTCTCTGATTATCAATTCGAATAGATAGTTCGATCAATTCTTCTAGAGAGCTCGTTTCCTATAGAAAGTACTCCGGGATCAGTGCTTCTTTGTTCTCTTTGTGTTTCTGCTCTGCTCTCTCAAACCCCCAGTCGGTCGTGGCAGATGGCCGCTCACACTGAGCCTGGTTCTGCTGGAGGTTTCTTCCTGTTAAAACTGAGTTTTTCCTCTCCACTGTCGCTACATGCATGCTCAGTATGAGGGATTGCTGCAAAGTCCAACGCCAGTGACTGTCCACTGTCACTACATGCTCATCCGGGAGGAGTGAATGCTGCAAGTCACTGACTTGATGCAATCTGCTGGGTTTCCTTAGACAGAAAAACTTTTTATCCAAGTTGAATAAATAACTAACTTTGACTGCACTGTTCAATGGTTAGGATTAATTGGAATGTACAGGGGTTTTACAATGAAACTGAAACACCTGGTTTTAGACCACAATAATTTATTATTATGGTGTAGGGCCTCCTTTTGCGGCCAATTCAGCGTCAATTCGTCTTGGGAATGACATATACAAGTCCTGAACAGTGGTCAGAGGGATTTTAAGCCATTCTTCTTGCAGGATAGTGGCCAGGTCACTACGTGATACTGGTGGAAGAAAACATTTCCTGACTCGCTCCTCCAAAACACCCCAAAGTGTCTTAATAATATTTAGATCTGGTGACTGTACAGGCCATGGGAGATGTTCAACTTCACTTTCATGTTAATCAAACCAATCTTTCACCAGTCTTGCTGTGTGTATTGGTGCATTGTCATCCTGATACACGGCACTGCCTTCAGGATACAATGTTTGAACCATTGGATGCACATGGTCCTCAAGAATGGTTCGGTAGTCCTTGGCAGTGACGCGTCCATCTAGCACAAGTATTGGGCCAAGGGAATGCCATGATATGGCAGCCCAAACCATCACTGATCCACCCCCATGCTTCACTCTGAGCATGCAACAGTCTGGGTGGTACGCTTCTTTGGGGCTTCTCCACACCGTAACTCTCCCGGATGTGGGGAAAACAGTAAAGGTGGACTCATCAGAGAACAATACATGTTTCACATTGTCCACAGCCCAAGATTTGCGCTCCTTGCACCATTGAAACCAACGTTTGGCATTGGCATGCGTGACCAAAGGTTTGGCTATAGCAGCCCGGCCGTGTATATTGACCCTGTGGAGCTCCCGACGGACAGTTCTGGTGGAAACAGGAGAGTTGAGGTGCACATTTAATTCTGCCGTGATTTGGGCAGCCGTGGTTTTATGTTTTTTGGATACAATCCGGGTTAGCACCCGAACATCCCATTCAGACAGCTTCTTCTTGCGTCCACAATTAATCCTGTTGGATGTGGTTTATCCTTCTTGGTGGTATGCTGACATTACCCTGGATACCGTGGCTCTTGATACATCATAAAGACTTGCTGTTTTGGTCACAGATGCGCCAGCAAGACATGCACCAACAATTTGTCCTCTTTTGAACTCTGGTATGTCACCCATAATGTTGTGTGCATTTCAATATTTTGAGCAAAAGTGTGCCCTTACCCTGCTAATTGAACCTTCACACTCTGCACTTACTGGTGCAATGTGCAATCAATGAAGACTGGCAACCAGGCTGGTCCAATTTAGCCATGAAACCTCCCACACTAAAATGACAGGTGTTTCAGTTTCATTGTCCAACCCCTGTATGTACCTGACTGTTGTGAAGTGCCTTGAGACAACATGTGTTGTGAATTGGCGCTATATAAATAAAACTAAATTGAATTGAATTGAATTTCTTAGTTTTCTATTTTTAGTAAATTTCCCTAATCCCACAACTTTTCTTCACATCGTCATAATGGGGTATTGTGTGTAGAATTTTGAGGAATGAGATTAATTTGAAATCATCTGGATTAAGGCTGTAACTATGAGTAAATGTGGAAAAATTTCAGCGCTGTGAATATTTTCTGGATGCACTGTATTTGTTATGTTCTGTTTGACCCTTTTCAGTTTTAGTTTTCCCTGCTAGGTTCTATCCCTCAGCTGTTCAGCACTGCCCTGATTAGACTCACCTGGTTTTAATGTCACTCATCACCCCTCCTCTGTATTTAAGCTTCCCGATTTTTGTTATTTCCTTGTTTCTGCACTTCAGCCCTGTTTAACCACCACAAACACTGACACTAATTGCTTTAATGTGTCAGTAATTAATAAAACTGGAGACAACTGCAAAATTGGTTTTATATATTGTAAACAAATGTTTTGCTTAAAAAAATTATTTAATTTAAAAATATGTGATTATTTCATAACCAAACACTGCAGCACATCATGACTTCATTTTATCATATTATCATTTCATCATATTATCATTTTATTATTTTTAAGTATTGCTTTTTGAGATTTGCTTTAACAGTTTTTTTGACTGAGGTCCTGTGAGTTCTCAGGACTAGTCTCTTCGATGATTGATGCCAAAAAATGTTCTGAAGAGACAGACACTGGCTTCAACATGAAACACTTTAAGGCCTCGACCTTCCCATGAAACAGCCAGTGAAGTCCTAACTGTAAAAGCATGGGGCTAGCATTGAGTGTGTTGGAACGGTTCTTTGACAACATGAAATTCGAAGCTGGTGGTTGGCTGAAATTCTTGTCTAGTGGGGTTTGCATGTTCTCCAATTTACTAAAGATGCTCTGGTGTTCTCTATGTATGTTCACCTTGGGTGAGAGTCTGTTTTACTTTCTATTTAGACACGCAATGGCTCTGCAACCTGTTAGGATCGACTTGGCTTTTCATCGAATGTTAGATGGGACCAGTTCCAACCCTGTGGGTCTTGGAAAGTAAAGGAAAGGTTATACACTTTAAACAGAATAATTAATCTTTCTCAGCATATCCCTGAGAGTAAGATGAGCAATGAACTTAATTTTTATTTTTTGAATCCTAATTTATAAATTTCAACAGGAACAACAGCAACAATTGTTTTTTTGCAACTGTTGCCCATCAAAAGAGTTATACACACAACAAAATATCTTCAATGACGCATGTGCATGATTTAGAAAATCCAGCACAGACAGAAGATTGCAAACATTTGGATACATCGTGCTTGTCGGGGTTTTGGTTTGTGTGTGTGTTTTTGTGTTTCCAACATTGTGTTCAGTTTCCCAGATGGTGCTGGAGTTCTCAGGTACACTGGTGGACAGGTGCATCTTGTTCTGCTGATTGCTTGGAGGAGTATTTAAGCAGGAGGCTGCCAGCACTTTGAGTGTTTGCCTACAGTGGTAACGAACTCAGCCACCTCTAGACTAAGCTTTGTTTTTTGTGCTCCTTGTAACCTTGTTTTATGCTTCTTCGCTGACAGAGAACCTGACTCTTGGATTTACAGAAGACTCTGTGGCTAAAAACTACCTACAGACTTCGCTTCCTGAATTATTGTCTTCGACTGGATTTTGCTCTGGCCGGCAGCCATCCTGATTCCTTTGTTTCTCTGCATCTGGACATTTAGTGTATCCTGTCCACCCTCGTACGTAAGCCATTATAACTTTACAACTTGGATTGCCTCACGGTTTTTGCTCCACCTCAGAACAGCACCAGGAGAAAACATCAAGACGAACACTGCTTATATGGACCTAAACCCCGAATCCCTCAACCACTGGCGACCTGACTACATCCAACTAGTAAGCCGTTCACTATCCCAGCTCAGAGTTTTTGTCACTAGTTTTTTTTGTCTTCTTTCAGTCCCTTGTCTCCGCAGTTCTCTTCCCTTTCCTTCCATACTGTTGGAGATTTACCCGTTCTTGTTCCTGATTATTAGTCACTCAATAAAAATCAATTTACTGATTCTCATTCTCTGGAGTGTCCTTCTGTATGTGGGTCAGAGCTGTATCGAACATGATGACAGTGCTAATCTCTGTTCTGCAGAGCATCTAAGAATGCAGAGCTGTGAAAGTGCTGTTTGCCCCTTTTAGAGGTTTTCTGTTTTGTTTAAAAAAACAACGATAACCTACGCAAATAGAAAATGCATTTTTTTTTAAAAGATACTTTTATTTATCAGAGGAAAAAAGCGATCCAAACCATTGAGACAACTTTCAGACATGATTACCCCCTTATTAAACCATGAACTAACAAAGTTTAATTTTTGCTAGTCACACTCAGGACTAAGTTCTGCAACACTTGTAAAATCAAGAAATAACTTAAATAGAACTGCTCTAACATATGAAAAAGTTACACATCATGCTCCAATTGAAAACAATTCAAAAGCAAAGTCATTGATCTTGTCTAGAATGGGTTACAAAGTCATTTTCAAAGCAAACAACCGTGAGATCTAATATTCACAAATGGAGAAAACATGGAAGAAAACCCATAAAGTGACCCTGGATGACAGGATTGACAATTCATGATACCCAGGACGTTTGGGAAAATATTCTGTGGACTGATGTGTCAAAAGCAGAAGCTTTAGGACAGACTGTCCCATCTAGCATAAATCTAACACAGCAGTTTTGAAAAATAACATTAATATGGTGGTCTGGGGCTTGCCAGGGAGATTGTTTTGAACTCAGTTTGTGATCTTAAGTTTTGATTATGTAGCAGGGCAATCCAAATATTTTGGAGTGGCCTAGTCAAAGTCCAGACTTAAATTCACATGAGAGGCTATGACATGACCTTTAACATCTGTTCATTGTTCAAAAACCCTCTACTGTGGCTGAATTTAATCAATTCTGCAAAGAAGAGAGGGACACCTCGGTCAATATTACCATATTTTTAATCATGTAGATTCTGCAGCAAAATGTTACTTTCTCTTTTTAATCCTTTCTCTTGATGGTGCTGACGGAAAAACAGATGATTAGACTGCACAGAAAAATTTAGCTAATGTCCTGCTGAAAACCTCGCAGAGAATCAAAAACTCTTTAAACTGCAAAGAAGCTCTGGGATTTACAGATAGCAATCATAGAAGATTAATAGTCATCACAAGACCTCCAATAAAGGGCATAACAAGACTCTCACAGTTTAAATTCAAGTAGGGTGAAAAGACCAGTGTTTGAATTTCATCAACCTTATGTGAAAACTAACAAATTTATGACACAAGTTCTCTATTTATGATGTTTTAAACAGAATCATAAATTTCAGCCCCTTTCAGGCCAGTAAATTATCAGCGATACGTGATATGAGCGATGGGGAACCGGGAGTTCTTGCTAGAAGGCAAATCTGCTGACCAGATTATGTCTCCCTCTAGTATCTCTGCGTGCTGTCTCAATTCTGTTTGTGTCTCACTGTTGCTTTCCAATTTTGGTGTTCTGAAACAGTCAGTTGTACATTATGTGGTAATAATTAATTCCAATGTCCACATATATGGCAATAACTCTAGGTGGTGTGCGTTAAGTAATTTACAGTATTTATATTATAGCCTGGAGTTCCCCACGCATTGTCAGATGTTATTGAATTATCTGATATCTGGGAGTCCTGAGCCAGAAGGCATCCCACAACTCAAATCCCATCTGAGACATAGGAACAGCTGTTAGGAAGATCAGCCAAAGAGATGAGAAATCCAATTATAGCGTTGGATTTTATTTTTGCTCCTTGATGTTGCATTTTTTAAACAGTTCACTGTCTAAACAAAGTTGACAAATGTGCACAAATTGGATTTGATGACACCTTGCTGACATAATTTGGTTTATTTACTTAATACAAACACAATAAAATTCATTTAAAGGCACACATCCAGTTATATAGATTTCAATTTGTTCTCAATTCCAGTTAGTCATACACACCAATTCAGATATATACACTATATTGCCAAATGAATTGGGTCATATCACCAAACTCTGGTGTTACAATCACTTCCATGGCTGCAGGTGTATAAAGTTTGGTGTGGGGAAACTTGACTGGTCTGCACAGAGTCCTGACCTCAACCTTCCTGAACTCCTTTGCCATGAATTGGTGCGGAAGCTGCAATTCTAGTTTACTCGTCTACCTATGAACACACTCCTAAACTTTGTGGAAGATGTTTACAGAACAGCTAAAGTTGCTATGGGTGGGTCCATCAACAAACTGGACCTTATAGGGTAAGAATAGTCATCAAAGCTCATCTACATGTTAACAGAAAAATACTTTAGGCAATATCTATCTATCTATCTTAGTAAAACAAAAGACTAAGTATCTCTCGACAATGTTTAACTACATAAAAAACAAAGAAGAAACCACTATCTTAACATGGTCTCAAAATCAAATTATCTCTTGTCTTTTTTAAAAATACGTGTACTATTTGTGTAACGTTTCAACCCTTATACCATTATGCACTTCTTGCTCCTCGTAATAAGGATCATGTGTCAATCCAAGAGCAGAGGAAGAAAAATAATAAGGATGCTTGTTCTGAGGAAAAGACACGAAAATAGTATGAATGCAAGGATGTGCGTGTTGGAAAGGTTCTAACAGCTGCCACACTTGGACATGAAAAATCATGTGGACACCCAAATGATAGTGTATTTTATTAGCAATGCCTCTCAAGCTTTTACTCAATAGCTAAAAGCATGAATGTGATAAAGATTTTGATCCTAATTGAAATAGAGAAGCTATTTATTTTCTCAACAACGCCCATGGAAACACTGCTGTTTAATGTTAATAATGAATTGAGGGACACTTCTGTTTTAAATTTGGCCTTGTTATAAACCATCTTTGCATCCCTGCATATTGTAATGTGGAACAACTTTCCTTCCTGTTGTGATGCAACAATGGCACGCTGACTGAAAAGAATTGATCTATAACATGAACCAGGATGGTAGCACACATCCAGAAAACAACTATCCTTTATGTTCACAGATAAGTTATTTTGGCAAAACTGTCGTTTCCCCAAAGTACTGAGTGAGCCCATGAGTTCCAAAGCAATTATTTCACTTTGCTCTGTGAAATGCAGCCATATGTCAGCAAAACAGGTGTACAAAATGGAATGGAAATAAAATTGCAGGTCTCCTATTCCAACTCATCCACGGGAATGTCTACTTGTGCAGCATCTCTGGTAAGGTGAATTATGATCCAAATCTTCTTGGCTTCTTTTCCCCCCCTTACAAAATCAAAGCAAGCATAAAATATGATGTGCCTGAAAATGATCTGTTAGAGATTGTAACAGCAGCTGTTTGAGCAATTAGAGATTTATAAATATTTATGGTAACATATAAAAGATTTTAAGACAGATAGAATTTGTTTTCTCTGCAGCAACCTGAATATAACATTCTCATATTGGTAAAATGTCTAAAGTATCCACCCTTCTTGGAATATTAAAACATTGGGTTTTTGATGAAGAATTTACTAAAATATTCTCTTTAATATCAAAGCAAATACAAATTTAAGTAATTAATGACAGTTAATTAAACAGGTAAATATAAAAGGTAAAGTAAATGTTTGCACAATTATTCAACCCTTTAATTGGTATTTAATAGATGCAGTTTTTTGTTCTCAATTGGATAGATATATTGGCTTTGATTTGTCCACACCAGAACATTCACCTTGTTGATACTGAAACTCAGTAAGTTTTGGCTTTATGCTTAAAGTTATTTTCTTATTTCTTTGACAAAATGAATCAGATTATACTCTGGGATTCAGCAATATTTTTTTGCATTCATGTTCCCCCTCTACCTTTGCAAGCTTTCAGGGGCATTCTACTGAGAAGGATCCACAGTGCATGATGCTGCCACCGCCATGCCTCATAGTGGTGATTGTGTGTTACTGGTGCTCTGTGGTGTCTGGTGTGCATGAAACATAGTGTGTAGACAGAGGTTTAGTCTCATCATTCCAGAACATTCTGGTTGGCATCTCCCACAAATATTTTTTGGAATTCTAGGCAATATTTCATAGGTGTTTTTTTTTCCACACACATGGTTCCTACCCAATCTTGAAAAGTAAGGACTTTTCCTTGGTTATTTTTCAGTATGAAAAAAAATAAATAAATTGATAACCAAAAGCACTAAAAGAATAATACATCCAAAGGGGTATAGACATGAATAACTCAACAATGGAGCAGGTGGAGCAACTGCTTCCACGTTTTTATAAGTAGGGAAGCAAAGTTATGTTCTTCTACTTAAAGAAATCTGTTAACTCTATGCAATCTGACAAGTTTACAAAGTTGCTATAAATTCTTAATACGCTTTTAAAACTTTCAGGCAAAATTAAAATTGTATATAAATAATTGCTAAATATTAGGGCCGCAGTGCTTCTCACTTGGCAAAAAAATAACAGAAACACAAGTTAGATCATCTGATTTCTTCAGTTTGACAGTTTAGAGCCCCGTGGAGGAAAGGTAAAATCAAAAGAATCTACATCAGCTGCAAAAATCTGTTATTAAACTTACCATAATGCAGATAAATTACAGCAAAAAATCTTTCATGTCATCCTGATGTAGGAGAATCTACAACAGAGCCACCTGCAGCTGAGAAATGCACACCTCAGCCCTCACAATAAAAATCATCCCATTGACAGTTTTCAATCAACACTAACTGTAAAGTTGTTTAATTGGCTTAAGCAGTATATTACCAACACAGAAAAAAGAAAGCGAAAACAGGAAAGAAAGGAAGAAATGCGTGGACCCATTTGACTCAGGATTGTTCTTTGTGGACTATAGAAAAAAAGAAAGGCTAACGAATAACGTTCCTAACCAAACCTCAAGCCTTTTTGACAGTTTGAGTGTTTGCAGTACCTCCGTCGGTCTGGAAACAATTTAGAAAATCCTCGTTCTCCGTATACATAGGACCGTTGGTTTGCATCGTTGATCAGGAGAAGACAAGATAATCCAGCATGTTTGGAAAAAACTGTGGTGGTCCAGGGGATTTGAGATGTTACTCATGATGAAATTCAACGAATGTCAAGAGATTTTTAAGTAATGAGAACTTGTGTCCAAGCCAGCTGACAGCTTTGCCTGGGCCTGGGACAAGATAATCTTATCTGGAAAAATTTTAATATATATATATATTAAAGAAATAATTTAAATCGGATGTATATTTTAACAGCCTTCATTTATTACCCAATTAAGTAATTATAAGGAAAAATCTAATCAAAATCTGAATAAATTATATTGTAAAATCACAAACACATTTCAGTTTTTCTTTTTATTATTTTTATTTCCTGAGCACATCTTGAAATAATTTCAACTGCGCCTGCTGACCATTCACTTTTTCTATAGCAGTTTTATTACTGCTGGAGATTTTGATTTGTAAGTCTAACATATCAAATAAATTCATGATGCACTGCAGCACATGGCCATTTAAAAAAATATGTAGTTATTATTAATAATTAAACAAAATGTAAAATAAGAAATATTACTTCCATTATTTCTATAATATAGAGCCAGATACATTTGACACACTTATCTCTAGTTTTAGTGAATTTTCATATGAATAAATAACAATTAGCAACTTTTTTAATTCTTTGAATTGTAACACTTTGTATGCTGGGAGGATCAAATCGTTTTATATTTTATGCTACTGCTGGTGTGACATGTTTAGATTTGAACATATGCTATGAAACTCCTTTGAGCAGTTTTGAGTTTCTTGGCAACTTCAGCCTCTATGTACAGCGGTTTCTTCATTTAATTGATGGTTGCTAACCTCTAACTGCAGGTAGAGATGGGGAAACGTATAATCAATCTGTCCCTCCAATCCATATCTGGCAGCTGCTCCCTCACTTTGGTATAAAGATACAGAACCTCCTCCTCCACTAAGTTACCATGACTACCATCTAAGCAACACCTCTCTAACTCTATCCCCGTTCTGCTCCACTGTCATCTACAGATTACAACTAGACCTGTCTCATCTGTGTTCTCTGATCTGATGGCGCTATCAAAGACAGGTGTTTCTGTCTAACTAATGCAGGTTATATTTACAGCAGGTTCCCTTTGTAAACATTCATGGCTGCGTCACTTTGCACTACTTGCGTTACTACCCAGCACGTCTTCAAAGTTCTTACATACACCGGAGTCAAGTCGAGGCAAGGCGAGGCGAGGCAGTTTTGTTGGATAGCACATTTCAGCAACAGGACAATTCAAAGTGCTTTGAACTTTGAATTGACAAACAAAAGAACATAAAAAAGTACAATGCAGTGGCATAATAAAGGAAAGTAAAGACAAGTTCTACTACAGACTAAGATTTATTTAATATTTTTGGGCTGAATTTTTTACTGTTGGAAATATGTCATTTTTTAATCCATTCATTGATGCACTTGGTGCTTTTTAGTCCAAAGTTATTAACATAAAGTCAAAACGTTTCTCCCTGGGGAGCAGGCAATTTCTTAGAACTCTGCCTTTGTCCTATTTCAAGACTTTGCTTCTGTCTCCTGACAGAACTGTGACATAACTTCTATCCCCTTACGTGTTTGGGTAATCGGGGGAATATTCCTTTAAAACCTGCCTCCACAAAAGTTTAAAGCCTTTTGGCACTCTAATCGCTTTCCTCTAGAAAAAGCATCTTTTCAGGAGAGCCTCACTCAACTACCAAGTGGAGGGGTCTTTGCCAGTGAACTGCTGTTCACCGCACAAAGCAGGGTCCTTCCCGCTCAATTCTAAGGTAGAAACTCCCAAATCACCTTTGTCCGCAGTCTAAACCTATATTATAATTTTAAACTTTTAGTCTGGTGAGCAGGACCTTTCAAACTTTTAGCATTTTAAATCTTTTATAATTTTTGAAAAATTAAAGTCTTTAACCCAATTTTAGATGCACTCGGTGCCTTTTGATCCATATATATACACTGTCAAAAAAATAAAGGGAACATTTAACAACACAATATAACTCCAAGTAAATCAAACTTCTGTGAAATCAAACTGTCCACTTAGGAAGCAACACTGATTGACAATCAGTTTCACATGTTGTTCAAATGGAATAGACAACAGGGGGAAATCTGTGGCGATTAGCAAGACACACTCAATAAAGGAGTGGTTCTGCAGGTGGGACCACAGACCACTTCTCAGTACCTATGCTTTCTGGCTGATGTTCTGGTCACTTTTGAATGTTGGTGGTGCTTTCACACTCGTGGTAGCATGAGACAGACTCTAAAACCCACACAAGTGGCTCAGGTAGTGCAGCTCATCCAGAATGGCACATCAATGTGAGCTGTGGCAAGAAGGTTTGCTGTGTCTGTCAGCGTAGTGTCCAGAGCCTGGAGGCGCTACCAGGAGACAGGCCAGTACACCAGGAGACGTGGAGGAGGCCGTAGGAGGGCACCAACGCAGCAGCAGGACCGCTACCTCTGCCTTTGTGCAAGGAGGAACAGGAGGAGCACTGCCAGAACCCTGCAAAATGACCTCCAGCAGGCCACAAATGTGCATGTGTCTGCACAAACTGTCAGAAACCAACTCCATGAGGATGGTATGAGGGCCCGACGTCCACAAATGGGGGTTGTGCTCACAGCCCAACACCGTGCAGGACGCTTGGCATTTGTCAGAGAACACCAGGATTGGCAAATTCGCCACTGGCACCCTGTGCTCTTCACAGATGAAAGCAGGTTCACACTGAGCACATGTGACAGACGTGACAGTCTGGAGACACCGTGGAGAGCGATCTGCTGCCTGAAACATCCTACAGGATGACTGGTTTGGCAGTGGGTCAGTAATGGTGTGGGGTGGCATTTCTTTGGAGGGCCACACAGCCCTCCATGTGCTCGCCAGAGGTAGCCTGACTGCCATTAGATACCGAGATGAGATCCTCAGACCCCTTGTGAGACCATATGCTGGTGTGGTTGGCCCTGGGTTCCTCCTAATGCAGGACAATGCTAGACCTCATGTGGCTGGAGTGTGTCAGCAGTTCCTGCAAGATGAAGACATTGAAGCTATGGACTGGCCCGTCCGTTCCCCAGACCTAAATCCGATTGAGCACATCTGGGACATCATGTCTCGCTCCATCCACCAACGTCACGATGCACCACAGACTGTCCAGGAGTTGGCGGATGCTTTAGTCCAGGTCTGAGAGGAGATCCCCCAGGAGACCATCCGCTGTCTCATCTGGAGCATGCCCAGGCGTGGAGGTCACACACAATACTGAGCCTCATTTTTGACTTGTTTTAAGGACATTACATCAAAGTTGGATCAGCCTGTAGTGTGTTTTTCCACTTTAATTTTGAGTGTGACTCCAAATTCAGGCCTCCATTGGTTAATAAATTTCATTTCCATTGATGATTTTTGTGTGATTTTGATGTCAGCACATTCAACTTTGTACAGAACAAAGTATTCAATGAGAATATTTCATTCATTCAGATCTAGTATGTGTTATTTGAGTGTTCCCTTTATTTTTTTGAGTTGTTTACATATTTTTAGGTGGAATAAGAAATTTACATTTTACTGCGGCGACAAAGTTGTGTCAGTGGCCTATAGGCCATTTTTGTGTTTGAGATAGGGCTGTTCAGGTCCACTACTCTACGGACCATTTGAAAAATAAAAAATAAATTTTCACAAACAGGCCCTCTTTGAAAAAAACATTTTTGATTGATATTTTTTGAATTTAATGGTTGGAGGGTACAGTTGTGGGTCCCCTCTCTACCATGAACCAGGGACATTAGACACCTCCGGCCCCCATCAGCGGCCTACCAGTGTGGCATGGTTGGTTGAGAAGGTCCCCCAGGCACAGAGGCTCAGCTGTCTTGAGTTTGATTCCCAGCCTTTCCCCTCACTCTCCTGCCTTTTCAGTCTGTAGAGCTGTCAAATAAAGACCACTAATGACACAGGAAAACATTTTTAAACCTTTTAAAACAGTAGTAGGACTTTTACAGCAAATATATAACATTTGCATTGTATGCAACCCCTCTAAACACAGCCCTCTGTTTGCTTATGAAGATGATGTCTACTGGATGTTGATTAACTTAAAAACTAGTTCCGGGATCTCAGTGTTTGTGCAGATGTATTCTCCTTTAGACTTCTTCTAAAAGGTTATTTTGGACCACAGATAACGTAATCTGTAATTATTGATGGCCTTTAGAAATACTCTCCTCAGATTCAGCACATTCTCCAGAAAGGCTATAAAATTGCCTTTCTGGTGTGCCAGTTCCCACTTGTTTACTAGGTTTCTGATTCTGAGGTTAAGTCCAACATGGCCCAACTCTGTTACATTCTGTTTCTTTTTTCCAACCTCTCCTCTCAAAGGTCCAATTTTGGCTTTGGCAGAGCGGTAAGTTTACATTTGTATCGTGTGCATTTATAAAGTGAGTTTAAAATCAGCAAAGTTGTTTCACATTTCCTTGTATCTATGATACATGAGATTCTGACAGTAACAATAATGTTGAGCAAAACTATCAGTTTCACAGAAATAAAACAAACATGTAAAAAGTAAGAATGTTGTTTAGAACCAGAAAAAGCCTGAACTACTAATATTACAACTGCTACTGAATTGCAATCACACATAGCTATATTTGTTGTAATTCCAGCTGTAATAACAATATTTTAATATTATGATCATTGAGCAAAGATATGCATAAGTGGAATGGTGATGGATTAAGTTGACAGATTAGGTCAGAAAAACATCATCAAGAACAAGAGGTAATAACAAAGATTGAAGAGTTTAAATGCTAAATGTCTTAGCATCAAGTGTCATGTTTTAAAGCCAGAAATCCTAGAAAATCAATCACACAATCGGTCTTTCCATTGTTTTCAAAGCACATATGTAATTTTAAAACACTTTTCTGACACAAAAGAGTCTTTGGAGCCACTGAAGGAGACCTGCCTGCTGATGTAAACAGGAAAAAAAATATTTTTTTGACAAAAGGGTGTTTATAAGGGATTGGGTATATGTAGATTTGTGGTCTCTTGTTTGCATCACAGAAAATGCTGGACTGAACACTCATACCTTAAGTATTTAGGTGAAAATGTGAAACCCAAAATGAAGGATGAGGACGCAACACAGTTCATGCCATGATGATGACAGATCGCATTAAAACAGGAGCTGGACCACAGAGAACACTGATTCTGTCAGTGTTCTTTGTGGTGTTTGTGTTTGTGTGGTTGGTTTGTGTATTTCCTTAAGTGACCTCTGGAGTGCGCAGCTACCTACTCTGGTGCTAGGTGCATCTGAGCTGTGTGCCTCTGCACACCTGTTTCCCATCTTCATCAGATGGTGTATAAGATGAGCTGGCCAGTCCATTGCTTGAGTGTTAACCTACACTCACCGGCCACTTTATTAGGTACACCTGTCCAACTGCTCGTTAACGTAAATTACTAATCAGCCAATCACATGGCAGCAACTCAACGCATTTAGGCATGTAGACATGGTCAAGACAATCTACTGCAGTTCAAACCGAGCATCAGAATGGGGAAGAAAGGTGATTTAAGTGACTATGAACACAGCATGGTTGTTGGTGCCAGACGGGCTGGTCTGAGTATTTCAGAAACTACTGATCTACTGGGATTTTCCAGTGAGCGGCGGTTCTGTGGGCGTAAATGCCTTGTTGATGCCAGAGGTCAGAGGAGAATGGCCAGACTGGTTCAAGCTGATAGAAAGGCAACAGTAACTCAAATAACCACTCGTTACAACCAAGGCATGCAGAAGAGCATCTCTGCACAAAACGTCGAATCTTGAGGCGAATGGGCTACAGCAGCAGAAGACCACACCGGGTGCCACTGCTTTCAGCTAAGAACAGGAAACTGAGGCTACAATTTGCACAGGCTCACCAAAATTGGACAATAGAAGATTGGAAAAACGTTGCCTGGTCTGATGAGTCTCGATTTCTGCTGCGACATTCGGAGGGTAGGGTCAGAATTTGGCATCAACAACATGAAAGCATGGATCCCTCCTGCCTTGTATCAACGGTTCAGGCTGGTGGTGGTGTGGGGGATATTTTCTTCCTGTTGGGACCCAGCCATGGATTTCAACATTAAACTCCGGTACGAACTCTTCTGGAACTTTTCAAAATAAAGTGCATTAACCTTCTTCCGGCACAGCCAGGAAACGGGATAACTGCGGACTTCCTGTGACGCCACAGCCCAAATAAATGCACAGCTGTTGCTACATCCGCCCTCTTCCACACGGCCTTCGAAAGGGACCAGATAGGGGAGACAAGCGCGCTGATGTCTCTTTGCTGGCAAAAAGACATAACTCTTCAACTGGATCCAAGTGTGTCACAAGATCACGCGATCATATGCACAAGTTAAGTATGAGTGAATAACTGTTTGTGTACCCAGTATTCATTCATAAAAACAGGAATTAAGGTACACGCCTGGCTTGACATTCTCTCTCTGAGGCCTGCAGAAGCAAACTGTCCCAGAGAAGTTCCCTACAGAGAAGCTGTCTCTACGAAGCCGAGCAGAGCGGTCTCGGGGTGATTTTAAACAGAAGATTGATCATAACGCGCCGTCCGCGCTTATGCATTTTAGCCCTTTTATTAACGATATTTTTAAAGGTGTGGGTTTGAATCTGGTGCTAAGCTAGCAGCTTCTTTGTTAGCTTAACTGCTAACAGCTAAGGACGTGCTTGCTGCTAAATAATATTTACCCAGAAAGGTTTAGTTTTCAATCCATTAAATAATGTGTCCCTAACATCATTTTACTAAATTTGATAACTAAGTAAACACCATTAAGCCCCATTTCTCCAGAAAGATTTGATTCTTTCCAAAATATTCCCTTAATAATATTTCTTAAAATATAATTTTAATAAATAAAGGCAGCTAATGAGACACCGTTGAGAAATTGTCATCCAGAAGGTTGGTTTTATTCAGCAGATCATTATTTAAAGCATTATTTTATTAAAATAATATTTTATCTGATCTTGCTTTTTGAATGGTTGTCTAAAGGTATGCTGATTATTGCCTAAGTTGGTTCCAAGACTAACTTAACTTCATTTCCAGATCCTTCAAGATAATCCTTGGTTCTCAAACATAAACATTGCATGTAATGTTGCATCACTCTTTTGGTCATGGTTCTCAATCATCTTTAATCAACTTGTTTATATTGTACATAGCCCATTAGTCTTCGTTATTCCTTAATTCTGCTTGGTAGTTTAGTTGGATTATTTTAGCATAGTAAAGAGTTTGTTGATTGAAATATGTTTGACTTTGAGTTGACTTATTTTTGTTAATAAATTCTTGTATTTTAAGAAATTGTGTGAATTCATTCCATATATGAGCAGAGTTTTGCTGTTCAATAATGTCAGAGCTCGTCTCACACCTTTCTATTTTGTCCTAATACCATCGGCTTCCTGGGCTGGTATTCACAGGATAACCCTTAACAGACCAAAATATTATTTGATAATATATTAAAATATTAATATTAAATATTAAATAATATTCTCAGAAACATAATCCCAACAATCCCTTTATGACCACAGTGTACCCATCTTGTGAAGGTTACTTCCAGCAGGATAACACACCATGTCATAAAGCACGAATCATCTCAGACTGGTTTCTGGAACATGACAACGAGTTCACTGTACTCTAATGGCCTCCACAGTCACCAGATCTCAATCCAATAGAGCACCTTTGGGATGTGGGTGATTCGCATCATGGATGTGCAGCTGACAAATTTGCATCATCTGTGTGATGCTATCATGTCAATATGGACCAAACTCTCTGAGGAATGTTTCCAGTACCTTGTTGAATCTATGCCACGAAGGATTAAGGTAGTTCTGAAGGTAAAAGGGGGTCCAACCCGGTACTAGCAAGGTGTACCTAATAAAGTGGCCGGTGAGTGTATGTGGCAACCCAAGTCCCCTTTTTTCCAGTGTAACTCTGTGTTGTTGTTTCCTGAAGACTAAGCTTCTTTGCCTCTCCTTTATTTAAGGTTACCTCCAGTTCTGAGATCAAACCCTTTCCTCGAGTGTGCTCCTGGATCTCAGTCCTTTACAAACTCTTGCAGTAAAGACTTCAACTTCTGGTTTTGTTCCATGGCTGGCAGCCCAAGGCTCCTCCTAACCAGGCTCCCAGTGGAAACCTGTCCGCCATCCGATGCTTACTTCTCCACCGTGGCTGCTCTCTCTACCATCTCCAATCATCCACCCTTACAAACCGTCACACGAACCAACCACCCTGGATTCCACTCAATCTCCCTGGCTTCCTCTTTCATCCTTTGCCCTGTAAGTCCCACTCTCCTCCAATATACAACATCTCAACAACTATTCCTCCCATTCACCTCTGTCGCTCTCCTCCTAGTGGCTGTGCTGGTCAGTTTCCCCAGGCAACCCCGGACCAAGAAGACCTTTACATTTATATTCAATAAATCTTTTAAAACCTTCTACTGTCAACTGAGAGCATCCGTGCATGTTAGTCAGGCACCGGGACAAAACCATGACAAATTAGTGTAAAAGAGAGACTTTCAGCTTCTTTCATTCACTACTGCATGTTTTAAATCAAACTTCAAGCTTTATATATAGACCACTTTTCATACCGTCAGGTGTCAAAAAAAAGTCCTATAAGAGGTCAAAATGGAGAGGTAGACATTTAACCACTAGAGACACACAATGAAATTATCAAATTAAGTAGGTGGACACAAATAATTTATGACCCAACCATTGCACACTCTTAAAGTATTCTGGTGGGGAGAAATGAGTTAGGGTGTGTGGAGGGGGGAGTGTTGATTCCCATGTGTATCAGAGTACCATTTTGGTCAGATCCAGGGCAGAAATTATTTTCTGAGTGCTGCTAGAATTTTAGTCTTTATGAATAACAGTTTTTGTCTCAAGCAGTTGGCCACTGTGATGATTGTAGGAACATTAGGTTCACCAAGGAGCACTTTTAAATCCATGGGTAGGGTACTGGTTTGTTAGATCTAGAATTGTTGTCTTTCAGGCAGTATTGACTTTCCTTTCTTTTTGGATAAATCAAGATAAAACTTTTTACCTTATAAGATCCCATTCAAGCTGGACACACTTTGCTATCACTACTTTTCTTCTTCTTGGGTGGCCAATGCATTGTCCAAGTTTGTGGTTCCATGTGTCGAGGTAGGAAAACTTTACTGGCCGTCCGTTAATTCTTACCTTGCTCCTCACCTCTCATCGACTCTTTATTTGACACCCCAAAGGACAATCCTCAGTCAGAGATCAGTTGTACGTTTCCACAAGTTTGTTAAAACCAATCTGAATTCAGAGAGGAGACACCACACTTACACGGGTACCTGGAAACGTCTGTGTGTTGTCTCCTTTGGAGGTGCGCCACAATACCTTTATATACCCCTCGCTGCTATGCAGTACACATACACAATCATTCTGTCTGTGGATGTCTCCCAGCAACAAAATAACAGTTCCAAATAAGGAGTATTTCTGGTTATTCTCTTCTAGCAAGCTTGTCTTACCTTGTCTCCGGCCTTCCCTGTCCTCCTTCCATTTACGACCTTGCCCTCTCTCTACCCTTTCCTCCCCTGTCGTTCACCAATGTATGACCTCCATCTTCACTCCCTAAGGACCTTGCACTTTCTATGCTTCACTCCCTAAGCTTGACTCCCCTATATCTGCACACAGGTTACACACATAGATAGTTTATATTCTACAATGGGAATACTGAAGAAGAAGAGCGATATAGGAAGATATAGATTGAGGCTCTGTGTATGTTCAGGGAAGGTTCTGTGGACTTTCATAAACGTCGTTCTCAAGCGCATGAGTCAGTAAACTTCATGACATGGTGTCAGAGGTGGCCGATCATTTTGCTTACGGGAAGAAGGAAGACTGAAGTGGTGGAATCGTTTGATTTCACCCAGCCGTCAGCCTGGAGGCAGCGCTTCTCCCGCTATCGTATCGCCACTAAGCTCGACCAGGAAGATGGAGATGTACAAGTTAACACTCTTCTGTATGCCATGGGCAAAGAGGCTGAACCTATATTTATTATCTTCACATTTGCAGAGGAGAACGACGATTAATATGGAGCTGGAATAAAACAGTTCGACAAACATTTTGTGCCCAAACGGAACACAATATTCGAGCAGGCATGTTTCCACCGACGCTCCCAGCAACACAGGGAGAGCATTGAGGCTTTCGTCAGACATCTTCATGAGTCAGCTGAACACTGTGACTTTGGAGCTGCTAACAATGAGCAGATTAGGGATCGCATTGTCATTGGAATACTGGATAATAATGTTTCCCAGAAGCTACAGATGGGTTGGGGGCTGCACTGTACCAAGAACAGGGAGACAGGCTTCGGCCTATTGCCTTTTGTTCACGAACATTGACTGAGACAGAGCAAAGGTCTTCCCAAATTGAGGAATGCCTTGCCTCTGTATGGGCTTGTCAGAGGTTTGCAAGGTAATTACAAGGCATGGATACATTCTGTTTACAAACAGATCATAAACCTCTGGTCCCATTGATAAACTCTTGTGACCTGGACAAAGCACAATGAGACCTCATCGTTTATTAATGCGACTGATGAAGTTCAATGCAGTAGCAGTCCATGAGCCAAGGAAACAGCTTATTGTGGCAGACACCATGTCACGGAACCCCCTCCAGGACAGTGGGGAGTCAGACACTGAAATCTGTGTTAAAGCTTATGTACAGGCGGTTTTAGAGACGAGGCCTATATCGGGAGACAGGTCAGACTCCATCAGACAGGCTACTGGTCAGGATAAGGGCTTTCAGAGAGTTGTTCATTATGTCAGTTTAGGCTGGCCTGCAGAACTCTCTATGATTTCTCACAGGCTACATGGTTTTCATGCTGCCAGAGCACATCTAACAGTGGCTGAATGGTTACTTCTTTTCGATGACAGGATTGTTGTCCCAACTGAGTTATGGAAACACGTACTCCTACAGATACACGAAGGTCACCAGGATCTCACTAAAAGCCGTAGCAGGGCCAACATGACAGGATGGTGGCCTGGGATTAGGCGAGAACTCACAGAAATTGTCAAATCATGTGACATCTGCCTGAGGAATAAACCAGCCCAGAGGAAGGAAGCACTGTTGTACTCCTTTGCTAAATGGGCCGTGGCAGAAAATTGCAGCTGATATTTGTGAGCAAAGTGGTAAACTATACCTTGTGGTGATGGATTATTATTCACGTGACATTGAGATTGCACAGATGTCTACTACAGCCAGTCAAAGAGCAATCTCATGTTTGAAGGGGCTATTCGTCAGGTGGGGGATCCCGTTAGAGCTAGTAACTGATAATGGTACCCAGTTCACTTCAGCTAAATTTAGACATTTCAGTGCAACATATAACTTTAAACATACAACTAGTCCCCACTATCCACAAGCTAATAGTGAAACAGAAAGGAGTGTTGCTATTGTTAAGCACATTCTGCGTCAACCAGACCCTCAGCTGGTGCTTCTGAGCTACCGAGCCGCTCCACAGCTGCCACGGGGGAGAGCCCAGCACAGCTTATGACAGGTTGTCAGATCAGCAAATTACACTGATTCCCAGGTGACTCATATAACACGTCACCTTCACATGTATTATGTAACTGTATCAAAAGTTTAATATGTAATTACATTTTGCACTGGTAAGCATTGATCAATCAAAACATTTGCATTAATTGTGCTTGGGCTTTTTGTGTGTTTCAAAGAAGTATTGAGGCACATGAAGTGAAAAGAAACAACCTTTGCAAGTTTTATCTGACCTAACAATGTTTTTTTTAAGGCTCCTTGCTGGTTGTCTTGGTTAGTGCTGTTACCTTAAAGTTTGAAGGTCATGTTTACCCATCTTAGTGGGTCTTTCAAAGTTGCTTTTCCCCCCAGTACGCCGGCTAACTGGCAGCCAGCCAAAAGTCCTTCTCCATTGCCGCTTTGTACCTGTCTGCTGTATTAGGAGTCTATCTGTCTAGATCCTAGACTACTTCCGGTTTATAGTATTGCCAAATCCTTGAGTTTTTTTAGACCCATCTAGAAACTCTTTTTAAAAAAAGCAACAAGCTCTGGTATTTTTCATAGAACTCTGCATAAAAGTATTTACCCTGCCTCCTTCTAATGGGTAGCAGGTGCTTCTGTGGGACCCTCCCCTGTCTCAAAGCCCTTACAGATGGCTAAATCGTTTACAGAAATAAATCTGAGAGCTGTAGCAGGTATATCATTGGCCCTCTTTACCATGGCACCCCTCAATAAAATCTTGTGCAATTGATTGCTTTTAGAATTCACTTAATTAGTAAAAATGATAAGATTAAAAAATATTATGAATGGTGATAAATAAGAAAAACGGAAATTAATAAATTTTTTAACCTAGCTTTACTCTCAAACAACATTATTCCTTCTCTACTACAGCTCCACTACAATTACATGCAAAATAGACAATTATGCGATTTTTATCTGGTTGCATTATTTAATGACCTTTTCATCAGCCTGTAGGTGTTTTGCTCAATGACAAGTTGGCAGCGCTGCATGTTTGCTTTCTGATTTACAGAGGCCAAACTGCTCATGTTGTAACTGGTAATTGAAACTTTTGTTGAACTATTTTCTAAGAAAACCAAAAAAAAAAAAAAATTGTAATGGGTTTGATAGTTTAAACAGTAATCAAACAGCATTTGAAATTATGGTGAAAAAAGAGTTTTGAATTGATTTTGCTCCATGAAGTTCACAAAGTTTGGTAGCAAGGGGCTGTTTAACCAGCGGCCGCTCAGCAGATACCTCCTGAATAAACATTATACTATCAGATTTGTTCTTTTCATCACTTACCAGAGGATTATGCTCTCTGTGATTGTCTGAATACAATGAAGCGCTTTAGCGCCTGTGTGTATTTATGTGTGCACAATATTTGTCTTTGCAAATGTGATCCATGGCAGATGGTGATGGCAGATCCCTGGTGAAAGTTTATTTGGCATTTTGTTTCTCTGTGTGATGGTTCTGAGCAGATAGATGGAGACTTTTGTTGTGCCTCTGGTCTGTCATGCCTCTGAGTCATCTGATGCTTTCTCAGAGCCTGGTGGTGATCAAAAGAGGTGTTTATTATTTTTCTAATGCAGGAATTTCATCCTTTCATCTTTCTTCTATTTGGCAGGCGCTACATAATTCACTACTAAATGTCTGCCTTGGAGCAATGGGGGGAAAACAGCCTTGAAAAGATTAGTTTAGCTTCAACTAATGAATAATGAAGGGTTCTTTTTTTGTTTGGGAATACTTAATCTACACCACATCAAAATGACGGTATTAAGACCCTTAGGTGTTTTAGTTTGTTCTATCTATCTGCTGCAGTTCATTATGTTCTTTCTCTCTGCCATATTCCATTCAGTTCTCTGTGTACGTTCCTGCATTATTAGTTATTCATTGTGTATCAGTTTCTCAGTTCATTCTTATGTTCTTTGTTACTTTATTTATCTCCATTCAGTTCCGGTGTTGATTAGCTTTCTTCCCTCAGCTTCCTGCTTTCTCTTTGTCTCAGCTGTTCCTCATTATTTCCTGATTGCTCTCACCTGCCCTCTTAGAGCTTTCTTCACACTCCCCTCAGCATATAAGCTCTCCCGTTCTCATAACTTACTGTTGGATCCCGTTGCCACCCCTGTTGTTCCGCTGTACTCCTTGTGTCTCAGCCATACTCCGAGTCCTGTTCCTCCCATACGGTTCTATAAATCTGTTCCGTTATCATTAAAATCTTGTTTTTTAAACATGCTGCTCCCCAGTTTGTGTCTGCACTTTGGTCCTACAAACAATCCTCAAAACATGACAGTTGGGGCTATGATAATGCTTCTTTGATTGGGGTAGTTGTACTGAAAGCTGCTGTAGAGGAGGGTCAGGCTTTCAAGAATCCTCGGTGGAGCTTCCTTTAGAGCCATCCATCTATAATGGAGAGGGTTTTGTTCCTGCCAATTTAACTAGAGTTTTTTGACATAAAAGTAAAATTTTTAAGATCATTCATGAATATTAGTTTTGAAATACCACAACAGCAAAGCTACAAATCTAAAAGTTGTGTTATCTGTATCAAAATCCCTTGCAAGCTGGGACAGAGCTTTCAGCAGATTTCTATGTGTAGTTTTGCATGTTCCCTTCTTCTGGGGGTTTCCTATAAAAAACATGAATGTTAGGTTAAGGGGGCATTCTAAATGCACATTAGGTAAAAGTGTATTTATTGTAGCCCTATGGTGGACTGGCGATTGGTCTGCTCCACCCATGAGCCCTCACAGAATGGAGGAGGCATTAGAAATGATTGATTTTAGAGGTAATTTCTCAATATTTCCTGTTTTTGTCATGTTTTGTCATGTTTTTTATGTTTTGTATTTTTTAACTGTTATTTTTCCTTTTTTAATGTCATGCTGTTACATGTGGGAGTTACTTGATTATAAAACCTAGAATGCATGCTAGGATGATGTTCTGTAGGAAAAGAGATGCTGGTTTGCAGAGAGCATGGTTTTCTACAAATGAGGGAAGATCACAAGGCGAGGTTTTTTTGTTTAGTTTTCAATCTGATTTATGGTGTCCTTACTTGGTCAAATCATCAATCATGGACACTTTTAGATTTAATCCTTGTCTTTACAGAAATCAAAGACGGTTAAAGATCATCAAAGTTACATCAACACACGGTGCAGCTGAACTTTCCCTGCCATGTCTTTATTAAAAGTGTCACTCATCAGGTCTTAAGCTGAAAATTTATGTCATACCATAATTTTTAATTAAACAGTAAAATAGGAAGTGGAAGGTGCAGCCAAGTGGGATCATAAACAACAGGAGTGAACCGAAAATTAATTGATCAGACGTCTTCTTTGAAGATTAACACTATGTTTTATTTTAGGTGATCCAGTCAAAAATTGTTTTCCACCAATTTGGCAGTTACAGTATAAGTGGTTTCATAGGCAGCAAAGTGTAGGCTGACCTTGAATAAGTAACAGTGGATCTTAAGAATTTACAAACCCCTGTTAAAAGTCTGACCATGATGGAAGTGGAAGGTGCAGCCAAGTGGGATCATAAACAACAGGAGTGAACTGAAAATTAATTGATCAGACGTCTTCTTTGAAGATTAACACCATGTTTTATTTTATGTGATCCAGTCAAAAATTGTTTTCCACCAATTTGGCAGTTACAGTATAAGTGGTTTCATAGGCAGCAAAGTGTAGGCTGACCTTGAATAAGTAACAGTGGATCTTAAAAATTTACAAACCCCTGTTAAAAGTCTGACCATGATGAATCATTTTCAGATTTTACAAAACTTAATGCGTTTAAATTTTGTTCATCCCAACTGAGAAACACGAAAATCTATTAAAAAACAAAATTGCTGCAATAACCTGTTTGCATAAGTACATAAGTAGACACATCCTTAAACTCATACTGTGCTGGCGCATCTTTTGATTCAATTTGGTTTTTCATTCTACTTTGGTCAGGTTCTATGAGCCTCTGACATCTTGACTTGCCAATATTTGTCCACTTTTGTTTGCAAGCTTTCTTCAAATTGATCAGATTCTTCAGGTGACCACTGTCATAAGTTTGTGTTCTTGTTGAACCAACGTGCAGAACAACACTCGGGAGCAACATAGTGAGTAGTAGAGCTTTGTTTAGTAATAATAATGACAGACTGGGTAATGGAAATGGAGCAGATAGAAGTGGGAAACAATGAAACCAGAATGTATAAATACTAAGCTAAGGTGGAGAAATTATGGAGGTAAATTTGTCTCAATATTATTCAATCAAACAAAAAACTAATCTCAATCAAAAAAATAAACTGTGGTCAAAACTTTTGGAATATTCAATCAAAACAAACTAATCTCAGTCAAAAAATATTAAGTTGTGATCAAAACTTTCAGAGTTGTAACGATTTTTTTATTTATTGAATGTTTTATTATGAGGAGAAAAAAAATTGTTTCAAAATACTTTTTTTTGATCAAAATGACTCATTTTTTCTCACGAAGAGAAAAAAGTTATTTGCAAAACATAAACTTTTTTTTGCGCATGTCAAAAATCTTTGGTTACGAGTCTCGCTTTTTTGGTTTTGACGCGCTGTTTTTGGTTGAACTTAAAGAATTTTGAGTTCTGGAAACATGAACATCCTGGGCGGGGCCTAAAGACGAACGATGTAAGACGTTTCCCTATTGGTTAGCGCTGACTAAAGCAGCAGACTCTGATCCCCCCCCCACCTCTGAACTTCTGCTCAAACTGCAGGGCTTGCAGCGTCGCTTCAGTGAGGAAACATCAACTGTATAGAAGAAAACTGCGGTCAAGGGAGCCGACAGTCAGAAATACGCGGTGACGCCAGCCGACACCAGCTCTCTCTTAAAGATTAGCGTCGCCCAGACAAGGTGCATTACAGTAATGGAGCAGAAAGGACGCCGATCCTGGCAACTAAGAAGAAAACAGTAAAGTAACCTACAGAACATTTATATTAATTACATTTTTACAACTTTCACATTAATGTTTTATGTAAAACAATAAATATTTAATATTTTACTGTACAGTTTTGGAGAAATACACAACTCAATGTACCTCAAAATGCTCAACCATTATTTGCATTTGTCCCACTTTCAGGAATTTATTTCTCCAAAACCATGAGAGGTGACAACACAATCTCTTCAGATTTTATCAGAGGGTCATCTATATTATAACCAGAATTAATATTTCATAATTTTACTGTAAAGGTTTGGAGAAATACACAACTACCCCAAGTGTAGTATAAAACAGAATCCATGTCGGGCAGATGGCATCTCATAATCCTGTGTGCTGTTCTCACAACTCGTGATACTTCTTTCCTCTCCTGTGCAGTTCCCACACCACACTGTCATGCTGAGACACAGAGTGCTTTCCACCGTGGCCCTGCAGATATCTGTAAGCAGCTGAGGAGATGAAGAAGAGCTGTTGTTGTACCTTCTTCAACAGGCGAGGGGCGTTTCCAGTCCAGGAGAGGTCAGAGGAGATCTGGATGCTCTTGCACTTTAAGCTGTCCAGACCACTTCCCACAGGACCTCATTGACCTCACCAAAAAGAAGCGTTGTGGTACTTTGTTGGGGTAGTTGTGTATTTCTCCAGAAATCTACAGTGAAATTATGAAATACTAATTCTGGTTATAATATAGATGACCCTCTAATATAATCTGAAGAGATTGTGTTGCCACCTCTCTTGGTTTTGGAGAAATACATTCCTCAAAGTTAGGCAAAAGCATATACTGGTTAAGCATTTTGAGGTACTTATGAGGTAAAATAACAGCAACTGAAGTAGAGAAAACAGACAAGGAACACAGACTCAAAATGTAACACAGGCAGATCATGACAACCACACAGATTTCCAGGCTGATTGACTTTGTTCTGGACTCTAAACTTCTTTTTTTTTTTTCACCATTTCTCTGCAACGTTTGGTAACCAGCAAAGGTATCGACCTTTATGACATTTCGTATTGACTGTGCATGATTTCATACCTGCCACTTATATGGTTCATTTCAGCTTTGACAATAAATGTTTTAATTGAGTTTTTAAATTCTTGTCATAGTCTACTGTAAGGAAATATTGTTTTATGACTCCAATAAAAATAAACACCAGCAGGAGTTAATTTATAGCTACTGTTATTTGGTCAGTGGTCATAAACAAACTGGTTTAGAACCAAATAAACGGTAATGGGCTGTAACATAGAATCTTTAGAAAGTAATAAAAATTAAACAAATTTGCACATGAAATGTAAAAATTTTTATGAATTCATGAAAATACAAGAAAAGGTTTAAGAACATGGATAAAAAGTCGGAAGTTAAAAACAATAATGGTGAAAGATATTTCATTGACCTCTGAAATACAAAATGCCTTTAACAGTTGAAACTGATCGGTGTTTTTTTTTTGGTCTCTTGCACTGTTGAACCACCAATTACATCACAGTATTAACACCACAGAGCAGGATCCCACCAGGCATCTTTTTGAGTAAACGCTGAAAATTAAGCTTTTGGTATGTTGGGTTAAAGAGAGCGTGAATATGCCTTAATCCCATTTCCTGTCCAGGGAAGGAGTTGACTTTTCAGGTTGTGAAAGCAAGAAATAGTAGATTATTACAGTCACGGTTCTGTCACGGTTTACTTGGAACTGGACCCCAAAATGCAGGCGAGCAGGCAGCGTGATGGTAAGTGAAAAAAGGTTTAATAACAAAAAAACTCACTCACTACAGGAGGCAGGAACAAAACAAACGGGCAGGCAAGACAGGCATGGCATGATCAAAAAACAAGACATGAGCATGAGAGTGAAAGATGTTTCCGCGAAGACTAAACAGAACAGGTGTGAATATATGGCGTGAAAACCAGGTGGAGTAAGGAGACAGATTAACTTGAAGCAAGTGAACTGAATAAACTTAATTAGAAAAACTCAAACTGCCTGTCACCCTGCTAGTTTGGTGCAGAACTATTTGTTGCAGAAACTGATTAAACTATTGAGTGTATTCTGAGAAATGAAAACCTTATTAGTTGATGCTATGTTTTGCCAGATGCATTTTTCCATCTGCCACAGATTTGGCATCATTATTATCCTAAATTCTAGTAGAAATTGTGAATTTTGTGAAATGGAAGCTATTTAAAACATGCATTTTTCCATAAATGCTGAGCGCAATTTAATACAATTTTTTTGGTGTAAAGTTAACCAAACGTTTGGAATAAAAAAAAACATTTTGAGCAAAGCTGCAAACCTTTTACACAATAAAGGAATACATTTGTAATATTTACAGAAAACTCAACTTGAGCTAAAATGTTTCTATGTTGAATGAAACATAGACCACATAGAGCACAAGACAATTATAAGTATTAAAATACAGCACATTGCAAAGGAATTCACACCCCTTGAAGTTGTTCACATTTTATCATGATGCAACCAAACATTTGTGCGTTTTATTGGGATTTTATGAGATATAACAACACAAATGCGCATTATTGTAAAGTGAGAGGAAATGGATACACGGTTTTCAAAGTTTTTACAGATAAAAATCTGAAATGTGTGGCAAGCGTGATATTAGGTCTTCCGAGTCAATGCTTGGTAGAATGACCTTCCGTTGATGTTAGAGTATTGTGGGGTATATCTCCCAGCAGCTTAACACATCTCGAGACTGAACCTTTAACCATTATTCTTTACAACATAGCTCACGCTCAGTCAGATTGGAAAAGGAACATGCGTAAACATAATTTTTCTAGTATTGCTACATATTCTCACATGGATTCAGGTCCTCCACAGCTATCATGGGTTGCCTGCGGATTCTTTAATTAATGCTTACTTTGCCAAGTCTGTCAGTGTAATTATGGATGACCATGTTTCTGTTGTGCCATACTCTTCGTAATTTGGGGTGATGGTTAAATGTTATCGTTTTAGGCAAATATCTGACACACATATAAAGAACTCTCAGGTAACCCAGAACGTTGAAAAAGTTTATTGTAAATAGGACATTAATGTGAGATCTGGTCTGGTAGGGTTCCTTTAACCTCTTCTGGAGGAGATCTGAAAGAGCACAGTGACAGGGGAGTTATGCGTATGGTGAAGAACAAAGATGAAATAATATTTATACGAAGAGGTCCAGTTGCGGAATTGGTCTGATCTGACAAGGAGGCGAGGGAGCAGAGTCGAGTAGCTGTTGGTCTGCCTGACAAATATGAGGGAGTTTTTTCACTGAGCCTCAGATGACGGACAGATAGGAGCATGAGTCTTGAAAGTGAGTAATCAGGCTCATAACAGCCAGAAAGGTCTAAGGAGTGCCTTTCGGTGATCAGAAGGAAATTCTTAGAAGAGCAAAAGATTCAACCTCAGAGAAGACACAGAGAAAGCAGGGTAAATAATGCTGGAACTCATTAGAGCACAAGAAGAACATAGAGGGGTAGAGATTACTACAATGAGTAACACTCAGGCGATGAGGTACTGGCTTGTAGCTCCTTTTAACTACAGCTCATAAGGCTTGATGGAGAACCGATGTGCCAGGCGCACTCTGCTTGGCTCCGCCCTCCAAGGGAGGAGACCTGCAGCTCAGTGAAAAACACCACAGAGACACAACAGCAACCCAGAACCCTGACATCAAAAAGTGCTCTATGAGATGTCCAAAGCTTTGTTTGAAACTTCTCCACAATCTTCTTGACATTTCTGCTTTGTTACTTGTCCAATGTTCTCTAAGAAACCTCTGAGTCCTTCACAGAACTGCTGAATTGTTATGGAGATTAACTAATAAACATTTGGAATGTTTATTAATTGGGTGACTTCTGAAAACAATTAGTTGCACTAGATTTTAATTAAGGATATCAGAATAGATGGGACTGAATTCCTATGCATTCCACACATCTCAGATTTTTATATTTAAAAGTATTTTGAAAGCCACATATCATTTTCCATCAACTGCACAATTATAGTCCAATTTTGTGAAGTCTGTCAATCCAAACCCAATAAAAGACAAAGTTTGAGGCTGTAATGTGATAAAATGTAAATTGATTTAAAAGAGGTTTTATGCTTTTGGGAGGCACTGGTCATCTAATACACAGTGCTACTTAAGGAAGTACAGGAAAATTAACAAGGCACTTCCTAGATTCACATCAGGATTATAACTGCAAAGTTTTCCATGTTATGAAAAGTAGGAGTGGGATTATAAAAAGGGGAAAAAGAATCATCTCTGGACAAAATGCTGTCCTGCAGCCTGCATGCTATCCTCTGGCCCAAAACATTACAGACTAAAATGTTTTCTGCTCCTTCTGCTCCTAAAACTGGGTTAAAAGTTAAGTTTAAAGGAAAAGGTCCATGCTCACATTTTGTGGTTCTCTTGGATGTGACATTTTCTCCCTCAAACTTTAAAAAGCACCTGTTCTGTGGTTGAAGTCTCTCTTGGTTTATTTTGAACACAATATTAATACTGCCTAAATAAATCATTTATTTTATTGCTGCTGGTGCTAATTGAATAAGTCGTTTCTAAGACTTAAAGCTGGTGAAGTTCAGCATTCCACACACATCATAGTCAGATTGAGATAAAAAGATGTAATTATATCATTACTGTCCATTAAGTCACTCTGAGCTGTTATTAAGATCAAACAGGAAACATGACGATTAACAGCACTGTAGACAGAGATGCAATTCTCTTGGTTTGTGTATGCCTCAATAAGTCTGATGTATCGTGCCAGTGGGACTTTTTGCCCTTTCCTCCTGGAAGAACAGAGACAACTCTTTCAAACGTAATGGATTCTGTTAATATACAACAACAAAAAACCATCCAGAAATCAGACCACAGATTCTCACTGGATTGAACGCATTCCAAGATATTTTAAACGTTCCTCAAGGTCACTGTGAACAGTATTTGTTTGTCCAAGACCTCATTATGTCAAAGAACCTCTAACAGGCACCATTCGTTATTGTGAATGCTGAGCACCATATCAAGGCATGCAGTTTTTAGTGTCCTATGTCCTCGATGCAGGTTTGTGATGGTGTAGGCTCACACTGACTGAAGGCATTAAATTGGACTAGGTTATTTGTTTGCTGGAAAGAGCCATTTTCTTGATTCTGGCCTGACAAAGTATACCATGATTATGTCCGTATTACAAACTCAGTGGCAGTTTTTGTAGCAGCATGGCTCACCACCCAGGGCATCATTCCATCAAGGGTCAGCGTGACAATACCAAATTAATATACAAATACTTTTTTTTTTCAAAGATCCCTATTTGGTGCTAAATTGGGGGCTAGTGAGGGCTAATTTTTGGCTTTTAATTAATTTTAATTCAATTCTATAATTGCGCCGCTCAAGGTGGCAGCAGGTTGGAGTAGCTCTGTTACTTTTGATTCTGATTTATTCTTTTTTGGAAACTATTCTTCTTGTGGTGGATACAGTTGATTTTTTTTGGATGACTGTCCACTCCAGTGTCGGATGCTGTGCAGCTTGGAGGAGTTTTCTTAATACTTTCTATTTTTGGACATTTGTTTTGATGCATTGCCATAGCAACGGGGTTGTTTCTTACAACCGGGAGCAGCTGATTAATATCTCAAATGCTCAAATAATACTTCAGCTACAACCCCAAATCCCTGATGAGTTGAAAAGGAGACGCCGTGGATGCAGAGCAGGAGCTAAGAGAAGAGAGAGAAGGAGGAAGTTCAAACCATCTCTTCCGTCTAATTTGATGGGCAATGTGAGATCGTTGGGAAACAAGTTGGATGAACTCCAAGCCCTACAAAGGACCCAGCCAGAGTACCGGGCATGCAGTATTATGTGTTTTACTGAGACATGGCTGCAGGATCATATCCCCGACTCCAGCCTCTCTCTGCCGGGCTTTTTAACCATACGAGCAGACAGAGATTTAAAGAGGAGCGGCAAATGTAAAGGAGGTGGACTGGCAGTACTTGTGAACAACAGATGGTGTAATCCAGGACATGTTACTGTGAAGTGTCATCTCTGCAGTCCAGATATTGAACTGTTGGCAGTAAGTTTCCATCCATATTATTTACCCAGAGAGTTCACCAGTGTTATTTTGGCAACAGTTTACGTTCCACCTTCCGCTGTTGCTGACACTGCATGTGATGCCATCAGCTCAGTTGTTGCTAAGCTACAGACACAAAACCCCAATGCTTTTGTGGCAATTTCTGATGATTTTAACCATGCTTCACTCTCTGCTACACTTCCAACGTTTCAACAATTTGTCAGCTGCTCTACCAGAGAAAACAAAACATTGGATTTGTTTTATGCAAATGTCAAGGACTCATACATCTCTACAGCAAGACCTCCTCTAGGCAAATCAGATCACAATCTTGTTTTTCTCTGCTCGAAATATAAGCCCCTTGTTCAGAGGCAACCTGTAATAAAGAGGACTGAGAAAATGGTCACAAGAAGCTGAAGAAGCTCTGCAAGGTTGCTTTGAGGCTACAGACTGGGACGCACTGTGCCAGCCACATGGAGAGAACATCAATGCCATGACTGAGTGTAACCGACTATATAAACTTCTGTGTGGATAACATCATCCCCACCAGAACCGTGAGATGCTTCCCCAATAACAAACCTTGGATCACCAGTGACCTGAAGGACCTGCTTAACAAGAAAAAAAGAGCCTTCAGAGAGGGAGACAGAGAATTATTGAGGATTATACAAAAGCAACTTAAAGTCAAGATAAGAGACAGCAAGGAGGTGTACAAGAAGAAGCTGGAGAGCAAGCTCCAGCAAAACAATATCAGAGATGTGTGGACAGGGATGAAGAAGATCACAGGCTTCAAGCAGAAGGATGATCAGACCGATGGAGGTCTGGACAGAGCCAATGAACTGAACACATTCTTCAATAGGTTCAGTTCAGAAACAAGCTCCGCATCCTCCTCTCCTGCTCACAGACATTCCATCTTCCTTTGACCCACAGGACCCACAGCTGTCCAGTAACACCTCACATTTTTTATCTTCCACCTCAGCCCTAGACCCTTCTGCTTCTACATGTTTGCCTTCAACCATATCAGAAGATGCTGATGCTTCCTTTGCTTCCCACTTCCACCTGTGTGTCTCAAGAAGTCAAGTGAAGATGCAACTGGAGAGACTGAATAGGAATAAGGCTGCAGGTCCAGATCATGTCAGCCCTAGAGTCCTGAAGGCCTGTGCAGAGCAGCTCTGTGGGATTTTGCAGCACCTCTTCAACCTTAGCCTGGCCCAGAAGAAGGTTCCGGTGTTGTGGAAGACCTCCTGTCTTGTTCCGGTACCAATGAAAACTCACCCATCAGTCCTCAATGACTATAGACCTGTTGCCCTGACATCTCACATCATGAAGGTCCTAGAGAGACTCCTGTTGGCCCACCTGAGTAAGCAAACAGTAAACCATCAGGACCCCCTTCAGTTTGCTTATCGCTGTGGAGTTGGAGTTGAAGATGCCATCATACACCTGCTTCAACAAACCCACTGTCATCTGGACAAAGCAAGTAGCACTGTGAGGATCATGTTCTTTGATTTCTCCAGTGCATTTAATACAATCCAACCTGATTTGCTTTGTCAGAAACTCCAGAAGACTCAGGTGGAGACCTCAACAATCTCCTGGATCAAAGACTACCTGACAAACAGACCACAGTGAGACTGAAGGGTTGTGAGTCTAACCAGGTAGTCAGCAGCACAGGAACGCCACAGGGGACTGTACTCTCACCATTCCTTTTCACTGTGTACACCTCAGACTTCCAGTACAAGACAGACTCCTGTCATCTGCAGAAATACTCAGATGATTCTGCGGTTGTGGGGTGGATCAGAGATGGACAAGAAGCTGAGTACAGGAAGGTGGTGGACCGCTTTGTGGCATGGTGTGGAAACAATCATCTAATTTTGAACGTGACTAAAACAAAGGAGATGAATGTAGATTTTAAGAGAAACAGGAATAAGTCAAAAACTATTTCTATCATGGGAGAAGAAGTGGAGGTGGTGCAGAAGTATACATGTCCTTCTCAAAATATTAGCATATTGTGATAAAGTTTATTATTTTCCATAATGTCATGATGAAAATTTAACATTCATATATTTTAGATTCATTGCACACTAACTGATATATTTCAGGTCTTTTATTGTCTTAATTCGAATGATTTTGGCATACAGCTCATGAAAACCCAAAATTCCTATCTCACAAAATTAGCATTTTTCATCCGACCAATCAAAGAAAAGTGTTTTTAATACAAAAAACGTCAACCTTCAAATGATCATGTACAGTTATGCACTCAATACTTGGTCGGGAATCCTTTTGCAGAAATTACTGCTTCAATGCGGCGTGGCATGGAGGCAATCAGCCTGTGGCACTGCTGAGGTCTTATGGAGGCCCAGGATGCTTCGATAGCGGCCTTTAGCTAATCCAGAGTGTTGGGTCTTGACTGTCTCAGCGTTCTCTTCACAATATCCCACAGATTCTCTATGAGGTTCAGGTCAGGAGAGTTGGCAGGCCAATTGAGCACAGTGATACCATGGTCAGTAAACCATTTACCAGTGGTTTTGGCACTGTGAGCAGGTGCCAGGTCGTGCTGAAAAATGAAATCTTCATCTCCATAAAGCTTTTCAGCAGATGGAAGCATGAAGTGCTCCAAAATCTCCTGATAGCTAGCTGCATTGACCCTGCCCTTGATAAAACACAGTGGACCATCACCAGCAGCTGACACGGCACCCCAGACCATCACTGACTGTCGGTACTTGACACTGGACTTCTGGCATTTTGGCATTTCCTTCTCCCCAGTCTTCCTCCAGACTCTGGCACCTTGATTTCCGAATGACATGCAGAATTTGCTTTCATCCGAAAAATGTACTTTGGACCACTGAGCAACAGTCCAGTGCTGCTTCTCTGTAGCCCAGGTCAGGCGCTTCTGCCGTTGTTTCTGGTTCAAAAGTGGCTTGACCTGGGGAATGCGGCACCTGTAGCCCATTTCCTGCACACGCCTGTGCACGGTGGCTCTGGATGTTTCTACTCCAGACTCAGTCCACTGCTTCCGCAGATCCCCCAAGGTCTGGAATCGGCCCTTCTCCACAATCTTTCTCAGGGTCCGGTCACCTCTTCTCGTTGTGCAGCGTTTTCTGCCACACTTTTTCCTTCCCACAGACTTCCCACTGAGGTGCCTTGATACAGCACTCTGGGAACAGCTTATTCGTTCAGAAATTTCTTTCTGTGTCTTACCCTCTTGCTTGAGGGTGTCAATAGTAGCCTTCTGGACAGCAGTCAGGTCGGCAGTCTTACCCATGATTGGGGTTTTGAGTGATGAACCAGGCTGGGAGTTTTAAAGGCCTCAGGAATCTTTTGCAGGTGTTTAGAGTTAACTCGTTGATTCAGATGATTAGGTTCATAGCTCGTTTAGAGACCCTTTTAATGATATGCTAATTTTGTGAGATAGGAATTGTCGGGGGAAAACTGTGGGTCGTACCAAAGCGCAGACAAGAGCTCGGTAGCCGCATCTTAGCACTTCCTTGTTTATTCAAAAAATATCCAAAACGTAACAGAAACACTGCAGGGATGAATCATAAGTACAGTCCAAAACTTACATGAACTCCGCAGGTCACTTAAGGCAAAAACGTATCAAAAACGTAGCATAGTCTCCAAACGAAGCATAGACAAAGCATAGACATGGTAAACGTAGCATAAAAACAAAGCGAAGCAAAACAAAGCATAGACATGGTAGGGAACGGGGTAGTAACAGAACGAACCAGCGAGGAACTAAGCAAACAGAACTACTAATATACACAGAGCACAAAGAGGGGAACAAAAGGCAGGTAATCAAAGAAACAGGGAACAGGTGTGACATGGACGCAGGGAGACAGAGGGAGCAGGTGAACCTAATAAGACTAAGACATGAGGAAAGGGACTGATTAACAAAACAGTGAAACAGACCTAAATGAAAACTACAGACCAAGATAAAACAGAATCAAGAATAAACATGAACTAAAGGAAACTGAGAACTGGAGGTAGCACAACAACCTAAGATCTAAGGACTAGCAAATGAAACCATAAAGTTCAAAAATGTCACTCCATGACATTACCCCCCCTTCAAGGTCGGATTCCAGACGACCACTTGAAGACCAAAACAATAGTTCAAAACAACCCGAACAGGGCGGGCGGAGGGGGCCCCGGAAGGAGGGCAAGAGTCCAAAACACAAACCACTGAAACAGGGTGGGCGGAGGGGGGCCTTGGGAGGAGGGACAGAGTCCAAAACAAAAATAACTCCCAATAAACAAAACAACAAAACCAAAGTCCATAATCTCCAGGGGAGCCTAACAAAATCCAGGAGGCCGATGATCAGGGGGCCCGCGATGACGTAGCCAGCGAAGTGGTTGATGATCCGGAGGCCGGCAGTGACGACCTAGCCAGCGAAGTGGTTGATGATCCGGAGGCCGCCTGCGACGAAGCAGCCAGCGAAGTGGTTGATGATCCGGAGGCCGCCTGCGACGAAGCAGCCAGCGAAGTGGTTGATGATCCGGAGGCCGCCTGCGACGAAGCAGCCAGCGAAGTGGTTGATGATCCGGAGGCCCCCTGCGACGAAGCAGCCAGCGAAGTGGCTGATGATCCGGAAGCCGCCTCCGACGAAGCAGCCAGCGAAGTGGCTGATGATCCGGAAGCCACCTCCGACGAAGCAGCCAGCGAAGTGGCTGATGATCCGGAGGCCTGCGGCGAGGATGCAGCCAGCGAAGTGGCTGATGATCCGGAGGTCTGCGGCGAGGATGCAGGCGCCTCGGAGGTCTGCGGCGAGGATGCAGTCTGCCTGGAGTCCGACAGCGGAGATGCCAGGCAAACCCACGAAGCGAGGAGTCAGGCAGAAACCCAGAAGACTTGGCCCTGGCGTCCAACTTGGACCCAGGCTGCAAAGAGTCAGGCAAAGAGTCAGGCAAAGAGTCAGGCAAAGAGTCAGGCAAAGAGTCAGGCAGAGAGTCAGGCAGAGAGTCAGGCAAAGAGTCAGGCAAAGAGTCAGGCAAAGAGTCAGGCAAAGAGTCAGGCAAAGAGTCAGGCAAAGAGTCAGGCAAAGAGTCAGTCCGTATCTCCAGTAACACCCCCCAGAGGAAACTGAGCAGGTGCTCAGGACCAGGTCTTGGAGACAGCCCATCCATGGGCTCCACCGAAGCATGGTGTGGGAATGGAGGCAGCCCGCCCACGGGCTCCTCCGTGTCATGACGAGGCTCTGTAGACCCGGCGGCGGCCGGCTGAGGCTCTGTAGACCCGGCGGCGGCCGGCTGAGGCTCTGTAGATCCGGCGACGGCCGGCTGAGGCTCTGTAGATCCGGCGACGGCCGGCTGAGGCTCTGTAGGCTTAGCTGCATGCTGTGAGTCCAGAGGCATGGCTGCCTTAACTGCCACGAGAAGAGGATCGAAGGGACCTCCAGCGGAGAGTGGAGCTGTAGCGTCTAGCCATCCCTCTGCAAGAAACTCATCTAGTAAGATAGTGCACGTCAACCAGATCCTGAGGATTGATAGTCAAGTGAGGAACAAACTCTAGGCAACGTGACTTCATAAGTTCCTTTTTGATCTCCTGCAACCCGGCCTGAACCCATGGCGGAGTAGGAGGTCGTACTGACGACCGGAGACCAGCAGAGGGCATGACGAGCTCAGGTGCTGCTGCTTCTGAAGCTGTGGACGTGACGAGCTCAGGCGCTGCTGCTTCTGAAGCTGTGGACGTGACGAGCTCAGGCGCTGCTGCTTCTGAAGCTGTGGACGTGACGAGCTCAGGCGCTGCTGTTGCTGCAGCTGTGGACGTGACGAGCTCAGGCGCGGCTGCTGCTGCTGCGGACTGCTTGCGGCGCCGGCGACATCTCCGACGAGGTGTGGCAGGCTCCGAACTGGGAGAGTGCGCTGCAGGCAACTCTGGCTCCGAAAACGAGGAGGAAAAGCAGACTGGAGCCAGTGACTTACTCCGGGGATGAGGAGAGGGTCTGTGGCGCAGCGGACCGGTACCCGGAAGAGGCCTAGCCAGTCTTGTGCCCCAAAACGGTGACCGCTGCTCTCTCTCCTCTGCAGCCTGACGTGCGCTCTTCTCCGCGGCACGTCGGAAGTACTCAAACAAAGTAATCCTCTCATTGTCTGCTTGGTCCATCTGTGGGCTGGTTCTAATAAAACAGAATCAAGAATAAACATGAACTAAAGGAAACTGAGAACTGGAGGTAGCACAACAACCTAAGATCTAAGGACTAGCAAAAGAAACCATAAAGTCCAAAAATGTCACTCCATGACAGGAATTTTGGGTTTTCATGAGCTGTATGCCAAAATCTTCCGTATTAAGACAATAAAAGACCTGAAATATTTCAGTTAGTGTGCAATGAATCTAAAATATATGAATGTTAAATTTTCATCATGACATTATGGAAAATAATGAACTTTATCACAATATGCTAATATTTTGAGAAGGGCCAATATCTAATCTGACCAAATCCATATGTATACTGTGTCCCTTAAATGTCCTCTGGGAAACTGCGAAAAAAAAAGAAAAATCTTATTACTTTATTTCAACAACGGCTTTCTTTTTGGCAGCTCCTCCAAGGTTACTACTGGCCCCTTGGATTTTGTTACTGATTGATGGTCTTGTTGCCCAGACTCTCAGTTTAGATGGACAGCCATCTTTTATTTTTTTAGGTGATGCAGTTGTGCCATTCTCTCTCCATTTAGCTTTGAATATTCTTTTATAACCTAACCTCTGCTTTAAACTTCTCCAAAACATCTCTGCCCCATCTGGTGTGTTCCTTGATCTTGATCTCAACCCTTTCGGACTGTTTTTACCACATATCTTTTTTTTTTTACAGAAGTTAAATCTCACGCAAGAAGAGTATTTTTAGCTGACTTCTAAAGGCAATTGCTTATACTTGATTTCATTTAGGGGCATAGGCGGAAATCCAGGGGGGACATATCCCATCCGTAAGATTTAATACACCCCTGTCCCACAAAGTGGTTTGGTCCACATGCACCCGCTGTTTCCAACGGGAGGGGCAACCGGCTGCTGCTCTCGGCAGTTCCGTTTTCAGGAAACTGCACCAATGTGTTAAACCCAGTTAGTCATTTATCACATCACTTGTTCAAAGATTGCAAGGTTATAACATAAAAAGTGATATTTCTCCTTCTTTGTCTGAAACCAGCCTTTCCTATCAGCTTTCTAGCTAAGCAAATAGCCTAGCTTATGATGGTTAACAAGCTGAAACAGTATGTTAGTAGCAGCACTGACGGGACACATGAGAGCGAGGAGGGAAAAGAGATCACTTAGGACTGAGGATAGATTTTTCAAAACCCTCTGTCAGGATGTTATTGTCAGATATAAATCTAATTCACATTTTTGATGGACTAAAGTGTAAATTAGAGCAGGATGCAAATAAATTCTGTTAGATGTAATCATAAAGATGGACCATTGCTACCTTTCACCTAATACCATTGTTGACATTGCTGGTTGAACATTAAAAAAAACTGTATAAGGGTAAAATATGGACTAATAAAGAACAATGCTATAACTACAAATATTACTTTCATTAACATAATTTTGACATGCTGAAAAATTGCCAATGAGCAGGAATTAGCTTTTTTTTCATGTCTCCCCCCCCCCAAGAATTACTCTCTGAAATGTTTCTGTTTAGTGTCCGTCCCAAAAATAAAATGGGATTTTCGTCCCTGTTTAGGGGCATCAGTCAAAAATGTGGAAAGAGTGGCTATTTTCTGTTCTGCGAAGTTGCGCAAAGAAGGGGCATTAGTAGCCAGTTCAGTTAACATGCTTATGGCTATTTATTTACTTTTTCAAATTAAAAAAATGTCAAATTACAACTGAAAAGGTGGCACGAAGACATACCTGCGTGCGTCTATTGCAGTAACTGTAAAACCAGTTAATGCACTCAGTTTATTTACTCCTGCAGCTGCCAACTTTATTAACTCAGGTGTGCCATACATACGCAGCCAGAGGATTGACAGCCCCTGGACTAAGTTTAAAGAAAGGCTTTAAAATGAGTGCGATACATAGTGTGTGTGTGTGTGTGTGTGTGTGTGTGTGTGTGTGTGTGTGTGTGTGTGTTAGAGAGGAAGAGAGAAAGCGTGTCTGCTGTGGGCTCCGGTTTTTACGGATGACAGGATGTCGCTGCACGCTTTACGCACAGACAAGCTTTGTCTGTGCTCGGATTCCATCTATTCCCCAAGTTATTAACTGCTAAATGTCGGCTTCGCTCAAACGCAGCAAGTTATTATTTTTATTTGTATTATTTGGACGGACCGGGACTTTTTGATTCACCTTTTTAGTGGCTGATTTTTGTTTCTCACGGAGGAGAATATATCCTCTGACTCTGACCTGGGCGTTTCACCAGAGAAACTTCGGAGCTGCAGAATGGACGTACCTGTCATCTTTTTGCTCATCCACCTGACCCAGACTCAGATTAAAGGTACTTTAAAATACTATATCTGCATATCATGTTTTCGTATAAATTAGGTATTTTCCCTCCTTCGGTTTAAGGTGGCATGCTGCCTTTAAAGGTGAACGTGTCACTTCATCTGTAAATAATCACCTCATGTTTTAGCAAACCTATTGAGGCCCCTCCACACTCTAAATCTCGAATGATTTGAGTAGGACAGAAATCTAATTTCGTTAGAGCTTTTTCCTGCTCCCCTGTACCCACAGCAGGTGAGAAGGTGAAATTGGCTCTCACATTGTCCAGTCCAAAAAAAAAAAAGACTCGGATAAGGGTAGCTTTGCGTGCTTGTAATAATATTTGCACCAAATTGGAAGGAAATGTCTAACCAAATGAATGTGTTATGCACAAAGTTCTCCAGATCTTTATTTGGCTCGGAACCAAATTGATACAATTGCTCAGAGGTTGTTTTATGACGACTCTTCCAGAGCTTGGTGTATGTAAAGTCATTTAATATAAAATTCATGCTGGGTTCATTCCTATTACCAGTCCCCATTCACATTTCCTCCAGCACATTACACTACGTGACTCATTCTCATCCTCAGGAGATCGTGTTGGTGTTATGGTTTGGCTGCTGTTGCTTATCAGTCTGTAGTAACTCTCTGTGCGGGGTTTGACTCAAAATACCTTATCTAGAGAGAGTCTGCTGCACAAATTACAAACGTATTTACCTGTTTAAGTATAGATAGTTAACGGATAATCTATAGTTTTATTCTGATGTTTTTGTGCAAAGCTTGATCTTATTTATTTCACTGGACTCTTTTTTAATGCTTCCAACATGATTAGAATTGATATTAATTTTAACAGGACTCCCAACAGATCGAAATAAACTGTATAAGTGACTGATAATAAAGTGACCAACATCAAGAGCCCAGGGCTGTATGGTATTACAAAAAATGCAAATCCAATATCATTGTTAATGTTAAGATGAGTATCTGTTGCAATTTGGTGACATTTTCTTCATTCTTCTCTTGTTTTTTTTCTGTCATGATGTCTGCACCAATGTTCCTCGCAAGACTCTTCCTACCCCTTCAGCTTTTTCCTGTTTTGTCGCATTATAACCACAAACCCGAAGGTGCTCTATTGGGACTTTTTCGTTACTGATCAACACATGGCAGTGCATACCTGCAGAAAGAAAATGATTAGTAGTTTTAAATTTTTTTTTTAACAAATGCCAATCTGAAAAGTGTGCTGTGCATTTGTATTTCCACACCCCCCTCCCCAACTTACATAAAGGGAGAATATGTGGTGCACAACTAATAGTGGTCATGTCAACAGATTCTACAGCCTGAGCAATGCTTCTCTGCAGCTCCTAGATATTTATATTTGAGCCTCTTGGCTGCTTTTAATGCTCTCTTTATCCGGCTTGTTAGTTTACATAGATGGTCCGAGTCTTTGTAGGTTTGCATTATGGCCATGCTCAGTACATTTTAGGACCGTGCACTGAACTCTCCTTCGTGAGGTGCGTATGCCCTACTTTGTGTGGGTCTATCACATAAAATCCCAGTAAAATACATTGAAGTTTGTGGTTGTAACATGACAAAATGTTAAAAGTTGTGAAGGTGAAAACTTTTGCACAGTATGGTCTTTTGAACCGTTAAATTCACGCTACAGGAACACCGAACTTTAATCCCTGTGTCATGAAGCTCAGGTTTTATTGGCTCAGAATATATGAAAATTGATTTAGAATCAAAACCACAAACTTTCAGATCAGACTTCAGATAAGTGGAATTTTTTGCTTACAAAAGCAGAGAACCCATAATCTGTGTGACCATTTACTTTTGTCCAGTTTGTTATTATGCGAGAAGAGAAAATTGGCTTACGTTAACCCAATTCCATTTGAGATGACAGAGGACAGGCAGAGGAGAAAGAGTCTGTATGCTGCCAGCAATAAACATTATTAGGGAATGTTTAAGCATAGTTTTGGAAGTTAGTGGCAATATTATTTTTATTGACTGGTGTTTTTATTATTTGTAGCAAATAATCTCAAGAACATTTGCTCCAAAGATTGCCTATTATGTAATTTACACTCACAATGTTGTATACTGAATGTTAATTCTCCTACTTTAAATTATAATTTAACTTGCATCAATTTGGTCCACCAGTAAGTTAATGATATTAAAACACTTGCTAATGTTTCACTTTCTTATCTCTTATCAAATGTATTCAGCAAACCCCAAAATGCACTACAGACATGTCGGAGTGTAGATGCTTTATGATGTCAGTTTACATGATTTCCAGACTGCCATCCTTATGTGCTGAAGTCTCTACCACAGAGAGCCTCTATCAAATTTAAATCACTTTTTTATGGCACAAGATTTTTATCACGTAAGTAGACTTCATATCTATTACTGTCCCAGTGTAGGCGGAGGCTGTACCTAGCTGTTAGTTATTGAAATACTTCCAATGTGCAAGTGAAACAGTTTTATGCAGAACACGACTCCCCTGATGAAAGTGGTCTCTATGTCTCACAAACACACCAATAATTTGCGATGTGAAGGGAGAAGAGCTGCTGCTAACACAGACTTGACAAGTAAGGGAGAGTAACAGCACGGACAATGTTAACACACGGAGAAGAAAATGGTTTCCCCTTTTCATATTAACAGCTTAAATGGGCTTATTAACTATATATTATTGTCTGGTTCCATTTACCTTTTACTTTGCTGTGGATTTACTGGGAATGTCTCCACATCAAAATGCATGTCTGTGGAGTGATTAGTCAACAGAGTGTTGCTAGAGGCAGGAGAGGTTTTCCAAAAGTGAAAATCTGTTTAGGAAGCCAAAATATGTTATAAGGACATCTGCCAGCCCACTTTATAATTAATTTATTGGAAGAATTTTAAGATTTCTTGTTTTAATGATCTTGTTTTGCTTTCTAACAAACTATCTGTGGTATTTTAGTAAATGCAGTGTAATAAACTGGGTGCTTGTAATGTTTTCAGGTGCAGTTCAAAGATAAAGCTCTCTGCATAAATATGTCCACTACTGGTAAAGATGTGTAAAATGCTTTACAATAAATCAATCTTTCATTGCAGTAGCAACATTTCTCATTAAATAGATTTAGAAAAATCCAAGCTTTAATTGAAGCACATTCAATTAGTTAGAAAAAAAACATATTAGTGAAAACTACTTAGTGCAATTTCACAGGCGTCGTATTTATTACCGCTCGTTAGAATTCCTATAAAACTAATTTAACAAGCCCTTTTTAAATTTATACTTTAGTGCTTCATGTTAATTAGACATACTAGAATGTATTTTTATTAGTTATCCATGACTTCAGATAAAAGAACGTTATTTAGGTCAGACGAGTGTGTGTTGATCTTTGAGAGTCATGATGGGCTACAAAACATAGACACATACCTATGCTTAACTATATCTACAGCCAGCTTGAACAATAATTGAAAGGTATTAAACAGCTGGAACTGTGACTAACAAGGCAAGTGGAGAACTGATATTTAACTTGCCGCTACACATACTGAAGAGAGTTGTAAGGAGGTAAAAGCTCACTGTTGGGAAACAGCACTGTCATTGTGAAGGGTGCGTTAAACATTTTTAAATTACAAGGACAGTTTGATAAAGGGCTGTTTTATATTAGGATGCTTTTGGTAAGAAAGCTGTCTACAGATGTTTGAGTAGTTGACACTAGTTACTTGAGAGATAAGAGCAAAATCTTTCCTTGGTTTTTTGTAATTTGCTTTGTGCTTTCTTCATATCATTAACATGTCTCGATGTAGTTGAATATAAAGTAAACATGACATTTATTCTTCCTGTGTTTAGATGTTTCTGTTACTTTCCTGGACTCCCTGCTCATCTGTGTTAATTAGCCTCCCTCCTTCAGTTGCCATGCATTCTCCCTGTCACCAGAGAGTTTAAATCCAGAAGCAGGGTGGAGAGATGAACCAATAACCAAAGGGGGCTAATCAAGAGAAGTATGGAGCAGCTGGTGACAGGGAGAATGCATGGCAACTGAAGGAGGGAGGCTAATTACCACAGATGAGCAGGGAGTCCAGGGAAGTAACAGAAACATCTAAAACAAGAAGGAGTCATGAACCTACACAACAATGAATAAAACTAAAAGAACAGCGACTCAAGAATATAAAAACCACAGAGGAAACATGTCACTAAAGAAACTCAAAAACCAAACACCGGAGAATCTTGACACTTTCGAATGTCTTAAGAAGGCATTTCTAAGGCTTTGGGACTTCAGTGAACTGCAGTGAGAATCATTAAATACAAATGGAGCAGTGAACCTTCCCAGGAGTGACCAGCCAACCAAAACTACTCTATCAGCACATTGACAAATCTTTCAAGATGTTGAAAAAGAACCCATTATATCTAAAGCACTGCAGACTTTACTTTCCTAATTACATGATCCAACATTTAAGACAAAAAGAACAAAAAAGGGCCACCTGGACTGACACACAAATCTGTAACTGTGTAAATAGTATTTCACTGCACCGCATGTGAGCCAAAACTCTCACCTGAAATCCCTCAACAGGTTAACCATCTTCATGCTTACACAGATTCTGATTACCAACAAGGCTGCTTGTTTAAAGGTCTCCACAAATTCATGCTGCTCTTGGTGGATAGCTTTGATTATTATTGAAATGAACTGGTTGGACCTGTCTCTGGACAGTTTTAAAACCTTAATCACAGTACAGAAATTCTCCACAGGAGCTATTTATCATTTGAGAGCAGTTTGCACAGTTTTTTATAAATTTGCCTCTTTGTTCAGTTCGGTGAGTAATGTTTTTTAAGTATGCAGATTGCATTCATTAAAATGGTGCATTTATGCATTTGTATGCAAGTATATTTTTTCTATATCTATCTTGGACAATCTGTAATGCTTTTCTCTTCAGCTGGTTTTGATTATTGTCACATTCCTGATTGGCCCCATGTCCTTCCAGTTTTGCCTTTGTTTGGGTTGTGCTCAGATGAATGACCATTTTGTGATTAATTTGTCCCTTTTTATCTGCTTGGTGTGCTGCTTGTCGCTGACACAACTTATAAAAATGAATACAAGTGTTTCAACTTGTAAATTTGATCTTAAAGAATGACACTCAAACAGATTCTCTGCACTCTAACCTCGTTTTCAATGTTTTGTTTCTAACCAGATCCTGAGATGAGACTGTATCACAGCCTAAAAGATACATAACTGAACAAAGCCACTGAGGCAGAGTGATTTTTGGCCCTCACATCAGAGCTCTATGGTATATGATTACAAAAAATTTAATAATCGGACACCTTATCACACAAAACATTGTTTCATAAATAGATAATTTTCTGTAGCAATTTGTTTTGAAGAAAATGGAGGGTGGTCTTCAATATTCTAATATTTGTGCAGTGTTGTTAACATGAATGTAAAAAGATTAGAAATGATGACAGACAGCCACTGATAAGACTGAAAGACTAACCAGAACAAAGGCAAATACGTAGCTTCAAGAGGGTTGAATGGGATGTATCTTCTCATCAGAGATCTGCTTTGACCAGTCAAGAGTAGCTATTTGAACTGTCACAAAGATGTGTGTTCACTGATAAGACTTTTCTGGCAGGAGTTCATCCTTATGTCGTAGAAATGGGGTCAAACCAATTCATACAGCCATTTATGCCCTCGCTAATACTAAATAAAATTCCACTAGAGCCGCAAAGCCTAAATGATCTTTCAAAAAATATATGTTATTTAGTTTTATGAACACCTACTATATAACATTTTGTTGATTTATAGTTTAAATAAAAGAAGCATGATTTTATATCCAATTTTAGGTATTAGATCTAGAAAAAATCTTTACAAGAACACAAGGAAAGCATTTTCTTAAATGCAATTTTCTATATTTATAGAAGACGAAAGAAAGGCTAGCTCATTGGCAGCCTAATGACAAAAGAAGGACTAAACAAAGAGATTTCTTGTACCATCAGCGTCTTTCTACTGTGGATATTCCTGTGAAATATAGCAACAGAACACTGAAAAACTGCTGAAGAACTTAGCATTTTTATTACCTTTACACTACTACTACTTTCCATATATTTATATTATAATGTAGATATGTTTATACTGTTTAATTTGTATTGTATTGCACTGACTACGCCAAAACAAATTCCTTGTATGTCCAAAAATGTACTTGGCAATAAAGCTTTTGTGATTCTGATTAAAATACTGCTCAGCCCAAGTTATGAAGAGCCTCTGTGGAGGGCCTGAAGAGCTCCAGAACATTGCAAAGCCCAGGATTAGTTCAAAGGACCAACTTTACTTTTACCACAGCCAGGAAGCCATCTCAGTTCCATGTCATTGCATCACATCTTATAATTCTTGAAGATGTTTCAACCATTACTACGGTTTTATTCTTAAAAATTGTTTTAAAACCATTTTTTGGTTATTTGGTTAACCTACGGTTTTTCAAAGAATGACAAGATTTTAGTAGGTTTATTGGAGTTAGAACACATTTAAAACATGCAGAATACTGGCAATCAAGGACTAGATATGCCAGCCACTGTTGAATGTCATGACTGTTAAGCTGAAGTACACTGTATTGCCAAAGGTATTGGGTCCAAATCATTGAACTCAGGTGTTCCAATCCCTTTCACAGCCAACAGGTATACAAAGCTAAGCACCTAGGCATGCAGACTGCTGTAATAGACAGTTGTGAAAGAATGGATTATTCTGAGGGTCTAATTGCAATACATCATGCTGGCATTTACTAAATCCAAACGGGAAATTTCCTCACTGCTAAAATTTTTCTCAGTTTAAATTTCTCAAATAAGCCCTTGACATAAAATTCACCACAGATGTCAGCAACGCATATAAAAAGAAATAAAATACAATTACTCAACAAGTATCATGGGTTAAAACTTGAATGATACAGGGATTAAGTACATTCATATTCACAAAATATAGAATATTGTTGAAAAGCTCATTTATTTTAGTAACTGAATTCACTAAATAAAACACATCTTATAAACTATTTATACACAGGCAGATGTTTTAATGCCTGCATTTCTGTTATTTGTAATGATTCTTTGCTTACAGCTAATGAAAATAAGACATTTAAGATTAGAATATTACATTTGACCAATAAAAATAAACTTTTTTAATGTGGGCTTAATGAAAAGTATGTTTCATACCTGCTTAAAGGTTGATATTTTAGAAAGGTGCTTTTAATAAGACAAACAAGCCTCATTGGAATGCATATAGTTTTTTGAATATGACTTATACAACATACTTACAAAAATACGTCAAATACTTTGTGTTGAGCCAGCTCCTCGTGACATCTGTGCACCTGCGTTTTAAGGGTACGGGACACTCTTTTGGGGAAACAAAATGTTCATATTTTGGACAGAGAAGATGCTTTGAGAGAAGAGTGAAGGAAGCCAGAAGTGCAGATTTGAGGAGACAATTCAAGGATTTTGGTCAGGTGTTGGAGCAAGGACACAACCAGAACTTGCAGGACATGGGTCTTCAAGGACCGGAGTATGTTAGAATAGTTGGATAGTAGTGATTACTCAAAAAACCCTGGTTCTAATTAAAAAAGATTTTAAAAACCCAAAGAGAAATGGTTGCATTTCCTTAACTTAATGTAAATGCTTAGTTTGGGCAGGAAACCTTATGAAGAAGGTCATGTGCTTGGATCAGTTTTCTTTAACTGGTCCAATACCTACATATTTTCATATAACTTTTACCAGAAGTTGTGACCTTGCCTAGTTTAGAAGGGAAGGTCTGATGTTCAGTCCGATTTAGTTCCAGGAAATATTTATCCTTCCATACTAGAAGTTTGCAAAGATTTACTCAGAGTCCTGTTGGCAGGTTAATGGATTTTATTTCAAACCTGCAATCTGATTTAGTCATTTCAAAGAAAAACACTGTTGTATTCCAGAATAACGCTTAGGTAATCATGCTAAATTATTGTACTTTGTATCTTTTTGTTACCATGTCTGTTCTTCATGGTTTTCTTTAATTACCCGCTCTTGTTAGTGTGATGTTATAATTTAGAATGAATGTCAGCTTTAGGTAATTTTTTTCTTACCAGGGGCCAGTAAAATTGTATTATTGTTGTTGTTTAAATTTAAATCTTCAGTCTGTTTTTTTCCTGGTCTTCCAATCTCAAAAATTTTTTTTCTACTCACTTTATTGTACTTTACCCACTGCCTCTGTGTTTGTGTGCATGGATTTTACCAGTGTGTTTTATTTGCAATATAGATTTACTCACTTAACTAGGTGCTGTTGTCACACTTATACACAAATGGTCTTCATACAAATTTCATTTGTAATAAAGGTTATTATTTACAGAACCTACACATAACAGCTCTGCCAGTTATCATTAAGTTGTAGATTTACTTCCAGCTCAAACCTAACTATATTTTGCTGTCCTTACCACGGTAAGGGAAAACCAAGAACATCCAGCAGCAGGAGACTGTTATTATAAAAGCATTTCCAAAAATCGACTGTGAATTCCTTACAATGTGCCAAGCAGCAGGCCCAGACACTTTTCGAGTTGTAAAACACTGTGATAGGAATGCCATAATTGCTAAGAGTCCAATTTTTCCCTCAGGTTCTGGTGAATTTCAGAAACAGCAATAAAAGATTATAGACGTTTTACACACATGCGCTACCAAAATTTTGCCGGACAACTGTTTTATTTGTACAATCACCACAGTAACAGAACTGCTGGAATCATAATGTCCAGGGTTTCCCCCCTGGACATTATGATTTGCTGACAGCTCGGGTTGGCTCCAGACTTCCTGCAACCATAAAAGTAGTACAAAGACGACATAGAAAATGGATAGGTGTGATGTTATGCCATTTAAGATATGGTAGTGCTTGTATTTGCTCTTTACTATCTTTGTAAGTGTGCTGTTATTATTAGGAAAGAGAAAAAAAGCTTTTTATATGTTTCTTTCAAGAGTTATTGCTTTGAACAGTTATGGACAATTGGAAAATAGATTAATAAATAAGCAAGTAAACTGTCGTTTTTTATTATGTTGCTTTCATTACGGCTTAATGGCTTGTTTTGTTGGGTGTTTGTGTCACAACTGTTTCCTCCCTGTCAGCACCAAAACTATGAGCAGAAATATATTATGTTATTATGCAGATGCATGCCCTTGGATAGCACTGTTCTGACTTTTGAGATTTTAATATTTCAATTATGCTGTTTGCATTAGTTGTGTACGAGATATTGCATTCATATTCTCATGTAAACATCTCATTGCTTAGTTTGATTAATGAGTCATCTGCACATTGCGTCCATTAGCACTAATAACATTACCAAATCCGTTAAACTTGGACCAAAACGAGGATTTCTTCTTCAGATGCTTTTATTGATTTATTATAGTGGGGTGCTATAGAGGAAAACTATCCTTTGTTCTTCAGTTTTTAGGATTTAAAACTTAAAATCAGAGCCTTATGGCTCTGATCCAATTTGTGCAGATGTGTTAACTTAAAGCACAGTACTGGTTGCAACAATACGTTTTTTAGTGCCAAATCTAAGTCACTTCAGGGCATTTTTACATGAACGCAGTTAAGTCCAATTTAGATCCAGTTCCAATGAATCAGGTTATTATATTCAAAAAAGTCATACATTAAACCCAGAAATTAGAGTTCAATTTAATCCAGTTAAAACACAGTTCAATCCCTTTGTTAAAATTGTAAACTCCATTTGCATTTTTTCCCCAAACCTTGAACCCCCTCAGCAACTCACAACCAATTTTTTTCTAAGTCATCTGTTGAAAGAACAAAATAGAAAATTAGGCCAAATTTAATAGATTTTAACAAAAACAGATAATTCAATTAGAGATGCTCAATTCACCAAGTGAAACATACTAATTACCGATACTGATGTTTTGAAGCCTTTATTTCTTATCATCATGATTTTCCGTTTACAGCTAATGTAAACACAACATTTAAGATTAGAATATTACATCTGACCAATAAAAAACATTGTTAATACAGAAATGTGGGCTTAATAACAAGTATACTTACTTAAAGGCTGTTTTTATTAAACGGTGTGAGACAAACCTCATCAGAACTCATGTTCTAATCTACTGAATATGACCGTTTGTAGCTACATTTAAATTTAAGTCTATATGATTGGACTGATTGGATTCTTATACCCTAAGATCTCCAAAATCCCAACACTTCCAAATCCAGCCGGTTCGATGACAGAGTTAGCAACCCAAACTAAAGACCTTTGCTGTGCTCCATTCAGTCTTGCTGTTATTTGTTGAAAGTCTTGCACTCTATAGTTCTTGTGCAACCCACTTATTCCACAGAAATGTCTCAATGTAGAAGCAACAGTTGCCTTTTTAAACGGCTTCTCCTTACTTCTTCTAACATCTCACGAAACTGCCACCCATATTGAGCAGCTAAAATGTGTCTCTCTGTGCCGATTATCAGCCACCATCAGAATATTGAATGTTGGCTAAAATGTGTAACGCTTTCTAAGTGGTGGCAGTTGGGTTAATTCTGCTTTGATAGCTGGCCGGAAGCTATCAAAGGAAGCGGTTGTTATTTTAGTTTTTTAATTTGATGGTAAAACCTGCTTTTTCTTATTCCCATATCAAATAAACGTTACTGCTGAGCAAGGAGAAAGAAGGAGGGGAAAAAGGAATTATTTTGTATTATGTGAAACAAACACAACATATCAACAGGGGAGCCCCACAAAGTTCACAGATGAGTTGTTTGTCTCATTAAGAGGAGCCAATGATGCACCAGTGTGCATTACAAAATTGGAATGGACGGATGCTCAGCTGCTCATTCTGTGTTTATTCTAATCTTGTCCACACAACTAAACCAAAATGAGCACACTAAATAAATAAACAAGCAGTTTAACAAGTACAAAATGTAAACATGTTACATTTTGTTTGGTGTAGCAAAAAGTAGCCTCAAACTAATATCCCTTTATGCCCATTGTTACCCAGGGGATCCATAACAAATACCCATGAAGCTCTGCTTTTTTAGGTGTGCGGAGAAATACACTAAGTAGGAAATGATTCATGAGCAAATAGAACATTTCTGGACTGTTTCTGGCAAATTCTTCTGACCCAGGACTATCTCCGATCACAAATTGTATGTTTTCCACTGGAAGTTGCAAGATGGGAAATAAGGTTAAATAAGTACTCATGTCAACCTTCAGGTTGAATTTTGAAATAAAGACTTAATCTTTAAATCCAACAGTAAAACAATTGAATACTTTGATCTTAGTTTTGCATTTATCACTAAATATCCAAATTTGTAGCAGCAATGTCAGTAACAAATCATTTTATTGGTGATCAGTTTTCTATGAGTCAAGCCTTCCGACCTGACTCATAATCTCTGCTCTACTACTGAAGGTAATCTATGGGGTTGATGTCAGGACTCTGCGAAGACCAGCCAAGTTCTTACTCATCCATGTTTGTGCAGACCTTGCTTTGTGCATTGGTGCACACTTGTATTGGAACTGAAGGAGCTGTTTTCCTAATTCTGAAGCTATGCACTGTTCTTGAGCTTACCTGAAGACCACAAGAAGTTGGTGGTCTGCATCCACTGACTGCTGAAGGGTGGGGGACACTTCAGACTAATTAAAATGGACCCCTTTTGAGAAGAAATTATCTGGCAAAATGCAAGCATAGCACAAGATAAGGATTAAATACTGCAGCTAACTGCTACTGTTTTTGGATTTTGGAAGCACAAAAGAAAACGGATTTTAAAATAAAAATTAAAACACATCTTAAATGAGGTTTGACAATAAGATGATTACCAATTAAAGCAAAACATAACCTTTGGGGTACCACAAGGCACAGTTTTGGGCACAAAGCTATTTATTTAATACATCACTGTTGTCTCAAGTACATTAAAATGTATGTTATTTGCTGATATGGTGAGAATTTGCAACAACTGCAGTTGGTTTCGATGCTAGAATATAAATGGTTGATAGGTTGCCCTTTGACTAATTTTACTCCGTTTGATTTCTTTCAGCCCTGGTGTTGAGCACTGCAGAGGAAGAGTCGAGGTGTCCTCTCGGCCATTTTCCATGTGGCAACATGAGTGAATGCCTCCCTCAAGCTTTGCACTGTAACGGACATAAAGATTGTCCAAATGGAGCGGATGAGTGGCGCTGTGGTGAGTATGTTGATCAGCTACACAGAGGGTGAGGGGTGGCCAGAAAATTATATGTATTCTATGTTTTTGTATCTATTCAGATTTTTCACATTAATAGTTAAATTTGGTTCTCAGAGTTCAGATGAAGTATGCCAAGGTTCCTGCTTGTTTCCTAATATTAAAAAGAACCTAATTAGAAATCTTCTGCAGCTCTTTTTTTAGTATTTTTCTTTACACTGCTCATTGAAATTCTCCCACATATCTCCCTATACAATAGACTAGGCACTGTCGAGTCCAAACAGAGGTTGAGTGGATGTTCAGGATGGTGAGAGGTGTAGCCTGGTCTTCAGTGCTCTGTCCATAATGCCTGGCCAGAACCAATAATTTGTAACTTCGTTTTAGTGTTGGGCCATTAGCAGGCTGCTACTAATGTGTTAATTTCTATCAATATCAGATTTTTTTTATTTTGCTTTTGTGACCCAGGTGCCCTCTGCGTTGGTAGGAGAACACTGAGCTTTTCAGTTCTAGAGCCACATGAAGGTGTTGACAGCACAAAAGAACTGAGAGTTTTCAGGTTGGTAGTGGGCTGTGAAAAACAAGCATACCATCAGCATGGAGTACAATTTAGGATTCCTTTCTCATACCCAACTCAGATTCCATTTTCACTAGAATGTGTTTTTCGGACAGGGAGGGGAACACATATACATAAGCCAGTATCAACCACTCTGAGACTGTAAGAGATGAATTTAACAAAGAAGTTCACACGACTTGATTCAAAAACAAGTACTTACCTAACATCTCCGTAAGCAATACAGTCTTGCTTGAAGGTCAGTGTAGTATTTAGTCCTATTTTTACTTGGGCCCTAACCTTTTCCAGTTTTTTTTTAAACAATAGCAGAAAATCTGGAAACCCTCTCGCTCTGGAAATCACAGATGTTTGCGCTATTTATGCCAATTACATTCATCCTCCTTATGAACTGAAATAAAATCATACAGTTTATGGTTTCATCAAGCTGTCCTGTTCAGACAACATAACCAGGTGGAACAACTGAAAGGTCAGACAGGAGCAGTTTGTTCGGTATAAAGTAGGGATGATAGTATTGGGCCTGAACCTGAGCAGTGGAAACAGAGAGTCCTTCAGTGTTGTTCTTGTGGCACCATGGAAATTGAAGAGAAACTGCATCAGTACCTGCAGGTCTGCCAGATGGCACTGCGGATGTGCTATCTACGCTAGCTCGCACTTTGTGTTTTGTTGTGTATTTCCACTGTGCATTGCTGTTATGGTACAGTCACTTTTACCAGAAAGCAACTCTTAAGCATTAGACAGTCCTCTCCGGGCAGTTTTTCTCTGGTTTTCATCAATCTGGAGAGTTTTTCTGAGATTCCGGTTTGAAGCGTAGCAGCTCTCTGTGGGATTTACTGTAGATGCAGACGGGGGAAACTTGCAGCCTCTCTCATTAAACTCAGGCAGAGGGGACAGTGTGCTCTGGTCCCATCAATCCACCTCCTGCCGGTGTTTACCCACCGCAAGCCTGCACATCAAAGGCTGAAAAACAGCTCGCTGAGCTAACAGACATAGTAATAAAAAAAAACCACCCAGACTCTCTCATCGTTGTTCTTGGGACTTTTAACAGGACAAGCCTCTCAAAGGAACTACCAAAATACAAACAGCATATAAAGTGCCTCACCAGAGACAAACACACTGGACAACTGGTACAACGTCTTAAAAGAAGCTTACCGAACAGTTCCCCGTGCAGGTTTAGGACTCTCTGATCACTGTCTGTTTCATCTTATCCCAACCTATTGGCAAAAATTAAAAGCTTTTAAGCCTGTAGTTTGGAGTGTTAGGAAGTGGACTGTCGAGTCAAAGCAGATGTTACAGGCCTGCTTTGAAGGCAAAGATTGGTGTGTTTTTGAAGCTTCAGCAACTGGACAAGACAAGCTCGCTGATACTGTGACATCATACATCAGGTTTTGTGAGGACATGCGTGTGCATACTAATACCTTTCCACACAGAGCAACAATAAACCATGGTTTACTTCACATCTGAGGAAGCCATGTGGGTCTAAAGAAGAAGCTTACAGCAGTGGGGACTTAGCCCTGTATAAGAAGGCTAGAAACAAACTGATGAACGAAATCCGGGTGACTAAGAGAAGCTACAGTGAGAAGCTAAAAAGATGCTTCTCAACTAACAACTTGACTACAGTTTTAGGGAGCTTGAACACCATTACTAGCTAAAGGAGCCCATCCCACAGGATCATGCTCTGATTATCCCCACACTGGCTGACAACCTCAACAGCTTCTTCTGTAGGTTTGGAAACCAGCCATTCAAACTTCACTCCCACACAAAATGAGTACCTGCACCCCCCACCACTAACTCTACAAACCCCTCCTACCTACCCTCTGACCCTGTGCCTGCACTGAAGATCACTGAGAAAATGTAAATAGGGTGTTTCAGCATCAGAAGACTAAGAAAAGCTCCAGCATGAAAGTCTGTCCAACTGGCCCCCATCTTCACTCAGAACAAGTCTGTGGAACTGCATGAGGTTTCCTCATGCTTCGAAGAAACACACGATTCCCAAAGAATACACAATACATGATGAAATTACTACAGATGTGTCGCCCTGACGTCTGTGGTCATGAAATCCTTTGAGGGACTGGTGTTGAAGCACCTAAAGGACATCACAGGCCACCTGCTGGACCTCCTGCAGTTTGCTTACCAGGCAAACAGGTCGGCAGATGATGCAGTAAAATTAGGACTACAATTCATCCTGCACCACCTCAACCACCCAGGCACATATGCCAGGATCCTGTTTTTGGACTTCAGCTCCGCCTTCAACATCATCAACCCTGTCATCCTCCACTAGGAGCTCATCTTTCTTACCGCTGAAGAATCAGATTCAGCTTTATTGCCAAGTTTGTTCACACAAAAAATTAATTTGACTCTGATACATTCTGCTCTCAGTGAAGAGGTGATAATCTGTACCGTAAGTGTTGGATAATAGGGTGGATTTAGTTTATTCACTTACAGCTTTTCCATCTTGGCTTCATTTTTAAGCAATAAATAATAACAGTGTGGGATCTGTTGTGTTTTTTTTTACATTTAAGGTTAAATTGACATAAAGGTAAAGCCAAATTTTAATTATTATGTCCTTACATCTAGATCAACTTCCTTTTTAACGTTACTATATGGTTGCTTATACTAAATTATATTTTGTTTATTTGCTTCTATACTCAGTGTAGGCTCCCATTCATTTGGGCAACATACAATTAGAATTAGGCCAGTACGTAGAGATATTTAAATTGACCATAATTAAATCTGACATATTTTATGTTTCGGCTGTTCATTGTTGCCTGGACTCTACAATACCACTTGTTAGATACATTCCTTAACCTGTAGAGCTATACTGACCTCAATCGTGCAGCTTTCCACTACATCAGCTGCTCTGTCAGCCTCCATCCTATCAGTTACATAAAACATCCTTTTAGCTCCATATGTGAATAAATTTAAAGTTAAACAATTAACTGTCTGACTACTTACAAATTGACTTAGTGCATCACTCAGTAGGAAGTTGTACTTCTGCTTAATTTCTCTGCCAACATTTCTATACATCTTTTATTTAAGCAAATGCAATATGGCGCTTGGTTCTCGGTCTCACCTCAAGGTTTTTTCAGGTTCCAACTTGCTATTGCATATAGGAGAAGGAAATAAATTAGTAATCCACCTTACATGGTAATTATTTTCTCTTTGCAATATTTTTATAAACCTCAAATTTTAACAGGTGAACAGAAGGCATAAAAGCAGTAAAGATGTATTCCTATTCCACACAAATCCTCTAAGGTTAGATCGGAAAGTTCACACACATCCAGTAAAAGAGAATAATAATTTCAAAAGCAGTCTGACAAATTTAGTCTCAAGCTACTGAAAGACATTTGGCCCCCCTCAATAAACTGATGGCGGTTCTCTAGGATGGAGGGTGCTTTTAGATAAACTGGACTTGCCAACACGACCCTTCAGTGAGAAGCTGTTCTGAAAATAACTATAGCTACTCTGGTTGTGAAATGCCAGGCATGTAGATATAGTTTCTACTAGAAGGGCCTGTTTTATAACAGGCTTCAAATAAATCATCGACCACAAAGTCAAGTTCATTTACAACCCCATTTATGATATTTACTCACGATCCATTATGCCATTAGTGTTCTTTGTAATAAGCTGTGGCTCCATAACATAGAAAAAATAATCCATAAAATGCAGCCAAAAGTGGCTACCTTTAGTTACAGATGAAAGGTTTGCTCTTTCGTTAGTTGTTAAGCCCCTCAGTGACAACATCAAAGAAAGTGAGTTGTCTTAGCACTATCCCTGCCATGCTGTTATTTATAAAAGCATACCACCAGAGTCTTTTGGGTCAAAGTATTTTAATGTCAGAAATGAAGGCCATCGTTACACATTGTTGATCCAATTATAATGTGTTTACAGCACACAGCTGTGGTAAATTTATCAGTGGTGTAAAGTTCCAGGATTTCTCTCAAATTGGCATTCAGTTATACTGATTGACCTGTTTAAATCATTTTGCTGGGTTTTTAAAAGAAAGAGCAACTCCTTTTGACGAGTTTCATAAAATGAAGTGATAAACTCAAGATGTTTTAATTGGGCTATGGTTTGAGTATAACAAAATAGTGGTTGGAGCACAGTACTTTGAGAGGGCAACTCCTGTTCTAAAACCTTTGAGTTTTTCTCTTTGGAAAAGGGGGAAAAAAAACATCCACTTTGTACACTTCAGTACTAACTGAGTAACTGAGTTAAAAAAGAGGCGTTTGGTTATAAGTACACAGGTACAAGAAGTGAAGGGAAAAAAAGGAAATGTGGTCTGTTCCAAAAACAACCTGTCCTCGCTCATGGCTAAACACAAAAATGTTTAGGTTTTTTTGCATTATCCCTTAAGTCGCCATGTCCCTATGTCAGCCTTTGTAGTATTTACATTTTAAAAATGCATTTATCAAGATTTCAATACCCTGCCAATGGACAGATGAGGTCATCTTGAGGTCACCCTTCTTATGTTAGCTGACCAGCTGTTTGCATATTTCCGAAGGAATTTAAACAATTTATAGTTGTGAACAGGCTTTAAGGTTGGAAGGCCTCATTGCCATCACACTAATCTTTAGCTCCCTCAGATTCAGTCAGGATTCAGTCAGGACTCCAGCTGATTCACTCCAAGACAAAAAAGCAAAAAACACTTATGGAAACGTATGGAAACTTACAAAACAGCAACCGGCAAGATCAAAAATGCAGAGTACTGATACCCTGTGGAACACTGGGGACATGAAAACAGAAACAACAAAAACTAAATGAAACCAAGGAGTAATCTATGCAGGAGAGAGTTGTGACCTGAATGAGAGCTAGGCAAGTTTAATTGACTAAAGAAGGTGTGATTTGTTAGAAAACTGAGGGGAAACTAACAGAACCAAGTCCTCATAATGCCACAAACAGAGCAGAGAAACCTGACAAACTAATGGCTCAACAAAATAAAAGAACACTGGCAAGGAAAACTCAACAACTATGCAGAACATTCGCCAACACATGATTATTCCTTAAAATACCAAAACACAAACTCTAACAAAGTTCTTCACATCATGACAGTCACCCCCACCAAAGGACAGCTCTTGACATCACAATAAAGAAAGTTCAGAGATGGTCTGGAAAGAAGGATTGGAAAAAAAGGAGTCAAAGAGGATGGCCTGTGGGATATCACAACTATTTAAAGAGTTCAAAAAGGCTTGTATACACAAGCTCTGTAATGTGCCATGGGGGCTTAGAGACCCTCAAAGAACCACCGGAAGGGAAGCCAATAGATGCCAACAAAGGAGTTCTGGAGGACCGCCCAGAGGTTGTAGAGACGGGTGAAGAAGCTTAGAGAAGCTGCTGGGTGTGAGCAGGGACTAGCAAAGAAGCTCTCCAATGTCTTCTGAAGGATTTCAGCCTGGCATCCTGGAGCCAACAGTGACTGGCAACAGAATTCAACAGGGTGGGCTAGAAGCAATGGAAACTGGCAGAGGTGCTCTGGAGCAGTGGTCCCCAACCTTTACATCACCACGGACTTGTTAACGCTTGACAATTTTACTGCGGCCCAGGTTGTGGGGTTGAACCGTCATGTTGGTGTGCCCGCTGAGACTCACAAACTCAACAACACGCAGCTGCTCTGTTCTGCATATTTCTACCATTTTTTTAAGGAGAAATATTATTGTGAGAGCTAAGAGCAGCTCATTCTACACAGATTTTGCGGCGTTCAATTTATACTTTTGGAACGGTGTCGACGAATGCGTGCTACAAGCAAGAGATGGCGTTCTCTCCCACGTGTTGCTAAGCAACGCCCAGCTGAACAGGTATAATTTTATAACTTTATAAACCTTTGATAACAGCAACAATGGCTTTGTTACAGTGCCTTGTGAAAATATTCGGCCCCCTTGAACTTTTCAACCTCTTGCCACATTTCAGGCTTCAAAGATAAATATATAAAATTCAAATTTTTTGTGAAGAATCAACAACAAGTGGGACACAATCATGAAGTGGAATGAAATTTATTGGATGTGTCAAACTTGTTTAAGAAATAAAAAACTGAAAAGTGGGGCGTGCAATATTATTCGGCCCCTTTGCGTTAATACTTTGTAGCGCCACCCTTTGCTGCAATTACAGCTGCAAGTCATTTGGGGTATGTCTCTATCAGTTTTGCACATCGAGAGACTGAAATTCTTGCCCATTCTTCCTTGCAAAACAGCTGGAGCACAGTGAGGTTGGATGGAGAGCGTTCGTGAACAGCAGTCTTCAGCTCTTTCCACAGATTCTCAATTGGATTCAGGTCTGGACTTTGACTTGGCCATTCCAACACCTGGATACGTTTATTTGTGAACCATTCCATTGTAGATTTGGCTTTATGTTTTGGATCATTGTCTTGTTGGAAGATAAATCTCCATCCCAGTCTCAGGTCTCTTGCGGACTCCAACAGGTTTTCTTCCAGAATGGTCCTGTATTTGGCCCCATCCATCTTCCCATCAATTTTGACCATCTTCCCTGTCCCTGCTGACAAAAAGCAGTGGAGATGGTGTGTTCAGGGTGATGAGCTGTGTTGCTTTTATGCCAAACATATCATTTTGCATTGTGGCCAAACAGTTCGATTTTGGTTTCATCTGACCAGAGCACCTTCTTCCACATGTTTGGTGTGTCTCCCAGGTGGCTTGTAGCAAACTTTAAACGAGAATTTTTATAGATATCTTTGAGAAATCGCTTTCTTCTTGCCACTCTTCCATAAAGGCCAGATTTGTGCAGTGTACGACTGATTGTTGTCCTATGGACAGACTCTCCCACCTCAGCTGTAGATCTCTGCAGTTCATCCAGAGTGATCATGGGCCTCTTGGCTGCATCTCTGATCAGTCTTCTCCTTGTTCGAGATGAAAGTTTAGAGGGACGGCTGGGTCTTGGTAGATTTGCTGTGGTCTGATACTCCTTCCATTTCAATATGATTGCTTGCACAGTGCTCCTTGGGATGTTTAAAGCTTGGGAAATCTTTTTGTATCCAAATCCGGCTTTAAACTTCTCCACAACAGTATCTCTGACCTGCCTGGTGTGTTCCTTGGTCTTCATGATGCTCTCTGTGCTTTGAACAGAACCCTGAGACTATCACAGAGCAGGTGCATTTATACGGAGACTTGATTACACACAGGTGGATTCTATTTATCATCATCAGTCATTTGGGACAACATTGGATCATTCAGAGATCCTCACTGAACTTCTGGAGTGAGTTTGCTGCACTGAAAGTAAAGGGGCCGAATAATATTGCACGCCCCACTTTTCAGTTTTTTATTTGTTAAAAAAGTTTGACACATCCAATAAATTTCATTCCACTTCAGAATTGTGTCCCACTTGTTGTTGATTCTTCACAAAAAATTAGGATTTTATATCTTTATGTTTGAAGCCTGAAATGTGGCGAGAGGTTGAAAAGTTCAAGGGGGCCGAGTATTTTCGCAAGGCACTGTAACTTCGAAGAGACGTTTTTTCCATTTAAAGCGAACCAAACGTTGCAGGAATGAATACACCTGCATCTTTATGAACATACCTTTAGTCAAGCTGCGGCACTCTTTGTTGTCCCATTGTCTGAGAAAAACACGGTCCCGGTCTTCATTTGCCATCCTCAGCACAAAACTCAGCCGTAATTTGGTCCAAAGCTTCATTCACAGTTTAAAACTTTTTTCGGGAAGCCATTGGAGTTAAAAAAACAAATAATCCAACACAAGAAATTATTTAAAAAAAACACATACATGCTCAGCTGCATAATCGGTTCTGACCTGTTTGAACTCGATGTGGATTTTTTGAAATACGCGCCGTTACGCATGTTTGTAACTAGAGTTTGGATGGGCCGAATTCCACAAATGACCCCTCCTTTTCATCCTTAGGGCCAGTAGAATAAAGTTATCTCCAAGTCTTTCACGTCAATCCAACCAATCAGGAGGCAGAGGTCGAGACGTCCGGTGACTCCCTTTTGTAGGGTGTGTTTACTTTCTGATTCAACTGCTTGTAGTTTTAACTGTCTTTGGTGTTCGAAGAAATGGTTTATATTGGCTTTTAGCCAAATTCTGATGTTTCAGAGGATATTACACATGTCTATGTTCAACTAAGGGATGTTTGAGCAATAAAAATCGGGGGAAAAAAAACCTGGAACTTCCCCCGTTTGCGGAGGGGTGGGGCCTAAGTTTAATTGTTTCTTGTGCGGCCTGGTACCAATTGATCCACGGACCGGTACCGTGGAAGGAGCCTGGTCAAAGTCCCCAAAGAACTTCCCAGAGGCCTCAGCAATAAGCAAAATAGCTCAGTAGAATGGCAGAGAACCGGTTGTCTGTCTTGGGCTCAGACCAAGCTTATAAGGAGATTGGCCAAGAACGAGCACAGGCAGGTTGTTTTCTAACTACTTCTAACTACACAGTATGGAAACAGGCAGATAAAGATTGTTCTCCACCCTCTCACTGGAAACAGAAATTTGTGGAGGCACATTTATTTTGATGCTCTTGGCAAGACCAGTGAAATATGGTGATAGGTCAACCTCGGCCCCTATAGCAAGGACTTAGTGTCCTCATTCTGAAATTATGTTTGAGGCTCAAAAGATGAGAATAGGCCAGGTCATATAGGTATCAAGCTGCAATAAAGTAAAAAGTAAATTCTAAATTAACATTATTTATATGATCAATATTGATGTCAATAAACCAAATCAGCCAAGGTTTACCTGTTGTTGTTGTTCCTGTGATTTGTTCTTGCTAGAAAAACCATGAACAGCATTGCTGAACCTGGACAATATTAATATTGTAAAAACTAACCCTTAGGCTCTATGTGGACATGGTCTTGACAGGTTGTTCTTCGATGTTGCAAATTTCACATTATTTACAAGATGTTACAGAGAACCATTTTAGAAAAGGTCATAGAGGTAAACAGAATTGAAAATGTTCAAGGGGCAAAATTGACAGATGTACTTTTAAAACCATGTATTCACAGCCAGAACCACAGAGAACAGGCTGTTGTTTACACTTTTAAAATAGCATATTATCATACTGTACAACTTTTATTTATAAAGCACTTTAAAATATACCAAGGTCGACAAAGTACTGTACATATGCAAATGGCAGAAACAATTAAAGAAAAGAAAATAAGACAAGTTTAAAAAAAAGTCAACCACTTAACATGACCCAAAGGCTACAGAAAATAAATACTTTTTAAGAAGATTCTTAAACTGAAAGAAAGGAGGACTGTCTGACATGCAAGGGCAGATCATCCCACAACAGAGCAGCTACAGAGAAAGCACTGTCACCTCTAAGTTTATGCTTAGTTTTAGGCACATTAAGGATCTGCTGGTTGGCGGACCTAAGAGAGTGGGTGGATATTTATGGCTGCAGCAGCTCAGAGATGTGGGGGGTGGTGGTGGAGGGCAGGTCATTGTAAAAGCAAATTTAAAAGCAAATAAAATAAATTCAAAAGGATTCTAAAATGTGCGATAGTCAATAAAACAGTCTGACGGACAATCTGAACAGTTTATAATGAAACATACAATTCAATTAAATTCAAAAAACTTTATTAATCCCAAAGGGATTAATAAAGTTTGATTAATAAGGGATATGACAATTTGTCTGAATAATTGAAGAGAAATGTTTTCTCCTGTAGTATGAACTCCAGTAGTATTTTAGTATTTGATATGACACTTGAACTTTAGCCTTCTTCCATTTACATCTGGCTCTCCTGCACTTTCCACGGGCGGAGGACCCCAGAATGCAAACAAGCAGGAAGCAACGTGGCGTGGTGAGTTGAAAAAAGATTTAATAACCAAAAAGAAACTTGCAGGCAGAAAGGTAGTTGCAGATGGAGGCATGGACAAACGTAGGCAAAACAGGCTCGAAAGAACAGGCTCGGCATAAACAGGTGAACTGTGATGTTTCCGTGAGGAATGAACAGAACAGATGTGTATATATGGAGCAAGAACCAGGTGAAACGAGCAGACTGAATACTAGGTGCAGGTGAACCGAATGAAGATGATTAAAAACAGACAGGAGAGAACAAAACGTGGCTGGAGCAGAAAAGGGACTCTTGAATACAAACTAATAGAAACATAACTAGAAAAACATGAAACTAAAGCATAACCAGATCCAAAAACCAAACTTGACAAAACATGAACTAGTAGACAAAAACTAAAGCATGACCAGGAAAATAATAAACAGAAGCATGATTAAAAAACTATCAAGAATAATAATAATAATAAGAAGAAGAACCCAAAAACACCCACAAATCATGACAAAATCAGAATATGTAAAAGGAAGCAACAGTGAGAAGCAGCATTTGTCATGTTAATACCACAAACCTCAATCTAGTTTTTATGTGATAGACCAGCACAACATAGCACATAACTTTGAAGTTTCACAATAGTGTTTAGTCACCGAAACATGGTACTGTTTGATTTTATGTGAACCGGTACTTGAGACCCACAAGAGAGATTTTTTTCTAGTAATGAGTACCTTGGATTCTACATCTCTGATGATCTAACACACCTCCAGTCTGAAGAAGGCTAGACAGTGTTCAGAAGATCGGAGCTCTCACCACTTGCTGTGGGAATTGATGGAGATCGTAGCTCACAAGACAGGATAGCTCTCATTCATCACCATACCAACAATGCCTGGCCTTCAAAACATCTTCAACAAACTATGTAGATCCATTCAAACTATGTAGATCCATTATGGATCTTCATCACCCTAACCACACATTTCTTCTGTGGCTTCTTTCAGGCAGACATCTGGCTTACATTCCAGTTGCGGAAATAGGACAAATATTCTTCCTAGGGGCAGTGTGGTTGGTCTCGAAACACAGATAAAGAACTATCTAACACATGTCACAATTACGCATTTATTAGAACAGAATTACTGTCAAAAGAAATGTTTGGATCTTGCAAAACTATTCATAACCCTTGAACGTTTAGATTATCCAATATTTTTGGACTGTGTGAGAAAGCTGAAGTGCCTGGTGTGAACCTACACATGGAAGGGTTGATGCAGAGAGATTGCAGGCTTGTCAGCACTACTTCCTTAAGGAAGTGACATCTGAGTGACAAACAAAAAACAGACTACAGTTATCCACCTACCTTAGTCTATCTTTATGTCTGAATTCAATTTAGATTTGACTCACTGAAATATTTTTCTAAAAGAACACAAATATAATTAAAGCGTGCTTTATTAAGTAATACACAAATTTTATAGTGAAACTGTAATTTTGTACTGTATTCTTTGCAGTCAAATCTGGCCTGGATATCACTGTAATAACAAATCTATCCGTGGTCAGTGGTAGTGTAAAGTGAATGGAATAAAGGCCAGTCAGTTTTTGTTTGTTTTGAGCAACACAGGGACATGGATCTCAGCAACATATCCTGGCTGGAGTGGAAGAACAGCAGCTCTTACCTTCATCATTTCTTTGTCTTATCATCACATTCTTCCCCTCAAAACTGAGCTTTGAAACAAAGTTTGTGTCTTAATTAAATGGACGGAAACATTAGTTCTTGCAATAGAAACATCATTAGTCTGTCACAGCTGCTCATAAAAAATGCTACTACACAAATCAAACGTAGTCAATGGGCTGTAACTATTCTAACTAAACTTAAACAGTGTAATGAAGAAAGAAGACTGGTAAACTGTTATTTGGAGAAGAACAAAAGAGAAGTAGAATATCTTTGGCAAGTTACCGCTGTTACATTTCACCGTCAGCTGCACTCTTCTTCTTCTGGTCTTTATTTTAGCGGTAGGGTATGCAAAGCTGCACTCTTCTTCGTAGACATTGAGTTTGACTGCCTTACACAGTTGCAGCGCCTCCTACAGTGACCGGGTGGAGCTACTCAGAGAACCACACTGTTCGAAAGTATTGTTTTGATAATTTTTTTATTTTATACATGCCAGAAAAATTGTCCTCAACGGTAGCTACGGCCCTGCTGACAAGTGTGCTCCCACTCAATCCCCAAAACAGGACTCCTGTTTTTTTTCCAACGGTGGACACTCTTCCACAAAGGCTTGATTTGCATTCTTCTAATACAGGTCCTTCTCAAAATATTAGCATATTGTGATAAAGTTCATTATTTTCCATAATGTAATGATGAAAATTTAACATTCATATATTTTAGATTCATTGCACACTAACTGAAATATTTCAGGTCTTTTATTGTCTTAATACGGATGATTTTGGCATACAGCTCATGAAAACCCAAAATTCCTATCTCACAAAATTAGCATATCATTAAAAGGGTCTCTAAACGAGCTATGAACCTAATCATCTGAATCAACGAGTTAACTCTAAACACCTGCAAAAGATTTCTGAGGCCTTTAAAACTCCCAGCCTGGTTCATCACTCAAAACCCCAATCATGGGTAAGACTGCCGACCTGACTGCTGTCCAGAAGGCTACTATTAACACCCTCAAGCAAGAGGGTAAGACACAGAAAGAAATTTCTGAACGAATAGGCTGTTCCCAGAGTGCTGTATCAAGGCACCTCAGTGGGAAGTCTGTGGGAAGGAAAAAGTGTGGCAGAAAACGCTGCACAACGAGAAGAGGTGACCAGACCCTGAGGAAGATTGTGGAGAAGGGCCGATTCCAGACATTAGGGGACCTGCGGAAGCAGTGGACTAAGTCTGGAGTAGAAACATCCAGTGCCACCGTGCACAGGCGTGTGCAGGAAATGGGCTACAGGTGCCGCATTCCCCAGGTCAAGCCACTTTTGAACCAGAAACAGCGGCAGAAGCGCCTGACCTGGGCTACAGAGAAGCAGCACTGGACTGTTGCTCAGTGGTCCAAAGTACTTTTTTCGGATGAAAGCAAATTCTGCAAGTCATTCGGAAATCAAGGTGCCAGAGTCTGGAGGAAGACTGGGGAGAAGGAAATGCCAAAATGCCAGAAGTCCAGTGTCAAGTACCCAGTCAGTGATGGTCTGGGGTGCCCTGTCAGCTGCTGGTGTTGGTCCACTGTGTTTTATCAAGGGCAGGGTCAATGCAGCTAGCTATCAGGAGATTTTGGAGCACTTCATGCTTCCATCTGCTGAAAAGCTTTATGGAGATGAAGATTTCATTTTTCAGCACGACTTGGCACCTGCTCACAGTGCCAAAACCACTGGTAAATGGTTTACTGACCATGGTATCACTGTGCTCAATTGGCCTGCCAACTCTCCTGACCTGAACCCCATAGAGAATCTGTGGGATATTGTGAAGAGAACATTGAGAGACTCAAGACCCAACACTCTGGATGAGCTAAAGGCCACTATCGAAGCATCCTGGGCCTCCATAAGACCTCAGCAGTGCCACAGGCTGATTGCCTCCATGCCACGCCGCATTGAAGCAGTCATTTCTGCAAAAGGATTCCCGACCACGTATTGAGTGCATAACTGTACATGATTATTTGAAGGTTGACGTTTTTTGTATTAAAAACACTTTTCTTTTATTGGTCGGATGAAATGTGCTAATTTTGTGAGATAGGAATTTTGGGTTTTCATGAGCTGTATGCCACAATCATCCGTATTAAGACAATAAAAGACCTGAAATATTTCAGTTAGTGTGCAATGAATCTAAAATATATGAATGTTAAATTTTCATCAATACATTATGGAAAATAATGAACTTTATCACAATATGCTAATATTGTGAGAAGGACCTGTATTTGTATTGAGTACTTTTTATATAGATATTGTTTTGAATTTATAAACATAAAAGCTATTTCTTCATGTTCTTATCATATTAGACTTGTATCTTTTGCTCAAATTAAACCCTGTTATGCAATAGATAACAGGAGTGGATGAATGTGAAATTAAACTAAATGAAACTACTGTTTCCGTTCAAATTAATTACAAGGTAACACACATTTTCTGTGTCTGTTAAATCCACCGTACTCATCAGTCTAGTCAATCTTTCCTAAAAATTCCTTGCTGCCATGGAAAAAGGCGCTCCACCTAACAGATTGAACACGTTTCTGGTATTTAAGTATGGTTGTTAATAATGTGTAGCTTTTTCTTAGAAAGTGTTTTTTGTCTTTTTAAGACTAAAATACTACCAACATACTTAGTTCCTTTATGCTTTTATGTTGTATTTCTGTTAATTAGTTTTCATCTTTCAGAATAACTGCATGTGTCATGAAAAGAGGTGGTTTATTTTTACAAGGAGATGGCCCTTTTTTCACATTATCCAGATCAAGATAGCACCTATTGGTCTGACTGTGGTTGCATGTAATCAGAGAGCCATCCTGTGTTGGATTACTTCTCGTCAGGCGGCATGTCCTTGTTGCACACTGTGCCCCACTGCCAAATAACTAGGGTTATCAAAAACACCAGGCTATTCAACAATGCACTGGCATAATTTTCAAACCCATCCTGTTCCTTACTTTTAATGTCAAAGGTTGAACAACTAAAGACCATCTTTTTCCGGTTTGAATATTATTTTGTTTTACCATATGTGTGACCTCATTGTGCTTTGAAAAACAGTGTGAACAGCTACCAGTCCTTTTGTTCCCCACCGCGGAACATGGTGGTAGCACAGTTGTGTGGATATGTTTTTTTTGCAGTGGAGACAAGATAGCTGGTTTGTGTTGATGGGAAGATGTAGATAGTTTAGATCAGGCTTGTTGTGCAACAGCAGGTTTGGTTTGGCAATGAATAACTAATAAGTGCTAAAGGCAATTATTTTACCAGGGCTGCTCTGGGTTTTTCGGATCATTATCTAATCCATCTCATCCCAACCTATAGACAGAGACTAAGAGCTTCCAAACCCACGGTTCACAATCTGCGCAGGGAAAAGTTAGAAGCTCACAGCAGTGGAGATTGGGCCTGGTACAAGCAGGCCAGGAACAAACTAACAAAGGAGATCAAAGCAGCCAAGAGAAGCTACAGTGAGAAGCTTAAGAACAGCCTTTCTACTGGTGACACTTCAGCTATATGAACTGGTGTGAGAAACCTGACTGCCTATAGGAGCCCCCACACCCATCCTGAACAGAGTCGTCTCCTGGCCAACCGTCTGAATGGCTTCTACTGCAGACATGACAAGAAGCCATTCACACCTCAAATCATCTCCTCCACATCCCATTCAGGAACAAATTTGACCCGTAAAACAACCAATCCCCTACCTTCAGATCCTCTGCCTGCACTAAAGATCTACGAGGATGAGGTAAACAGGCTCTTTCAGCGCATGAAAACAAAGAAAGCTGGAGGACCTGATAACGTCTCACCATCATGCCTGAAAGCCTGTGCAAATCAACTTGCTCCGATCTTCACAAGGATCTTCAACAAATCACTGGAGAAATGTGAAGTCCCCTCTTGCCTCAAATGATCCACCATCATCCCGGTGCCCAAGAAACCCACCATTTTAGGATTAAATGACTACAGGCCTGTAGCCCTGACGTCTGTGATCATGAAATCCTTTGTGCGGCTGGTGTTGAAGCACCTGAAAGACATCACAGGCCACCTGCTGGACCCCCTGCAATTTGCTTACCGAGCAAACAGGTCGGCAGATGATGCTGTTAACTTAGGTCTACACTTCATCCTGCAACACCTCGACCACCCAGGGACGTACGCCAGGATCCTGTTTGTAGACTTCAGCTCGGCCTTCAACACCATCATACCAGACATCCTCCACCAGAAGCTCACCCAGCTCAACGTCCCAGCCTCCACCTGTCAGTGGATCAACAGCTTCCTGACAGACCGACAGCAGCAGGTGAGACTGGGGAGCATCTTCTCCCGAACCAGATCAATAAGTACTGGTGCCCCCCAGAGGTGTGTTCTATCCCCACTCCTCTTCTCCCTGTATACAAATGACTGCACCTCATCGGATTCGTCCGTGAAACTCCTTAAGTTTGCAGATGACACCACTGTCATTGGACTGATCCAGGACGGTGATGAGTCTGCATACAGACAGCAGGTGGATCGGCTGGTACACTGGTGCAGTCAGAACTACCTTGAACTCAACCCACTCAAGACTATGGAAATGGTGGTGGACTTTCGGAGAACACCACCCCCATACAACCCCTCACCATCCTCAACAACAATGTATCAGCCGTGGACAGATTCAGGTTCTTAGGCACCATCTCTGAGGACCTGAGATGGTCTTCACACATAGACACTGTTCGAAAGAAGGCCCAGCAGAGACTGTACTTCCTGAGGCAACTCAAGAAGTTCAACCTTCCACAGGAGCTGCTAGTCATCTTCTTCACTGCCATCATTTAATCTGTCCTGTCTTCATCCATCTCAGTGTGGTTTGGCTCATCCACAAAACAGGACAGGTCCAGACTGCAACAAATAATCAGGACTGCAGAGAGAATAATCAGAGCTGACCTTCCCTCCATCCAGGATTTATACAGGTCTAGGGTCAGGAAAAGAGCTGCTAAAATCTCTGCAGACCCCACACACCCTGCACATAAACTGTTCAGAGCTTTACCTTCAGGCCGCCGCTACAGAGCACTGTTCGCTAAAACCAGCCGCCACAGAGACAGTTTCTTCCCCCAGGCTGTTTCTCTGATGAACATTCAATAGAGTACAAAACAACCTGCCTGGTGAGGTGTGGTATTATAGAACAATAGATAAAGGAATGAATTTGAGATCTGGTGTTCTCAAACAGCAAGCCTTGCACACATATCCAGAATACATACAAACCACTTCTTTCCAAAATACCAGAATATTTTACCAAAATACTTCAACATTAAATACGTTAGTGAAAAAGCTATTTAACAAGGCTAGTAATATTCAACTAAACTACTAATAAAAAATAAAAATAATAAGGAAAACTAATAAGCTACAAAAAAGTAAACCAAAACATAAATCTAAAACTGATTAAAAAAAAGTGCAGTAATATCACAGTTCAGTGTGAATATGTATATTTAAGACCCAAGGTTTGTTTTGAGGAATTGGAATTAAGGTAATTTAGTCTTTAACCTAATTAAGAACAATAAGTTGTATGTGTTCAATTAACCAGTTAACAATGCAAAGCAGAAGGAAAAATAAAACATTACTTTAATAAAATATTGTTTAAAAATGATTCACTGAATTAGAAATCAATAACCTTTTGGATAATTGATTCTTAATGTTGTGTCAACCAGCCATCAGAAGGAGTGATGGCCTGTGAATCATGTTACATACAGAATTAACCGCTCAGCATAACAAAGGAAAATATCCGCTGTGGCACAATTACACAACCCCACATGTACCTATAAGTACCATTATTACAAATATTAATGCATAGAAGAGTGCAGGCGGCTCATACATGCATTAATACATGCAGGCTCAAATTACCTGAACCTGGAATATAACAAATTAAACTAATTTGGAAGAGAATCTAACTTACTTTCTTTAGCATCCAAGGTTCCTGCCGAGCCAAAGATGTTTGAAGCTCTACCCAGAAAGACATCAGTAAGAAATCCAAATGAAGTTTTACGGTAGTATAAATAAGGTTATACTGGCAAAAATAAAATCTGTGTGTTATTTATTGTTTACATCCTTCTCTGTTGTGCCTGGCTGTGACACATCTAATCCATCCTCCTTGCAAAGAAAGCTGATGCACCAAGGTTTTCCATTACATCTGTTTTGCTGATTGAAACAGCACATAAAAAGTACTGCATTATTTTTTCTTGAACCGTGACAATTGCCAACACACAACCTAACACAAGTTGTTAGTTGTTGCTTGAGAAATAGGCTTAAAAAATTGACAAGCAAGGGAAGGTGCACCATCTCTGTCAATGTGTTGATTAGCTTTACCCTATAAGAAATACTGGGAATATCTGTGCAGGGATGTTTGCAAGACCGCTAAGTGAACCACAGTATGTAAAGGGCCTGTAATGCTACTCAGAATGACATTGTAAACGACTAGACATGGACCACTCACCGGTATCAAGATTTTTTAAATTTACAGGTTGAAAACCACAAAGATTTTCCTACATTTTAAAGGTTCTATTAATGAAATGCAATTCAAGTTTTCTCCAGCTGTATGAAGCAACAGTCATGGGTAGGGTAACAATACTTCCCCTCTCTCACCTCTTGCTGTGTGCTGCCAGTCAGCCTACTGAAATAGGGGTATTACATTTTCCTGCACCTTCATTGAAGGCTCTGCCTTTTAGTAATATTTTCAGTAGGAAAATGTACACAGTTGTGGTGTGAAAACAACAGTGCTACCCATCAATCTTGTTACTGTATTGCTGTTTCCGAGTTTTAGTCAGAAAGCTACATGCATGTGTTTAAAAAAAAAAAAATTTACTCCAGTCTGGTTAACTGAGCTGCTAGACTCAATAATTAACCAGCTAGTGTTAGCTTGTTGCAATTGTGTTACTCTGAAGAGCAGAAAGATATATTTTGCATGATAAAAACTGGAAAAATGCTATTTAGCAAGTGTTTCTTTTAGTTTTGTATCAGTCAAATTAACAATAGATAAATGTTACAGAAAACCATATTATGTCTGTAACTATATTAATTAGTATGTTGTAATTGTCATTATGTTCGAAATAGCTCGGACCCACATACAGAGAACACTCAGGAGGAGGAAGTAAAATAAAGATTGTTTATTGAAGATATAGTCAGGAACGGAACGGACGAAATATCTCACTAAGGAGAGAAGTGAAGAGAATGGATGAGTACGGGTAACGGAGGGAAAAACAAAACTAAGAGCAAGTAGTTATTTTGATACAGAGATCGGCTTACTGAGTTATGATGGTCAGGTCGCCAGGGGGAATGAGATTCCGGATCTAGGTCTTAAGCAGGTATATCTGTAGAGAGTTCACTTGGTGCTGTTTTGTGGAGCTCAGGTTACCATAAACAAGTTCGATGTGTGGTGGCTTACATTGGAGGGTGGACAGGGTATGCTTGTGGCTTGGCTCAGGAGACGAAGAGGACAGGAAGCTGCCAGCTTGATGCAAATCCAAACGAAGGTAGATCACAGGATAGGAATCCTCAGAACGAGGACAGGCTTGATCATCCAGAGTAACTTTCAGAAACGTAGTCCAGAAAACACAGTGACATAGATCCAAAGCTTGGGCTTTCAAAATCTGCAGAGGAGCAAAAAATAAAGTTAAACGAGGTCAAAGTACACAGCATAATTTGGACTGTGGCTAGAGCTTGTACCACTGTGACAAAACACTCTCACATTGAAGTGCTGACAGCCTCCTGCTGAAGTACTCCTCCTGGCAATCAGTGGAATAAGTCGCACCTGTCATCCTGTACACCTGAGAGCTCCAGCACCACCTGAGAATGAACACATGTAGCAAGCACAAAAACACAAACACACACCCAGATCCTGACAGTAATAATAATAGTAGACAGTTTTCAGTTTTAAATCAAGGTAATTAGGTCATTTTATGGATTTATGTTTTAATGTTTTTTTGTAAACATTGTGAAACAATAGTAGTAAAAGTTTTTACTCAAGGCTAACATCTCATACTGTTGGTGAAATAAAGCAATAAATATGCATTGTAAGCATTACGGTAAGCTAATAAGCAGAGAAAGCCATACAGCCATTTTAATTTTTTTAATTTAACTAAGATATTTGTTTCTAATAGAAAATCAAGGGGGGATCACTCAAAAGAAAAATTATAGACATCTTTATTGACATTACAGCAGTCAGCCCCTTCATATGATTGTTGACCAGCTTTTTGCATGTCTCCACTGGTAGTTTGACCATTTACCTTTTGTGATGAAGTCTCTCAAGGTGGGAAGGACTCCTTGCCATCACCCTAATCCTTAGCTCCCTCCAGAGCTAAAGATTAGGGTCAGAACTCTGTCTGGGCCACACCAAAACATTAATATTACTTCCAGCCAGAGAAAACATGATGGTAAAATTAAAATACATAATTTAAACCTAAACTGTCCTTGGATGTGAAAACATTTTGGGCTTAACTGTAAAGATGAGTGACTTGTACAGTACTTGTCCTCCACATCGATATGGGTCAGCTCAGGTAGTTGTAGTATGTTCTAATGGTAAAAGACCATGTAATGCCTAGGAATGCAATGGGATCCCATAGAATGAGCTTGAGGGTATTTTTAGGGAGGATTTCTGAGTTTCCCTCTTGCAATTGTTACCCCCGCAACCAGGGAGTGGGTGGATGGCTGGATGGATGGATGGATGGATGGACGGACGGACGGAGGGACGGACCGACCGACCGACCGATCGACCAACCAACCAACCACAACATGTGATTAGCAAGTCTAAGACTATGGCAGTGTTAGCCAAATTGGCGCAAAGTTTCATGTTATTAATCTGGGCACTCTGACTGTTAAGGTTTCAGCAGAGAGACAGCCTCGGTGAAGAAACTGTCTCCGTGGTGGCTGTTTTTTGCATATAGCGCTCTATAGCGCTAGATGGGGGCCAGTTGGTCAGCACAGGTTCTCAGGCATGAGGGGGAGACACCATCAGGTCCTGGAGCTTTCTTGGTCCTCTGACACTGACAGAGCCTATTTGCTGCCAGTTTTATTTGATTGAAACCTTTGAGTAATGTTTTGATTTTTGATTTATTTAATTACTTTTTGAATTGTGGTACATATAGACCTCCATACAAACATGCAGACAAGGTGGTAAATGCATTTTGGCAGTAATCGTGTCTACCATTAACCAAACTGTCTACAGTGATGCTCATTAAACATGTGTTTAAGATGGAATTTTTTGTTTTTGTTTTAATAAGAGTGACTGAAAACACTGAAAAAATAACCACTATTTTTTGTCTGAACTGTGCCTAGCTGGAAAGGTTAAGCTTGTAGTACTGTGTTTTATTGCCCCTCACAAAAAAGGTATATGGAGAGCTTATTTTCTTCTGAAGGAGGCACTTGTCATACAAAAAGTTTGAGAACCACTTATTTGGAGAATTGGAGTGGCTGCAAATGTAGGAGAACCCTGCCTGGACAGAAACACAAACACAGAGGGTAACAACACTTGGTACAAAGAATAAATACAGCAACAGAGGAAAAGAAAGGAGAGAAGGAGATTCATTGGGAATGAGGAGAAGACACAAATAGCACAATGACAAACATGCTCTTCAGGGCACGCTAATTTATTAAAATCTTTTGTTACTTGTTTGACATTTTAACAAGTTGTTGGTATACTACACCTAATGTCAGGACGTTTTAATCTCTTCTAATCGTTCTCAGTGATTTCTCACCAACCTAAATATAGCATCATGTATGCTCAGTAAAACATGAGGTTGACGAGCAACATACCAGCGATGCTAAATCTGGCTTTCTTTAAATCAACAGTGGCTTATAAGGAAATCATACTTGTAGCTTAAAAAGATGCTTGGAAAGCTGCATAAAAATTATGGAGAAAATTCAGATTGATCAGGATGAATTGTTTTATTTTTATCTCATTACAATAAATGTAATATGTGCAAGGCTACCTGAAAGGTGTGGAGCTATAAATCCCAATTGCAGCGGCAAACCTCACCTTGGAAAAGAAAATATTCAGTTAAAGCCCTGTCATGAATATTTACTTAAAAAAATAATTCTCTATAAAATTAAATATCAGGCTCCACACCACTATCTCTGAGCAGAAGCACAATCTGTTCAGAATAAGTGTAAATAAATCTTAAGATATTCTTTATTAGCTCAACAAGCTAATAAAGAAGGCTGGCTCTGTTCTGGGGACTCTTCTGAAACCTCTGGAGATCATTGTGGAAAGAAGGATTTCTCATAAAATGAAGAACATTATGGAGAACCCTGAGCATCCTCTTCATGAGACTGTCCTACAACAACAGAGTGTCTTCAGTCAGAGGCTTCTTCAGATCTGCTGTAAGACAGACAGATACAGGAGATCCTTCCTGCCCACAGCCATCAGCATTTACAACGACTCTTTGAAGAAACCTGCATAATATGAGCTACAGCAACATTTAATTTCCCTTTGGGATTAATAAAGTATTTTTGGATTGAATTGAATTTTGAAGAAGACCCACAAGACCCACATGCATTGTCTGGCCCTAAACCCCTTAGTGAAGTCTAGTTTTTCAGTAAAAATGTGCTGGTGATGAAAAATTAACCAGATTAGCTGGTTACCTGGAGAAAAGTGTGTCAGTGGTTTTATAAGTCTTAAAACACAGACTCAGAACTTGTTGCTCTTTGATTTGACTTGCAGGTGACAACATCGGTTTGGCAGACTTCATCGGAGAAACCCTTCAGAACCGACCTGTGAATCCTCCTTTTCTTAATGAATGTTGTAAGTAAATGCTCGTCATGTTTCTGTTTATGCTTTCTTTGGGCATCAAGTCAAATATTTCAGGTGAAAAATCTTTCTTAATGTTTGTCGAATTATGTAAATCCAGGTTCAATCAATACCTTGTCCATAGGAAACACTCTCTATATAACAAGTTTTACCATTGTTGGTTCTTGCAAGAAAAGTGCCATGCTAACCCCCAAACTCCACTACTACATTGTAGCTTGTGAAACATAATTTCTTCAAAGTCCCCAGTTGCTCAAAGCTAGCTTGACTGCATGTGAGGTCAGTGTGACTGACAGCAAACAGAGCCTGATCTCCCGATACTAGCAGCAAGCAGTGGGTGCCTGTTTAAAGCACATCTGTGTAAACCCCCAGTGGGCTGCACATGCATGAAAGCAATGTAATGTTGTTCAGGAGGCAAATGACAAATAATTATTTTATGAAGTGATCGTGTGCCCGCCCCACCCGTACATTCTAATGTTGCCCTGGGCCACTGCTCATATGGACTATATCAAACACCACCACTATAAAGAACCCCCGTATTTCAGGACAATCATTAATTATTTCCAGTAACCCAGTTTGATGGTCATCTCTCACAACAGCAACTAAAATGCTCGATTGATGCACCCAAAAATGTTATTGATTAAATGTGATGCACTATGAAAATTGCAAGTTTGGCCTAAGAAAAAAAACATGTTGTCTTTCTTTTAACCACTTGTACATATGTCTAAAATTCTGCATATGTGCTGCTAGTCTTGCAGGAGTACCCCGAAAATTGTGACTGCATACAAACAGATGTTGAGTGTGTGGAGGTTGACCTCGAGGATGTGCCTCTGCTTTCTCCAAATGTTACGTGGCTGTAAGTTTCACCCTTTTAATTCTGCCAAAAAGTTCTTAGAATCTCCATATTCTGAAGGGAATGATCTGTTTTAGGAGCAGAATGCCTATGAAGAAAATAGCTAGATATATACTGAATTATAGGAGAAGAGACACATTTTTGTTGTCTGTTTACAAGCAGTCAAATAGACACACAGATTAAGATATGCAAGGGTTAGGCTATGTACAGTGCTGTAAAATAATTTTATCGCCTTTACAGCCAAAAGGTATGTGCCCCCTAAACCTATTACCTGCCTGTGGCACCATTAGTGGGAAAACCTGCCAACACTCTCTGTGTTTTAAAAAGGAGACCAGAGAGTGTTTTCTAAGGGGACCTTAACAGCTTTAGAGCTCTAAATGTAATTTTAGTTAAATGCTCTGTTTTGCTCACTTTCTCTGTATATTCCACGGTTAATTGAGATTAATTTGCCTAATTAAATCATCTGTTGTTTTCCACAAACTGGACACAACTGCTTGCTTAAAAATGAAGCTTACCTTTTTAAAACACATTACCTTGTTAAGCTTATACATAATTTAAAGTAAAATGGAAAATGATTATGTATGTGTCATTAAATAGGATTGATGGTGTTCACAACAATGGTTATCTCTCTTTTAATCTTAATAATAATAATACATTGTATTTAAGCGCCTTTCAAAACACTCAAGGACACTGTACAAACAAGAAATTAAATAACCACCCCCCCAAAAAAACAAAACAAAATGATACATAATATTAAAATATACACAAAACACAGTCTTTGCAATTGATTTGCAAACTGATTTGTACAAACACACTCATTCACTTCTAGCCCTCCATCACAAGTGCAGTTTGTTCCTCAGGCTGTTATTGGTTAAGCCAGTGTTCTGCGAACCGAATGAACTTAGAGCGAATGATCAGTCATTAGGGTGAACCACATTTTGACACCAGCATGTACACTGTGTTCACAGTTATTAATCACATAGTTTTTTAGAGGATTTATTTTATCATTTAACAATTGCAGAGCTCCCAGGCAATCCAAAACATTAATAAATCTCTAACCTGAATATCTAAGAAAGTAAAAGTGAGGTTTTGGCTTACTTAAGAGAGTGACTGGATGCAATCTGCTGGGTTTCATTAGATAGAAAAACGTTTTATCCAATTTGAATAAAAAGCTAACTCCGACTGCACTGTATGTACTTGACTGTTGTGAAGTGCCTTGAGACAACATGTGTTGTGAATTGGCGCTATATAAAAAAAACTGAACTGAATTGAATTTAATTGAATTGAATTTAATTGAATTGAATATCAATGTGTGCTCAACTACTGGGAATCTATTACTGCACAGAATTATTATGCAACTGAAGGAGAAATTAAAGTTTCCCTATCTCACTTGTTTATTTTTATCTATTGACGTAAAAATAAAAAAACTAACAATTAAAAATGTACAAATAAACATTTCTACAATAAAAATATATTTAAAAAAAACAGTTTCCGAGACAGCGAACTGTTTTTTCAGTAACAGTCACAAGCCATTCATGAAATCTGGTGGTTTCTTGATCTGCTGACGACCAACTTATTGGCAGGTAGCAGGAACCACAGCCTCCCAGGCACTGTTCAGAGAGGTGTACGTCTTCCTTCTCCAGTGTCCCATTTAAGAAGGCCCCACATCATCTCAGTAGGGTTTAGTGCAGGTGAGAAGAGGGTAATTTCATAATTATTTCATCTTGAAGGCCTTTACTGGCTTGGCATGCAGTTCAGTACTTTGATGCATGCAATTTTTCCTGAACCACTGCTTGATGAAAGTGTGTTCTAAAACTGGGAGTAGGTTTGGGAGTGGATTTGAGTGCATCTTCAACCCAAAAAGGGTAAATTAGCTCATCTTCAATTATATCAGCCCATATCAATAGCCCACCTCTACCTTACCGGTGTCTGAGAAGAGGGGCTATGTGCCCATTACTGACCCAGCCATGGGCCCATCAAGGCTGTCATGAGTCACTTGGCCTAGTCTTGATGATTTAATTTATTTGTCTTAGTAGTGGCCACGTTTCAGCCTTCTATACCCTAGCCATGTCTCTGAGCACTGCACACCTTGTTCTTCTGGGGGCTCCAGGTAGGTTACAGTTCTGGAACATGAAACCACTGGAGGAAAATGGGTTCACATTTCTTGCTATCCTGTTGAATAATTGCAACAAAACGGTTGATACTTTCATTTTCAAAAGTACTGCTAAATATTTTTGACATTTCAGGCTCAGTTAATAAACTGATTATTTTATTATTTACACCTTGATAACGGGAGTTCAGATTGGGCTACATCCCCCTTCATTACATAAATTCACATGAGCGGAAATGCTTAAATCCAATAAGCATTCAAGTTTATACAGCTAAGAGTTTGACAATATGCATAGATATGATGATATTATCAAAATGCTCACTTGCCTATTAATTGTGTACAGAGTGTATTTTTAAATCCTGTTTGCTGGTGTATTTAACTTAATAAGAGCGTCTTATTTTGCTCCTTTAGGCTGGGCCATCAATCATCTGTCTATCAGTTATAGGACTTCTAACATTTCCAGTTTTGTTTTCCTGTGTGTTCCTCTGAGACTGTCCCTCCCAAATTATTGTATAATCAGTAGTAATCAGTAATGTAACCAATTACATTTAGTTACTTTGTAATAACCTTTCAATGCATCTGGAACTCTCAATAGGTAGGTGAAACTTGAAATTTAGGTTTCTGCATAATGAGTAAAGATTAAGACTCCTTGAAGGAATCTGGATCTTGTTGATTCATTCCTTTCAAAGAGCAGTTCATTAGACTGGCTCATTTTTATGTTTATTTTTAAGCAGCCAGTCTGGGTTAAGTAATTTTATCTGGGAACAAATCTTTGGGAGGATGTGAGTTATTTTCTCATCCAGACTTGAATAAGATGTTTGTTTTAATTATCACACTTTGCTCCACTGTTTTCTCTGCTGCTGTTTTCTTTGGCTCAAACTTAATTTTGTCTTGTTGAGTGTAACTAAATCCTTTGCTTTCTCTCATACTTTTCTAAATCATGAAATAAACTATGTTTTTCACATTTTAATGAAAACATTTCTGCTATGTAGTTCTATATTAATAGGTGATGATCCCCTCTTATTGTGGCACTTACATTTTCAATTACAGGGGTTGGACAATGAAACTGAAACACCTGGTTTTAGACCACAATAATTTATTAGTATGGTGTAGGGCCTCCTTTTGCGGCCAATACAGCGTCAATTCGTCTTGGGAATGTCATATACAAGTCCTGCACAGTGGTCAGAGGGATTTTAAGCCATTCTTCTTGCAGGATAGTGACCAGGTCACTACGTGATACTGGTGGAGGAAAACGTTTCCTGACTCGCTCCTCCAAAATACCCCAAAGTGGCTCAATAATATTTAGATCTGGTGACTGTGCAGGCCATGGGAGATGTTCAACTTCACTTTCATGTTCATCAAACCAATCTTCCACCAGTCTTGCTGTGTGTATTGGTGCATTGTCATCCTGATACACGGCACCGCCTTCAGGATACAATGTTTGAACCATTGGATGCACATCCTCCTCAAGAATGGTTCGGTAGTTCTTGGCAGTGACGCGCCCATCTAGCACAAGCATTGGGCCAAGGGAATGCCATGATATGGCAGCCCAAACCATCACTGATCCACCCCCATGCTTCACTCTGGGCATGCAACAGTCTGGGTGGTACGCTTCTTTGGGGCTTCTCCACACCGTAACTCTCCCAGATGTGGGGAAAACAGTAAAGTTGGACTCATCAGAGAACAATACATGTTTCACATTGTCCACAATCCAAGATTTGCGCTCCTTGCACCATTGAAACCGACGTTTGGCATTGGCATGAGTTGAGGTGCACATTTAATTCTGCCGTGATTTGGGCAGCCGTGGTTTTATGTTTTTTGGATACAATCCGGGTTAGCACCCGAACATCCCATTCAGACAGCTTCCTCTTGCGTCCACAGTTAATCCTGTTGGATGTGGTTCATCCTTCTTGGTGGTATGCTGACATTACCCTGGATACCGTGGCTCTTGATACATTACAAAGACTTGCTGTCTTGGTCACAGATGCGCCAGCAAGATGTGCACCAACAATTTGTCCTCTTTTGAACTCTGGTATGTCACCCATAATGTTGTGTGCATTTCAATATTTTCAGCAAAACTGTGCTCTTACCCTGCTAATTGAACCTTCATACTCTGCTCTTACTGGTCAATGTGCAATCAATGAAGACTGGCTACCAGGCTGGTTCAATTTGGCCATGAAACCTCCCACACTAAAATGACAGGTGTTTCAGTTTCATTGTCCAACCCCTGTATATTCTCACTTGTACCTTGCACAGCAGAACTCATTTTGGACCAATCAGGCTGTTATTAGCTTCTTTACCCGATGATACCTGCTTCTGGTTCTTCTTTACAACCGAGGAATCCTCAATATTTGAAGAACATTTTTAACCTTTGTTTTTTTTTTTTTCCTAACTCTTGTGGCTGGGAAAATAAACATGTTTCACAGTTAGTTAGATAAGGTTCAAACAGTACAATTTCTGTTACAGAGCAATGGATCAAATGTTAAAAGTATGTAATGTTAATTTAGCACAGTCATTAGTCGTTTGATTTCATGGGTGTCGTGACATTACATAAAATATAAATGTTTTCCTAATATGCATCATAACCATGGTGCATTAGAATAAAATGAGGCAGACACAAAACTTTTGCATTAATAAAACATCTATAGCATGGTGACTCTGTCAGGATGTGATCAAATGTTCAGATGTTCCCTGCCGGGTCTTACTATCTCAGAATGTCTCATTATGCCACTGGATATTTTCTGGCTTTAGGTTTATATATTGGTCCTGCAATATTTAATATCAGAGATAGTTACCCACATGAACATAGTTTTGTTTTACTTACACACCTTTGTCCAGTTCTGTCTAATCATTTAGCATCATCACTTCACCACGCCTTCTCTGCTGCGTCCAGCCACACACACACACATGCACACCCATACACACACATACACATGTGATAGCTGGAGAATTGGGTGAATTGTGTAGATGAACATTCTTCTAAGAAACATTCAGTTTCACTTGGAAACCAGGTATTTAACGCTGTAAGCGCCATCTAGACGCCAGAAAAAGTTCAAATCCATTTTTCAAATTTATTTGAATGAACATGCTGCTTTGCTTTTTCACAGAGGATGATTAGATGTAATGCAAATGGTAATCCTGAGTATTTTCAGAAGTTAGTTTCTATCAGATAAAAACCTTGGATCTCCGAAAATGTAACTTTTCAGAAATTTAGAAGTCTTTCTTTTAAACGTAAATTCGAACTGGTAGTCAAGGAAAAACATTTTTTTACATCGCCAGCTTAAAACGAAACATTGTGTAAGGATTATGAATCTGAGATTATTTAATATTTAATTTTAATATTTTATCAAATAATATTTTGGTCTGTTAAGGGTTGTCAGGTGAATACCAGCCCAGTAAGGCGATGGTATTAGGACAAAATAGAAAGGTGTGAGACTGCAGCTAAACATGTGTGCTGCAGATATTCTGCTAGCACCAAGATAGCTGAGTTCAACACAAACAAAACCAAACTTCATAAAATGGAAAACGTTTAGATCATTTAAATCTAAATCACTTCTATATTATTCTGACCATACACTTAACCTCATGAACTGTGGTGAGGAACGTTGTCCAGGGCGGACAAGTTTGAAGAAACATCCACAGTCTTTAAACATTAGCTACAGCTAACCTCCTTAGCTGTGGGGAGAGGCGGCTGTTCTGTCGGCCGGCCAAACTGCACGTTACCGTAACCACGGTGATGCAACTCCTGTTGTCCTTCTCTCAGGCAGGGAAAACCGCTTCACTCAGCTTGTAGAGACAGCGTCTCTACTGGGGACTTCTCTGGGTCACATTGCTTCTGCAGGCCTCAGAGAGAAAGTAAGCAATGCTTATACCTTAATTTACCCCTTTTTATGAATGAATACCGGATTCTTTCAACAGTAATTCATCAGTACATAACTTGTGCATAATATATAATACTGTAATTACCATAACTTTTTTCTTTTCTAATTAAGTTCCAGAAGAATTAAAGCTGTTATTTTTTACTAGTTGCTCTCCAACCTCTCCCAGAAATAAACTTCAAATCATTGAAATATGGTAGTTTATATTTGAAATGCAAAAAGCTTAAAATTAATTATTTTTGACCTATTCTTCAGACAACTTCAGTGTTATTTGTTGCTGCCTAAGTCTAGACACTGAAAACATTTGTGCTGTCACCATTTTGAATGATTTGCCACAGGTGTTAGGTTTAAGTAACTAAGCTTCTGACTGCTTTTTCATTTGGCACTTAAGTGTGTTTTTTTTTCTGTTAACTAATGTATTTTTTTAATATCTTGTCATATAAAACATCGCCCATGTACAGGTTTCCTGCACTAGGTGATACACAACTCATCAACCTCCTATGTTTTATTTTCTCTGCAGCAAATAATCATTTTTGATAACTTTCATGGTTTTACTAATGAATTGTTGTTGTTGTCTTGCTGAGTTCTTGCTTTGATTTGATCCTAGATTATAGTGCTGAATTGCCATTAACACTTGAGAATCCTGAATGTTTCTACATTCCTTCTGCTACCAGAACATCTAAATGGGACAGCAACATTAATAAAATCCCTCAGCAGTTTGCATTTGGTTAGTCACTTTCCAAGAAAGATTATTCTTATCGTGCTTTTTTTTACTGTCAGTAATTTAATTTGAACTAAAGCTACAGAGAATGTCAGTGCAACCTTTATCTTATGTCTCTTATTTCTTGCTTGTTCCTTTTTTTCTCTTTGGCTAAAAAGTACAATTTAAGAAGCTTTTTATAGTAACAACAACGTTTGATTCAGGCTTGAAATCCACTTTTAAATGCATGTTTTCCTGTATATGAAGTGCTTATAAACAATTCAGAGTGAGTAGCCGGTGAAATGCCTTTTTCTTTTTTGTTAATTGAAGGGGTTGATTATTTTCTTTGTACTGTTCTTCAAACTAGGCCATGCTTGGACATTGCTTCAGTTATTCTCTTAATCCATTCACAAAACCTCATGCCACAGTCAAAAATGTTAAAAACTCAGAGGGTTGTTCTTAGACATGTATGTTTAATCTTTAGCTCTCCATAGAAGTCGCACTTTTGTTTTTTTTGGCCAGTTTGGTTCAGTTAGATATTTTTCCGTGATCCTAACCCTGACCCAATTTTACTACTGACTTTGAGTTCCTGTCAAGAAGTCTGGCTTTAGCCATGCCTCAGTGTGTTTGAGGCTGTAGGATTTTACTCTAAGTATAATGTTCCTGTCTTTAAAGTTTCAAAATTTAAGGACAGGAACTTGTTTAAACCGTAGACTTCTGAAACTTGTGATTTAGAGCTCTGGTAGAGGGTTCTTTCCACTTATTGTGAAGGGAAAAATGATTAAAAATCATTCTGAATAAAAATGCAGGGGCTGTTTTTGTGTGATTGCACAAAGCACATAATGCTTTAGGCTTTTCACCCTTTTCTGTGGGTACTGTGGGTGTCTCTCCGTGCCTAATGTGTTTAGTATTACTATTAATTTGGCTTTTTTTGGCTTTTATTTCAGGTCGCTAAGGAGCAACAAGATCCGAGTTCTGTCCGACTTTGTTTTCTCTGAATACTCTGCACTTGAGAGATTGTGAGTACTTTTTTGCTGCTGCTTCCATTTGCTGCTGCTTCCGTTGGTTTAAGTGGTCAAAGTTCACATCTGGGTGTATTTTTATAGAAAACGAGCTTTAACTAAAGGTGCACTAGCCACAGAACATGCATCAGGAACAAAGTCATAAAACTTTTATGGAACATATGGCACAATGAAAAAGGTTCCCATTGTCAGCTTCCAAACTAAAATTAGCTCAATCTGTTTCAAATGCAACTCCATTATGTGTCTTTACCCTGCTGTTTTTAAATTAGAATCATATTAAATGTGTTATTGTTGTTCTGCCTAACAGCTTACATGAGGTTTAAAAGCAGAATTTAGTGATTAATGTGATGAAAATGCATGTGTGTGTTTTATTGATATTGATTTTATAGGTACACCTTCTTTGTACAACTGACTTTATCTGCAAACTAACCAGACACATTTTAAAGATCGATTTAATTACCGGGTCCTTTTTATTAGGCTAATAAAGGGACATTTCCAATTAAGGTACAACCTTGCATAGCTTTCTGGGGCAATTTCTTTTGACCCTACATTAATACTTAAGGGGCCAGGGTCAAAAACGTTTACCGGTGTAGAAATGTACCACATAAAAGGCTCTAATACAGAAGTAGTACATGTCTTATGACCTTTAACCTTTGGTGTGGATCTTTGTGTGGAAGGGTGCTAATAGTTTCTGACCAGTGGAATATTAACAAGCATTTATTGTCACTCATCTCTCCATTTAAGCTCCATGTTTTCTCTTAGCTTCAAATTCAAAATTTTGTTTGCAGTACCAAAACCAAAGTTACTCATTCATTTCAATTAAATATAATTCAAGGGTACTTTATTAGTCAGAAAAAGAAATTAAATGTTGTTGTAACTCATATTATACGTACTCATATTATATAATCTGCGGTTCCTGCCTCAAATACCATCTGCCTACCGCTCCACGGCCACACATGCATGTGTCACAGGCACATTAATGAGTTGTTGCAGTATATCACATTGTTTTACGTTGGTAACATTCTAATACATTAGTAAAATCACTCCAAACTCAATGTCAAAGCACAGTGGAGACTTTTAATGAATCCAGGACTTCTAGCTTCAGCCGTCTGTGGAGGTTGTTTGATTAAAAGTTTGCAGAAAGTTTTGTATTCCCTGTTGACTTCCCTACTCAAAGTTCCATAAATTGTTCCTAGATATATCTGATCTGAATGTAATGGTTTAGAGGCTAATCTAGTTCATAGTTTTGATTTTTGCCCTTAGAAAACCATATTCTGGATTCATATTTTTAAAATATTGCATGAAATTAATTATGCAGTCTTTAGGTTGGAGCGGAGTTCCTGCCTCAAGTGGAGGTGTTCAAGGATGTGGGGGTCTTGTTCATGAGTGAGGGGAGAATGGAGCAGGAAATCGAGAGAGCGGGATTTGTTGTGATGAAGAGAAAGCTGAGCCAAAAATTAGATCCCAGATACCAGCAGCTAAAATTTGCTTCCTCCACAGGGTGGCCAGGCACTCATTTAGATATAGGATGAGGAGCTTGGCCCTCCAAGAGGAGGTCAGAGTAGAGCTGCTGCTCCTCCACATCAAGAGGAGTCAGCTGAGTTGGCTCGGGCATCTGTGTCGAATGCCCCCTGGATGCCTCCCATGGGAGGTGTTCCAGGACACACTGGAGGGACTATGTGTCTCAGCTGTCCTGGGAAGTCCTTGGGCTTCCCCCAAAGGAGCTGGAGGATGTGTCTGGGGAGCGGGGAGTCTGTACATCTCTGCTTAGTCTGCTGCCGGTCTCGGATAAGTGAAAAACATCAAGCATGAGTACGAATTTATGAATTTTAAGTTTGGATGACACCCTGTATTTAATTATAATTTTGACAGAAATATATTCTACAATATAAATATAAATACAAATATATTCTACAATATTGGCACCCTCACGAGTCCACCATGCCCCTGCAAAATCTTTGCTTATGTGTATTGCTTTCCCATGCTCCTTATTTTTTACCTAAATGTGGATTTCATTTCTTAATTTCTTCTCCTTTTCATAGATTTTTAGATTTACCAGTGAAAGGAAAATAATACTAGTCTCTTAAAAATGTGAACAAAAGTTGGTTTTATACCAGTGACTCAGCTTCATTAGTCAGAACTCAGTGATTGCTTAGTTAAATTTCAATTATGGGACTACAACTGCATTATACCAGCAAACCCAAGGATCATTCTCTCTCAGCACAAGATGCTTTGCCCTACATAGAGGACTTAATGATATAATTACCTCTTTAGAAAGATTGGTTTAGAACCAGCTCTTACCAGTAAAACCCAAAGGATTATTAATGTTATCTGTATCTTTGTAATGTTGGCCAGAGATTTTTAGATTTCTCAGAAGGATTGTAGTTTTTCTGTGTCTGTATCTGTGTTTATTTTCTTTGTGATTGTATTGTCATTGTATGTACAGCACTTTGAGTGTCTCGTTACTGAAAAGCGCTATATAAATAAACTTACCTTACCTTACAACAAAAAGGCGTCTTTTCTCTTATGACCTAATTACTACAAAGAAATTAACTATGACCAATTGTATTAAACAAAGAAGTGCCTTCTCAAATGCTTTGGCTCTAAAAAATGACTTATACTGTCCATTCTAAAAAAAGATTTTTCTCGTACCCGTACTTGTACTCGTCGTCTTCCGCTTATCCGGGACCGGGTCGCGGGGGCAGCAGACTCAGCAGAGACGCCCAGACGTCCCTCTCTCCAGACACCTCCTCCAGTTCCTCCAGGGGGAGCCCAAGGCGTTCCCAGGCCAGCCGAGAGACATAGTCCGTCCAGCGTGTCCTGGGTCGTCCCCTGGGCCTCCTCCCGGTGGGACGTGCCTGGAACACCTCCCGAGGAAGGCGTCCAGGAGGCATCCGGTATAGATGCCCGAGCCACCTCAACTGGTTCCTCTCGATGTGGAGGAGCAGCGGCTCTACTCCGAGCCCCTCCCGGATGGCCGAACTCCTCACCCTATCTCTAAGGGAGTGCCCGGCCACCCTACGGAGGAAGCTCATTTCCGCCGCTTGTATCCGGGATCTCGTTCTTTCGGTCATGACCCAAAGTTCATGGCCATAGGTGAGGGTAGGAACGTAGACCGACCGGTAAATTGAGAGCTTTGCTTTTCGGCTCAGCTCTCTCTTCACCACAACGGACCGGCACAGCGCCCCCATTAATGTGGCAGCCTCACCAATCCGTCTGTCGATCTCCTGCTCCATTCTTCCCTCACTCGTGAACAAGACCCCGAGATACTTAAACTCCTCCACTTGAGATTTGAAGATTTTTCTATATAAAAACATTTGGGGAACTGCCATCTGTTATCTAGGAAAAAGCAACCAAGGGAGTTATTTTCAGCTTGTTAAATCTCTATAGTTATTTCTGACTTTTGTTTATTGTTTTACATAAGACTAAACAATTATAGGTAGCAACTATTTGGGAGGGATTCATTTGTCCGTCTTTAAAATTGTGTTTGTATTTGTATCTGTATGTTTTATATTGTGTAACATTTTGACCGATGCTCCTCTGGGATACATCCTATTGGCTTTACGTAGATGTTGATGTCAGTGGCCAGTGGTCATTTGTCTTTCTGCACAGGGCAGTATCTGTCTATGTGTCTGTCTGGACTAGAAATTAGGTTTTTGTGTGTGGGGTAGTGAAAGGAGGGACTTATTCATGTAAGCCTGCAGTTTATGGCTGTAGAACAGCAGCTTATCCCAAACAGTGCCTCCCAACAAATGAGAGTAATCTTCAAAGACTCATTCAATAAAATTAATTTGAAACTTGTCATAAGGTGTGTTTCCACTGTGGAAACCTATTCAGAAACGTTTTATTTCTACATGTTTAATTTCTGACCACTCTATTTTAAACGTCTGGACAAATAATGTTCGGTATTTAATGTTACACTTTTTCAGACTTAGTACATAAACTGAGATTATTTTGTAATTAATAAAAATAGGTATGACAGATGCAGCACATATCAGTAGATCCGTTGCGTCAGTCTTTTATATTATGTCGTCCACCATCAGTCTATGAATACACAGACTGATGGTTTCTTGGAGGTGTTATGTTCTCCAGCATTAAAAAACAGCAAACTTCCTTCAATAAATGTACACTAAATTGCTTTCCTTTAACAAAATAAGCAAAGGATCTAAATTAAATTTAAAGGATCAGTAGTTTTTATTTACAGGCAAATCCTTGACTTGCCAAAACTGCATCACGTGAAACACATTATATAGATTATTACACACAGACTGATGTTTTCAAGCCTTTTTTTCTGTTAATTATGATTGTCTGCTTAGAGCTAATAAAAAACACAAAATTTAAGATTAGAATATTACATCAGAACAATTAAAAACATTTCTAATGCAAAACTCTGGGCTCAACTGAAAATGATTTAATGGCTACTTAAATGTTATTTTCTTAAAGTACCTTTAATCTAACAAATAAGCCTCACCAGAAAGCATATTCTATTTTATTGAATACTACTGTTTATTCTCACTTACTGACTAATGCTCAGTTTAACACAGTAAAGTTTGTCAGAAGTATAGATGACTGGTCATGTCATTATTCACACTATTTCCATTTAATTCTATATTTTTACACTTGCATCCAAACCATTGTGTGTAGCTAAGAAGATATTTAAAGCAGAACAAAACTTGAAGATTTAAGGATTAGCAGCATCATATAAGTCTCATGTGCTGATAGGAGATCAGAACTAGATGCTCTAAATGCTGGGTGTGACCGAGATATGGAGATGTAAAAGATAAAGTTTTGCATAAATTGAACATGGTTGTATATCTCTGATAATGCTTTAAGAATAGAGACTGTGGCCTGATTGGCCCAGATAAGTCTGGGGTTTTTAAATTATGCAAGTGCCAAAAAGGATAAAGCAGCAGCGGTAAAATCCCATATTCCCCACAGAGAACTGGAGACACAGTTTGTGAGAAGAACATTACTTTAGTGACATTGTATTTATTTCTAATCTGTTATCACTACAGAAAAGGAACATTAACACAAACATACATCACTCCTAGTACCTCAGGAGAGTAGTTTCAAAACAGTTCAGCAAAGTTGAGTTTGAGATTAGGCTTTAGAATATCCAAAAAGTAGGTTTCTTTTATGCATACTGTCACTGTAGGTTGAACACATTACTTGTCCTGAGTTAGTTTAGTGGCAGCTAAAAGGTCAAGCTTTTTCTCCTCTCAACTCCAAGGATTGCAGATTGATATGAAAGCTACCTGATGTCTGGCAATGAAAGCCAATTTAAATAGCTCTTATGAACATCTTGAATCAGTTTAAACTGTTAACTATAGCTCTAAATCAGTGCGCTCTGAACGCTTGGTGTGTAATGTTTTCAGACAGAATTTGCAGAATGTTGGCATTTCAACTTGTCTTGATGTCTCACAAAAATGTGAACTTGTTGCAATCCAACGTACTCCCTTCACCTTTCTCTACAAAACCTTTAAACATGTCTCTTTTTTAATGTTTCTGGCAATCTTAAGGGATCTTCATAAAAAGCTAGTTTTTCAAAATGACTCTTTAACACCACAAGAGGAAAGATTCAGGCAGTGCTTTGTTCCTCAGATCAGTTTCCTAAAAGTAACACCACAAATGGACAAATTCTTTTTGTGCGGTCTGTTTTTTTTCACAGCAGAAAAACATTAACTTAAAACCAAATGTTCATTAAGATGAACTCCTAACAACATGAATAGGTAATGCAACTTAATTTCCAGCAGGGGCGGATCTACGGGGGGGGCAAGGGGGGCAACTGCCCCCTGCTGTCCCCTTACTTTTATATTGTAATTACTAATCGCTTGTTTGTCCAAACGCCTCTTACAGCGTTCAAATTATACATTAATTTACCAAAACTATATAATTGTAGATATAATCTGCGGTCCCTGACTCAAACACCATCTGCCTACCGCTCCACGGCCACACATGCGTGTGTCACAGGCACATTAATGAGGCAGTCTGTCTGCAGCCCAGCAGAGTGAAGCAACTGAACTATCCAAGTTTCTGCAGTCAGAGTCAGTTTGTCCAGGTGATGTTTTTACACACAACAGTAAAGGCAACTTAAGTTTGCAATGAATTAAATATCTCCGTAAGTGACTGACATTCACTGTATAATACGTTTATTAATCGTTTGACGACAGTAACTCACTCACTGGTGATCTGTAAGAGCTGTAGAATATTTCACTTGTCAGTTTAGCCTACAATAGGCACGATAACAGTTAACGAAAAGTTTAGCATTGAGAAAAAATGTCAGGGTTTGTCTTTTTAGAGGCTGCAGTTTCATGACGGCTCTGTGATCAATATCACAGCAATGAGGCACAATTAACCCATGTTACATCCGTTCGGTCGGATCAGTAAAATAATTGGCTGCCATGAGAATAAGATTTCCGAATTAACTGCGTGTCTGACCTGTGGTAATGTAATCATTTCTGGTTTCATATTGACTTCTTGTGGTAATAAAGCTGCAAATTTGAGGACATTGAAAGTGGAACAGGTGAAGAAATGAGTGAAGATGAATTATGTTAGGGTAAGCAGTGAAGATTTCAGATATTAGAGTCAGAGATAGAGAAAGAAGAAAGTGCAGCTGAAACAGATGAACGAAAGAAAGATGGCACAGAGTCAGGGAATCCCGCCTATCCAGCTGGACCACCTGGTATGGATTTATTCTCAGTATAAATTCCAGATATTAGATGTTTTAATGAATAACATATCTGCTCAAGTCACAAGGTTTGTTATGAAGTTCCACATTTCTTTTTTTTTGGGGGGGGGTCATGATTTCCCCTAAGTGGTCAAAAAATTGTTAGTCGATGTCATCAAAAAGTAAAACAAACTGTCAGCAGTTATGGCCCCTCTGAGGATTCGTCACACCAAGGGGAGCAGACAGAGTGCTGCATTGCGTAGCTTTAGATTATATAATGTTATTATTCGCTGCAGCAACATTTGGTCGGTTCTGGAGCTATGGCGCATCTGTGGTGAATATATGGTGAATTGTCAAAAAAAAAGATCACTAACTAGTCTGCACTGTGTTTACTGCAGTGGCAAAAGCTCTATGCTCTTTGAGTTCTTTATGTTTTTTATCCAAAATAAGACTAGACACCAAATTGTAAAACCACTCATTATACTATAAACTTAACCACCATTTGCTGATGCAAATCACACCTAATAGCAAAAGGTGCGATGGAAAATTACAAACCGTGGGGGGGGGGGACTCTGATGACATTTGGATGGGGTTCATGGTGACTTTCCAAGTAAACTAGACAAGCCTGAGCCTCCCTGTTGAAAACAAAGGATAATAGGAGGTGAAAAGAAAGGAGGAACGTGTGAGGATTCCACATGTAGAAGCTCCAGCATGAGATGCTTTTATACTCAGGGATGAGGTTGGACTGAGAGGGGTTTAAGCATGATTTCTTCTCCAAAATGTAATTATTTCCACAAAAAGTGTACATCATTTTGCTATAATAATTATAATTTTGTTCATTTTATATTTTAACGAGGCTATTAAGTTGTTGCGCACAAAGCATAAAATATATAGGCAAGTAGGTTGTTCTTTTCCCTGAGTAAAGTTTTGGCTTTAGTTGAAGTACTTCACTCAGAGAAAGTCTGACTGCATTAAGCCACCTGTGAAACTTATTGTTCTGAAGTAAAATGCAGATAAACTGTTTCTCAGAAAGATTTTATTGCTTTTACTTTATCTTTCCCATTGTCATAAAAGCATTCTGGGGATCATTTATCTATTTTTAACTACGAAGCATGTGGTGAACTAGATTGCATCACAGAACATTCTGCAGCACATAAAAAGTCATTAAAACCCAATGTTTCTACATCAGTTAGAATGTGATACTTGAATGTGTCATCCATCACTGTTAATCAGGATTAATATACTTGTAGAGTTAAGCTGCTTAACAGGGTGTAATATGTGTTTTTTATTTTGTTAAACAACGTTTTATAAATGGAGAAAGAATTTAAGCAGCATTTTAGTTTCAGGTTTTACGGCAGTGACAAGTATGACAAACATGGCAAGTCGCTGCAGTCTACTACTTTTATTGTTTCTGTACATGTTCTATTTCTCTTTATTAGACTTTATTTGATTGATCGGAGCACTGCTGATGTCACTAACCATATGGCTGAAAACATTCTCAGCTGTGAGCAGCTTCCTGACCATAACTGCAAGACATTTCTGGCTCTGAATAAGCTAAAAATATGCAAAAATAACAAAAAACACACAAAAAAATTTGAACTGTTCTCAAAAGTTACAAGGTGTTTTAAAGTCCACTCTTTTGGTGGGCATAAAAAGCATCACTACAATATTCATATTCAACATTTAGCTATATAGTTTCAGAAAAAAAATATTTATGTTCTCTGTCCTCAGATTTCTACAAAACAACAGCCTCCAGTTCATATCAAAACACGCCTTCAGTGGACTGTACAGTCTGAGAAAGTTGTAAGTATTTTGGTTATTTTATCAAATACCACTAATCTCCCCAGAACAGTTACTGTTTATGAATTGTTTTGTATTGTGCTGAAATAAGCAAGTTCCAAATAGGTTGGAAGCAATTTGTTGAATAAACGTAGCATCTTATCTTCAGTTGTGCAACAGTTATTTATTTACTGTGTAAAACAATGCAAACATGATCTTAAACTGAAGGTTTTATGGGACTATTCTGCATTATTTTGACTACAGACATTTTTCTGCACCAGTCTCAGATCTTCTACAAAATTAAGAGCAAAACACAAAAACTGCAGATTGGGAATCACTACCAAACACCTGCTTCTGCAAAGCCCTGAGGTTTAGAGTAACCTATCTATTCTCTGTTGCCACAGGTATTGCAACACAAAACAATGCATTTAGGTGTTTCAACTACTTTTATTGCCACAAATGTTTAAAGTCAAGCACAGGTATGGTGACTGCTTCTACAAGTTGCAAAAAAATAGGTCACCTTCAGATTTTTATACTTTTTTACCATATTTGTGTGCTGTAAAAATGTTCTTGATGTTTGTTTTGTCTATGCTTCCTACTCCTTCTCTCAGGTTTTTAAGTGACAACTTCATATCCTCCCTCAGTCCTGGTGTGTTCAAGGATCTGAATCATTTGGAGTGGCTGTGAGTAATACATATCTATTTAACGTACACTGGAGTATACATACATTTGTTACCACATACAGTTCCAGTCAGATGTTTCCAGCCATTCATCATGGGTTTGATTGGTTGATATGATTTGATCTGAAACATTCTTTTTTGGGGGGTGAAGTTTAAATTTATTGAAGTTCAAATTTATGGGCATACTGACTCAAATGCATACAGTATCTTGAAAAAGTAGTAATACCCCCTGAACTTTTTCATTTTTTGTTGATGAAGCAAAAACGTCTTAAAAATAAGCTTCTGAGAAGTGTGCCATTTACATGTATGTAGTCTGCCCCAGTTACTGCGTAGAACCATCTTTGGCTTCAATTACAGCTGCAAGTCTTTTAGGGTACGTCTCTGATCCAGGAGATGTTCAAAGCCTGGAGTTTTATGGGTTTTCTTTACAACCTAAACCTTTTTTGAAATTCCACACAACCTTATGGTTGAGCTGTCTGCTATGTTCTTTAGTCTGTGAGATTTTGAGTTTGTTCACTAATCTATAAAAAAAAACCTCTGAGGCCTTGATTGAAGAGCTGGATTTCTACTGAGATTACGTGCAGGGAGATTTTATTCAATAACTATGTGATTTCTGAATGTGTTTTTTTTGTCCTAGATTTTATTTAGGGGTATCAGAATCAAAAAGGCTGATTACAAATACACACAACACAGTGTTTATTGTAAAACAGTTTGAAAACAATTTTTTCATTTGAATTCCACTTTACTGTCAGAAAAGGCTCTTGAGGTGGACCATAAAATGCAGACAGGCAGGCAGCAGCAGAATGGTGAGTTGAAAAACAAAGGTTTAGTAAATGAAAGTGTAAACAGTGGGACTGGTTGGCATGAAGCAAGTGGACCAGTGAAACTGATTACAAGCTGACTGATGCAGGAGGGTAACTAAAACATGAAAGAGCTGAACAGAGATGCAGGAAAACGATCTCACCAAAGGAAAATCTTATAGATGTAACAGAACATAAACTAAATGCACCATGAACAGAATACAGGAATAAGTAAGAAACTAAACCTAAACTAATAAAGCACCTCCTGGAGAATCATAAAAACAATGATCATAGGCAAAACCCAAGAATAATAAAAAAGAGATGTTAAAAAACAAACCTAAAAGAAAAATAAAACCCAGATATCTTTAAATCATGACACTTTACAATCATGCCCTACTTTGTGTTGTTCTATCTAATAGAATCCCAATGCAATACACTAACAATGTAACGTGGCAAAATGTTGAAAAAGTTTAAGGGGATTGCTTTTTACTTTTTTTGAATATTTTTAAAGGCACTGGAAATACACCACTACTAACGTTTAGCGTAATGTACCTTATCAAGTTTTTTTTGTTTGTTTTTACATGTTGTGTCGCATTATTTTAGGCATACCATATAGAGAAGCCGGTTGCCTACATGTGCCAGGCAATATTTGCTCTACAAAATGTATATCTTAAGATGGAAACCTAATTGCGTGACTGACTTTAATTAATCAAGACTGGATCACTGCAATGCAGGCAGGCCAAACTGCCGTAATGGTAGCCTGTGTTTGTATGACATTCTACTATACAGATTATTAGTGTGTCGCTTTGTGGGTGGGTGTAGGTGTGCGTGCGTGTGTGTGTGTGTGTGTGTGTGTGTGTGTGTGTGTGTGTGTGTGTGTGTGTGTTTGTGTGTGTGTGTGTGTGTGTGTGTGTTTTTGTGTGTGTGTGTGTGTGTGTGTGTGTGTGTGTGTGTGTGAGTGAGTGAGTGAGTGAGTGAGTGAGTGAGCGTTTGTGTAAAAATAAGTGTGTCTTTGTTGAGTGGGGGTACCTTATGTGAGCATGTTGGCACCTGGAGGTGCACAGTTCTTAGAGTGGCGAGAAATGTAGAAGGCCAACAACACACAGCACCCGAGAGCAGCAAAGGACAGGTGGACTCAGCTCCAGAGGGTGGCAGCAACCCAAAGGCAAACAGATTCAAGACATCACCCCAGGGCAGCCATATAGCCCACACACTAAATACTTGAAAGCCCTAAATAATTGCCATTCATGCAGACAATGAGCCAGTGTAAACCTCTGACTGGAACTGTACATGCTTGAGACATGTATGACATGGCAGCATGTATGGAGGTCCTTTTTAGACAGTAAGTTAAGTTGTTATATTATCTCATAAGTTGTAAACTGTTTTAATGATGTTGAAACAAATTTCATTTATATCTTAACACAGGTATCATTATTTGCATTTGGGATATCCTTTTCAAGTTTGTTGCTTAGGAAGCGTCTGTTAAACAATTGACTCAGATGGTCTTAAACCTCATGGAGAACTGGTTGAGCTGCACAATCGGTAATGAACCTCGGTTTATCTGCAGTTGTGCAGACAAAGTCTTATTAATCTCTTGAAATGTTTTTTGAGTTAGATGTTCCAAGAAAAACTGATAAAAATGCACTGGTCTCCTGAGGGTAAATGTGAATGACGTGGAACATTTTGTTTTGTTCTGATGTGCACATGCAGTGCCTCTTCATCACACAGATTCATTGTTCAGTTTGAAGCAACTCAAGTAGCTGCAAATGTATGGAAGCAAATCGTTACCATATAAAAAGCATTTTCAGAAATGCTTTTTCATTTTAAGAATGTGGCTGCATTGTTTGACTCATAAATAAAATTAGTAATCAATCATCCTATTTGCATTTGACATGCACATTTTATGCCATAATCAAAAAGAAAACAAAGCAGACATGGCTTTTTCGTTTTCGTGGTCTGCCCGCAAAGTACTGCCCAGAACTCAAAAACGAAAAAGCATTCCGAGCGGCGGGCGCAGAAGAGTGACGTCAGCAGCCACTCTTCCTCAGCTCCCTGCTGACCGAGCTACCCATCTTGCATTACATTGCAAACGTGCCGAGAAATTGATTAAATTGCAGCAGGGCTGAGCTCAATTTGTGGCAGTGGCAGGCAGAACTGGCAGTTCCGGTGGCAGGCTGTGGCATCCTCGTGGCAGCCTTATGGTCTGGGACATCCAGCGTGTTTTTAAGCATTTATTTATTATTTTCTGTGAGTGACAATTCAGAATAGCCGCTCGTGCTCTATAATAAACCAGCTGTTTGTGCAATAAATCTTCGTCATCCTTTCAACACGTCACACATACACATAGTGCTATTTATTTTCCATGTCAAGTAAATACAATCACCTTATGTTATGGGTCTAAAGCTGTTTATTAAATAATAATCAATAATGAAATCATTATTTAAAGGTAACAGGCTATAACAACAATGACATCCCGTTTGCCGATGATCAGCATTAGCTTCCACAAAAACAGCGGCAACTGCATTGGTAAGCTTTTACGGCCGGTCTGGCACCTTCTGGCATCCTCGCGGAATCCCCTGCAACCCTGCCGCAGGCTGTGGCAGTTCCGGTGGCAGCTTCGGTGGCAGCTTCGGTTTTTGAGTTTTGGGCAGTACTTTGCGGGCAGACCACGAAAACGAAAAAGCAATGTCTGCTTTGTTTTCTTTTTGATTATGGCATAAAATGTGAAGTCGTGAAGAAGAAAATGCAGATGCAAATAGGATGATTGATTACTAATTTTATTTATGGGTCAAATAATGCAGCCACATTCTTAAAATGAAAAAGCATTTCTGGAAATGCTTTTTCAGTTTAAAATTTTACATTTCAAATTGAATTTTGGTATCTATTTGCTGGGCTACATCTTGAAAAATAAATCTCAAATGTCTTTTTCTTTTTTAATTAAGTGAAAGAAAGAGCAGTCTTGAAGAAGAAAATTAAAATGCAAATAGGATTATTGATTACTAATTTCATTTATGAGTCAAACAATGCAGCCACATTCTTAAAATGAAAAAGCATTTCTGAAAATGCTTTTTCATTTGAAATATGGTAACGATTTGCTTCCATACAAATGCAGCAACTGGTTCTCAAAATTGAATGGAGAAAAGTCTTTCATCTAGCTGTGACTGGCAGGAAGTCACCAACTGTTAGTCAAAATTTACAGATCTCCAAACGCCATGTTGTTTTTTAGATTAGCTCAAGAACACAAGGAATGGGCTTCCATGGCCAAGCAGCTGGATCCAAACCTTACATCGCCAAGTACAATGCAAAGCTGTGTAGGCATGCTGCCACTGGTCCCTAGAGCAGTGGAGACACGTTTTCTGAAGTGACGAATCACACTTTCATGTCTTGTAATGTGTGGATAAATCTCAGTTGCCAGAAGAACGTCACTTTCATAATGTGTCAATGTGTCAAGTGTAAAGTTTGGTGAAGGGAGCATTAAGGTTTTTTGTTGTTTTCCAGGTGTAGAGATTGCCCAGTTGTCCATTGAAAGAGCCCCTTAATGCTTCAGCATAAAAAGAAATTTTTGACATTTTTACGATCCTGATTGTTTGGACTATTGTCTTAATTACAAAAGTAAGACAAAAAGAGCAAAGCAAGGTCCATAAACTCCATAAATGAGCATATTTTTTGTGGAAGAACTTGACTGGTGAATTTGAGGGGAGACTGTGAGCCAAAATACTTTCTCATCTGGCCTCGCAAATGCTCTCCTGCAAGAATGGTCATAAATGTCCATTAACAAACACCTAAACCTTGTAGACCGCCCTTTCAGATGACTTGAAGCTTTTAAAGCTTCAAAGGGTTGGCCAAAACCTTTGCAGCCAAGCATTTGTTTAAAGAATGTGTTGTAATTTAAGTTTATGTGTGTGTAAAGGCACACACATAACCGACAGGTGACCAATACTTTAGGCAATATAGAGCATATGCCCTTTTAGGTAAATGCATTATTTTGATCCACGTAGGAAACTAAATAGATAGCCAACTCCTACAAAAAAAAGAATTGCATTTTTACAAAATGTTGAAATGTACTAGATCACATTCAAATGGCTGGATGCTAAAGCTGTAATCATTTTTTCCTACCAGGATGTTGGATCATAACCCACTTAGCAGCTTGACCCATGAGACGTTCTTTGGACTTCGTTCTCTCGTATTTCTGTGAGTTTTTCTATCAATTGTTAAAGTAAGACAAGAAGAACTGGTATTCAGAAATTATTTGAATACCAGTTCTTTTGTTTGATAAAAAAAAATCATTGCCTATGGGAAGTAAACTAGCTAGCATGGATGGTATGATGCTTTGGGCAATGTTCTGCTGAGAAAGCTTGGGTCCTACCATTTATGTAGAAGAAAACTTCCACAGACTACAGTTTAAAATATCTTTGGCTGATCAAATTGTTCAATCATTGAATTTATTGGTCAGGGTTAAATTATTCTGGCAAGGATACAGAACATCAGGCAGAGATTCTGCCTGGAGACAGCACACAATTTCTCGTTGGCTATATTTATCCCAACACCAGACTACTTTAAAATGTAGCAGTCACAGTGTAGCATTGCAGCAAAGAGTCCATTTTGAATAATTTTATTTATTTAGAAAAAAGCTTGAAACAATATTGTTTTACTTTTTTATTTCTAGGTCCAAATGATTATGTCACCAAAAAACAATTTAAACAATCAAACATGTTGTATATCGTTAAAATATTGGCAAAAACAAACAAAACTAATTCGGTACAACAATTGAAAACATTATTTATTTTTATGTACAATGCTAAATGTAATTCTTTGCAGGACAGTTGTGATGTTATGTTTTAAAATTTGCAAAGCTATAATATACAGGCTTAAATATTGTGGCTGTTTATGGTCAATTCCGAACTCTTCAAACATATACTCACGGTGAGTCTCCGAAAAGATTTAAAAGTTCAAGGTAGGCAAACCTCTAATAAATTCTTTGACAGACATGTTTGTCCTTTTTTTTTTTTTTTATTAAATTGATTGGTCAATTTCTAAGCCTGCAACCGTTAACGTTGAGCAAAACATTTAACAAGCTGTCGGCGCACCTATGGCATTATCAGCCTAGACCAGTTGCCCCATGTGTGCACCAATGATGGAGGACTCACGCTACACTTATGTCTGAAATTTGTGGTCAAAATGTGACTGTCAGTGTGGAGCCATTGGATAACCCGAGCTCTCACCGAGGCCGGGAGAAAAGTTCTGTTCTTAGGACCTGTTCCAGGGTCAGGCTCTGTTCTCAGAGCACGATTTACTTGTTCCTCGATCTCCCAGGAGACAGTCCCAATGGTCCAGGTAGGTGGGACAATGGGCTCAGGAACCCTTTCCAAATCATCTGGTGCAAACTGTCAGGAGAGAGCATCAGGCTTTGCGTGTTTACTCCCCGGTCTGAAAGAGATGGACAGGTTAAAACGAGAAAAAAGAAGTGACCAGCGTGCCTGTCTAGAGTTCAGTCTCTTGGCTGTTTGCAAATAAGCTAGGTTCTTTGGTCAGTCCAGACTAGAATGGGATGAGTAGCCCCCTCCAACCAATGTCTCCACTCTTCTAAAGCCAGCTTAATTGCTAACAGTTCTCTATCACCTACATCATAGTTACGTTCAGTTTGACTGAGCCGATGCGAAAAGAAACCACACAGATGAAGTTTACTATCATCACTCGATCGTTGGGAGAGTACAGCTCCCACTCCAGAGTCCGAAGCATCAACCTCCAGCACGAACTGCCTGGAAGAATCTGGGTGAATCAAGATGGGAGCCTGGACGAACTTCTCCTGAAGACTCTTGAAGGCCTGATCAGCAGCAGGAATCCAATGGAAACTGGTCTTGGTAGAGGTCAACGCCGTCAAAGGCGAAACCAAGGAACCTTTGCAACTGCTTCCTTGAGTCGGGAACAGGCCATTCCAGAACTCCTCTGACCTTCTCCAGGTCACCGCGGACCTGTCCACCCTCAAGGATAAAACCCCAAAAAGTTACTGAAGATTGGTGAAACTCACATTTCTCGGCCTTCACAAACAATCAGTTCTCAAGGAGTCTTTGTAGTACCAGACGGTCATGGTGCTGGTGCTCCTCTTCATCCCTGGAATAAATCAAAATATCATCCAGATAAACAAAAACAAAAATGTTTAAGAAGTCTCTGAGCACATCGTTAACAAGAGCATGGAATACAGCTTGTGCGTTGCAGAGTCCAAAAGGCATGACCAAGTATTCGAAGTGTCCAAGTGGAGTCTTGAAAGCTGTTTTCCACACCCCCCTGGCGGATCCTAACTAAATGGTAAGCATTCCTCAGGACTAGTTTCGTGAAAACCGTGGCCTCACGTACAGGCTCGAAAGCAGAGGAAAGCAGTGGAAGAGGGTAACTATTCTTAATGGTGATGTTGTTTAATCCCCTGTAGTCAGTGCATGGTCGTAAAGAACCATCTTTCTTCTTAACAAAAAAGAAGCCTGCACCCAAGGGTTAGGAGGAGGGCCGAATTAAACACGCAGAAAGGGACTCGTTAATATACTTCTCCATAGACTGTTGTTCATGTTGAGAAATGGGATAAAGTCTACTAGAAGGAAAGGTGGCTCCAGGAAGTAAGTTAATAGCACAATCATAAGGTCTATGTGGTGGTAAGGAAGTGCTTTGGACTTACTGAAGGCCTGCTTAAGGTCGTGGTAGAGTTGTGAAACGTGTGATAAATCAGAAAAATAATTTTCTTCAACAGCGGGATTAACAGGAGTAGGTACGACTACAGCCTTTAGACAAGTAATGTGACCGGTATATCCCCTACTACCGACAGACCCGCTCTTTTGGCCGGGGAGGGCAGGTAGGACAATCTGCAATAATAATAATAAAGTATAAAGAGAAACAGGATCTCAATAGTGTGAATGCCTTCAGCATTCACACAATTAAGTGTTCCTGAGAACCACAGTAGAAACACTGCCTAGACTGCCTGTGTCTCTGTCTCTCTTCACTGGAGAGATGCGTATGTCCAATCTGCATAGGTTCAGAGACACCCACCGGTCCTGGAGAGGCAGCCATGGAAACGGAGGGTGAAATAACTGGAGGCTGAACGCTAGGGTTGCTGCGTTCACATCTAGTTCACTGTCTTTATCTTAATTGGTTATCTATCCTAATGGCTAGAGCGATTAAATCCTCTAGAGGCTTTGGTTCCTCAACTAAGACTAATTCATCCTTTAAAGAGTCATCCAAAGAATGAAAAAACGCTGACTTTAAAGCGCAGCTGTCCCAACCAGACGCTGCCGCCAGAATACTAAAATCTATAGAGAAATCAGTAAGCGGTCTACCCCGCTGTCTTAAGGTCCATAAACTACGACCAGAAGCCACAAAATCTGAATCGAAAGAAAAGGTACCTCTAAATTCTTCTTCAAAATCAGAAAAAGAACAACCAAACTGAGCACAACTGGGAAAATGGGACTCAGCCCACCTCAAAGCTCTCCCAGTCAAAAGGCCTAGAATATAAGAAATCTTGCAGTTATCATGAGGAAAAGAATGGGGTGAGCGCTTAAACACTAAAGTGCATTGCATTAGAAAACCCTTACAATCGGCTGACTCACTGGAAATCCACAGGCTGTCTGGGTGGGACTTGTTTTTGTCCTTGTTTTCTTTTCTCCATCTTGTTTACAGCTCAGATACATCTCAGCATGTGTCCTCCTAAAACTCAGGCTTGAAACTTCTATAAATGTTCTCTCATTCTCTTTCCTCTTCAAAGGGTGTTTGTTCCTCCCCAGAGTGACAGATAGACTAGAAAGGACCATATGTGTTTCTGTTTCTTCTGATCTGGTCTGATCTGAAACTCTCAACACACCTATCTGGAATGTTGCCACCTAAAGTATGAAAAGGTTTTAAGCTGACAGACTCATAGTTAATAATCCCTTTTTATATTGTGTACTTTAGCATTTTTTGATAGCTATCTGTAGAACAACAGTTTTTTTTTTTTTCAGTAGCTGAAGAGATTTGAAATAAAGATGACAGCAAGCAACTTGATCTGCATGTTCTGTTTTGATACCAATTGCAAATGTGATCAAAGATTAAAAGAACACCAACCGGTTTTAAATGTTTTATCTTCAGCTGCAAATAAACATTATAAAATTAAAGTTTGTTGTTGCAGAAATACAGTGTTATAAAGAAAAAATTGTAAATATAATCCTCAAGTAGTTATTATCAGGTAGTTATATTTTATCACTGTAGCATAATATCACTATCAATTAACAAGAATCAAAATAAAAAATTGTGTGCATTAATTTAGTTTTAAAAGTTTGTAAAGAAAGAAAATATTTGAACAAAAATCACAATTACAGAAGTGAAATTCAAGCATTTTTACTCTATTTTCTAAAGTTGTTTATGTAGGATCTCTGCTCCTCCCCTTCTGGTTGGTTCTGGCAGCTCATTGTCTGCAGCTGCAACGCATTCTCCTAATGAGCTCACGGGCTTCTTAAGGTAGTTGCTGATACAGACCTTTGCTGGAACATAACCTCAGTTATGTGGACTCCTGTCTGTCTGCCTATCCGTCTACCTGCCTGTCTGCCTGTCGACCTGCCTATGTGCCTACCTGCCTGCCAACATCTGGTAATACTCCCTCCTAAGGACTGCACTGTAAATATTCTCATCACCAGTACTCTCTCTCTCTCTCCTTGGATTCCTGGGTTTACCTCCTCCTCCTCTGGCTTCTGGACAACTTCAACTCAAGATTCCTTAAACAAAGTCTACAGTAGAAATAAACCTCATTTACCGTCTTATCCTGTGTGCTGAGTCTGTTTCATCCTCTGGTTTTGTTCTAATTCAACTATCTAAGCAATTCATGATAGTATGTTCCAGCCATCTAACATGTCAAAGAACAATTCAGATGATGAACAGACTTCCTTAAAGGAACGCCTACAATCTACTGAAACCATGCTTCAACAGCTACTGCAACAACAAAGGTCTACGGATTCTCATCTCACAGAACTTGGTGGTATGGTTCATGCTTTAAGCGAAATCATAACCAAACTCTCACCTGCCTCTTCCAATCCTCCAGCTCGTTTAGAGAATCCTCAGCCACCCACAATTCTATCTTCTGGGATCCGAGAGGCTGACTTCCATCCGTCTGAACTGTTTGATGGTAATCCTAATAACTTTGGTGGTTTTTCTCTCCAGTGTGAATTAGCATTTAGTTGTTCACCCTCCCTTTTCCCTACTGCTGCCTCCAAGATTACTTATATTGTTACCTCGCTAAAGGGATCTGCTCTGCGCTGGGCGCACGCCTATTTGGCATCTAACCCTGTTGAGTCTCTTAGTTATGCCATTTTTTCAGTCACTTCAAGAGAGTCTTCGATCAACCACTCCAGCAGAAGATACTCACCCTCAAACAGGGAGGGAGAGCGTTGGCTGAGTTCGCCATCGACTTCCGGGTGACAGGGCAGGAGGTGGGTTGGGATGAAGCGGCACTCAAAGGTATTTTTGTTCATTCCCTTGCAGATCAAGTAAAGGACCAGTTGGTTTTGAGTGATGAACCCGAAAGACTGGATGAATTAATCAACCTATCGATCCGCATTGACAACCGTCTAAGAGAGAGACAAACAGAAAGGAACTACAATTCACAGTGGCAGCACTCTCTGGCGCCTCGAACCACTTTCCTCGACGCACCCACTTCCTCTTCAGAGGGATCTGCGGAACTGGAGCCGATGCAGATTGGTCACACTCAACTCTCCCCAGAGGAACGACAACGCCGTTTTGAGGGTGGTCTTTGCCTATATTGTGGACAAGGAGGACATTTTATCACAAGATGCCCCAAGAAGGGAAAAGAGAGGGCTCGTCAATAGGTCAGGGGACTTTGATGAGCATATCATATCCAATTCTTCCCCTGTCTCTCGTCTGTGTTTTCCGGTCACTATTATTGTTGGCCAAGAGAAGTTTCCTGTTGACGCTTTTATTGATTCTGGTGCTGAACAGAATCTTATTTCCTTGGATCTGGTTGATAAACTTCAAATACCCTTTCAGCCTCTCAACAATTCCCTTTCTGTCACTGGCATCACTGGTCAAACCATGTCTCAAGTGAGATTTAAAGTGCCTCATCTTCACATCATCACCTCTGGTAACCATCATGAATTGGGTGAGTTCTTTGTTGTCTCTTCCATCTCTCCACAATTAGTTTTGGGGTTTCCCTGGTTGCAGAAACATAATCCCGTTATTAATTGGGTGGAGGGCAGAGTAGAGAGATGGAGTAATCTCTGTCTCCAGAACTGCTTAAAGACTGCTGTCTCTCACTCTATCAAACAACTCAAACCTTCTGAGCCTGTTGATCTGTCCAAAGTTCCACCTGAATACCACAATCTCGCACCTGTGTTTTTAGCAAACAAGGGGCTCTTTCTTTACCTCTGCATTGCCCCTATGACTGCCCTATTGATCTCCTCCCAGGCGCTCCGCTACCATCCAGCAGACTCTTTAAACTCTCCGGACCCAAGAGAAGGGTCATGAAAGAGTACATTGAGGATTCTTTAGCATCTGGGATCATTCGTCTGTCTACCTCCCCTGTTGGCACCGGATTCTTCTTTGTGGATAAGAAGGACGGCACATTAAGACCTTGTATTGATTATAGAGGATTGAATCAAATCACTATTAAAAATAAATACCCACTACCTCGACCTGCGCAATGCTTACCATTTGGTCCGGATCCAAGAGGGTGATGAGTGGAAAACAGCTTTCAAAACCCCCCTAGGACATTTTGAGTATTTGGTTATGCCTGACTAATGCACCCGCTGTTTTCCAGGCTCTTATTAATGATGTTCTTCGTGACTTTCTCAACCTCTTTGTTTTCGTTTATCTGGATGACATTTTGATTTTTTCCCAGGACATAGAACAACATCGCCAGCATGTCAGAACAGTTCTCCAGAGGCTTTTTGAGAATCAACTCTTTGTTAAAGCCGAAAAGTGCGAATTCAGTGTCACATCTGTGTCTTTTTTGGGTTTTATTTTTGAGGCAGGCAGGTACAGAACTGATCCCGAGAAAACCAAGGCAGTGGCAGAGTGGCTTACTCCAGCTGATCGTGGGCAACTTCAAAGGTTCTTGGGATTTGCACATTTTTATAGGAGGTGTATAAGGAACTACAGTCAGGTCACTGCACCTCTCACTCAACTCACCTCCTCTCTGAAAACGTTCTATTGGACTCCTGAGGCAGAAAGGGCATTTGGGGAATTAAAGACTCTATTTTCTTCAGCACCCATATTGACCCATCCTGATCCATGTGCACAATTTATTGTAGAGGTTGATGCTTCTGACATTGGAGTAGGGGCTATTCTATCTCAACGGTCTCCTCTGGATGATAAGGTACATCCATGTGCCTATTTTTCTCGTCGCTTGTCTCCAGCAGAGCAAAATTATGATGTGGACAACCGTGAACTGTTAGCCATCAACTTGGCGCTTGAGGAATGGCGGCATTGGTTAGAGGGTACTGAAGTCCCTTTTCTCATTTGGACTGATCATAAGAACCTTTCCTACATTCAAAATGCCAAGAGACTTAACCCCAGACAAGCCCGTTGGTCTCTGTTTTTTGCTCGTTTTAATTTTTATATCTCCTACCGACCCGGTTCCAAGAACATTAAGCCTGACGCTCTCTCTCGCCAGTTCTCTCATTCTGACCAACTCAAGACTGAAGCTTCCATCCTACCGGATTCTTGTATTGTGGGCGCCCTCACCTGGGCCATTGAAAAGGACATCAGGGAGGCACAGAGGTCCGAACCTGACCCAGGTACTGGCCCAGTGGGCAAGCTGTTCGTTCCCAACTCTGTCGTCAATAAAGTTCTGAATTGGGTGCACAACAATAAATTGACTTGTCATCCTGGGGTGACTCGTATGATCCCATTTACCAAAAGGTATTTCTGGTGGCCGACTATGAACCTCAACATTAAAGATTTTGTTGCAGCTTGTCCCACATGTGCTCGAAACAAGAACACTAATCAACCCCCTGCTGGTCTTCTTCAACCTCTGCCCACCCCTAGCCACCCCTGGTCCCACATTTCCATTGATTTCATCACTGGTCTCCCGCCATCTGATGGTAACACAGTCATCCTTACTGTTGTTGACAAATTCTCTAAAACAGCCCATTTTGTTCCTTTACCCAAGCTTCCGTCTGCATTGGAGACTGCCCAACTCCTGGTTCTCCACGTTTTCCGCATCCATGGCATACCTTTGGACATTGTTTCTGACCGAGGCCCGCAGTTCATCTCGCAAGTTTGGAAGGAGTTTTGCAAAGCTCTTGGTGCCTCCGTAAGTCTTTCGTCTGGATACCACCCCCAATCTAATGGACAGACAGAAAGATGCAACCAGGAACTTGAAGTCGCCTTGAGGTGCGTAATAAATGAGAACACCTCTTCTTGGTGCAAACATCTCACATGGATAGAATATGCTCACAACACACATACTTCCTCTGCTACTGGTTTGTCCCCCTTTGAGGCTTCACTGGGCTATCTACCCCCGCTGTTTCCCAGTGTTGAATCGGACATCCTGGTCCCCTCTGTTCAGCATTATGTTTCCAGGTGTCGTAGGATCTGGCAACAGACCAGGAGGACCCTCCTACGCACCCTGGAACAAAATAAGAGGTTCGCTAACCGTCACCGTTCTACTGCACCTGTCTACCGCATCAATCAGAGAGTCTGGCTTTCCACCAGGAATATTAAATTAAAAGATACTTCTAGAAACTTGGCCCCCCGTTTCATTGGCCCTTTTCTCATCGAGAGGATCATCAACCCATCTGCGGTGAGACTCAAACTACCATCTTCCATGCACATTCACCCTACTTTCCATGTTTCCCAGATCAAGCCAGTCTCGGAAAGCCCCCTGAGTCCTCCCACCAAGCCCCCTCCTCCTGCTCAACTCATTAATGACCACCCTGCATATACGGTCAATTGTATCCTGGATGTTCGGCGTAGGGGGCGTGGTTTTCAATATCTTGTGGATTGGGCAGGATATGGACCTGAAGAGAGAACCTGGGTTCCCTGTTCTCACATCCTGGACCCTGCTCTCATAACGTCCTTTTACAAACGCCATCCTGAAAAGCGTTCTGGATTGCCTGGAGGCAATCGTTGAGGGGAGGGAATTGTAGGATCTCTGCTCCTTCCCTTCTGGTTGGTTCTGGCAGGTCATTGTCTGCAGCTGCAACGCATTCTCCTAATGAGCTCAGGGGCTTCTTAAGGTAGCTGCTGATACAGACCTTTGCTGGAACATAACCTCAGTTATGGGGACTCCTGTCTGTCTGCCTATCCGTCTGCCTGCCTGTCTGCCTGTCGACCTGCCTATCTACCTACCTGCCTGCCAACATCTGGTAATACTCCCTCCTAAGGACTGCATTGTAAATATTCTCATCACCAGTACTCTCTCTCTCTCCTTGGATTCCTGGGTTTACCTCCTCCTCCTCTAGCTTCTGGACAACTCCAACTCAAGATTCCTTAAACAAAGTCTACAGTAGAAATAAACCTCATTTACCGTCTTATCCTGTGTGCTGAGTCTGTTTCATCCTCTGGTTTTGTTCTAATTCGACTATCTAAGCAATTCATGATAGTTTAAGTGGTGAGAAACTAGGAACTTTTAATTTGGAAACTTTGACTTTCTTTTTTGCTGGTGTATAAATATTGCTTTAAACTGAGGCCCTTTTTCTAGGCCACTCTTCAAATTTCAAAAGAAAGGTAAACATACCATCCAATTATACCGGATGCGTGTTTATCTTCTAAAGTTAGGCTACAAGATAATAGCTACTTGCCGGAACTTGCCCATATCTACAAGCAGAGAAAACAATTTCAATATTTTAAAATAACTGTAAGAAACAAGGAATTTATCATTTATCCCCCAACTATGTACAGTGAATGAGATGGGAAGGATGTAAAAAATGTATTCTGTTTTCTCAAAGATTTGCATTAATGAAGTCAGCATTTCTCCATAACATTCTTTTTTTGAAAGGCTTCTTACACATCTATACCAGCATGGCCAATATTTGTGGAGGGCATTTAAGATTGGCTTCTAAAAGAAAAGGTCATGTATTGTGCTTACTTACATTTATTTACATGATAAATATTGGAAATTACAATACCTTTACTTAGGTATTGTCCTTTCCTCCTTAACCTAAATCATACATCTTTATTGTCAGATTAATTTGTCATAGTTAAGGTAAGCACTCAAAATAAAGCTGTTTAAAACTTTCACAGCTCTAACCATCAGATGTTCCCTTTGTGATACTCATCACCAGGAGTCATGTAGTGTAGAGGTAGAGTGTGAGACATATACTGTATATGGACGCTTTTAGTCCTTGACACAGCTGTCTGGGGTTCGATTCCTCACTGTAGGACGTTTGCTCCTTGTCTTCCCCACTTCTCTGCCCATTTCCTGTCTGAGTAATGCAAATAAATGCCTCTAGTGCCACAAAAAAATTTTTAAGCTTGAAGTAAATCAATCAATTCAAATTCTGAAATTACTGGGTATTTTTCCTTGTAATCACCTAAGGATGTCTTCACACTTGGAGTGTTAAGTAAATTTAAACTGAACTCTTGCAGCTTTTAAGACATCTCTCAAAAACACTAATGATTTTACTACATTCTCCATGTTTTAAACTATCTTAGAATGCAGCACCTTCTTCATGTATTTACATTTGTTTCCCCGCCCCAGATTAATCTAACTAATAAACAGACTGAGCTTTCTTACGTGATTTAGTGACAGGTTTCGATTTGCTTGGTGTTTTCTCTGTGTGAAAAGAAACCGAAAAGAAGTACCAGTTAACAAACTCGTCAACTGAAACTACTGGTGGGAAAAAGCTCCAAAAAAAACGTAAATTGTAAAATGATTGCATCATATGATTCAAATTCAAGTTTGTAGTTTTCCATTGTTATTTTATGGAACTGAAGCAAACAAGCATGGAAACACCTTTTATTAGATAGTATATCAAAGTATGCTTGTGGTCTTTTAAAAGGGATAATTTGCACAAGTATCAAAAGCTTCAACTTTTCCTCCTTTCTATTTACTATCTTCAAACAGATTAAGAGCATTTTCGTTCTTCCGTCTGTAACCTAAAGTGCATCAGCAGGAAATGAAAGAAATGAACCCACAAGGGCTGTGAAAAGACAGTCATAATATTGTAGACACAACAGAGTCACAAAATAGAGACAGGTAAAATGGAGGGATTTTTATAAAGCAACGTGGTTGTTTTTGAGTTGTTTATGAGAGTACTACATTTGATGAGGAAGGTCAAGAAAGGACAGTGCTGGGACAATAAATGAAAGAAATTCAAACTTGCTCCAGTGTTAGTAATACTGTCAGGCTGGCAACATGAATCCAAAATGGAGAACACACTTAATGCTCCAAATTTAAGTCAGATCTATTGATCACATAGGAACTGTTCTCAGTCATTCAAAGTATTTCACTTCTATGTTTCTTCATTTTGTTGGAGATTTAAGTGAAAAACAAATATTGAATTTAATGTCTTTTTGCTGTTGTTGTTGCTCTGTATTTGCAAGCTACAAAAAGAAGGGAACCGAATTTCTTTGGATCACTCTGTGGTATTTAAAACCTTATCGAATTATCCATACCCTGGGAACTTTTTCACACCTGGTGTGCATCATTAATTAGGGCCCAATACTCTGATGCCCCTAAAGAAAATCTAGTGCAACCAATTGCTTTCAGAAATCACTTCATTAGCAAATTAAGTCTAATCCGGTCAAATTTCATCTTAGTATAAAACCAGCTGTTCTCGAAAGGCCTCAGAGGTTTGTTAGAGAACATTAGTGAACAAACAGCATCATGGAGACCAAGGAACACAGCAGACAGGCCAGGGACAAATTTGAAGGGATGTCTAAATCATTGTTAAAGCCATTACCCAAAAACGAAAAGTGTGTGGCACATTAGCTATTTAAAGTAACAGGCTGGGCAATGAATAAGAAAATGTGAAACTGTTCACAGGGTATGAATACTTTTTACAAGACACTGTATGCCTCATTTTGACTCGTGTTTGCATTAGCATCTATATGCTTTATTTAAGTCTGTTTTGGAGTGGAGTTTGCTATATAGCCATCTGTTGGGGCCACAGCATCAGAGTTAATGGCTCAAATGAACCGAGCTGATAAAGAAGGTTGCCTCTGGACTGCTCTGAAAACCCTCAAGCAGTTTTGTTGCACAAGTTGCTAAACATGAAAGGCAAAATTGCCCTTAATTTATGCAATGTGGAGATCAAACACCAATGTGTCTTCATTCACATTTCTGCTGCAGAAGGTCACCCCTACCCATTGCAGTCAATATAAGGAATAAATATTTTCTAATAGCAAAAAAACAAAACAAGTTACATATTTGGGTTCATAAAGTATTCACTACAGTTTATTACAGCTATGAATTTCCAATGACCTGAATCTGACTCATTTCACCTTCAGCAGCTAGAAGCTGAAGTACAAGATGTGTAAGAAGAGGGTTTTTTGTTTTTGTTTTTGATCAAAGCGGCAACTCTCATTGTGTAAAGTCTAATCTTTGTGCGGTGAAATGTCCCCTGTTTCTCAACAGGTCGATGGTGCAAACTTCGCTGCAGCAGCTTCCTCATCCCAGCTTCTGTCAACACATGCCTGCCCTGGACTGGCTGTGAGTCTGCTCTGACAGTGTACTTGTGTGTATGCAGGTGTGTAGTGTGAGATGTTTGTGCTCTAAAGGAGAGTCCATGTGTCTTTTGTGCACGTGAGTGAACATAAGGACATATTGAAAAGGGATGCGGATGGGTTGGAGTGATTCTTCTGACTGACAGGCATTTTCAGCGATGTCACTGTGACCAGTCAGTTTGACCAGCTACAGCCCCTGCAGGAGGACTCTGAAATTCATTATGACCTTATGCTGTCTGTGTCTGAATGTTTGGATCACACTGTAACTCCGGACTCATATTTGCTCACCTTTTTTATATGTGTTTTGCCTTTCAGTTTTGAGAAATACTAGGAACACTACTATTTTTATTCCCTTTAGGAATCAAACTTTTATTAAGTTAAATCTATTTTTAGACAAATCAAATTTTGTGCAAACTGGATTTGCACGTTAGAGCTTGCTCACATCTGCTCAAACAATTTCCTTCTGTATAGTTTAAAATGTTTATATCTTTGTCTGATGGTTTGGCCATGATAATCTTTTAGGTATGCAACTTTTTACATTGATGTCCTTCACCGTTTTTCAAGTAAATGTTTCTAAAGGGCAATACATTTGTAAAATGTAAAATAAGACACTAAAATACATATTCATAAAGAAATATGCCAACAAGCACAAGAATCTAAGCAAATATAAATTAAACCAAGTAAACTACTAATCAAAGGAACAGGGGAAATCTTTAACGGCAAAGTAAACAAAAACAAAGAACAAAATGACAGATCCTGACAGAAATAAGATTACACTCACCAACTACCTCACTGGGTCCACCTGTTCAATTGTGTGTTAGCACAAATAGTAAAGAGCCAATCACATGGCAGCAGCTCAATGCATTTAGGCATCTAGACGTGGTAAAGATGACTTGCTGAAGTTTAACCAGATCATCAGAATGGGGAAGAAAGGCAGTTTAGGAGACTCTGGACATGGCATGGTTGTTGGGGCCGGATTGGATGTCTAAGTCTTTCAGAAGCTGCTGATCTACTAGGATTTTGATGAGCAATCACCTCTGTTCGCAAAGACAGGTCGAAAAAAGAGAAATGATCCAGTGAATGGCAGTTGTGTGGATAAAAACGTTGTGTTGAAGCCATGAAGAGAGTTAAGATGAGAATGGGCAGACTGGTTTGCTATGATAGAAAGGCACCAGTAGCTTAAATAACCACACATTGCAACGCAGATATGCAGAGGACCACACAGGGTGCCACTCCTATCAACTATGAACAGGACACCTTGGTTACAATTCCCACAGATCCCCAAAAAGTGGACATTAACAGATTGGAGAACATTGCCTGGCAAGATTAGCTGCATCATTCAGATGATAGTCAGAATTTAATGTAAACAAAATGAAAACATCCATTCACCCTGCTTTGCCATGGTTAAAGCTGGTGGTTGTAATGTAAACGTGTGGGGATTTTTTCCTTGGCACACTTCGGGTCCCTTAGTAGTTGAGTATTACTGCTGACAATGTCTATGTTTTAATGACCCCATTTTACCCATGGCTACTTCCAGTGGGATAATGCAACATGTAACAAAGTTAACATAAGTTTTTGAACATCACCATGAATTTACTGTCCTCCAGTATACCGTAGTCACCAGATCTCAATCTAATGGATCACATTTGGGATGCCATGAAACACGATCATTGCAAAAATCACGCAAAAACGTCTGTTATGTTGGATCACCAACATACCAGAAAAGCTGACAAGAATTTTAAAAAGGGCCAAGCGTGTGAAGAAAAGAAAGAAAAAGTATTTATATGTATGTGGTAGTGAGATGTGTTGATTGTGGCTTATTGGGATTTATTTGTGTTTTCTTCAGTGAACAGTAACTTGTAGTAAAATACCCCTAAGTATGTTTCATGCTTTGGTGAAAAGAGTTTAATTTCAGAGGATTTATTTTCTTCTTTTCTTTGTAATGCAGTAACCTTACCTGATTAATTAGCTTAATTCATGGGTTTCCGAGCTACTAAGAACACTGGTGATTATTTTGTGATGGTTTCTGTTGGTTGGTTCTATCTTTGTTGTTTTATTTATAATTGGATTTGTTTGCATGGTAGCTCAGGGTAAAGAGAGGACAACAGAGGTGCTGTTCTTACGAAGCTGAACTAAACTAGGATTTAGAGGGCTCATATATAATTGATTTTATGAAATACAAATTAAGAAATGTTGATGGGTTGATAGTAATAATATTTTGCAGATCCATTCTTTGTTTGTAAGCCTTTTAATCTGTGAGCTTTAGCCCACACTGGATCCAGATGATTTAGATAATCACAGGCCAATATCTAATTTATCTTTTATTTCTAGCATTTTAGAGACGGTTATCTCAAAACCACTTATCTATATATAAAGCAACAGTTTTTGTCAGGATTAGGGCAAGCTACACTACTTAAACCACATTACTTAAAGTTACAAAATGCCTTCTTGCTGCCACTGACCAGAGTCTTGTTTCTGTTCTGGTCCAGTTGGATTTGAGTGCTGTTTTAGACACTCTTAAACACAGTATCCGTGTGCAACGACTTAAAGATACGAACTGGTTTAAGCAATATCTGCCTAATAGATGTCAGTTTGTACAGATACACTCTCTGTTCTGTGTTCATACCAAACTAATGTAGGGTGTTCTACAGGGATATGGATATGGACCCATTCTGTTTACTTATTTTATTCGTCTCTTGAGCAATAATATTTGAAAACCGTATATGCAGTTTGACTGGTATGCTGACGATACTCAGCTCTATTTGTCTATAAACCCTGATTATACAAGAATGTGATATAAATTACAAGCTTTTCTTGAAGACATTAGGTCCCAGATATCTTCCAATTTATTGCATTTTAAGTGAGGCAAAACTGACATAGTTAAATTTGTTGCTATAAAACTCAGAGGTTCATTTTATATTTTTTATCTTAATCTGGGTGGTATTACATTTTCCCCAAATGGTACTGTGAGAGCCCTTGGTGCTTACCAGTATCGGTCTCGTAAGTCTCATATTTTTAAGTACAACATTCTTTACAGCATCTATAAAAACATCCTTCACCAAACTGATGCTACAAAAACCATTGATGCATTTGTCACCTCCTGGCTAGAATATTGTAATGGGATTGTAGCTGGATGCCCAAATAACTGCTTAAACCATCTGCAGTTAATTAAAAAACTTACTGCCAGGGTTTTGACATTTAGAGATCCCATCAAGCTAGTCCTGTCGTTCAGAAACTGGAATGAAATCTTCTTTGTCCAGAATGATATGCAACATGTTTTTTTCTTAGAAAGCTTTGATTTTTGGGAAACTGTGATAAAATCAATATTTTACTGTAAAATTGTATTTCACCTTATAACCAGTCCATTGTAGTGGGTAATTTTACTTATTAATATAATTACCATGAATAATTCTACATTTCAGAGTACTTCTTATGTTTTTTTTTCTGGGTTTACCAATGTTAAGTTCATCTTGTGTTTGCAACTGAATCCTCGTGTTTAGATGTTAGATATCCTGTAGGGAAAATGTTCATTTTATTCCTTCTTTCCTCTCAGAGATCTGGAGGGAAACCAAATTCAGACTCTCAACTATTCAATTTTAAAGACATGCAGCAAGCTGGAAGTCCTGTGAGTATATGACAGAGACATATCAATGTCTCCAATGTGGCTGCTTTATTTGTATTACTTTCATCCAATGTTTAAAGAGCAGTCTGGTCACTTGTGCATGCTAGTATTATGTTTCCACTGCTGGTTTTTCCTTAGAATAAAACAGAAGATTTGTTAAAACTTTGATTTGAATGCTGCTGCAATCTGCAGGAAATTCTGTGTTTTTAACTCACTGTTTGTACCACTCTTATTGAAATATTAAAATTTCAGTGGAATTCATTAAAAGTTGATAAATCTCAGGCTTACTTTGCCGAATTGATGCCCGTCTGTCCTCTGTTTTATCTCCACAGTTTCAAAATTAATCAATTCAAACACTTGCTTGCCTTGACAGTTCTGTTCTGCTCTTAAAGTAGAAACCAGAGACTGTCTTGGAGAACAGTCTCAACTACATGAAAAGCAATGCCATTGTCATTTAAAAATTCAGAATTTCTATGCTGGGCTAAACCTCCAATGTTTCAGGATTCTAAAAATACCTCTGCATAGTTAACTATGATGCCCGCAATACATTTATGGCCAACTAATAAACATAAAACTGCTTCTTTTCTCCCCACATTAACAGTCTCAATCTCTTTTTCGTGTGCAGACGCACCTTTCTAGCTGCATCTCCAGTTTATTAGATTAAGAAGAAATTAGTTAAAAGCATAAGCACTGATTTACAAAGGTTTAAAACACTTCCTTGTAAACAATGCAAAAAAGCTTCCCTGCTGCTTGTCGTCGTCTCCAGACTTTAAAACAATTGTTTTCCCACTAAATGTGTCACTTGGTTTACTTGGAAATAATAGCTTAAATGATGACCTCCTGTTCAAATGTTTAACCCAAATATCTAATTATTCAGTATACAGCAAATACAGCAAAAATAATTGCTGTTCTAATAGTTTTAGAGGTATGTGCATATGTTACGTAAATGCATTACCAAACGTTTTGTACTTTAAACTTGTTGGTAAATGGAGGTTTAATTCGCACCTCAATTTTTGAAGTATGATGGAAAGCTCAAAGGAAGGAAAAATAACACTTAAAAACCAAACTTCTGTTGTGTCATGTTGCTCAGTGGTAGAGCAGGCACACCATATGCTGAGGCCAGAGTCGTCAACCCAGCTGTCCTGGGTTCGAATCCCAGCCCTGGGCCATTTACTGCATGTCATCCCCTTCTTTCTCTATTCGGCAGATGCTAAATGTTTTTTAAGGCCAAACTTTGGAGTCAGAACTGAGTCTGTGTCACAGAGCTTCCCAGATTTACACTAGGTTAGGTTTCATAAAGCCACAGTAGGGATTCACCACAGTAGGTTGTGTTACTCTGCATGATCTCTGACAGCAAATGTGCCTGTTCAGGTTACTGAACAGGCACATTTGCTGTCCTGTTCAGTAACCTGAACAGGACAACCTGAACAGGACAGCAAATCTGTATGATCTCTGACAGCAAATCTGTTCGGTTCAGGTTACTGATGGACAACAGGATCACAGGAGTTCCTGAAAACACATTTCAGTCTCTATGGAAGCTTGCTGAACTGTGAGTATGTCTTTTTGTTTGCTTGTCATTCTGTGAACACAAACTAGTCAAATCAGCACACAGATGCTCAGTCTGATTAAAAAATGTTTTCAGTCGAGACTGAAATTCCTGTTTAACCTCTAAAGCCCAAAGGGGTGTTTGTGAAATTTGTGCTCAAAATGGCATGCCTAAATCTAATTGAGTTTTTATTTAAATAATGATTTCTGTGGATACTACACATGTTTATGTTTAACTAAAGGAACCTACAATTTTGAAAGTAGAAAATAAGAAAAGTAAAATTTTTCCCCCAGTACTGTGGTTGGGGTTAATGGCTTTTTACATCTGGTTGAGAATTTAGTTTTCCACAGTCTGACCAAAAGTGTTGTTATAAGTAATTAGAAAAATAGCAGAAGATATTCAGCAGCTTGGTATCTTTACTAGTACTATTTGTCAACTCAAAAAAGTATAGCTCTCCAATGAGCCATGTCTTAAGAAAAAGCCTTTTTTATTATTTTAATTCAAATGTAAATTTCAAAAAAGTTGTTTCCTGTAAAATAAATTTTACAAAATGTAAACACTGAATTTATGACTTTATGATTTAAATTCAAGAAAATAGGCATCTTAAAAATATTAATTATGTTGTGACTATGAATCTGAAAATATTATTTAATATTAATATTTTAATATTTTATCAAATAATATTTCGGTCTGTTAAGGGTTATCCTGTGAATACCAGCCCAGTAAGGCGATGGTATTAGGACAAAATCGAAAAGGGTGAGCCAAGCTCTGACATTATTGAACAGCATAAACTCTGCATACATGGAATGAATTCACACAATTTCTTAAAATACAAGAATTTATTAACAAAAATATGTCAACTCAAAGTCAAACATATTTCAATCAACAAACTCTTTACTATGCTAAAACAATCCAACTAAACTACCAAGCAGAATTAAAGAATAAGGAAGACTAATGGGCTATGTACAATATAAACAAGTTGATTAAAGATGATTGAAAACCAAGACCGAAAGAGTGATGCAACATTACATGCAATGTTATTTATGTTTGAGAACCAAGGATTATCTTGAAGAATCTGGAAATGAAGTTAAGTTTGTATTGGAACCAACTTAGGCAGTAATCAGCAAACCTTTAGACAACCATCCACAATGCAAGATCAGATAAAATATTATTTTTATAAAATAATGTTTTAAATAATGATCTGCTGAATAAAACCAACCTTCTGGATGACTAATTCTCAGTGGTGTCTCATTAGCTCTCTTTATTTATTAAAATATTTAAAGAAATATTATTAAGGAAATGGTCAAATATTTAAGGAGGTGTTTTGGAAAAGAACCAAATCTTTCTGGAGAAATGGGCCTAAGTATGCAAACACGTGTTCTTAGCTGTTGGGTTTGGTTCTAATAAGCCATGAATGAGCAGAGAACTATGATTTCTGCCTTTCGACTGCAACATAACCTTAAAGTCAGGCCAAGGAAGAGCTAAAGAGAGGTATTAGAGATACAAAGGTAAGAAATAAGGAAAAGACCAAGGGTCACATGGAAAGTACCCCCATCACAGTAGTGAATGACAAGACAGCTTCTGAACACAAGTAGCAACACCAACTTCTATTCCACCTGCTATAATCTAGTCCTGTCAGAGGAAGTCAACCTTTTCTTCAGCCATCACTAGAGGAACAAAGCAGGGCTGAACAGCAAGACCTTCAGGCCACCAGACACTCATCCTGCTGACTGCAGGCATGAGTGCAGACTTAAGTGTATTCACACTTAATAACGTCAATGTCCAGAAAGTAGCTGGGCTGGATTGTATTCCAGGATGTGTCCTTCATGGATGTCCAATGAAACTACACAAAGCATTCACTGACATCTTTTACTTGTTTGTAGGACGGTACTCTGTTCCCACCTGCTTAAAGACATCTGCAGTAGTCCCTTGAGTGCCAAGAGACCTCAATGACTACTGACCAGTGGCTTTAACATGAACACTTCTAAGGTGCCTGGAGAGAAAGCTACTCAACAATCAAAATGCGTATTGGGCAAATAGATCAATAGAAGACACCTTAGTATCTCACCTAATATGCTGGGAGGGTTGCTGGAGAGCAGGATGTCAGGGTTTCCCTCGTTGGCCTGTCATCATTGTGATCTGGTTTTCGAATCAATGGAGTACGATAGATGGGCAGCTATTAGTTGTCAGTCTGTCAGTCAGTCATTTTCTACCGCTTATTCCATAGTGGGTCGCGGGGGAGCTGGTGCCTATCTCCAGCAGTCTATGGGCGAGAGGCGGGGTACACCCTGGACAGGGCTATTAGTTGTTCACTCTACAAATCTTGCCTTTGTGGAAAAGTGACAATAGAAAGCCTTTTTTATCAAAGAAAAAACGGCTTCCTCGAGAAGCTTATATGTCACAAGCCATGCAGCAAAAACGGAAAAGAAGGAGCTCTAGTCAGATGTACATCGATCAGGATGGCCCTAAACATACAGCCAAAGCTGCTATAGAACAGTTTAGATCAAAGTATAATTATTCATGTATTAAAACGGCCCAGGCAAAGTCCAGACCTAAATCCAATGGGGAATCTGTGGCAAGACTTGAAAATGAATGTTCACATACCTTCTCCCTTCAGTCTGATTGAGGTTAAGTCGATTTCAAAGGAAGAAAGGACAGAAATGACTTTCAGCTGTGATTCCTGTGAAATGTGGTTATGCAAATTATTGAGTCAGGTTAGCTGAATGCCAATTGGTAATTTTTCTTTTTCCACCCTTCAATCCAATTTAGAAATCTTTCTGGTAACAGGATCAGGGAGCTGCCGAAGAACACGTTTAAGAGTCTCTCCAAGTCCCTCCTGAAACTGTGAGTAACTAATCTCACCAAGTCTTGAAGTTGTCCTTAATTATGTGCATTTTGCAACCCTGGCAAACAAGGATGAAGTTTAAAGTATTAGGAGCAAAGAAAGTCTGAGGACCGCTCGCTTTAAAGTAGGATTCAGAGCGTAACCCTGCTGGAAAGAAAAAAAAGGGAGAATTAAGAAGAACAGAAAAGTGTTTCTCTTTGGTGAGACTTGAGGTGATTTACTACTGTTATGTGTTAGAAAAGCATGTGAAATAAAAATCAAGTTATTTCATCAGCTTGTTAGCATATGAATAGTTGTGTGACATGGATTAAATAACGAGTGCAAATTGATTAAACTGTGTTTATAATTAGTGAACGGAACATCAAAATCATTTGTCTACACTGACTTTAGTTATGTGCAAATCCTACAAATTGGATTAAGATACATTTACTCCAATAATGTTGCTTTATTTTCTCTTTTTCAGGGGTAAAATATTCAAAATTAAAAAATAAATCATATTTTTAAATATGGGCAAAACAAAAATATACGGTCTGGAAATAGTCAGGTAGAGTGAAATCGTTTGAAAACATAGAACATTATAGCCATGAATGCAAAAGCAACAGTGGGCATAAAAACAAACTATGTACTAAGTAATTACATTAGAGTTTCAGACACAGCAGAACCAAGAGTGATAAAACAGGAGCAAAAAAAAAAAAAAAACACAGGAGACCAGGCACAGAGTTGAATGTCTAAAATAAAAAATAATAAAAGGCCTTAGCAAAATAAACCAAACCTTTCAAAACATATATTCAACATAAAGGTAAAAATGCTCTCAAATTTTAAAACTTTTAAAGAAAAGAAGGTCATTTTGCCAGTGGTTTACTTTTAAAGAATTGAAATTTATAAAATATATTTCAATTACAATACATTTTTTTTATAAATGTTTACTTTTTTACGCACTCCAGTCCAAATTTTATAGTGTTGTCTGCAGCTAATAATTTTTATCTCACAAGTGAATAACATCATATTCACTTGTGGGATAAATTCTATTAAGCATTTTAATTGCATCTAGGAGCGAAGAGCAAGGGAAAAAGAATATAGTCTGTCTAGATACTGAGGATATCTTTTATTACCGCCACCTGCTGTAATGTTTGTTTCTTTAAACCTTCACTTAGAAGTGGTTCCAAGAGAGTTTTATGTGTTCAGCTGGCTTTAGTTGGCTTGATAAAACCGGTTGTCTGTGATTCTACGGCAGCTGCAGTTAAGTATGTGATCCCGATCTTTCAGGCATGAAACAAAAACCTACTGGAACCAATCTGTTAGTGTGAACTCCAAATGTTTTCAAAATCTCTAAAGCCTGTGAAATGTCATGTAGTATGTCCTCAGCCTAAGCCATTATGCATGACACTTGGCCCTAGAAGATGGAAATCTGAAGCGAGACCACAATTTGAGCACTGTTTTTATTACTGCTACAATTTAGTTTGAGGAAAATATTTCCCAAACATCTTTGGCACATAGGTGACAAATCAGTAAATCACATTAAAAGAAGTTAAAATATACTGTATTTTTTCATGCTGGTAAAATTACTCCATAAAAGAAAATTGAGATAATAAAAATGTTGTGGAAATGAATGTTCTTTTAAATTAAATCAAAAGCCAAAGATTTTCAGAGCTCCACTCTTACATTGGCTGCAGAAAGACGCACTACCACACAGCTGCATGTCCAGTATGCAGTCTGATTGGCTGATAGACTCTGCCTAATTTCTAAATTAATATCTTAAATCAATTAAATAGCACTAGATAAAAATACCAAAGTTGTCCCCAATTGCGTCACAGAGTTAAAAGTAAAAATATTTAATAATAAATTGTATGAAAAGATTGAAAGAGGTTTATTTCAGTTTATTGATTAACTTCAATATTAGTTTCAAGTTAAAATACAAAGCAGACAGTTGGCAAGATGTCAATAGTACTAAAAAGTAAAGATAAATAAAATGTCATCCTGACTTCCCTCTATTATTTATATGCCAAGTAAAACATAAACACTTCTATCCCATATTTTCCAATTTCAGGATTGCACAAATGAAAAATGTAAATAAACACATATTCATTTTTATATTTGCTTTGTTCGAAGCCATCACCTAACCCAATCTGAGGAATGAAACAACAAAATAAAATAAAATCAGCTAACGGGTATACTAGATGAAAAACATTTAATGATTGGGGCAGACCGCACATGGAGAGCGGGTAACTTGAGTCCTGCCACACAAAAAAGAGCAAGCACCCTTTTCCTCCATAAATGGACCTGGGAGAAGAATCTGACCAGCTGATCTCAGACCTCTTGGTAAATAGTAACACCAACATTGCACTGTTGCATATCTGCATTGTGTTTCAGTGACATAGAAAGAAGCATGCTCTATGTAAATAACTCTATGATCCCATTCCTACTCATCTATTTCTGTAGCACACATCATGTGATCACCAACTAAGCTAGGCTGCATTGGATGTTTTCCACATTTCAAAAGTAGAAGAGTGTCGCAACTCTGAGTAGCCATAATGTGATTGCCACCTAAGTACACATGCGGTACTGTTAAAAGACGTTCATGCAGTCACCTAGTATTAAGATGACTTAATCTCATGCTACGCTATGCAGATACTCTTTCTTCATTGATATAGATTCCCTCACCTCTGCATAAAAATACTGAAAGTAGCTCCAACTAAGAGAAGTTCGACCTACTTTCTAATTAACAAATTATTATTTGACCACTTTGGCACACTCATATTGTGCACAGACTTTCAAAAGGAAAAGTGTTCCTTTTATTCCAACACGCACACAACATTCAAAACCAGGGTGTATTAAAAGCGATACACATTCTTCAAATGGGGACAGGACTCAATGTTTCACAAAAACAGCTTTACTTCTTCATGTTTAGAACCACCAACCAAATTTATTTTAGATACGCCAATACACATGGCAAGAGAAAAATCATTGTGACAGCAGCTAAAAGATCAATAAGGCCAGTGATTTAGGCTGGGGCTTCCTCGTATAAAGTCCTAAAAACAACCAATAACATTTTTGAATTTGCTCTTAACAGGCAATCAGTGTAATGACGAGGTTGAAATAGGATCATTTCTGTCATGTTACTCATTCAGATTTAAGATGTTGGCTACTATACATTTATCAGTTAAGTTGTGCAGCCAGACAAGTCCTGCTGTGCACCAGGATTGCCAGGTTTAACTGAAGAAATCAGGAGAGATCAGATGCTTTGATGCACCAGTTAAAACTAATTGGTTACTGAAATAATGAAACAAATCCACTCCTATTATCCTAATGCCTCTTTTACTAGTGTAGCCAACCTAATGCGAAAAGTCACTAAGGTCCAAATTGTCCGGGTGCAATTCAGGGGGTTTCAAACTTCAGTCCTGGAGACTTACTATCCTGCAACTGCCTGATGCAGGTAAATGTTGCAGGATAGCAGTTCTTGAGGACTGGACTTGGGCACCCTTGGTGTAAATGATCATGAAACAAAGTAGTTTTGGGGTAAAAATTCACACAAGGCTATAGCTAGAGATACAATCAATCCCTACAGTAAAATAGAGCCTATCTGGAACATATATGTATTTCCTTAAGGTTAAGCACTCTTCTGCTTTTAGTGATGTTCCCCCTCATTTAACACAAAAGGTTTGATTGGGAAGACAGGCTATAGTTTAATTAATTGGAGATGAAGCATGGTTTCCATCTTGGATGGGATCCAATGTTAACATGTGTGCTGTTGTCTGCTTCCAACCACACTGCAGTGTCATCTGTCTGCTGAATGAGAGAAGTTTGTCAGAACGAAAAAAATACTATAGAGCATATATCTTAACTGTTACTACTTTTTAAATTGTGTTCAGGCTTGTTGCTCACAATAGCCATATTTATTTTAGTGTCCAAAGTTGAGTAATATGTAAAAAAGTGAAAGAAATAAAATAACAACAAAGCAGCCAAACGTTGCTGAAGAGTGAACTTGGTCTTAATGCATAACGTGATTGTCATCCAAGACAAATGTAGTGATAGCAAAGTCTGCAGCTCAATTATGAGTTCATAAAGTGAAGATTTATAGTCATTTAGAAGTCAGGAGAAATGTTATCTCAGAGCAGATGTTATAAAACTTAATACACTGGCACACTAACATGGGATTTAAGAGCGCTCTGTTGAAAGCCCAGCCTAGCTGTATTTCACTACAGTGGTAAAGGAACGATTAAATAATTTAAGAACTACAAGCAGTTATCAACGGGTTTCAAGCCCATCCTAGGAAGTGCCCCCTCCCACTGGCCCCGACCCTCTTGGCACACAAAGTCTAAAAACTTGAAAAACTAAGATTCAAAGTTGCAATTTCCGCTGCGATTCTGACCAATATTGTTCCTCTGATGCACACAGGGAGCAGTGGCGGAGCCAGAACATTTTAATCGGGGTGGCCAGACTGAAACCAATGCTCACTTAGCGGTGGCCGAAAACTGATCTTTGGTTTCTTTTTGTGGATTGAGCTGTGAATCTTTGTCACTCTCTCCTTCAATGTGGATAGTTCACCTTAATTCAGCTAATAATAATAATGCAGCATTTTGTTTTCTTGTTTTCTAAACAGCAGTGACACCATGAAACCGTTCACAGCTTTTATGGAAAATACTGTAAATAAAAAAAAAATAATGGAGCATCGCACTTGGGCACATATATTTCTTTCAAAAGAAAAGGGAGAGACAAAGGTCCCTTCCACTTATGTTAGGTCAGAGGCTAGTTATGACCTAACAAGCAAACACACAAAACATGTTGTCCCTGCGCGATTAGTTATGTGCTGTGCAAATAACACTTGAACAGGGGCAACATTTTTTTTCTTTTCCAGCAAACCAGCCATTTTATTATTTTGTTTTATTTGAAATTAAGATAGAAAACTTTTCAAACAAAGCATATAAATGTTGCTGCTTTTTCAAAACTCTGACCTCTTCTGCAGCATGCGAAAATGAGAGAGAAACTGCACTCCTTCTGTAGTTGGTGCCTTTACTGTTCTTGTGAATATGAACCAAAACTATTTCTTTAATTATAATTGTGTTGTGCCTGGTTTTATGCTGATTTTTGACCTGATCTTCCCCTTCTTGATTATTGTGATGGCTCTTAAAATAATCTTATGCTATAATCCTGCTATGTGTGGTATGTTAAGAGTAATCTAGTCTGCCGGAAGGACATTGGGACCGCTCCAACCTCAAATCCGGGATATTCAACATGTTGGAATGTCTTGGCCTGATATCCTAGTACGTGGGATGTTCCCCGAAACCAAAAGAGCATGCAGCCTGTTGAATGTGACGAATAGCCAATCAGAAAGCGAGGTGACAGAAACACAGAAGGGAATTACTCTGAACTCACGTTTGATTTTGAGAGGGTTTGCGAGATTTTCCATCTGACATCTGAATATTTGTGAGTGAAATCTGTTTGTGTGTGGTGTGCTTCGCGTGACTGTAGACCACACACTATAGGACCGAACCTCAGGTCTGCAACATCAGACTGGGTTATGTCATTATTTTTCATCACTTGTTGGGTCTGTCAGTTTTTGAAAATCAGCCGGCAATTTTGAAATCTTGCCGTGTGAACCAGGCATTAGCTGTTCACATTCCATTTGAGATTATTACTGCTGCCTCCATCTGTTTCAGAGGGTAACTGCTTGTTCCGTTGGCGCGCTCTGCTGGTGAATTACGTCCCCATGGGAGTAGCAATTCACTTGCCGGAGTGGCCAAAGAAGGGCTTATGGTGGCCATGGCTCCCCCTGGCCACCTCCCGGCTCAGCCCCTGACGGGCAGCAGCACTCCATTTTCTCCAAACTTCTGGGTCACCGGAACACACAAATGCATGTCATATACGTAGCCTTAAAACATAATTTCAAGCTAATGCTTCACATGTAGTGGATGGAAGAGTAGATAAAATACTCATTCAGCATTTACAGTCAAATGCGGTCTCCCTAAATTGACTTATTTGGCTCAGACATAGAAAACACCAAGCTACTCATCATGAGTAAACATGGAGCAGGAACCTTAGATTAGAAAAGTTGTTTATTTGATCAATAACAGGATATTTAGATATCAGCATACATTTTGTACTGAAAAACGATAATATAAAAAGTAAAAACAGCAGAAAAAGAAGACACTTTGTCACGTAATAAACCTAACGGTGACACATCACACCTGCAGTTACTTCAGTCTTCTTTCTTCAGCTTTGGTTGTCCCTTCTTTTAAAGCCAACATTCCAATTGTTTCATAATCTCGTTGCAGATAGACTGTGTTTACTGGGTGAGGAGATATCCTTCTTCTTAACTTTGAAGCTCCACTACGTTTTCAGCCAAGATCTTTGTAGCAGAAGTGCAGCCAGCATACTTTTTCTTGGTCACCAAGATACGGAAAATATATCACGAAGTATAGTTATAGTTGTTAAATAACTGACAGATGGTGTTTCTTTGCAAAGAAAGCTGTCCCAGCAAAACAATGTTCAACATTTAAATATGCTGAAAAATGTGTCTTCTTGATCTGAAGCCTTTTTTAGGTCTGAGGTCATTAACTACATCCTCAGGAGTACATATTTTTTTAATTCAGGGGGAAAAATCATTTTACAGAAACAAGAGTCCCATAACTGAACCCAATTATGCTATTGTTGTTATTGTGTTTTTTCTATCTGTTCTAGCATGTTGCAACTACAGGGGTTGGACAATGAAACTGAAACACCTTGTTTTAGATCACAATAATTTATTAGTATGATGTAGGGCCTCCTTTTGCGGCCAATACAGCGTCAATTCGTCTTGGGAATGACATATACAATTCCTGCACAGTGGTCAGAGGGATTTCAAGCCATTCTTCTTGCAGGATAGTGGCCAGGTCACTACGTGATACTGGTGGAGGAAAACGTTTCCTGACTCGTTCCTCCAAAACACCCCAAAGTGGCACAGTAATATTTAGATCTGGTGACTGTGCAGGCCATGGGAGATGTTCAACTTCACTTTCATGTTCATCAAACCAATCTTTCACCAGTCTTGCTGTGTGTATTGGTGCATTGTCATCCTGATACACGGCACCGCCTTCAGGATACAATGTTTGAACCATTGGATGCACATCCTCCTCAAGAATGGTTCAGTAGTTCTTGGCAGTGACGCGCCCATCTAGCACAAGTATTGGGCCAAGGGAATGCCATGATATGGCAGCCCAAACCATCACAGATCCACCCCCATGCTTCACTCTGGGCATGCAAAAGTCTGGGTGGTACGCTTCTTTGGGGCTTCTCCACACCGTAACTCTCCCGGATGTGGGGAAAACAGTAAAGGTGGACTCATCAGAGAACAATACATGTTTCACATTGTCCACAGCCCAAGATTTGCACTCCTTGCACCATTGAAACCTACGTTTGACATTGGCATGAGTGACCAAAGGTTTGGCTATAGCAACCCGGCCGTGTATATTGACCCTGTGGAGCTCCCGACGGACAGTTCTGGTGGAAACAGGAGAGTTGAGGTGCACATTTAATTCTGCCGTGATTTGGGCAGCTGTGGTTTTACGTTTTTTGGATACAATCCGGGTTAGCACCCGAACATCCCTTTCAGACAGCTTCCTCTTGCATCCACAGTTAATCCTGTTGGATGTGGTTCATCCTTCTTGGTGGTATGCTGACATTACCCTGGATACCGTGGCTCTTGATACATCACAAAGACTTGCTGTCATGGTCACAGATGCGCCAGCAAGACGTGCACCAACAATTTGTCCTCTTTTGAACTCTGGTATGTCACCCATAATGTTGTGTGCATTTCAATATTTTGAGCAAAACTGTGCTCTTACCCTGATAATTGAACCTTCACACTCTGCTCTTACTGGTGCAATGTGCAATCAATGAAGACTGGCTACCAGGCTGGTCCAATTTAGCCATGAAACCTCCCACACTAAAATGACAAGTGTTTCAGTTTCATTGTCCAACTCCTGTATGTCAAAACAGAAATAAAGAACACAGAAAGATCAGGCTTTTTAGTAAAGAGGAAATCTTGGGATTTTGGTGCTTTTTCTAAATAAGTCATGGGTAAAGTGAAAACTCTAAGGACAATTAAGTTAATAAAATGGGAGATTTTCTGTTTATTTTTTTTTTTTTAAGAGAACCTACAATGAGTTTGCAATTAACCTTCAAGTATTTCTTTCTGTAGAAATATATCCTACAATCCCCTTCTCCGCATTCATCCGAGCCACTTCAACCACCTGACACAGCTTCAGTCTCTGTGAGTATCAAAACACACTCTTACATTTACATTTGTAGAGTTTCTTAGTTACATTTTTCACTCCTTAGTCTATGAAAACAGAGTTGTTTACAAGCCTACTTTAAAAGATAATATCTAATGATTAACTAAATCTAAAACCTTTGTTACAACCTTCAACCAGTTATTTGAAGTATTGAGGACAATTTTGAGTATTTCTTATTTCATTTTTTCAGGGCGCTGGAGGGTATCGAGATCCCAGATATTCAGACTAAAATGTTTCTTCCCATGAAGAACCTCTCCCACATGTATGTAAGATCGTGATAAAATGGCAACACTGAATACGCCGTATTTCTTTTTGGTTTTTGTAAGTGGCTGTTGTTTGTCTTGTTTTTTTTTTTTTCTCCTGCCATCTCTTATTTTTGTCCGTTTTATCTTTTTAAGCTACTTTAAGAAGTTCCAGTACTGCTCCTATGCTCCTCATGTGAGGTCCTGCAAGCCCAACACAGACGGCATCTCTTCGTTCGAGGACCTGCTGGCGAACATGGTGCTGCGGGTGTCTGTTTGGGTCATGGCTTTCATTACCTGCTTTGGTAATCTCTTAGTCATCGGCATGAGATCACTGATTCGTGCAGAGAACAACCTGCACGCTGCCTGCATCAAAGTCCTCTGCTGTAAGTATTTGCACATAATTACACAAAGGTTTTGATAAGGAAAAGATTCACTATTTTAAAAGAAGAAAGAAGATGTGTTTCAGATGTTACTGTGGGATATAAGTTCCACATTTCCAACATGGTACTACACTATAAAATTTGCGCATTCCAAACATGGAAAAAAAACATTTCACATATTGAAAGGTTTTCCACTGTGTGTTTCCCATGTTGCTGCACAATATAATTCCCACATGTCTCTCAAATGTGGATATACTGTACATAATACAGTAACATGTGTTCCCTTCATTTTGTTACACTATAAAGTGGCATTTATTCCCACGTAAAACATTTTGGGAACAGGCGGAAGGTTTTCTCACCTATTTTAAAGTTAATTCACAATATAATTTTCAGTTGTGAAACTGTTGTGTTTTTATTCAGATAAGCAATTTAATTTACAGATTTCAAACACGTTAGTACACAAATAATTTACATATGTGAAATTTAGCTTGTGTGAAATTTTGCTCCTAAATGTTTGTGAAATCTTAAAAGTGACATAAAAGCAGGTACAGAAAGACGTTTCAGTAGTAAACATAAACTTCTCTTGTTAAAAAAACAAAGTTCTTTATTCAGTTTCATCAAAGGTCATCGAAGACAGAGTCCATGATGACTAAAAAGCATTATATAAATTTAGTACATTTATTATTTTAATGTGTTTCACACAAGCATCACACATACAGGTACATCTAAAAAAAAATTTAAAACAGCAAAAAAGTTAAAAATGTTTGTCAACCATTTTAGAAAGTGAAATTCTTAAATCATATAGATTCATTACATGTAAAGTAAAATATTTCAGGCCTTTATTTCTTGTCATTTTGATGACTATGGTTTGGAGATAATGAAAACCCAAAATTCTTTGTCTGCTGGTATTGGCTCTTGATGCGCTGGCTTCAGCCTCAGTCCACTCCTTGACGAGCTAGTCTAAATTCTTGAATGAAGTTTGCTTGGCAATCACCTCAAGGCTCTGGTTATTTCTGTTATTGGTGCACCTTTTTTCTACCACGCTTTTTCCTTTTACCCAACTTTCAATAAACATGATTGGATACAGCACTCTGTGAACAACCAGCTTCTTTTGCAATGACCTTTAGTGGCTTACCCCTGTGGAGAGTGTCAATGACTGTCTTCTGGAAATCTGACAAGTCAGCATTCCGTCCCGTGATTGTGTAGGCCGTAATATGACCATTACAGAACATTTTTACATTAAAAATGCTTTTTTTTATTGGTGTTGTGTAATATTCTAATTTTCTTAGACACTGAATTGTGAGTTTTAATTATCCGTAAACCATAATCCTCCAAATCACAAAAAAGGCTAAAAATTGTCTACTAGATGTGTATTGAATCTATATGAGTTTTATTTTCTGAAATGAGTGACAAAAAATATCGATCTTCTGCACAATTTTCCAATTATTTGAGATGTACCTGTAATCAGTGGTTTCTAATGGGCAGCATGTTATTCCTTTGCTTTCACGTGGGCATCAAGTGTAATCCCATGAATTACCTATCGGTACCACATGCAACGCTAAAAGTTTCACGTGAGAAATTAAATGTTTTACACATTACACCATCAAAATGTTTGTGATTTTAACATTTCACATGTGATTAATCACATTCACAATTGATCAAACATTCTCACATGTGGTTTTGAACGTGTAGGGATAATAGTGGTTTTTCACTGCATAGAAAGTTTAAAATGGTTTAATTAGAAAATAGGTTATATTTGATGTACATGTGAAGACTTAATATTTCTGGTTTTTAGCCTTTTCTGAAGTCATTCAGTTCACTGTGGCATGACCTCTGGGTCAAATCTTGACTGATGGCGAACCATTTTAGTTTTGTTGTTTTGTGCTTTGTTTTGTGTTTGGAGTAGATCACAGTTTGTTGTCTTATGGTTATCCAAATGATCACAGGTTCTCAACAGGGTTGTAATGTTAGGAGTTTTGTGGCCACTGGTCTATAATTTCAATGCTATGATCTTTCTCCTTTATTTCTCAAAATTCACATATCATTACCAGATTGTTCCTGAATCTTTGGAAGAAATTACTTTGGTATTGGGTTTTGATCCCAATTATTCATTCTTAGCTGTTTTCTTGTGCAGAGGCCTACTTCCCTGAATAAGAAGCAACTCCACACGTGTCAGAATGGGTCATGGTTCCAAAAGCAAATGATTCATGATAACTTTTACTTTTTCTTCTCTGGACAAAGGTTTTTTAAGATCTCCCTAACAATCTGAAGGAGGAGTCATCAGAGAAAATACCATTGCACTAGTGATCCGTGAACTTCCAACAGAACCTCAGTTATCCTTTGACAGAAACTGTCTTCTTTGCTGCCATTTTTGCTGCCATCTTGTTATCTCATTTTGCCTGCAGATACACTCCTACCATGCTGCTAATTTGACTAAGCTCTGCACTGGTGGCAACACAGTTCTCTCTATTGACAGAGACTCTCATGGAACTCGTTGGACATTCTTGGAGATTCTAAAGACGTCATTGATGTAACTGGACCTCTCACCTTAAAGTGCATGATTTTTCAGAATCAGTTATTTTAGGTGCATAATTCTTAGCTGCAGTTTTCCTGCTTATGAGGTTGTTTTGATACAAAGTTTTCTGTGGATGTGACAATCCATAAAACAAGAAAGCACTGACTATATTCACATTTACTCTTCTTAAATAGAAGCAACTCTTTTAATTAGACTCAGTGTTTTCAGATATATGCTGTTGGAGATTCACCTGACCTTTTAAAAACTAATTTAGCTATTGGCAATTAATCGATATGCATCAAATTACTTTGCACAATGATTTAAAAGGTGTGTACAACAAAAAAAATGAACTCCTTAAGTCAGCAAACTACAGCATTTGTGTCACTTAAACTTTTAGTAACTGGAAATATTGTTGAAAACTAACAATACTTTAAAATTTGATGGTAAAGTAAATTTTTACCTAAAAAAAAAAAAAACTTCACATCTGCATCTACAGTGCATCATCTTTCTTTTTGCAGATAACAAAATGGCAAGTTATTAAAAGCTGTTCCAGAAGAATATTTATCTATTTGGAAGGACAAATAAAAGAGGATACTCAAATAAAAGGGAAATAACTACAATTTGGTCCATAAATGAAAAACCCTGTAAAATCCCATGTGAAATGAGGAACCAGCCAGAGTGAAATTGCACAATTTCTGCATTTCATTTGTATACTGCATATGACACAGCAGTAATCAAGCCTGAGGCAAAAACATAATGGGATGGAGGACAATCAGTCCTAGCTCTCCACAGCTGTGCTCCCAGAGGAGCGTTTTCAAAATAATTTGAGGTAGGGGGAAGAGTGTGAACTGCTCGGAGTCTGCAACAAATACAGGACAGTGAATCAACTAGTTTGGACCAAGATGTTAGGTCCAATCATCTATAAATAACATTGTGGATGAATTAATTTGAGTAATTGTAACATCTATTGGAAATAAGAGATCGTTTTATAGTATCGTTATCAGCAGTGTTGTGATATGTATCATTGCTTCCCTTGTTGCTTTTATGATCTTTGTTTTATTTTGTACAGATCTTTTATAGTGAAAATAAATAAAATTTATGAGCAGTGTTAAAATACTCCAAATAAGATGTGCTTTGAATGTAGACAGATCTGTACAGTCACAGATGTGTTTAAGGAGAGATGTTCCAGAGGGTGGGAGCAGCTATGGAGAAGGCTGTCACCCCATGTCTGGTGCTTAGTTCTGAGTGGTGGAGACAGGAGGTTGGCATCAGAGGAGCAGAGGCTGCGTAAAGGAATGTGATGGTGGAGCAGAATGGTGAGGTAGCAGGGGCTCGGTTATGGAGGGCTTTGTAGGTAAGAAGGAGAACTTTGAAATAAATGCATTGGGGGTCAGCGAGCCAATGGAGCTTCTGAAGAAATGGAATGATGTGGTCATAGGAGTGGGTGTGAGTGAGCAGGCGAGCAGCAGATTTTTGTATGTACTGGAGTTTATGAAGAACTTTGCATAATGAACCATGAAGAATGCTGTTGCAGTAATCGAGTCTGGAGGTGATGACGGCATGAATGAGAACTTCAGTGGCGAAGAAGGGAAGTGATGAAGAAGGGGAGTGATGATGGGAGATGAGCAATATTTTTTAGATGGAAGAAGGCAGTTCTTGTGATGTGATTGACGTGGAGTTTGAAAGGAGAGGCTATCGTCGAAGATAACTCCAAGGTCAGTGAAGGGAGACTAAATGTTGTCAATGGTGAGACTGAAGTTTTGGGAGGTTTTTGTAAGGGATAAGCTCCATTCATCTTCCCATTCATTGCATACCAGCTTCCCTGTCTATGCTGAAGAAAAACACAGCATAATACTGCCACCACCGTGTATCACTGGGGATGGCAGAGTAATATGCAGTATTAGTTTACCCTTCACAAATAGCGTGTCGCTTATAGGCTAGAAACTTTGGCTTTGGTCTCATCTGACCAGAGGATCCTCTTTCACATGTTTGCTTTGTTGCCTACATGACTTGGCAAACAGAACTACTTATGACTTTCTTTCAACGGTGACGTTTTTTGCCATTTTTCCATAAAGGCCAGATTTGTGGAGCAAAATCTTACCACTATAACCAGCACTAAGGAAAACATTTTCTTCCCCAATTTGGCCCAGCTTGATCTCTTTGTTTTATGTTTAAAGCTCTCAGTGAGATGCACAAAGACACAGTTGTCACACAAATCAGGCTAAAAGGCCATTTTAAATGACCAACTGTATGATTGATTTAAAGTTGCAAAGTTGAATAAGGGAAATGTACAAAGGCTTTGGAAACTCCATTCAACAAGTCAGCTGTGGGAAGTTGGAAGATTTTGTCTTTAATGTGTATTAAAAAGAGAAAACCCCATTAAAGCAAGCAAATAACTGACTCTTTAAAAGTTAGCATGTAGGTGTTAGTTTTTGTTAGTTAGCAGAGCCTCAGGGAGTCAATTTCCTTTCTTTGTTTATTTGAGAGGGTTTAGTAACTTTTTTTTATACTTCATTTTTACTCTCTGTTTGAAATAGAAACTCTAGCTGTGTTGTTTATTGATAGCATGGGTATTTGGATAGCATAACACAATATTAAAACAATAAACAAAATACTTAAATATTTTACTACTACTGTTAGCACATTATTAGTATTTACTCATTTAAACTCGAGCGCTAGATATTTATGCCATGAAAATCCTACATTTTCATTTCAAGACACACAAGGGTTTGATTTTTACTCTTACTAATTATTTCACACTTAATTGTACTGCGTGGTTTAAAGGTTTCAGCTGCATTATTCCAATGCGTTTCAACACAGAAGAAAGTCACCTTCTAATAAATGATTAAACATCAGTAGGAGTCTGCTTTTTAAAGTGACAAGCGCTTCAAAGATGGGAGATTATTAACGGTGTGGGAATGTGTTTGTGGAGGTTTTTCTAACCTAGTCCATTAAAATTCCTTTTGACTGCCTTTAAAGTCTTTCAGTCTTTTTCTTTTGTTTTTATGTTCAAAGGTCAGTTGTATAACCTTACTAATCAATCACTCAGTCTGTGCAGTTTCTTTGGCTTTTTATTCCTCTAGATTCTGCTCATAAATCCAAGCTTTACCTCCCACTTGTTGTATATCATTTTGTTTTATAGTACTTTTAAAGTACAGCCAAAACCATATATGTGTATTGTATTAAAAGATGAATAAAGCTGAATAATCTTGACTTCTGATTGTCAATATAAAATCATAGTAAACATTTTCTGTTTTAGGTCAGTTAGGATTACCAAATAATATCTCTATTTGCTTAGCGTCAGAATAATGAGGGAGAGAGATATTTCTATTTTTGTTGTAATTTTTTGTCCTCTCCTCTTGACAGAACAGGTGTAAAGTGGGTCAAGTTTATTGGCCACCTTGCTCAGTCCTTTTCAGCTCTGCCCACAAATTTTCTATGGGACTGAGATCAGGGCTTCTTGATGTCCACTCCAAACATCGCCTTTGTTGTCCTGTCACTTTGTAAATACTTTGGCCCTATGCTAAGGGTCAGTGTTCATTCAGAGGACTCATTTGTGTCTTAGATGTGACCTTCCAGCTGTTGTTTTGAGATTTAGCTTTAATATTTTCACATAATGTTCTTTCCTGAAGTTGCCATCTATTTTGTGATGTGCACCAGTCCCTGCTGCAGCAAAACACCCATACAAAATGATGCTGCAGCCCCCACTGTCCTTTAGCTTGCAAGTACTCCTCATTTTCCCCTAAACATAACAAAGGTGATTGTGTCCAAACACTCTTATTTTAGTTTCGTAAGACCTAGGACATGTCTTCAAAAAATCAAGGTCTTTTTCAATGAGGGTTTTTGAAAACTGTAATCTGTATTTATTTCATATTGCTTTTGGATTAATCTTCCTCACTGAGTGCGTTTTCGGCCCAAGTTTAATTTTACTTTGAATAATGACCACCTCTTGCTATCTTCAGAACCTCTTTTGCTTTTTTTTCTGGGGCTCATGGGCAAATTTTATAACCACAAGAATTTCACCTCTTGGAGGTGAAAACCCGTCTCCTTCCTGAGCGGCATGACTGCTGGACGTTCACCGTGCTGTTCTAACTTGCTGAATAGATGAACATATATGAACCAGATTTGTGGACTTCTACAATTTTCTTTCTGGCTTACATTGCTATGATGTCATCATCTGTGCTTTTCCAGATTTAATAAAGGCATAGTAATCTTATTATGTTATTTCTATAAAGATATTCTGGCTTTTGGCAAATAGAAAGAATTTTCGTAATCCTAACTGACCTAAAACAGGGAAGTTTAGTCTCATTTAAAGGTAAATAAGTTGTTTCATCCATATGCTTCAAGCGATGCTGCATGTTCCCCCTGCAAGTTGGTGCTCTTGACTGCGTTAAAGGTGGTAGTAATATTAGGTTTGTGTGTTTTAAGGAGACACATTTTTTGTTCTGCTGGAAGCAACCAGCAGCTGGCAGATAGACATAAACCCACCTTAAAGTGTTTCCCTAAAAAACCAACTCATATGTGTGTGTCCTATCGTCCAGGTGCAGACTGCCTGATGGGGGTGTACCTGTTTTTTGTCGGAGTGTTTGATGTGAAGTTCCGGGGGCAGTACAATCGAAATGCCCTGCTGTGGATGGAAAGTGTGGAGTGTCGCACCATCGGCTTTCTAGCCATGCTCTCCTCAGAGGTGCTGTAACACACTTTATATACCATACTAAACAAACGTCTATACTATAAAAAATGAACTGCTGAAGTTTGAGTTTTTTGTGGATTTTCTCTAATCCAAACAAGGTCAAAAATCATATTTAGATGCTCTAATACTAAATCCATCCCACTAATACTTAGAAAGATGTGCTTGAGAAGGTTGCAAGGAAACAATGCTTTTTGTAGCCAACAACAAGCTTCTGCGATTACTCTATTTGACCACTTTTCTTGGCAGAATTGGCAGAGTTCATTTTAATTGACTGGTTAGCTGCTAGGGACCGAGCTTTCAGACACTGTCCATACATTTTTATTAGGTTAGAGGTCAGAGCCATTCCAGAAACCTAATGTGAGCCTGGTTTATCCACTCCAAAAACTCTATCTGTCTGTGTGTATTTATTCTTTATTTTTCTGTTGTTTATTTTCCTGTTGGAAAACCCAGCTGGATCCAAGTTTCAACCATTTGACCTAAATTTTCACCATCAAATAAAAGGAAATTGGGTACAATATTTAAGAATAACCCAGGAACAAGGGTCTATCCAATCATGAGCTTGAAAATGCCGGACCACCAGTGTGACTGTCAAGGTTACATTATTGGGAACTGAGGGGGTAGCCGATTAAAAGGACAATTCAGATTTCTTCTGGAGCAAGGTTTTATGGTCAGACAAGACAAACATTTAGATGAGTGAATGAGGCTTTCAAACCTAAAAACACTGTAATCACTTATTGGATGTTTTGACAGGACAGTGATCCGAACACACACAAAAGATAAATTGGGCTAACCTAAAATTGCAATTTCATTCCTATTGAAAATATGTGGACTAGGCTTAAAACCCAGGCCCAAGCCGTGGAAACCAACCAATTTATATGAACTGTACCAATTATGTCAATAAGATGCAAATATCCAGCTTGGATTATACCACAAACTTGGTGATGCCTGCAGAAAGTGTTTAGTTTCTCCTAAACACTCTTGAGGACATCTATCTATTTGGAGTGTATGCAACCCTGTGGATCTTATTCTTGTTTTTAAAAACCATCTGTAAATAAAAAAGGTTCAAATTAATCATTAAAAGCCCAAAAACAATAAGATATGCATGTACGGTTCACTGGCGACCATTTAAAAAGGCATCTATTCAGATAGCCACATATATCTGCTTTAAGGCAAATAATCAACCTGTGAGACCATGAGAGTGAGGAAGGCTTTTAAATGTTGAGAGATGAATGAATATAAAACAGGCTTTAAAATATTAAAAGCACTGTTGTATGTTGACCTATTATTACTTTTTTTCATAATAATTATTTCCTCCCAGGTGTCTGTTCTCCTCCTGACATACCTGACTCTAGAGAAGTTCCTGGTAATTGTGTTCCCCTTCAGCAATCTGCGCCCAGGCAAACTTCAGACGGGGGTGTGTTATTTTCTCTCACTCTGATCAGAATTTGAATGTTTTTATTTGTGTGTTGGTTCATGTCAACCTTTTTAAAGCAAAGTTGTTTTATTTTCATTTAGCTGTTCTTTTAGTCATTTGTAGAGACCATTATAAAAACACAATGTGCAAAATCTGTAAACATAAAATATGCAAAATATATTTGCTCTAAAAACTTTCTTTTTTTTAAATACACATAAGAATATTGCCTCTGAGAGTGGTTATGAGAAAGCAGATTAGTTGAGGTGTTTTGTTTGAATTCCATAAATATTTTTGCTTTGACAAATTGCAGCTGAAGGCAGTTCAATTAATATAGTGAACAGTAAGGGGGTGAGTGGACAACCCTGCCTGGTGCCTTTCACAAGATTGAAACTATGAAATCCATTCATTTGTTGTCACACAAGCATTGGTTAAACTATACAGTGCAATCTGTTTCATGGCAAGAAAAATTGTCCAAATCCAAATTTATGTAAGGTAGCAAATAGACATTTTATATTAACCTTTTCAAGAGCCTTCTCTGCATCATTAAACCATTTGTATCATTGATGTTGCAATAGACAGTTAGTTTGATGAGTCTTCTTGTATTATTTATTTTATACTTATGACAAGGAGGCCTTCCAGGCTCAAAGAGTGGGGCTCATCACTTAGGATAAATTGTTAAAATGCCAGTGGAAACATGCAAAAAGCTTGTCAGCAATTATAAGAAGGGTTTGATTTTTCACTGATTATTGAGAAGCGTATAAATAATTTTTCACATGACATTTGGTATTAAAATGTATATCTTTATAACATTTTAAAATTGATACCACTATATCTGGCAGTTGTATGAACAATTTTGAGCTTACCTGTACATGACAGCTGTGGGTGTAAAGACAATTAAAAAAACGTTAAGTGTTCATCTCTTGTTAGATATTCATATTTTGAGTCAAAGCAAAATGTTTTAAGTTTAGTGCTCTATTATTTTTTTTATGTGGGACTGCATTGTTTTCATTTGTATCACATCTCTTTCAGCTTTGCACATCTTGAGGCTAAAATCTTTGCCCATTCTTCTTTGCGAAATAGGATGTAGAGCATCTGTAAGCATTTGCAAGTGGAGCCAAATGTTTTTAGTTAGATTTAGGTGTAGACTGCTCTAACTCATAAATACCTTTGACCTAAACCATTACTTTGTATATCTGTCTGGATGTTTAGCGTTGTTGTTCTAATGTGAGGTGAACCTCCGCTCCAGTCTTTTGTAGCTTCTAACAGCTTTTCTTTCAGAACTGTCCTGTAGTTAGTTAAACTCATCCTCTCATAAAATCTGACCAGCTTTCCTGTCTCAGCTGAAGAAAAGCATACCCACAGCATGATGCTGCCACCACCATGTTTCATTTTGGACACGGTGTGTTCAGGGTGTTGGGTTTTCCATAGTTTTTGCTGGCCAAAAAGTAGAATTCTGTTCCAATATGACCAGAGCACATTCTTCCACTTGTTGTTGTGTCATTATATGGCTTGTGGTAAACTGCAGATGTGAATTCTAATGGACGTCTTCTTGCTAATCTCCCATAAAGACGTGGTATGTACAGTGCATGTCTAAAAGACTATCCCACCTGAGGTGATCCCTGCAGCTCCTACAGAGTTACCATGGACTTCTTGGCTGCTTATTTTGGCGGATTTTATTTTAGGGATATCACAGTAAGTGGCGGAATACATATGCGTACCATATTTTTCAGATTATTTGTAAAAACATTAAAACAATGTAGTATTTTCCTTATACTTCAGAGTTATGCATGACTATGTGTTGGTCTGTATTTATATAGTGCTATAACAGCTGCTACATTGGCCAAAGTGCTGTACACAAAGTAGAACAAAAATTCAGTAGAGAAGAAAACATTTGCAAGCCTCTGTTTCTTAAGCATAATCTATTTTAGGAATTATCTAAATTGGTTGAATGCATGGTTTTCCACCCATATAATTTTTTTATATAACAGTCATCCAAATGTTACACAAGGCTGACTGGGCCAGGTTCAGTTCCAACAATAATAAAAAAATGAAAAGAAATACCCTCTATGTAAGCTTTGCACTGTCTACTTTAGATATGCAAACAGACACATCCTGTTAAAACTTGAAGAATTTGACATTTTGGAGGCGTTGTTTATTTGTTTTCTTTGTTTTGTTTTGTTTTTTCAGTTTTAGGAAAAAGTAGATATTTTCTGTGTGTTTTTTTTCTCTCTAGATAAAAACAAACCCTGAAATGTCATTCAACATGAGGAACCTAGTCTGATTTTAATGTTTAGAGTTTGCTAATTTAATTAAATGTCAGTGAGAGTGTGATATGAGGTGAGTCATTAATATCACATGTTATTTTTGACTTTGAACTTTGAAGCATGCTGCATCGGAAATCTCATCAGCATATTTGTTGTTCCGGTGCAAGGTGATCCTGTCTTCTATCTGGCTGATGGGCTTCCTTATTGCTGCTGTGCCACTAATGAATGAAGACATCTTCGGGAACTACTACGGACGTAATGGGGTCTGCTTTCCCCTTCACTCTGACAGGCAAGAGAAACCTACAGCCAAAGGATATTCAACGGGGATTTTTCTAGGTAAATTACATAAAAACATTCATTTTTCTTTCGTCTAAAATAATGACATTGACTTTCTACATTTATAAGATGGTTAGTCTGTCTTTTATTAATCCTTTATAGTAATAAAAAAATTTATGTCTTTGAGGATTTGGGTGTAATCACAATCTAAAAAAAGATATCTTTCTCATGGAAAATTCTGAAGTAGCAGGAAGTGTAAGAGTCAGTTTTTGCAGCTCTGACAAACTAACAAAACATTTGCCACCAATAAACAATGAACAATAGAACATTAGCCTGACAGTTGTTACTTTTGTGAACTTCAGTATGAAAGTCACATTTTTTTTTATATTCTGTCTTATGTTTTGCCAATATTTCCATGACTGGGGCTTTGCTTTAATGATTTAACATTTTAACTTTATATGATAGTGTTTCTTTTTTCCTCTACATGTATAGAAAGTGCAGATTTACCTTACAAAAGTCTTCATACCATTTTTCTTAGATACCCCTAAATAAAATCTAGAGCATTTTATTTATTAAACAGAGTCCACCAGTGTGTAAAATAATCTCGGGATAATTTCAGCTCTTTTGTAAAGCCCTTGGATGTTTATTAGAGACAAAAATGAATGAAAACCTGAATCAAATGATTGAATTCCCTCACCAGCATGTCATTCAACTCTGCAGAGGCCAGGTAACAAGTTGACAGTTGGTAACGTTGGATTCAGATGTGTTGGAGAAGGGATGTATCTAAAAGTTACAGGATGGTAGCTCTCAAAGGTTGGAGTTGGGCACCCCTGCCCTAAACATACAACCAGAACTCCAAAGTTAGGGTTTTATTCATGTCTTAGAATGGCCCATTGAAAGTCCAGTTCTAAATATGAATGAGAATTTGTGCCAAGCTTTGAAAATCATCTATCACATTCCTTCCAGTTTGCAATTACAGTAAATGCTACATTGTGTTGTTCTTTCACATAAAATTTGATATGAAATCGTTGGCATTCAGGTTACAGCCAAATAACTGCAGCATTTGCTGTTATTGTTCATCCTAATGATAGACTTCTTTACTGATCTTGCTGTCCAAGAAACAGAAGGAGAAGCCCCAAAATAAGTTTAAAAACAAGTTTTAGAATTAAATGACTCATTGGTTCTCCAAACTTAATAGAACCAGACTAAATAGATTTATTTTGGCAGCCTGCACTGCAGCAGAACTGGCTTCCCCATCCTAAAGCTGTTAGAAATGTGTATTTTTTGACATACAGTATGTCAGGCCACAGTTGGTGGTAATTATAATACTTAAAAATTTAACACACAACTTACTTAATCCCTAACAGTCTAAATATGCATTTAAAGCCACAGAAACATGTGGAAAAAGTCGTAAACCCTACATTTATTCATTATGCATTAAGCATTTTCCAATGAAATGCGAATCAGTTTTATTGGAAGTTTGTGCAAACAAACAAGGATTTTTACTTTGGTTCCACTTCAGTGTACAGACGTTTCTAAATGTAAAATTATACATTTGGTTGGAACTAAAAATGTTTTTAATGTGACTATGTATGCATGCAGTGTTTTTGCTAAAGAAGAAGAAAAACTTGAATTGGTTCAAATATCCATAGCATAAATAATTTTTCCATCAGTTTGCAATGACAGTACTGTGTTCTAATGCAAGGTTTTCTTGGAAACATTCATTAAATTTAATTTCCAAAAATCCAGTCACTTTCAAGAAAAGATGGTTAGGACAGGCTTGAGAAAATCAAAACATAACACTTTCAACCTTTGCTCTTGTACAAGCACAAGATAAGGCTTAAGTCCATTATCTGTATCCCTGCAGAGACATTTATTTTCATTCGGATGCTTGTCATTGCAAAAGCTGCTGGTATTTTTCTGGACTGAGTGTTCTTTATGCTTTATGTTCACATTTGTGAACAATCTATCCATTCTTTTAGGTCTGAATCTGCTGGCGTTCCTTGTGATAGTCTTCTCCTACTCCAGCATGTTCTACTCCATCTACAAAACGGGCATCAATGCGACCGACCTGAGGAGCAGACTGCACAGAGACGTGGCGGTGGCCAACAGATTTTTCTTCATTGTGTTCTCTGACGCCCTCTGCTGGATTCCCATATTTTTAGTGAAGGTCCTCTCGCTGCTGGAGGTAGAGATACCAGGTGAGAAATGTAAACAGCAACTCTTCAGATGTTTAAAAATTATTCCATTGTGTTGTCAATTACTAAATCATGGTGCAAGTCATAATGTCTGGGAATTTGGCATCTTGAAAAGCGTCGGCATGCAGATCCTGCCTGCATTGCTGATGTGGCTGTCTCTATTTGATCATTGCTATGTCCTGTTTAAAATGAATGTCCATCATAACACAAGCAAACACAAAGCAGTGTTGATTAGAAAATGCTGCAATAATACCTTCATCCACTCACTGTGCTTTGAGCTTCTGTCAGTGACTCTTTAAATAGTTAGGTCCAAGTGAAGTTCCTGCAATAATGGTTAAAAAAGGCAGTGTAGAAACAGGTAATGTGGGTTTTAAAAAACAAACCCCAGGTTCAGTGTGATATCTATGAAAAGAGTCTCTAGATCTTTAATCCAAAAAAGGTCATTCGAGTTTCAGACTTAGACTTGAGTTGCAGTTACGTTGCAAACCAAAGAGTTAAGATTTGACTTGGACTAGTGCTCTTAAGACTCGAGACTTGACTTTAGACTAAAGGTCTGGGACTTGTCTCATGGACAATCTTTATTTCATGTAATCAGGAGTGAAAGAAAGCCGATATATAAAACATAGATCACAACTCCGATACAACAATTTTCCTGTGAAGGGTGTTTTTTTTAAATTAGAGATGCTCCCACACCATGAGCTGTTATTGATTAATATAAATCTGTGCATGTTGGCTGTGACTTCATAATGATGACCACACAGATGTCTCTCCAACTCCATCTTGCTTTTGGTCCGTAAGGCCCTGAAAGGTCTTGGGTCTAATTATATCTCATAGTTGCTTGTCAGGTATAACCCATGTAGAACCCTCAGGGTTCACTGTTTTTTCCAGGCCTAAACAACAAGACAAAACATTTAGGTGTTTCCCTGTCTCTCTGGAGCTAACTACCTGAAAACGTTTTCATTGTGTATGAATGATGCTATACAAATAAACGTGACTTGCCTTAAAATTCCTCTTTCTTTTTGTTCATTCAGACACGATCTCCAGCTGGGTTGTCATTTTTATCCTTCCAATCAACAGTGCCTTGAACCCAATCCTTTACACCCTGACCACCAGCTTCTTCAGAGAGCAGGTGGAAGTGCTACTCTGTCGCTGGCAGAGAAGACACACGCTGAAGAAAGACCACAAAAGCCTCACCTCCTCCACCATCTTCATGGAGACGGCTCGGCCGCAGTGCTACCAGCCGCCTGCCTACCTCCAGCAGCTGTCGCTGGTCGAAGCGGACCCTCGCTATGCCTGAGAGGACTTTTTATTGAACTGTGCCATTTTTATAAACTACTGGTCATAGCCCAATTTTATCGCCACATTTTTAAGCTCTCACATGACAGCTGCACTGTTTTTAACAGTCCCAGGAGGACAAAAAGTTACAATCACTGTGCTGATTCATCGTGCTCTGACATTTTTTTAATGCCTTGTGTTTTTTGTCAATTGTACACAAAGGCAGCGCCTTCAGCTTACTCTTATAAATGTCTTAATCAGAGTCTCCTTAACATGGGCATGAGGAGCCAAGGCTTACACCACCAATGTTTCATCTTGGAGGAGTTTCCACCATGTTTTCCATGAAAAAGTCAACAAGTAGATAACATCCAACACTCCTGGCTCCTGTTGATCCTTCAGTGTCGTCTGATTGAATTTATGGGAGACTTTCAACCAGATATCGCTTTTATCTCTGTCATATACACTGTTCTACAGACTGACCAACTCTTAAACACTTATCGGGGAGCTGAAATGACTTCAAGCAGAAATGAAAAAAATCGATAAAGAACAAAGACTTTTTGCTTTTTTATGATGTAGCACTCAAACATTTTTGTTTATGGAATTTCAAATCAGCTTTTGTATCATGTTGTCATTTACTGTACACAAAATCATTGCTTATATGAAATGCCAAAACTCAATTTTGGGTAATTTCCGTACCTATGAGAGAATTAGACGTTCTATTTCTGTCTCTGTTTCTTCTGTAGTTAATTTTCCTCAATTTGTTCTGGGCTTTAGAGGACGTTTAAGCTTTCCTGATTAAACAGGTGTCTCTAAATAAATTAGGATAGCAGAAAAGTAAATTTTGCTAATTCAGTTCAAAAATTAAAACTCACCTTTTATTTAGATGTCTTACAGACATTAGACAAACTGTATATTCTATACAGTCTGTCTAAAATGACTGTATACATTATATTTTAAAATTCTATTTCTGGTAATACTAGTTATATCTTTCATATTTCATGGTCCTAACAAAAAACTAAAACAAATTCAGCTTCTCAAAAAATGTGAAAGTATGTGGTCATAGGAATTAGAAGTATGTAAATATACTGTATGGTACAGGCACTTAGTCAGGGGTCCTTTTGCATGAATTACTATTCATGGTTAGCGTGGTATGATCAGCCTGTGGCACTGTTGAGGTGTTAGGGAAGCCCATGTTGCTTTAATGGCCTTCACCTTATCTGCCTTGTTGGGTCTGCTGTTTCTCATTTTCCTTTTGTCGATGCCCTATAGATTCTCTATGGGGTTTAGGCCAAGCCAGTTTGGTGGCACATCAATCATACTGATCCCATGATCATTAAAGCAGATATGTGTACTATTGGTAGATCGGGCAGGTGCCAGGTTCTGCTGGAAAATGAAATCAGCATGTCTATAAAGCTTGTCAGCAGAGAGAATAATGAAGTACTGTGCTGATTTTACATTTGATAAATAAAAGACTAAACACCCACACATGCCATGGCTCTCCAGATCATCACAGACTGTGGAAACTTTAAACCGGACCTTAAGCAACTTGGATTCTGTGCCTCCACTCTTCTGCCAGACTGGGACCTTGATTACCAAATAAAATGCAAAGAGATTTTGATTTGGAAAGAAAACTTTGGACGACTGAGCAACAGTTCAGTGCTTTTACTTCTTTCAAGTGATGAACCATGTCATGGATAAGTGAGTGTATGGTTTCAGCTGCAGTTCTTTCCTTCTGAATGAAATTTTGATTAGGTTTGGATTCACAATCCTCTCTTGGCTTAGACTATTCATGCTTTGCAGGCACCTCTTTCCATCCACTCAACTTTCCATTAATATACTTAATAATATACATAATATACAGAACTATAAAGAGCCAATTTTTTGTCAATTACCTTTTGCTGTTTATCTTACTTGTGGAGGGTGTCAAGTCAGCAGTCTTCCCTGTGATTGCTTAGCCCATAATATAACATATCTCTATTTAAAATATTTTCAATTGGTCTTAAGTAATAGTCAAATTTTTGGACAAATGTATCATTCTATATGTAATGGATCTATATAGGTTTTCCTTTTGAACTTAATTACTGAATTTATTTAACGTTTTGCTGATTATATGAGATGAAACTGAAGCTTCAGAAGACTAAACTAATTCAGTATTGTATCAGGGTCAAAATGTAATGATACGACTTTATTAAATGCTGTGGCTCTTTTAGTCCTCTTCACCGGTCTAATCTGATGCCACCTTTACTATGTTTTTGTCTCTTTTTACACACCATCTGCACAAATTTTACCTCCCTAATACGTTATTATTCAAATAACTTGAACTGGATCAATGTTTTTGTATCAACTTAGATTTTTTTTTTTTGTGTTTTGTTGCACTAATTGCCACAAGAAGGCCTGAATACCTTATTAAGACTGTTTCAAAGTATCTTAGGAGTTTAATTAGAAAAGGAAGAATAAGTGAATTAATGAATAGGATTTTTTACAATATAAATACATTTTATAAATGTCCGCCATAGAACCAGTAAATGCAAATCGGATTAAATAAGAATTGTCTCTTGGTGTCATGCTTTGTATGTTTATTTGTAAAAATTTTTATTATACTTTGGTACAAAAGGCTGCTTTCTTGATGTATGTTATGTACAATATGTATAACGTTTTTTGATTTAGGTTATTGAATTTCATGGTTATCGTTTGCTCTATATTTTAAATAAAAGTTTGGTAAAGAATAATGTCATTTTACTATTCTGCATAAAATAGCACCCTGCCAAAAAAGCTGATTTTTAGTTTAAAATCACCTTAAAGTTAAGAAAGTTTACATACTTATTTTCTTAACCACATAACTGGTTCTAAAATTGGTTCTAAAAATCTAAGCCACTGAATCAAAGGCAGACAATGAAATATGCAAAAGTTCTGAGTCATGCTTCTCATTTCAGCTTTTTCTTTAGAAACTAGAGCTTTCTTTGTAGTTGTACAGTATGTTATCCTAATAAGTAATTTGTCAGGCTTTATACTATGTTTTCTGTCATTAACATTTTTATAAAAAAAATATAAGCAGACAAAAGTTTAATTCAATAGCCAGAACACAAAATCCAGGTCTAACAAGGCAGGCTGAAGCCTGCCTTGTTAGACCTGGATTTTGTGTACATACTTAAATGACATCATGCACAGAAACACCAAGGAGGATATAATATGATACTAAACATTAAACATAGACATGTCTCTCACACATTAATCAGCGATCACTTTTATATTGTTTACCTTTTTTTCGGACGTTTTTAATTTAAATCCACCGACTGTGCTATGAAATATTTGCTAGATTAGAAGTGATTTTGGCAGTTAGAACTGCCAAGTGTTTTAACTGGCAATGAGTCTCTTCCATCTTCTGTAGAGGAATTTCGGCCTGCTCTTCTTTGGAGAATTGTTGATAGTTTGACACAGTTGAGGGATTTTGACCATAAATGTCCTATTTAGGGTCATGCAGTAGCACCTCAATGGAATTTAAGTCCAGACTTCAACTCAGCCATTTCAGAGCCATTTTTAAAAATCATTTAGATGTGGACTTGCGGGTGTCCTTTGGATCTTTGCCCTGCTGAGGTTACAAGCTGAATTCATGATTCCATCAATAATGGCAAATCGTCCAGGCCCTAAAGCAGCAAAGAAGCTCCAGACCATCGTGCTATCCATCATGCTTAACTGTCAGTACAATGTTCTACTTGTCTTTTTCTAATGAGAATCTGGCACAAAAACATCAGTGGACACAGCAAACAAGTTTTAAGAGGTTAACTGTGCACAGGGAAATTTAACAAATTTCCTTCACATGGGGAAAACAGGAGATGAAAGGAGAGGAGAGTTGGTCGATTAAAAGATGTGGACTGATGAAAAGATAGTTATGAGATAAAAAGAATTAGCTGTGGGGTGAATGCTGGTGGTTTTTCCTGAAGACTTTCTAACTAACATACATAACCTCCTCCTGCCCTCCTGGAACACTCTTGCTTGTCCACCCACAGCGATGTATTTATGTATTTGTTTGCTTTCATGGCAATTCTGTTTATTTTCTTCTGTATTTAAAGCAAATTGACTTTATGTTTCTGTCCTATAATCTTTAAGTGATAGTTTGCCTGCTGTTCTGCATTGTTCTGATTTTATTCATAAAATTGCCCCTCATTTTGTTTTGCACTGCTAGAACCATTGTTCTAGCAGTGCAAAACAAAAAGTTGTTTTGTTTTTTTATTTAAAGACATTTTTTTTTTATCTTTTCAGTTGATATTTATCTTGGCCATGTCAATTATTCAGATGCAGACACTCTCCTTGCAGCTGGCTCATTGCATATTTGCATTTGTGCAGCTACATTTTTCTCACAAATAACAGACACTTACATTTGATTCAAAATAAAGTGGAAACTGCGCTTACAATTGAAAAAAAAAAAAACTACTTTTATTTCGTATTTTTGTTGTTCTTTAATCTCAAAATGTGGCATTTGTATACCCTACTGATGAGAACAAATAAAAGAGAAATATTAATAAAATGATAATAAATATATGGGGTTTTACATGGAATTAAACATTTGTTTGACTGTTTAAAAAGAAGTTCAACAGACAAAGCTGAGACAATACAGGCCTAGCAGTAAAACACATTGGATATATTCGTACTGCATAACACTATCTAATTTTTAAAAAGTTCCCAAACTACTAAGTTCAGAAGAACATACTATATTAGTTGTCGTTGTGATTGCGCCTGTGTGGTAAATATTACCTACAGCTCCTTTATATGTGGCTGCACCTGCTGAGCACAGCATCCTCTCAGCAGGTGTCCTGCCCTTGGACCAAGCTGCGCCCTAGTGACACCTTGACGGATACGGCTGCTGACCAATGGGAATCGGATCTTGGCTCAGTCTCCATCTCCTAGGACTGTGATTGGTTGCTAGGGGCGGGACCTTGTCGACTCAAGCCTTGGTACTGTCAGTCGGGGCGGCACGACTACTGGAGGAGAGAGACGAGGAGAATTGATGAAAACAAGCCACCGAGCATCATAAACAAAGAACTCGTTCCAGGGGATGGCTCTGTAACTGCCCGCGTCGACGAAGAAAAGGTAAAATTTGATTTGAGGCTGAATTAAGGCTGTGTGTGGTGATGTTGACTACCGAGACAACACAAGACACGTCTAAGTCTAACGGGTGGGACTGTAACAGCAGGAGCGCTTTAGCAATCTAGTTAGCTGTAAGCTTAGCTGTTTATAGTGGTCTGTGCCAGTTATATGAACGAAAAAATGGCTGTTTGTTTAAAAAACGCGAACGAAGCTTTGTAACAAAAATAAGCCAAGCCAAATAATAAAATAAAAAAAAGGCCCGTTAGTTATAAGTATTATCTTCATAATGGCGCCGAACAAACGCTGCATGCTAGCCATAGGGTGCTTTTATGGTTTGATAATGTCAAAACCTAACATATGCAGGTCTCAGCTGGCTGCCTGGTACCGCGTCTGGGTCTGATGTCCGGAATGGGCTGTGGAATAAAAGAGTTCAAATTATAACGCAGATTCAGTGGCATGCATGATACATGATACATCAGGTATCCTTCCATCCATCTTTACGTCCTTCTGTGTTTTTGTCTTGTCTGTGTGATTGTACAGGTTTGATTTTTAAAGCCAGACAACTGCAGGAATATCTGCCATGAATATACTGGGAATTTTTGTACTTTACATTTTTGCACTTAAAAAATGGGTTAAATGGACTGAGAACTGGACGAGTATGGAAGTTTCACGTACGTCTTGGAGCTCTGCTATGTTCAGGAGTCAGACAGCTTTGATGTCTTAGGAGAAAAGTCAGTAAGTATACGAGCATGTATTATTTACATGCACTTCGCCTTCACCCAGATAACAGTCTGCTGTGCTATTGTGGGGACCTTCAATTCTTAACGTCTGGTATAATGATGTTTACATTTTGCCCTTTAAAAAAATACATTCCAAGGTAAATTACTACTTCTGGGTAACCGCATCCATTTGCTTCAGGGAGAATTTTTTTTATCACTTTACGTTTTAGGCCAACTTCACCTTTTTCCTAAGCCTCTCTTCCCTTACTCCTCATAACCCAGTCTTAACCCCCTCCTCATTTCTTCAGCTGTTTGAGACACCCAGTTAGCAGCAGCGCCCCAGTTAACGCCATTGTTCTGTGTCTGGGCATAGGCTTCGTGTAACGAGTCCTCCCAGACAACACAGAGTGCATCTGATGTTCACCAAAACGTTTCCATTTTTGTCCTCAAATAAAAGACCCTTCTCAGGGAATGTTGAATTGCTCCTCTTTTACATTGTCTTGCATTTTCCCCTGATGTCCTTGCAACCTTACATGCAGTTGTTTTAAATAAATTCATAAATACTTGTAAAAGTATGACCTGCAACCATTAGTCACTGGCAAAAGTAATGTTAAAGGCAGTTCAGTTAAAGTAAAAAACTTGAGATTTTTACTAGATTTTACAAACGTTACTTAAAATATATACTTCTCATATATATTTTCTTCTTTTGCCGTAGTGTTTTAAAATGAAAATACCAGGATAATATGCAGCCTGCATGTTCATTTATTTTTTGTCAAAAGACAGGTATTCATACCACTTGAACTTTTTCACATTTTGTGACATAATAGCCTCAACCGCAGTGTATTTTATTGTGATGTTATATGGTAGATCATTTCATTGTAGCAATGAATGTATGTTTAGGGTCATTGTCCTGCTGGAAAGTGAACCTCCACCCCAGTTTCTGCCCTGTGCTTAGCTCTATTTATTTTTCTATCTCCTCTGACCAGCTTCAGTTTATGTTGATGTCCAGAACTTGTAATGTTCCCAATTGTGCCATCCTCTTTTCATTTTCAGATGATGGTTTGAACAGAGCTCTGTAAGCTCTTAAAAGCTTGGGACATTGTCTTATAACCTAATCTTGTTTTAAACCTCTCCACAACTTTATCTCTGACCTGGCTGCTATGCTCCTTGTTCTCATGATGCTGTCTGTTCTCTAACAAACCTCTAACGTCTTCACAGAGCAGCTGGATTTATACTGAGATTAAATCACACACAGGTGGAATTTATTTTTTAATCAAGAGAGTTCTGAAAGCTATTTGTTGGACTTAATTATGTCAATAAAGACAGCTAAGTAAGTATACACACCTTTGTATTTGTAAAACCTTTTAAAAGCCATGTATGCTTTTCCCTACACTTTCCACTACTTTAATTGGTTTCTTAATCGTACATAAAAATACCAATAAAATAGGCAGGTGTTTGAGATTATAAGGTTACAAAATATAAAAACAAGTCAGTCTGTCAGTCATTTTCTACCGCTTCTTCCATAGTGGGTCACGGGGGAGCTGGTGCCTATCTCCAGCAGTCTATGGGCGAGAGGCGGGCTACACCCTGGACAGGTTGCCAGTCCATCGCAGGGCAACACACAAACAACCATGCACACACCTAAAGGCAATTTAGAGAGAGACCAGTTAACCTAACAGGCATGTCTTTGGACTGTGGGAGGAGTACCCGGTGAGAACCCACGCATGCACGGGGAGAACATGCAAACTCCCTTCAGAAAGACCCCCGGCCGGGAATCGAACCCAAGACCTTCTTGCAGCAAGGCAACAGTGCTACCAATTGCTCCACTATGCAGCCCCTTAAAACAGTTAAATCGCTATAAATGATTTTGCAAGGCACAGCAGCACCCATACATTCTTCATTATGACTTTTTTTTTTTTTAAGTCTGGGGATTTTCCTAATCCAGATAATCCGTAAAGTAAAGGTTTTAAACATCCCTGGCATTCCAGCTTCAAGACTTATTCTACTCCCTCAAACAAGGCCCCTTTTGATTAGTTTTCCACAGTGTCTGTTTTTGATCCCTATGGATGTTTTTTTTCCGGTCATGTGCATCCAGATACAGCTTTATTAGAATGTACCTTTTATTTGAGTTTCCAATATTTAGGTTTGTGCTTTCAGTGTAAAAGATAAAAAAGGGTTGCAGTTAGAGCTTAGTTTGTAAAAATCCGGTGCATTGTTCAACATTTTGATGCCCGCTATTTGAAACACAGTTCTGATTGCTCAGTTATGATTTTTTTCAAAACACTTATTCAAACCCCGTTGGGGAAGATAAGGAGTCATCTTTGTCTGCAACCTATAATGTTAGAGTTATGCCAGGTAAGGGCTCTTCAGACTGGCACTTATTTTCATGAGACAACAAAAACGACCTTATTAGGCATGATTCTACCATAATGTTAAGTGCACTTATCTCTAATAGGTGCTTGACTGTAGTTGAGTCATAAACAAATGGAAACAGGGGCCTTTTTTTTAGGTATGACTTGTGACATTATTTAGTGCAGCGTGAAGATGGAACTGACCTTAATGTACACAAGCTGTTTTTGACCTCCAGCTCGCTCAGCTGGGGTACCTTCCTCAGCTGCTGAACTATCCATCCTTCGTCGCTGCCATTGTTTCCTTAGATACCACTCAGCACCTCACTCCCACAGACTTACATAACCCGGTGTTTTTGTCAGATATACACACCAGTACATGCATGTACAGCAGATTAGTCAGCACCACTCCCGTTGACTATGGGACCATCACTTACTTCCACAAACACACATTTATAGACACTCACACATTCCTTACCATCCCTGTCCCTGTTTGGCTTTTCCTCGGGTGTTGCTATAGTTAGAGCAGTATAATCTTTTTCTTATTTTTTTATAATATGCCAAACCTAGCTTGATTGTTTTGATTTTAGTCTGGAATGTATTTATTTTACTCAAGCTTTTGGTGTATTTGCTTGAAGACTTCACATAATTGTTTTTGGGGAGTGTTGTTTTTGTCCCTGTAAGGTTTGACATTGCTCTCAGACTGTTTGGTGATATACAGGTCCTTCTCAAAATATTAGCATATTGTGATAAAGTTAATTATTTTCCATAATGTCATGATGAAAATTTAACATTCATATATTTTAGATTCATTGCACACTAACCGAAATATTTCAGGTCTTTTATTGTCTTAATACGGATGATTTTGGCATACAGCTCATGAAAACCCAAAATTCCTATCTCACAAAATTAGCATATTTCATCCGACCAATAAAAGAAAAGTGTTTTTAATACAAAAAACGTCAACCTTCAAATAATCATGTACAGTTATGCACTCAATACTTGGTCGGGAATCCTTTTGCAGAAATTACTGCTTCAATGCGGCGTGGCATGGAGGCAATCAGCCTGTGGCACTACTGAGGTCTTATGGAGGCCCAGGATGCTTCGATAGCGGCCTTTAGCTCATCCAGAGTGTTGGGTCTTGAGTCTCTCAACGTTCTCTTCACAATATCCCACAGATTCTCTATGGGGTTCAGGTCAGGAGAGTTGGCAGGCCAATTGAGCACAGTGATACCATGGTCAGTAAACCATTTACCAGTGGTTTTGGCACTGTGAGCAGGTGCCAGGTCGTGCTGAAAAATGAAATCTTCATCTCCATAAAGCTTTTCAGCAGATGGAAGCATGAAGTGCTCCAAAATCTCCTGATAGCTAGCTGCATTGACCCTGCCCTTGATAAAACACAGTGGACCAACACCAGCAGCTGACACGGCACCCCGGACCATCACTGACTGTGGGTACTTGACACTGGACTTCTGGCATTTTGGCATTTCCTTCTCCCCAGTCTTCCTCCAGACTCTGGCACCTTGATTTCCGAATGACATGCAGAATTTGCTTTCATCCGAAAAAAGTACTTTGGACCACTGAGCAACAGTCCGGTGCTGCTTCTCTGTAGCCCAGGTCTGGGGAATGCGGCACCTGTAGCCCATTTCCTGCACACACCTGTGCACGGTGGCTCTGGATGTTTCTACTCCAGACTCAGTCCACTGCTTCCGCAGGTCCTCCAAGGTCTGGAATCGGCCCTTCTCCACAATCTTTCTCAGGGTCCGGTCACCTCTTCTCGTTGTGCAGCGTTTTCTGCCACACTTTTTCCTTCCCACAGACTTCCCACTGAGGTGCCTTGATACAGCACTCTGGGAACAGCCTATTCGTACAGAAATTTCTTTCTGTGTCTTACCCTCTTGCTTGAGGGTGTCAATAGTGGCCTCCTGGACAGCAGTCAGGTCGGCAGTCTTACCCATGATTGGGGTTTTGAATAATGAACCAGGCTGGGAGTTTTAAAGGCCCCAGGAATCTTTTGCAGGTGTTTAGAGTTAACTCGTTGATTCAGATGATTAGGTTCATAGCTCGTTTAGAGACCCTTTTAATGATATGCTAATTTTGTGAGATAGGAATTTTGGGTTTTCATGAGCTGTATGCCAAAATCATCCGTATTAAGACAATAAAAGACCTGAAATATTTCAGTTAGTGTGCAATGAATCTAAAATATATGAATGTTAAATTTTCATCATGACATTATGGAAAATAATGAACTTTATCACAATATGCTAATATTTTGAGAAGGACCAGTATTAGTCAGCTCAGACTCCAGAGATATTATCGCATAACAGATCTCTTCATATAAAGGCTGATGGGCATACTGTAATGTGTTTACAGGTTCATTAGACTTGGTAATTGGTTTGTTGGAGTATAAAGTCCAGTTATTAAGTGTTATTTCTGAATTTAACAGGATTTATCTATGCAGTATAGCCAGGCATTCTTTATTCTATGACAGACAGGAATAGTGCAGAGCTTTGACAAGGATGGAGGAGTATGTGACTTGTTTTCATCTTGTCCAGGTATAGATCATTATGGATTAGGACAACATGCTTGAGTATGGAAAAAATTGTGTATTTAAAACAATGAAAGTTTGATTTTCTACAAATAAATTGCTCAAATATTATAAAGAGTATGCCTGTCACTCAGATTGTATAAAAAAAGATTATCATAGTCACTGTATGTTACATTTTAGATTCATAAATCCAAAATCAAGCAAAATGCAGTCTGCACTAGAGCAGATTAGTGATTACATTGATATCGCCATAAAAAGTCCCATTGGGTTCTCTGTGATTTACAAACATCAGGATAAGCAAATGTTGAACATGTAGCTGTTTTGCTTTTTAGAGCTATTTTTCTCATGTATTGTCTTATTTGATCTGTGCAAGCTACAACACTCAATAACAACAGTGTTCTAATAGGGGAAACAAATTGGCCCGGTGTATGCTATTTTAGTAAAATAGCAAACATGTTAACCACACTATGTATCTATTTATGGGTTTACAGTATATGGTTGTACCTAGGAATGTAGCATTTAAAATCAAGAACTACTGTGAGATATTGAAACAGAAGATGTGTACAAATTACGTGCAAAAACATGTTTGAACAAAAACAAAACTGAAAGTCTAAAATTTCAACAATGTAGTTGCATTCAATGAGCTCAAGGGGGCACCACTGTAGAGCCAGTGAGTTGGTTAAATCAGTATAGGAAAGAAAAAGGGACAAGGATAACACTGAACAGTCGCTATTAAAGCCTACACTACTAACAGCAAAGATAGTGGTAGAACCTACTTAAAAATACTCTAGTTAGTACATTGAGAAACTTTGTAAAAGTCCCAAATACTGTCAGTTCAGTTTAGTCTAATATTCCAGCCTGTGGTAGCCTGAGTGATTTACTCATTTTCATACAAAGATCTATTTGAACATTTTTACCAGTGTGTTTTACACTGCTGTATTCTTTTATTAGGTTCCCAGGCATATCTGAACACTGTGACTAAAAAACAATTTAGAAGGTTGTTGCCTTAAAACATTCCAAACACAAAATAAAGTCCAAAATAAACTGAGTTATACACTCATGCCCACATGTTGTCAATAGTGCAATGCCAGTACAAACAGCCACGAATACCAAACAAGTAACAGTTACCTGTTTACCTGTTATATAATATGTTATGTTACACAGTAGAGAATAATACATAACAGAAATGCACAAGTGCATCTATAACAACTTAAAATAACACAGCACTTTGTTCAGTTTTATGGGGTTTACATTTCACATGAACCGTCTTGGCAAGATAGAAGTGACAGACCAACAGACACTGAAGGCATCAGAACTATGAATTAACACATGTGGAATTATACACTGAACAAAAAAGTGTGAAACAACTGAAAATATGTCTTATATTCTAGGTTCTTCAAAGTAGCCACCTTTTGCTTTGATTACTGCTCTGCACACTCTTGGCATTCTGTTGATGAGCTTCAAGAGGTAGTCACCTAAAATGGTTTTCACTTCACAGGTGTGTCCTGTCAGGTTTATTAATAAGTGGGATTTCAAGCCTTATAAATGGGGTTGGGACCATCAGTTGTATTGTGCAGGAGGTGGATACAGTACACAGCTGATAGTCCTACTGAATAGATTGTTAGAATTTGTATTATGGCAAGAAAAAAGCAGCTAAGTAAAGAGAAACGAGTGGCCATCATTACTTTAAGAAATGAAGGTCAGTCAGTCCAAACAATTGGGAAAACTTTGAAAGTGTCCCCAAGTGCAGTCGCAAAAACCATTAAGCACTACAAAGAAACTGGCTCACATGAGGACCCACCCCAGGAAAGGAAGACCAAGAGTCATCTCTGCTGCGGACGATAAGTTCATCCGAGTCACCAGCCTCAGAAATCACAGGTTAACAGCAGCTCAGATTAGAGAACAGGTCAATGCCACACAGAGTTCTAGCAGCAGACACATCTCTAGAACAACTGTTAAGAGGAGACTGTGAATCAGGCCTTCATGGTAAAATCGCTGCTAGGAAACCACTGCTGAGGACAGGAAACAAGCAGAAGAGACTTGTTTGGGCTAAAGAACACAAGGAATGGACATTAGACCAGTGGAAATCTGTGCTTTGGTCTGATGAGTCCAAGTTTGAGATCTTTCGTTCCAACCACTGTGTCTTTGTGCGGCGCAGAAGAGGTGAACGGATGGACTCTACATGCCTGGTTCCCACCGTGAAGCATGGAGGAGGAGGTGTGAGGGTGTGGGGGTGCTTTGCTGGTGATACAGTTGGGGATTTATTCAAAATTGAAGGCATACTGAACCAGCATGGCTATCACAACATCTTGCAGCGGCATGCTATTCCATCCGGTTTGCGTTTAGTTGGACCATCATTTATTTTTCAACAGGACAATGACCCCAAACACACCTCCAGGCTGTGTAAGGGCTATTTGACCAAGAAGGACACTGATGGGGTGCTGCGCCAAATGACCTGGCCTCCACAGTCACCGGACCTGAACCCAATTAAGATGGTTTGGGGTGAGCTGAACCGCAGAGTGAAGGCAAAAGGGCCAACAAGTGCTAAGCATCTCTGGGAACTCCTTCAAGACTGTTGGAAAACCATTTCAGGTGACTACCTCTTGAAGCTCATCAACAGAATGCCAAGAGTCCGCAGAACAGTAATCAAAGCAAAAGGTGGCTACTTTGAAGAACCTAGAATATAAGACATATTTTCAGTTGTTTCACACTTTTTTGTTCAGTATATAATTCCACATGTGTTAATTCATAGTTTTGATGCCTTCAGTGTGAAGCTACAATATTCATAGTCATAAAAATAAAGAAAACTCTTTGAATGAGAAGGTGTGTCCAAACGTTTGGTCTGTACTGTATATCAATGTCCTGCTGGTGGCCGGACCATTGTGTTAGCTTGACTCTTCTGCAGGGTTTTTTCCGGGATTGCCTTGTATTTAGCGCCATCCATCTTCTCCATCATTTTTTCCTATCCCTGCTCAAGAAAACATCCTCGCAGCATGATACTGCCACCACCATGTTTCAACATTGGGTATAATGAACACAGGGTATCCTCTGACCAGAGCATGGCTTGTGGAAAACTTCAAGCCAGCCTTCTTATTGCTTTCTAATATTCAACAATGGCTTTTTTTTTTTGCTTCTTTTCCTTAATGGCCATAGTTGTGGATTGTACAACTAGCAGTTATCATGTCAACAGATTATCCCTCCTGAGCTGTTGGTTTTTCCATTCTCCATAATTACCATGGACCTATTGGCTGCTTCTTGGATAATGCTAGGTGGTCTGCCATATCTTGGCAGGATTACAGTTGTGCTATACTCTTCTCAGAAGATGGATTGAACAGTGGTCAATGAGATGTTTAAGGCTTCGGTTGTTGTTTAGTAGCCTAATTCTGCTTTAAACATCTCCATAACTTTATCCCTGGACTATTTTTTTTGGTCTTCATTAAGCATTTTTTTCACTAATGTTGCCTAAAAAACCGGAGGCCTTACCAAAACAGCAGTAATTACACAGAGATTGAATTACACCAGTGTAGACTGTATTTGGTAGTGACTTTAAAAGCAACGTTTGTGCTGGATTTTAATCTAAGGCCAATTAAAAATGCAAATTATAATTTTCAATTTTATGTGTATAACATTTTGAAAAACAAAAATCTTTTATTTTATTTTATTTAGATTTGATGGATGTAGGTACTTTTGCAGAACACTATACTTTTATTATATAGCAGCCTAGAATTGAACTTTTTATAAACTTTGCTAATACTTTTGTCAGCACATAACTCTAGGCATTCTTCATAACAGATGTTTTCTCATGATTGTGTAGCCTCATAATAAATCTCAGGAAACGCATTGGGGAAAAAAAAAGTGTGGTTGGATATAAACCTGAACCGGTTCTTAGAAAATGACTGAATCTCGGGGTGAGGCAGTGTTATCACTGGTTTTGTCTTTCAACCCAGTAAACCATGAGCTGGAGCCTTGCTTCAGTACATAAGTCTAAAGTAAACGTGTTTATCCCCTCCGCTCTCCTGTTAGACCGGCTGGCTGAGCATCCCGGAGCGGTCTGAGAAACGGTTAGTATAACAACATATTTGAGTGGCAGGAGAAAGAAAAAGTGAAGGTCTAAGTGGTTCCAGTTTAAATAGTAATAGGAATCAGAATCAGAATCAGAATCAGAAAAGCTTTATTGCCAAGTACGTTTTTGGACATACAAGGAATTTGTTTTGGCGTAGTCGGTGCAATACAGTACAAATTAAACAGTATAAACATATCTACAATATAATATAAATATATGTGCACAGTTTTAAGTGAGTGAGGAAATATGATGATTGGAGGAGATGGATGAATGGGTGAATAATCTTTTGCTTTCATAGATAGTAATAGAAGAAGAAGCAATTTCAACAAACCAAGACATGATTTATATAATTTAAAAGCTAAATGATAGTGACCAAACAAACTTGTAAAGTAATTAGGGAAGTATGTAAAAATGAGGAAATACAGCATGCAAAAGTTATTTTAATGATTAAAAAGAGACACCAGAAAGTGATCGAGGCACATTCCTTGTCGCTTCATTTGGCTGAGACCATGTCCGTCTGGGAGAGGAAGTAGTTTTATATTTCAGACTATATGTAAGATGGGTTGGCACCACTTTGTCTCTCTTTTTTTAGCTTAGGCACCACTGCTCCTCCATCAGGGGGACAGTGATTTATGCTGGGATATTAAAGAAAAGAACAGGGAGAAACCACCAGACATGGGGACGTAATGACTGATTACATTAAGAAAACATTACATTACCAAACAAAGCAGGGTGTTGCAGCAGGAGGTCAACTATTGTTAAGATAGTGTTGTGTGGCCAGAATCTCAGGCTAAATACAAGCTTTTGTTCTGTGGTTTTGTGTTTTTCAGTTTGTATGTGTTAGTTGGTCTTGGTAAACCAAAGTGTTTCTGTACAGTGGGTAAAGGGTAGCACTTAGGTGACAATTTATGCCCTGGGTTATTTATGTTCAAAGTCAGCTTAACAATCTAGAAAAAAGGGAAATGTAGTTTAATGGATAGATAAGAATGAATACAATGTCTATTTGAATTACAAAAAGGTTTAAATAATGTGAACCGACAAACCTAAGCCTGTAGACTGCTTAAGATGTGTATTCCGAAAGTTTATTGCTGTCAGCATTTTATCAACTATTGTCTCATTTTAAAAGATAAAAGTTAGAAAACATGTTTGCATCACAAAGTGTAAATGGCTCCTGGGGACTAGGGAACAGGTTTGCTTGTGCATATGAAGAAGTAGATTGTCAGTCTTTGATCTGTGAGTCTAAACATAACCAACTGATCAGGTCCAGCACACATTAGGACAGAAAACCTGAGGAGCTTCTCAAGGAGCATGAGTGGTGTCTGTTGTCACATACCAGCTGTCATGGAACAAGGCCCTGTCAAAAAACATGATGTTTTCTACAAACCGTTGTTTAAAATGTACAGTAAACACAAACTGATTAAATAAAGTACACTATATTTGTCTACTATATCTGTCTACTTTTACAAGTACATGAAGTCTGATGACATCCTATTCTTAATCTATGAAGTCAGGTTTGTTGATGGACCCGCTGTTGCCAGCAACAGCAACTTTAACTATTCTGTAATTCTTCCATAAGGTTTAGGAGTGTGTTCATAGTTAGATGAGAAAACCAGAACTGCAGCGCCAAAGGTGTTCAAGATGGTTGAGGTCAGGACTCTGTGTAGGCCAGTCAAGTTTCTCAACACCAAGTTTTTTACACCTGCAGCCATGGAAGTGATTGTACCACCAGAATTCATTGACTTGTTGGTGTGACCCAATACTTTTGGAAATATAGCGTATATCCAAAACAAACCTTTTCAACTGCTCAGTCCCCCTCCCTATACTTAATCTGCGTTTCTGTAGTTTATGCAGCATTTGAGAGTAAGTGTGTCTCAGCACTTTGTTAGTATACTGCTTTAATTCCCCTCTTCCAATGTCTTGATTTAGCCCGGCTCCACTCTACTTAGCCCGCTTTGCAAGCTTTTCCTTTACTGTTTTTTCCGTACCTGTACCTATTTTTTTCGACCCTGCACCTGATTAGGTACAACCGGGGCTGAGTCGGGGCTACATGTGATGTGAACAGACTGTTGTTCACTGATTGGGACCAGGAGAAATTAGAAGGATTTCACTGAAATGGTGCATGGAAAAGTTAATAAGATTCAAGAGCGACTATTAACAATATTAAATACCACCATGGCTGGAACTAGTCAAATCAAAATGTAATTTTACTATTTACAGTTCATAGACCATGCCTGAAGGCTGAAATAAATAAAAAAGGGCACATAAACTTTCTGAATTACATGCAGACGGGATGCTGTATTTAATAATGTCCTAAACCAGCTGATCACACATAAAATCAGCTGTTCAGACGCACAAACATTTCCCCCAAAACACACAACAATACCACCATGAAACAGCATTTCCAGAAATGCTTTTTCACTTTAAGAATGTGGCTACATTATTTGACCCATAAGTAAAATTAGTAATCAATCATCCTATTTGCATTTGCATTTTCTTCTTCACGACTGCACATTTTATGCCATAATCAAAAAGAAAACAAAGCGGACATTGCTTTTTCATTTTCGTGGTCTGCCCGCAAAGTACTGCCCAGAACTCGAAAACGAAAAAGTATTCCGAGCGGCGGGCGCAGAAGAGTGACGTCAGCAGCCGCTGTTCCTGAGCTCCCTGCTGACCGAGCTACCCATCTTGTTCGGTAGGGGGCGCTGTGCACATCTGCATTGCATTATATTGCAAACGTGCCGAGAAATTGATTGAATTGCAGCAGGGCCGAGCTCAATTTGTGGCAGTGGCAGGCAGAACTGGCAGTTCCGGTGGCCGCCACGGCCTGCCACCGTAGCTGCCACCGGAACTGCCACAGCCTGCGGCAGGGTTGCAGGGGATTCCGCGAGGATGCCAGAAGGTGCCAGACCGGCCGTAAAAGTTTGCCAATGCAGTTGCCGCTGTTTTTGTGGAAGCTAATGCTGATTATCGGCAAACGGGATGTCATTGTTGTTATAGCCTGTTACCTTTAAATAATGATTTCATTATTGATTATTATTTAATGAGCAGCTTTAGACCCATAACATAAGGTGATTGTATTTACTTGACATGGAAAATAAATAGCACTATGTGTATGTGTGACGTGTTGAAAGGATGACAAAGATTTATTGCACAAACAGCCGGTTTATTATAGAGCACGAGCGGCTATTCTGAATTGTCACTCACAGAAAATTATAAATAAATGCTTAAAAACACGCTGGATGTCCCATGCCATAAGGATGCCACCGGAACTGCCAGTTCTGCCTACCACTACCACAAATTGAGCTCGGCCCTGCTGCAATTCAATCAATTTCTCGGCACGTTTGCATTGTAATGCAATGCAGATGTGCACAGCGCCCCCTACCGAACAAGACGGGTAGCTCAGTGCATATTTTGAAAAATAAATCTCAAATGTCTTTCATTTAAATTAAGTGTTGTAGCTCATATTATACAGATTTTTTTCAAATTGCCGTTGTAGATGCTGATGGCTGTGAGCAGGAAGGATCTCCTGTAGCAGTCTGTCTTACAGCAGATCTGAAGAAGACTCTGAGTGAAAACACTCTGTTGTTGTACAACAGTCATGAAGTCATGAAGAGGATGCTCAGGGTTCTCCATAATGTTCTTCATTTTATGAGGAATCCTTTCCACAATGATCTCCAGAGGTTCCAGAGAAGTCCCCAGAACAGAGCCAGCCTTCTTTATTAGCTTGTTGAGCTTTTTTAAGTACCTGGCTCTGATGCTGCTACCCCAACAGATGATGGCAGAAGAGATCATACTCTCCACAACAGACTTATAGAAGAGATGCAGCATCTTGCTGCAAACACTGAAGGTCCTAAGCTTCCTCAAGAAGTACAGTCTGTTCTGTCCCTTGTAGATGGCTTCACAGTTGCATCTTTACTTCAGTCTGTTGTCCAGGTGAACACCGAGGCATTATATTCCTCCACCACCTCCACTTCTCCCATGATGGAAATAGTGTTTGACCAATTCCTGTTTTTCTTAAAATCTACAATCATCTCCTTTGTTGTATTCAAGTTCAATATGAAATAATGTTTCCACACCATGCCACAAAGCAGTCCACCAGCTCCCTGTACTCAGCTTCTTGTCCATCTCTGATCCACCCCACGACTGCAGAATTATCCGAGTATTTCTGCAGATGACAGGAGTCTGTCTTGTACTGGAAGTCTGAGGTGTACAGAGTGAAAAGAAATGGTGAGAGTACACTCAGTTCCATTCAATTCAGTTTTATTTATATAACACCAATATACAACACATCATCTCAAGGTACTTTACAAAGTCAATTTAATTGAATCATACAGTCCCCTGCGGCGCTTCTGTGCTGCTGACTACCTTGCATAGAACTAGTATTTTCAATCTCACATAAGACAGGTAGTCAGGTAGTCTTTGGTCTAGGAGATTGTTAAGGCCTCCACTTGAATCTTCTGGCGTTATGACAATGTAAATCAGGTTGAATTGTGTTAAATGGTCTAGAGAAATCAAAGAACATGATCCTTACAGTGATGCTGGCTTTGTCCAGATGGCAGTGGGTTTGTTAAAGAAAATGTATGATGGCATCTTCAGCTCCAACTCCACAGCAATAAGCAAACTGAATGGGGTCCTGATAGTTTATTACTTGCTTACTCACATGGAGTCTTTCTAGGACTTTCATGATGTGGGATGTCTAGGCAACAGGTCTATCGTCATGGAGGACTGATGGGTGAGGTTTTTTTGTCTTGGAACAAGAGGTCTTCCACAACATTGGAACCTTCTTCGGGGCCAGGCTAAGGTTGAAGAGGTACTGCAGAACCCGACAGAGCTTAAAGTAAGTACCTAACAACAATAAACATAAGGAAATGAATTCAAAATGAAAGACCTTGCGAACATAGTAAACAGCAAAGAAATCAAAATATACAAAAGAAAATCAAAACCCAACACCTCAAGATCATGATAGAACATAAGATTTTCTTGCTTCTGAGGAATGTAGTTCACCCTTTTTAAGATAGTGTTATTTGAAACATACACTGTGAGATTGAGGCCTATTTTCTCCCTCTTGATGTGTCATTTGTTGATTTATTGTTAAAGGTGTTGCTGTAGGAATACTTTCTTTACAAAATTGTGGAGTGTATGTGCGTGTCTTAGCAGTGGAGTGAATGATGCCTCAGTTTAGACAGGAAAAGCAGTATTTCACCAAAAACTTCACAAAACTGGGTTTTATATAAATAGTAAAAGATATTCCATAGCTGAAACATTTGGTGGTAACTCAATGTCTTGTGACATTTTTAAAGTTTAAATGGTATTTCTATCTAAAAGTAAGGGGAAGTAGTAAGCAAAAGGTGTATAAGTGATTTGAGAGCTGGCCCTATTAATTTCTTTGGGAAGAAATTGTGTTATTGAGGTTAAATCGTTTCAATAGAGTTAACAATAAGCAGCATTCATCACTGTTCCGTCCTGAAAAAGCTTAATGTAAGATTGTGTAAGTACTTTGAGTCAGAAAAACTTCAGCCGCTGAAGGATCTCATAAGTGTAAATGCGTTATAGTCATCTCTTTAAGCTTTTTTTCTTTTTCTCTGCCTTAGGAAATTTTGTCTATTTTTCTCATGCAAACATTTCTGATGCAAAGGGTAAATGCAGTAACTGCAAAGAATGTCAGAATTGTGCTTCTATGAAATCTTCAGAACCAAGTCAAATAGACCCATTATTTTGCATAAAACAGTGCACACCAGCAGCGTCTGGTCGGCGGCTGATGCTCCAAGGCAGTGATCCTTTTTGAAACTGTACTAATTAGGACCGTCGAGCCTACTGATATACCCACTTAGCTCAGTGAACCTAACGTATCCAACCATTTTTAAACCTTAACAGTCAGATCTGATTGGTTCTATTGAGCAAATTCCTGCCCCATCTACTTTGCAAAAGATATAAAAAAGTTTCCTCCAAATTGCTAAATATTTTTTATTTTATTTTTTTCAATAAGCTTTGTGTACCATAAAATAAAATGTAACCATAGGTTTTTACTTTAAAGTCAAAAATGCAAAGCCCACTTCCAACATGACAAAAACAAATAAAATGAAGCCCTTAATATTGATGTACTGAAAAATAAAACAGAGATAAAGTCAAATAGATGAGGTTGAACTGGAAATAAACAAAAATAAGCCTTGATTTTTTTCATGAGTGCATCTCCAAAGAAAAAAGAATTATGTTACACAACTACTTAAAGTGTTGTACTGGTGAAAGTAATATTTCCACATTGCTTACAAATGACTTATATTTATCGACAGTATGTATTACTTGCGAGTTTGTTTGGTTTCAATGTGATTTATCTAGATATTCAAGATATCTACCCAATTAAATGTGAAATTAAAATTATTTTGTCACCCTCACCAAGTCTGCAGAATAACACTCAGGCGCACCATTATTCAACGTGGTTTCAAATGTTTCCATTTATACTTAGTCAGGGGAAAATGTAGCAGATAGACCTGGTGCCTGACTTTATAGAGTGTAAAGTTCATTAACTTTACCAAAACATAAAGAGGCTTGTATGGTGTAACCAACTGTGTCATGTATTTGGGGCTTTTTTGTTTTTTTTAACAATATCTTTTTATTGTGGCCATTGACATTAAATACAATAAATAGGCCCATTGGTCTGGTTGTAAATAACAAAATAAGGATTATAAAAAATACTGACTTTTATTCATTTATCTTCGCTGATGAAGTATCAACATTCCTGACATGTGTTTACAATTAGTGGCATGCACATCCTATTGCCAAATTGCAGACAGTTTCAACTTACTTTGCTGGCTGTTCATATAATGGATACACGTTTTGTTGTCATTTCATCCACACATGAGGTCTTGGTTGAGGCACTCAGTGGAACCGATGCCATGACAATGGTGGCATAAACAACAGGAAGTCACCCCAGGGTAGATGCCTCCTGTGAGACATTAACTAACCGACCCTCCAGAGAAAACAGAAGTGAAATGCATTATGCGCAAATGTGCTTTGAAGAGAACCTGAGAAGGAAAACCGATTTTAGTTAATAGAGCTGTCTTTTAGACACTCACTCATCACTGGTTTGTTTATCAAAATTTGTTTTGAAAAATGTTGAGGGCGGCTATAGTGAGTTAAATTTGCCTGATTACAGTTTTACACGACCACTTGTATTTAGTCCGACACAGTGAAACACTACATTACACGTCCTGTACGAAGTTGGAAAGATAAGCAACACAATGGTGGTTTGCATTTTGAGGGTCTGGGTTAATTTCTGCTGCCTATTTAAGGTTATCCAGGAAGTTTTGCCATCATTGTTTTTACGTGTATTTTTTTTGTTATAACAATGTTGTGTTTTTCAGCAAGCAGCAGTCAAGTTATGAAAAACAGCTTCTGTTTACGTTTGTCGTGCTGCACCGTTATTGCACAGACAGTATGTTTTAATTTTTATCTTTTAAACACATACATCATACAAGCATATTTAGCAAACTGTCATGGGAATTTTGAATGTGTCGAGAATCCTTCGTGTTTGTGCTGCTTTTGTTTTAACACCGTGAATGGGTGTGTCTGAGTAATCCTACACCATTAGCATGTTGAGTTTAATGTAACTGGTTTAACAGCCTCAACCAGTGAGTACAGGGACTCTGGTTTTTAAACACACCCACATGCCCAGAGCAAATGTATGCTTATCTGTCATCCTTTGCTCCCACAGTTGAAACAGAATGAAAGTAGAGTCAGAAAATGTGTTTAAGAAAAATTCCACAGCAAAAATATTTTTCCTCCTTGCTAAAAAAAAAATATACAATGAGCAGAAGGAGGTAGCTGTGAAATGAAGGAGGGGGTAAAACCCTCTGTGAGAGGAAGAAGGAAAAGAAGAGCCACCCAAACTTTCTAAACCACCCAATCAAGTTGTGCTCTTGGAACTGGATCCCTCCCATGCTCACCACCTGAGAGCAAAGAAACACAGCTGTGCCTTAGAGAATCAAAAGACTGAGGAAGGACGACAGAAGGAATCAAAGAGCCAACGAGAGTAAAAACTAGGTCTGTGAAGGCAGTCAAACATCTTGGAAAAATAAAAATTGCTTCTGAAACAAGTGAGCTATGAAGGAGCTTTTAGGGTTTCAAACAAGAATGTAGAAGAGCAACTCTAGCGAGAAGAATCTGAATTCCCGGGAGATCTCTGTATCTGTAACAACAAGACCATGAGCTCACTGTCGCTGGATTGCTGGATTGAATCGACATAAAGAGAAGATACCATAAGAATAATCTGGACACCAAAATGTTGACAAAAAGAAAAGAAGGCTATGACGACAGATTTTTGAACTGCTTCCCTTTTTAAAATGTTTCAAGGTTTTGCTTTTGTTGTAGGATGTTGAACCATGTAGCGTCTGTTTGCCAGCTCTGATTAGGGCATCATTTTGAATATTGACTTCTGGGTGTGGATTGTTCTCCAGCACCTAGTGTTGCTGACAATACAGACATGTCTGTGAAGGATGAGAGATGCACTATCAGCCTTAACGCTGAAAGCGCTGCTTCCTATCCCGGTGACCGCCACTCTCCGAAGGAAGGTTCAGACCAGGTGGCTCCCAACCAGAACCAAAGCCAGGATAGGATTGTCATGGATCGAATTGCCTCTCTGTCACTGGACACATTTGACCCCAGCGCCTTCACTGGGAGATTTTCAAAGATCCAGTCTAGATCCAGAAAGAGGACAAGGATCTTAGCAGGTAGGTGAAGACATGCTGTGATGGGTTTGCTTTTGTTCATTGCCAGAGAATCCATATTCAAACATTAATGTTTGAATATGGATTCTTATTTATGTAGAGGGTGTTTTTTGAGGCAGGAAACCTTAGAAAAATTGGCTCAACTTACTATTAAAATAGTGATCCCAAACTCGCTAAATGGAATAGGAGTATGGAGTTTTTTCTCGGTAAAGAATGTGAAGAAGTCACTGATCTATTGCTACCTGTTCAGACCCTCTATGTCTCTACATGTCTGTTGTTAGAAAGTCTTTGTTGTGGCTTTTGTATGCTCTTTGAAAATTGATACCATTTTTGTTTTGGTTAAACAGCCTACTATTACTTCACCAATCTTCAGATGTAGAAGCAGTATTGTTCTGTGGGCTACACCAATGGCTGTCCACTGCTATGTAGTCTCATGTTCAAACAGCTCCAACGTTTATACACGTAAATGTCGTTTTTACTAGATCCAGCAAATATTAGTAAAAAGATAACATTGAAGAGAGCTGAAATGCCTCCTTCAAGTACAGGATTGCTTTGCTTTTACATACGCCACATGAGGTGTCATTCATTACACTTGTGACACACATGTTGTCTTTGAATATTATTGTATACCAATGCCTGAACTTGTAACCGTTTAGCATTAGCATGATTTGTTTACCTGTGTAACTTTGTCTTTGTCCTTTTCTCATTCAAAAAGCTACAGCAGTATCACAGTAGCATCAGAACCAGAAAAAGATATTTCACACATTTTCCTTTTCTAAGCTGATCAGTTAACTTTTCTGCAATACCATTTATTAAAGAAAGAAATGAAGAATACAAGAGTGTAAAGCCAAGTGCCTTTTTTTACAGTAAACCTGTAATATTAAAAACCACCATTTCATTGAGATTTCTAGGAACAAGTCTTGTGGATGTTAGTTGAAGATAATTAAGAATATTAGTGTAAGTGGAGCAAAGAGGTATCGAAGTAATTTTGCTCCCCTGGTGGGAATTAACCAAGCTTCAAAAGAAGAGCAAAAATGTGGCATACAGTTAAAAGTAGAAGGGGAAATTTGGGATGAAGCCATTTCTGTGCAGCAGAGCACCACCTGCACAAACACTTCTTTCAGAAAGGAATTAGCTGCGTCTTCCAAATAATTGAGCGGGAAGGTTAAAAAGGTCAAATTCTCAAGACAAGAATTGCTGTGAAACTGAATATTGTTGGGTTTCTCCACTGAGGTAGTTTGGACCCCTGAGGCTTTGATGTGAAGGAGGCAAATATGCCTGGCATGAAAACGTCTCTCACTCAGACATTCCTTAGAACAGTGACCTATTGGATCAACCCAGCTGTGTTAGGGGGACACTATTGTGTGAACCCTGAACCTCAAACACTCCCTCTAGGGTTGTGGTTAGCTATTTATTCTCACACTATTGTGATGTTTCAGTAAATATGCCTGTTAACTAGTAAAAGACCACATATGGATAACAGGGGGTACATTTTCGTTAATATTTATCCAGGAGTGAATCTAGATCCAATTCTTTCTGTATGAATATAAGTACACATGAGTGCATGTGTGTTGGCCTGTTTGTTCGGAGGAATTACATTCCTGCAGCTGGCATGCCCAGGCCTCTGCTCAGAATGTGAGGAATCCCATGAGCTTCACAAGAGTGTGTGCATTTTTTATTGTTGGATTTTTATTTCTAACCCAAATGTTGGTGTAGTTGTTACTAGCTAAGTGCAAAGTTTGGCAATTAATTTGAATATATTTTCCTATCTTGGGTTACCCTGGGTGAACTCCAAGAAGTTCCCATTTGCATTTTTCTCTGTCCGTTCAAACTTTGGCCACATCCGGAACAGAAAATTATTTGCATCTTAATTTGAAAATTTCTTTTCCTTACCTTTTAGGATACGAAAACTCTGCGACACATGGAGTTTTTCTTCTTGCTCAAAATAATATTTTTTTATATGTTAATTTTATAATAAATAATGCTTTCTACATATCCCCTCATTTAACTGAGCAATGTCATCTTGAGTGTGAGAAATAGGGGAAGAGAAATGTAATCTCTTATATAAACTCTGTGGTTAGCACTGATGCCTCACAGCTAGAACAAATGAGGCCTTTTTGTGTGGAGTTTTGCTGATTCATATGTTTTCTCTACTCTGACTTTTTCACACTGCCTAAAAACATGCATATCAGGTTAACTAGTCACTCTAAATCACCTTAAATGATCAGTGTGAGCATGTGTGTTCATGGTTGTTTGTCCTATTTGTCTTCATATTGGCCCTGTGATGGACTACCAATCTGTCCAAGCTGCACCTGTCTCTTATCTATTGAATGTTGGAAAAGGATAAAGCTCGCCTGTGACCCACAACAGGATTAAGTGGGTATAGAAAATAGATGGATGGACATAGATGAGAGAGTACAGTTTAGTATAACAATCTCTGAGTATAGCTGGTGCAAGAGTTACACCATCATCGCCACAATATCTCAATGTGATTTGCTGATAGTATTTTCTCCATGACTGTAGCAGAGTAAACATAATTTCCAGACCAGCTTTAGTTTGCAGAGTTTTTCTGCTGTATCTCTGCTCCTTTGAGATCAGGCTTTAATTGTCTCTTAATGTAAATCAGGCCATCCTGTGCTCCATAACTCTCCTGTGAGCAGCAGCTTTCAAGACACTCTATCATTTATCATTCTCCTGTTCCCGTACTCGCATACCTTCTCTCCTCCCTCCCTTCACCGTTTACATGTCCTGTGGTACTTCTGCAGGTCATCTGAGGAATTACGTGATGACTTTAATAATACACCCCTTATGCCTTAAGCCATAGCATGATTACTGTACGTTTCTGGTTAGACTTGGTACTGTCTACAAGAGTAAAACTTTTAGTATGTTTTTTGTTTAACTGAACAATTGTGCATTCACTCTCTTAATGATCTTATGGTAACTAAGCTGTAGCTGTATTGTTGGAGAATATAGTATCTCACAAAAGTGAGTACACCACACACTTTCTTGTAAATAGGGCAAATGAAAAGGAGACATTGTACAGCTTGTGTAAATTTGCTGCCCCCTCCAAATAACTCAACAAACAGCCTTTAATGTCTAAACTGCTGGCAAAAAACTGAAAAAAAAATGTCCTATCTTCAGTGTTGTCCCATAAAATGATATACCATAATATCTACAAAAATGTGAGGGGTGTGCTCACTTTTGTATACTTTTAATAATATAATTTAATTTTGAGCTTCCAATCTTTTTTCGTCATGGTAAAACATGGTGGATTTGGAAATCTCAAAGTTAAGATCAGGGTCCACATTCACTAGGGAGTAAACAAGAAGACTACCATCTACAATTTCTAATGCAAACTGTGCTAATTGCTTCTATGAGAATGTAATGACAGTTTAAATGTCAATTGTGTAATAATTTTGTTTTAAAATATTAGTTAAACCCAACTCTTATGCACATGGGTTTATGTATGCTTTTCTCCTTATTGAGCACTCATAAAGGATAAAGCATACTGTAAATGCTGCTTTTTTATCTTATATAAAAAAGCAGCAGTATTAGAAATCAGTATTGGAAAGTCAAAGTGTCACAAAAAACAGAGTTCAGAAATTGCTCAAAAAAGCTCTATTTAAAAAGAACCAGATTATTTATTCTCAATCTCAAATTTTGTTTAGGTATGATTCTTTTCGTTGACTTTCATTATTTTTGATAAAAGCAATGAGTATTACTGCGGAAACCATTAAACCTTCCCTATGAACCTCCCAAAGAAATGATCCTACCTAAAATGACTTAATTAAGTTGCTGAGTTATTTTTCATATTTCATGTAGGTCTTAAAGTGAAATCATAACAGCCTTAAAAGTGTTTGACTTATGGAAACTTGCAGAAACCAAGATTATAAATCTCTCTTCAGCTAATCTTGACATGTTTACACCCTTTTTACTGGACTTTATTTAAATTAATTTAATTTAATAAAACAAAATTTGAGAGAGAGAGATTATCTTAACATTAAACGCTGTATATATTACTGGAGAAAGTAAATATATAATATAAGAGGACATCCAGTTGCAGTTTGTAAGTGATGTTAGTCTGAGTGATGGCATAAAGCTGTTGTTACTGGCTATTGGCAGATTCAGCCTGTCTGTCCCTGTTTCCCTTGGCTCTCATTGACTTACAAGGCTCACAGCATACTTATACAGCACAGTGTGGAAAACTGGCATTACATTATTGTTTTTAGACTGAATCATCTTCATCACTCATTAGTTTTCTCATTCCTAATATCCCTGCCATTTTGATGCTCACTCCCATTCAGTGATATGTGCTCTATGTTGTCCTCTTACTACCTCTCTCTCACCCTCATTCTTTCTCTCCCTCCTCTAAGAAGATTGGCCGCTTACGTCTCCCAACATCTGTGTATCAGTGTCCTGAGAGAGCAAATCAGAGAGGGGATGGGGTTGTTAGCTAGCAATATAGCAACACAGAGCTCAGGCAGGGCTGACATACACTCTTTTGCTCGTGCGCAAACACACTCAAAGCAGCAGACAGCTGCAACATCCGCATCGCTCACTTCCCACCTGCATCGTCCTCACTCTCTCTCCTTGCCTCTTCACTCCATCAACCCTCTCCTCCTCTTCCTCTCATTCGCTCCCGTCCTCAGTGCCTAATTCTGCCGTCCTGTTCCCCCGCTGCTGTCTGACACCGTGGCGACCCAGCCTCCGCAGCCATGGCGACCAGCCAGCAAGATTTGGGGTTCTTTGACATCAGCATCAAATCTCTGCTCAAGTCTTTCGGAGGTAGTGAGTACAGCTAACAGATGACAGTTGTTGTTGCCGTTATGCAGGACAAATGCCTGACACAGCAGGGATAGACTTATGAGCTGTCAGTGCATCCTGCAGTTTACAGACTGCTTTGTTTTCGTGAAAGACAGAAGAACTGGCAGCTAATCTACCCTTGACAATATTTGGCAATGTTATGTAATAGAGGAACATTCTGACATTCTGTTTAGGAAAAATAACGGCTTCAGAGATGGAGAGTACCTTATTCCTCAGCTGTTTAAATTTAAATTTCCCATCATATGTTCAGCCCAGCAAAGAGGATCTTTTTGGCTTTATTATAATCTTTGTTCCTGGCTGAAGGTAGCCTGGAAATACATAGCAGATTTGTATCTTAACATGCAGTTTTGGTACGTCAACCCTAGGTTTTGTGCTACTTGCATTCTGAGAATCACATTCAAGTTTCCTTGTTCTTGTTTACTAAACAGAACTGATCTCTCTCTGAGACAGTCAGAAAGGAGCACCCAGCAGCATTTTCCATCAGTTTCTATTGGACACAGTGTTCCTCAGCATCAGCAACAGTGGGTTCATGAATCTGAACGATCACAATAAGCAGAAAACATCTCTGTCTTATTGCCCCAATAGGAGTCATTGCCACAACGCTTGCAGTTTGTCATCACTGTGACTTTAGGTGTTGTCTTGTTGATGTTGAGGATACAGGGATTAAACAGTGCTGGGGTGAATTTTGGAAATTGATCCTAGAATGCTGCCAGTTTTTTTTTTTTTTTTGTTATTATAACATTTCCCAGATGTAAATAGATTTTATGAGAATGTTTTGCTCATTTCATCTGGATAGCAAATAGCAAGTTAGGTTAACTGTCTGAGGCTTATAAGCTAATTTTGAGATGTGAAAGCCAGATCTATGCATCTTTCTTCTTTTGTTTTTTTTAGATCTGACCAACCAATTATAATTTGTACCTATTTTGATGTTTTTTTCCTTAAAACTGTAACACATAAGAGATAAATAATGTACTATATGTATTTTGATGAAGGTAGTTTTTTTCTTTGCTCCATACAGAAAATGAAGGAAATAAAAAAACAAATGTCCATAATATTTGGCAGATTTTACTGATAAATGCTATTAGAAAGCTGATGCTTTCATAGATTAATAGTAGTGGGAGCTACTAGGTTGCAACGTTTCACGCATACCATATGGAGCTGACGGTTGCCTACACGTGCCAGCGGAGTTTTGCTTTACAAAAAGGATATCTCAAGACAATATTCTAATTGCGTGATTAACTTTATTAATTCCAGATTCAATCCAGTATTAAAGTAGGCTGGCCACATTGATGTTATAGTAAAACTTTTCAGTATTTGACTTGCCGATTACCGATCTGTGGTAATATGTCGGGAGAATTTCCTGATTCCAATCTGTGGCTGACTGAGTGGTGCATTTCTAGTTGATGTTTCTTTAAATTTATTGTAAAATCCATATTGGTGTAAGGATGGCAGAAAAAATATTTGTAAAAAGAAATCACTCTGGTGGATGTAAGATATGTTCATACATCAAAATTATAACTATATATTGCTTTAACCAGGGGACCAAATTCAGATGTGAAGGTTTTGCTTCTCTAATGTTATAGTCACAATGAAAGGACTTTGTAGGCCTAAAAGGGTGGAAGCAGCGAATATTTATCAATCAAAATCAGAAGACAAATAGCTGACCTCATCAAGTTGAACTTGATCTCATGCCACTGGGCTCATCTTAAAGCGTCAGATAACAAACATTTCATGTAGGAGTTCTGCTTTTCAAATGTATTTCAAGCACGTTGTACTTCAATGCCTTATATGTTGCTGAATATCTGTTATTTGATATATCCTTTAGCAACGCAACACAACTAGCAAGATTGCCAGACTTTGTCAGCTTTCTTCTCCAACAGCAGCCAGGTTAGGGTCTGTTGAGCCTTGTCAAGGGCAGTTAACTTGTGCTTGTTATTATTATCTATGCTGTTAGACATGACTCATCTCTGGCTGTTACCTGGAAACTGACAGCAATTGGCAAACCATGCACAGAATGCACCATTTTTATAAATCAAGAAACATTTTTGGAAGCTTTTAAACACTCAATATCATGTCCTCGGTTTTACCATGTAAGACATGTTAAAACCATAAACATTTTGAATCAGCTAAAATCTGTAATCGGTGCATTACAGATTTGATCGTCTTTGTTATTTAATTCATAAAATATTACAGTTTCCTAAAGATCAAGCTAGTAGTGTAAAATGCTATTTGTCCTACCAGATCTTAGAAAAACATTAGAAATATATCTGCCGTTAATTGAAAATTTTACCCTAACACCTTTGGAACTGACAAATCTGGTTCTTTTTAGTTTTCCTTGATACATGTAATCTTCCATCTTACTTTGTGTCTGTCTTGCTTGCACAGTATTTTAGATGAAGCAGTGAAATGTAATTAAACATGTACGTTATATACTGGACGTTCAGTGTTTGTGTTGAATCATCTCTTAAAATGCTGAATCATGCAAATCCCTGTGGGGGTCCCAGGAAGTGCTCTTGTCTGTCTCTTAGGGACAGGATCACGTTCTTCTCTAATCTCCTCTCTGCTTACTTTTGTAACACATTCCTGTACACTAGATACAGTCAAATTCACATTTGCAGGCACCTTAAAATTATATCATTTGGAAGCCCTAATGGATTAATTTGAGTCAACCTCTTATTTGCAAAATGAGATTAGTCCAATTTGCTTTGATGTTAAGCCATGTTACTCAGTTGTTTGACTTTCGCCAGTTTCCACATCTGTGTTTATTTCTTCGTGTGTTTTAGTGAGTGTGCACTTGTGTATGAGTAGGGGTCAGTGGGAGTGGTGGGTATGTAAGAGACTGACCGCCAGCCGTCTATATATAGCTCCTCCCTCCTCCCCTTGGCTCTCTCTCAGAACAGTGTTGAAATTCCTACCCAACTCTTCTGGTCGGACCTCCACAAGGATAAGATTCTGCTTAACTGCTACAGACAACGCAAAGACAGCCTCTTTTAAAGAAGTGCTTCACGTCGTTTCTTCTTTTCAATGGGATTCAAGGATTCAAAGGTTACAGGAACTACTGTACGGAGAAGAGGTGGCAGGTTGGAGGTGGAGCTGGAGCTAAAGTAGGAACTGATAGTTTGCCTGTGGACTCATATAGCCAGCAGGCATGAGGCCCTCCGCAGCCTCTGATCTGCCCAAACCTTTGGGAATATTCTCAGTTACTGGTTGTAGGGTGATCTCTCATCAAAATAAGTTGGTCCTTGCTGTGGTTTTTGATACTTTAAAAGGATACCCTGATGCCATTTCCTTCTCTGAGACTGTGACTGTTTGAGGCATCAAACAACCTTCACGTGGGCAGTTTCAATCTGGCTGTGACTCCTCCAGTCTGGATACAGCATATCTTCCATTTTCATTTGGATTAATTTTGGGGATAGAGCTCTAAATGCAGTTTTTGTGACATATGTCTGTTCAACTCCTCAAGGATGGAGCTTCAAACTTTTAGTTTTGGTTAAACTATCTAAGCATTAAAGAGAGACATTAATATGATGTCTGCAGTTTCTGGTGCGGTAGATTATTTGGATAGTAAAGAAAAACACCTTGCGAGGAATTAGATTTATAAAGTTATGGAAGCTGACTTTTACTTTCAGTAAAGTCCCATTGCTCCTGTCATACTATTTTGTCCCTTTTCATACTGCACCTGTGCCTCTTGTCATTTATATCATGGAAGTCCCAACCAAATGGAGCAGAGCTAGTGTCATCAGCTTCATCAAAGGCCTTGGTAAGCTTACATGGGCGTGCGTTCGTATGCACTCGTGTGTGCATCGTGTGAGTGCTCAGGTTTCATCCAAATGGATGGTTGTATGAGGCCAAGAAGGCTGTGCGCTCTTCGAATAAGTTCTCACCTCTCCTGAGTCAGGTCACATGGTCACGGAAGGTCAGTCAAGACATGACATTGTTGTTAACTGACACTGTATGTGTAGGAGAGGTTCAGGCCTTTTTGGCATGTCAAAAATCATCAGCAACGGTAGTTTATTTTCTCATCTCATGAGACTTAGTGTCCAGCTTAACAATGATGTAATTAAGAGTGGAAATGAAAACATAAACTACAATTCATCTTCAAGTGTGTCTTTCTCTGTCCATCTGTCCATCCTAGAATGTTGTTTTAATGTCAAACATGGACCAGTGTAGTTTATTCGTGGATTGGGCTGATTTCTTTACTTTATCGGAAGAGTTCAGTCAAATAGCAGATTTAGTTCAAACATGAGAGCCTGTTTTCTTTATATGCACAAATATATATATATATATATATATTCCACATGATATCATATTGAGACATAAACATACGGTGGTTAGCAAATATATTGATACTCCTTGAACATTTGTCTCATTCTAACCACAGAATTCATAGTATTTTAATAGAATTTTATGTTGGAGACCAACACAAAATAGCACATTATTCTGAAGTGGACAATAAAGGATAAATATTTTAATAGTTTTTTAGCAAATAAAAAAAAACAAACTGAGGCATTCATTAGGGCTGTGCAATAAATGGCGTACATATTGTCTTTCCGGTGTCTGTGTGCACATGTTGACTAATATAGTTTAAGTGTCAGGACTTTTCATTTTGCGTGCAAATGTAATATTTTGCTTGTTGGAGGGAGTTTTACAGGAGTAGATTCCCACACCTGACAGATTATTGTACCCAAGATTGCGTAAAATGGTGATTGATTGTTACAGTGTCCTACCTGCTTGAGTTTTTGTTATATTACCTGGTGTAGTTACCTGTGTTTCCCCCTGATTGTCTTGTCACGTTTGTCATTGGTTCTCCCTGCTGTTCAGTTTTTGTATTTGAGCCCGTTTGTCTTCTTTGTTCCCTGCTGGTTCCTTATGTTATGTGAGATTATGTGTATGTGTGTTTCCTGCTGCGTGCTTGCTACCCTGTCTGTGTCCTGCTATGGAAAATAGAGACTCGTCTTACCTTCAAACCTGGAGCTTTAGGAGTTCTTCTCCGCATATTGGTCCATCAGAAAACCATATTATGACATACTGATGTCCCCAATATTCACAATAGTGTTGCTATCAGGTGATTTTCAGATATCCTGCAGGCCTAACATGCTTTTGTATTCAGACCATTCAGGCCATTCTTTCTACAAAACAGCTCAAGCCCTGTCGGATTAGATGAAGAGCATCTCTGAATATCAATTTTCAGGTCTTGCCACACATTCAGTTGGATTTAAGGCAGTATTAACTCCATCCATCTTCCCATCATGTATGACTAGCTTCTGTAAAGAGTAGATTTGTGGAGCAGATGACTAATAATTGTCCTGCCAACAAACTCTGCCACCTAAACCCAAGATCGCTGCAGCTCCTCCACCTATCAACTCTTTATATTAATGTTGATTAATATTCTCCTTGCCCGGCTTGTCGGTTTAGTTTGACAGCCATGACCTGGTAGGTCTGTAGTTTTGCCACTCTGTCCGTTTTTTGATGATGAACTGAAAAGTGGTGGGTGAGATGTTCACAACTTAAGAAATTGTTGTAGAACCTAACCCTGCTTTAAGCTTCTCTACAACTTTATTCCTGACCTGTGTGCTGTGTTCCTTGACCTTCATGATGCTGTTGATTCACTCATGCTCTCTAACAAACTTTCAAAGGCTTCATAGAACTGCTAACCAGATTTTGGATTTTATTTAGGGGTATCAGACTAATAGGGGCTGACTACAAATGAATACTACACTTTTCATATTGTCAGTTGTTTATTGTGTTGCACTGTCTATAAAATGTGTTCAAGCTTGTGACAAAATATGAAAAAGTTCAAAGGGGATAAGTACCTTTGCAATGCAATGTATCTATGTGGCAAAATATAGCCCAGTTGGAAGTAAACATATGGTAAAAGTATTTTATGAACTGCATTGTCTGTCAGCCTCTCCAGTGGGACTGAAGCCGCCAATCCCCCCAGCCAGTGGAACTTTGGGAGAGAGGAAGGGTCCGGTCGTCATGGCGCCTGTCAACGTAGACCCTGAGAGCAAGCCGGGCGAATTTGTCCTAAAAAGCTTGTTTGCCAACTTCACCTTGCTCTCCGAACGCAAGATTCGCATCATCATGGCAGAGCCGCTGGTGAGAGAGTTTAGATTGATTTTTCCCTTGCAGGTTTGTCTTTAGTATTTCTCCCTTTTCGCTCAGGTTACAGAATCAATGAATATGCGTTGGAGCCATTTTTATGAGTTATTCAAATTAGTTTTTATGAAGGTCTTTATTGATTAATATTATTTATGCAGAGGAAGTGCTGTGCATCATGAAATCCTCAGTATCCTGCCTGTTATAAAACATAATCTAACCTGAGAAAAGTTAACAGAATTTTCCCTCTTTCTGACTGAGATTATCCCAGGATGGACTGAATATAAAGAGGGGAAAGGAAGTTAATCAAAAGCATAAACATTTCTGTTTAGTAATGTAACTGAAATAATTTGTATATAATCCAAATACCATAGAAACATCATCTGTATATATTTACATACTATAATTTTTTTCCCCCTGGTTTTCCAGACGAAGGAAGACCTTTAATGCCATACAAGGACGAACAGTATAAATACAATGGTTTAAAAGTATATGTATTTTTCCGACCCTGTGTTTTCAGGAGAGATAAACCGTTTGTTGTTTTAAAAAAAAGCTGGAAATACCTGATTGCATTTTCTTTTTACTTTCTGAAAAAAAACTCTACATGTCTCAGCTGTCATCTAACCAATGACTCTGCCATGGTACTGTGTAGTTTCACTGACTCACTAACTGGAAGGGTAGGTATGGATCATACCAGGGGAGTCTGAACAGAACATTTTATTTATATATTCCATTAAATGGAAATATTTAAATAACAATATATACAGCATTGCATAACTGTCCAGCAGTTCATGGGCGTAAATCATACGTTATATTCCATACTCAACCATCACCTGCAAATTATTCTAAAGCTAAACTGACAGAAAACAAGTGTTGGGTTCTTAAAGAGCTTTGTTTTATATTGAATCAGCAAAACAAGGTGTTATGGCACCTGGACACAACAAAACGGAAAGAACAACAACTCTGTTCTTTAGTAAATAGAAATGTATGTGCTTTTTGAAGATAATTTTGATGTTTTTCAACCAAGACTATAGCCTCTGTATATGGGAAGCCTGCACTACTGCTACACCACACAACACCCCGAAGCAGAGACACATTTAACACATGCAGGACAGTGGACCGTGAGGACCAGTGTTTGGGACCACTGGTATGGGATGCCGAGTACTGGGATGATGAAACTTCCTGTGTTTGGTTAGGAATGCCCTAGGGTTGAGAACAGACCATGATCTCCTTCCTTAAGTCACGATGGGAGTTGTTTGTCCTCCCTGCAGATAAACAAAATAAAATAATTGAGAAAAGGCCTTCTACTTTTTATCAATCATCCATCATGTCAAGCGAGTAGTTGTCGCAGAGATACTGGAGATTGTCTTTATTATTTATTTTTTCATCATTATTATTTACAGGAGTCATCTGTCCAAGGCAGAAGTCCAAAACCTCATGATGTATAGCCTCTTGCAGCAATATCACTCCAGAAATATGATTACGCACATACAAATGTGCAATTCACGTCCATGCGGACCAGGAGGAAGTTGTGAGACTGTGTAAAAAGTTAAATGTATTCATCTGGATGATGTGGATTCTCTGTTCAGCTTATTCGGACTGAATATTAATTCAAATGAATGAAAATAAATTCTATTAAAATTGTATTTATTATCATTTTAAAAAAGTAAAGTGATGGGTAAAAATCGATTATGACCGGATTTGTTTTACTCTGTCAGTCAAAATGACAGACAACGAAAAAGTTTGGCGCAACCTCTGGGGTCACCAATCAGTAATTTTGTGCAACCATGGTAGCTGAAAACCTTTTGTTTTATTTTTAAGACTTTGTCCAATAATTTGAAAGGTTCTCATGTTATTTTTTCCATAACTCAGCATTAGATTTGAGCTTAGATTGTGTTACAGTCATATTTTTCCTCTCATTACTGTTTCCTTGTGTTCTGTGTATTTCTTGTAGGAGAAACCACTTAACAAATCACTGCAGAGAGGAGAAGACCCACAGTTTGACCAGGTATGTCTTCCTCGCATTGATAATAATTTAAAAATCCTTTCTGTTCTACCCTAAATATTTTTAAAAGGAAACATGGTGGTTGGGCGTAGGGTGAGCGGCGCGGACTCTGTGCACTGTCTGCGGATCTTTGAGCTTTCATAGTCGAGCGTACCAATTTCCAACATTTCTTGTGAAAATTTCTACATTTTACAGATTTCCCCCATGGCGTCATCGGACAAGGAGGTAATTTGCCTTGCAGCTTTGGAAAAACAAATAGAAAAGAAGGTGGTATATAAGGCCATTAAGCCAGACTAGGTCAGAGGGGCGCAGAGTGGCAGGAAAACTGCGCCTCCTCACAACTGGTTAGTCAGAGCAGTGTATCACGAGTAAACAGTTCCATGTTGAGACTTTTTCCTGCTGAGCAATTTACTGTGTGCGTACGCGGTCGTGAAAATTGAGATTTGTGTGGACTTGTCCGGCAGACATCCGCATTGATGTGCGGATGTCTGCGGAGTCAAGTACGCCTGACTATGTGTGAGCCTTTAGTTAATATTTCACCTTTTTGTCACCTGCTTCTGTGCAGCTGATCAGCACCATGAGCTCTCTGGCTGAGTACTGCCTGCCATCCATCCTGAAGACCCTGTTTGACTGGTACAAGAGGCAGAACGGCCTCGAAGATGAGTCCCATGAATACAGACCCAGAGCCAACACAAAGTCCAAAAAGTGAGAGAGAAATAACACCACACACAGTCAGTTTAGTGCTCTTAGTTTCTACCTGATCGTCTCATCCACTTAAACGAGAAAATGCACGGGCAATACATTGAGAAACAGTGTTTGACAACAGATGGGACTTGGTCGTCGGTATTATTGTGTGTGTGGGGTGGGTAGAGACGGCGACCGGAGCAGCGGTGTATGAGTCTGTAAGCCCTGTGTTTTTACGTGCTGCAAAGTCATTAAAAAGAACCCCGTATCTCATCAACAACTCAGTGTTTTGATGCTGTTTCTTCATGCTCAACTCAGCAACGTATGAGTGAGGGAGTTAACCCCGAGGAAACTAGTAACTTCGGCCCTGGAGAAAGCGTCTCCCCTGTGTCATCAGACTACGGTCAGGGGACAGAAACAGGAAAGGTTAACAGTACTAACATTTGATTTAGTGCATCAAACTGTTTCTTTTACGTGTTTACTGAATCAGGGAAAAGTTCCCTTTCACGTTTTAACTAACATTTGATTTCAACTTCAACTTCATAGACTCCAATGCATTCCTAACGTGCGGTTGGCTCTATTCAATAGAATTCTATGTAGAGGAGACCTTACCATGAGAGTGAATGGAGTTATCAGAACGCTGCTTTGTAGTGTATTAATAAAGTTTGACTGACTGACTTATCTGACTGTTTTGTTGACATTCTCTTTAGCACAGCTCCATCTAGTGGATGCATAACGCAACCCCAGTCAAACGTTTGACTGCAGTAGCTTCTATTCTATGCGCCTTATAATCCGGTGCGCCCTATATATGAAAACAGTTCTAAAATAGGCCATTCATTGAAGGTGCGCCTTATAATCCGGTGCGCCTTATAGTGCGGAAAATACGGTAAGTGCTTTTATGTTCATGCAAGAATAGAAACAACAGCAGGAGCATTTAAAGGGACCCTCATGTGTAAACCACAGTTAGAAGAACAAATGTGACAACTAATCATTGTTTCTCTGACTGTGTGTCTCAGTGACGAACAACAGAAGGACTATTTGCTGGAGCGGAGGGATCTGGCAATAGACTTCATCTTTTCTCTAGTGCTTATTGAGGTCTTGAAACAGGTGAGTCTTATCTTTATGTGTGATTAATCAATGAGGCCATACTGGATGTCTTCTTAAAGTCTAATGCAGGGAATTTGCATTTATCGCTAGTACAAATAAACAATAAACTGAAAGATATGTTACATTTTTCGCTTACATTTTTTTTTCATTTAAATTTGCAGACTTGCACACTTAATCCCACTTAAATTGGCTAATACTACCTACAGAGGTATCACATTAGATGAAAATAAGGTTCTGTGGACTTTTTTTGAAGCAACTATAGACTCATCTGCGTAGACTAGCATTTAGGAAGCTAGCTTGTTTCTAGCTTCATTTCATTTGTTTGCATTACTTGTATTTTAATCTGATATACTTTGTATATTATATGTTATTTTGCTTTAAAGGAGCTTGTGACTTTAATTGTTCTACAAACTAAAATGTTATTACCAAATGTACTTTCTTACAAAATTACAATGTGTTTTTTTTTCTAATTGTTTCAATATTTCTTTATTCTCAATATGCTGTTAAAAGACAATCTAAATTTGAAATTCATCAATACATTTTTGTTTTTTTCCTGGATCAGATCCCTCTCCATCCTCTTTTGGATGGACTTATCCAAGAAGTTGTCAACCTGGCCTTCAAGCACTTCAAATACAAGGAAGGGTAAGTGGACTGGTTTTTAGTATATGTGTGTTGTAGTCAAAGATTTGTATGTCACCAAATTGATGTGCACTAATAATCATGATTGTTGTTTCTTTAGGTATCTCGGGCCCAACACTGGCAACATGCACATAGTGGCTGACCTCTATGCAGAAGTAGTTGGAGTTGTTGCTCAGTCAAGGTACAGGATTTCACTTTTAGTTGGGTTAGTGCTGATTTTGGTACAGTATTCTCTGTCATGATGAAGCCGTTCCCTTATTTGTCTTTGTGGACAATGGACCTTGTAATCACAGTAAGACAAGGCAAGGCAAGTTTATTTCTGAAGCACAATTCAGTAGCAAGACAATTCAATGTGCTGTACATGAAAAAGGGAAAGAGGCATAATAGGAAAAGTACATTACAGTGGCATGAAGGCAATTAAATAATTAACAAACACAAATAATTAAAGAGAATAAATATGAATAAAATAATAACAAAAAAGATAATTAAAAAAAAGAATGATAAAATGATTGATTGGAAAATGAAATGAAAGTTCGACTGAAAACTTAACTAATAATGTTTGGATAGCGCAGTCAAAGGACACTAAACAAATAAGTTCAATAGCAAGATGTCCCCAAGCTGACCCCGTTTTCAGCAGTGGCAAAGGATGTCTTACGAACTTTAGCACAAGTGAGAGAACTAATAGTCATTGGCAGTGTTGTGTTTTTCTGTGTGTGTGTGTGTGTGTGTGTGTGTGTGTGTGTGTGTGTGTTGTGATGCGCACATGGATAATAATGACAGTCTTGGCAATGGCCCTCTAATGGTGCAATGTCTGTGATGAGAGAATCCTATTTTGCTGGAGGTTATTATCATGTAGTGCGGGTTGGCAAAGCAGCTCAATAACTGCCACAAGACACAGAACACACTCTTCAACACTATCATCAATTTCAAATTCAACACGTTGGCAGCTAGTTGAGCTAATAGAGAATCTGTTCTGTTTGCGTGATTTTCTGCTTTAATAGGCTTCTTAAGTTGAAATCTCAAACACATTTCAGTTCAGTACCATAACTAACTGGAGTTCAGACTGTTATCTGCAGGGTATTGTATTTCTTAAACAATTTTTTAAACTATGTTCTCACTGCTGCTGAACTAATGATAAATACGACAATAATACGAAGAAATATTAACACATTGCAGTGTTTCCCCTAGGATTTTGGTGTGGGAGTGGGTGGGGTCTGACAGGAGGCAGTCACCAGTGGGGGCATCGGATGTTGCTTCTATATGCGCATATATAGATATAGATATATCTATATCTATATATATAGATATAGATATATCTATATACTATATATACATATCTACATAGTCAACAGAACATTCCTAAGGAAATAAAAGTTATTTATTTATCTTCTACCTGCTGTACTAATGTTTCATTTCTGTATCTAACTTCTTTCTTTATCTTTTTAAATGTCTCTCCATCTTTCTTATTTCTTCATCTTTCTGTCTCTCTCTTTATCACATCTTTTATCTGGTTCTGTCTCTTTTCATCTTTTACCGAACTCAGTCTTAAAGAGCAAGGAGGATAATTTCACCTCTGACAGCCAAGCCAGATCAAAACCTTTTATTCTGCGGTGACTGGACTTTAGCTGCGTGTCAGAGGCAGGGCATGAAACATTTGGGCTCTTTTGTGTACAGGAGTAGGAGAGTTAGCCCTACTGCTACTTGCAGGTGTGCTGCCAACAAAACCAAATTCGGCGCTTTTAAAAACCGCAGATATCGTTGCCTGCATTTTCTGCTGTCGGGAGTGGGTGTTCACCTGCATGCGAGCGCACATAACTCAGCATGTTAGCATCGGTGACACAGAGTATGAGGAGTGTTTTCGTCCAGCTTTTTTCACGTTTTGTCTTAGAAAGTAGATTAGTGACGACACAGGGACAGATATCGCTCATGACTTGATGAATATGACATTAATTGTGAAAATGTACTATTACTACATGCCATGATCCTCTTCAGGGGGCGGGCGGTCTTCTTGGCGGTGCACCCCTTTGGTTGATAGTAGGGGAAACGCTGAATTAATTATGACAGTAATTATTATGTTGTTTTTAGCATTTATTAATTGCTAATCATTTTTGGCATCAAAAATACATTAAAAAGTGAAATTTGTCTGTCTTGTAAGCAAGTGAAGTTGTACTAGTCCTTTTTCAGCCAGCTGATATGCAGAGAGCAGCAAGAAGGGGGGAACAACTGCACATTTATTACTCTATGCTTTAGGCAAGAAAAGACAACTCCGGTGACTCCAGCACATGTTGGGCTTTTAAACAAATTACCCTGCATTTTAGAAAGGGCATGACATAAACGTTTTAATGTTTTGAGCCTGTAACTATTTAAAACCTTGGTATATTTTTACTAGAAACTGACCGGTGCCAATCTGTAGGGTTTCCTCCTTGGTTTAGGCACCACAGTGTTGAAACATCTAGGAGTATGTGAGGAAAGCACATGTTCTTTTCCCTCTACATCACCCCTCCAGATGCCTTTCTAAATTTAGACCTGCAGAGCACTGTTGGTTAAATGCATCAGGATCATGTGTAAATACACAAACACACACACTGAGCACTCAGTGAACATAAAAAATAACTTGTTAGTGTGTGTGCGCAGAAGTATTAATATGTAAACAAGTTTACTTGTTTTTGATAACAATTCCAGTAACTGTAACCTCATTTAGGTGAACCCTGGAAATAGCGGAGTTTAATAAAACACCAGAGGCTAGAACAGTTGTTCACATCTGGTCACCATTTCCCCGTCAGGTTCCCGGCAGTGAGGAAGAAGTTCATCTCTGAGCTCAAGGAGCTGAGGCAGAAGGAGCAGAGCCCGTACGTCATTCAGTCTACAATCAGCCTCATCATGGGGCTCAAATTTTTCCGCATCAAAATGTACCCTGTGGAGGACTTTGAAGCCTCTTTCCAGTTTATGCAGGTAGGCTGCACAGAAACCATTTGCTAACTTATTATTCACATGAAATGAAAATCAAAAAAGTGTCCTCAGCTTAAGAATGAATGAAATCTTACTTTGCATTCGCTGACATCTGGAAGCTGTGTTAAGCTATCATAGAGCTGAATGCGGTAATCAGGGGTTAGGTGTCTGGCTTGGTTTCCCTTTGATGACAACTGAGCAGTGTGTTTCTAATTTCCTCCTATCATAATGGAGCTGAGGTTTGAACTGATGACTTTGCATAAACATGTGTTTCGATCCCTGATCCTGATTCTCGCCTCTCTCCGTCCACAGGAGTGCGCGCAGTATTTCCTGGAAGTGAAGGATAAGGACATCAAGCACTCATTAGCTGGACTCTTTGTGGAAATACTTGTACCTGTTGCTGCTGTAAGTGCATTCAGTTACGCATTAAGTCACATTTCGACTAATGTTTTTTGCTTTGACGTTAGACCAAAAGTCACTAAATGTTGCAAGTCTGCATCCTTTGTGTTAATATCCAAGATAATAAGATTCTGTAGTTTAGTAATTTATGGTATCAGGATAAAGTACAAGAGTACTGGGCTCTGCTTCTTTCTAAAGAGATCTCTGCATTGTTGTTTTTTCTCCCAGACTGTGAAGAATGAGGTGAATGTTCCCTGCTTGCGAAATTTTGTGGAGAGTTTATACGATACCACTCTGGACCTGTCCTCTAGGAAGAAGCACTCTTTGGTAAGTTTCTGACCAAATTCTGTTTCATTCCTGCTCATCTCTCTTAATGTCTTCTTCATTACCAACAGTTGCTGAGAGCACTTCCTGTAGCTCTCCTTTTATCGCTCAATGATGAGCGGGATGAGAGATTAAAGAAGCGCACTATGCTGCTGGGAAATCTAGCTTTTGAAGCCAGATTGACGTTATTAAACTACAGCATGTAGCTAGCAGTTGTACCATATTTCCTCAATTACACAAGCAAACAATAAAACATTTCAGTAGAGATACACTGATCAGAAATGTAGTGGCTTGAGTCTGATCGATTTTGTAAAAAAAACAACCCAAAGTTGCAGAGCTATCTCTCTGCATTGTTGACTATTTAGAAAAACAGGCAGCTTCTCCAAGGTATGGGACAGAGGTAGAAAAAATTACAAACTGAAAAGAATTACAACGTGTCTGATTTTCGCCTTGACACCATAGATTATAGCACACTAACTTCTTTTCTCTTTTTTGAACATGTAAAAATGTGACACATTTTATGTGTAAACAAGATATTCCATTTTTTTTCCAGAAGATAAATATTTAATCAGTTAAAAATAAACAACTGTGTCTAACATCATATTTGGATAAAAAGATCTGACTTGCTTTTATGTGTTACATCAAGCATTCATTAATTTATTCCAACTATAAAGGAGTGTTAAGAAGCCTTTCTTTCAAGATCAGTCAATAATTATTTATGCTAGGACCAGAGGTGATGTCACACTGTGTGTGACATCACACAGCTCTGCAGTTAAACAGGATTTCACTGACATTTCAAAACAAAGACAAAATTCTGACAGAGGTACATTTTAAACTGTCTTTAGCATCCAATATTGGTACTTAGCATGATTTTTGCAACTGTTATCAATAACAGCAGTCTTTGTGTGTATTCCCTGTAGAGTAAGTGGATCTTTACCTGAACTGTAAGATTTCCTTAACATTACCTAACCCAGCATGTGCCAGCTACAATCTGACTTGTCAAACCAGTAAACCAGAGCAACTTTACATTATTACTTTTAGCTTCCTGTTATCTGCTGACATCTATCAATGCCTCCACAGAAAATACAGTTTCATTCCCAAAAGATTCTTACACACTTTCATTTTGAAACCCCTCACTAATACTAAAAATAGAATATTGTTCCTTTAGGATAAACGTAAATACTGAAGGGTGTTGAAGTCACTGCAACAAGGTAGCTCCTATGTATGGTGCCTTTACTGATCATAAAAATATAGGATTTTTAGACAACACTGCTGATCATAGATCAGGGCTGGTCAAGTGTAAAAATCAGCCGAATCTGGTCATCAAACAAATGTTTGGCGCATCTCTAGTATTCAGTTTAATTGTGTGATTAGTTTCTGCACCCTCTGTCTCGTTTTTTCAGCACAACTAACCATTTCTCACCCCTAGTAGAATGAAGTTTAGTGCTTTAACCTGTATGAAAAGTGCTCTAAAAAGAAGTATTTATTGTTTAATTGACTGATCGATTGTGTACATTTCTAGCTTTGTCCACATGTTTATATAGAAAAAGAAAATTATGTATTTTGCAACTACTGATTCAGGATGTTTTATTAAGCTAATAGCTCTCATTGGTCATTACATGCGATCAATGAATTAAAGATGATAGTATTTGTCCTCTTGAGTGACATCATATGAATAAAAAAAAGCTTTTACAATAATTTTCTCCGCAAGATGAAATTCTTTTGCCATGCAGTAAAGTTTTAAATCAGATCAGTTTTTTTTCCACTAAGTTAATAAGTCAAAAGTTAGAGTTAATTAATTAAGGTTCTCGTTGTGGATGTTTAAAGCTACTGTAAAAATCTGCTAACAAGCAGGCTCACAGAGCTGCTGTGTGGTATTGTTGTTGCTGGCTGCTGAAGTAATATTTTAGATATCTACCTGGGTTCCTCGTTCTGCTGCAGCAGACACCCATGCTGTCTGGCCTGCAGATTCTCCAAATACTCCAACCATCGCATGCAGTCAAGCCTCTACACGCCCCTTGTCAAACAATAGTTTTGCTTTACAGTTTTTCACTAATGAGCATAACAGGGCATTCATACCCACTAACAATAACATGCAATCTCAGATAGTAGAAGGGACAGACATGGCAAACATGACAGCAATGTGGTGCATTTCTCTAATTGTTTTGCTCTTACATTCCTGAGCAACTAAATGAGAGGAGCTTCTGGAATGGTTCAGTGATGGAAAACAAATACCTCCAGTGATAAGCAGTGTCAGGTATATGATGCACTTTAAGAGTAACATTTACAAAAACATTCAAAGGAAAAGGTTTACCTGCACCAACAGGGATCATTGACAGGACATTCCACCTCAGGAATGGCAATCATGCATTCTGCATTCAGTGATAGTTGAACAAACTAAACAGCAAATTCATGAACTGATTGCTGTTGATGTTGGGTTTACTGTTGATTCAATAAAAGATGCAAAATTAGATTTGGACTTATTTACTTTAAGAAGGTATACATTCTGAAATGTTTCTTACTTCGTCTCACTTGTGTTGTCTCTCCTCATATTAGGCTCTGTATCCTTTGGTGACGTGCCTGCTGTGCGTCAGTCAGAAGCAGTTCTTCCTCAGCCGCTGGCATATTTTTCTGAACAACTGCCTCTCAAACCTCAAGGTCAGTTTTCTGTCTGCGTCATGCAAACACAACATCCATTGTACAGTGATGTATTTTATTCCGTTTGTATATGATGGACCAATACAAGGTAGTACATAATTGTTAGACTGGGAGGAAAATACTTTTGTTGTTATAAAAACATATGTATGTGATGTGCATTTGTATTCAGTAATGTATAGCTGAAATCACTAAATAAAATCCAGTGCAACAAATCATCTACAGAAGCCAGATAGGTCAGGGATAAAGTTTGAAGCAGATTTAAGGTGTAGAACATTGTCCCAAGCTTTGGACGTCTCATGGAGCACTGTTAAGTCACTCATCCAAAACCGAAAAGAATATGGCGCACAGCAACCCAAACATGACATGCCTGGCAGGGAGAGCATAAATCAAAGGAGGAGTAAACAGGCTCACAGTAACTCTGAAGGAACAGCAGAGATCCCAAGCACAAGTGGGCGAATCTGTCACCATGACAACATTGTTACACATCAGTATGAAAGCACCATCTCCATGGTGAAAACATGGTGGTGGCAGCAACATGCTCTGGGGATGCCTTTATTTGCAGCAAACAGGGACCCTTGTCAGATTTGATGGGAGGATTAAATCCAGGGCAATCATGCAAGATAACCTGTTAGAGGCTTTAGGTCTTTCACAATCTATCAAGTTTGTGACTGCAACATGACAAAATGTGAAGAGGTTTACTTTGCAAGCCTCTGAATCTAGCTTTTTGTTTTGCAATCACTGGGATGTCAACTTACAGTCAGACGAATGCATGCTGAATTTCTGCCTCCGAACGAAAGACACTACATGCACACAACACTTAACACAGCTGAATTCCACAGTAGCACCACCTAATTCTTTTTCGTCTGTGAAATCAGTGCCTGTTGCCTCAAGCCAAACACAGCAAACTAACAAACAGGTGATTAAATGGGTGTCGGTACAAGTTCATGAACCCTTTGTGAAATATGAGAACTCAGCATACATTGAACATACTAGAAGTTATCACTTTCTTTTCAACATCTTTTTAGGAAGCGTATGTATAAAGTTAAGGAGGCATGGAATCATGTACATGATGTTATTTCCTGCTTGTATGTCAACGCAGAATAGAGACCCCAAGATGGCACGTGTGGCACTAGAATCACTCTACCGCTTGCTATGGGTCTACATGATCCGGATAAAGTGTGAGAGCAACACTGCAACCCAGAGGTAACAGTTACGTGCAGTTACAGTCCTCATCAGCACAAATGTAATTGTAATTTGAAACTTTAAAAAGCTTTTAGCTTCAACTTGTTACTTATGTGATAACCTGTTTGTTATTATCAAGACATTAATGAAATCCTGTGCGTCATCCTTTTTTTGTTGTTAATTTGTTTTTGACTTCTTTCTCCAGGTTGTTTAACTGTTTTCATTTCTAGATCTTGTCAAGAAGAGAGTATATTGTCATTGAAAAGCAGCATATCGTTAGCCACCTAGCAAAATTGCTAGCCATATGTAAGAATTTCTTTTACTAATAATTCCCCTCCTTTTTTTTTAATAGCCGTCTGACGTCCATCACCTCCACATTGTTTCCTAAAGGGAGCCGCAGCGTTGTGCCCAGAGACATGCCTCTCAATATTTTTGTCAAGATTATCCAGTTTATTGCTCAGGTGTGTATTAAATAGGAAACTCTTTATGATGCCTCTTGCATATGTGACTCTTTAAGTCAGGGGTGGGCAATAATCGTCCCAAAAAGGCCAGATTATTTTCTGAACACAGTTATTCCACACACCAAGTGAACAAAACAAACTGAAAATGTAAATAATATTAAAGTAAATCATTATCTTTTAGAAAAACATTTGTCATGAAATGTGCCGTTCTTGTGTTTTAATGTTTAGTTTGATAATGTTAATTTAAGCTGTATTCCCTGGAAAAAAACAGTTTAGCCAATAGTCTGTCATCCTCAAACATTTAATTTTCATAAATACTTACAGGATTTCTGCAGGGCCCAAAAACTTAGAAACAGTTTTAAATGTATTCATCTCAATTTCCAAAATCAGTTTTAAATTAGATTTAGTTACATCTTAAAGGTGCATATTCATTCTTTCAATACTTCTTCCATTGAACCTTGTTTTTTCTTTGTAGTTTGTTTATGAAAACACTCCTATAATTGTATTGTTATATAATCATGAAGATTACAAAAAGGTGGGATTAAATGCGGTGGCAGAAACCTCAATAAAAACTAAAATACAAGTCATCTTGGGCTGGCTCCGCCGGGGGTCTTTCTGCATGGAGTTTGCATGTTCTCCCCGTACATGCATGGGTTCTCTCCAGGTACTCTGGCTTCCTCCCACAGTCCAAAGACATGCCCATTAGGTTAATTGGTCTCTCTAAATTGCCCTTAGGCGTGTGAATGAGTGTGTGCATGGTTGTTTGTCCTGTGTGTCTCTGTGTTGCCCTGCGATGGGCTGGCGACCTGTCCAGGTTCTACCCCGCCCATAGACTGCTGGAGATAGGCACCAGCTTCCCCCGTGACTCACTATGGAAGAACTAACTGACTATGGAATGACTGACTGACAAGTCATCTTTGTTCATTCAAACGCAAAATTAGTCTACAGGTGACCCATGTATCCTCAGTGCTCAGTGAGAGGAGTCAAATAAAGTCTAAAGAGGTTTATCAAGTGCTTCATATTTCACATTGATTTCTAAATAGCTTCACTCTTCAAAATCTCACTGGCTAAGATGTTAAACTTGCAGTATGATTAAAGTGTACATTATACAACAAACCAATAATAAAAATAAAGTTAAAAAAGTTATGTGCAGTTTTGTTTTTGTCTATTTGCCCGAGCATTCATGGCCTGAACCTGCTGGATGCAAACTTTTATGCTTATAGGTAAATAATATCAAAGGTTTAGAGAATATTTGCTGGGTATGAAACCTAGAGAACAAACATTCCTGGTTTCCATTTTTCTGTGTTATACTCCTTTGAAAAAGCACTTTTACAGGTTGCTTCTGTTTTTGCTTCTTTAGTCACACAAAAATGTTTCGTATCATCAAACAAATGTCGATATCAGACAAAGATCCCTTCCATTTAAGAGCTGGTCAACAAGATATTAGGAAACTGGATTTTCTTTTGACCACATAGGATGGTGGCTGTAAATGTTGAGGTCTGCTTTAAGGGTTTACATTTATTGCTGTTATTTAATGATTGTATGGAACCCGATCATAAACTTCCAAAACTCTGAAAAGTTTGTTTTTTTACTCTTTGCAGTTATTGTAAATGAGATGTCAGAAGCTCACCAATAAAAAAAAACAGAAATGCTCCTGTTGCCTCAACGAATGTTGCTTCTGTAAGACCAGTATGTTTTCTCCTTCTTTTAGGAGAGACTGGATTTTGCCATGAAGGAGATTATTTTTGACCTTTTGAGTGTTGGGAAACCTGCCAAAGCCTTCAGTCTAAACCCAGAGGTAAGGAGAGCAGACAAGTGTTCAGTCATTTGAACTCTAGCACACAGCAGTCCAACAGTGTATCTCCTCTGGCATTCCAGCTGTTATTGTAGTTAGGTTCAGAACAATATGTTCTCTGTTGAAGCCTTGCATCTGACTAAAGACAATTTTCCTCTCCAGCTGTAGGAAAGGGTTGAATTTAGTTTTTTCAGATGCTGTCCTACCTTTTGTTTTGAATGTTACAGTGCAACATGTTTTACGTAAGTCAACAATATTTACAACCACAGTAAGCAGTATAGTAAGTCTTTACCGCTGTTGTTACACGTTTTACCACCAGCTTTCAACCGGCCACCATGTTGCATTAAGGCTTTATGTGATCTTTCCTCCAGCGTATGAACATTGGTCTGCGTGCGTTCCTGGTGATAGCAGATGCTCTGCAGCAGAAGGATGGAGAGCCCCCGATGCCAAACACAGGAGCTACTCTGCCATCTGGAAACTCTTTAAAAAAGAAGAAAACCTATCTCAGCAAAACACTGACTGAGGAGGAAGCCAAACTAATAGGTCTGAGTCTGTCAGCAAGCTTTTACTCTGCTGTAATGGGGAATATTATCACCAACATTGTGATTTGTCTCTGTCTGCTCGCTGCAGGGATGTCTCTGTACTACTCCCAGGTGCGGAAAGCTCTGGACAACATCCTCAGACACTTGGACAAGGAGGTGGGTCGTTGCATGATGCTCACCAGTGTCCAGATGCTCAACAAAGAACCAGAGGACATGATCACGTACGTATCTAAACTATAAACCCCTCAGAACAGCCAACCTCTTATTAAGAAGAGTTATTGGTATCTAATTTGCAAATCCATCTTGGTTAGCGGCGAGAGGAAGCCCAAAATCGACCTGTTTAGGACATGTGTGGCGGCCATTCCCCGTATCCTTCCTGACAGCATGTCCAAACCAGAGCTCATTGACCTACTGTCACGGTAACTTTCAGACTGATTCTGTAAAAATTATTGACAATTCTTTTTAACATTTCAGAATGATTCAGTAAAGACATTGTTCTTTTCTTTTCCCACAGGCTCACGGTGCATATGGACGATGAGCTTCGACTCATTTCTCAGAACTCTCTGCAGAGCCTGTTGCTTGATTTCTCAGACTGGAGGGAAGACGTCCTGTTTGGTTACACACATTTCCTTTTACGTGAGGTATAGCAGAGCTTGAAATCACACAAAGCCATTGAATGTGGCTTAAAACTGCGCGTAAGCTTGGTTTCTCATGTTGGAGAGAATTATTATATTTTTATATACAGTGCTGGCCACATTTATTGCCACCCAAAGCAAAGATGTGGCATAATCTCATACTCCAAAATTTGGAAAAATCCCTCCTTCAATTTGGGAAAGAAAACAATCACAGTAAGAATATTTTTTTAACAAAACCTCTGGTGGCACATTTATTGGCATTCTCAACGATTCCTTTTAAATAAATGTAACTGAAGCAGTTTTTTTAATTTATTCTTTAGCTTTTTTAAGTCAAGAAAGTTAAGGAACTTCTAATTAGGAATCAAATACTTTGTGTTTCCTGCCACACAGTAAGAAGGATTCTTAATCATGGTTCAAAGTATCCCTGTTCATTGTTAGAGACTTACAGCGGAGAAAGGCATCGACCATTAGACACTATCTGAAGCCAACCACCTGTTCAGAGGTGATGCCAGTAAAACAAAACTTTTTCCTGTCCTACCATCACAAACGTGGACATGTTGAGTTTACTAAACCCTTTAACTGGAGCTTTCTGATTTGGTCAGATGAGACTACAGTACAAAGTACAGATATTGTAAATGAATAAACAGTAAACAAATAATTGGATGCCCCATTGTTAAGTATAGCAGAGACTCTGAGATGTTTTAGGATTGTTTCTCTTCCAAAGGCTTTGGGAATGTTGTTAGAGTGCCATGTCATCATGAATTCTTTAAAAGATCAAGTTGTTTACAATAAATATCCATTGGGCTCACCCAAAATCTGAGAACACATTAACAGGTTAATGGGTCTTTCAGCAGGATATTTAGTATATTGCCTAAAAAAACAAATAGTTCATCAGACACAAAATCAACTGTCCTCCGTGTCCATCTGAGTGTTCAGACCTAAACCTGCGGGTTGAGCTGAGCAGAAGAAGGACCCAGGAGAAAAAAATCTCTGTATGTTTTGTATGGCATAAAACTAGCAGAAGTAACATTTTGTGAAAAATAATTATTTTTATAATATGTAACTTTTGTCCCACTGAATAAATGTGCTCAAATTAAAGGGTTGGGGTTTTCTAAATCTTTTATTGTGACAGTGTGGTTCTGTAATAAGAAAAAATGGCATTTTAGCACAACTTTAGAAGGGGTGGCTTTAAAGGACTCTATATAGAAACCTAGTCTCATATATCAAGGTTGAAATGGTAGAGTGAGAACTACCATAGTAACACATCTTATTATTTGTGTTTAAATTGTTGTGAGTCATAACCAATAACAGACTGGACTCATGTGCCTTGTAATAACTTATTGAACTGTAATAAATAGTATTGGCAGTGTGTAGTAATGGCCTTTCCTTGTGTTTGTTAGGTCCAAGACACCCATCAGGGTCTCCAGGATGCATCCGTCAAGCTCCTCCTGCAGCTGCTCACACAGTGGAGGTTAGCTCTGCAGCTCCAGGGGAAGATGCGAGGGGGAGCTGATGTAAGTAACAACGATAACATGTGGAACTTGTTTCTGCAAGTGTGCTATCTTAAATGTGACTCTGTTTTCTGACTGTTAAACATGTCAGCGAGGTCTCATGGACAAAGAAAATAATTAGTTTAATCAACAGCTGTCTACAGTTTTCCTGGTAAAGCAGAATGAGTCACTCCCTGAACCTGTTCTCTCTATGTCTGCTCTTCCCTCAGACAAGCCCCAGGCTTCCAGAACGCAGCCCTCATTGCTCAGTGCTCCATGCGGTGGAGGGCCTGGCTCTGCTGCTCCTCTGCTCGTGTCAGATCAGCACGAGGAAGCTTGCTGTTGGTGTATTAAGAGAAATACGCTGCCTGTTTACAGCTCTGGGGCATGCTGAGGTAGAGTTTCAATCTTCAGTCAACAAAGACGGAGGCTTTTGTTGTCATTGCATATGAGTTTAAATGTGAAAATTGTGTAAATACAAATACCAAGAATGATTTTAGTAGATCCCTTTAAAAATCCGTTGTATAGAAACTTGATTGAAGGACACCAAAATCTTTACTAGATCTGATTAGAGCATAGATACCGCAGTGACTGCTTTCACATTGTGTGACGCTGCTATAAAAATAGCTGATTATATGAATGTCAACCCCTACAGGATGATGACAAACCCATGATAGAGGTCATGGACCAGCTGAGCCCAGCTGTAATGAACAGTTTTGTTCATGTGGCTCACTCTGACTCCGTGAGTGTTTATTAAAATCACTACACTAGATCCAGGACAACGACTTGCAGTCTATTATTTAAATTCCCCATTTTTTTTCTCTGCCTTAGTCATTACCACTCAGCCATCACGTTGACCTCCAGTCGCTCGTGGAGTGGTCGGCACGGCTGGTGAGCAGTTCCTACGACGTGAAGAGCCCCAGCTACGTCTGGATCTTCGCACAATGTGTGAAGGACCCATGGGTGCTCTGTCTGCACATCTTCCTGCGACAGGAGCACCTTCCCAAACACTGCTCCACCGCACTGGGATATGCATGGCCCTACGTTTTCACACGGCTACAGCTGCTCCTACCACTGGTTGACCCTAAGTATGATAAAACATGTATATTATGAGCTACCCCGAATGCTTAGAAAGATCTAAATTTCTCCCTCTTTCTTTCTGCAGCAGCCCAGTTAATGCGAAGAAGACCAGCACCGCAGGCTCCAGCGACAACTACATTTCACTGTGGCGTAATTATTTGATCCTGTGTCTGGGTGTGGCCAAACCTAGCATCATGTCGCCTGGCCACCTGAGGGCTTCCACACCTGAGATCACCGCCACCACCCCCGATGGCAGTGTTACTTATGACAACAAGGTGTGTGTCTATGCTAAGATGGACACGTGTTTCCAACGGTTCCAGGTCCATTCACCCCTATGCCAGTTAGACCTCCTCTTCTGTGTTGTAGCAAATAACAAACTATTTCATAGCCATGTACTTAATCATTGCATATTAATATATTTCTCTTTATAGTTAGGTATTTTGATTAAATAATAAGTTTTTATATTAGTCCCTTATGTCCACTGATTGTGGTACCAATTCCAGTTCGGTCCAGTCGACCGTGACATATGACAGATTATGGGCCCTGATCCAAACAAATAATTGTTAGTAACGTTCTTCTGATAGAAATTAATTGTTGGAGTTATAGACGCAGAAATTGTTATTCTAAATCATCAGTCAAACCAGGCAGGAAACACCCAATGAAGTGGGTAGGAGCTGACGATTGGTTGGGATGAGATGTCACATGTCAGATGGCTCCTTATTTTACCCCTAAAGATTTGATACCAAACAGCCCAGATTATGACACTACAAAATGATAAAGGAGCAAAATGACCAGCACCCATTTCAGATTATTCATTGACTGATTGACTAATTAATTATTAATAATTCCCCTCAGAAGACTTAGAATTTTGTACCATATTAATATTCAAAATATATTTTTTGCATACACTCCATTAAAATGGTGGAGTGGATTTATTTCTAAATATAGTCTCTATTCATAGCTGTAGAGCTTATAGTAAAGTGCAGAACTCTTATAAAAGTAATATATGTATTATGTCACGACAATTACTTTAATATGGTTATATTTGTGTTTTTGATTATAAAAAATGCCTTCAATGCCTTGATAAGTTCATCATAGGAAAACCCTGGACTCAACTAACATTAACACTGATACTTTAGAAGAAGAACTATTTCTGTTTGGTCAGTTTTGCAGCTGCTGAGTGAAGTGTGTGTGTGTGTGTGTGTGTGTTTCTTACAGGTAATAGGAACTCCCTCTGTGGCCTGGCTGTTAAAACAACTAGTCCCACTGATGAGAGCTGAGAGTCTGGAGATCACAGAGTCTCTGGTGTTGGGGTTCGGATGCACAAACGCTCTGGTCTTCAGGTATTTCAACATAAACAAGGACGAAAAAAAACAACTTCAATCAGAAGCAGAACCTATATGTCAGGCTGAGATTATGAATTTTTAATTGTTTTATATTGTTCAAGAATCTGTGATTTGCACAAACTGTGTATTGTTTGTTACCTGTTGCTTTCTGTTCTGACATCTGGAGCACAGATGACATAAACAGGATGGATGTACTGTGTGTTGCAAACTGACTCTTACCTCTTGAACCTTTGTACACTTTGTTACATTTCAACCACACACTTTAATGTTTTTAATTAGGATTTCATGCCTTGGACTAATAAAAAAGTAGTGCATAATTGGGAATAGGAAGATATCAATAACAATAAATGGTTGTCTAAATTCCTTACAAATAAAAATCAGGAAAGTGTGGTGTGCATTTGTATTCAGTTACCTTTAAATAAATAAATACCAGTGCAAACAATCCTCTTAAGAAAGATTTTCTTAAAAGAATAAAGATCTAACAGCATCTAGGAGCTCACCAGACATCTCAGAGATAAAAATGTGGAGAAACTTTAAATATCTCAGAGAACACCGTTCACTCCATCATCTGAAAATGGAAAGCGCATTGGTCGACTGCAAATCTAACGAAACATGACCGTCCACCGAAACCTATGGTCCAGCCCAGGAGAGCATTAATCAGAGAAGCAGCTTAGAGACCCATTATAACTCAGTATGAGCTGCAGAGATCATGAACTTAACAAATCTGACCTTCATGGACGACAATAAAAAGAAAGTCATTGAAAGCCATTGAAGAAACTTCTGTTTCCTGTTTAAGACAGAAAACACGTGGAAGAAGATGCTCTGGTCCAATATGACCAGAATGATACGTTTTGTGATGGCAGCTTCATGCTGAGGTGACTCTTTTTCTTCAGCAGTACAAAGTATTAATTTGGAGGCGTCTGAATGCCAAACCCACGCTACCCTTTTCAGATTTCTCAGCATGTCCATTTTCCTGTTCAATTATGTACTGCTTCTTGTTAAATTGTCACATAAAATCTCAATAAAATATCTTGATGTTTGTGGTTGTTGCAGGACAAAATGTGGTGATGTTCAAGAAATATGAATGCTTTTCAAAGGCAGTGCAGATTCCAGTGGAAAATGAGTTGACGTAGTTCTTCAGACCTTATCACTACTGAAGAAAAACTTGAATTAGCAGTTTCTATGCTCTCTCCATCCATTACTTACTCCCATCTGTGTGCACATTGCTGTCATATCTTAAATAGGTCCCATACCTCTGTGAAAAAAGCATCACTGATGTGAAAGAGGAGTTCTTAGAGGGAACAATGGATCAAATTTGTTTTACAAAGTGCAGGCATATTATTGCGAAGGGGAGGTAACTAAATGTGTAATGGTCATCTGTTTTTAACCCAGAGTGTTTTAGAAAAGGCCCTCATTGTGATGTATGAGATAGAAATCTACCCAGACAGATTCGCCTGACGTTGCTTTGAGTTGAAAAACTAATGTTTATCTGTAACCAAGATTTTTGTTCCATGAAGTAAGTCCTTCTTACAGAGGAACAAAGATTTCATTGCCCTGTTTGAGCAACTCAGAAGTGTGCTTGGTATTTAATTTTAGTTTCATCTGATTTCCAGGGAGTTGGTTGAAGAACTCCACCCATTGATGAAAGAAGCTCTGGAGCGTAGACCTGAGGTACTACAATTACAAAAAAGCACCTCAGAAAAAACTATCGCTACTAATTATTTATCTCTGAAGAAAAACATTGTGAAAATGTTATTGTGCTGATCAAAGTTAATTCAGGATGAGTTTTTATAATTGTACTGGCAGTCATTCTCTGGGTGTTACTTTGATACTGTGAACATTTTTGCATATCCGTTCCTACTATGGTGACAGGTGATGAATGCCTGTACTGATCATGCAGTGCGGCGCCTATTTTACCGCAACAGTAACTTGACCGCAGTTTTTCCTCCTTTCAGAATAAGAAGCGCAGAGAGAGGAGGGATCTCCTCAGGCTGCAGCTGCTGAGGATTTTTGAGCTGTTGGCCAGTGCAGGAGTCATCAGTGACAGGTACCACGCACATTTCTGCTGCTGACTAATGCATTTACTCTGCATTAAATAGTATTACATTTTGGCACCTTTATATGTATATATTCATATATATGTGTGTGTGTTGTAAAGGTCTCCACACCACAACTATTAGTTGTCCAGGCAACAAATCTGGCCGTTTTAGGCGGGTGGCATGAAGAAATTAACTAAAATCTAACAGTGCACATTTCCTCAAAGCCACAATCTCAACTATGAAACATGGTGGTGGCTGCGTCATGCTGTGGCAATTTGTTTTATTTTTTTTTTTTGGCTGGGACAGGGAAGCTGGTCAGGAATTACAGGGAAATTTGTAAAAGAAAATCTGTTAAGAGGCAACAAGAGATTTGAGAAGGTGAAAGAGGTTCACCCTAGACCTTCCTTCAGCTGTAATTGCAGCCAAAGGTGGTTCTACAAAATACTGAGTTAACACTTTTTTGATTTTTATATGTAAGAAAATTGAAAACCATGTATCATTTTCCTTTCACTTTACAATATTTTTGTCTGACATAAAATCTCAAGAAAATGTACATTTAAATGTAGATAAAATTCTAAAAAGTTCAAACAGTTCTGTAAGAGCCTCATTTATCATCGCTTACTGTTTTTTTTAGGCCTTTCCCATAAGACTCAGACACACCCATGACTTATTTGTCTCCATTTGTGACGTCTGCTTTCTCTTTCATTTTCTTTCTCTAAAGCACTAATGGGGCTCTGGAGCGGGATTCCTTGGCACTAGGAGCATTGTTCCTCGAGTATGTGGATCTAACCCGCATGCTTTTGGAAGCTGAGAATGAGAAAGAGCTGGATGTCCTAAAAGACATCAGAGCTCATTTTAGTGGGATGGTGGCTAATCTCATTCAGTGTATTCCAGGTAAATCATTGTTTTGCTCTTAATGGTTTCCTCTTAGAGTAATAATGTGGATTTAAGTGGTCTTACAGCAGCATGTGGTCATACCTCTGTGCCTCTAACTTTCTCTGATCTGCACAGTCCACCACAGGCGCTTGCTCTTCCCTCAGCAGTCCCTGAGACACCATCTCTTCATCCTCTTCAGCCAGTGGGCCGGACCCTTCAGTGTTATGTTCACTCCTCTTGACCGTTACAGCGACCGCAATCACCAGATCACTCGCTATCAGTACTGTGCTCTCAAGGTAAACAATGCCCATATCCTGACTCTTTGTCTTTTTTGTGTAATTTTAGAACCCTTATCAGCAACTTGGCTTATATCTTCCAGGCCATGTCAGCAGTTTTGTGTTGCGGACCGGTTTTTGACAATGTGGGTCTGTCCACTGATGGATATCTCTACAAATGGCTTGACAATATCCTGGCCTGTCACGACCTGCGGGTAGGCAACTCTGTTGGCTTGCTATAAAGTCTCTGTATTGTTTTCTAAAAACATATTTCAATAAATAAAACCATGTTTGCCTTAAGGTGCACCGTCTGGGATGTGAAGTGGTCATCCTGCTTTTAGAACTCAACCCAGACCAAATAAATCTGTTCAACTGGGCTGTGGATCGCTGCTTCACAGGATCTCACCAACTGGCTTCTGGCTGCTTTAAGGCCATCGCCACGGTCTGCGGCAACAGGTTGGTAACCGTTCAATAGATCCGACCTGCATTGCTCATATCATCCCTGTCAGGAAATCATGACCCACAGTGCTCAAAAGGTTATTAAACTAAGCTAAATGTCTGAAGACCTGAGTTCTTTAAACAGTCAGATTTTACAAGGTTTTTCTGTTTATTTTTACACATATGTCATGGCAGCATACAATGAGTACCTGTTTGGTGACAGTTTCTTGTTATTTTCCCAGGAATTATCCATTTGACCTGGTGACTTTGCTCAATCTTGTGCTGTTTAAAGCCTCAGATAGCAACAGGGAAATATACGAAATCTCCATGCAGCTCATGCAGGTAAGGAAGGCTGGGTTTTATTAATAATAATAATAATTGGTAAAAAGTAGATGGTTAAAACTGCAACTTGACAGTAACGGCTAAATGACACACGTGCAGGTGCTGGAGACCCGACTTTGTGCATACTCTAAGAGGATGGTGGAGCAGAAGCCTGGTAATATTTTGTATGGAACACACGGCCCCCTACCTCCACTGTACAGCGTCAACCTGTCTCAGCTCTCCATCCAGCTTGCCAGCATGTACCCAGAGCTCACACTGCCTCTGTTCTCAGGTAACTCTCGAATTTTTAGCATCCACAATGGTAACAGAGTGCAACAAATAAAATGGAGACTGATAAAATGAGGTTTGTGATCACAAATTAATGGCAATGAATCAAAAGTTCAGAAAGCTTATTTTGCAGACAAAGCCACATCCTAAATACTGATCCACCTGTAAACTGAAACTCTTACCCTCATCCCTTTATGTCCTGCTAGGCTATAATGTTTCCACAGCAGCAGTGGATAACAAAACAGCACAGCCAGGTGCCCCTTGAAATGGTTTGCTTTTCAGTCAGTCTATGAGTGGTTGAATCTAGTGTACCATATCTACCAAATGCTAAAACTGATTGGATGACAACTAAAACAACTCCTACCTTTTCGACCTCTCACAATCTCTAAAACAATGTTTTTCATGAGGCAGCTAACTTCCTGTATGCGCCCTGCCCTTGTTTTGTGCATATATTGTCATTTTTGCAACATTCCTTTTCAATTGTGTTTTGAATTGTAGCTCACAAGTGTTATATTCATTTCCATGTCCAAAACTGAGAAATATGAAAAAAGCGAGCACAAGGCAGCTGAGAATGCAGCCAAAAGTTGCTGAAGTGGGAAAACGTTACGTCTGGAACGCCAATCTTTGGCACAAGGGCATCAGCACTCCCATTTCTCCCAACAGATGTATCACCGGCAGAGCCTTGTTTGTATTAGCCAGGCAGTAATTGTTGTGAAGCAGTAGCTTTGAATGAAAGCAGCTGAAGGTCTCACTCTTCTCCACATAACCGATTCATGTTTCGCTGATGAGGTTTTATTTACACTACAGTAATGTAGCTGTAGCAAAATTATTCCGAGGACTCCATCTGTTAAAATGCATGTCTGCCTTAGTTTTCCCACAACAAAATGTCATTTGGCCCTAAAATACCACATCAAGCTTAGCTACCGGAAGTGACTTAAAAGACTGACATACAATCCGATGGCAGGTGCAGTCAGTACTTTCTCCTTCATTTGAGTCATACACTAGGAAAAAACACACTGTTGCACCTATTTATTGTGGGTAAAAATATGCAGAGAACAATATTTTTTATAGAGGCAATCTGTGAACGTCAGAGGACATTTTGTACTGACAAAGAAAAACATAACAATTCAAATCTATGGTAAAAACAAATTTAATTACCTGTAAAGATTAATGCTCACAAACAACTTCTGTGGTCTCCTGGATGGTCTGGCTGCTGACTCTCCCTGTGTTGTGTTCCCCCCCTTCAGTTTTGGTTTATAATCTGGCACTACCATTCAATATATTCCTGTTTAACTTTTTTTAAGCGGTGTTCTGTCTGAAAGCACGTCATCATCCAAATATCTTTTTTATTTACTTGCTTTAAAAAAACAATACAAAGACCAGTTGTGATTTATTGATGTTTCAACATTTTTAGGGTTCATGGCACTAAAATATAATGATATTTGGCCTTAAAAGCCATTAAACGTCTTAAAATTAATAATTTACATTTTTGGTGTGAAGTCTTATTTATGTCCTGGTTTTCCATTAAACGTTTTAAACTTTTTTTAGTTATGACTTGAATTTACAAATTTTTTGCTGACAGTCAGCCTTTCCTTTAAACCTGTAAAGAAAATTTGCTGCTGAAAAGGAAGAGAATTGTTACCGTTGTCACCTCCATCAAAGGAAAGAGTATTTTTAACAAGTTTTGGTTTAGAAAAGCACGTAAAATGCAGGTCTTAAATGTACATGCCGAGTATTTTAAAGAGTCTTCACTTACTGAAACTTGCAGACACCCAGATTATATTCTGTGACATAATGTTTTTGTCATGCAGAGGTGAGCCAGCGTTTCCCCACTACACATCCCAATGGCAGACAGATCATGCTGTCCTACCTGCTCCCCTGGCTTAGTAACATTGAGCTGGTGGACACGGGGCTCCTGCCCCCGGTTTCAAGCCCCTGCACGCCTGAGGAAGAATCACGCAGTCAGACGCAGGGCATGATCCCCAGCCTGAGAGGGAGTGGCTGGGGGTCCTTGCAGGCGACCTCGCTGGTGCTCAACAACCTCATGTTCATGACAGCTAAGGTACAGTTTAAAGATTGTTTGTTTTGAGAAAATATTTTCAACTACACAAAGGAATTTCAACATCATTAGTTGATTTCCTGGCTGCACGGTGGCGCAGTTGGTAGCATTGTTGCCTTGCAGCAAAAAGGTCCTGGGTTCAATTCCCGGCCGAGGATCTTTCTGCATGGAGTTTGCATGTTCTCCCCGTGCATGTGTGGGTTCTCACCGGGTACTCCGGCTTCCTCCCACAGTCCAAAGACATGCCTGTTAGGTTAATTGGTCACTCTAAATTGCCCTTAGGTGTATGAATGAGTGCGTGCTTGGTTGTTTGTGTGCTGCCCTGCGATGGACTGGCAACCTGTCCAGGGTGTACCCTGCCTCTCGCCCATAGACTGCTGGAGATAGGCACCAGCTCCCCCGCGACCCACTATGGAATAAGCGGTAGAAAATGACTGACTGACTGACATTAGTTGATTTCCTGTTTTTACATGAGCAGTATGGAGACGAGGTTCCTGGACCTGAGATAGAGAATGCCTGGAATGCTCTGGTGTCCAACGAGAGGTGGAGCAACAACCTGCGAATCACTCTGCAGTTCCTTATCAGTCTGTGTGGCGTCAGCAGCGACACAACATTGTTACCTTATGTAAGTAAAATATGATGTCTTCTTCCTTGTGTCCTTCATTTGTATCTCTCCTTTATTCCTTCCCTCTCATGTCCTTCCTACTTACTTCCTTCCTTGCTACCTCATGTTTTCTTCTTTCCTTTTTCTTTCAAGTGTCCTCTCTGTCCTTGTGTTACTTCATTCTTGTGTTCCTCTGTCCTTCATGCCCTTCCTTCTTTTGCTTCATGTCCTCTCTTCTTTTCTTGCTTTATTCTTCCTCTTCCCCATACCTTTTTTAATTTTTGTTCAACCTAGTGTCCTTCCTTCCTTCAATGCTTCCTTTTGCCTTTCCTTCCTTTGTTCCTTGTTTCCCCCTTCCCTCGCTTCCTAGTGTTCTCTCCCCTTTCCTTCGTTGTGTCCATTCCTTCTTTTCTTCTTGTGCCCTACCTCCCTTATCTACTTGTGGCTGTCTTCCCTCCTTTTTGTCCTTTTTCTCATTGCTTACTCTTGTAATTTCTTTTTTTCCTTCTGCCCTTCATTTCATTCCTTCCTTCTGTCCTTCTTTTCTGTCCTTCCTTGTAGTGCTATATTTTGAAATAAAGTAAGGGACTGACAACTCTGGAAACAGATTTTGGAATTCTAACATTAAAAATGTAGCCGAACCTTGAATAATTAATAATTAATAAGTTAAACAAGCTTTCCAATTATTATTGTGTTTCAGATTAAAAAGGTGGTGATCTACTTGTGTCGAAACAACACCATTCAGACCATGGAAGAGCTTCTGTTTGAGCTGCAGCAGACCGATCCAGTCAATCCTGTAGTTTTGCACTGTGACAATCCTCCCTTCTATCGCTTTGCTGCTAGCAGCAAAGCCTCAACATCACAGACAGGTAAAGAGATGTATTTCCAGCACTATTATATGATTGTGTGGAGTTTTTATGTGATGGACCACCTGCAGTTGTGAATTTCTAAAATATATGCTTTATTTTCAGGCACCACTTCCAGCAGCAACACTGTTGTGGCCGGTCAGGAGAACCTAACAGACATAGATGACAATAAGGTGGTCAGAGAGAATGAGGAGCGGTTAGTATTATTAAATTTACCTGTACTGGGAGTCAACGTGACGCTGGTCTAGAACAGATGGCTTACGACAAATAGGAAATATCTACGAAAGATAGGAAAGCGTCACAATCTGGAAACTGATTTCCACTTTCAATGTCTTACATTCAGCAGGGCGAGGGCTCACAATAGGCTGGAGTCACGCTACAGCAACAGCTCTGGAGGCTCCTACGAGGATGAAAAGAGTAAGTTATCTTATGACAATGACTGAATACAAAAATCTAGAACCTGGTGAAGTTGTTGCTATTTTGGTAAAACTCACAATGGTTAGTTTTTGGTGGGAATTTCCCTCATTTTTCTGAATTCTTTGTCTTTTTTTATGTTTGTCAAATATTTTTGTCTTTCAAAGAAGATTTGCCACACTTAATAACTTTGGCATGTGTTTGTGTTGGATGGCCTCCAAAACACAAATAAAAAGGCATTTTGATATTGAATTCGGTTTTGCACATCTAGGCAGTCTGGTAAATGGTTCCAATGGTTTCATTGTGTAAAATGCCGACTTTTCTTTAACAGTTTTAACTACACCTACGGCTAAACCTAATGTTTTAATTATGTTAATCCTTTTCCAGTTACCGAATATTAAAATCCTCTAAAAAGACGGTTCCACAAACTGTATAAATGTCTGGTAAATATATATACAGGATATGAATATTGTTAAATTAAAACTGAATAAGTACATTTCTAAACATATTTGAAATTAATGCCACTACTCAGCTTATTCTCTTTAATATAGATGCACCAAAGATTTTGTGCTTGGTTTCTAATCATGGGATTTTTAAAGCTCGATACTTATTTAGCTGATTCCTAATACCTTTTCTTACTTCCTGCATAAAATTACTCCATAAAATGAGCTCCAGTTTTATAACAGCTGTTTCCAACTTATTATTTAAGAGGCTCAGAATTACTGGTACTTCTCAGACTTACTCATTCATTAACTTATTGTAGTATACATGAGCTTTGATGAATCATTAGTTCCTTATATTAGCACCAGAGGCTATGTCACAATGTGTTTATGAGAGAGAGGATTTGTTCTTATACAGCTCTCCTTTTAAACAGGAGTTCACTACTATTAAAAAACAAAGCCGAAATAAATGTAAAAGTAACATTTGAAGATTTCTTTAGCATCTTTTATTTGCACTATTATTATTATGATTATTATGGTTAAAAGCAGTCCCAGTGTGTATTCCTTGTAGATTTACCAGACCTTCACTTTAACTGAAAAATTTCCAACATTTTCTAATCCAGCATGTTAAAAAAAAGAAAGAACTGTACTCGTCACAATGATCAGCTTCCTGTTATCTGCTGAGGTCTAATCCCCTGTTTAAAAGTAGCAACCTGAATGAACATACAATCTTCATACACCTTTTTCTGCTTCCTCTGTCTTCAATTTTAATAACTCATAGAAAAAAAGGTTTGACTTTGACTCTAAAACGAGTTGTTGTCAGTACCATGTGTTAGTGCTTAATATGGTGCATCCACTGATAAAGAAGATAAAAAGATTTTTACATTTTTAGTTTCCAACCAGCCGATGATCAATCAGGGCCTGTCAAGCCTAAAACTGTCTGATTCAGGTCACCTTCCAATTTCTTGGTGCATTTCTACTTATTTAGTTTAGATATGCACACATATCATTAGTTGTAATAAAATGTGGTTTGTGTGTTTTTTGGTTTTCATCTAAAAAGTGTTTTTTTGTTTCTTTTAAAAGTGCAAAAAGCCTTTCCACAAATATAAAACAACCTAAAACAACAGCCTTAAACGGGGCAGGTGTAGCTGTTGCAGGAAAGCCCTTAACACTGTAACATGATCATTATTAATAATTTTTTTTTCTCACCGTTTCCTGTCCGGCAGAGTAGCACTGAGAATTATTGTCTGAGTGCCAAGAAGAAGCCCAACAGATTTACTTTCACAAGTGGAGCATTACGGCTAACGCTTTAATACTCTGCTTGATATTTATAAAAGAAACTTTATTAGACACAGATTATTTCAAATATTACAGAAAAGGAAAAGGAAAAAAAAGAAGCATGAAAGAGAGAGAGGTGGGGCAAAATGGAAAAAGGGAGAGAGAAGGAGAAAAGAATAGAGGAGAGAAAGAAGGATGACGAGAATACAAGATAAAACCCTAGAAGACTGCTTCTACCCCTGCAAAAACAGATATAACAACAGCATTGTTACCAAAAAGTGCAAAGTACTAAATGAATGCAAGCTGTATTAAGTGGTAGGAGTGAGGAAATCTGAGCCACGGACATCCAAAGGCACCCCAGCGCACGGGAACTCTGGGAGGACCATCGCCAGGACTACTGCAACCCCCCAGAGAAGAGCAGAGGAGAGCCCCAGGGGAACCACACAGCATCCACAGTGCAGAAGCCCCAGGGAGCTGCAGCGACGAGCCCACAGGCCGTGTTGGCAGTCGCCTATGCAGATCCAGCCATGGACTCAGAGACCCGAGACCTTGGGGTACATCACCCCCCAGCAGAGGCCTGACAGAGCCATGGGTCCCCGGCAAGCAGCCACTGGGAGTGAGCTGGCACACACCAAAGCACCCAGCCCCGGACACCGAGAACCACCAGTACACCAGCGGGCAGAGACACCTGCCAATGGCAGGGAGTGTGGTGGGGAGGAAATAGGCCCCACATAATAAACAATTATTACTACTCACAGTGCAGAGTTGAAGCTTCCTTGGTTTTATTTTTGATTCTTTGTTTTTGCAGCAGACCCTCTGCCGCCCTACGCTGGATGGCTGCTAGGTGTTTTGGAGACCAGTCGTCCTCAGCCGTTACCCATGCCTGTTAACGGAGGCTGCTGGGCCCCTCTGGTTGACTATCTTCCAGAGACCATCACTCCCAGAGGGCCTTTGCATAGGTATACACATGCTGTTCTAACCTGAAATGTGTAGAAGCATTAGACTGAAATCAGATTTAGAGTTGGAGGAAGAGCATTCGGGAAAGAAACCTAGACTCCGATTCAGGCCTCAACCAGCTTGTTCTTCCTCTGATGTGTATATAAGTAATATTTGGGGGATTTACCATTAAAGGTTTCCTGCTTATCTTAACACCTGAAATTCAGGTAAACCTTTTGCTGCAACTTAATACACGAGATGAGAAAGTTGAGCTTCAAGAAATCTATCTTACAAAGAGAAGCTTTATGAGTTCCAGCGTGAAGAAAGCACACGACCAGTTGGAGGATCAAACTTAATTAGTTTTGACTGAGTGACAAATTCACCTGTCTAAAGTTACTTCTTTGTTTAAACTGCTGACACACATCTCATTGTGTCACACATGACAGAGTAATGGAAATGTGTATGTCTTTAGTGTTTTTGCAGTTTTGAAACAACAATTAAATTGATGTATCATATAAAAAAACAGATATGGAGTACAGAAAACTGTATCACCTTGCAAAAGTATTCATACCCCTTCAGTATATTTTACTGGGACTTTTTGTGATGGATCAACACAAAAGCATTGCATAATTATAAAGTGGGAGGAAAATTGGGCGTCTTTTTTTCTGCAAAGAAAAATCTGACTCTAAACAAACAGCCAGAGCTACAGTGGAATATTTTAGACCAATGCATATTCATATGTCAGAAAGGTCCAGTCAAAGTCCAGGGCTGAATCCAACATTTTCATATAATGTAGAAAGTTCAAGGGTTATTGGATACTTTCCAAAGAGCAAAAACTGTTCATCTGTTTTACTTTCATTCATTTTGCCTTTGTGTTGGTCTTTAGGTGCAATATTGCTGTCATCTTTATGACTGAGATGGTTGTGGACCACAGCGTGAGAGAAGACTGGGCTTTACACCTCCCCCTGTTACTTCATGCCCTCTTCTTAGGTGGGTATCTACAACACACACAGCTTTGATCTGCTTTAACCTCATGTATGCAGAACAACTAAAAACCTCTCAACTCTTAATATCAGAGATAGAGGTGGAATTACAGGAACACTGCCCTGAAAAAGATAAAAAATACCCTGTTGACCATTAACATCAGTGTTTGCCATCTAACAAAACAGTACTGCTTCTGTGATGTGGTATTCTCTGTAAAACGAAAGTCAGCTTCTAGCAGTGTGGTGTGTTTCTTTTCATCTTCTCAGAAATGATTAAGCTGTTCTCCTATATTATGACATTGATTTGTTGTTACTCATTTGTGTTACCGTGAACAACAAGAAAGCACAGAAAATAACCTCTTGTATTCATTTTTACTGCTAGCAGCAGTACATTTGGTTACATAAAAAATACAGATGAACATACAACAGTTAAAAACAAGGAGCAAATCTTTTAGGCAGGGTTTTTAACTGAATATTTATTTGCATTGCCAGGTCTTGACCACTACAGACCAGAGGTCTATGAACACAGCAAGCGTCTCCTTCTTCACCTCCTTATTGCTCTCTCTTGCAACAACAACTTCCAGGTCAGAACACATTGTTATGTTAAAATTCATTTGGACGCTCACCAAACAAGACTGTTAACTTTGTTTCTGTCTGTGTTCACAGGTAATAGCATCAGTGCTGATGCTGACAAGGGAAATCACTGACAATAAGACCCTTACCATTAAGTCCAGCTACCACTCAGAGTATCAGCAGTCACGTAAGTGATAAATAATATCTTTTGATTGTCCTGTTCTATGTACAGTTTTCAATAACTGTTGGGGTTTTTTATTTATTAGAGGGAATGATATTACTAGTGAACATTTTAACCCTCGTCATCATGTTTAGAAGCCCCTGACTTCCTGCGAGAGTGGCAGGCATCTCCTGTGGCGGACTCGGGACTCAGTTCCACCTCCAACTCATCCTCTGCCAGTCTGGGTGGTGGGAGCACTGGAGGCAGCGTTGGAAACTTGCCCCTCGTGACCCCTGATGACCTAGAAGACCTGGAAGATGCACCCAGTGAGACGGACGAGAAGACAAATAAGCTCATTGAGTTCCTCTCCACCAGGTAATGCCATAGAGGCGCCTGTTCATGGATGTTTTGCAGGATGTATGTGTGAAAACATCTTTCGTTCTGCACAGTGTGTGCTGTTTGCACATTTAAGTGCTTGTTTAACTTGTGTGTGGTGCTACTGGTGGTGGGTATACAGTGCCTGGAGTACTGTGTTGTTCTTGCTCAGAGCTTTTGGGCCATTGTGGGCGCATGAGGACATCACCCCAAAGAACCCCAACTTGAAGAGCACAGAGCAGCTTTCCAACTTCCTACGACATGTTGTCTCTGTCTTCAAGGAGTCCAAGTCCGGTCAGAAACTGCTTTTGTTAATATTAAAACTACAGAAACTGTTAGCCATTTACTAAAATAATCAAATATTGAGCTATAATGCTGTGAAAAGCTTTTTTGTCCAAATTAAATGATTCAAATCATCAAACAAATTTTAATAATAGGAATAATCTAGAATAAAGCAATCAGTTTTGAAATGATGCTATGCAAACCAAAGTGGTTCTATGTGAAAAACTGTTTGCCCCTAAGCCTAATAACTGGTTGGGCCACCTTCGGTGACAACTACTGCCAGCCAGCACTTATGCTTACTGGCATGGAGTCTTTGACATTACTAGGGAGGAAATGTGGCTCTTTTCTCTGCCCAGAATTGGTTTAAATCAGCCACATTGGAGGGGTTTGAAGTATGAACAACCTGCTAAAGGTCATGTCACAGGAGCTCAATCAGATATAAATCCTAACTTTGACTAGGCCAATCCAAAACCTTCATTTTGCTTTTTAAAAGTCACTCAGAGGTGGACTTCCTGCCGTGTTGCAGTTTATTGTCCTGCCTCATAACAAAAGTATGCTTTAGTCCTTGAATTTCTTGGTTGGAGCATAATTTTGTTTTGGACAGGTTCTGTTTAAGGTCCTGATTCTACAGATCTGGTAGTAATCAGGCCTGGTGTGACTTTGGAAACTAACATCTATCTTTCATCTATCTAACAACTTTCTAAACAATATTGTCGAACACAGTAAATTCATGGTCTAACTAGGGAGAAAGTTAGTTTTTCTCATGAGACCAGATTGGTTTATATAGCTCTTTCCCTTTAAATAATTAAATCCTAATTTGAAAACTGCTTTTTTTTTTTTAGCTCAGGTTGTCTTTGTCTGATATAAAATTTTACCTGACAATCTGAAACATTTAAGTGTACCAAAAGAGGCAAAAGCAGTAGAAATACTTTTTCACAGCATTGGATAATTGATGCAAAACACACATTCATATGTGTATCTGCACATCCATGTTTCTGTTCAGACTTCCACCTGGAGCAGCAGCTGAGTGATGTGGCGTTACAGACCGCTCTGTGCAGCTCCTCACGTCACTACGCTGGGCGCTCCTTCCAGATTTTCAGGGCCCTCAAACAGCCAATCAATAACCACGCCGTCTCTGACCTGGTCTCACGCCTTGTCGAGGTAGTGGGAGAGCATGGGGACGAGGTGCAGGTGAGAGACAGGATGGAAGGTTTTCAGGCTCGAGGCATAAAGCAACTTTGAGACATGCCCGAGTTGTTTATTTACCACATATGTGTTTTAGGGCTATGTGATGGAGGTCCTGTTGACCCTGGAGGCTGTGGTGGTGAACCTAGCAGAATGTCTGAAGAACAGTGACCTTTTGGCAGCTCTCACAAGGTAGGACTTTCAATATTTAACAATACTGCAGCACAGTAAACAGTACGTAGAAGTATCCGCTGTTATACATAAATATGAGGGGTGTAAGGGTACACTATTATCAGGGTTCAGTACTTACCTCAGTTTTAAAGTCAGGGTCTGGTATGTTTTTGGTACAATTCAATCAAGAGAAACAATTTATTTTACTTTTTTCAGCAGTGAACAACAATTTTTTACATTTTGTTAGATTTTCTGATGTTTCAGAACTTTAAAGAGTGGCTCATAAAGAACTGACTGAAGATTTGGTTATTTTCAATTATTTAAGGATAATCAGGTATAGACAATCCTTGGCTATATTATACAACAACAAAAAACACAGGAAAATGATCAAGGTGGTTATTTAGGAATTTTTGAATAAAACTGATTGTTGATTATAAAATGTTTAAATCACTTTGGAGTTGTTTTGATGTATAGACAACCCAGTGTACAAGTTGCCCCTGAATGCACCTTAAAATATAGCTGTTGGGAGATTCCCTCTCTTCCTTCCGACCTGTCTGCTTCAGAGCAGCATTTTAGGCTGCTTGAATGCTACTTCAGGCAACAGGATTCGGATGTTAGTTAATTTTTCTCCAGTACCAGTGGTGTTTACATTAGCCCTGAAGTGTTTTGATGAGAAATTAAGTTAAGAGTTAAAGAATGCTGACAAACCTTTGGTTTAGTCCTTCTACATGTTTCTACATCGTCGCTGTACTTGAGTAAGAAACCTAACTTTCCTGAAAGGCTGACTTTAGCGTTAGCTGGAAAAACCGCACTGTTTTGTTTTGGTGTCGTGTTTTAAAGTTGCATTTAGTTCTGCACAAAAAAAGTATTCTGCTTGTTGTTAGCTTTAAAACAAAAATGAAAAAGCGTTACCGAACATTTCTGCTGTATATTCGTAAAGACTCTGAATTAATATAAGTACATGTAAAGTGGAAATGGTTTTTAAAATCTTACAAGTGCTGTGTGCTTTTCAACCCCTTTACTCTGATACCGGTAAATAAAATCCAGTGTCACCAATTGTCTTCAGATGTCACCTAATCAGAGTCAATCGGAGCATAATTTAACCTCAGCATAATTACACCTGTTCTGTGAAGACCCCAGAGGTTTGCTAGAGAACATTACTGAACAAACACCATTGTGCCGATCGAGGAACACAGCAGACAGGAGAAAGTTGTGAAGAAACTTAGAGGAGAGCTTGGTTATAAAACTAGATCCCAAATTTTGAGCATCTCATGGAGTGATGTTCAATAAGAAAATATGTGGAAGAAGTTGCCTTTTTCGGATGACACCAAAATTGGACTTCCTGGGCCACATGTAAAGCGCTACAGATGGCAGAAAACTTAACACAGCTGATCACCCTCAACATGGTAGTGGAAGCATCCTGCAGTGGGAATCCATTTTTTTTGCTCCAGCAGGGACTGGAAAGCTCATTAGAGTTGATAGGAAAATGGATGGAGATTAATTCAAGGCAATCCTGGAAGAAAACCTGTAAGAGGCTCAAATAGACTTGAGACTGGGGTAAAAGGTCACTTCCAGAAGGACAACCACCCTAAACATATAGTCAGAACTACAGTAAAATGGTTTCAATTGAAACATATTTGTGTTACTGACTTGACAGTTTCTGTTCACAGATGTTTGCATTCAATCTGACCAAACTCTTTCTGCAACAAAGAATGGCAATTATTTAGGGGAGTGAACAAAAATTTTGCACCATACTTTTAAGATTTGTATTTTGCAACCAAATTTTTAAACCATTTATTATTTTTCTTCTATTTCACAATTATCCTCTACTTTGTGTTGGTCTATCAAATAAAATCTCAATAAGATACACTTAAGTTTGTGGTTGTAATATGAGAAAACATGAGAGGCAGGGTCGTTTTTAGGGTCTTGAAACATTGGGGGCTTTAGCCCAGACCCAAAATATTTTTAATTTTTATAAAACAGCAGCCACGTTTCTAAGTCATTTAAAGTTAAAATAGCATGTTGTACCAGTTCTCTGTCTTGGCCAGGTTTTGGTTGAATGTAAATTATTGTTAATCAAACACAGAAGGTTTACAATCATTTTATTTGATTTTTAATTTTTTTGTTAGAAGCTGAATGAAGGAGAAACAGTTTAGGATTGATTAAAAACATTTTGCTGAAGCAGAAATTGACACATTTTGTTGTATTTGGAAAAAAACCTAATCTAAATTTTGCTGACAAAATGTGTTCTTAAACTCAGAGATATTTACCATGGGCCAAATAAATGTGCTTCTTTTCTATATAAATGACCTTTTTAAACCTTACACTCTCATCCAAATGTTTCACTCCTGAGGCTCCATGGTCTTAATTTCTTACATTTCAAAAAAGGAAACTGGTATAAAGTTAATTTATTTAAAACTTAGTAAAACAGTAAGATCCTAAAAACACATTTATTTTATTTAATTATGCTGACAGCTTTCCAAATATTTCAGTAAAATTGTTCCTTCTTTCATGAGCTGTTTTACTGTCATCTTTCAGCCTTTCATTCCACTAATGAAGAAATTTTGTCTTCCAAAAATAATACAAAAATAATAAATGAAACATTTACGGTACAGTTTGTTGTTCTCCACTGAGCATGTGGGTCATGAGTTAAGTTCTAACTGTTCAACACTTTCTGAGAGAAATGGGTGTAAAGTTGTGGTCTTTGAAACATACCACAGAGCCTCATCCTGGACCTTTCTTGGACTGTCATCTTTTATTCTGTTACTAGTATTAATAGTACAGTTATTAATAACTGAATATGATATGAATATATTGCCTAGAGTAATCCTGTATCCTTGTTTAATTAGTTTATTTAATATCACATGTGTTATTTAGAAAAATAAAAACAGTAAACTAGTTAATAGTACACCTGTGATTAATTTCTATGATTTCTATTTCTCATACTGCACCTTTAAAGAACGCAGAGCTTTATGTTTAGAATCAGCAAAGAAGATATGAAAAAGAAGTCGAATGCTTACTTTTACACTTTCTACTATGTCTTAGAGGCGCCTGTAGATGTTTTCCCGGTGTATTCAGCGTCAATTTATTTTTTCTACATGTAAAAGTGGACTATAGGACCGGCTGCAGCAATGAGATGCAATGTTATGATCTGAAGAACCCTGTGTTGAAAAACTTTTATTTTGATTGATCTAAAGAACCAGATATTTTTCACATCATGATTAATGCAGCTAGAAGCTCACAGAGAGGATTCATACTGTTTTCTATCAAAGCCAGGCCATTTACCTTCACCTGTAGCTCAGGTAAAGGTCCCTCTACTCTGTTCCTCATCATGACCCTGTTGATGCTCATTAGAGTAAACCTCTGCATCATGTCTTGCTGGGTGAACAAGTGATTAGCTTTAACTTACGATCAGGCCTTTCTGAGTAAGCATTCAGGTTTTATCGCTAACTTAAGCCCAACTTATGCTGCTCTGCTTCCACCTGTTCCTGTGCGCAAACACGCACCAGACCCAGCTCTCCGGTTGGCTCCGCGGTTGCTCTGAAATAAGTCCTGTTCAAGGCGCTCAGTGTAACTTTTCAGGTAATGATCGAGGAAGGCCGACGGCTCTGGACTGAACAGCCATCCTGAACTTCTCCAGGATGGACAGAGTGCCAGTCCGCCGGTGCCTGTGCGCGTATTTTTGCCGTCGCGGTGCCCCCTGTGCGCACAAAAAACTATTTTTTGTTTTTTTCTTTTAACTCATTGCCAGGTTAGGTGTAGTGGGCAGTGATTAAATGGAGCACAATAGAAACAAATCCAATTGTTTGTAGATAAAAATGTGAAATACGATTTCATTATGTGGCTTAGTGCATCTTTTTAATACTTCTAAATTTTGTCTTTTAGGAGATCTGGGGCTATTCAGAAAACATCCGGGGCTTCAGCCCCGGAAGCCAAGCTCTAGCGACACGCCTAATGAGAGGGGTTATCAGTACCTTTACAAGGCACTTACTACCACCTCATCCTTTGTTCTTTGCATTCACATCAGTATAGATTTATGATAAACACTGAGATTTATAAAGATTTAGCGAACGTTTGTGTTAACCAAACTTTTGTCAAGGAGATTAAATGCAGTGGCACTATAAATAGCCCTGTTTTTCATGATGTTTTATGTATAGGACATCCTCACCAGACTTTGTTACTAGTGACAAACTGATGAACAGGAAGAGCACAGGTCAGCTGAACTTCCCCGGCCCTGGCTTCGCTGGGCTGTCATCACAACGCCACCAGCGCTCCTATTCTGTCCCCAAGAAATTCGGGGAGTGTGGTAACCCGTCGAGCGATCCTCCGCGCAGTGCAACTTTGGATCGTTTACAGGCAAGAAATACAGATTTTAGATCAGTCTTCAGCAATTTGGAAAATATTTGAAGTGTAGTACATCTTTCTAACTCTAGATTGTATTTTCAATTGACAGGCCTGCAACAGTCATGGTCTGTTGTCCCGAGTAGCGAGAACCCCAGGCTCCTGCACTTCTTCGACTAATCGTATTGATCCTAGTGCACTGACGGATCCTTCACACGTTTCCCATCCTTCATCGATCCTGGCCACAGTCTTCTGGGTAGCTGTGTCACTCATGGAGTCAGACTTTGAGTTTGAATACCAGATGTCTCTTCGACTTGTTCACAAGCTGCTGTCAAAGGTAGATAAGATTGATGATACAACCATTCTTTGAAGACAGTTTCTGTTATTCTTCATCATCCTGCCAGTCAGAAAAAAAACATTGTAATAAAACCTGCTTGTTAAAGGCATTGCAGGATGGCGATGCCGCTATATAACAAACTTTTACTTTACTACAAACTACTTCTTTTGCAGGTTCCTTTAGACAGAGCGGAAAACCGTGAGCGACTGGAGAAGCTGCAGGCTCAGTTGAGATGGAGTGGGTTTTCTGGCATTCAGCAGCTTTTGTTGAAAGGTTTCACCTCCCAGACAACATTTGACCTAACGTTACAACTATTCTGCCAACTTACGCCGGTCTCACGAGTCCCTGTTGTTGATAGCTCACAGTCTGTAGGTGGGTGATGTTAATCAATCTCTTGTTGTTCTGTACTTTCTAGCAGAAGGAAAGATGTACATTTGAAGCTGCATATTTACATGAAGTGCATAAAAAAACACATAACCGTTTTTTGTCACTGTCTTGCATTAACCCAGACTAATGTTTTTTAGTAAGTAGAATAATTAGGTAATTCTAGCTGTCCTGAAACAGTAAAGGTTTAGTCAGATTAAATGTCAGACAGTGAGAAAAAGGTTTGTGTCTTTTTATACCATGTATGTAAATATCTGCTCCCAACTTAATCTATTGTATGAACTGAAGTCCAGCCTCTTGTCGTTGTGCAGGTTTTCCTCTAAATGTGTTGTGTCTGCTGCCTCACCTCGTGCAGAACTTTAGCCATCCAACACAGTTTTGTAAGGAGAGCGCTGAGAGGATTGCACAGGTGATTTGATGTTTTCACTGCTTCTTAGCTTGTTTTACCTGTGCTCTTGGTGTGCTTTTACTTGGCTACAGTATGTTTTTCGATGATTAAACTGGAACTGGAAGAAAACAGTAAAGATCTATTGTTTTTAATATGTCATAAAAATATAAATTGGTTGAAATCACAATGAAGTGTCAAATACAAAACTCATCAGTTCTCTGGCTCTTTCTTTTGAAAACTTTGACCCTTCTCAGGTGTGTCTAGAGGAGAAGAACACAAAGCTGTCCCACCTGGCACATGTGATGACTCTCTATAAGACCAGATCCTACACTCGGGACCCTTTCTCCTGGGTCAGTGTCGTCTGCCGCTACCTCCACGAGGCTTTCTCCGATATTACGCTCAACATGGTCACCTATATGGCTGAGGTAAAAGCTGCCAAACATGCAAACATCCCTTACTTATCTTTTTCCATATAGTTGGAGGTTAAGTAAGTGGAAATCTGAGTAAAGATGACGATCAAGCTTCTTTTTTGCTTGTATTCTTTTTATTAAAGAACACTTAAGTCACTATGACGCTCCTAATCATGAATTTTGCAGTTGCTTTTCACTTACTAAAATATCTGTCTCTGCATATCTTAGCTGCTGGATAAGGGCATTCCCAGCATGCAGCTGCCTCTCCTTCAGATCATCTACTGTCTGCTCAGTCACATGGACCTGACAGCTGTGCAAGTCAAACAGTTCAATGGTGATGTCATGAAGACAGTCGAAAAGTTTGTCCATGTAAGTGTCCCACAATAGTTCATGTCTCCATGTTCTTTTTATTTAACAGTGTTCAATGTAGAGATTGTCTCTTTTATGCTGTTTGATGCCTTGTTTTGTAGACCGTACACTGGAAGGATGCTTTGAACATCTTAAAGCTGGTGGTATCACGTTCTGCCAGTCTAGTACATCCATCATACATCCACACACAGGGAGATCTTTCCAACCTTGAGGTCAGCAGAGTGTGGGACGGTTCAGCCAAGGCTCTGCCAGGAAAAACTCTGGATTTCACGTTTGACATCTCTGAGGTGAGCGGTTGCTTAAACTTAGTGGATAAAATTCAGGAGGAATCTTCCCTGTCATTGCGAGGTGAATTAAGACAACATAGAAACAAATAAAAACCAGACAGATGCCATGATATCTTGTCTTACACTGATCTCTTAAACAGTTTCTGTCACAAAAGTAGGAGTAAGGAGGAAATAAATTAGGTATTTAAAGTTATTTAAAGCTGGCTTTCTGTTGCACTTGCAGACACCAGTTATCGGGCGTCGCTTTGATGGGCTCCAGGGCTCAGGGGGCAGGGAGGGTAAGGCCAGAGCTATGGCTGTAACACGAAGTACCTCCTCCACCTCCTCTGGATCAAATTCCAATACCATCCTGGTGCCTGTCAGCTGGAGGCGTCCACAATCATCTCAGGTAGTTTGACACCTTAAAGCTGCTGCATTGTTCCTTATTTTCGCATGTATGTTTGCGTATTTCAAAATATTTTTTTACGAGTCTTTCTGCATGAGTGCATTTCTATCTAAGAAGTATGCTTTTTGCTTATGATGCCCCCTGTTTGTGTGGTGTGTATATACTGGGATGAAAAGTTTAAAATGTACAGCACACTGCTATGTATGGACAGAGTAAGTGACTTTAGCCATTTTACTTTTTATCACACTGAACGACCGCATGACCATCCGAGGATGACATTTTATACAAACTCTGAGGGTCCGCCGATGGTAACTTCCTGAAAAGATTATTCAGACAAGCCTGTTTTTGAGCCACTTAGAGCATTTGGCATGCCAAAATAAGTCAATCTTCATCAGTGAAGACAGAGTGTCCGCATAGCATGTCACGAAAGGAAGCAATGCTATTGATGCAGTATTTGAGTTGTACTTATGTAAATTCTGTAGCAGTCGATAAAGCTCGTACTCGTACTCGTCGTCTTCCGCTTATCCGGGACCGGGTCGCGGGGGCAGCAGACTCAGCAGAGATGCCCAGACGTCCCTCTTCCCAGACACCTCCTCCAGCTCCTCCGGGGGGAGCCCAAGGCGTTCCCAGGCCAGCCAAGAGACATAGTCCCTCCAGCGTGTCCTGGGCCGTCCCCTCAGCCTCCTCCTGGTGGGACGTACCTGGAACACCTCCCGAGGAAGGCGTCCAGGAGGCATCCGGTATAGATGCCCGAGCCACCTCAACTGGCTCCTCTTGATGTGGAGGAGCAGCGGCTCTACTCCGAGCCCCTCCCGGATGGCCGAGCTCCTCACCCTATCTCTAAGGTAGTGCCCGGCCACCCTACGGAGGAAGCTCATTTCAGCCGCTTGTATCCGGGATCTCGTTCTTTCGGTTGTGACCCATAGGTAAGGGTAGGAATGTAGACTGACCGGTAAATCGAGTGCTTCACATTTTCGGCTCAGCTCTCTCTTCACCACAGCGGACCGACACAGCGCCCCCATTACTGTGGCAGCCGCACCGATCCGTCTGTCGATCTCCCGCTCCATTCTTCCCTCACTCGTGAACAAGACCCCGAGACACTTAAACTCCTCCACTTGAGGCAGGAACTCCCCTCCAACCTGAAGAGGAAAAGCCACCCTTTTCCGGTCGAGAACCATGGCCTCAGACTTGGAGGAGCTGTTCTTCATCCCAGCCGCTTCACACTCGGCTGCGAACCGAGGCTAGATGGGGCCAGCAGGACCACGTCATCTGCAAAAAGAAGAGACAAAATCCATTGGTCCCCAAACCAGACACCCTCCGGCCCTTGGCTGCACCTAGAAATCCTGTCCATAAAGGTTATGAACAGGACCGGTGACAAAGGGCAGCCCTGCCGGAGTCCAACATGCACCGGGAACAGGTTCGACTTAGTGCTGGCAATGCGAACCAAACTCCTGCTCCGCTTGTACAGGGACCGGATGGCCCCTAATAAAGGATCCCCGATTCTATACTCCTGGAGCACCCCCCACAGGGCATCATGAGGGACACAGTCAAATGCTTGGCCTCACGGTACCCGTCAGCCGCCTCAGGAGTCCCATAAGCCAACCACAGCCGATAGGACTCCTTCTTTAGCTTGACAGCGTCCCTTACTGCCGATGTCCACCACCAGGTTCGGGAGTTGCCGCTGCGACAGGCACCGCAGACCTTACGGCCGCAGCTATGGGCAGCAGCATCGACAATAGATGCGGAGAACATGGTCCACTCGGACTCTATGTCTCCAACATCCCCCGGGATCTGGTCAAAGCTCTCCCGGAGGTGGGAGTTGAATACATCCCTGGCCGAGGGCTTCGCCAGGCGTTCCCACCAGACCCTCACTATGCACTTGGGCCTGCCAAGTCTGTCTGGCTTTCTCCTCCTCCAGCGGATCCAACTCACCACCAGGTGATGATCAGTGGACAGCTCAGCCCCTCTCTTCACCCGAGTGTCCAAAACATGCGGCTGAAGGTCTGATGATACGACAACAAAGTCGATCATTGACCTCCTGCCTAGGGTGTCCTGGTGCCAAGTGCACTGATGGACACCCTTATGTTTGAACATGGTGTTCATTATGGACAATCCATGACTAGCACAGAAGTTCAATAACAAAACACCACTCGGATTCAGATCGGGGAGGCCATTCCTCCCGATCACGCCTCTCCAGGTGTCACTGTTGTTTCCCACGTGGGCGTTGACGTCCCCCAGCAGAATAATGGAGTCCCCAAGAGGGGCACTATCCAGCACCCCCGACAGGGACGCCAAGAAGGCCGGGTACTCTGCACTACCACTCGGCCCGAAGGCCGAAACTACAGTCAGAGAGCTCTCCCCAACCCGAAGGCGCAGGGATGCAACCTTCTCTTCCACTGGGGTAAACCCCAACACGAGACGGCTGAGCTGGGGGGCAACAAGCAAACCCACCCCAGCCCGCCGCCTCTCCCCCATGGGCTACTCCAGAGTAGAAGAGAGTCCAACCCCTCTCGAGGAGATGGGTTCCAGAGCCCACGCTGTGCGTGGAGGCGAGCCCGACTATTTCTAGTCAATATCTCTCGACCTCCCACACAAGCTCAGGCTCCTTCCCCCCCAGCGAGGTGACAAAAATTATTTTCTTTATAAAATATGTATTAGCCTGGCTTAGCTGGAGATTATATTGTGTATGTTAAGGACTCAGAAAAGTAGGAAGAGGAGGATGGATTGTTGGATTGTTGTTCTGTTTTTTTAAGCCATGTATTTTGATAATAAAACTCAGAACAGATATGCAATAATGTGACAGCGGTACAAGATTTAGTTACACCCACAATCTTTCACAGTTCCTGCATGTCTTTCTACTTTGAGCTATGATGTGTTGCCATTGTTTTTCAGTACAACCTTATATAGTATTGCTTGTAATTAGATACATGCTGTAAATGTCATAGATGCAGTTATATAGTTTATGAAAAACATACTGTTTTCTAAATGTTAAAAGTTGTTTGTATATAAAACCAATGATATCTGAACCATAAAATGGGATTTAATTTCTTGTTCACCATTTTAAATTATTGCTGTTGTGCCCAACACAGAAAAGAACCAGAGAGAAGCTGGTGAATGTCTTGTCTCTGTGTGGACAAGAAGTGGGACTCACCAAGAACCCATCCGTAAGCCACTTTAAAAAACATGATACTAGTATTACAAGGATTTACTGTATTTCCTCCATAAAGGAAGCAAAATCATTGTTCTCTGGGTTCAGGGTTTTGTCTCTAACTTTAAATCTGATATACAGGGGTTGGACAATGAAACTGAAACACCTGGTTTCAGACCACAATAATTTATTAGTATGGTGTAGGGCCTCCTTTAGCAGCCAATACAGCATCAATTCGTCTTGGGAATGACATATACAAGTCCTGCACAGTGGTCAGAGGGATTTTAAGCCGTTCTTCTTGCAGGATAGTGGCCAGGTCACTACGTGATACTGGTGGAGGAAAACGTTTCCTGACTCGCTCCTCCAAAACAACCCAAAGTGACTCAATAATATTTAGATCTGGTGACTGTGCAGGTCATGGGAGATGTTCAACTTCACTTTCATGTTCATCAAATGAACATCACAAAGACTTGCTGTCTTGGTCACAGATGCGCCAGCAAGACGTCCACCAACAATTTGTCCTCTTTTGAACTCTGGTATTTCACCCATAATGTTGTGTGCATTTCAATATTTTGAGCAAAACTGTGCTCTTACCCTGCTAATTGAACCTTCACACTCTGCTCTTACTGGTGCAATCAATGAAAACTGGCTACCAGGCTGGTCCAATTTAGCCATGAAACCTCCCACACTAAAATGACAGGTGTTTCAATTTCATTGTCCAACCCCTGTAGTTCCTTTTGTCTTCATCAGCCCAGTATACTGACTCTTATTGTTTATTCTGCCAAGGTGATTTTCTCGTCCTGTGGCGACTTGGACATGATGGAGGTGCGGGAGAGCGGGGTTTCATCAGAGGAGGGTGGCACCAGAGAGGACACGCTGGATGACACTGCCAGTGAGCAGCAGTTCAGAGTTTTCAGGGACTTTGATTTCCTGGATGTGGAGCTGGAGGATGGGGAGGTGAGAGGGATTTGATTGAACCTGATTTCCACCTACACCTGTTAAATTCCTCTTTCCTCTGTTTGAGTGTTTGTCCTTCTTTAACATCAATATGTCTGAAATGTATTCCTCTGTTCCTCCGTGTCTGTCTCTCTATCTAACTCTGTATCTTTCTCTCTCCCCCTCGCTGCCCAGGAGCTCCAGGTAAGTCGTCCCACATTGAGCATTTAACACAAGCTTTTATAAGCGCTTTGGTATTGCTGGCTCTCTTTTTTATGCTGACAGTTACGGCTTCATTTTGCTTTCACAGCTTGGTTCCATATTTTTGACATGAAGGCTGTTTTTTCTTGTTGGATAAACTGTAAAACTTAGTTGATTTCCCTTGACTAACAGTTCATTTTGCTTTTTATTTTCCTAAACACAGCTGCTTTGTATTTCTATAAGACTTGACCTGAAAATGACCTTTGCATTTGCGTCTTCCCTTTTCGCCCAATGTGTTTATGTTTGTGTTTAATTCAGGGCGAGACTGTTGACAACTTTAATTGGGGCGTGCGACGGCGGTCTCTGGACAGCACCGAACTGGGAGACCTGTTGGAAGAGAGCCAACACTCAGGCAGCAACCCTAGTTTGGGTCACGAAGACCCCCATGATTCAGACGAATCCTCAGAGGAAGAGGAGTCCTCAACTAGCCAGAGCCTTTCCCATTCCCAGCTTGTGTGTAGCCTCAGTTTTTATATCAATACATTTTCTATATGAGCCTTAAAAGTCTTATCTAAGGTTTTCCTTCTGATTCCAGACTAACCCTTCTCCATCAGAAGAAACCAACCATACTGATTCTCTATCTACTTCTTATGAGATATCAGCTCACCCCCAGTCCTTGAGTGCAACAACCCCGGGCCAGGGAGTGCTCAGTGATGATCACGGTGGCCTACATGTGAGAAGCATTTCAGTCAGTTGTTCAATTCAGCAGATTAATGTGTTATTGTGATTAAACAAATGAGGTTTTTTGTTTCCTCAGGTGAGGCCATGTGGTGAGGATGAGGACACTCAGGCTCAGGATGATGAATTGTCACTGAGCGCTCATGAGCTGCCTCACGGCTCAGACTGCGGTGAAAGCTTTACTCTGGATTTACCAGGGCAACCTCAGGATCAGCTTTTAAATATCGCCGGCGGTCTCAACCCAAACTACTGCCAGCCCCAGCTGGACTTTCTGACCGGGTAAAAAGATCAGGAAACGGCGCTGATGTTTTCCATGATCCATCCATCCATCCATTAAAACTGTTTATCAGTTTTACACTCTTGAAGTTTGAGTCTAGAAAACTGTAGGCTTTTGACATGAAGAATGTGAAGGATCCCTGTTGGAGAAGTCGAAACATGATGTCATATAGTTTTCTAAGAAATGTTTTCCTTGATTTTTGTTTAGCTTGAATGTTTTGCATTAACCAACTCACTGAAAACCTTTTTTAGGTTTAGATCAAGTTAAACATTTTTGTATCATAACATTTTTTGTTTGTTTTGTTTGTTTTTGGTTAAAGCCTACGTGATGATGTAGATGATTTGGAGGACCTTGGGTTTCCGCCTCCCCCCTCTCCTTTTTTCTCCGCCATCTTGGCAGCATTCCAACCCACAGTGTGTGATGATGCTGAGGAGGCGTGGCGTTGTCATGTCAGCCAGCTTGTGACAGATTCTGACGGATCCTGCGCTGTCTACACTTTTCAAGTCTTCTCTTCACTCTTTAAGGTACATCACAGGAAGGATTGGCTGAAAATACTCTGAATTCGTGGCATTTTTTGTCTCCTTGGGATCATTTATTATTACTTTTCATTTTTTTTGCTGTCTTATCTTTAGTGGTGATTGGTCGAAATGCACTGCTTTTTCTGGACACTGCTTTTTCCAATTCTTATTCTTAATATCTATCTGAGCTGCCGATTCTTTGATGGGGGCAGCAGGTTTGGATCTATTAGAAAATCAAAGGATATCGTTTCTTTTATGCTTTTTTTAATGTATATGTGGTTAATCTTATTTTTAAGATGTACTCAAGGAATGGGGCAAAAAAAATCTTTTCCAGTATTTTCCCTGCTGATCGCCACTATATCCACAATAATAAAATACATTTTTTTTAAATCGCTTTTTTTGCAGAACATTCAGGGGAAATTTTGCACCTTGACAACTGATGTCGCCACATACCTTGGTGAGGGATTACGGGGTATTGGGTCAAAGTTTCTCAAGTCCTCCCAGATGCTGACCACATGCTCGGATTGCCCAACAATCTACATTGACGCTGACACGGTGAGTGCTCTTGATACGGAGGCTGGATCTTCTCATGCTGGCAGCTCTAATGAATTGGTTTCACTCCCATGTTCTCCGTCTGTATTTATTGTACTTTTCCAGATTATGTCCTACGGTCTCCTGGAAAAGATGAAGTTCAGTGCACTAGAGCTGCAGGAGTACCTCGATATGTACAACAGCAGAGAGGAGGCTGCTGTAACGGTAACTCAACCTCTCTTTCTGTAGATTTCTTAGATTTTTCAGGTTATTTGTGAAAAGTCAAAACATTTCACTTGTCTTATATTTCCTTTATCAGTGGCTGAGGAACTGTAAGGATACATTTCCTAGATGTCCTGTTGAAAACGTGGTCACCTGCCAACCTGGAGACTCAGAAGAGAAGGTACAGGTTTCACTGTGAAATCCAAACTTTGTGAATATACCTGAAAACAGGTTGTCTAAATACCTAAACCTGTTTGTCATATTTATCTTGCTTCTCCACTATTTCGTTGCACTAAACGGTTCACCCCTTTCTGCATGTCTAATTCTTTGTAGCCTGACTTTAGCAGTCATGGTGAATACAATGCTTTGCATGTGTTTGATTGATGGTGTGTCTTCCTCTTACCTCACTCTGCTGCCCTAACATGCTTTATCGCTGTTTAGCAAATGGAGTCTCTTGCAGTAAGTTCTCACAAGTTTCTTTACTTTACTGAAACAAGCAGCTTAACTTACTTTCCACAAAACTGTCAGCTAATTAACTGTGTGCTTGTGTAAATCTATGGAGAATATGCAAATGCGTTTAAATAAAACCAGTTCATCTGACTTTTGTTTTGCTCGTGACTCTCACAGCAACTGGAGCTTTGCCAGAGGCTCTATAAGCTGCACTTCCAGCTCCTCTTACTGTTCCAGTCCTACTGCTCGCTCATCGGTCAGGTTCACGCCATCAGCTCCGTGCCTGAGGTAAATCACATAACCTTTTTACAGAGTCTTCATTCCCACGTGAAGCTTTCAAATGTTGCCACCTTATAAGTGCAAACCTCAGTGTATTTTATTAGGATTTTATGTGGCAGAACAACATGAAGTATTGCATAACAAGGAAGTGGAATAAAAAAAATGTAGTCCAAAAAGTTTAGTTGTAGTCTCATCTGACCAGAGCTCCCTCTTCCACATGTTTGCTGTGTTCCCAACATGGCATGAAGCGACCTGCAAACAGGGCTTCTTATGGCTTCCTGTCAACATAGGCTGTCCTCTTGTCTCTCTTCCATTAGACAGCTTAGGATACTGTTTTTATAACTTGACTCAGCTTTAAACATCTCCACAACATCATCACTGACCTGCCTGCTGTGTTTCTTTGTCTTCATGGTGCTGCTTGTTCAGTAATGTTCTCTACATACCTGCTGGGTCATTCGAAGAACAGCTGGATTTATACTGAGATTAAATTACACACAAGTGCTTTTTTTTTTTTTTAGGGGCTTCAGAGTAAGGGAGGGTGTAATACAAATGAACACCACACAACAGATTTTAATTTGTAAAACACGCTGAAAACCATGAATCATTTTCCCATTTATGGGCTGCTTTGTGTTCATGTGTTAAACAAAATCTAATAAAATGTATTGGAAGTGTGTTGTAACATGAAAAAATATTTAAAAACAGCAAAGGGAAATAAAATCCTTCGCAAGATGCTGTATCACCTTACAAACATCCTTATATTGGTTACTTCTACCACATGACAAGTTCTTGATGTTAATGTTTGAGCACTGAGTCTTTTTAGATTCGACTTTCCTTCTGTATTTATATGAATCTGACATACACGTCTAACCACCATCTCCAACCCCTCAGCTGCTGAACATGTCTCGAGAGCTCACGGATCTGAAGAGCAGTCTGCAGGCAACAGAGGCGGCTGTAGCCAGCGACCTGGAGCACAAACACTTGGCCCACACCCACGCACATGCCGCCCAGTTGGCAGCAATGGTCGTCCCTGACTTCCCCACCTCTGAGGCAGCTGTGCAGGCCATACTGGAGTGCCTTAGGAGCCACGAGTTCACCAAAGCTGTGCGCTACATCCAGGAGTGCAGGTGAGGAATTATTCTTTGTTCGTGTTGTCAATGTTTACCATTTTGCAGTCGCGCAGCAAAAATAGATTATGATAACCTCTTAAAAAGTAGACATGAAATATAGTAAAGCATAATTTCTACCTTTCAAAAGAGTTGGAAAAACTGCACCTGTAGCAACGAGGAGATTTATCGGAATGCTCTGGTGATTTGGGTTACTTTCAGAAGTGCAGTGTGAAAGTGAATCAAACTCGATAACGATGTGCGGGGAATGCCAAACGAAAATGTTTGTCATTCCCCACCTAATTTAAGAGTGCAACTACAGCAACGAGCTGATTTGGAATTCCAGGTTCTGACAGAACTAAACTAGAGTTGGCTGAAGTGGGCAGAAGAGCAGAGTCTCTGGAGATTAAAGAAATAGGTTCCCGCCACATCCCCATGAAGCTAAAATGAGAGCTTTAAAGTTGCAATGAAAAAACGAGAACACAATGAAAGTTTTGATTTTTTTTTTTTTTTTTTTTTTTTGGTTAAACATTTTTCATTGTGTGTAATTGATAAACAATTTTATAATTTACCTTTTTTAATATTTTTTGTCTGATTAACAATATTCTTCAGCTATTTCCATAAAAACACCCAAAAGATTTTCACATGCACTCCCCTGACCTGTTTGATCTCCTCATCAGGCGGCAATGGCCCAGCGGGGTTTTTGGCGGCAGTTCTGAGACCGAGGTTCAGACGCTGCTCAACATCTACTTCCGTCATCAAACCCTGGGCCAGACGGGCACGATCGCTTTGGTGGGTTCCCGGCAGGACCTCAGCCTGATCTGCTCCAAGCTGCTGGAGCTCAACGGCGAGATCCGCGACATGATCCGCCGCGCCCAGGGTTACCGGGTTGTCACAACTTACCTCCCCGACTCAAGCGCCTCTGGGACAAGCCTCTGACAGGACCTCAGGGACCCCCAGCCCCCTTCTTCCCCTGCCCCATACATACAACCATTGGAACCAACTCCACCTCAGACATTTCAACCTGCTCTTACAGAGGAGGCTCAGCATCCACACACATGGCCGCTTCCTCCTCCGATATGTCTGCTTCCCCGGCTGCACAGCTTCAGACAGAGTCCTCACTGCCCGGCCCACCAACAGAACCAGAACCACATTTAGATGCTGACATACTCCTGCCCCTGCTGTCCTCACTGTCATCCACTGCAAACTCTGATGTCTCTTTGCATGATATCCCTAAACCAGGCCAACGAGATTATACGCTGCCGTGCACAAGACAGCCAAGGAGGACTTATTTCAGTGAGACCACAAGCCTATACTGTCCCTTTAGAGCTTATTCATCACACAGGTCTCCTCTGGCAGATCAACACATTGACAAACCAACAACATCATCATTTCCACCCAACGTCCTCCCCACTGTAACCTCAGAGTCCAATTCGCTCACTTGCTCTAAATTAAATATTGTGTCTCAAGGCTCACATCTTCCCCGTTTCCCCCGCTCTCCATACAAACACCCAAGCAAACACGACTCGGCTTCAACCCAGTGCCACGCTCCATCGTCGTCATCATCTCTTTCTCCTGCTCCACCCCTCCCTCCCTGCCCCACCGGCCCAGACGAGGCTGCAGCATGGGGCTGCTGCTGCTCCCTCAGCGGGGGAGCATCGCCCTTATCTCGCTACCTGGGGAAGGTGGGGCAAGCCGCCCTGCCCCTGTTGAAAGTTGGGGAGCTCCTGAATACTGAACCATCGGATGTCCAAACTTGAGACAATGAAGGCCTGCACGTCAGAGGGCGTGGCACATACTATTTCTAATCAAACAACAGATCTTTGTATCTGGAAAGGTGACGCACACGAAGATCTTCCTCACCGAGGGTTAAATCTCTAGTCTTACTGGAAACTACAGATTGCTCCCTGCTGAAAACGAAGTCCTGATTTTATATTTCAGAGCTGCATATTCTAAAAATGTCGTTGCCGTTTTATTCCTGCTTGATCTGGACCTTTGAAGGCTTCTAGCTTGGATTTGTTACTTGCCTCTCAGAGGAACTTGATTGACTGTCGCTGCCTTCTTCTGGACGGTGGTGGTCTGGTGGTGGCATCATCAGAAGCAGCGTGGAAAAAAGCTGTGACACTCTGTAGCATCACTGGAAAGGTTTCATATTTTGCACCAAATGAGATGTTTGTTATTAGTCCTTTTTTTAATGTTACAGAAAGACGATTATGTGACTAAGAGAAAAAGATTAAATTCTCTGAGATGGAAAAGCCAAATGCTGGAGGAAGCTGTGCAATGCATGAGCCCAATTATACTACTGTACCCCCCAGAAAAAAGCTCCACCTGGTACTGACTGAAGGACAGATGCAGATGTTTTAAGCTCATTTTCTCCAGCTGCTCTTCATCAGCGAATCAGCTCTTCTTCTAACTACTGTTGCGAACACTGGCGGACGGTCTGTCCCATTCTCTGTGCGTGGCATGCACTCCTCTCTGGCTAGCTGTAGCACCATTAGCGAGCGTGCATACTGTATTTCTCACTGTCGTGCTCCGTTACATGTTGTGTCCTCTTGCCAGGAAGGTGGTGGATGTACTGTACATTCAAATATTTTGTCTGTCAGTAAGCTGTTAATTATCGTTAGAGTCGCACAGGTACGGTAGCATATGTTTGTGTGTGGTTTTGTAGTTGCACATAAGGGAAATGCTGACATTCAGCACATATTGTTGATGCAAAAACAAAAAACTGCTTACCATCGTCAGCCATCGTTTCCCTTTTACTGTACAAATGTCTCGATTCCTATTTATATCCGATCAGCAAGACGGGTCTCGTTTGACTTTTATATTGATGTTTGTTCTCTCAGACCCAACTGCCATGCATGCATCTACATGGTTCTGTATAGAGTGCTGGAAATATTTATTACCCAAAATCATGTTTGATCTGAAAGATGTGATTGTGTGAGGTACATAAGGGAGCTTCAAGCTCAGGTGGGTGTTTTTTTGTTTTTGTTTTTTTTGTTTTTTTCTGCTTCCTGTGTGAGAGAACGTGTGTTTGCATGCCATACAAGGAGTTGCACATTTTTAAAAGCTTTTTAGATGAAGACAGTAGTTGTTTTTTTCACCATGTAAATACTTTTACAGCTTTTGTGAACTTGTTTTGAGTTGGAGCTCTGTAGAAATTGTTGTCAAAGTAAAGACATATCAAAACCATTTCTTCTCTGCATTTAACAGCACATACAACATACATGGCGCTAATTTAAATGACAGACATACTGTGTCTAAAACATCTTTATAATTTCATTTATCTACCGGTTCATGTATCTTTTTATAATTGGAGTTTAAATTTTAAGAAACCACTGGTGAAAAACAAAAAAACTAGTGATTATTTAATCTTTTTGAAATACCAAATATTTTTCGTTTTGGTATGCTTTCTTATATTCTTTAATCCTCCCCACTTCAGTTTCTCTATGCATCACCCTGTGATGTCACTTTCTATACAGGTACATCTCAAATCATTAGAATATTAAAAGAAAAGTTCAGCAAAGTGAACCTGAATGAAATATTTCAACCCTTTATTTCTTCTAATTTTGATGATTATGGCTCACAGATCATGAGTGTGTTAGAAAAATAGAATCTTCTGAAAAGGTTATATATTGGAAATTCATGGTGTCCCATGATAACCACAGCCTTAAGAAGATTGTCAAACAATATCCATTCAAGAATCTGGGGGAAGCTTCACAAGGAGTGGACTGAGGCTGGAATCGGTGCATCAAGAGCCATATTCCTCGTGCCAGGCCACTCGGGAACCACAGATGTCAGAAGCATCTTATCTGGGCTAAGGAGAAAAAGAGCTTGATTGTTGCTCAGTGGTCTAAAGTCCTTTTTTTTTTTTTTTTTGATGAAAGTTTGAATTTATTTTGGAAATCATGGTCCCAGAGTCTGAAAGAAGAGTTGAGAGGCACAGAATCCATGTTGCTTGAAGTCCAAGGTGAAGTTTCCACAGTCAGTGATGGTTTGGGGTGCTATGTCATCTGCTGGTGTTGGTCCATTGTGTTTTCTGAAGTCCACAGTCAACAGAGCCATCTTCCAGGAAACGCGCTCCATGCTTCCTTCTGCTGACAAGCTTTACGGAGATGCCAATTTCATTTTCCGTCAGGACTTGGTATCTGCCCACACTGCCAAAGGTGTCAAAAGCTGGTTCAATTACCATGATGTTACTGTTCTTATTTGGCTAGCAAACTCCCCTGACCTGAACCCCATAGAAAATCTATGGGCTATCGTCAAGAGGAAGATGAGAGACACCAGACCCAACAATGCAGATGACCTGAAGGCTGCTATCAAAGCAACCTGGGCTTCCATAACACCTCAGCAGAACCACTGGTTGATTGCCTCTATGACATGCTGCATTGATGCAGAAGGAGCCCCAAACAAGTATTGAGTGCACAGACATAAACATACTTTTTGAAAACCTGACATTTGTTTAAAATATCCTTTTAATTACTATTTTGTAATATTAAAATTTTTTTAGACACAATGAATTTTGGGTTTTCATTATCTGTAAGTCATCAGAAATACAAGAAACAAAGACTTGAAATATTTTACTTTGTGTTATGAATTTATATCATATATGAGTTTCAGTTTCTGAAATAAGTGACAAATATACTGAACTTTTCCATGATATTCAAATTTTTTTGATGTTTTGTATTTCCAGATTTTGTTTTTAAAACCCAAATATGAGCTGTTAAACTAACTTTCTTTTCATGTTTAAAAAAAAAAGAAGAAAATCACTGCCAAGGATAAATACAGGTCCTTCTCAAAATATTAGCATATTGTGATAAAGTTCATTATTTTCCATAATGTCATGATGAAAATTTAACATTCATATATTTTAGATTCATTGCACACTAACTGAAATATTTCAGGTCTTTTATTGTCTTAATACGGATGATTTTGGCATACAACTCATGAAAACCCAAAATTCCTATCTCACAAAATTAGCATATCATTAAAAGGGTCTCTAAACGAGTTATGAACCTAATCATCTGAATCAACGAGTTAACTCTAAACACCTGCAAAAGATTCCTGAGGCCTTTAAAACTCCCAGCCTGGTTCATCACTCAAAACCCCAATCATGGGTAAGACTGCCGACCTGACTGCTGTCCAGAAGGCCACTATTGACACCCTCAAGCAAGAGGGTAAGACACAGAAAGACATTTCTGAACGAATAGGCTGTTCCCAGAGTGCTGTATCAAGGCACCTCAGTGGGAAGTCTGTGGGAAGGAAAAAGTGTGGCAGAAAACGCTGCACAACAAGAAGAGGTGACCGGACCCTGAGGAAGATTGTGGAGAAGGGCCGATTCCAGACCTTGGGGGACCTGCGGAAGCAGTGGACTGAGTCTGGAGTAGAAACATTCAGAGCCACGGTGCACAGGCGTGTGCAGGAAATGGGCTACAGGTGCCGCATTCCCCAGGTCAAGCCACTTTTGAACCAGAAACAGCAGCAGAAGCGCCTGACCTGGGCTACAGAGAAGCAGCACTGGACTGTTGCTCAGTGGTCCAAAGCACTTATTTCGGATGAAAGCAAATTCTGCATGTCTTTCAGAAATCAAGGTGCCAGAGTCTGGAGGAAGACTGGGGAGAAGGAAATGCCAGAAGTCCAGTGTCAAGTACCCACAGTCAGTGATGGTCTGGGGTGCCGTGTCAGCTGCTGGTGTTGGTCCACTGTGTTTTATCAAGGGCAGGGTCAATGCAGCTAGCTATCAGGAGATTTTGGAGCACTTCATGCTTCCATCTGCTGAAAAGCTTTATGGAGATGAAGATTTCATTTTTCAGCACGACCTGGCACCTGCTCACAGTGCCAAAACCACTGGTAAATGGTTTACTGACCATGGTATCACTGTACTCAATTGGCCTGCCAACTCTCCTGACCTGAACCCCATAGAGAATCTGTGGGATATTGTGAAGAGAACGTTGAGAGACTCAAGACCCAACACTCTGGATGAGCTAAAGGCCGCTATCGAAGCATCCTGGGCCTCCATAAGACCTCAGCAGTGCCACAGGCTGATTGCCTCCATGCCACGCCGCATTGAAGCAGTCATTTCTGCCAAAGGATTCCCGACCAAGTATTGAGTGCATAACTGTACATGATTATTTGAAGGTTGATGTTTTTTGTATTAAAAACACTTTTCTTTTATTGGTCGGATGAAATATGCTAATTTTGTGAGATAGGAATTTTGGGTTTTCATGAGCTGTATGCCAAAATCATCCATATTAAGACAATAAAAGACCTGAAATATTTCAGTTAGTGTGCAATAAATCTAAAATACATGAATGTTAAATTTTCATCATGACATTTTGGAAAATAATAAACTTTATCACAATATGCTAATATTTTGAGAAGGACCTGTATATAGAAATATTTGCTCAGATTTTTATACATCTAGACAGTCATATTTTGTGATTGTAGGTGGCGCAATTCTGTACACCTCCAAGGCATGTCCCACAAATTTCTTTCACCAGAAAACAAATACAAACTCCTCAAAAAATAAAAGAAACACTTTAATCAGAGTATAATATCAAACCAGGGAAACTTCTGGAATATTGATCTGGTCAGTTAAGCAGCAGAGGGGGTGGATTGTTAATCAGTGTCAGCTGTTTTGGTGTTAATGAAATTAATAGCTTGTGCACTAAAGGGCCAACAATGAGATGACATTAAAAACAGGAATGGTTTTGCAGGTGGAGCCCACAGACATTCTTCCTGCATTTATTTTGACTGCTTTTCAGTAGTTTTGCATTTGACCAGGGTCAGCGTCACAACTGGTAGCATGAGGCGATACCTTGACCCTGCAGAGGTTGGACAGGCAGCCCAACTCCACCAAGATGGCATATCAATGTCTTGCCCAAAAGTTTGCTGTTTCCCAGCACAGTTTTAAGAACATGAAGGAGATTCCAGGAGTTACTCTAGGGGATTTGGACAGGGCTGTCAGAGGTCCTTAACCCACCAGCAGCCGGTATGTTAGGGCCAGAAAGAATTTTGTTCTTGCTACCTAGAGTCAAGGAATAAATGTACATGTTCTTGTGGAGTGTGTATTTGCCCAAAAAGCCACAACAAACCAAACTCCTCTAGGACAAAGCTGGGGTATTCCATATGTTGTCAAGATAAGAGACAGCAAGGAGGTGTACAAGAAGAAGCTGGAGAGCAAGCTCCAGCAAAACAATATCAGAGATGTGTGGACAGGGATGAAGGTCACAGGCTTCAAGCAGAAGGATGATCAGACCGATGAAGGTCTGGACAGAGCCAATGAACTGAACACATTCTTCAATAGGTTCAGTTCAGAAACAAGCTCAGCATCCTCCTCTCCTGCTCACAGCCAAACAGACACCCCACCCTCCTTTGTCCCACAGGATCCACAGCTGTCCAGTAACACCTCAAATGTTTTATCTTCCACCTCAACCATGGACCCTTCTGCTTCTACATGTTTGCCTTCAACCATATCAGAAGATGCTGATGCTTCCTTTGCTTCCCCCTTCCACCTGTGTGTCTCAAGAAGTCAAGTGAAGATGCAACTGGAGAGACTGAATAGGAATAAGGCTGCAGGTCCAGATCATGTCAGCCCTAGAGTCCTGAAGGCCTGTGCAGAGCAGCTCTGTGGGATTCTGCAGCACCTCTTCAACCTTAGCCTGGCCCAGAAGAAGGTTCCAGTGTTGTGGAAGACCTCCTGTCTTGTTCCGGTACCAAAGAAAACTCACCCATCAGTCCTCAATGACTATAGACCTGTTGCCCTGACATCTCACATCATGAAGGTCCTAGAGAGACTCCTGTTGGCCCACCTGAGTAAGCAAACAGTAAACCATCAGGACCCCCTTCAGTTTGCTTATCGCTGTGTAGTTGGAGTTGAAGATGCCATCATACACCTGCTTCAACAAACCCACTGTCATCTGGACAAAGCCAGCAGCACTGTGAGGATCATGTTCTTTGATTTCTCCAGTGCATTTAATACAATCCAACCTGATTTGCTTTGTCAGAAACTCCAGAAGACTCAGGTGGAGGCCTCAACAATCTCCTGGATCAAAGACTACCTGACAAACAGACCACAGTTTGTGAGACTGAAGGGTTGTGAGTCTAACCAGGTAGTCAGCAGCACAGGAGCACCACAGGGGACTGTACTCTCACCATTCCTTTTCACTCTGTACACCTCAGACTTCCAGTACAAGACAGACTCCTGTCATCTGCAGAAATACTCGGATGATTCTGCAGTCGTGGGGTGGATCAGAGATGGACAAGAAGCTGAGTACAGGAAGGTGGTGGACTGCTTTGTGGCATGGTGTGGAAACAATCATCTCATTTTGAACATGACTAAAACAAAGGAGATGATTGTAGATTTTAAGAGAAACAGGAATAAGTCAAAAACTATTTCTATCATGGGAGAAGAAGTGGAGGTGGTGGAGGAGTATAAATACCTCGGTGTTCACCTGGACAACAGACGAGAGTGGAGATGCAACTGTGAAGCCATCTACAAGAAGGGACAGAGCAGACTGTACTTCTTGAGGAAGCTTAGGTCCTTTGGTGTTTGCAGCAAGATGCTGCATATCTTCTATAAGTCTGTTGTGGAAAGTATGATCTCTTCTGTCATCATCTGCTGGGGAAGCAACATCAGAGCCAGGGACTTTAAAAAGCTCAACAAGCTGATAAAAAAGGCTGGCTCTGTTCTGGGGACTCCTCTGGAACCTCTGGAGATCCTTGTGGAAAGACGGTTTCTTCATAAAATGAAGAACATTATGGAGAACCCTGAGCATCCTCTTCATGAGACTGTCCTACAACAACAGAGTGTCTTCAGTCAGAGGCTTCTTCAGATCTGCTGTAAGACGGAGCGCTACAGGAGATCCTTCCTGCCCACAGCCATCAGCATTTACAACGGCTCTTTGAGGAAACCTTCATAATATGAGCTGCAATAACATTTAATTTCCCTTTGGGATTAATAAAGTATTTTTTAATTGAATTGAATGTTGAGGCACTCCTGAACCACAGTTTATTTGAAGCATCTTACCTGGACAAATAAAAAAATTCTGCAAGGTCCTGGTGTCTGAGGGAAGGGTGCAGATGCACACATTCCAAGTTTCTTGATGGCCCAGTGTAGATTTTAAGTCAGTAACAATCTGAGGAACCATGTTCTCTGTGGTGTTTGTGCTGAGAGTTTTCCAAAGTAAGCACAGCTATCTACTAGCAGGACTTTGCTCAAACTGCTAGCAATCTTATGACCTGAACCCCACAGAGACTTTATAGAGTTAGAAAAAAAAAAAATGATGGCAGACCCAACAGCATCGCCAAACTTGAGGTCACCATTAAAGATGTAGAAGGTTCAAGCTTTTGGCAAATATTGAAATAATACCCGGTCCACAAAAGTTTCAGAGATAAAAATTTAAAACTTTCAAATTGCAAAATAAGTTGTATCCAACAGTACAAACTGGTCATGAAGATTTGGTCCATTGGTCTAGTTTTAGTTCAGAGTCACTGTCTCCATTTTTAACTCAGAACTACAAGTCAAACAAAACTGCTTCAGCAGTGACCGTTTTACTCCTCTATTCTTTCGTTCTAGCATACAAAGTTCATTCTGAGGTCCAATTTATAATTCATAAACTTTATTTATTTTTACAAAAATACTTTTCATGTTTTACATGAGCACATAGAGAGGGGAAAAAAAAAAAAACTATTTTAGAGATCTGAAATGTACCACCAGGGCAAAGGTTCAGGATGTTGCTGATAGGTGAATAAGAGGCAGGTTCCAGTGACATGGACTTTAGCATGTCCCCAAACTCTCAAACCATGCGACATTCAGCGACATTACATTAGCTCAGACGATGTATTTGAAGCTGTAGGTGGCATCACATGACAACCTCATCCCTTTACAGCGGCAACACAGGTCCTGACGGTGAGGCCTCTTCATGTTGATGTGTCTCTGCTTCTTCTCACAGCTGCAGCAAGTCTGAGAACAACCCTGAAACAAATATTAGAAGGCCACGCAGCAAAGTTTTTCAACTCTTCTTCAAACAGAAACATCCTGTACAAACCCAAGTATTGAACCAACAGGTCATCAAGACGAGGAGCTGTACCTTGCAAACGATAGACTCCACTCTGTAGGGGTTAAAGCCCACCTGGCACTTCCGGCAGAGCTGCTTGTAGTACACCTAATAGAGAAATGACTCAAATTATGTATGCAGGCATGGGAAGCTGCTGCATTTTATATACAGTGGACTGTAGTTGATCACTTGCCTTACTGGTGCCAGAGATGCACCAAACATAAGCACTCTCCCACCGGATGTTGCATTTTTTACAGTGGAAGAAGCCATATCTCTGTTCCAGGAACTATGATATAAAATAGAACATGTCACATTGAGTCCATTCTAAAATTATGCAGAAAAAGTGTATTCTGCTATCTAACAAAACAGTAGCCTCCAGTAAGGAATCTGCCAGAGGTCCAAAAAAACAATTTAGGGCTTCACTTGCTAGCATTAAACAGATATTCGCTTATTTTTTTATCCCAACCCACACCAATCAGCCTTAGGTGCCCAACTTCTCATCTCATTTTGTTAAAGGGCTACATAAACATCCAGACTGAATGTTGGGATTTTAGCGTAAAATAATTTAATGCTTTGCCAATTTGTGCTCGCACACTGCCCTTTTGACTTTTTCCACTTTAATTTTATAGTTTCAAGTATGATGTACCCATGAACTCAAACCAACGCTAACCTATTTTGCAATACTGCTGAATTATGGGGCTAAATTAAAAAGTTCCAATTATATGTATGATTTCTGTGGCATAAGCCTCCCAAAGACTGACAAGTTTTCCTAAATACTAAACATCTTTTAAAAGGAAAAAAAAAATTTGAATAATGAGCATACTCTTAAACTTGCCCTTTTTCAGAGTACAATTTAAAATTTTTAAATTTAAATCAATGCAATACAAAAAATTTATTAGTCAATTTAATCCTCCTAATATCTACAGCTCAGCTTTTTCCTAATTAATGTACTAGTCAACTGTGTGATACAATATTTAGCTTTAAAAATACATTTTGTAATCAATTAAGCATAGTCATGCATGGGGGTGATCGTCCTAACTACAATTCAAATCAAGTTCTGCTGAGAGCCCCAAACTACCTTGAGCCAGCTATGGAAATATAACCGCTTAGGACCCCCGTTCAAACTAAAATAGTCAAGTGACCTCCTTCTCCTCCTGGTAGATAATGATTGGAGTCAAATACCAGTTTTTCTCCCCCACATCAGACTTACTGTAGTAGGTTAATGGAACATTTAATTGTTTCAGCAAATGTAAGATTACCCCCTGTCAAATAAAAACTTAAGCATGGTCTGTATGAAGACAGCGAGCGTATAAATACCCATAACTTCAAACATGCAAAATGGCAAAGGGACAAAGTAACCTATAACTATCAGTAAATGTCCAAATAGTCAGTGGGGGTATTTGCATAATTAGCACCCTTGGCAGACTCCTTCTGTCACCCCATACACAAACATTCATAACCCCAATGAAGCCCAACCCCAGCTAGCCCCGTTATATGTGCAACTTATCAAAGGCATCTGATAAATACTGATTAGACTGATTTTAACAGTGTATCTGAGAAAAATTATTTTTCTCCCCAGAGATTTCAGAAAATTAAACTGATCATATTATAAGTTAGATTTGATAAGCCTATATATTGTACTTATATACTAATGCCAAGAAAGCACTAAAATGCCTTGTGTTTTTTTTTTACTAAGGTTTCTCAGATTGCATTTTTAACAAATCTTCAGTGTAGATTTACTTTTGAGGTCCAACCACAAAAAAAAACATGTACACTTTTTAACTAAAGCCCAGCAAGAACAGTGCAGTTTCGGGTAAACTTGAAAACGCCCTTTAATTTATCTAAAGCATAATTTGAATTGACTGGATATGCAAATAAGAATTAAAACTCTTTAGGCGCCCCCTTGGCCATATAGTCCTGGGTAGAAAGCCATTTTTAGAAAGTGCCACTTGTCAAGGTGCACATCTTTGAGTAAGACATATTGACCAACACCCACCTGGAAGTTTGAGTTCTTACAGGATCGGGGAACCGTAGTCTTGAAGTCCTTTTCTAAGTCCTCGCCACTTTGATCCGTGTCAGTATCAGACTTGGCTTGCTCAGAGGCTTCAGCTGGACCCCGTCCAGCGCCGTCGCTGAGACTCTTCAGGTAGACCCTGCGGTCAAACACCGGCGAGTAGATGGACACAGGTCGGAGGAAGCGCAGGTTGCTCACGGGCGGCGTGCCGAAGAGCGCCTTTCCCCCCGCTTTGGTCGCACAGAGGCTCTCTTCGGGGGTCTTGCAGGAGGTGGGAGGTTCGTCGAAAAGCAGCGTCTTTGGACCAAGAGAACATTGGACGATCTTATCTACTTTGGCGTTCACCTGCACGCCGCACTCTTTGGTGTTCGCCTTCCTGCAAGGTGGTGCAGGGGGTAAACTGTGGTTGACTTGGGACAGGATGGTCTTGCAGATCTCAAAGTAGTTGAGGCCCTGAGGGATGAGAAAACGGCCCCCTCTCTTCCCCCAGCTGCCGCCATGAATCGGAGGAGGGCACGCCGAACTGCCGTGGATGTTGAAGGGGGGGACCGTGGACAGGAACCCCTCCATCCTGGAGCCATGAAACCAGTTTTAGTTTCTCCTCCTGGGATTTATACACGACCGCTCTCAAATACACTGATTGCTTAATTGAGGCCTGGGTGTGCAGGTTTAAAGCGAGTGGAGTGAAACTGTTCAAAACTCTTAGGAAACAAACCGGGCTGTGAAGGAAACATGTGCTTCAAAAGCAAATTATGAGCCTACAATTTTATCTAAAGCCAAAGAAAACGGTAAAATACAAAAAAACTGTAAAAAGAATTGAATACACAAAAACAAATCACAATCATAAACTCAAAGTTGGTGATAATATAATCTTTGAACATGGGTTAGTATACGTTTATGAATCAGAAAGAACTTTATTGCCAGGTGCAGTAAAGTACATTGATAACACTCGGAATAGGAGGAGATTGGTTACTGTTCAGCAGACTGAATACTGTAGCGAAACTCTTCTGGTGACGTGAGGTCTTGGTCCTAATGGACCGGCAGAATATTCTGGCAGAAGGGAGGGACAGAAAAAGTCTGTGTTCAGGGTGAAATGAGTTGGGCGCAATCCTGGTTGCATGTCTCCAGGTTCTGGAGATGAAGGCTACAGCTCCTGGAGAGATAGAAGGTTGCAGCCCATTACTTTTTCTGCAGGGTGTGTGATGCACAGCAGCTTGGCCTTGTTGGACTCAACTGAGATCACCAGAGTGTCCCAGAGGTTGGCAGGAGAGAGGTGGGATCTCCTGTTTCTGGTCCAGGTGTCAGAAACATGCTGCCCCAGCCTCACATGCTGCTATTTGTCTGTCAAGTCCATAATATACCTGCACATAAAGATTGGCTAATTAAGCTGGAGTAGCTTGTCTTAGAGGAAAACTTTGTTTTAAGATGTCAGAAAACTGTCTGACTTTTGAATGTGCCTTGTTGTTGTTTATAAATTATATTTTCACATTTAATGGCCTCCAACCAACAGATCAGCCATTAAATCAGTAGATTCTCATTGAAATAGAGCAAGAAAAATTATATTTAAATTAGCCCTTATGTCATGTTTCAATAAAATAGAAATTCTCGATGTTCTTTTTTTATTGACATGTTTGTAAAGTTTGTATTTAAATGTTTGAACGGACTTGCGTCACCATCTCTCTGTGGGTATGTTTGAACTCTGATAGATCCGGTTATGTTCAAATTCCATCTTGTGAAACATCCTTTGTCCTGGCGGCTTTCTACCTTCAAAGGAGTAAAGATCTGGAACACATAACCCGCTAGTTTAAAATCTATTGTCATTTTTTTTGAGTGCATTTTAAGTGCATTTTTTATACTTTATTGGGAATTTTTTTTTTAAAGTAGTTGGGGTAGAGTGTGTACACCATAAACCCAGGCTATGAGTCCTCGAAGCGGTTGTCCAGGGTTCGATTCCTTACCCTGGGACCTTTGCTGCATGTCTTCCCCCCTTCTCTCTCTGCCCATTTCCTTTCCCTGAAAAATGTAGTTGGATTTCTTTGTGTGCAATAAACCAGGTGTAATACACATTTTACTTTGTATGACTTGAATGATATCAGCCTCACTTTCTATTAATGATTTATTTAAAGATATCTGTTTACATTCCATGGTTTAGTATTTTTGTTAAAACCCATTTTTAATCTAGAGTTTTCCCCTATAAAATACATCTACAAGGCTATTTCTCCACAATTATCCACAAAGTGTTATTTTAGTAGTTGTAGTATCATGGGTTAAAGTCCAGTCAAATGAATTTAATGACTCATTGCCTAATTTATCATCTGTGTCAAAATTAAAATATTATTAATGAATATATAAATGGGCAATTAAGAGGCTTCGGCAGCACCTTGTGGCGTGGAAACATTTGAATCAGGTGTGCTGGAGCAGAAACACATCTGAAACATGAAGGACATCGGTCCCTGAGGACCAGGATAGAGACACAATGAACTTGAGTGAGTCAGTGTTAGTACTACCCACTGGCTTTGATAGGTTATGGATAAAATACATTTATAATGTGCTCCAACATGGGACCATGAAATGCTTAACAGTAAAACATGTTTTAGTCATTTGTGTGTGTTGTACATGTAATGTACAAACAGTATTTTGATATGTACATTATTACTACGTAATGAATTAATGACTTTGTATTTATTTATGACACATTAAATGAGTCGTTTAACGTTTTTACTATTTATTAAATTTATAAAATGAAACATTGTCTACTTGGCCATGAAGAGCTCGAATCAGATACATGGTATTAGAGCGCCCCCTTAAGGCCGTGTTGGTCACAAAATCTGAGCAGGAAGACAAAGCAAAATGTAAATACGCAACATCCCCGACAACACGTACCATCCTCATATGGCTCAAGCGCACCGGTGTCAGATTTGATAAATATGATTAATATGAATAGTATGATGGCTGTTGGCTTTGACATTAAACCAATTCTTTGAAAGACTGCCTGAACAGTGGCAAGTTAAGCTTTCCAATTAGCTGGGATGCTTTAAAAAAAGATGAAGAGTGATTTATAGAATTTGCAGAACAAATATAACTATTATTTGAGGATACCATCAGAGACCGCGTTCTTATTTATTAGTACACGTAGAATAAATGATATTTTGGTACTGACAAAAACTAGACTTTTAACAAACGTTTGCACTAAAACTTAAATTTGAAAATAAAAACTTATAAAATAATAGGAATTTTCTACTCTCCTTATTTTGGGCCATTAAATATCAAAATATATTTTCTATTATTATTATTTCTATGACTTTTCCCATTTTTAAGAAAAGATCAAGATAGAAACAATGCGTCACTTGAATGGCCCAACAAAACTACATGGACACGCCTTTAGGTGGCGCTACTCGCTCACCAATAGTTTGCACCCATGGGCACTGAATCGATGCATATTGGCGCCATTTTGGAGCTAGGAGGGGGAAGAGAGCTGCAGAGGAGAATACGATTTATCACAATTCACCCTAACAGGTAAGAAATGCACGGAAAAACAAACCTATTGAATCGTGAACTAATAGTATGTTTTGTCCCGCGTGTGGGAAAAAATGTGAGCGAGTATATAGCCGTGGAGTACTCTGGTTTTCATGCGGCGAAAGCTGGAGCGCAGCCCGCTTTGCTCGACTGTGTTCTCGGCTGCCTTGTCTCGATTCTCCGCGTTGCTTTTACTTGGTCCTGTGCCGCAAAATGGTTAGCCGGAATAATATTAGCCTGTTGGGTTAGCTTACTGTCACGGTAGGACGATCACTCAGTGAGCCGTGTGACGCCTGGAATCGGGGCAGTTGTAGCCACATAACGGTAGTTAGCCGGGGTGTTTTGTTACTGTCTGTCCGCCCTGTCACTGAGATTGCTGTTGCTAATGTTAGCTCCAGCACGCTAGTAGATGGTGTACAGACCGACCAGCTAACAGCAGCTAACTGGGTTAGCCACATTCTAGCAGCCAAGCAGTCTTCCTTTACATGCTACTGCGATTCCATAACAATAACGTCTATGCTTAAAAGGCTTGCATGTTTCCCTCTAAACCTGCTGGAAATAACTGTGCATTATGCTGTTTAGATATTTTTTTTTTTTTTTGTTGTACGACGTTTTTCTTTCTTTTTGGCGCTCATAATGGCTGCTTTATCTTTCGGAATGGGTAATATTAACATATAAAACTACATGTTTAGAAATTTGCGTCATCAGAAGTTGGAAATTGTAAGTGCTGTAACCCAGGATGATGGAAGAAAGCTGGGTTTTTAGCAAGCCTGGCTTAGTTGTTGCCTCAAAACTCCAAACTAAGCTGAGGAGGACCTGGAGCTTTTATTACTACATTAGCAGTCACTGCAGTTACAGCACTCGCTTTAAACTTTAATAAGACCTGTAAAAATACTGCGGTAAAAAAAAAAAGATTTAAAAATAAAAGTACTGAAAATATGCTGGTGAAAATCAAAGACACATAAAAGCGCATAAAAAAAAAAAAAAAGAATACAATACCTATTTGTAAAAAAATACTTTTAAGTAATAAAAAAAAAGTATGCTTTTAAAATAGAAGAAAATAAAAATAAAAATGCATATTTAAAAATGTAACGTGATTATAAAATAAACTAATTCAAATAAAAATTCTAATATAAAGTACATTATAAATGGAAAATAAAAGTAAATGTAATTAACTAAATTGCATTTGAAAAAGTAAAGTATCTAAATCCTAAAAGGAAAAATGCATATTAGTAATAAAAACATGCATAAATAATCAAATAAAAGGTGCATCAAGAATTATACCAGCCTATTCTGCAACGCTGCACAGATAAGAGGGTATGAATGGTGGATGGATAGTAGAAAAAAAACATTTGAACTGTCCTGATACTGGTTTCAGTGAAGAAGTAGTGGTTAAACAAACCACCATGAAAGTAGGAGGCATTCTGTCATTGCAGGTACTTCATTTAAAGGTCACCTTTATGGGCTGTTTTGTTTGTTTTGGCAGCTGTCTGAGATTTCTTCATAAATATTATAGTCAAAGGTTGTTAGAAGAAGTCTTTGGAAATTGGGATTGCATGAGTGTGATGCATTGTTTACACCGTAATCGCTTAGAATAAACAGATGCATTATACAGACTTTAACTGGTCGACACTGAGTTCTGTCTTTCTTTAATGTCTGACATGCCAATTCCTTATACAATTTACAAACTACATTTTGGTTAACTTCTTTTTGCTTTTCATAAATTCAGCATAACAGACATTGACAATAAAACAGAGGCATGATCCCTCATAGATGCAGTAGCTTTAAAATCTGCAGAAAACTAAGGAAAAGCAATGTTTTTCCTCGTTTATGCATCAAAGCATATGCCCCTACTGTCTGATACTGACTAAAAACAAACAACAAAGCATGCTGTTTGTTGACGCTTTAAAAGATTGAAACAAGTGTTTCATCTTAATGCTTTTAATAAACAAGAAAAAACATTTTGTATATTTTACTTGCTTATCATATATAAAATTAGAGCTGATCAAGGAAAGCTTGGCTAATTGGTGCATCACTACGAACGGGAAAATGCAATATGACAAAAATGTAAAATAGTTTTAATTGAATAAAGTCGGTGTGTTTTGTTCTGTCACAATCTAATTAAACAGATTTGGTTTGTTGGTTAGTTGTTTGTCTCCTTTTTTAAATCTAACATTGAATACGGTTCCTTATGCGTTAAGCAGAAATAAAGCTGATCATAACTGCATTTTATTTGTACTTGTCTCTAAAAGCTGCTTATGTAGTTGAATATTTCTGACAGTTCAACAGCTAGGCTGGATTTATGCCCATGCTTCAACTCTACATTCATGTCTGTAGAAACACAAAGCGTTGTTTACATTCACATCCCCTTCATATTCTTATACAGTGCAGTTCATGTTGTTTTGACTCCATTTGCTGCAGATTTGAATGTCCTTTGGGCATACAGCACATCACAACACATGCCTTTATTGTAAATGAAACATCTTGTCCAACTTTTAGTTCTCTTCACTTCTTCAGAAGCTTTTTTATTTATAAAGACTACTCTCACCAGGCATTTGGATGAGAAACCTTTCCTTGAACAGTGGCTTAGGTTAAGTGTCAATAGATTGAACTTGCAAGGCCTGTGATTGGGCAAAGTTTTTTATGTACATTTCTTTTAAGTTTTATCTCAGTTTTTTTTTTTTTTTTTTTTGACTTGAACGCATTGGACCAATTGTAATCCTGAAAATTGCCCCCATTGTTGTTTTTGTTAGGTTATATTGGCTTACTTTTGGCAAAGAACGTTTTTTTGCAGAAAATACCGCCCTAGTTTCTTTAATTTGAAACAGCAAAAACCTCTTTGACAGGTTTTTCCCATTCAGCCCGTTTGTATCCGCATATAGGTCATTGAGTTCACCTTTTGCAGCCAGCTTGTGTCCAGGTTTCACTCTTATTGCGGGTTTTCTCCCTCTTTCCCGGCCCACCCACAGGGTTAAAACCAGCCTGTCTCTGTCAAGATTCAGATTTGGAAATGAGTTACATTTGAGTCTTTAAAGTGGAGCTGGTGGCTGTGTTCAAATGAGCAGAACTGGCAGAGCAGAGGAGTAGTATGGTACAAAGCCCTCTGTTGGGAGGTAAATGTGTTTAACTGTGATAAACCAGTAATGAGCTCAAAGTAGCCCATGCTCAGGGTGTTAGGAGAGGGGTAAATGCAGCCCCTTTGTTGTTATTTACTGCTACATTTGTGAGATTTTCACTGATGGAGGGTAGCAACACATTCACATCAGGTTCAGAAATGATCTGCTCAGATTGGCTGCATGTATGTGTGTGTGTGTCTGTGTGGTGCAACGATGGAGGGATGGACTCAGATTTGGCAGCAGATGTGGGATGGAAAAGAAGCTCACAATCCAGCAATCTGGCAGCCTGCCAGTGTCCAATGTGTGTGTTTGGTCTCTGCATTTGTATGTGTGTGTGTGTCTGCAGTAGCTTGACTGCTGCTTCTGACAATTGTCATAACTGGCAGTTTTTAAATTTGTATTACATCTTCTTGGCCCAGACAGTTAATTCAATGAAGGAACAAGTTTTAAGTTGACTTAAGAAAAAAATACAATTACAAAATAGTCTAGATTTCAGTTTTTAGCTTTAGATGTTATGTTCATTATTGAGCTGGAGACAGTGAAAAGATACTGATGCTGCTTGGATGTGGATGTGAATACAGGTCCTTCTCAAAATATTAGCATATTGTGATAAAGTTCATTATTTTCCATAATGTCATGATGAAAATTTAACATTCATATATTTTAGATTCATTGCACACTAACTGAAATATTTCAGGTCTTTTATTGTCTTAATACGGATGATTTTGGCATACAGCTCATGAAAACCCAAAATTCCTATCTCACAAAATTAGCATATCATTAAAAGGGTCTCTAAACGAGCTATGAACCTAATCATCTGAATCAACGAGTTAACTCTAAACACCTGCAAAAGATTCCTGAGGCCTTTAAAACTCCCAGCCTGGTTCATCACTCAAAACCCCAATCATGGGTAAGACTGCCGACCTGACTGCTGTCCAGAAGGCCACTATTGACACCCTCAAGCAAGAGGGTAAGACACAGAAAGAAATTTCTGAACAAATAGGCTGTTCCCAGAGTGCTGTATCAAGGCACCTCAGTGGGAAGTCTGTGGGAAGGAAAAAGTGTGGCAGAAAACGCTGCACAACAAGAAGAGGTGACCGGACCCTGAGGAAGATTGTGGAGAAGGGCCGATTCCAGACCTTGGGGGACCTGCGGAAGCAGTGGACTGAGTCTGGAGTAGAAACATTCAGAGCCACGGTGCACAGGTGTGTGCAGGAAATGGGCTACAGGTGCCGCATTCCCCAGGTCAAGCCACTTTTGAACCAGAAACAGCAGCAGAAGCGCCTGACCTGGGCTACAGAGAAGCATCACTGGACTGTTGCTCAGTGGTCCAAAGCACTTACTTCGGATGAAAGCAAATTCTGCATGTCATTCGGAAATCAAGGTGCCAGAGTCTGGAGGAAGACTGGGGAGAAGGAAATGCCAGAAGTCCAGTGTCAAGTACCCACAGTCAGTGATGGTCTGGGGTGTCGTGTCAGCTGCTGGTGTTGGTCCACTGTGTTTTATCAAGGGCAGGGTCAATGCAGCTAGCTATCAGGAGATTTTGGAGCACTTCATGCTTCCATCTGCTGAAAAGCTTTATGGAGATGAAGATTTCATTTGTCAGCACGACTTGGCACCTGCTCACAGTGCCAAAACCACTGGTAAATGGTTTACTGACCATGGTATCACTGTGCTCAATTGGCCTGCCAACTCTCCTGACCTGAACCCCATAGAGAATCTGTGGGATATTGTGAAGAGAACGTTGAGACCCTCAAGACCCAACACTCTGGATGAGCTAAAGGCCGCTATCGAAGCATCCTGGGCCTCCATAAGACCTCAGCAGTGCCACAGGCTGATTGCCTCCATGCCACGCCGCATTGAAGCAGTCATTTCTGCCAAAGGATTCCCGACCAAGTATTGAGTGCATAACTGTACATGATTATTTGAAAGTTGACGTTTTTTGTATTAAAAACACTTTTCTTTTATTGGTCGGATGAAATATGATCATTTTGTGAGATAGGAATTTTGGGTTTTCATGAGCTGTATGCCAAAATCATCCGTATTAAGACAATAAAAGACCTGAAATATTTCAGTTAGTGTGCAATGAATCTAAAATATATGAATGTTAAATTTTCATCATTACATTATAGAAAATAATGAACTTTATCACAATATGCTAATTTTTTGAGAAGGACCTGTAATTGCATTTGTTGTGATGTCCTTTGAGAAAATGCAGTTGTTTCCTGCCAAAAGCCACCATTAAACATTAGTCGCATAGAAACCAATAGCTACAAGGCATGCTAGTCAGCAGTCGGCTGAATTTGATGAAGAACTTAATATTTTGACTTGTTAGACGTTGACATCAGAATCTGTAAAATCTATTGTCAGAGAGACATTTGCCTTGATTAAAAACAGTGCGTCAATCATCTGTGCTAGAACCTGTCTTGTTACCTTTGGTGTCTCACCAGGCAACATTATCAACATGTTTTAACATCACAAAAAAATATCGCAGTGCCGTATTTGATAGCTGTACGGCTGAAATGGCATTTAAAGTTGTGACATATATTTAAAAGCATTTGTTCCTAAAAACAGTTTTTAAAGCAGCAACATTAAATTAATAGGGCAGTCAGAGTTTTCAGTGACAAATGTGTCTTGCCACAATGAGAAAACTTGGGTTCACTGTGTTGTTTATTCCATTTATATTTGCCGGTCGATGTTTTTTAGCCGGTTGGCCATAAAAACTCAAAACAAAGCGTGGCAGCAGACCCGAGGCCTGTTCTTCAAAGCACGATGAACAGCCTCAATAAATTAGAATATGCTTTCCTAAAGAGGTTTGTGTGTCTTTTAAGAAATGAGATGTTTTTATCATATCAATAACAAAGATAAATGTAGGAGGTACATTTGGCCTAACAGGCTGTATGTGGGAGCAATTTAATAAGATGGACAACAGATTGCAAAGAGTCGTGTGAAATGATTTGCATTATTTTCTGGTTGTATTTGCATTTTTAAACAGTTCTGCAAATGGGATTTCAACGTCCTTGTACTGTTAGTCGAAAGTATAATAATTAATCCATAAAGTCCTGCAATTTTTAATGTAATTCAGTGTTTAGGACAATTTCTGAAAATAAATCTCATTAGTAATTATTCATTACTTATTTTAATTTGTTTTTTAAGTTTATATTGAAACAAATACCACATTTCCTAAAGAAATCCTCCATATGTTGAGCTTGTTTTATAGTACAGGCCTCTGAAAACAACTTCGACCATGTTGTCGAGCTACACTGTGAAGCTTTACAGTCCTACTGTGGACTCTTCTAGTGATAAATCATTGCTCAAGCCTATAAACTGCCTACCTCCCAGATGACCACTAGTACTGCTGCTTTAGTAAGGCTGGTAGTGTTGTGCCCTCTGCAGTTTACTGGATGCACATAAGAATCCAGTTGTTAATTTCACATTTTCATATTTGTGGGAATGCACACTGTCAATTGCACATCCTTAAATTAAAGTGACTTCGTGCTTGTGAGGTTTTCTCCTTAAAATACACGATCTTGTCTTTGGTCTTTGGAGGTAGGACTCCTCGCACCATTGAATGAGGTCATCAGTCACCGGACCATGGTTGCTGGAGAAGACTAACAACAACTGAATCATCTGCATACTTTATTATGGACCTGTTGCCATGAATGTTCTGACACATATTGGTATACAGAATAAAAAGTAGAGCTGAGACTACACAGCCCTGAGGTGAACCAGTGAGGTATATTTGAAATCTGAAAGACAATTATTAACTCTCACTCTCTGGGTCCTGGTAATTAAAATGTCCAAGACCTCAAGAGTCTACTCTTCTGTAAGGCCTGCATGCAAACTGCATGGGATCTAAAATCTGCTCAGTCTGCTTTAAAATCTCACATCCGATTAACCTTTCAAATATTTTCATTAAGACTGAGGTCAGAGCTGCTGGTCTGAAATCACCAACCGTTTCAAGACAATTGGGTTTAGGGACAGGAACAACAACAGCATATTTCCAGGTGTTAAGAACATGTTGTTTGTAGAGACTTCACTGAACGGACCGCAGACATTATCTGAACCATAGCTTCTGTTCACTTTTACCGTGTGAAAAGCCTTTTTGACATCCTGAAGGCTGATGTTAAAATGCTGAGTATCTTTATGTTTATAGACACGTTTCTGGATTTTTTCACTAAAATCATTAATATCAGAATGACAATAAAAGGAGTTGAAAGCATTAGCCAGGTCAGAGTCTGAATTAAAACCATCTAAGGAGACATGAGTGTGACTTTGTAGGTTCTGAAGGCCTGCAACAGTTTTCACACTAGCCCAAGCTGTACCAAGTTTTAAAATTTCAAGGATTAATTCATTCATGGCTGAATGGAGATCAGAGACCGTTCCTTCTTTAAAAGCAGGTGATTTCTTCTGTTAATAGGACTTGACAGATTTGGTAATCCACAGTCGGTTATTTGGATAGGTTTTAACACGCTTACATGGAATAATCATGTCCCCGCAAAAGACAATATAGGAGCATGTCACATCCACTGATGAGTCCAAATCATCACCACATGATTGTTAAAAAGTTGCCAATCAGTACACCTAAAACAGTCCAGATTGGTCGCTCTATAGAACTGTCTAAGTGGGCAGCAGATGCACACAGTTATAGAGAGCAGAGCCCAAAGGAGGGAGCAGGACAGCTTTTTAACCTTCACCGATCCATAACATAGAGCTAGTGTCTTGTCCCGTCTTGTTGGGGAGGAGATGTACTGATAAAAATGTCCTTAAGTTTTTTTTGTTTTTTTTTTAAGAGAGACGTGGTTAAAATCATCTAAAACAAAGGAGATGGACTACAGATTCTGGACAACCTCAAATATGGTGCTAGAGGCAGACGCGGGGTTCACTTTCGGGTGAATTTACACAATTGTAATAAAGAGCTGTGGGAATTCACGGGGAAGGTTAAAGGGCCGTAGGAACAGATAATAGTGTAACGTCTGGCATACAAATACGTTCTCTTACAGCCACAGAAGAACAGTAACGCCTGTTACCTCTGCCTGGCGGTCCAGTCGAGGTGGAGCCCGCTGAAGCTCTTAATGGACAGGTTTGAATCCAAGTCCTGTTCGGTGAGCTGCGTTTCACTGAGGGCCACGGTGCAGCAGTCTTGAGAGTCCTTTTTGTAGTGCATAGTACTCTGAAGTTTGTCAAGTTTATTTCTGAGGTACTGGACATCTGCCAAGATGAGAGAAGGAAGTGGTCTCCTCAGCGAGTCTTAGACCCTCTCGTCTTCACTGCTTTGTTTTTCTCACATATTTCTTTCCTCTGGTTTCGTGAGAATCTTTCTCAAAAAGATCTGGTATATGAAGGTTGAGGTCTGACACTCGAGCCAAAAGTGGCAAAGTTTAGCGGCAGAAATGTGTCTCTGGAGTACTGAGTCCGGACCTCACGAGAAAAACTGGTAACTTCACTGATAGCAGCAGGTTAACCAGGAAACACAGCCCGATGAAAAAGAGAAGAAAGTCCATCTCTATTTGACTTGCATGACTTACGAGCTTACACAAAGGTAAACACAGCCCCCAGTTTCCATAATCACAGAGAAACAAACAAAATGTGTCAATCTGGACAACTGTTGCTTTATTATATTTAAGTAGTAATGTTGCCCTTACACGTTTTTTTGGTTCTTGGTTACGGGTTTGTAGAATTAATGATAAATTAATTTATTGATTGCTTTAAAGTGAAGTTTCTCGGTGCTTGTTTAGCAATCAGGTACTCTGTGTTTCTATAGGTATTTACCATCTGCTTGGCGGATGAGCAAAACAAGCCCATTTTTCGCCTCAGCATGCTAAAATCCAAATATTTTTCCTGCTGCATGAACACCATGGCAGAGTGGCTCATTTGGGTGGTTACAGTACATCTTCAATGTAGACATTTTTACTGTGTTAGGAAGGCTCCAGAACATCTTTGGGGAGACACTTTGTGAAGCTGAGATTTATGTGTTCTGTATATCTGAGTCGCCATGGGATGTGGCTGCAAGGCTGAGTTCATTAGTGGTTGGGAAATGTGGTTTATCTTTAGTTTTGTTTCTAAAGCATTGCTCCAATCCCTTATTTTTGTACTTGTCCACCTACTAGGAAGGGACCTAAAATGAGTAAAAGCATCCGTTGTCTAAAGCAAACTTGGTTCTTCAACAGCTCCTAGACAGACCAGCTAACCTAGCCATAGGGCTGCATGATATAAGCAAATCATTTATTGAATTGTGATGCTATTGCTGAAAACTGCTCAATCCTTTTAAATATTTTAGATTTCAATATTGACCAAAAACTAAGTGATTACAATTTTTTTTTTTTTAGCGGCCCTATTAAACCTACAGTGTAATACTCAATTATTTGCAGCTCATTTAATAAAGATTCTTAATAAATAACTGTTTTGGATAATTGAGTTGAGTCTGACACTCAACAGTCATAATTACTCATGTGGACTTTTGGGAAAATGTATTGCCCAACTTTGGTCTTCTTAATGCCTTAATATCTGGAGGCTTATTGAGTAAAACTGCTATAAAAAAAGGCACGCAAGTAAAATATGAAGAAATTAGCAATAAATCGAGAGAATTGCACAGTAGTGATTGATGTGTCTTTTTGACCCAGTCATAAACAGGGCACTAAATTTACCGTTGAAGCTTTTTCCTTTATTATGTGAAAACGTTTCAGCATTTTTGTATCCCAGAGGCTGTAGAAATGAAATATGGCATCCATCCTTTCCCCCTAAATATAGCCATCTCACCCTGGGCACTGAAACCCTGTAGAAAAGCCATTACCATGCTATGGATACCTTGTTGAATATTTCAGTGGCTGCTTTATTGCTGATTTCTTTAAAAGTATTCAAAGGATGTTCTGGGTTTGCATTTGTACAGGTCCTTCTCAAAATATTAGCATATTGTGATAAAGTTAATTATTTTCCATAATGTCATGATGAAAATTTAACATTCATATATTTTAGATTCATTGCACACTAACTGAAATATTTCAGGTCTTTTATTGTCTTAATACGGATGATTTTGGCATACAGCTCATGAAAACCCAAAATTCCTATCTCACAAAATTAGCATATCATTAAAAGGGTCTCTAAACGAGCTATGAACCTAATCATCTGAATCAACGAGTTAACTCTAAACACCTGCAAAAGATTCCTGAGGCCTTTAAAACTCCCAGCCTGGTTTATCACTCAAAACCCCAATCATGGGTAAGACTGCAGACCTGACTGCTGTCCAGAAGGCCACTATTGACACCCTCAAGCAAGAGGGTAAGACACAGAAAGAAATTTCTGAACGAATAGGCTGTTCTCAGAGTGCTGTATCAAGGCACCTCAGTGGGAAGTCTGTGGGAAGGAAAAAGTGTGGCAGAAAATGCTGCACAACGAGAAGAGGTGACTGGACCCTGAGGAAGATTGTGGAGAAGGGCCGATTCCAGACCTTGGGGGACCTGCGGAAGCAGTGGACTGAGTCTGGAGTAGAAACATTCAGAGCCACCGTGCACAGGCGTGTGCAGGAAATGGGCTACAGGTGTCGCATTCCCAGGTCAAGCCACTTTTGAACCAGAAACAACGGCAGAAGCGCCTGACCTGGGCTACAGAGAAGCAGCACTGGACTGTTGCTCAGTGGTCCAAAGTACTTTTTTCAGATGAAAGCAAATTCTGCATGTCATTCGGAAATCAAGGTGCCAGAGTCTGGAGGAAGACTGGGGAGAAGGAAATGCCAAAATGCCAGAAGTCCAGTGTCAAGTACCCACAGTCAGTGATGGTCTGGGGTGCCGTGTCAGCTGCTGGTGTTGGTCCACTGTGTTTTATCAAGGGCAGGGTCAATGCAGCTAGCTATCAGGAGATTTTGGAGCACTTCATGCTTCCATCTGCTGAAAAGCTTTATGGAGATGAAGATTTCATTTTTCAGTACGACCTGGCACCTGCTCACAGTGCCAAAACCACTGGTAAATGGTTTACTGACCATGGTATCACTGTGCTCAATTGGCCTGCCAACTCCCCTGACCTGAACCCCATAGAGAATCTGTGGGATATTGTGAAGAGAACGTTGAGAGACTCAAGACCCAACACTCTGGATGAGCTAAAGGCCGCTATCGAAGCATCCTGGGCCTCCATAAGACCTCAGCAGTGCCACAGGCTGATTGCCTCCATGCCACGCCGCATTGAAGCAGTCATTTCTGCAAAAGGATTCCCGACCAAGTATTGAGTGCATAACTGTACATGATTATTTGAAGGTTGACGTTTTTTGTATTAAAAACACTTTTCTTTTATTGGTCGGATGAAATATGCTAATTTTGTGAGATAGGAATTTTGGGTTTTCATGAGCTGTATGCCACAATCATCCGTATTAAGACAATAAAAGACCTGAAATATTTCAGTTAGTGTGCAATGAATCTAAAATATATGAATGTTAAATTTTCATCATTACATTATGGAAAATAATGAACTTTATCACAATATGCTAATTTTTTGAGAAGGACCTGTAAATGTTATTCTCAAGGTTTTTCTTTCCTCTAACGGTCTCTGTCACGCCTGCCTTGGTGCTCTACTCTGGTTTATTAAATGACTCCTCTCTCCATCTCTAGGCAGTGAAGAGCTAAAGAGGATGGCTCACTCTAAAGCTCGAGCCACAGATGGGAAGGTGACCTACCCCCCGGGGGTCAAAGAGATTTCTGACAAAATATCCAAAGAGGAAATGGTCCGCAGGCTCAAGGTGAGAGGTCTTCCCTGCTGCATCTTATTTTTGCTGTTTGCTCTAACTACATACATTTTACATCTTCTCTGCATGACATTATGACATTAATGAATGCTCCTCTTTAAAATGGAGAAACTATTATTAAACATCAGTTTTGTAAACACTAAAGAAATATTGACACCACCCAACGAACCTAATTATGTTTGTTTTTTTTCTGGCACTTTCACTTCACGTGCTCTATGTCTGACCTGCTACCCAGATGGTTGTGAAGACCTTCATGGACATGGACCAAGACTCTGAGGAAGAAAAGGAGCTTTATCTGAACTTGGCCCTTCACCTGGCCTCGGACTTCTTTCTCAAACACCCAGACAAAGATGTGCGGCTGCTGGTGGCGTGCTGTCTTGCAGATATATTCAGGATTTATGCTCCAGAAGCACCCTACACCTCTCCAGATAAGCTCAAGGTGCGAGGATGAGAGTTTTTCTTTTTCTTTTTTTTGACTACATCAAAGCATTTTCTGCGGAAACACGTTATTCTGTTCTGTCAATTATATTAGTTTTCTGAAAATTGTGTGTATTTATTAGAGGTTTTAACTATATTTTTATGTGCTTCTACAATGCAGCCTGTTTACTAACATTCAATGTGTATTGGTTTCTGTGTTTCTAGGACATTTTTATGTTCATAACACGACAACTCAAAGGACTGGAGGACACGAAAAGCGCTCAGTTCAACAGATACTTCTACTTGCTGGAGGTGTGTAGCTCTTCTGTGCAGCTTTAGTCAAATTTATTGGAAATTACCGTAATATTAAATCTGCTTTTGACTTTTTCTTTGAAATTGGCCACTTTGCCTGATGTAAAAATACTGTTTAATGTTGACTGTTTCAAAGCTAAGGGTTTGGAGAAGAGATATTTATAAAAGAATAAACTCCCCAATGAAGCAGGGAGACCTTAGGCTGGATAAATGTTTCCACAACTAATATCAATGTTTAATAAGAAATGGAGGGGAAAAAAAACATTACCGATGATTCCTATTGCCAATATATTTCTTCAAGGTCAGCTAAAAGCAAACTGCTGTATTTCCCTTGCATTACATATTTATTGTTGCTGTGCAGTCTGGAAAAATGTGGAAAACCATTTGAGTTGAAGTTTTTTTTTGTTCTGGTTAGAAAATGGTCTGGAAAAATATTTGTTACATCAAAATTTATTACTTATACCATACTGTTAGTCCCCCATCCGTCTACCCGCTTGTGCCCCATCCATTCGCCATCAACTATTTCTCAATCCACTCATGCAAGCTGTCTGTCTGTCCGTCCGTCCGTCTGTTTTTGCAGGGTTTATATTTTTAAAGCCTGACCTTAATAGAAGTCTCTGCAGTAAGTTCATTGTGAGGTTTGATATTGCATCTAAAAAGTCCTGAGAGCTATGCTAATTAGGCTGTAGAAAATGATTGAAAAATGAGGAGGAACCTTGTTTCACCCCCCTCCATGTATCTCAGCCTTCTAAATTGCTTTGTTACTAACACAGTATGTCTTCTTCCTTTGTCCAGAACATAGCTTGGGTGAAATCTTACAACATTTGCTTCGAGCTTGAAGACAGCAATGAAATATTCACCCAGCTTTACAGAACACTCTTCCAGGTCATAAAGTAAGTTTATTTTTTATTTTTTTTCTTCATTAAACGTAATCTTCATCATCGTGGGCAGCTTTTAGTTCTTGTCTACTGTTGTTTTTAACCAGTGCTGCCCCATTTGAAGCACAGTACCACAGCACAGTAGCAAGCTAGTTGTTTCTCTTTGATGCCCCCACCCCTAATCCCCTCTCAATTTCACTCTACTGAAACACAACCTTGAGGGCTGCATTCTGCAGCACAGAATCTGGCCTTTTGCCAGGGGATAAAGGTGTCTGTTTGCAACAAGGTTGAGCCAGTCCTACAATGTGTCCTGCTTGGGGAAAAATTTAAGGACAGCTTTTTCTTTTAAAATATTATTGGAAGCCGTCAGTGAGTGCAGCTCTTGCACGTTTTTTTGTGTCTGGTGTGTTTGAACGTGATGCTTGTGCCGAATAGGAGCTAATAGTTGAAATCCAGTCACCGAGGTACAAATCAAGGTAACAAGCTTGGCCTCCTGCTGAAATGAAAGTATGCACACCCACCTTCTGCGTGATCAGCGCATCTTCACTAAGAAATGCATTTTAAACCTAACAAAGACTGAACCAATTACAAGATTTGCTTTTGACTCCAGCAGAGCTCTTCCATCTCTAAAGCTTTGTGCCTTGTCTTCATAGCAACGGGCACAACCAGAAAGTGCACATGCACATGGTGGACCTGATGAGTTCCATCATCTGCGAGGGCGATACGGTATCACAGGAGCTGTTGGATACCGTTTTGGTCAACCTGGTGCCGGCGCACAAGGTATGTGCACGTTTGCAGCACTCAGGGTGCCCCATTTATTAAACCAAATGCAGATTTGGGCGCAGTAGGGATAGTAGGACAAGTTCCACCTGTGATACATTAAATGTTGCATATAGTGGCCAGTACCAACAATTAGGGGTGTTAATAATGCTGGTGGCTGGAACAACCGTAATCTGTCATCGTTTAAGTGGCTTCTGCCACAGAATTATGGAAATGGACGAGCAAATGTGAATTCTGAAGCTCGCAAACAAAACCATACAAATAGTGTGAAGACATATTTCAGTAGGACACATGCAAAGCAGAAATATTTATCTCATGTTGGTGGTGCTGAATGAAGCCCTGTCTCCACTTGAGAACCTGCAGAACCAATTCAGCTGCAGATTATGGTATTAACTGACTGCCCAGTGCAATATTGTGCACAACTGCACTCTACTGCGTCCAGATTTATAGTGTCATTGTTTTAAGTGCATCCGTGGTCTTTCTGAGAGCCCTAAGCTTTGTCACAGCTAGGTAAAAATGTTTCCTATTTCAGAAAGTACATTTTTGTTTTTGTTTTTTTAACAATACCCCTACGTCTGTTGATTGAATAGTCAAATTTACAGTTTTATTTTCTTCTTGAGTTTCCATAATATTTAGGCTTCTGCTGTCACACAGCTTTCTCCATCTTAAGGGACGTTAAGGTGATCAGCCTCTCTAAAGTTCATAGAAAAATCATTTATCAAACTCAACTCTTAATGGACATAAAGGTGAAATTTGGTGCTGCCAGACATAATTTTACCTGCATGAATATTAGGTGGAAGATCAGTTTTTGTTTTTTTTCTGTAGGCCACTTAAGTGCTGCATATTCACATATATTCAGATGGAAACTGCTCACCTAGAGACAACCTGCAGGCACTTGAACTTGTAAGACTGTGATTTGTCTAATTTTCCATACCTTGCCATTCAGTGAGACCCCTGCAGGCAAGAAGAAGTAAAGCAGCTTTAATGCAGAAGTGTTTACTTCTTTACCTTTATCTTTCTAGACATTTCTGTAATTAGTGTTTTTTTTATTCTTTGTCGGTGTAGAATTTAAATAAACAGGCCTATGACCTGGCCAAAGCTCTGCTGAAGAGGACCGCTCAAGCCATTGAACCTTACATCACCAATGTAAGTGGTTTTGTTTTTGCTTGCATTCTTTTGTGGACACTATTCAGCTCTTGGTGGAAAAAAATGATAAATGTTTGAAAAATATTAATCCTAAAAATGTGGTTCATTTTACGTCTTTCATTAAAACTACTTGGATAATAATCCAACTTCTATAGCTTTTTAATTCATTAAGTTTTCTGAAACTTTGGAGTTGGGATATTTAGACTTATTTACAGACACAGTGATAGTTTGGATGAATATTTTCATCTGGGAAAACTGAGCCCGGTTTCCTGAACCCCCATCAACACTGGTTACATTCATTCTTTTCTCACCTTGTTTTTCAACAGTTCTTCAACCAGGTTCTGATGCTGGGAAAGACCTCGGTCAGTGATCTGTCTGAACACGTGTTTGATCTCATCTTGGAACTTTACAACATAGACAGCCATCTTCTTCTCTCTGTGCTGCCTCAGCTAGAGTTTAAACTCAAGGTATTGAAAACCCTACTTTTACACCCTGCTGCACGACAGTATATGTATTTTGTGAATTATTATATATTTTTGAACTTTGTTTAAACATTAATAATAGTTGTTTAGTAGCAAAAGGAGAATTTCCTTTATGCGTCCCTGAATGGGCTTCTAGGCTCTCTGCTAGGCTGAAGCCAGTTCTCCTCAGTTGCTGCTGCTCCTAACAGAGGAGTACTAAAACGAAGAGGTGCATCAAACCACTATAAGTTATCAATAGCTGGTTGATATGTCGTTGTTGTACAACAAGAAGACTTGTTATTGTTTGCAAAAATGGTATTTAAGCTCGGCCAGACAAGCAGCTTCAGTAATCTTAGGAAGTGGGGAGACAGCTGGAGAGGCAGGTCCAGAATGGGACAGAAAACGATGAAATCGGCCAGTATAACGTATTATTCTCAGTGTTTCACTATAGTCTAAAAGTTTTAGCAGTCAAGCTCTCTGCAAGCTGTAACTTTAACATTTAAGATAGACTCCACAGTACATCAAAATGCAGTTGTCATTGAAATTGCAAAAGGGACTGCTTTGTTAGGCTGTTCTACTCCAAATGTAATTTTCTGATTGCTCTGAATGCAAACAATTTAGTCGGTGGCTGAGGTGCTAAAGCTTGTGAAGAAATGTTTGGACATCATGACGACAAAAAAGAACGATAAGAGTGAGGAAATTCTGGATTAAGCACAACCAGTATAATCATCTCGATATTTAGTAATAATGTTGTAAATACATGTTTTCTTGATATTGTGCAGCCCTATTCTAGGGCTGAATCCCATTTCATCTGCTGTTCATCATTTTTCACACTTAACCTCATGTTTTTAAGGGTAGGGTGTCCCAATAGTGTTTGGTGCATGGGAGTAGATGTTTCAGGGCTGTTGGGTAAAACATTGCAAAGTCAAATGGTTTGAAATATTAACATCTGGAATTATTTTTTTCTCAGTTTTCTGCAAACGCATAACGATATGTTAGAAAATGACAAACATCATCCAATACCGGTGTCAGTGGTGATATATCAAACATCCATAATCCCAAGCATATTTGGAGATTAATATAATAAACTTTATTAAAGTCTATTTTGGAGCAACTTTACACCAACTAGTATATTTCTTTTATTTATTAGAATGGCAATGCAGAAATGAAAATTAGAATACATTGAAATAGGGCTGCAACTAACTATTATTTAGCAAATCGATTAATCTGTTGACTATTTCTCAATGAACCGATTATTAATCGGATAGGAAAAGGGAGATTGTTTTGCAGAATTTGAACCAGGTGAAGCTAAACCTAAGTTACCTGTGGGGTTCTGGATATAGCATATTTACAAACAAGGTTTTTCATCTTAAATGCAAAATGTAAATATTTTTTTACAACTTTGGCCTAATTACTGCTCGGAGTGGGTTGTTCTTTAAGCAAATTCCATGTTGTAGAGTTATTGATTATTTGATTAATAAATTAGTTGATTAGTTGAACAATCGTTTAATCAGACAGCCCTACATTCAAATAGTTTTTGTCAATAGAGTACGTTTATGTACCGTTCGAGCAGCACTTATGGGCATATTACATCAGATCTGTAAAAGAGATTGAGAACTGGTCTGGTTTGTTAGGCTGTATTCTGAACCCACAGAGAAGGAGTAATGCGAAGTGTTGGGATAACCTTAGGAAATGGGATTCAGCCAATAACTTTTGTACCGTCTCTCCAAACTGCATACAAATGAGATTCTCGCTGGATGAAAAACATTTACAAAAATACCACAGTATTTCATAATTATCAGATTCTGCTTTAAGCTACAATTAATCTCTGATGTTAATGCAGTTAGTTAATTTTGTATTTGGAGCAGCAGATATTTCCAATCCGGTAAGTAGTTATTTCTTTTAATGGAGGGGAAAGTAAAGCAGCCTTCTTTTAGGCTGCAACGGGTCGGGGGGGGGGGGGGGGGGGGGGGGCAGTGCTGCGGCTGTTCTCCACACAGATGGAGAAAGCTCTGGTCACCTTTGCACTTTCTTTGGCATCTCTAAAAAAAAAATCACTTTACATGGTGAAGATTTTAGGGGTTTTAAAACCAAAACTTGTTTAAAACCTTGATACGTAGTTGCTGGCCCATGCAGAGTTGTAATTAATCTGAACTGTATTTCATAGACTCTCATAAAGTATCCCAAAGGATCATTACAGAGACGCAACAGCAGCCGGAGCTATGTCGCTTGCTTCTAGCATTAAATTTGTTACGGATGGGCTTTTTATTTGTGTTTCTGAACATAAATGCTTAAACCTCTTAGATAAACTTTTGAGAATCCTTAGAAATAACTTTGCCTGAAGCGTTGCCTCCCTCTCTGTCGGTGATGTTAAATCTATAAAGTTAACATCTGTGATGTGTTTAAACTGGGATAGGTGTTATACAATGCTGAGGATTTTCTTCTAATCGATAATGGTTGCCTGTCTGCCTCAACAAAACTCCACCCCGAAGGTTCAGGGGGAATATGAAACGGACTCTCTTCCTACCAGAGACGTTCTCTGGGATCTGCTTCTACCATGCTAGATACAGATGAATCAAAGCAACAGAAGAAATGGCCTCATAAACTACCTAGAAGAGCTTTCTGTAGAAAGTCACATTAAGTGCTATCTAAACACTGCTGCATATAAAACGTCTAGATGTGTATTAAATGTCTCTGCTTCACCTTTAGCTGCTGCGTTTGTTACTTTAAAATAAATCAAGCCTTTCTGATTGCAAAGTCATTGCTCTCTGCTCAGACTCTGCTTTAAGCTTGTCTACACTGAAAGCTATTTAACATTTTCTTTGCAGGTTTGTTGATTCATATAACCAAGATAAAGCAGCGATCCAGTCAGCATTATGTTGCCTCCGCAGTGTCTCATAAAGGCGTCGTGCTGATGGATAACGCTCATTAACTGTTCTGAGGGAGTCTAGATCACCGCTGTCTCCTCAACATAATAGCTGTGATAAAGTCTCTCCACCACAGACTCTGCTCCCACTCCCGTTCTCTCTTGCACATTTCATCTCTTTGTTTCTTTCCACTTATTTCTGTCCTTTCCACTTTTCTTCTCCCATCCCTTCTTCTTCTACATAAAACCATTTTCGCCATTTGTTCTGCCTGAAACGAACGTTTACATAAATGAAACTGTGACGTTATGAAAATGGTTATGCATCTAATATTGCTTCTAATGGCACAACAAGTCTATCCCAATCAACATCATCCATTTCTGAGCATCGTTTCTCCCTTTTTGTCCGCTTTTCTGCAGAGTAATGACAACGATGAGAGACTGCAGGTGGTGAAGCTGCTTGCAAAGATGTTTGGAGCCAAGGACTCGGAGCTGGCGGCACAAAACAAACCGCTCTGGCAGTGTTACCTGGGCAGGTAAAATTCTACCTACTGTTGTACAAACACTTGATCGTATTGTTTAAACATAGTTAGTAGCTATTGTCTAAAATACATGTAGTCGATACTTGATTACTATACTAAAAGGGTAGGAATACAGTGGCTTTCACCTGAGTTTTGTCACATTGTAATAACAAACTTCAATGTATTTAACTGGGATTTTATTCATAAAAGTGAATTGTAAGAAAAATAATACATGATTTTCATGTATTTAGCCTCGTTTACTTTTATACCCCTAAATAATATTCAGATCCATAATTGGCCTTCAGAAGTCAGCTAATGAGTGAGTGAAGTTCATCTGTGCGTAGGTTATTTTCAGTCTAAATACGGTCGTTCTATAAAGACCTTGTGGTTTGTTAAGCCCCTTTTCTGTTAGTACTCAACTCGGCTCGGTTCGGCTCTACGCGGTTTGTCTCGTTTTTCGTTACAGTTGAGTACCATCTTAATGTGGATGGGATCGTCAATAGCAAGTCCGAAGAACTGTGTGTGACACAAACACAACAACAGCGGAGGACCTGCTGCTCAGCCTGTGGCTGTTGCCAGAATCAGGGTGAAAGAAGAGCCAGAGAAAATTGTAAACAGCAAAACGAAACACTCTAGATCAGTAGAAAAGGGTACGAGCTAGATGACGTGTAAGGTTTAGCTAAAGCTACCTAATTCTAGTTTACTATAGTGGTCATAGACACAATAAGCCCAGCGTACAGCGGTTTACCGGTTGAAGATATTCGTTTTTAAAATAAGCTGCGGCTACTGACGCCACCGCCTACCCAATCAGTGATCGTCAGTCTTCTGACGTTAAGTTTTCAGCACAAATCGGCATGGCTGGAAACGCATCAAACCAGGTGCTAAAAATAGTAACTGTACCACTACCGTGAAAGACGAGTAGACCCATACCGAACCAGGCCGCGTAGGGACTAATGGAAAGGGGGCATTAGAGGACAGTAATGACCAAACAGCATCATGAAGACCAAGGATCCCACCCGGGCAGGCTGGAGATAAAGATGTTGTGAAGTTTAAATCAGGTTGTTTTTTTTTTGCAGTTCGGCATAAGCCAGAACAAACATGCAAAACACTGTATGGCATGAAACTAGCACTGCACACCACCCTGAACATAACGTGGTGGCAGGATCATGCTGAGGGGATGTCGTTTTTTTTTCAGGTTAGAGTTGATGGGAAAATGACCGGATATAAATACAAGACAATCTTCTAAAGAAATCTGTCAAACGCTGCAGAAAACGTTAGACTGGGAGGGCGTACCCTAAAAGCCTTGCAGCTGTAATTTTAGTAAAAGAGACCATCACATAAAATCCCAGTAAAACACATTGAAGTTTGTGGTTGGAACATGTCAATAAATGCGAAAGAGAGAGAGAAATATGTCTACTTTTTGAAGGGAATGATGTAATTAGTGAAATAATTTCACTTTCAAGTGTGGTTTTTCTCCAAGATCCCTTCTTTTTTCCTGGAAATTGCATTTCCATGTAATGATGAAGCAAATAATAGTGAATGCTTTCTCTGGAGCTGGTTTCTGCCTCTGATATGAATTTGTTGGGGGAGAAACTTCTCTTGACCTGTAGATTCATTGCCACGTCTGTACATCTGTTGATTTTAACATTAATTAGTATTATTATTTTTCCCAAAAGGTTTAATGACATCCACGTTCCTATCAGACTGGAGTGTGTGAAGTTTGCGAGTCACTGTCTCATGAACCACCCAGACCTGGCCAAAGACCTCACAGGTAAACTTGCTAGATTGTACACATGTTTATGAAGTTGGATGTTTTCGATTTGTAATTTTGAATTTAAACCTGCTTACTTGTTTAACCATCTCAGAAATTTACAAGTTGCTCTTATAAAAAAAAAAAAAGTCAAATGTTTATTTGGAAACATTCGGAAGAATTTCAGTGATAATATTTTGCTGTTCTCATTTGTTTCTGTTTTCTTCCCCAGAATATTTGAGGGTCAGATCACATGACCCCGAGGAGGCCATCCGCCATGACGTCATCGTCTCTATAGTAACTGCGGCTAAGAAAGACCTGTCCCTTGTCAATGATGCGTTATTAAATATTGTAAAGGAGAGAACCTTGGACAAGAGAGTAAGTCTGAAAATATCCACGTTAGTTTTAATTTGGGTCTTGTTAGAAGCTGCTGTTGGTTGGACTTTGTGATATTTTATATGCGTTGAAACTTTGCTGCTAAAATTCACACCTTACCAGTCGCAGTATTTAGAAACGTCCTTTGCTTCTGTCCTGCTTTCTTCAGTGGCGTGTTCGTAAGGAAGCCATGATGGGCCTAGCATCTATTTACAGGAAGTACTCGCTACAAGGAGAGGGTGGGCGGGAAGCCTCTAAGCAGATATCCTGGATTAAAGACAAACTGCTCCATATCTACTACCAGAACAGCATTGATGACAGGTATGATTATTTCCGTGTGTTCATATAAAAAATGCAGGGTTCCTTCCCAGTCTGGAAAAGTATGGAATTTTATGTAAGTGTTTATATGGGAAAAGAAAATGGAGTATGGATAAATATTTGTATTTTATAAAAGCTGCATGCATATAGCTGTCTTTCTTTTTGCTGTCCTTCCATCTATCCATTTTTTTCTCCATCCTAACCATCCAACCCTTTGTCTCTCCATCCATTAGTTTCCCTGTCTGTCCGTCCATGCGTTTGTTTATCCATGCAGCCATCCATTAGTTTGTCCACGTGTCTGTCTGTTCATCTGTGTTCATTGTCCATCCATCTCCTTCCTTCCTTGTTTGCTTTCTTCCTTCTGTCCTCACTTGCTTTTTTCCTTCCTTGCTTTCTTGCTTCCTTTCTTCTTTGCTTGCTTCCTTTCTTCTTTGCTTGCTTCCTTTCTTCTTTGCTTGCTTCCTTTCTTCTTTGCTTGCTTCCTTTCTTCTTTGCTTGTTTTTTGACTTCCTTGCCTGATTCCTGTTTCCTGTTTGAACAGGTTCCACGTTTAAAGCCTCACCTGTGGAAGTATCTGCTGTAGATTTAAAATGAACTTTTTTGTTTATACTTTTTCTGAAAACAGGACTGAAAACTCGAGAAAATTGAGTCTGTAAAACATGTGTAGGAACCCTGAAAACTAAAAAAGGAAACTTCAGAATTTCATTTTGGGATTGTCATCGTACTCGCGTTTAGAACAGAAATTAAATCAATTTTTCACAAATGTTTTTCCTAAACCATTGTAATCAGGAAATATTCAGATATAAATCTTGTTTTAAAGTCATAGAGCAAAGCTTTTTTTCATCACTAGAGGTGAAATAACATAACAGAGGAAATGAAAGTTTGATCATGTAACAGTAGCCTCCAGACCTCCTAATGAAAGCAGTACCACAGATATAGCAGAATTTAATGAAGTTATGTCCTCGTGTTACTCTTTCGTTTTTTTGAACAGGCAGAAGGCGGAACTGCAGCATCACCTACTTAAAATAAAGCATCACATGCATTATTCTTGATCCTCCTACACATGTTCAGCATAGAGCGCATACCTCTGTGGGTTGTTCGGTCATTTAGATTTAGGAAGGAAAGTAGGAGAAAAACCTTTCTGTGTTGAGACCACAGAACAAATGACTGTTGAGTTATCATTTACATCGCTGCTGCAGGAGAGCGGATCAGCTGCCAACAGGTTTGTGGTAAAGAGGGAGATTCTGCTGACGTTCAGCAGCTCAATGACGTTTGTGGCAGAAATTCTTCCTTAATGCAAAAATTGAACAAGTTGACTTTATCATATTTTAAACTCCAGTTGTTTTGCTGGAGTTATATTTTATTAACCTAATTTATATGGTTTTATTTGACTTTATCTTAGTTTTTTTCAGAGCACGTCACTTTAAAATCAAAATCCTAAAACTGATTTCTTTTGCCCTCAGGTTGCTGGTGGAACGGGTTTTTGCCCAGTATATGGTTCCTTTCAACCTGGAAACCACTGAGAGAATGAAGTGTCTCTACTACCTTTATGCTACATTAGACACCAATGCTGTCAAGTAAGTATTTTTAAGTTACTTTGTGAAAACTTAAATACTTACCTTGTTCCTTACGCACTTCAACATTGCTCTTTTTCTTCATGTCTCCATTACAGAGCTTTAAATGAGATGTGGAAGTGCCAGAACATGCTAAGAAATCATGTCAAAGACTTGCTGGACCTGATCAAAAAGCCCAAGGTACCTCTGATTGATCAACATTATAGAATACCATCTGCTGATCTCCTTTTTCTGCTCTGTGTTTCTGAAGCATGCTTTTTGTTCCTCTTCTTCAATTTGTTGCAGTCGGAAGCATCCAGTAAGGCTGTATTTGCCAAAGTCATGGTGATCACAAGTATGTCATCTAACTTACAAATCTGTACTGCAATAGGTTGTTCGCAGTGATGTCCCAAAAACGATGACATTTGTGTTCTGTCCCATTTTCTGTGATACTTCTAAATACAATCCAGCGTAACCATTTATCTTCATAAGCTGCCTAATTAGTATTTCTGTATAAATCCAGCTGCTCTATGAAGGTCTAGATGTTTGTTAAAGCAAACAGTATTATAAAGACCAGAAAACACAGCAGATCAAGTCAGAACCTCTCAAGCTTTGAGGTTTTTACTGAGCACTGTTCCATCTATTCTCTGAAAATACCTAAACATCCACAGCTCAGGAAGGAAAATCTTTCTCCAGAACAACTGGTTCACTAATCTGGTCTTATTGACAGAGTGGTAAGAAGAAAGCCACTTTTGACAGAATGCAAAAGGAAGTCCTGTATGCAGGGTGCCACAAGCCATGTAGGAGACACTGCAAACACGTGGAAGATGAGACCAAAAAACCTCTGGCCTACATCCAAAACGCTATGTGTGGTGGAAAACAGATACCACACATCACACATCGAATTGCAAATATGTCAGTCTCTTGTAGGGGTGCACTAATTGCAATTTTCTAGCCAGTCACAGATTACCGATCTTTAAAAAGCCTGACCTGCTAATTCCAGTCAACATATCCTCAAATGAAATAGGATGATTTACTGCTTTTGTTTCAGGTCTACTTCATGCTTTAAAACAGTCTTTGTGTGTTTGTGTGTGTGTAGGAAACCTTCCAGACCCGGGCAAAGCGCAGGACTTTGTGAAGAAGCTGGCTCAGGTCCTGGAGGATGACGAGCGGATAAGGGATCAGTTGGAAACCTTGGTCAGCCCCACCTGCTCCTGCAAGCAGGCTGAAGTCTGTGTGGTGAGTATTAAAAAGACCCCAGAAAGGTCTGGAACTGTTTTCCTGCCCTAGGTTTTTATAATACTCTCATTTTATGTGTCTATTATTTCTCATCTTCATCAGCGAGACATCACTAAAAAGCTTGGTAGCCCCAAGCAACCCAGCAATCCGTTCCTGGAAATGGTGAAATTCCTGTTGGAGCGGATTGCTCCGGTACACATCGACACGGAGTCCATCAGGTACAGCGTTGGGAAAACACAGCTTCGCATCATTTAACAAGAAAATGGCGAGAGAAACATTTAATTTCTCATTTTTATCTCTGCATTCATCTGCCCAGTGCTTTAATAAAACAGGTGAACAAATCTATAGATGGGACGGCTGACGACGAGGAGGAGGGTGTTCCTACTGACGAGGCCATTAGGGCCGGACTGGAGCTGCTGAAGGTAAAAACTCAAACATCAGCACATTTTAAATGAAAACTATTTCTACTCTAACTTTTAATTAACATGTTTTTGTTTCCTAAACAGGTGTTGTCCTTCACACACCCAGTGTCATTCCACTCTGCAGAGACGTTCGAGTCTTTGTTGGGCTGTCTGAAGATGGATGATGAAAAAGTGGCAGAAGCTGCCCTGCAGATCTTCAAGAACACAGGCAACAAAATGGAAGAGAGTTTCCCTCACATCAAATCGTATGTTTTTATTTCCACAATTATGCTTTTTGTTGATGTTCTCACCTATAACTAAAGCCATGCAGTCCTGCTAGTTTGTTGTCATATAAATATGCTGCAGTTATTACAGAGAAACATGGACAGGATGTGCTGCTCCTTTGGTGACTTGAAATAATGCTTACATGCCTGTTTCTAATTGTGTTCTCCTGCTTCGCCTCCTAGTGTTTTGCTGCCGGTACTGCAAGCCAAAGCTAAGAGGGGCCCCCCTCGCCAGGCCAAGTATGCCATCCATTGCATCAATGCGATGTTCAGCAACAGGGACACACACTTTGCCCAAATTTTTGAGGTCAGTTGGTGCTTTACCTCCGTTCCATGTTTCTGTACAAAGTAAACTGGAATTACAAAACAACAGGACTGTTTCTCTTAAATAGGTCAAATATTCAAATGATTGTGTATTTTTTTCCAGCCTCTGCACAAAAGTCTGGACCCTGCTAACCTGGAGCAGCTCATCACTCCTTTGACCACTCTGGGTCATCTGGCCCAGCTGGCCCCAGAACAATTTGCTGCACCGCTAAAATCTCTAGTAGCTAACTTCATTGTGAAGGATCTGCTCATGAACGACAGGGTACAGATATATATTGTATGTTCCAGATCCACACAGCTTTCCTCCTTTTTGTTAAACCTTACTTGGAGGCCAGGCTACATTGTAACAGCAGTGTAAATAATAGTTTGTGACATAAGGTAATGGAAAGAATCTCTTATTTGCAGATCCCAGGCAAGAAAACAACCAAACTTTGGGTTTCTGATGACGAAGTGTCCCCAGAGACGATGGCTAAGGTCAGCGGTGAACCTCACTCTGTCCGTTATTTCTGTTGCTGAACAGTAGAATAGATGAGATGTATCAAATGATGGAAAACCTGCCATGTCAATGATGTATTTTGCTGCTTGTAGAAAAAGCTTTTCACCCTTTTACAACCTCCATTCAGATCCAGGGCATAAAGCTGATGGTGAGATGGCTACTGGGAGTGAAGAACAACCAGAGCAAATCAGGCAACTCCACCCTGAGGATGCTGACAGCTATTCTGCACAGCGATGGAGATCTAACTGAGCAGGGTAGGATGGGGTAAGTAAAGAAACCTATCGGTGGGCCCTTTTTAGAAATCGGAAGAAAGAGAGAATTGTTGTCTCTTTATCAGAAATGTAGAGAATTTTAATAAATGCTTTGGACCCTTATGCACATCTGTGGATGATTAAAGACACCCTTTCTTCCTCTTATCCCCGCTGCCTCCTTTTATTTTCCCCAGTAAACCAGACATGTCGCGGCTGCGGCTGGCGGCAGCGTGTGCTCTGCTGAAACTGGCACAGGAGCCCTGCTATCACGAAATCATCACCCTGGAGCAGTATCAGCTCTGTGCTCTCGTTATCAATGTAAGATCCTCCCCTGGACCTGATTGTCATGTAAAGGTCTCATTAGACTCTGGATTTTATTTTTTTTCATGGTTTACTATTTGAAAAACATTGCTTTGAAATTATGAAAACAGGTCAGATATGCCAAGTGTTTCTTGGGAGAATGGGAAATTTGATTGTACTTGCTTGATAATGTATAACTAGCCATCCACCTACCCATCCTCTGTTAAAGTATGTGTCATAAATCCATACAACGGGCCTGGAGAAGTGTCGACTTTTGACATGAAAAATGTGTAGGGACCTTGAAGTGCACGGTGTCATTTTTTCACCTGCATCCTGCTCCATTCCTAATCAACATTTTCATTTGTTACTTCTCTTCAGGACGAGTGCTACCAGGTGCGACAGTGTTTTGCCCAGAAGCTTCATCGGGGCCTCTGTCGCCTCCGTCTGCCTCTGGAGTACATGGCCGTGTTCGCTTTGTGTGCCAAGGACCCCGTCAAGGAGAGGAGAGCTCACGCTCGCCAGTGCCTGGTGAAAAATGTCAACATAAGACGAGAGTATCTGAAACAGCACGCGGCCATCAGTGGTAAAGAAATGAAATACTGTACATTTTTTACAGCAGATTTCTGGTTTTTTGGTGATTGCAGTCCAAAGCAACGTTAAATCCTACATTTTTAGCAACGCTTCAAAGTATACTTTTTTAAATGTGGTATTTTACTGACAAGGAAAGGGAAGTTGGTGTAATATTGATTGTGTTCCAACAGACAAGTTGTTGTCTCTTCTACCTGAGTATGTGGTGCCCTACACCATCCACCTTCTGGCCCATGACCCAGATTATGTGAAAGTGCAGGACATCGAGCAGCTGAAAGAAATCAAAGAGTAAGTCGGATTTGTTAAAACCATTAGTTATTGTTAAACTCGAATAATAAGTACAGGCATAACAGTTTTGTGTTAGTTGTTTTTGACGTTTATATGTAGCACGCTCCTCCGTTGTTATTATTATAATGCCATTATTATATGATCACACAACCCTGGTGAAAATGTGTTAAAAATCCTGAAATATTTATTTTATTTATCAGAATCAGCTTTATTGCCAAGTTCGTACATACAACAAACAAGGAATTTGACTCCGGTACTCTTTGCTCTCTGGGTTTCTTTTTTGTTTTTTTGCATTATAAGATATATTTATGCATATATCTTTATGTCCTTAAATACATATATACAATATACACATATACAAAGGTGCATTTGCAACATCTGTATGCTGTTGTTTTGTACTCTATTGAATGTTCATCAGAGAAACAGCCTGGGGGAAGAAACTGTCTCTGTGGCGGCTGGTTTTAGTGAACAGTGCTCTGTAGCGGCGACCTGAAGGTAAAACTCTAAACAGTTTATGTGCAGGGTGTGTGGGGTCTGCAGAGATTTTAGCAGCTCTTTTTCTGACCCTAGACCTGTATAAGTCCTGGATGAAGGGAAGGTCAGCCCTGATTATTCTCTCTGCAGTCCTGATTATTTGTTGCAGTCTGGACCTGTCCTGTTTTGTGGATGAGCCAAACCACACTGAGATGGATGAAGACAGGACAGATTGAATGATGGCAGGGTAGAAGATGACCAGCAGCTCCTGTGGAAGGTTGAACTTCTTGAGTTGCCTCAGGAAGTACAGTCTCTGCTGGGCCTTCTTCTAAACAGTGTCTATGTGTGAAGACCATCTCAGGTCCTCAGAGGTGGTGGTTCCTAAGAACCTGAAGTGGTCCACAGCTGACACGGTGTTGTTGAGGATGGTGAGGGGGGTGTATGGGGGTGGTGTTCTCCGAAAGTCCACCACAATTTCCACAGTCTTGAGTGGGTTGAGTTCAAGGTAGTTCTGACTACACCAGTGTACCAGCCGATCCACCTGCTGTCTGTATGCAGACTCATCACCGTCCTGGATCAGTCCAATGACAGTGGTGTCGTCTGCAAACTTAAGGAGCTTCACGGACGAATCCGATGAGGTGCAGTCATTTGTATACAGAGAGAAGAGGAGTGGGGATAGAACACACCCCTGGGGGGCACCAGTACTTATTGATCTGGATCGGGAGAAGATGCTCCCCAGTCTCACCTGCTGCTGTCGGTCCGTCAGGAAGCTGTTGATCCACTGACAGGTGGAGGCTGGGACGTTGAGCTGGGTGAGCTTCTGGTGGAGGATGTCTGGTTTGATGGTGTTGAAGGCCGAGCTGAAGTCCTTACAGGAAAGAAATGTTCTTATGATAATAAAATGTTCTGTAATTGGGAGCCCCATTTTTGACATTTACCAGTGTCAGAACCTTTTATTAGTAATGTGATGTGAAACAAGGCCAGTTTCTCTTCAAAATGGGGAAAAAACAAGAGAACATGCCATAAGTCTAAGGCAGCTGTGTGCTGATCTTCATAAGTCAGGAAACTGCTAAAAGAAAATACAATAACTTCTCCTAAATGTGCCCATTTCAACAGTCGGGGCAATAATTGGATAATTGGTTTTAAAGCAAGTAGAACTGTGACAAACAAGACTAAACGGGGACCTGAGTTTATTCTGCCACCACACAGTTAGGAGGAAGGTATGAGAGGAAAGGAAGATGTCCTTATTTCTCCTAAGAGAACTACAGCGAAGGGTGGCATCTTGGAGTCTCCAGGTTTCTGTGTGAATTTATTTTAAGTAGAGCTGCACAATATATTAAATCCTGCTCATGATTGCATTATAATTGTGTGCATCATCGCAATCAAAGAAGACTGCCTACTTACAATATGTGATAGGCTGTTACATTTTAAGTGCGGTGCGTTCACGGTCTGTACATAAACTTATCGGGCCTTCAGGTGGACTCTTAACTACTCTTGATGTCCACATCTGATATTTATTTTTAGTAGTTGAGATGCGTAAGCTCACAGAGTGTTGGGGAAAGATGCTGTAATGTTGATGAATGTTGCTATGATGATTTCAGGTAAATAAACAGATACTTGACTAAAAGGTGTTAATTTTGTTAAAAGCCAAGTAGTAAAAATGAAATCAACAACATGGAAAATGTTGCATGTGGTCACATCTGCTGCTTTGGCAATGGAAGAGCTTAATTGTACTTAAAACAAGCATCGCGTATATTATTGGCATATAGAGCTGAAATGAGTAGTACTTCTATAGTTAGCTAATACTTGTTGCTGTCCATGCAGTTCTTCCGGATATTGCTAAATATGTTGCGTATAGTGACATCCCAACCACTGTAGATACGCAATATGTTGTCCAAACAACAATATACTTTACTGATATCGTGGAGCCCTAGTTTTAAGACTTTTGTGCACATTGGTACTAGGAGTGTGAATATTATTGCATTGTGCTGGATGAGCCTGTAGCTGATTGTCTTTTACTTGAAGGGAATGCACCTTTGTTGGATGTAACAGAGGGATGCAGGTAGAATTGAACTTTTTCCGTCTAATAAATACAGCATTCACGGTTCCAAAATTGAAGACATATGTAGGAAAGTTTTATCTTAAACTGTAAGGTCTGTGCATTTATGTCTGTTTCCTCCCTCTCTAGAGCTTTGTGGTTCGTCCTTGAAATTATCATGGCCAAGAATGAGAACAACAGCCACGCATTCATCAGGAAAATGGTGGAAAATATCAAGCAAACAAAAGACGCCCAAGCCCCTAATGATCCTAAAACTAATGAGGTGAAAATTAGTTTTTTTCCAATCTTAATGAAATATATTCATCATTGATAAATTATTTGTTTCTGGGGCATTTTGTTGACCAACCGCTTGCCTCTCCTGTTTTAGAAACTCTACACCGTCTGTGACGTAGCCATGCACATCATCATGTCAAAGAGCACCACCTACAGCCTGGAGTCTCCCAAAGACCCTGTGCTGCCTTCATGCTTCTTCACCAAACCAGACAAGGTCAGGGACTCATGGATCTATGAAAAAGTCCAGAGTTTGATTTATTTTCACTCAGAATAATTATAGAAAATTGAGTATAGAGAAAAATTTGTGTTTCCAGTCTATTTTTGTTTCCCATTATCTAAAAGATAAGAATAATTGCTACATCATGCAACTTGTTGTTTTTATTCAACATATTACTAATTTTGAGTTACAAACCGATAAAGACACGTTTAAAAACCAGAAAAGAGCAATTTCACAGTTGTTGTGACATCATTTTATCTTTTTACTCCAAGGTTTTAAACTGGATGTCAGATTCTTAAACTGGGTTTTGTTTACAGGCCAAACTGTTGAAATAAATATATGGTGATGTAAATGTTCTCTGTTTAGTTTAGGATAATCAAGTCCTTATTTTCCTCCAGATGCATTAAACCCCAGTGAAACAAACTTTTACCAACATTGAATCATTTCTTATAACGAGTTGTAGAAATGAGGACAACTGCTTTACTCACACAAGTCTGCTCTCATACTCACATCTCGTCCTGTTTCAGAATTTTAGCAACACTAAAAATTACCTTCCTCAAGAGATGAAAGCATTCTTCACACCAGGAAAAGTAAGTTTGCTGAAGCCTTTAGCTCCCTGTTACCTTCACGTTTTTATTTGTATTCAAGCCAAACCATTTTCATTTCTTCCTTCCATCTTCAGCCCAAGTCGGCGAATGTTTTGGGTGCAGTAAACAAGCCGCTCTCATCGGCGGGTAAACAGCTCCAGAGCAAAGCCTCTCGTATGGAAACGACCAGCAACCACGACTCCTCGCCCAATCCGAGCTCCCCGCAGCGCAGCAAAACCAGGTATAGCGCATGAAAACCAGAATGTTACTTTGTGCAAGCTCTTTAAACTTTAGATTTCATACTGCACTAAAACCTTTTTACCAGCTTTTAGGCTAACCGAATATAAACTAGTGCCAATATCAACCTGCAGACAACTTAAAAACAAGTTTTGTTTCTTTGCAATTTTAGAAATATTTCTTTTTTTTTTTTTGTTGCATATAAGCTGACCTGTTGCTGTTTTTTCCAGGCATGACAGCACAGAAATGGATCATAGTGAAAACGAAGACTTCAGCCTGAAGATATCAGACAGTGTTGACAAGGTACGGTCCAGAAATTTATACAGATTGCTGGAAATGTCTACAATTTTAAGGCTGAAAAGTAGAAATTTTTAGATCATTTGTAGGAATCCAGTCTGGCAGAACTTTTATTTTTATACTTGCTGGGTTTGCTAAAAAAAAAAATACCACCCATGACAATAATAAAATGCCCGTGCAAAAATAAAAAAATGAAATTATTTTAAGGCGGCTGCATCAATAAACACGTGATCTGAAGTTACACAGTAGCTCAGAAGTAGAAAGGCACGTTGCTGGGATCCAGTTAAGTGATGTCAGCTGTAAAAACCCTGTTTTAGTCTTTGAAGCCGCTGTGCAAACACCGGCTGGACCAAGTCGACAGGATGAGCAAATATAAACTCGCCGCCAGTCTCAAAACCAATTGCAAACACATCTTTTTTGGTTATAAATCTCCCCTCTGAGGAATGTGAAACAGTAAGATGTATCGGGAGTTCGTTTCAAGCCCATCAATGCAGCAGTTTTTTTTTCTTTTTACCACGTCCTGTCCGGCAGAGTAGCGCTTAGAAGTTGTCTGAGTGCCAAGGAAAAGCTCAACAGATTTACTTTAACAAGTGGAGCTTGACAACTAACGCTTTAAAGCTCTGCTATATATATATATATATATATATATATATATATATATATATATATATATATATATATATATAAAAGAGAGAAGCTTTATTAGAAACTGCTTTGGGATTATTTTAATTGTTACGGAGCTGGAAACGAAAAGGAAAAAATAAGAAGCACGAAAGAAAGAGGTAAGGCGAGAAGGAGAAAAGAATGGAGGAGAGAAAGAAGGATGGAAGAGAATACAAGATAACACCCTGTTTGCTTCTGCACCTGTAGAAACATTTATATTAAAAGCTTTTTTACCAAAAAGTGCACGGTACTTATGAATGCAAGATGTATTTAGTGGTAAATGTGGCTCAATATAGAACATTTGTGTATCTGTTAATACCTTAATCTAAACACCTGTGGGTCTGAGTGTGAGCGCGCTTGTGTATACAACGTGTCTCCATTAAAAAATATGCAATAGGGACTGCGAGGAGCCACAGACCCGCCCCTCTGGACCTGGGACAGATATGAAGGAAATCCGAGCCATAGACATCTATAGGCCAGCCCCAGCCTTCGCCCACAAGCGCAACAGGGCAGACACCACCGAGCACCGCGCCCACAACCAAACCCGACACCACACCAAGACCGGACAAACTCCTCTGGCAAGAGGTCCCCAGCAAGGGGCAATCACCCGGGGCCAACGTCCCCCACACGCCCCCCGCAATTACACAAACACACCACATCACCGCCACTGTAATGATAGCCCAGGGAGAAACGTTATCCAGCTCAGCTCTACCATCGCTGCTCAGACGATTCAAATACCGGTGACGCATCCCCCACCCCACACGCGCCAGCCCCTTCACACACACACACCCCCGACATGAAAAAATTATACTTGGGAAGAAAAACAAATAATCACAAAATTATTGTCAGTTTATCAGCCTTCCTATTATCTACTGAAGTCCTGTTCTCTCTCAGCCTCAATGAACCAGACATGTTTTTGAACAAAATCCTTTTAAGAGCTTCTTGGGTCTTTTGTGCTTCCTTTCATGTCATTTTAAACACCCAAGAGATAGTAAAACTGGCTAAATTTGAGTAATTTGTTTTCCGCAGTAATAACTTTTTCTGCAAACTCGGTGCTGATGAGATATGGTGGAGGAAAATATCAAATTTATATTATCTGCATGGCCAATCACAAACAGCTTTTTCAGAGGGGTGTGAGGTTAATTTCAGAATTACAAAATATACCTAGTTTAACTCCTGGATGATTTCTGTTGTATCTTAAGTTGGCCTTATCTGCCACAGCTTCAAAAAGACTCTGTTGTCCTATAGGAAATAGAGAAGCCCCGCGGCCGTAAACGCGGTGTGGCATCCAGTGACGACCAGGAGAGCAAGCCAAAGCGCGGACGCAAGAGGACGTCTGCCAACACCACCACAGCAGCTGAGTCAGAGGACCAGTGGGATGAGGACAACCGGCCAGAGGACGAACAGAACAGCCCACCTAAAAAAGGACGCAGGGGGCGACCCCCTAAGTCCGCCACTTCCAACCAGGAAACGCCTGCAAAGGGGAGGCGGGGCCGAAAAAAGGCAGCACCTCCGCCAGAGGAAGATGACGAAGAGAACGAGGAGGAGGAAGAAGAGGAGAGGGTGGATGAGGAGGACGAGGATGATGGGGATGACAAGAGTAGTGAAAACATGGAAGTGAAACCTAAGGGAGGAAGGCAAGTCAGGACGCCACGAAGGACACAAGGGTACAAGCTCCTCATGCACGTAGATAATTTGATTCATCCTCACCATCACACTCTGTGAACTCTTCGCAATTTGTTTAACTACAAAATCGTTTCGTCCAGTAGCTCAGAGTCTGCAGAGTCCACGCCACAGAAGAGGAGAGGACGTCCGCCTAAATCAGCTCAGCCAGCAGCAAAGAAACCAACGTAAGGTTCACATCATTTCATTCTTTCAAACAGAGATTACTTTCACAGAAGCTACGAAGCAACAGCTTGAACAAAACTATTTACTGACTGCGGTTAGAATAATGGCTGCTATTAAAATTCTTTGTGGAATATTAAAACAGACAAGTCTGAAAGAAAATACTGCAGGAAAGTTAGATCTTTGCACATTCTTCTGTCAGAATCCTCTAAAGAAATCGGTATTTTTAATGGATCGGTGTGAGCTGTTCCAGCTTCTGGTGGGTGAGAGGTTGCTACAACAAAAGCAAATAGGTCTGTCTCATACCACTTTGCAGATTTCCATGTCTGCACATGATGCCTTATCTTCATAGACCTTCACTACCATACAAAAGCAGTCATATTGTTTAAATTTCCCCTTTTTACATTTTGACTCCTTACAACCACATACTTTGTGTTTTATTGGGATTTCATGTGCTAGCTAGACCAACACTAACTGTGAAAAGAATTTAAACGATGTGTTTTTTAAAGTAGTTTGACAAAAAAAAGTCCTAAAAGTACAGCATACATTTGTATTCAATGATTTTAGTTCTGCAATTCTTCCACATATTGCCTGTGTCCTCTACGTGGCTGGTCTCAAACTGCAAATTGGACTTCTTATGGCTTTTTCCTTGCCACTCTTCTACAAAGGCCAGATTGGTGGAATGCTTGACTTACAGTTGTCCTTTCGACATCTTCTCCCACCTTGACTGTTGATCTCTGCAGATGAGGAATTGAAAAGTACTTAGATATTCCCTAAGATGTTCAATGCTTGGAATAATGTTTTATAACCTAACCCTGCTTTAGTGCTAACCTGTCTGCTGTGTCCCTTGGCCTCCATGATGCTGTTTATTCACTAATGTTCTCTAAAAAGCCTCTGAGGCCTTCACAGAACAGCTGGATTTATACTATGCACAGGTAGACGTCTAGAGGTTGTATTAGATTTTATTTAGAGATATCAGAGTAAAGGGGACTTTGTTTAATGTTCCTTTCACTGCACAATTGTGCTGCTTTGTGTTGGTCTAGCAAATAAAATCACAATACAGCACATTGAAGATTATGGTTGTACCATGATAGAAGATGAAGTGATGTGAATACTTTAGCGAGACACTTTCTGGATCAGCTCCACCTCACTATTTTTATGCATCACGTGTCCGGTCTGTGGGGTTTTCAGGCGTGGAGGGCGATCGAAAGCTGTCGCTGCTAAAGATGACTCCGAGGAAGAAGAGGAGGAGGAGGAGGAGGAAGAGCAGGACGATGAGCCAGCACCAAGGGTACTTCTTCAAATGCAGACTTCAATAAGCTCTGGATCATATTTCAGTACCATAACTTTCATTTTCATCTTTTCTTTCATTTTCCTTCCTCCAGGGTCGCAAAAAAACAGCTGGGCGAAGAAGATGAGCTGTAGTGGGGGGATAAAAGACAACATGTCTGATGAAGTCAAGGAGGAAAGACCATGTGGACATTAAACTTTTTAAACTTTTCATATGCTGACGCTCCTACTGTTACACCCGTGTACGCTCTTGCATATACCACATGCACACTACATCAGAACATCTGCATCGTCAGCTGTGGATCGTTGCTTCGTGTCGCATTGTGATGATGTTTGCCACATTAGGTAGAAATAATTTTAACAGGAAAACAACAAAAAAATCACTCTTGTAAATAGTTTTCTGTCTGTTTCATGTTCTGCTGTTGTGTTTGATGCTGACTGGGGGGATGCTGTCAAGGCTTTTCCCGCTATTATTAAAATGTTTCCATTAAAACAATATTATCAAACTTCCCAATGTTCCTGCTCTTTAAAAAGAAAAAAAAATCTGAGTTTACCCCTCGACCTTTTTGTGACGGTATTTGTCATTTTACTGTTAATGAAAATGTTTTTGTTTACAGCTATGTATATTAATACTTTTTTTTTTCTTTTTTTTTTACCATGGATAAAATACTTTAAAAAATGATCCAAATGTAGAGTTGCTTCTGGATGTTAATGTAGTGTTTAATTTTTAGATTTGTTCTCACTGCTAGAAGGAAGTCCTGAGCAGCCGTGGTTGTCGTGTTCGTCACTGCTGATTTCACTTGGCTTCACATCCACCCAGTCACATCCTCCGTTGTATCAATATGATTCTCTATAAAACCTGAAATGTTTGAATTGTTTTTATTTTGTTTCAGTGTCGTACATCTCCTTACTTTGATATTCTGCTGTGATGACTGCGTTAAAGCTAACCTACACTGGACAAAACTTTGCAAATCGTGGTTGGCATTTAATGTGTCTGAGTTACTGTGAAGTTTTAATGAAATCCAACCTAAATCAGAAGGAAAGACACCGGTCTATGAAAGGTATTGTTTTAAATGACACAGCCAACACTTAACTTTTCATACCTTGCAGGGTGACGTCTAAAACGTCAATATTTAATATTAGAGAAATGGTGATGGTTCCTGCCAAATGGTGTGTACCATTTATGGCTAGTGTTGGAGTTGTCCTTCTAAACTCCTGCCTGTTCGTTTATTTGGTCAAAGCATCTTAATTCTGCACGAGAGAAACTAAACTTAAATGTCTAAGAAAACAAAACACGGACAAGAGGTTGAAGCTGATTCACCCGGCCAGGGAAGAGAGATGCTGCATCTGCGTAGTCAGGAACACATCTGTTTTTCTCTCCCCTGCACCGTTCTTTTATTGAACACACACATACTACAGGAAATATACATTTTACATTTGTTGTGCAGCCTTTCTCAGTTTCTCACACATTCTTTTGCTGAAGGTCAGTTTCTCACACGTCTTCAGGAATCTTCAGTGAGAGGAGTTACCATGCCTCCCTAACACACCGTCGTCTTCTCACGATACAGACAGAAAACACCTGCAAGCTTTAACCTTGAATAATAAACACTCATTGTGTGACCACATTAGAAGCTACTGTTTAAGGATTTTTCTAACTCTCAAACGCATAACTAAAAACTCATAATAATCAATCTATAAGCAGCAAATCCCAAATATATCTTAGCTTTAGCTACTAATGATAAGGCATTTATATTTCCACAATTCCCCCTTTTGAAGTCTGTTAAGACTTCACTAAAAGAATACAAAAAGTAAACGTCTATACCAGAGGACTAAGCATAGCGGACTTGAATCAAATTCTCAACACCCCTTCAGGCTCCTCGTCGTAATCAGGAATAGCCAACAAAGGCATCATATGAGGGGGTGTGGTTGCCTTGCCTTCAATAGTTGCAGTAATAAAACGCACAATCAAAGATCTAATACATGGTACACAACAACATCCACACGTCACCATAATAGCAACAAATACTGCTATGGAAATAAACAATGACATAATCAACCCTTTCCAGTGTCCAAACATACCAGTCATCCAGTCTTCGAACGTATTGTCTATTCCTGAGTGCTCATGCCTAGTGGTTGAAAGTGTTTTTAACCCTTCTAAAACTTTTGAGACAGAACCATCAGGGTTGGTATTATTGGGTATGAAAATACAACACATATCACCAAACATTGCACATACGCGCCCCTTTTCTGCTAGAAGCATATCCAATGCCATTCGGTTTTGCACGGCCATGAGGGAGGTTGGTGCCAATTGTTCAGACAGGCCTTCTACTGCATCCCTTGTTAAGTTAGCTAGACGTAAAACATTGTAATGGATGTAGTTGATGCGGTCTACGTTTTTATTTGGGGTCACCGGAAAAAAGGCTGCAATTATTGGGATATTTTCAAAACCTACTGAGATTTGATCTGCAATTTTATATTCATTTGGCACTCCCCGAGGTACTCCTATGGCATCAATGTAAGTGGGTGAGTCTTTGCTTAAGTCAAAGGTGTTTGCGCTCCGTTTTATGATATGTCTATGCCTTCTCCTAGTTAAAGCTGTGCTTTGGGCGTGTGTTGAAGGAAGATACTTAAGGTATTTTCCTAACAAGAGGAGAGGTGCCTGCAACCTAACCATGGCACACACTCCAATAGTAATATTTTGGATCCTAGTCAGAAGGCGATGTCCTCCACAATAATAATAAAGTCCTGATCTTGCCCAAGGACCTATCACTGAGCCTGACACCGTGGAGTTGCACTAATCGCGAGGAATTTCCCCAACATTCACCTGCGGGGTTTTGGAAGTGAAGTTAAAACAAGTGTATGTGCCATTTCTCCGTAGAGGGGTAAAAGGGCCAGCCCTGGTTTTGTTGGCAATGGGTGGAGCGCTGCGTTTTGATACTTTATTGTCTGGATGACTGGAGCATGCTTGGAAAGGCAGTTCACAGAACAATCCAAAAATCAATGTAACAATGAAGAATGATAAAACACCTATACCTACCATGACCCAACCCTTAAGGAGCCTGGGTCCTAGATTTTCACCTCCCATTATTTTCCAAGGTACCTGCAAAGGAAGATGAGGATTAACAATATGGTGAAACACAAAAGACCTTTTTATTATTATTATTTTTTTTTTAAAGTTCAGAGTGTTCAGTTCAGTTCTTCAGTGGGAGAGCAGCTACGACCACCAGTGAAAGAGAGGAAAGCTCGATCACATCCGCCTCTTCTGTGTGATGTCCTGGTCTTCACTCACAAGTGTAGACTGACCTGGAGCTAAGTGATCTGACGGTGCACCTAAGGTGTAGACTAACCTTTAGGTGTAAATGAACGCTTTCTCACCCTAGGGGATTAGTCTGCCCCTTGAATTGGGTGAGAAAGGTCTTCTGGTGTGCTGGTGTTGTCCCTCAGGTTCTGCTGGACCTCTGGCAGTGATCTCTGTGGTGCCTCTGCTGCTGCACACTGGCTCCAATGATACCACGTGTCTCCTTTGCCCTTGACCCTCACCGCATGTGAGGTTCTCTCTGTGACCTGAAATGGACCCGTCCACCTTGGCTCTGACCACTTTCTTTTGATGACTTTCAGGAGGACCCACACGGCTTCCGAGGTGGTGGTTCCGACCCTGGTCTCTGGTTCTGCTGGGATCTGCTTGGAGAAAGCTGTAACAAGACTGTGGAGAGATCTGTAATAATCACGATGAGACATAGATTGTTCACACTCAGTGAGAAACGATAACCTTGTTTGTGGGCCTGGAAATGGCCTCCCTGTTTGCAGCTCATGTCATGTTTCTGATTTATAGAACTCCGCTCCTGTAGCATATGTGGAATTTGTGTAGATATTAACCTTCTGTCCTGCTCCTAGTTCCAGAGCAGCTATTACTGCCAAAACGTCTGCTTTCTGCGCTGATTGTGCATCTGTCAGTTCCTCTGCCTGTACTGTGACATAATCTGCCCGTGTCTTCCACCACCGCGTATGCTGCCTTAAGTCCTTCTGCATCATGCCTAAAACAACAACCATCTGTGAACAGCTGTCTCACCTGAGGTCCCTTAAGGGGGCTGGCTTCTAAATGTGATCTTATCTTTTCTGTTCTGCTAACCAGCTCTTCACATTGATGTGGTTCCTCCTGTGTTATTCCATCCGCCATGTTGATTCCCTCGTGAGTGTAGGTTATGTTGGTGCCTCCAAGATTTTGCTGAGCCTGTGTTGTCTCAGAGCTGTCATGGTGAAACTTTGAGAGTTCACATATGCCACCACACTGTGAGTTGTTAAAACATTCAGAGGGTGTCCCATCACTAAGTGAGCTGTTTTTTGAATTAATTTTGCCAACCCTGCTGCATGTTGTGTGTATTGTGGGTGGCGTTTTTCCATGTTATCCATCATTACTGAAACGTACATCAGCACTCTCCTCTCTCCCCCTTTTTTCTGAAACAAAACTCCATTTACTGGCAGTTTTGCTACAGAAACATCCAAATAAAATGGTGTGGTGTAGTCTGGGAGGGTAAGTTCTGCTGCGTTGGAGAGAAGCTGCTTTAACACAATAAAGGCTTCCTCTGCTTCCTGTGTCCAATTAAGGACATTGTTGAGATTTCGCATGCCCTGTTCTCTGACTAGGTCTCTGAGGGGCTGTGTGAGATCGATATTACCTGGGATGTAGTTCCTGCTGTAGCCTGTAAGGCCCAAAAATGACAGCATGTCTTTCAACCTAAGAGGTTTAGGGTGTGTTAAAATACGTTGCTTATGTGAACCTGACATGCTCGTGTTTCCTGCGGTAATAACCCCGCCCAGGAAGGAAACTTGCTTCCTTGCTATTTGTAGTTTATTTTTACTGTCCTTGAATCCATGTTTATGCAGATGTCTCTGATGCCTTCATGAACTTATTTTTTGGGCGGATACTGTGGAACCCAAATAAGCGAGGGAGATGCAACCTGAAAAGAAACTGGGGCGCTGATAAGGTAGGCTCTGCAAAAGAGCTGCAGCTTTGGGATGATCTGTTTTTTCTCTTCCAGGATGATGTATGAGCATCTCATACTGCAACAGAACTTCATCAGTAGCTGTACATTTATACAGTATGTGTCTGTGTTCTTAGAATACCTTAAGTTGGTGACTGAGGTGTGCTGCCAGTCCCCAGCTGCCAGAGAGCACTTTACCACTCCTCCCAATTCCTTAGCTTGATGCTCAGGATGCAAAGAAAGAGAAACATGAGGAACAGCTTCATCTGACATTAAATACCATTCTGCTTGGTCAGGTGTTAAATCAACTGTTGCAGCCACACATAAATATTTTTGGATGAAATGAACCATGTCCTACCTTCTACTGTTTCATTAAACAAATCCTGGTACCATTCAGTGTGACAACGGTCGTAGAACAGAGTGACATGGGGCGGGTCAGGCGGAGAGGTGCAGGGGCAGAGACTTTGAATCCAGGGTTTCCACAGCTGACACACCGAGAAGATGCTGCTTGTAGGTTTGGTCAACAGTCTCCAGTAGATGTCAGCATATTCCTCTGCAACTGGCTGTAAAAATATTCTCCATGCTGAAGCATTTGTCCACATGCCAAAGAGGAACCATCTGGAAAAGTTACCGTTAACCCATCAGTACCACACAACACTGATGCTCCCAGCTTCCCTAATAAGTCTCCGCCCAGCAAATTAGCAGGTGTGCTGGGTGAACACACAAAAGGGTGAGTTACTCTCTGAGTCCCAATCTGAACAGGAAGAATTTGTGCCGCCCCTGAGAAACCCATCACAGAAACAGTCTTGGTAGAAAGCAGTGGTTTAGGAGGTTGCTGTGTTATGGTGGAATAAGTAGCTCCAGTGTCCACAAAAAAATTCTGACAGTTCTCTCCCACCTTTGCAGGCAACGTGGGATCTGCTGTCCCCACGCTGCACAGTTGTAGCACACATCTCCCAGTGCCCTGCTGGCTCCACCCCTTCCTCTGGGTGCTCCACACCATACACCAGACCAGCCGACCACCAACATGCCATCCGCCTCCACGACCGGGGCCATTGTACCTGTAATTATTAAAATGTATAGGGTGCAAGAGGGAGTACCCCCCTCCTTGCCACTGATCAGTCATAGACATAGGGTTGTGCGCTGCTGGAGGAACAGGTTGAGCTGCAGCTAACATTACATTTTCAGTTATATCATTTTTCTCTTATTTAATTTTCTCTTTGGCCTCTTGCAGCTGCAATTTAAGGAGCTGATTCTGTAGGTGCTCTTTCTCCTCTTTTCGTTTTCTCTGCCTCCTGAGCTGTATGTAAAAGGTGAATTAAATGTTTTTCCCACTTTGTGAAGTCTGTTCCCTGCAAATCAGGATTATTTTTCATCTTTTGACACATGTCAACAGGAACTCCTTTTAATATGGCTTTTTAAACAGCTGTCCCATTCCTGTTGTGCTTTCTCTATTTCATTCATGTCAGAGGGCAGAGAAAACGGTCTGCCATGTACTATTTCTTTGAGAATACGAATTTACATCAGCAACTTGGTGTCACGTGATCTCAGACTCAGAATATAGTGGGTGGAGTTATACAATGATGTACAGTAGGTGGCAAATGGAGTAAGACCAGTTTGATTTGGAGTTATTCTCATCCATAATTAACCAGGGACAGGCATTCGGGTCATGGCCTCCCTGTTTCTTCCATTGTTTTCCTTAATCTTTAACTGGACCCCTAATGCTTTAGAACTTAGTTCTATTAATTTATTTACAAAATGAGTTCCATTATCTGACCTTATAATCTGTGGGATACCATATGTGGGAAAGAAATGTGTAACTAGGTTAATCTATTACCACTAGGCAATATGTTTCCCCCGTGTTTGCAACAAATTATGCATGATCTGCAAAAATTCTTTGCATAGTCAGAAATATTTATAGTGTGGGATTAATGCTTTACCAGATGTAACATATATATACCCCCCTTGACACATGGGTCTTCCCAATGTGTCACTGTAGCCGCTGTCCTTATTACATTTTAAAATGAGATCACTATTTTTGGTAGTTGGTATTATTTTAAATACTGCTTGGTTTAGTTCTTATTAAAAATAAAAAATAAAAACTCACTCACTGATGAACACAAAAAATGAAGGGCATATTATATCTTATAATCTTAGTTTGTCTTACCGAGTTTTATAGATACAACATCCAGTTTCAGTCAGCTTTGTATTTAGTTCAAGTAACTAAAGTTTGTTTCAATTAACTCAAGTTTTCTCTATTTCAGTCCAGTCCAGTAATTCTGTTAAGGTTCATTTCATCTTGTGTTAAGTTTGAGTGTAATTCGATCATTTTGAACCTGACTGGAAAAAGTCTAAACGTCTGTTAAAATCTTTTTGTTTTACTATAGAGAACTGACCTAATATTATTATGGTATGTTGAGAACTCTAATTTTTACATAACATGAAACAGACATTTATTTCACAAAAACAGAAAGTCAAATACAGACATTTGGCCACATGAAAGTTTAAATAACCTGTTTGTAAAAGAATTATGAAAAATTGAAGACAGATCTATGAACTTTTTTATGGTTATCAGTATTTTCAATACAGGTAGAACCTTTGATATCTTTATATGATTTTTCGGAAAAGATTCTGGAAACCTTATTAAGATATAAGTTTGGCAAAGATCATCAGAACATCAGACCTTTATTGGCGCTTTTAAAGTCCCTCAAAGATGCATTACAATGAAATCAGTCATTCCCATTCACACACATTCACACACTACTTACTTATTTCTCTGTCAGAGTAATTTTATTTGCAAAAATTTGAACATAATTTGACTTCTATTATTCTTAAAATGCACATCGTTTCCTCATAACCCCTTTTGTTTCCACTAGGTCTGTTTTGAACGATTCAATTCTTTTTTATACACCAAGAATCAATAAGGTGGTCTTAGTGGGGTCCACCTTAAAGGTGTTATCTGTTGGGTGTCATGTTATCATTGTCAGGTCAGTGAGGTTCATAAGTCAGTCAGAACCTTGGTCATTTGGTCTGTGCACATAATGTTTCATAGATCCATCCTATGATTAGTCAGCAAAACTTCCACCTATAGGAGAAAAATTGATTGTTAATGAATGAGCTGCATTTCCTAGGAACACTGTCTTCCTCCTGGATGAGCATCACCTGTTGAAAAACTTTCATCATTGTTTGTTTCACATATTCAATCAGATCTTTATATTATACCAGTAGGTGAAGTTGTTAGTATCTCATGTAGACTGACATATACTGTTGCATTTGGAGAGGATCTCAGATTAAATAAACATAGTTAGAGCTTCAATCCAGGTTCATTTTGTGTCTGCAGACTTTAGCCAATTTTTCTTTTCTTTTTTTTTTTAACATAAAGAGCAAGATTCAAAACATTTTCAAAAGGCAGATTGTGGCAGAATGTAGACAAAACTGCTTATTGATTAACAAGATAACATTCAAGCACACAATCACCATATTAAAAGGCTCTACTTCTAGAGAATCACATAAACTTCTGGGGTCCAGTTTTGGCCCACGGACCTTGAGCCCGACACATGCAGGGCAGAGTTACAATCCCCATCTCTCAGCAGAGACAGGCTTCTGCCTTTTGTGCAGAAGTGTTATCTCTGTTCTCAGGCAGCTGCATTTCTTTGTCAAGGTCGCCTCACAGAGCTGAAATTTAACTTCTCTCAAAGAGGAAAATCAAGAATGCACACAATCTGAGCCAAATATGAAATAATTTCCCTGTAAAATGAATATTTTGCATTTTATCATGGTATTGTTGGTAGTATAACAATTAGCACCTTAAAGAGTTTTCACACCTTACAAAAGTATTCACACTTTCAAAAGTTTTCACACCCAAACAAGTTTTCGCACCCAAACAAGTATTAGCACTCAAAACGTTTTAGCACTCAGAAAAGTATTCACACCTTTCTTCACTCCACTCTGTTCATTCACTGGTCAACTGAGGCCGTCCAGAAAATATGGCACGCTGTGTCCATGGTATCTGGACTATTTTGAGAGTGACATAAACACGTCTCAAGACACCTCAGTTTCCCCACTTACAATCCAAACAGCAATCAGCACCCTGTCATTGTTGACACCAGTTAGGTTTCCATACAGGAATGCTACATTCATTCACCTGCAATGAGAGTCTGGCGAACCGCTGCGCCTCTCTCCAGTCACACCGTATTTTTCACACACTCCTCCTAACAAGTCTGTCTCACAGATTATTCTTCCGAGGACAGCTAATTTATTTTATGTGTCTTTATGTTTGTGCACTTTTATCTATTATTGGAGTGCACTAAATGCGCTCCAGTTTCTGACTAGTCTTGCTGAATTATCCTATTCAGCTCATAGTTTTCTCATGCTGGTCTTGTTACAAATGTCATTTATAACTCACAGTCATGCTCTCACTGTTACTGGTCTTACAGATTCATGCAAACTGTTCACAGTTACTTATAGCTTCACGGGACTTCAGACTATGTGTTTTATGAATTACCACATCTGTAATCTGGTTTTATTGAGAAGAACTCGAATAAAACACAGCATTCAAACCTTTGTGTTTTTGCCCGGTCTTAGCTTTCTGACTCCAGAATACAATGAACAACCTTCTTTCAAAACTCAAGAAAACTGTTTACACTTCGGAGATCCCCACCCTCCGGGACCTCAACCCGGCAAAATCATGAATTCTCGTCAGAAAACATGTGGAGTTGCCAAACTCAAGAAACAGAATTTGTAGAATCTTCAAACTACAGGCCTCAAACCTTATTTTCTCACTTTACTTTACTTGACCTCTTTTATATTATCTTAACACACTGGTCTACACATTTTAAATTTAGCAGAACATTTCACTTACTCAGACATCTGACACCAAGAATTTAGGCCTATCGACAATGCCAAAAGTGCAGAGTTCATTTCAAACAGGTTTCTGCTTACCTTGTAAGAAGTGAGGAGGTACCCCGGTGTCAGACATCTTTTGGTGAAGTTCTGATTTAGCCGAAAGTCCTCGCTTTTCCCAAATCACGTCGGGGGTCACCAAGTTGTTGGAGTTGTCCTTCTAAACTCCTGCGTGTTCGTTTATTTGGTCAAAGCATCTTAATTCTGCACGAGAAAAACTAAACTTAAATGTCTAAGAAAACAAAACACGGACAAGAGGTTGAAGCTGATTCACCCGGCCGGGGAAGAGAGATGCTGCATCTGCGTAGTCAGGGACACATCTGTTTTTCTCTCCCCTGCACCGTTCTTTTATTGAACACACACATACTACAGGAAATATACATTTTACATTTGTTGTGCAGCCCTTCTCAGTTTCTCACACATTATTTTGCTGAAGGTCAGTTTCTCACACATCTTCAGGAATCTTCAGTGAGAAGAGTTACCATGCCTCCCTAATCCACTGTCGTCTTCTCACGATAGACAGAAAACACCTGCAAGCTTTAACCTTGAATAATAAACACTCATTGTGTGACCACATTAGAAGCTACTGTTTAAGGATTTTTCTAACTCTCAAAAGCATAACTAAAAACTCATAATAATCAATCTATAAGCAGCAAATCCCAAATATATCTTAGCTTTAGCTACTAATGATAAGGCATTTATATTTCCACAATTCCCCCTTTTGAAGTCTGTTAAGACTTCACTAAAAGAATACAAAAAGTAAACGTCTATACCAGAGGACTAAGCACAGCGGACTTGAATCAAATTCTCAACACCCCTTCAGGCTCCTCGTCGTCATCAGGGATAGCCAACAAAGGCATCATATGAGGGGGTGTGGTTGCCTTGCCTTCAATAGTTGCAGTAATAAAACGCACAATCAAAGATCTAATACATGGTACACAACAACATTAAGGCATTTATATTTCCACACTAGTAAGGTTAATTCCAAAATGCATCAGCCCAGCTACATTTGAAAAAGCAATAGTTTTTTGGAAAATACATCAGCAAACATGCTTTCATTAGCATGTTGATATGTAGCCTATAGAAAATGAGGTATTTGCACATTTGCTAATGTAGTATTGGCCAATGCTACCATATTGGCTACTAATATGCTAAATGTTCACATTTCCTACTTTGCTAACACCAACTTTGCATGTAAGCTATCAGTATCATAGTAGATTCTGCTAGCTACTTGGTTTCATGTATATATGTGTATAATTGTAATATGCTAGCATTACCTAAAATGCTACTGCTAACTTATTACCTAGTTACAAACACTGCTATGCTAATGCAACTCCTCTGCTATTAGCTTAAAGGGGACATATGCAAAATCTACTTTTTTAGCTTTTAAATATATTTTGTGGTATACTTTTGAGAATGTAGGAGTGCAGAAAAGTTGATTTTACTCTCCAGGTGTTGCGTAGATATCTTTATATTCTGTTTGGGTAATATTTTTCAGTCCGTTCAGACTTCTGTTATGATTTTCCAACTGTTATGTCACAATATTTGGTGCAGAACAGCTAAATAAGGTCATGGACGTCCAGCTGATCAATTTCGGATATCCGCCATTTTTATTTCTTGCTGCGATTTTTGTAGTCCAAGCTTCATTATGCCTACGCTGCAAGAGGATGAGGTAGGTTCAGTTGTTGGGTGTATTAACCCACACAATTCATTACGCCATCCCCCAGCATCAGAACTTGCCTGGTTAAATTTTATTTTTCATGGAAATGTTCCCACATCAATGGGGAAATTCCTATTTCACTACACTTCAAGGATGAATGCCTTCAGCAACCTTCACCAGTATCAAGAAGGATTTGCTAGAAGACTTCATCTGATTAAGGATTCAGTTTCTTCTGTCTATGGAAAAGATGGACACAGCAAAGCGGTAAGTTGCAAATAACACAGAAATGAAAACAAACTTGATTTTAGACATGAATTTATTGTGTGTTGACATGTCCTGGCTATTGTTTTGATAGCAGTAGCATCACGCCTTCTGATGTTACCGCTGTGTGTTGCTTTTAGCTCCTTGAGGACGTAACCATACTGCTTGTTTTGAATAGTATTACATAAATAGTTTTGCATTGTTTTTGCCTTTTTGTCTTCTCTCTGTGACGCTAGATTCTCAAACTCCAACAATGGCCGAACGGGTCAAAGTGGAGCGTTCTTTGACCTGGAGGGGGGCGGTTGTGAAGTGCCTCAACAGCATTTAAAAAGACAGCACCAAAACGAGTTGTTCTCAGATGCACCTCAGAACAGGGTTAAAAGAGGGGCCTGTGGAGCTACAATAACAAGGAATTAAGACCAAAGTATTGCAGTTGTACTCTATGTAGAACACAACTGAATGATTTAAGTGTGAAAAGGAAGGATTTAAAAGCATGATGTGTACTAATTTTAAATGGCAAAATTAGCACATTAGTTAACACTAACAGTAATTCACTTCTATGGAAAGGTTAGCTGATATGGTAAATGGCTAAATGTGGCTTACATTATATATTGTGCTAAGAGCAGCTAATATGATGTTATGAAAACAAGAACTTTATTTTTTTTATTATACACAATTCAAAGCTATACATTATATGGGAAGATCAATTTGAGAATGCAATCAAACAATGAAACTTCCTAAATGTAATAATCAGATAAAATGAATAAAATAAAACTAAAGTCTTAAACAAATGTGTTTAAGTTGCTGTTTAAAATTTGGGATTTTTTTCTCTCTAAAGTAAATCTTAATTCTAGTTCTTCCATCTAACAGGTACAGTTAGCAGCTGGTATGCCTTGAGCACTGCATTTGACTTGAGCACTGATTATATTACTCGCTTTGTGTACTTTATGCACCGTCTGTCACTAACTGCCTGCCCTCAGGCTGCCAGGCATCTCTTAATGAGTTTCATCCGGTGTTGTAAAACTACCTGTGCTCCACGCTACTTATGCAAGCAATTGCACTTGAGTTTTAGGCTTTCTTATGCCGCCTGGCAAGATGGAAATGTAGGTGTTTTCTTTTTTCCATGTTCTTTTCTCGGTCATGGTCCATGACTGGGCCTGCAATCCTTTGCTGCTCTGGTGCCTTTTAGAGTAAGGGCAGTAAATGACAACAGTCCTTATTCCAGGCTGAGCTGGAATTCTGAAAACCATAAAACACAAACAGTGTAAACTTGGAGATTATAAAATTGAGAGCAGCATGTAGAAAGTGTGCACACGTAACCACACAGGAATTTGTTTTCTCTAATAAGAAATGCAGTTAAATTTTCCTTTAGGTTTATGTTTTAATTGATTGACTTTCTCGATTTCAAATGTAATGTTCACAAATACATTGTGCAAAACTAGATGGCATTGTAAGGATTATGATTATTGATTAACTAATATTATAATTTGAAATCATAATTTGAATTTTTTTTATTTCTTAACCAAAAATCATTACTTAAGAATAGAAATCAGAGATGTCCTCTGGTGTTGTGATTATGGGCTCAAAGCTCTTTAATAATTACAAATTATTAACCAAAACCACAAACTGTCACTGTTTATTCAACCGCTTCACTGAAGGTGGGGGAACTTCGACCTTGTTTTGACAGATAAATCACTCTTGCACGAAATAAACACAAATGCTTCTCTTAATTATATAAATGAAGATTTATTGAAGCCAAATAATCCTGATATACCATTATTCTGGTCCAAAAACCTTCACCTAACTAACAAGCACCGTTCTACACAAAGGGAATAAAAATGACTACCTAACAATAATAATAAAGGAAACATATATGCGCATTTAGTGTCTATGAAGATCAAACCACTAGTTTTATGGACAAAATGTGTAATTTGGGTTAAATGGAAAGAAATCCTCCAGGTGTTGATGTCTTGATCACAGTGATCAGCTGATAAAACGGTGGGGCCACGCCCCTTTAGCCACAACCAGCTGATCGCCCCAAATCTTGACAAAGAGTCATAAAACTCTGATATGGGAACTCAGTGGGAAATTTCCAGCAATAAAACTGGAACAAAGAGTGGCCCAGACCGCAGTTGCTTTGAATGAAAAACTTTTAAAAGTCCAACTTCTAACTCCTGGCTGATTTGAGATCAGCTGGACAAACATGAACCACAATTCAGAAACAAATCAAAACACAGCTCAGCATAACATAATTCAATCAGTATTGCATGCAACAAGTTAATACCTTAGATTAACTACTGGTGATCCTACATCACCTTAACTGCCTCATCTTGCCCAGACCTCTAAATGCACCTATCCGGTTTAATATGAAAAGAACGAAATTACTTTGACGTTGATTTCTGCTCTCCACCAGTTGAGGAGGAATCAGGTCTGGAGAAAAAGGAGGGGAGGGGGACCACGGGTCCGTGATCAAATTACGAAAAAAACCCGGTAATTTCTCATCCGTCCAGGAGTGGAAAAAATGAAGAACCGTTTAGTCACTGCATTACACAAGGAGGAAAACTAATCTCCTTGGAAATAAAACCTGTGGGTTTTTCACCTGCGCCGGGTGTCGGTGCGGTCTTCGACCGGCGAATAAATCTTCTGACCTTCTTGTATCAGACAGATTTGCAGCTTTCAAGCTCTTCCGGGAATGGCTGTGAGGAGGAAAAGTTCGCCTGCGAGCCTTTGTCTCTCCAGATACGCGCCTCCGCTGTGTCGTCCCGTAAGAAACTTTATTTTCTCCGGGTGACGTCAGAGCAGCAATGTCTGTTGAGCTGCGCATGTTCAACTGTGCGACCAAAATGGATGACTCCACAACACATTTATTGTATTTTGCCCCCTTCATGACCAATAACGAACTAATTATTGCAAGTATGTAAGGAATTTTATTGAAATTGTACATAAATAGTACTTCAAATAAGTGTTCGCACCCCTTTACCTCATTTTGTCACATTACACCCACAATCATGTGTGTGTTTTATTGGGATTTTATGCGATGACGAATACAATGTAAAGCATAGTTGTGAAGTTAAAAGACATCTGGGGTTCAGGCAAGATGGAAGCCATTAGTGGTCCCATTTGCAGCCCAGCAAAAGCCTTGTTTTAGAGCATGTGGAAAAAGGTGGTTTGGTTGGATGAGACCAAAACTGATCTTTTTGGCCAACATGGTGGTGGAAGCCTGGTGAAACCCGAGGTGGTTAAAAAGCTTTGCGGTGGCAGGGCTTCGGGGTTGGATGAGATCCGCCCTGAGTACCTCAAGTCTTTGGATGTTGTGGGGCTGTCATGGTTGACACGCCTCTTCAAGTTTGCGTGGCAGTCGGGGACAGTGCCTCTGGACTGGCAGACTAGGGTGGTGGTCCCCCATCATAAGAAGGGTGACCGGAGTGTGTGTTCCAACTACAGGGGGATCACACTCCTCAGCCTCCCTGGTAAGGCCTACGCCAGGGTATTGGAGAGGAGAGTCCGACCGATAGTCAAACCCCGGCTTCAGGAGGAGCAGTGTGGTTTTCGTCCCGGCCGTGGGACATTGGACCAGCTCTATACCCTCTACAGGGTACTCGAGGGTTCATGGGAGTTTGCCCAACCGGTTCACATGTGTTTTGTGGACCTGGAGAAAGCATTCGACTGTGTCCCTCGTGATGCCATGTGGGGGGTGCTCCAGGAGTATGGAATCAGGGGCCCTTTATTAGGGGCCATCCGGTCCCTGTACAAGCGGAGCAGGAGTTTGGTCTGCATTGCCAGCACTAAGTCGGACCTTTTCCCGGTGCATGTTGGACTCCGGCAGGGCTGCCCTTTGTCACCGGTCCTGTTCATAACCTTTATGGACAGGATTTCTAGATGCAGCCAAGGGCCGGAGGGGGTCTGGTTTGGGGACCAGAGGATTTTGTCTCTTCTTTTTGCAGATGACGTGGTCCTGCTGGCCCCCTCTAGCCAAGACCTACTGCATGAGCTGGGGTGGTTTGCAGCTGAGTGTGAAGCGGCTGGGATGAAGATCAGCTCCTCCAAGTCCGAGGCCATGGTTCTCGACCAGAAAAGGGTGGATTGTCCTCTTCAGGTTGGAGGGGAGTTCCTGCCTCAAGTGGAGGAGTTTAAGTATCTTGGGGTCTTGTTCACGAGTGAGGGAAGAATGGAGCGGGAGATTGACATACGGATCAGTGCGGCTGCCACAGTAATGGGGGCGCTGTGCTGGTCCGTTGTGGTGAAGAGAGAGCTGAGCCGAAAAGTGAAGCTCTCGATTTACCGATCGGTTTACGTTCCTACCCTCACCTATGGCCATGAACTTTGGGTCATGACCAAAAGAACGAGATCCTCGATACAAGCGGCTGAAATGAGCTTCCTCTGTAGGGTGGCCGGGCACTCCCTTAGAGACTGGGTGAGGAGCTCGGCCATCTGGGCGGGGCTCGGAGTAGAGCCACTGCTCCTCCACATCGAGAGGAGCCAGTTGAGGTGGCTCGGGCATCTATACCGGATGCCTCCTGGACGCCTTCCTCGGGAGGTGTTCCAGGCACGTCCCACCGGGAGGAGGCCCAGGGGACGGCCCAGGACACGCTGGAGGGACTATGTCTCTCGGCTAGCCTGGGAACGCCTTGGGCTCCTCCCCCCGGAGGAGCTGGAGGAGGTGTCTGGGGAGAGGGAAGTCTGGGTGTCTCTGCTGAGTCTGCTGCCCCTGCGTCCTGGTCCCGGATAAGCGGAAGACGACGAGTACGAGGTGGTGGAAGCATCATGCTATGCTTTTCTTTACAAGATTGATAGGAGGATGTATGGAACTAAATTAAATACAGTTATGCAGGAAAATATGAGGTTGCAAAGACATTAAAATAGGAACAAACAACATTCAGCCAAGGCTGCAATGGGGCGATTTAAATAAAAGCATATTAATATGTTAGAATGGCCCAGTTATAATACAAATTCAATTAAATGTAGAGTCTGTAGTGAGATCTGAGTTTGAGCTGTTTTGCAAAGAAGAATGGGCAAAAATGTCCTTCTGTACATGTGCAAAACAGGTCGAATCATACAACTGAAGACCTGCAGCTTGAATCTAAAGGTGTTTTTCTTTTTGCATGGAACTAATTAAGAGAGCTGAATGCAAATGCACAGAACACTTTTTAGACGTATTTTTGTAAAAACAAAAATATTGAAAACCATGTATCCTTCCTCTTCACGATTATGTGCCACTCAGTGTTGGTCTGTCACATAAAAATCCTAATAAAATACATTGGGGTTGGTGGTTGTAATGTGACCAAATGTGAAGAACTTTAATATATTTTTTTTACTTTAGCAAGATACTGTAAACAGTCCTTGGATTTGTGATTTTTTTTATATCATCCCGAATTAATATCAGTGCAAGTGTTTATTTTGTGCAGTGCAATACAAAGCTAATAATTAATCACATTTAAATGAATATCCCTTTCTATGTTTTTCTGTTAGCATCTTGAAAGGTAAAAATGTGATGCATCCAATCCTCAGATTTACCTGATAAATCTGAGGATTGATTCATTTAACCCTTAAATTTTAAGTGAAGTTTATTTATGGCTAGGTTTGACTGTAAATATGTTGCTTCATATAAACCAGTGGTGTCCAAACATGCAGGCCATAATTATCAAGTTAAGTACTCACAGATGCAAAAAACTTGACCCAAGTTATTTTATTGTGATTTTGGCAGAAAAGGGCTGTATAAAACATTGTAAATCTAAAACATAAAAAGTGTCTCGCATGTTTGCCTGTTATTGTCGCATGTCAGCCATGAACCTTTCCTGCTTTTTCATTCTACCAACAGACACACACTCTCCCTCAGATGTTGTGGATGGATGAAGAGGCCTGGGTTTCTAAGCAACCGTATGATAACCAGGAGGAGAAGGGGATGATGTGAGCATGGTGCACTACTGAGCAGTTCCTCACCCCCCTACCTGGCTGAACATGGATAAGATGGCTTTTCTATTTATGTTGCATTAGAATACAGTTAAGAGATAATTTGCCAGCTGTGACTGTAACATAATGGTGCTGTTTACGATGTTGAAAGGATCTCCACCTGAGGCTCTTTAAATCTGATGTGAAAAATTATGATTTACCTCAGAAATAAACCAAATGAATGTCTTTTCTGATCACTTATGTGTCCCTGCTAAAGCTTTAATCATGTGGGGGCCTTAGCAGCCTGCTGGCCCGCAGGCCTTCGTGCGTCAGGTGCTCTGGCTAATTATTGACAGATTTTGGAGAGGCATGCTGGAGTTCACAGATGACTAACTGGTCTGTGCACAGTTCTGTTTAAGCCTCCAGGCATGGTGAGGTAAAGGTCAATATTATCAGAAATCATGAGTGGGCTTTTTGCCCTTATGACATTTCTCGCCCTCGGCTCTGCAGGCGCGAAGCCCCACGCTGGGTTAAAGACGTGGGGCCGCTTCAGTAAGCTCCCCTACCCCGGAGACACGGCTTTCCTCTACGCCACCTTTCCCAAAGACTTCATATGGGCGGTGGGCACGGCGGCGTACCAAGTGGAGGGGGCGTTCGAGAAAGACGGCAAGGGGCTCTCCATCTGGGACACCTTTACGCGCGGCGGGAACCGCAAGACCACCGGGGACGTAGGCAGCGACAGCTACCACAACATCAACGCAGATATCCGAGCCATCCGCCAGCTCGGAGTGAGTCACTACAGGTTCTCCCTGTCCTGGTCCAGGATCTTTCCTAACGGGACGCGGGGGAGCTACAACGAAATCGGCACCAACTATTACCGGTGGCTCCTCAAGCGGCTGAAGGAGATCCGCGTCCAGCCAGTGGTCACCCTGTACCACTGGGACCTACCCCAACACCTCCAGCAGAGCCTGGGCGGCTGGGGCAACCCGGAGCTGGTGGAGATTTTCAAGGACTATGCTGATTTCTGCTTCAATGAGTTCGGGGATGACGTGAAATACTGGATCACTATCGATAACCCTTTTTTGGTGGCGCAGCATGGATACGGAACCGGGGTGGTCGCTCCCGGGATAAAGAACGACCCTGATCTCCCATTTCGGGTTGGACACAACTTAATCAAGGTTTGTTCAGATTAATTAGGATTTAGGTTTATAGATACTACTGTTGAGTTAAGTCTACAATCATTTTTTTCCCTGGCAGGTTTATTTTTAAAACGATTTTAATTTAACAAATAAGTTTGTTCCTCGTGAAAAATGAGACAGGCATCTCAAAAGATAATGAAACAATGTAAAGGGGGTTTCATTGAAAATAATCTTTTTAATCTATAATTATTAAAAATTAGCAATTAAAAACGTTATTGGCATTACAGCAGTGGTGTCCAAACACAATTTGACGTTGAAATATAAAATATTTATTAGCAATAAATCTGTTAATCTGTTAATAAAACAAAGTAATTGGATTTTTGTAGAAAAGGGGTCTCTAAATCCTGGAAACTGGAACCCTACCATGACATGAATATTAACCTAAACTGAGCAGGGAAGGAGAGCAATAATCAGAGACACAGCTAAAAGGCTAACTCTGGAGGAGCTGCAGAGATTCACAGCTCAGATTGCTGAATCTGCAGATGGGAAACTCCAGTTTCCTGTCAGCGAGGCAAGAAGCCACAGTTAAAAGACAGCAAAACGAGGATTCTGGTAAAATCCTGTTTGCACTTTACCATAAACCAAATAAGGAGCACAGCAAACATGTGGAAGAATGTGCTCTGGTCAGATGAGATCAAAATTGAGCTTTTCGACCTACATGCAGAACACCATGAGTGGAGGAGAACTAACATTTCACATCAGTGTGAAAACATTATTGCCAATGGGGGTGGTACTATTGTAATATGGGGATCTTTTTCCTGGGGCAGGAAAGCAGGTAAGAGAGAATGGGATGAATGATGTGGCTAAATGTTAGACAATCCTGGAGGAAAACATTTTAGAGGCTGCAAAAGACATTAGATTACCCTTCCAGCAGGACAACGACCCTAAACGTTCAGCCAGAGCCACAGTGAAAGGGTTTAACAACCCTTTTTTGGAGCGGTTCTGTCAAAGTCTAGACATAAATCCAATTCAGAATGTGTGGCAAGGCTTAATAATTGCTACACACAGGTGCTCTTGATCCAATCTGACTAACGTGACGCTTTTTTTGCAAAGACGAATGAGCAAAAACATCTAAGAGGGAAAGTGTGCACAGACATTGTTACCTCCCTCTAACGATGAATATGTTTTCTGGCACAGGGTGTAACACAACAATTGACAAAAAAAAACACATTTTTAGACAAGTAGGAACAAACACAGGCAACCATTAAGCTTCAGGGTCTCCAAGTCATCCCCTTCTAACTAAAAATAAAAGCCAGCTCTATTTATCAGAAAAAACATGGCAGAGAACCTCTACCAGCTCCCACTCCGATCCAAAACACTCCAGATAGCCTGTGTTAAAAAATGTGCACAATTACCAAAAAGGAATTACACCAAGCTCCACAAGTTCACAGACAAGGTCACTGCAGATCGAGGCCTAAGCGAAGGGTCGTGGCATTTTGAAGTGGCACTCCTTGCAGTGGCTGATGAGCTGCAACACATCTCAGCTGTAGCAGAATGGCTGACCTGAAATACAGGAAGAGACTGCTCCCGCGCAAGTAGAAAGACAGAAAACCTTCTTTGTGTTTGTCTATCACATAAAATCGTGTTAAAACAATTGAGATCTGTGGTTGTAAAATGACAAAATGTGGAAAAGAGTGTGCATATTTTTACAAGGCACTGTAGCCCTAAATTTGTCCTTTTCATTTGCCTGCTTCCAATAGTTAAATTATTATAATTATTTCACAATTAAACGCTATTTTCAAGTAAGTTTTGTGTCTCTATTTGATGCTGGCGTTTCTTTTATCCAGGCTCATGCAGCTGTGTGGCACCTCTACAACCGCCACTATCGACCCCGGCAGCAGGGAAAGCTCTCCATGGCACTGGGCTCTCACTGGATCAAGCCTCGCCGCACCCGCCTGGAGAGCCTGCGAGAGTGCCAGTGCTCCCTGGACCACGTCTTGGGCTGGTTTGCCCGGCCGCTGTTCACTGATGGAGAGTACCCTCCCTGCATGAGGGAGAGGCTCGGTTCGCGCCTTCCCTCCTTCACCCAGGAGGAGAGGGAACAGGTGAGAGGAACAGCTGACTTCTTTGCCCTTTCTCACGGAGCAACGCTGAGCTTCCAGCTCATCAACGACAGCCTGAAGTTTGGACAGCTTGAGGATCTAGATCTGAGGATGCTGCTCTACTGGATCAATGCAGAATATGACAAGCCACCTATCTTTGTGGTGCAGAGTGGTTGGTAGGTTTGGATTCTTTCTGGATATTTCTGTTTATCTATCAGGGCCGGCCAAGGGTTGTATGGGGCCTAATTTGATGTGGGGCCCATCTTCCTGTTAAGAACATCACCACCACTGTTTTAGTACAGATTTGGTGCATTTGTCCAAACCAAGATCAAACACAAAGAAAATAAACCCATAGCATCAAATTGCAATTATGTTAAAATAACATCAAACAATGACGATTATTCTTTGGATTTTACAAATTAAACATTCCAATCCCAAGTCCTTTTAATTAATCAATGCTGAAACTGTTAAATCTAATTTAATAGTGTTCTCAATCCCAATAGACAAATATAACACATTTTAGATCTAAGGTCTGTGTTAAATTTCAAGCATTTCTGGCAGTGCCCTGATGGTTTCAGGGTACAAAGCAGCGGCTTAGTTTGCTTACTCCTTGGGCCTGCTCTGTTCTCCGGGATATAATTTGGGTGCTTGGATACATCTTTCATTTGAGACAGGTACGTCCTTGGGAACACTAAGACAGAAGACCCAAAACACATGTTCTACCTCAAGAGGTTCATTGCAGAAGCCCTTAAATGTGAGTCCATGTGTCCTAAGAAGAACAAGAAAACAAATGTATTCTTTGTTCCTACATACACCATCGGTCAAAAGTTTTAGAACGCCTTTCTCATTTAATGGTTTTCTTTATGTTTATGACTATTTACATTGTACGTAGATTCTCATTGAAGGCATCAAAACAGTGAATGAACACATATGCAATTATGAAGCAAAACCAAAAATTGTAAAATAACTTAAAATATGTTATATTTAGAATCCTTAAAGTAGCCGCCCTTTGATGTAATCACTGAAATATTAACCTTTACCTTCTCAATGAACGTCTCGGAAGTTCTTTCAAAACTCTTTGGAAAACCATTTCGTAAAGCAGTCATCAGAGCAAAGGGTGGCTATAGTAAAAGTCGGAAATATAGAAATGTTTAGAGTTATTTCACACTTTTTGTTTACTACATAATTCCATGTGTGTTCATTCACAGGTTTGTTGTCTCTGGTGAGAATCTTTAATTTAAATAGTCATGAAAATAAAGAGACCCATTAAGTGAGGAAGGTGTTCTAAAACTTTTGACCGGTAGTGTATTTAACGATAAACTAAATATTAGCCATGTCTGATGTGTTTGTCGCCCAGCAATCATCACAGATGGAGTGAACGTGATTGGATACACAGCCTGGTCTCTTATTGACGGCTTTGAGTGGCACAGAGAATATGGGATTCGCTGTGGACTGTACTATGTTGACTTCAACACGCCTGACATGAAGAGGGAGCCAAAGACATCTGCCACTTTTTACAGGTAGCCTACATGATTGCCAATAATTGGAACCTGTCTCAGAATCAGTTGATTTGGTCTAACCAGTTTTGTGAAAATAACTAAAAGAGTCAAATATGTGCGATTCAGTTTGTGCCTAAGCTGTTAGATAGATGTTCTAATGTTTGATTGTAAGAATACTAAATTAGATAGGAGTTTGTGATTGGCTAATTGACTGGAAGGAACCTACATAAAAGTATTTGTGTCTATACAGATTTTCTTTTTGTTTTACTTTTTTGTCACATTTAAATGTTTTCAGATTATTGCCCACATTTTAATACCATAAAAATATAACCTGTTTAAGGTAATACCTCAGCTTTTTAATAGGGTTTAGGTTTAGACTTTGACTATGCCGCACCAAAAAGTAAATTTTTCTTTTTCTGAAATGTTGCGTTAGTTTTACCCCAGATGTATCAGGACACACACCTTCCAAAATGTTCCACTTTCATTTCGTCAGTCCACAGAGTATTTTCCCAAAAGTCTTGGAGATCATTCAGACCTTCTTTTGGGAATTGTGAGACGGTCATTGTATTCTTTTTTGTTCAGCTGTGGTTTTCACCATGGAGCCCGCCATGGATGTCTTTTTGGCCACTATTTTTCTTGAAAAAGTCATGAATACTGAACTTATTTGAGACACTTGAGGTCTACAGTGCTGTAGATGTTGAACTGGGTTCTTTTGTGACCTCCTGAATGAGTTGTTGATGTGCTCCTAGAGTAATTTTGGTAGGCTGCCCACTCTTTAAAAGGTGTGCCACTGTTCTATAGTATCCCCATTTGTGGATAAAGACTCTTGCTGTGGTTCACTGAAGTGCCAAAACCTAAGTAATAACTTTGTAACCCTTTTCAGAATGATTATTTGTCAATCAGTCATTTTCTATACCGCTTATTCCATAGTGGGTCGTGGGAGCTGGTGCCTAGCTCCAGCAGTCTACGGGCGAGAGGCAGGATAAACCCTGGACAGGTCGCCAGTCCATCGCAGGGCAACACACAAACAACCATGCACACACTTACACATATGCACAATTTAGAGAGACCAATTAACCTAACAGGCATGTCTTTGGACTGTGGGAGGAAGCCGGAGTATCTGGTGAGAACCCACGCATGCACGGGGAGAACACAAACTCCATGCAGAAAGACCCCCGGCCGGGAATCGAACCCAAGACCTTCTTGCTGCAAGGCAACAGTGCTACCAACTGCGCCATGCAGCCCTGTTTTTTTAAATATGTTTTTCGATTTCTTTAGATTATTATATAATGTGTTGATTTTTAAGACCTTTTAGCCTATTTCATGTTATCAGACAGTTTATTTCTAAGTGATTTCTTGATTCTACAAGTCAGACAGTAAGGAGGCCTGGATGTAGCCGCTGATAACAGTTAATTGATTAATTTACACATAGGACCAGGTTGGTTTGGATAGCTCTTCTACCTTAATAACTGCAGTCATCTTTTGAAAACTGGTTTTTGTCAAATTTGTTTGATAATCTAAAACATTTAAGTGGCATAAAAGAAAAAAGAGAATTACTTATTTGCAACTTTTCACCGATGTTTGTCACAATTTTTACAGAAATGTCATCCATAAGAATGGATTCCCTGAACTTCCAGAGAACAGACCAGCACAAGGAATGTTCCCGTGTGATTTTGCATGGGGTGTATCTGCCACCTCCATCCAGGTGTGTTGAAGTGTGTGCAGTTGGAATGATGAGGATGCTTGTTCATTTGTGTTAGAATATCGGGGGAAGGATTAGGCCAATGTTCAGAGGTTGTATAAATAATGAAACGCAACGAGGACACTTCCTGAGAAACGGGACTTCAATAACATATTAACTTTCTTCTTTTAACTCCGGTTCTAAGATTTCCTAAATCTAACTTAACATAATCCTGGTGTGATGGTGTTAATTAATGTTTTATTATTATTATAGAAATGCTTTATTTTTCTACAGAAAATAGATAAAAATCTGCAACTGTACGTCTGTCCCTCCCTATGCAATAATAAATATCTGTGGTTCTTCTAGCATGCAGTTTTCATGGTTTAAAGTCCAGCTGAGTTCAGAGAGAACATCTGATCCTCTCTTAATCATAAACCTCCTAAGCTCACATTTTGGCTGCTTGGTTAAGCAGCACTGGACCAGCTGTCTGCCATCGATTTGTCCCATTTGGCCTTTATTTGCAGTGGTGTGTATTGCATGAAAGTAAGCATTTGCGTGTTTGTACTAGTGTTTGTTTGTCCTTGTGTCGTAGGTGGAGACCACTCCTACCCAGTTTGCAGACCCCAATGTTTACCTGTGGAACATCTCCAATAACGGAGAGCTGATCAAGCTGGAGAGCTTCAGGGCTCCACCTTCACACCGAGCCACGCATTGTGCCGATTACGCCATTATCCGACAACAGGTCCGCCTGCCAAACATCTATCAGCTGACCAACTTTAAACTCAGAAATAGATACAAAGTTCTGTATGCCTTTTAGATGTTGCCTCCTAAAGTACCTTTGCAGAAAGTCATGAATGTTAGATTACTACATTAGTTTGGATGTGCTGCTGGGAGAGCAGTTTTCATTTTAGTTTTTTCTCACTGTACATATTATCGATATTTTTTATTGTTGAGATTTGTCAGTTGACATAAATATCTGAATTACAACAATTTATTAGTTATCAGTGTCCATACACAGTATGAAAATACAGCTATGAGAAATAAAATAGGATGGATTAATATTTGTAAAATCAGACTTTAGCCCCTTTCCCATTATTTGAAGGTTCTATCCATCCATCCATCCATCCATCCATCCATCCATCCATCCATCCATCCATCCATCCATCCATCCATCCATCCATCCATCCATCCATCCATCCATCCATCCATCCATCCATCCATCCATCCATCCATCCAACAATGTGCAGAAAGTCTGAGTTATTGTCTTGTGTTTGCTTTATAATAACTACACAAATCTTCTGTATTTAACTGCTTTCCTTCTCCCTTATTTTAGGTGGATGAAATCAGGCAGGTGGGGGTAAACCACTTCCACTTTTCCCTCAACTGGTCTGCTCTAGTGCCTACAGGTGACGTGGCTTATCCCAACACCACCCTGCTGGGATACTACCGCTGCTTCACCCGGCAGCTGCTGCGGGCCAACGTCACGCCCGTGGTCACCCTGTGGCACCACACGCGCCAGCGCAGCAGCCTGCCTACCTCGCTCGACACCTCCAACAGGTGGCTCAACAAGTGAGACATGTTGCCAGATCTTTCCCTGTAGATATTTTAAAAATTGTCATCACACTCCTATGTACAACGTACGTTGTTCCAGACTTGAATTTGGAAAACGGGGAAATCAAAGACTTTACCCAGGTGGCTGGAGTGGGGGCTGCTTTCTGGGTCTCCCCAGCATGGTGAGACCCATGGTTTTTGTGGTGAAATCTATACTTCTCCAGACTTTTTAAGACCGCAAAGGAAGCCTGAACACTTGGATGAAACTACAAATCGTTAATTTGTTGTGTTTCATTTCAAAATGTACTTGCAGATGTATTATTTGACAGTATACCATACCATATTTTTCATCAGAAAGACACCAGAAGCCTTTGCAGACTATGCCAGGCTTTGTTACAGAGAACTGGGGGCCCACGTAAAGATGTGGATCACCTTGAATGAACCCAATGATGAGATGGTGAGCTATCAGGAGGGCCACCAGATGCTGCGGGCACACGCTTTGGCCTGGCACCTTTATGACCGTGAATTTAGACACATACAAAGAGGACAGGTCAGTAAAACGCCTAATTAACTCATGTTTTAATATTCTGCCCAAATTATGCACTTAATAAAAAACATTTGTAACCTTGTGTCTGTGTAGTACCTGATGTTAGATGTTGATGCATGCTACACTGGTTCCTGTTGTCCTAGGTGTCTCTGGCTCTGCACATGGACTGGGTGGAGCCGGCGTTTTCCTTCACCCGAAAGGACGTGGAACCGGCTAAAAGGGTCTTGGATTTCCACGTTGGCTGGTTGGCCGAGCCAATCTTTGGCAGCGGTGATTATCCCGTGGGAATGAGGAGCTGGATGCGACAGCTCAACTCACTCGAGTAAGAAGGGGGAAAAAAAGCCTTTTTATTTTTTGTTCATTACCTTTTTATCGACAAAGTGATAACGACTGGATTCAAATTCTTGGGTTGTATGATGCATAGAGTAGCACAGTGTGGACTCTCCGCCATTTGTTGCTGAGCACTGCTTTTGAGCTGGCAAATCGAAGGCTCCTACACTTTGCCCAGGCTCATGAGTAACTTTGTTTTAGCTGTTTGGACAAAATGTCAAGTCCTAGTGTGGAAACTAAAGAACCGCCTCTTTTAAAAATCACAGTCAGCAAGGTATGTGCATATATCTGCAGGCTGTTGACCAGAGCAGACAGCCTGACTAATTAACCAGCTAGGATCAGCTTCTTATACTTCCAGTGTTACTCTCAAAAAGGCAGAACAAAAAGGTGTAAAAGTCTGCATGAAAAAAACTCAAAAGTTTATATGTTATACAATTACTGTAGTTTTATGCCTAAGTCTAATTATATAAAAAAAAACAGTAAATAACTTAAAATTTCTAACATTACTACACATATAACAATTAATTAGTTGCATTATTTATCAACTATAATGTTTCACTGCTGCAATTTAGCGTAATGGCTTGTTGATGCCTCTGAGAAAAGATACATTTTAAAAGGTATTCATTATTTAATTTTCAAAGTAATTGATGCAACTAATGCAAAAATAAAGGGTTTCCCTTCTAAATGTGAATATAATTTTATCAGATGGAAAAATGAAGAAAATTGTGTTTTAAGACTGTTTTTGTGGAGCAAAACGCAAACCTATTTCCTCAGATAAAGTCTGCCAAAAAGGGTTTCCTGAAAGTCATGTAGAAATTTAGAGCACTGTTACTGTTTGGTTATGGTTTCATTTCTATTTTAAAGTACTGCATCATTCAAAGAGATGCACTGTGGAGATTGCATAGGCAATAAACCTGCTTTATCGTGTAAGGGTAAGGTTGGACTATAGGGGGTAACCCACAGGTACCGCTAATGTCTACTCGTTAACCCAAGAGGATCTCTTTCTTCATTATATCCACAGATTGCCTGTTTTCAATGAGGAGGACAGACAGCTGGTTAAAGGGACGTATGACTTCTTCGCTATGAGTCACTTCAGCACCAAGCTTGTGACTCATGCCAAGGAAGACTCGTACGTTAAAACCTTTTTTCTACTCCTATTATTTAGATTTTGTCCAAAACAAGCACACTGGACAAAAGGAGAGTAAAAACCTTGCAGCAGTCATTAAACCTGAAGCCTGTTTTCACCTCTGTGTGACCTCCATGTGATCAGATACACCTACACAGAGATGCTTGAGGTCCAGCACATGATAGACGTAACATGGATCATGTCACCCAGGCCCGTTGTGCCCTGGGGCCTGAGGAAAGCTCTAAACTGGGTAAGACTGGAGGTCGTTCTTTCCACCAGTGCTTTCATACACAGAGAATAACAATGTTTAAATGAAACTGTTTGATTTGTTGCAATTGCTCCTCCTGTGTGAAGATAAAGCAGCATTACAGTAATGTACCCATCTATATAATGGCTAATGGTGTCCAGGAAGACCCAGCCCGCTTTAAAGACTCCCTGCGAGTTTATTACCTGTACAACTATATTAACGAGGCACTTAAAGGTAGGACTACTTCAATGATTTTCAGATTTTATTAATATTTTAACTTGTACATTTATCAAACAGGAAATCTAGAGACAAGATTCAGCCATTTTGCTGAATCTTGTCTCTTACTGGTCTCTGTGGAGATTAATTACTGGAGAGGAATTTAATGACCCCTGACTGATCAGCTGACTCAAATAAAACCTTCACAAAGTGATCTTGTTACCTCATGGCTGCAAACTTCCAGACCAACACAAAGTGCTGCATAGCGCGGAAGGAAAATGATACATTATTATCCTTTCTTTTTTTTTTTTACAAAAAAAAAACTCTGGAGTGTGCCGCGTATTTGTTTTCTCCATCCCTGAGTTAAAACTTTGTAAAACTACCTTTTGCTGCTATTAAACTACAAGTGTTTTAGGGTATGTCTCTCAATCAGGCTGACATTTTTACCCATTCTTCTTTGCAAAACAGCTCAAGCTCGGTTTTATTGGATGGAGAGTGTCTGAATATAATCTATAATAATATAATCTGATATAGGTTTGGGCTTTTGACTAAGCCATTTTAACACATTCTAACACACTTTGAACTAGATCATGCCGCTGTTTAGGGGTGTTGTCCTGCTGCAAGATGAACTCCAGCTGTTTTCCCAAGATTGCCACCATATTTAGCTCTATTGATTTTCCCATCCATCCTGTCCACTTGTCTCGTTCCTTCTCAAGAAAAGCATCCCTTTGGCATGATGCTGTCACCACCATGTTTCCCCAGAGGGTTGGTATGTTTAGCATTATGTTCAGTCCATTTTCCACCCCAGAGTGTAGTGTTTTCCATGGTACCCAAAAAGTCAAATATATTCTGTCTGGTGTGTTCAAACTGACCAGAGTTTCTTCTTCCACGTTTTCTGTGTCTCCTACATGGCTCTGAGCTAACTGTAAATAGGACGTCTTACGATTTTCTTTCAACTGCGGTTTTCTTCTTGCCACTCTTCCACAAAGATCAAATTTGTGGAGTGTTCAACTAACAGTCGTCCTGTCAACAGTTACTCACAGCTCAGCTGTGGATCTCTGTCACTCCTCTAGAGTTAGTATGTGTCTTGGCTGCTTCTATGAATAATGCTCTCCTTGGCCAGTCTGTCTGCTTAGGTGCACTGTTGGTAGGTCTACAGTTGTGTCATACTCTTTTCACTCCTGTTGATGGAATAAGCAGCACTCTGCAAGATGTTCAAAGCTTGGAATATTGTTTTATGACTTAATTCTGCTATAAACATCTCCACACTTTCCTCCCTGACCTGTCTGCTGTGTTCCTTCTTCAGCATGATGCTGTTTGTTCTCTATTGTTCTCTAACCAACCTCTGAGGTCGTCACAAAATAGCTGGATTAATACTGAGATGAAATCACACACATATGCACTCTATTCATTAGTAAGGTGGCTTCTGAAGGCAGTTGGTCGCACTAGATTTTATTTGGATCTGTCGGGGTAAACGGGGTTCGGTACAAAAACATACTTTTTAGATTTTTATTCATAAAAACATTTATGCAAGCCATGAATCATTTTCCTTCCTCTTTAAGGTCATGATTTGCTCTGTGTTGGTCGTTCACATAAAATCCCCACAAAACACACTGTTTGTGCTTGTAACTTGACAAAATGTGAAATAGTTGAATTATTCTGCAAACCACAACATATGTTCTTAGAAAACAGATCCTGGTACTCAGAAGGCAATAGGTTGTACCCACGTCCACACTATTCCTTGTGCTGATTCTATATGACAGACAGGATAGTGAGAATAGATACTAACTTCTTTGTCACACACAGCATTTACTCTGGATGGTGTAAACCTGAAGGGTTACTTTGCCTACGCCCTAAACGACCAAAGAGACCCGGAGTTTGGCCTCTATGGTCAAGTCCACGAGGAGGTCATCGTCAAGGCTTCTCTGTCTAACTATCGCAACATCATCCAGCACAACGGCTTCCCTATTCCAGGAGCTCCTCCACAGCAGTGTCCCGCTCTGCCGCAGCCCTGCTCCGGCTGCCACGTTCTCATCAGGGGGCCTGTCGTGGGCTTCTTGACTCTAGTGGGTTCAGCAATGCTGATCACACTAGGTCTCATTGTTTACTACTCTGCCAAGAGACACAAAGAGTATTACTGAGGAAACTATGTAGACCGTGCTGCTGGTTCAACAGTACACATGTAATGTTAGGATAAGAGGTCTATGTGGCCCAGTCAGCTTTAGGTGTTTTGATCAATATTAAAGGTTATATGAATGTCTGGGGTTACTCTATAGTTTATAAATCAGAGCAGCTCTGATTTTAAGGTTGGCTCTGTGCAACTATTAGAAAGAATTCATTTAGGTATAGGAAAACCTACCTCTAATAAACAAATAACACAAGTGAGACCGAAAAATTAACGTATAAATCGTTGCTGGTACACTGTCAATGTCGAGGGAAACATCTAAATTGGCCTGAATGTTTGCTTCATTTAAAATGTAAATAGCCTTTTTTCCTGCTTTGTGACTAGGTATTGGTTTGTAGGCATGGACTGTATATCATCCTCCCATTATCATAACTGAGTAAAAACATCAGTTTCATGCTTTTAACAAAGATTTATAACAAGCCTAGTACATTTATTTGCTTTAAATAACATATTTAAAGTTATGATAATGCATGATATTTATTTATGGTTGTTAGATTTTTGATGCAGAAACATGGGACAGAATGTAGAATAAATCACTAGATTGTGGTGTAGTATTCCAGTGATTATTAGTAGACCATTATAGCTTTTTGTCATTCTGCTCTTTACAGAGTAACACAAGTATAAGGAGCTGATTAGTTAGTTGATTGGTTAATTAGATGCAGGTTAATTAGCTGGGCCACCTGCTGAAGTTAGTCAGACAGCCTGCAGTCGACGGTCCATTAAACATATATTTTCCAGTCTCTATTGGGTTTTCTGCCAGGCTTGCTCTGCATTTCGCTTATCCATCTTCCTACCAACTGTAAAAAGCATCTCCACAGCATGATGCTGCCACCACCATGTTTCACTATGGGGAGGGTGTGTTACATGGTAGCATTTTGTGTAAAAGGATTGATTTTGTTCTCATCAGACCCAAGCACCTTCTTGCATATATGGTGTGTATGGCTTGAAAACAACCTTTTATGGCCTTCTGAGCAATGGTTACTCTTAGTTTGCCAACTGTAGTTTTAAAACCATGTTTCTTTAACATATGGGTGACAGTGTGGTGCTCCTTTAGTTTCCCTGCCATGACAGTCCTTGATTTTTTTAGTTATTTAAGCAATGTGTCAAAGAACTGTAGACACTTTCATGAATAAAAATTGCTTTTAGTAAGCATTTCATTTAGCTTATACAACTGAGGCTGAACTTCTGTGTCAAAATTTAAGAATTCAGCAGTGCTTTTTGTAACAGATAGACAGACTTTACATGTTATAAACAAAGTGATTTATTGTAACCTGTCAGAACATTTTAATACACCCCCCTCCAGTCCCAAATGTCTCGTTTTTGTACATTTCTGTTTTACACTGTAGGCTCTGTGGTTTAGTCTGAATGTAGGGCTGATGAATTTACCAAAAACTTCATTGCATAAACCCAGACTGCTATTAATTGCTCCAATTCATGACATCTTGAACCTGCATCAAAAGTAGTTGAGTGCTCTTTAAACTCAAAACATCATCGCATCCAGGCCGTCTTCCATAAACTTCTTGTACATTGCCATAAACTTGGCTACAAATGCCTCCAGGTGGTAGATGGCTTTGCTGCCCAGTTGGAGTCTGTGCTCATAGTAAGCAGCCAGGTGGGCCACCTCTGTCTTTAGCTGCCCGTCGCAGTTATTCAGCAGTTCTTCCACTAAACCCTGTCAGATGAAAGCAGAGGGTCAATAATTTATTTTTAACTTGAAAATGATAAGAGCAGTTGAACATGATTTGACCTTGATGATGATATCAGGAGGGATGCAGTGTGTCAGCAGCTCGTACAGCCTGGCTCGAACCTCCAACAACCTGGAACAGAGACAGAGGGCTCCTGAATTTAAACATCTCAGTCAGACTCAGGTCCTAACCCACCCACAGCTTCGCATTTTCCATCATACCTCTGAGGACTCTGCTGGCTGACGATGGCATTAGCAGTTTCTCTCAGGTAGACCTCCCAGTCGGGCTCTGGTACGTCCTGATCTGCTGAGAATGGATACCTGCAGAAGATTAAACTATGTAAGCCACGTAGTTTTTCTGCAAAATATTCATGCACAACAATGTGACAGAGTCACAACTCACTGCTGCACTCTGCACGCCTCACACATCAGAAGAGCTCTGCGGAGGTTGCGCCCTGACTTGTCGCTGATCTGCTTGGCCAGTTCAGGTGGCAGCAGCAGACTTTCCTTTTTACAGACTGAAGTCAAAACACTGCACACCTGCCAAACAGGAGGATTACAGTAGGTGAAAATATGGTCTTCTGCATTAGATCTGAAGTACACCTGCTTTCAGTTTTAAAGTTTTATGTATCAGGACAAAATACAGTTATGAATTTGAAATCTAGCACAACAGATTACAGATGTCATTTATAAAAAAAAAACAAAAAAACAAAAAAAAAAAAACGGTTAAATCTGTGTGAGAAACTAAGTACAGCCTGCTGCTTTGGAATGTACATATTTATGTTTTCAAGGAGGAAAAGAATCAGCAATGACTTTGAGGAGCACATGTTGCTGCATTTCAAACTTATTTCAACACCATTATTCAGTAAAGAGAGAGACTGATGACAAGTGGAAAACATTTAACCCAAGGCCAGACAATGCAACAATTAAAGCCAAAAAAAAAAAACCCCAAAAAAGGAACATTTCAGCCTCTACAGGCCTCGGTGTGTTTGTTAATGTTTAAGCTAATGATCATACAATTGCTAGAAGACTGTCCTTTGGATAAATTCATCCAAAATAGAGATTTTTGGACAAAACCAAACACTGAATATTAGGGAAAAAAGGAATTAGAACAAGAGTAAGACGCTGAGGTGGAAGGCTGATAATTGGGGCTTGTTTTGCAGCAATAGGACCTGCACATGAACCAAAGCTTCCACCTAAACTCCTGTTTACCTCCTCTTTGCTCGGCAGAGGAACTCTGACAGCCAGACATCGGCTCTGGATCGGTCCAATGACTTTGGAGGTGGATGTGGAGCAGAGGATGAGACGACAGGTGGCCATATACTTTTCCATTGTGCGTCTCAAAGCATGCTGAGCATCCTTAGTGAGTCTGTCCACCTCTGTTAGCAGCACCACTGGGAGGAAAAACATTGTACTTTAAGATGGGATGTTGTTCTGGGAAGTTCTTAGCATAAACAGGGACTGTTCCTAAAGGGAACAAAACGGATCCTTTGGATCCTAATATTGGTCATTTCATTTTATTCTCACAGTGCAGCAGCTCTATCTGTCCATAAAGTACACTGAGACAAAGTGATGTTTCTCTCTTCTACCTTTGAACTCTCTTTGGGTGCTGGACTGGATTTGCTGGGACTGGGCCACAGTTTTAATCAGCTCCTGAATCACCACACGATCCTGGTTTCCTGCATCACTAGACAACACAGAGATAAAATGCTCCATGCAATATTATATCTAATCTGAACAAAAACAGAACACAAAATCCTAATTTCATATTCAAACAGTAGGTAAAGCTGTCCAACTTAGTGCAGAAATGTTTCATCAAGAAATGGACCTCGTGTCATTTTATGTTACCTTGGGTTGACCTCTAAGTGATAGTTACTGGCTATTGTGTTGATCTCAATTTTCTTCTTTGATGGAGCCTGTAGCCAAAAAGCAGAGAGGGGTTAGGCAACATTGATCCAGACCTGGAAGCTGCTGTTTTCTGACCGGCACTGGAGAATAAAGAGCATGTGGGGAGCTGTTCCCAAAATACACATTTTTTTGTTTATTGAATTGCCAGAAAGTTTTTTGAAAACATTTAAAGGAACAGCATTTTGTTGTTTTTGAGTTTGAGTGAAAATTGTTGCATCTCAACCTGATCAGGATTGTAGGATTTAATCAGAACTGTTAAGGATTAGAGATGCACGGATATGAAAATTTCGGCCAATACTGATATCCAATATTATAACTTTATTGTCCTTCAACGTTTTGAGACTGAGGTTTGTTTTTGACATGTGGCAAAACAAGCACCAATACAACACACAGATTAAAAAAAACTGTTAAAACAATATAGCTAAAAGCAACAGCTTCATAAACTCAAGATAAACTAAATGCATTAAATCATTGTATCATAAAAAAAACAACAAAACAAACAGTGTGTATTTAACCATCACTGCCACATGTCCATACAAATACTGCATGGCCTGCCCCGCCCCCCTCCCAAAACCCATAAACAAACAGCAACAAGGAAATAAACATTGGTTATTAATATCGGCCCAGTTTTATGTGTTGGGCCAATACAGATATGTAAAAAAAAAAAAAAAAAAAAAAAAAAAAAGACTACCATCAGCCGAAACAGACAATGCCGACTAATAGTTGATCCCTAATTTTAAAGTATGATCTCAGTTTACATTTTGAATAGTTTTATTATATTCTGGACGAGAAACTCTGCACGTCCTGGCAGGCAGGTTTTATGTGCCTAAAAAAGCTTTTATATACCAACACCTTCAAATAATCTTCCCATAACCTTTCATATAATAGTTTGCTGTCTTTAAATTAGCCACAAATTAAAGGATGTTAGAAATTACACAAAAATATTAAAATATATATCACAAAAAATGAGTGGAGGGTATATATTTGGCAAACTAAATGCCAATAACTGTCTTATTTGTGGTATCTAGAAGGAGGTATAACACATTTTTTAGTAATACCACTTATTTAGAAAATGATGTACTTACTGACTTTCTTTCACAATATGGCTATTTTATCTAGATAGAATATTAACATGAACTTGAAGAGAAAATGTAAATACGTGTTGAATGGCCATTATGAACTGCAGGGTGTTTTGTTTTATTAGTTCTGTTCTCACCACAATGGTCTGATGCTCTATGCGAAGCTTCTCTACGCCCGGTCCATACAACTCCCTCAGCAAACACATGATGCGTGTCTTCTTCCCCGCTCCTGATGGTCCGTACACCAGCAAGTGAGGAAAGTCACCGCACTGAACCTGGAACAAGTATTCAAAGTTAAATCAGTCATAGACCAGATCCATCGCATCACTTGGGTTTATAAACCTTCAGGCGATTTTTCATTTTCATTAGTGATTATTATAGTAACAGCAACTTAAAAATATATATATATATAAACAAAATTTAGATTTCCAAATATTAAGTCTCTAAAATCTTACTAATTAAAGGTCTAATTAAAGTAAAAAACCTTGAGTATACCTTCTAGTGGTAATTTTATTTTTACTAACAAATGCACATTTACAATAAAACCACAGCTTGGTAATAAAGTATGGATTTCCACTACAAGAATAAAAAAAAAAAGATCATTTAAAAAAAATGCACCATGGGAAAAAAAAAAGAAGCTAATCCTACTTAGTGTGCATCAAGGGTCAAGGACACCTCCATCACCCTTAGATGTTAGAGCCAACATTTGACCCACAAGTCATGATGGACACAGGAAGAAGCTTTTAAATTGATCACCTTCAGAACATCAACTAATCTGTTTATAATCATGTCTGCATTTTTCCAACTGAAGGGTTCCAGTGCCTAGTTGCCTCTGGTAAAATGACGAAAATACCGTATTCAGCTTCTGCCACCTCTAAACAGTTGCCTTTTGTGACGTCACCAGCGGGATGGAAATGTTGAAGCTTGACTTTTGAAGGGTAGGCTGGATCTCTTTTAAAGAGGAATTGATTCCAAGACAAATAAAACTAACCATGATTAAATGCTACATAGGTGACAAACTACATATAAACGGAGTCAGACTGGTTTAGCTGAGAAGTCTGGCTAGTAGCTTTAAACCGCTGAAGAACGGAGCAGTTGTAGCAATCGTAATAAACATAACCAAAGTTAAAGTTAAGCTCAGATTTCATGATTCACTCGGTAGTTAGCTAAAATAGTGAACCCTGCATGTGAGCAAACTAACGAGGATGATATTTTCCTGTTATATAAGTATGATGCTATGGCTATCCTCCAGATAAACAGTTAGCTAGTCTCACCAGGTTTTTCAGATGAGCCGCTTGTTCCTTGTGAAAGTCAAGTTTCCCAAGGGACGTCGGTCGATATTTATCTAGCCACAAACTCATTGTGTAAAGTATGTAGTTTTGTATCGTCACTATTTACAGGTAGCCCGTCTGCGACTCTCCCGCGAAATGTTCTCAAACGTAACAAACCGCTTTGCCTCACTTCCTGTGCCGCGGTACGGAGACTCGCAGGAGACAAAAACCCCTAAATGTGCCATGACCAGTATTTAGTGGGGGCCCGGTTAAATATAATGTAAGTAATTAAAAATGTAAGTAAAAGTTTATTTATTTAGCACATTTCAGAAACAGTTGTCGCAAAGCGCGTCACAGAAAATTAACCCAATAAAATACGCAACTCTGTAGGTACAATACATTTAGACAAAACAGTGATGAAAAACCCCAAATTTAGCTAAAAAATTCTTACCAAAAAATGCGTTCTGAGCTTTTTAAAAGGATCCAAACTGTTTTTAGAGAGAGGTAATGCCTTCCAGTGTTGATGCTACTGTTGATCCACAAATAAATATTTTAGATGGTCCTCTTGCTTTATGGTTCCTTTATATAGCTGCATGTTTTAAGTGAGTTTTAAGTGTGTGTAAGGAGTCAGAATTTCTAAGAAATGTTTTTGTTTTTCATTACTGGTTTCTGATGAGAAATCTAATTATCAAAACATGCATGGAGAGATAATCCAGACCAAATTTGAGTTTTAAGGGTTGAAAGATGTGAAATTACCCTTTACCACACTGCTATCTGGAAATTTCAGTGTTGCATTGTTTGGTGATTTGTGAAACACACATATGTAATAAATCAAATACATTTTTGCTTAAATTTTCAGATTGTTATGAAAATTACTGAACAATCCTGGACACTTAAGTCTGGAAGAGCAGAATAGTGAAATGAAAAACTGTAGGAGCATCAGAATCATGATGTCATCAGGTTCCAGCTAAAGCTAATAAAGTCATTCAATTTTTCCCATGTAATTCTGAATTTCACAGCTCTCACATTACTCTGACAGTTAAATGCTTACAGCTCGTTTTACAACAGTAAATGTGGTGTAGTTCCAGTCCTAATGAACTGCATGACCAACCAGGTCTAGGATGGCTCAAGAGATTTAATGGGATGGCCCTGCACACCCCATGTTGCCCTCCATTTTGTTTTAATGACAGAACCACTTCCTGCACTTTGTTCCATTTCTTCCCTCCATTGTCTGAGTGTCACTGATAATCTAGAGGGTCAGCAGTCACAGCTGATCCTAGCTTGATCATCCTTTCCTCACTGGATTCCAACAGAATGGTGCATTACTTTTAAAACAGCAGTTTTATTGCACAGCACACTTGTCCTGTAGTTAGGAAACATCTGGATCCTGTGCTCTTGCAGCAACACTAATAAAATCATACAGTTATCATACCATGTAAAACTATTTTACAAGACAACAGCAATAAAGTTAGTTGTAAACAAAAAAAAAAGCTAACATTAAAAGGGACTCGGGGTTGGACTCTTTCATCACCCAGGCTGAAGTCACCGAGGTGGTTAAAAAGCTCCACGGTGGCAGGGCTTCGGGGGTGGATGAGATCCGCCCTGAGTACCTCAAATCTCTGGATGTTGTGGGGCTGTCATGGTTGACACGTCTCTTCAACATTGCGTTGCCGGTCGGGGACAGTGCCTCTGGACTGGCAGACTGGGGTGGTGGTCCCCCTTCATAAGAAGGGGGACCGGAGTGTGTGTTCCAACTACAGGGGGATCACACTCATCAGCCTCCCCGGTAAGGCCTACGCCAGGGTATTGGAGAGGAGAGTCCGGCCGATAGTCGAACCTCGACTTCAGGAGGAGCAGTGTGGTTTTCGTCCCGGCCGTGGAACACTGGACCAGCTCTATACCCTCTACAGGGTACTCGAGGGTTCATTGGAGTTTGCCCAGCTGGTCCACATGTGTTTTGTGGACCTGGAGAAAGCATTCGACTGTGTCCCTTGTGATGCCCTGTGGGGGGTGCTTCAGGAGTATGGAATCGGGGGCCCTTTATTAGGGGCCATCCGGTCCCTGTACAAGCAGAGCAGGAATTTGGTCCGCATTGCCGGCACTAAGTCGGACCTGTTCCCGGTGCATGTTGGACTCCAGCAGGGCTGCCCTTTGTCACCGGTCCTGTTCATAACCTTTATGGACAGGATTTCTAGGCGCAGCCAAGGGCCGGAGGGGGTCTGGTTTGGGGACCAGAGGATTTCGTCTCTTCTTTTTGCAGATGACGTGGTCCTGCTGGCCCCCTCTAGCCAAGACCTACAGCATTTTCTGTGGCGGTTCGCAGCCAAATGTGAAGCGGCTGGGATGAAGATCAGCTCCTCCAAGTCCGAGGCCATGGTTCTCGACCGGAAAAGGGTGGCTTGTCCTCTTCAGGTTGGAGGGGAGTTCCTGCCTCAAGAGGATGAGTTTAAGTATCTCGGGGTCTTGTTCACGAGTAAGGGAAGAATGGAGCAGGAGAGCGACAGACGGATCGGTGAGGCTGCCACAGTAATGGGGGCGCTGTGCCGGTCCGTTGTGGTGAAGAGAGAGCTGAGCCCAAAAGCGAAGCTCTCGATTTACTGGTCGGTCTACGTTCCTACCCTCACCTATGGCCATGAACTTTGGGTCATGACCGAAAGAACGAGATCCTGGATACAAGCCGCGGAAATTAGCTTCCTCCGTAGGGTTGCCGGGCACTCCCTTAGAGATAGGGTGAGGAGCTCGGCCATCTGGGCGGGGCTCGGAGTAGAGCCACTGCTCCTCCACATCGAGAGGAGCCAGTTGAGGTGGCTCGGGCTTCTATTCTGGATGCCTCCTGGACGCCTTCCTCGGGAGGTGTTCCAGGCACGTCCCACCAGGAGGAGGCCCAGGGGACAGCCCAGGACACACTGGAGGGACTATGTCTCTCGGCTGGCCTGGGAACGCCTTGGGCTCCCCCTGGAGGAGCTGGAGGAGGTATCTGGGAAGAGGGACATCTGGGTGTCTCTGCTGAGTCTGCTGCCCCCGCGATAAGCGGAAGACGACGAACGAATGAACATTAAAAGCATAACATGCTTAGAAACTCGAGAAATTGGATAAAACTGATTATTTTTTATTGTGCTTTCAGCTTCATGGTGACTTGTGCTAATATCATGTAGATGTTCATGCAGGTATAAGCAGACAATTATGTGTTTACCCAACAGCTTCCAGCCGTCCTTCATAAGTCCTTTTTTTGGACAATACAGGAGAAGGATTGCTTTTTTTCCATGAAACAGTCTGATAAGATAAAGCGAGAAAGTTAATCTGCAGAGGAAACAAACCGATGTACTAACACTGAACTAATCTTACCAGGCCATCATGAAAAAGGTGTGAGCAGATGTTTGATGAAATTCTTTGTCCAGCTCATTCTTTTACCTTAACTGGCTTATTCTTGGTCATACTAAAAGAAATATGCAAAAACCTAACATTAAAATCCATCCAGTCTCATGTTCAAGGATTCAGTCATTATATGCCCCCTCCCATTCCACATAGTGCAGATGGGTTAAATCTGTGTTTCCTGTCATGCCACAAGGCACAAGCTCCCTGCCTTTATCTCCTCAAATTTATGACATGCTTGTTGTCAAAACTTTGATTTGACGTCTTCCATATTTCAGAAAGGGTCAACAGTACACACTTTCAAGATAACACAGCTTACACACAGCACCCCATAAAAGAATAAATTTCCCTTGAATGATTTCACATTTTGTCACCTTACAACCAAAATGTGGACCAAAATGTATTTTGTTGTTTTTTTATGTGATTGACCTACATATAGTAGCATGTAATTGTGAAGTGGAAGGAAAATGATACATGGGACATTTTTGATACATAAACATTTTTACAAATAAAAATCTGAAAAGTGTTGCACACATTTATATTTAGCCATCAAAAAGCAATACTTTGTAGGACCTTTGTGGAAGTCAAGCTCAGCCAGATTGGATGGAGAATGTTTTTAAACATAAATTTTGAAGTCTTGCCACAGATTATCACTTGAATTTATGTCTGGACTTTGCCTGGGCCATTCTAACACTTTTTATGGATTTATTTTTAACATCGGCAGCCAGGATTGAACTGTACTCCATGAGACATTCAAAGCTTGATGTAATGTTTTTTGCAACGCCTTCTGTGTTTCTTGGTCTCCATGATGCTGTTTGTTTATTAATGTTCTCTAAAAAACCTCTGCGATCTTTGAAATACTGCTGGATTTATATTGAGATTAAATCACACAAAAGTTGGTTCTGTTTACTAATTGATGGCTTCTGAAGGTAGTTCTTCACTCAGTTTTTTTTCTTAGGGGTAGCATATTAGGAGTGCTTGTGTTTGTAAGAAAGTTCAAAAACTATTCACCAACACCCCTACACATTACAGATAGGCACTACTTTAGGTCTATCAGAAAAATGTCAATAAAATAGAACAAAATTTAAGCAAAAAAAAAAACAAAAAACAAAAGAGAAAAATATCAAGGGGAATTTTTGCAAGGCACTCTAATTTTGAGGAACCTTGAGAGGTCTTTCCTCTTTCTGCATTACATCAACATTTTATGTGTTTTCTTTCTGCATCTGCCACTGATCCACTTTATTTTGATTGTTTGAAGGTATTTATTCAATTCCACCTTAGCAACCCATCCTCCTCTTTACCTTTGTTCCCTCTGGCTGAACTAAATATACCTCTGTGTGACAGGAATGTTATATATGTAGCATGCCTGAGCAGGTTAGCGTAGCTTGCACCGAAATACATTCTTGAATTATATTAAGCAGAATCATCCCAATGATGAACTGTAAAAATCTGGATGTGTTGGACAAGATTGATTTGTGATGCATATATATATATATATATATATATATATAAATAATTTATGAATTAAATGTAATTAGTCACATTTTTTGAAATGTCTGTGAGTCTGATTACTGCCAGATCGGTAGAATCAAGAAATCACGCAAACAGAACCAGTTTGACAAAATGAAGTTGGCTAATAGATCTAAAAAAGCAACTCTCAGTTACTCAGACGCTGCTATTACGTCCTCCCTCTGTGACCAGATCTCCTTTCTCACTGAGCGGGCCTCAACAGGAGGATTCATCTCCCATTGCAAATGTCCAAATTGCATGTCTTCATTCCTGACCAGAGACTTTCCCTCTAAAATCTTAAAATTGATTATTTTCTGGCAAACATAAGGAATCCTGCAGTCCATTGACAGCTCTGCAAAAACCATAAGTCTTTTAATTCGCCACTGCTGCTCCTAAAACCATGAGATGTAGAATATATTGACAGGAGTTAATAATATTTTAAAGCATTACCTCATGCTTTGCTGAGGAATGTACATGTGAGGTGAAAAATCTGTTGCCCTGAGCCATGTTGCAAAGCAAAGAAGGAAAAGGTGCAGCAAGAAGGGGAAAAGGACCCAAAGCCAACTGATCTGTTTATAGGCATCAAAGTAAGCTGCTGGATCATTTCCAAAACAGATTACCATTTCTCTTTTCTGCCTTGAGCACAATCATATGTCACATGCAAAACAATGACCATTCTCCACGAGGAAACACACACACACACACACACACACACACACACACACACACACACACACACACACACACACACACACACACACACACACACCCCAGATGTTCAAACACCTGCCACTCTTCTCGCTGAGGTAATGTAGGAGGGAAGCACATTCCTCAGCCTTTTTTTCTCTCAGTAATTTACATCTTTACAACTAAATAAACTGAGTCTCTGAATCGTTGCTGTCAGTGCTGCGTCAGCTCTGCTGGATACATCTGTTTGCTGCATGCACTTCACTGTTGTCGAAGAGGTCTTAAGCTTCTGTGAAAATGTCTGGTATGTTCAAATCTTCTTTTAACATTTGCTTTTAGAAAATCCAGTGCTCCCTAATGTTTTTAAGTAAAAGTTTGCATCTACAGAGCTCTTGTGCAGAGTGGTTACCTTACAGTGAATCTATTTCAACATCCTGACTGAATCTTTAATTATGACACGTGTCTCTACAAAAGGTTTCATACTGCTGCTTCTCACATGTGCTCCAATAGTATCTAAGTATTTGGTTGCCTTTTCAAAATGTTGACTCCGATTTTAAGACTTCTTGCTGGGAAAGGAAAAGAATCAACAGAAGCAGGCGAGGAAAGGGTGTGATGCCTGCAACCAAGAATAGCAACCCACCAGGAAAAAACAATGTGTTTGAAAAAAATTCCTTTGTGAAAAGAAAGAAAAAAAAAAACGTTTGACAGCCTCAGCTGTGAAGACAAGTGTTTCTGCCAATGGGCATTTAATCAGATCAATCGCATTCAACCTACAAAATGTGTAAGGGAATAAAAGAAATTAGTTTGTCCTGTGCTATTTAGTGCATCTAAATGTGAAACACTTTTTGCACCCCCCTACAGATTTCTTCTGCTTCTGCTTTTTGTCACAGTTAAATGTATCAGCTTCATAAACAAATTTCAAAATCACAAACTTCCTTATACAAATAATCAAAGCAACCTGGCCTAATGTGAAAATATGATTGCTTTCCGTCTTAAATAATTTATTAACTGTGCTTAACCACATTGTTGTTCAATTTTAACAGCTGGGTGCAAACAAAATTACAGCCTGACTAGAAGTAACTTCCTCTAAAATCAAGAAATTCCTTAAATAGAACCTGTCTGACAACAGGAAGAAGGCTAAAGGTTCTCAAAAAGCAAGACATCATTACTTGCCAGTCAGTCAGTCATTTTCTACCACTTCTTCCATAGTGGGTCACGGGGAAGCTGGTGCCCATCTCCAGCAGTCTATGGGCAGGAGGTGGGGTACACCCTGGACAGGTCGGCAGTCCATCGCAGACATCATGACTCGTTCTAAAGAAATTCCAGGACAGGAAAAAAACAAGTCTAACAGTCTGGAAAGGGTTGAAAAGGCATTTCTAAGTTTGGGAATCCAACAAATAACGACAAATGGAGAAAACATGCAAAAGGGGTGAACCTTCTCAGTAGTTGCCAGACAACAAACTCCAAGAGAACATTGACGACTCATCCAGGAGGTCAACTAAAGAAAGCAGAAAAACATTTCTGGCACAGCAGGCCTCACTTTCCTCAGTTAAGGTCAGTGTTCACGATTCAACAACAAGAAAGAGACTCGGCATATATTGCTGCCATGGGAGAGTTCCAAGGTGGAAGCCTACCATCTAACATGGTGCTGGTAATGTGCGTTTTGCTCTCTACTGTAAAATCCTCAAGGAAAACGTCTGGCCAAAATGAAAGTTTTTCACTGGGCAAGTCATAACCTGGATAAAGACGTGTTGAAACCATTGATTCATCTAGTTCAGCAGTGGAACTTTTTATCCTCGACTGAGGCTTTTAACTGGGCCCGCCCACAAAAAAGGGCCACACTTTGGACCTTATTTTTACACTTGGTCTGCATGTAGCTAATGTCTGTGTTGAGGATGTTCCCATGAACCACCGTTAGTGTGTGCTTTTAAATCTCATTGCGCACACTGAGCCACTGCCTTTGAATACAAGGTCACATAGGCGTATTGTCACAGAGAGTACTGCAGAGAGATTAAGTTTCATTCTCGACCCAAGTCTTTTAAATTAATGCACTGATCTTGACAGTTTTATGCACTACTTTGACAGGCATTGTGCAGCCATTTAGATTAGGTGGCACCACTCAAGTCAAAGCCTGAGGAGGCTGTCATAAAATTGTGCACTTGTGGAAATGTACTAAACTTGAGGTTCACAGACTACATCTGAGAGAGTCAATGTCTTCCCTAAATGACAACACAAAAATTGCCAGGTCTGATTATTTTTACCAGTTGATAGCAACAAATAAGAAAAACCCAGAAGTGATGTTCGACACAAATAATTCTATTGTATCTCCCTCCATCCTGGCTTCCTCTGTGCTCTGTAAAGCTGACTGTAATGACCTCATCAAAAAGATCAGGGGCATAAAGAACAAAATAAAGCCCACTAGTGCAGCAAGAAAGCAAAAACCAATACGTCTGCCTTGCTCACAAAGGTTTTAGCAAAAGTCCAAAGTTATCATCTGCTGGGGTAGAAAGCATCAGAGCCAGGGACTTAAAAAAGCTCAACAAGCTGATAAAGAAGGCTTGCTCTGTTCTGGGGACTCCGCTGGAACATCTGGAGATCATTGTGCAAAGAAGGATTTCTCATAAAATGAAGAACATTATGGAGAACCCTGAGCATCCTCTTCATGAGACTGTCCTACAACAACAGAGTGTCTTCAGTCAGAGGCTTCTTCAGATCTGCTGTAAGACGGAGCGCTACAGGAGATCCTTCCTGCCCACAGCCATCAGCATCTACAACGACTCTTTGAGGAAACCTTCATAATATGAGCTATAACAACATTTAATTTCCCTTTGGGATTAATAAAGTATTTTTGAATTGAATTGAATTCAAATTTAATTATTTTATCTACAGGCTCTTTCTCGGAGATGCTATTTATTGTGTCCAGGACTGTTGTTATTAAAATTACATTTCAAAATCATTTGCAAGTTATTCAGTTGTATTAGTTGCAGGAATTCTGAGTAGATTTAGATGATAATTGTTCAGCTATAAGCTTCAAGATTATCCTTGGAGTGAAACGTTTTGGTTTTCTTCTGAATAAGAAGCATTTCTATTTCTTTGCAAACCCAGACTACTGTGACTTTATAATATGTGTGTGCTGTATATTCTTTGTGGTTTGCACATGTAAGAGCATGTGAGAATGAGTGACTTTGCCCAAATCTCAGGCTTTTATTCTTCTCTCTGCAGAAACCCAAAGGATTTGGGGCTTTCAAATGAGCTCCAAGCCAAACTGTTGATATAAGTTCAGTGGCTTCACCATTACATCAGTACATTCATACATTACATCAGATTCTCCTTCAACAAGGTGACATCATGTGACAGCAGGACTTGCAGTGGTTGAGGAAGAGATCAGTAATACTTAAAAGTCCAGAGGTTGCACCGCCTGTTTAAGAGCAGCTTAACAGGCATATTTACCCCCTAGGCTGTGGGTGGCTTTCTGAGTGAACTGCAAGTAAAAGCCCCCCCTGCCCCAACTCAAAAATCCAACAGTCAACTGAAAGCCATGTCTGGGCCTGCTTCTCTCCTTGATGCTGCCCTGGATCCTGTGGCCAGTCACGATAAACACTGGAAGGATCTGAAGATAGACAGTACGTCTTCCTGTAACCTCAGTGAGAACGGTTACTCTGAGTACAGATGGAGTGCAGATATGTCTACTAGATCCACTCAGGGTGTAGAGGTGACAGATGCTGATGGTGAAAATACTGTTAAGTGTGATCATTTATTTTTAGAACACAATGTAAAGCAGAAAGGAGCTGCAGCACCTGAGCAGCAGGAAGAACGCCCCACAATGATGACCCATCTTGCTGAGATGCCTTCTGCCTTTTCCCCACTCCTGGACATGTCCTACGACAACCATCTGTCTGAATGGGTGAACTCTTCAGAGGACATTTCACTGGACGTGCTTCGCATAGTAAAACACAAACCGAGCGCAATTGTTTTCTGCGATTATGAAGGTAGCTCTGACCCAAATGTGACTGTTGTGAATGAGAGCTCTGATGGGAAGGAGTCCTCCTCCTCCTCCACTTCTAAAGGAGAAGAGCGTGAAGATGATGATGCTGATGTTGATGAATTTCCTAAGACTTTACAATATAAGGAATTTCTGGTCAGTCGCCATCGAAGGAGCTTGAATAGAAATAGGAAATGTCTGAGGAAGAGACCAGAGGTCCCGTCTCAAGGCCCAGCAGCTGACTGGCAAAAGACCTCCAACAACAAGAGAAAACCAGAGTCTGCAGGTAGCAAAGAGGAAGAGGATGCACGGCAGGTAAATAAAATTTTTTTTTCTTAATCTTAGTTTTACATTGTGCTCCAAGTAGAGTAAAAAGATACATTTTACCCAAAATACTCTGAATTTAAAGTGCCCTGCAAAAGTATGCATACGCTATAAGCTTTATCACATTTTGTCACATTACAACACACAAATTATAGTGGAACAAGGTTGTCAAAGTCTTTTGGGGTAAGTCTCTTATCAACTTTGCTAATCTAGAGAGTGACACTTTTGCCTGTTTTTCCCTGCATAAAAGCTCAGAGTTCAGTCAGATTGGATGAAGAGTATCTGTGCGCATTAATTTTCAAGTCTGTATTTAATACAGACTGAAAACAAAAGCTACTCACCTTTTGGCAGAGTTGTAAAACAAAAAAAACAAAAATAAGCTTGTGTTATTTCCCTCCCACAGTTATGCACTACTTTGTGTTAATCTGTAACATAAAATTTCAATAAAACACATTAAGGTTTCTGGCTGTAATGAAACATAATGTGAACAAGTTTAAGCAGTGTGATTACTTTTACACGACACATTCATTCACTAAACAATAAAGTAAACAAGGCTCAGTCTAACAGTGAGCTGCCATGCACATGAACTAGGACCCTGAAACCCAACCCTAACTCAAATTACTTTCATGATTATGCACACTTTTAACCTCTTTTGACCTTCTGTAAAACAGTGTGTGCCACTAGAGGGCAGCAAAGCTGTATTTTTCCAGATCATTCAAAATGACCTGATGTCTGGTCAGGGTCAAACGTTTCTTCTACATAAAAATAGGCTGCCTCTCAGTAAATCATGAGCTTAATTAAAATGTTAAAATGCAATAAATTAACATGTAAGGTGTCTGGTTTTGTTTCAAACAATGTAATGTTAATAATGTTTAAATTTAAACATTACATTAATAGGGTTTAATGACATTGTTTTTGTGCCAGAATGTCAAATTTCGGTTTCCGTTATTTTGGACCAAAAACCTTTTTCTCTTTTTTAGTATAGTATAGTTAGTATTCTTTAGTGAGAAGTGAGAAGGTCCAATTAAGAGTTATTCTTTCTCAGAAATACTGCCTGTAATAAATTCCTTACATATTTTCCTTTTGTACAGCCTGGTGTCTGTTATAGCCTGCATGCGCTGCACCAACAATCATTCTTTAAAGCAAGCACGTCCCTAACTCTGTACTCACACCTGTCAGAGTGCTCCCACCCTCACCCCAGTCTCTGGTACGCTCCCATAACGACCCTCTATCACTTTGCTCCCTCCTCTCTCCCTTAAATGAAAGGGTTATCTCTGCCTGCACCTCTGTTACGATCTTGTTTACACAGTTTGGCTAAAGAATTACTTGCTGGCAGACTTACATAATTCAAATACCGGCGTACATGTTTGAGATTCACAGTTGTAGTTCTAGTTACTGAGGCATTTTGACTGCCGGTTTTGGGTGCGGGGAAAATCACACATTAATAAAAACATGCTTATCATTTTGCATGCCGCCTGAGCTTTACTGTCCTACCATTACAAATGATCTAGTCAGATTGAACCTTTTAGCAATAATCTCTCTATGTAGGTCTGCAGTAAGTCCTACAGTTTAGAAAAAAGTTACTTCAGTAATTGATAATCAAGCAAATAGTCATCTGAAATATATATATTTTTTTGATATAGACACTTAGTTTTTGTGAAGAAATACAAAGAATATATTTGCACACCCACTTAATTATCTTCTTGTTGGTTACTGGTAGTTACTGGTTACTGGTAATTTTCCCAGCAGATGGAATTAAGCCAGAGTTCTGGGAGGTTATAAATCTGGAGCAGTTGATCAGGGGTGTAATTGTAGGTGAAACTGTAATATTTTTTTTTCAATAGTTTGGAGATGGTTGCAACTTATCAGCCAAAGAGGCATCTAGAATAAAACAGTTAATTATATGATTTATGAATTGTTTTTCTTCATTATTATACAGACACTGACAGTTATGTCTTTATTGAACAGACCAAATTATCTTCTGACCTGGGTAAAGTACATGATATTCTTATGCAGAAATGATTAAACATGAATTTTCTTTCTTTCTTTCTTTCTTTCTTTCTTTCTTTCTTTCTTTCTTAAATAATACATTTTGTACAAATTATTTGTCATTTTTCATATCTGGTGTCTGATGATAATATAGATAACAGCTGGTACAGACATTGGGTTTATGTCAATACAAGTGTCTTGATATTTACAGTCTAGGCCGCTGTCAGGGAGTGTTGGTTATTTGCAGGACCAAAGTGCAAACAGGAACTTACCAGCCGTATGGTAAGTAGAATGTTTTAATGATGACTGAACCGGTAACTTAAAGGAAAGCAGGACACGGAGCAAATAGGCAGAGAGATGGGCATGGAAACAGGCAGGCAAACTGCAGAATCCAGCAGCAAGCAATGAAAACCATAGAGTTTAAATACAGAGGCAGGTTGGAGAATTGACCAATGAACCAGAAGAGCTAATCTAATCAGAAGAATTGTGGAGCAGCTGGAGGCTGGGGAAATGCAGAGCAACTGTAAGAGGGAGGCTAATTAACACACAGAGGTCCAGGAGAGTTACTGAAATCAAACTGGAAATAAACTCTAGCTGAATTTAGAACACTTAAACACAAAATAAACTAAGGGAAACACCTAACAACAGCAACAAGCATACGGAAAAAAACGAAAAAAGGCCAAAACCTAAAAAACAAAGTAAACAGTAAAGAAATACTCAAAATATCCACAAAAGAAAATAAAAACTCAACAGATCAACCCCTACAGATCCTGACAGCTGCATGGTTTCAAGAAGTCATGTTTAATGGTGAATGTAAAATGAAACTGTCAACTTGCTTTTCTTCATGGCCTTGACTTTAGATCCACAGTAGTGATTTACATCTACAGAGCCAACAACTATGGGAAGATAAGAACTCTTGGTGTCATAATGGAGTCTGATTTAAAATTTTACAATCATGTCAAAATGTTGAGCAGAGTTGTAAAAAATAAACTTGCACACCTTTAGACAAATCAGAAACTACAATTTTATGAGTGTTTAAGATTTGTTATCACTTAAGACCTGTCCCTATACAAATAAACTAAACAAAATCAACACATAACAGGTTCACCACACACTAAATGAACCTTCATCCTCTCAACAAATCCATCCCAGGATTTTCTCTCTATTTGTTTTGCTTCACAGGACTTTTATTGGAAACTCACTTAAAAACAGCTGAATACACTCCAACACTACACCTGTGTAGTTATTCATAACAGTATGTGTTTCCTTCCTTTGAGACTAATAATGAATTGGTGTTTTAGCATTGATGCATTAACGGCCTTTCCCCTCTCTAGACTCTTTGGACAGATTCTTATTAACATTTCATGAACTTTGAGAGCACACTGCTCTGTCTGTGTGTCACTATGTGTGCTGCAGTGCATTAGCACATATATTTGTCATTGATTTTCAGCATGTGTACATGCTGGCAGTCATTCTTGTAAGTGAAAAGCCTCCAGTGGCTGTGTTCCCCCACCTTGCCCTGGATCTGTCCCCCACAGTGAGAGTAAAAATAGTACCCTGCTGTGCACAGACAGCCCTCTGTGCTCTTGTGCTGTGTAGGAATCTGGGGGAATGTGGGGGACGCAACACACAGGAAATGGTTTTACTGCCAAAGCAGTTACGGGAGATATTTTTTAAGCTGGTCGACATGATAGTTTTGGGACTGGAGAAAAGGTTGTGTTTATGAGCGTGTGTGGGTAGATGAGTGAGTGGGTTGTGTTGTGAGGGCATGCTTGTGTGTATGCATTTAGATGGGTGAGTGAGGGGGCTGTTTTTGGACTTCAGGCCATTCAAAGGGGCTTTATGTGCTGCTATCAGCCTATGGGACTCTGGGATTGGCAAAAGAGCTCAGAAACAAAGCAGTTTGTTCATTTCCTGGAAGGCTGGCGATCAAGCATCTCAGTCAGACTCTATTACCAGTTACTGAAGAGATACAGAAATGATTTAGACCCTTGCATAACTTTAGCATGGAGCAAATACAGCATCTCACATGGTGTAAATAAACTATTTTTGTCATAAATACAACCTTCAGACCTACCTGCTTTTATTGTCACGCTTCACATTCTGCTGTCTTCTCTCTACAATAATCTGGCAGAAAAAGCGTAACCTCTTCCGTAGTGTGGGTGTGTATCAACACTCAGCCTGAAGAAAGCATCATTGAGGTAATGATGGTCTGACTGCTTGAATGAGGAAGATAAGTCTTGAGTTTTAGGTCCAAAGCCAAATGAATTGTCTCAGTGTGACCTTGAGCTATACTTACTTGCAAATGCATTTTCCTTTGTCTTGTGTGCCCAGGCATGTGACTCCATGATCTTGCTGATGAAAAAATTGAATCACCTCAATGAGGGACTGCAAAACGTCCAAAACCCTGATTTCTGCCACACATATGCCATTACAGTCAGGGGAGAGCAGCAGAGCACTGCGGTAAGCCTGGTATAGTCATTTAAGAACTTTAATGAAAGATTTGCAGGAAATCTGCTGGCTGAACAGATTTATAAGTGCAGATGTTGTCATATCAGGCATATCTGAGGAAAATTGACAGTTATGAAAGGAAATTTTATCATTTTTTTAAAGCATTCCATGTTAAATAGAATCAGTGCAAACAGTATTCTTTTATTTTATTTTGGGATTATACTTTATTCATCATAGTTCAAGTCAGTTTTCAATTCAGTTAATTTAGTTCAGTTTTATATTTATATTTGTTTATGTACGGTAATTGTTTTAACAGACTCTAGATTTTAATTACCAAGCTAATTAACTAATTAGAATATTTGTCTGAATGCATATTCATTGGGTTTTAAGGGCACATTTAAACAGTTCTTTGTCCAGGGTGGAGTGATAACACCACCAACCTCAGTGAGTTTGAAAAACTGTTCACAAGTTTGAATTTATTGTAGATTTTCTCCAATCCACACAGGTTGAAAATGATATATACTGGTTCAGACATATAAATACAGACCCATTAAAGCTAAGGTATATGTCATTCAGTCCATTTTCTCCAATGAACCATTACCACTGACAGCAAACGATCCTACACCATGATGCTGCCACCACCATGCTTAACAGTTGGGACAGATGGTTCAACAGATGTTCTTTTGTTTGAAAGCCTCACGTTGACTGCTTTACACAGACTCTTGGTCATTATACCCAAAGAGTTCAATTTTGTTTCATCTGACCATAAAACATTTTGCCTGAGTACATTTAGCTTGTTCATATTGGCAGCTGAAAATCAACTTTGATACAAGCTCTTCTGGACAGAAACATTGGAGTTCCAACATGTTGTAGTTCATGGTAGCTCCTAGATTGTTCCTGGACATCCTGACTAAATTTCCTTTGGGTCTTTCTCCTTGGCAAAGAGGGGAGACATCTGAATCATTAGTACTTATTTACAATTATTTGAACTGACTTTCTGGCAATCTGCAGTTGTTAATAAATAGATCTAAAAGACCTTTCTAACATGTGGTAAATCTAGAATTCTCCTTCTTACTGCTTCAAGGTTAAGGACTTTTGTTTTGAGTCATATCATTAAGAGATTTCAGATGATACAAGACAAATTACTGACTACAGACACTTATGATCAAGGACTTCTTAGGCCTCGGGCTTATCAAGTGAAAAACAATCCTAGAACCTTTAGCATCACTTATTTAAAGGATATGCTGAATGTATGTGTATATAAAGCCTTTTATGCATTATTTTATGCATTATTTTATGCATTATTTCAGTGACGTGTTATTAGAGTTCATCCACAATAAATTCAAACTTGTGCACCCAAGTCTAGTTGTATATTTTATATATATTTAACCCTGCAAAGGAAAACATCTAACATGGATATAACATTCATGGTCATGATGAGTGTGTTAAATTTTGTAAATTTACTACAGAGCTTTAGTGTAGTCTCTATTATCACAAATTCCTACACATAAGAATTCTTAATCTTTTAACTTATCCTCCACTACAAATATTTTAACCTGTAAATAGTCCTTTTTTCTCTTAATAAACACAAATCACCAAAGAAAATATGAACCTAAATTACCCTCCACATCTGAATAAATGTAAACTGAATTTAGGCTCCTACACATGGTGTAGAGGTAGAGCATTGTCACCATATGCAGATCCTATGAGTCCTCGATGCAGCCCCCCAGGGTTCGATTCCCAACCCTGGAAACTTTGCTGCATTTCTTCCTTCCCTCCTTCTCTCTTTGCCCGTTTCCTGTGCATATACTGAAATAATGGCAAGCAGTGCCATAAAAACAATATTTTTTGGAAAAAGATCACAGTGTGTGGACGGCTTTTCTGCTATGCTTTTCTAACATGGCATTCCAGCTGCTTCATTATGCTTACTGAGTGTCAAGCAGTTAACCTAAAATAGCTTTCAAAGCATGCAGAACTTAATGAATGCTCATGCTGGATTTAACCACAATAATCCCATTTAAACTGTTTTGCATGTTAGAGAAACAGCAGTGCAACAAATTATGTCGACACATTTAGCAGTTTGTATCATTGTCTTTTAATGCAATGCAGAAGTGCAGTGTTATTGAGTGTCACAAAATGTGTAGAAGTGGAACACATAAGACACATTATAATCAAAAATAAAAAAAAGACATAAAAATTGTATTTTTAACCCTGACTGGGTTCGACTCCCAGCTGGGGGTCTGGAGTTTGCATGTCCTCCTTGTGCATGCATGGGTTCTCTCTGGGTAAAAACATGACTGTTAGGTTAATTGATCTCTATCCATTGTCCTTAGGTGTAAATGGGTGTGTGCATGGTTGTTTGTCGTTTGTGTCTCTGTGTTGCCCTGCGATGGACTGGCGACCTGTCCAGGGTGTACACCGCCTCTCGCTCATAGACCTCTGGACATAGGCACCAGCTCCCCCTGTAGTGAAAAAGTAGGTATATAAAACGTATGGATGGATGTATTCTTAACAGCTTGTCTTTAGAGAGAGCAGCAACAGGACTTTTTATCACAAAAAGTTGAATATATTCTCTGTATACAATTAATAAATTTCAAAATGTTGCATATGAAACTTTTAAATGCTGTCAACGTTTTCTGCAGGCATTAGTCTTATTTTTTCTGCAGTTACAAGCAGATACCTGCAAGTTACTGTCAGATCCAGAGACCTTTACAAACTGTAACTTGATCTCAGACTGAGCAACAAGTAGGTGATTAGTCTAATCTCAAGACCAAATACCCTTTGAGTTGTGGCACTCACCTCAGTAAATTTTAATTCATCTTCATTGTATTTTGAATGAGATCTTATGTGATAGACCAACACAATGTGGAGCACAATTGTGGTGTGGAAGGAAAATGATACATGGTGTGATGATACAAAATTATACAAGATTTTACAAATAAATATCTGAAATGTGTGGCATTTTTACTCAGACCCTTTATGCTGAGAGCCCTAAGTAATATACAATAAATAATAATAATAAGAAATTTAATTTGCCTTCAGAAGTAGCATAATCTGAGTTCAACGGTATGTAATTTAATGTAAGTACAAACACAACTGCTCTAAAAAGACCTCAGAGGTTTGTTAGAGAACATTAATGAACATGAAGACCACGGAACACAGCAGACAGCAGGTCAGGGGGAAAGTTATTGAGAAGTTTAAAGCAGGGTTGGGTTATAAATTATATCCCAAGCTTTGAACATCTCACAGAGCTCTGTTCAATACATCATCCCAAAATAAGAAGACTATGAACCAACTGCAAACCTGCAAAGACAGGCTGGACAAAGACAACATTAATCAGAGAAGCAGCCAAGAGCCTCTTGGCAACTCTGTGGTAGTTGCCGTAATCAACAGCTCAGGTGGAAGAATCCATTAACAGAATAACAATTAGTCATGCAAACCAAAAATCTGATCTTTATGGAAGTAGCAAGAAGACGATCATTCTTTTAAAGATATTTTTTTCAGCACTAGAGGCCTTTAGTTTTCATTTTTCAACAGTAGGCAGACAGGAAAGAGGGGGAGACATTTGACAAAGGTCGCCGGGTCTGGGATTCAGACCCGGGACGGCCGCACTAAGCACTATAGCCTCTATAAATGCTTGCGACTTTAACTTCTACACCACCAGCACCACACCCAAGACAGTCATTCTTGAAAGAAATCCATTTGCAGGAACGTTATCAACTGAAGTGAATTTTGTCCACCTAAAATCTGACCTATTCGATGTTTTTGGTAAGCAGCTGTCATACGGGACAAAACCTGGCAATGTCAAAGGAGAGGCAATCAATGGCAGGTGACAGGGATGTAAATGCTTTGGCCATTTAAAAGACAAAGGTTCAAGCAGCGTTGCCAGTTTAAGTGCAACCATATGAAAACGGATCACATTAAAATGCTTTTAGAAAACACACTTTGCAGAAAAGAACCTGGCCTGAGGTGGTACTGGACCTTCCGAGATAGTGATCCGTAACACTTACCTTCAGGGGTCAAGTGGTAAAGAAATGTTGACAGAAGACAATATAAACATTTTTGGACTGTCCCAGCCAAAGTCCCAACCTGAACCATGTTTAGAATCCATGGAGGAAACTAACGGAGTCAAGACAAAGAAAATGTTATTGTTGCAGAAAGAAGTGATCCAAAAAATGTATTTGTCAATCCACAAAAGAGAAATGTTAAGGGTAAATTTGGACTCAGCTTTCCATCACCTCATATTTAATACACTATTTGGGTTCTGGATAAATCATTCTCAGCTCATCTGTAGTTTGAAGGACCAATAGCTCTAATGATTCTTAATGTCACAGACACTTTTGAAAGTAGGCATGAATAAAAACATCAAATCTAAAATGCCGTGTTAAACATCCCAAAATAGAGGTTCAAATGAGAAATTCAAAGCTTGTAATTATTTTTGTTAAAGTGGAAGGCAGTGTCCTTGACACCTCTCCAACCTCACAGTGGGAACGTTAGCAACAGCATCATTCATTACTATGATGGGAATCCTTTGTAATATCAGAAAGGTAATTTTCTGAAAAGAGAAGCATAGTGTGTTGAAATGAGCAGAAAATAGATCTCTTTGTGAGTATTTCTGGAATAGATTCTCTTTTACAGAAATGAAAGTCATTCCTCTGCCAGTTCTCATATGCCTTATCAGCTCAGTGCTGATTGGAGGAAAGAAGCGGGAAGCACAGTGCTGGGTATTCCCACTGAAGTGTGTACAGTAGCTGAGTCGTGGGGTCAAGCTGGGATGGACTTTCCATTCTTGTCACTGAGCTGATATCAGGAAACTGAAGGAAAGTCATGGTGGGACTTTTTTCAGAAAGTCAGAAGGACAGATAGATCGTCAACAAGGTCCTGAATGGCAAATCACTTTACGTCATCACCTGCTTCATAAATTACTGGACAGAAACAGAGCTGCTGATGAGAGAGGCAACCCGAAGACTCATGGAGTGGTAAGAGGCTGAAAGAGACTGATGTTTAGTCTGCTGCTAACTGGGATGCATGCTTTAAAATTGAGAGATAACAGCAGTTACTTGAGTTAAAATCTATGTTTTTATTGTTGCTTACTGGATTTGCAAATACTGGAGATATAGGAGACTTGCGAAGTTTTACAGAATGTAACCTTTGTCTGACTAACATAAATATTCAAATGTTGATGGAACAACCACTCAAGAAAATTTTAAAGTAGAAATAAGTTTCCGTAACAATGATTATTGAAAGCTTGGTGGTGAGGTTGGTAGCATGCTTCCCTCACTGCGAGAAGGTCCTGGGTTTGTGTCCTGATCTGGGGTCTTTTTTCATGGAGTTTGAATGTTCTCTCCATGCATGTGTGGGTTTTCTCCGGGTACTCTGGCTTCCTCCCACAGTTAGGTTTATTATTTACTCTAAATTGTCCGTTGGTATGAGTGTACATGCATGATTGTTTGTCCTGTGTGTGTCTGTGTTGCTCTGTGATGGACTGGCGACCTGTCCAGGGTGTACACCGCCTCTCGCTCATAGACCTCTGGACATAGGCACCAGCTCCCCCTGTAGAGAAAAAGTAGGTATAGAAAACGTATGGATGGATGTATTCTTAACAGCTTGTCTTTAGAGAGAGCAGCAACAGGACTTTTTATCGCTGGAGATAGGCACCAGCTCCCATGCAACCCTTCACAGATAAGTGGGCATGGACGATGGATGGATAATTATTGCTAATTTGTATAATCGATTGAGTTAGTGTATTTTAATGTCTTTTTGTACCTGTTGTTAACCTTGTTCATGATTTCTTCTTTTATTTATACCCTTCTGTACTCTTAGCTTGAATCCAAGCTGAATCTTTGAACAAAAGATAAGGATACAAGGTATCATGGGTACCATGATAGTCAGGCGAGCAGTAATAATGAGACAAATAAAGGAAGATCTCAAAGAACGATAAAGAGTGATGATGTATACCGGTAGTTGATCTGGGAGACATAGAGGTGGAAAGTTTTACAGGCTTGAATTAAAAAGCAGGATCTTAAAGCCAATGATGTAATAGAGTAACATGCTCAAAGAAGTGATTCCGGTTAACGACATTAGCAGCAATATTTGATGGCGTTATTGGATGCCATGGCCGACTAATATTACATAAACAGATGCATGCCGAGCAAGTTATATTGATTTTACAAACATTTTATGATCTGTTAAAAGAGATCTCTCAGCTCATAACCTGGGAGGAAGGAGAGATTAGAGAATTGTCAGTAGATAGAATAAATTCACTGCAGCTATCTACAAAAAAGATTGATTTTCTGTAAGAAGAACCTTGGTATTGTCAGACAGATTAGCAGACAATTTCACATAAACAGTCAGAGAAGATGGAGGAGTAGAATTTGTCTTTTCAGACAGGAGGAGCTGAGTGTCATCAACATTGAAACAAAATAGACGTCATATTTCCTAAAAATGTGACCTAAAACTATAAGATTTTATAGTTTATAACTTGTAGGGAGGATAAGGCCAGAGGCCTAAGGAACATTCATAACAGCTGAGCAAGCCTGTTACAAGAAATGTTTAAACTGTAGTGACTGAATATGGTCTGAGAGTTATAATTTAAACTAGTTATGTTGAGCCTGTACAAGAAATGCAGTATTAGCTCTGAAGAACACCACCAACAACTGAGCAAGACCAAATTTGAGAACCAAATTTTTTAAACTAGACATACTGATTATGATTTTCAAGGTAGATTTTAAACCAGGCAAACAAAATCCCAATGGTACTGACAGATTGTGATTCTATATCATGAGAGATTTTATTAAAAGCAGAATCAGATCAATAAAGGCAAAAGCATTATTTGATAGGCAAATATAAACCAAAACATATGCAAAAATATGTTTGTCTTTTATCTCTCGGCAGCTAAAAGGGTATTTAGGTAGAGTAGGTGTTGACTAAGAATTTACCATCTCTCCCCAACATAAGCTACTTGTGACTCTTTTTATTTTATTTTCTTATCCCTTCTTTTTCTCTCATGTCTTTCAGAGTGTTACGTCTGTGGTCGGGATGACCGTCCGAGCAGGTCAGGATCAAGGAGCCCACAAACTTCTAGACAAACCTGAGTCGCTGACCAGACGTCGCTCAAGACCTTTGACCCGCAGCAGACCTCTGACTCGCTCGTCCCTAACGTCCCCTACGCATCTCCATGCTCGTCATGCCCAGGTTAGACACTTTGATTACGTCTGTGCTCTTTAGACAGAACAGCCCATTTTTCACTGTTCTGATTTTGAGTTTCTAATGTAACTAGGTTACTGTCTAGAGCACCATCTCCCTTGAGAACACCACTGAGGCCCATTTTGCTGACATTCATTGCATAAGCTTTGCTCTTTTATTCTGATATAAAGTCTGTGATTCCTCTTAGCTGATTGCATTACAGACTCAGAGACAACATGGAGCACTTTAAAGCTGACCCTGCTCACAGGAGCTTCACAGACTGATCGATATAGGCTGATCAGTCACTCAGCTGAGTCAAATCTGATTTGCAACATGATTTTGGTGAAACCTTTTACTATAGTTCCAGGTATTCATAAAGAAAGGGATAAAGTGAACATCTGTATAGCTAATTTGTGTTTTTGAACACACAGAAATATCACCCCATTTTCCCATCTTTGACCCACCTTGTTTTACTTTACATTTTACACTAAGGCTCCAGATCAGAAGTCTTTTACTAAAAAAAGAAATCTGTGTTCGGTTTTGACTATTTCTCGGTTCCTCTCCTATGTCATGTTCCCCCTCTGTCCGAAGCTCCATCGATTGTTCATGTCCCCTTTTGTTTTATAAATAAGTGTGAAGGGGTTAGACGGATCTGCTCGACGCAGCAGAACTTACAAGGTCACTTTCTGCTCAGTCAGCACAGTCGCAGAGGTACGAAGAACAACAAATATAAACAACAATCATCAAACATATAAGCAGGGATTAAAAAAGAATGCCTCCCTTAAGCTAAGATGCCTATTTTCTTGATTTATTTCAAAGAAGACCTCTCATATAATTTGAAATAATTGGTAATTACCGAGCTGTTAGGATTGTTGAACACCAAAATAAAAGAGCTATGGTAAGAGATGAAGCATCTGAAGTGCAATGTGGCACTTATTTTCAATTGGTTAAAGGTTTAATCTACTAAATAAGTAACTATCACAAATATTTAAAGATGGAGAAAAGGATACAGGTCATTACAAATCTTTGTAGTTTTAGTCGTTTTGTATCCATCGAAATGATGCAAACTGCCATGGGACATTTCGTATCCACCATATGTCATTTGTTACCCACAAGGAAGAACCTTATGGTGTCTGCCTTGACAACTGAGGATTTAAAGAAGACGAAGTAGAGGTAGTGTGTTTTTTTTGTTTTTTTTAGAATTAAAACAATTCTTTAATTTTCTGCAGAAAATGAATCAAACCTCTATTTAAGTGTGCCTACATTTATGGCACTGCATGCTATCTACTCTTTTTTAAAAACTGAAATGCATTAAGTGATTGGATTTCCACATGTGATCCAAAACGTTGCCCATACAGCAGGCACCCTGGCAGGTTTGTCAGCAGTGCATGATTGCTTTCAGTTACGTTGTACATTGATTTAGTGCAACTTTTTGGAAATCATGCCAGATGCTTCAACTGAATGGTTTTTTATTACTTCAAAGCTTTAAAGATGCTTTATGGGTGTCAGCTGGTGTTGTTTGGTTCAAGTTGTCTGGATAAAAAGAAACATTATTACAAAGCAAATGTCCCCATTCTTCAGCAGAGTTACACAATCTGGCTGAATCAACAGAAAGGTCCAGTTTGATTAACATTTATTAATTTTAATTGTCAGAGCAGTAAAAGCACAGATAAACAACACAATATTTACACACCATCTTATCTAGCTTACCTTCCCACCAGCTGTCTTGTCCTTTGTGTGAAGTGGCCCCTAAGTCTCATGAAATAGTCTCTGTTAACTAAAAGCTATTATTAATGTTATACATGAGTGGAACCTGTAGCAGAATATAGTAATAAGCACCTTTTAGTCAGTGTTTAGCTCGTATCTTTGTGTGGATGTAGACAGGCAGAGGGAGAAGCAGACTGATGGAGGGGTGGGTGTATTTTCCCCTAACTGTGACTGATAAAGCCCAGCTGTGCAAACAGATTCTCCCTCCCTCCCTCCATCTGTCTCAAAAACACAGACATATACACATGTACACATTCAAATGAATGTAAAGTTTGAGCATTTCATCATTTCTGTACTAAAATGTAAATTGATCGTGTTAAAGTATAAAGAAAACAATCCGCTTAAACCATTTAGTTTAAGTGAAATAGTTTTTCAAATATTTTAAATAAGTAAAATCCAACATGAGTTAGTTACCCTGTCTGTTTTCAGAACAGTAATCCTAACACCACATTTCTAAAAGTGTGTCTCAGGACAAATTTATTAGCCGGAGTCATTGATGCTCATCGACCCTTCTCTACAGAGGAGGATTTCCTCTAAAAAAATCAGAGAAAGATTGGACAGAAAATGAAAATTTGAGTCCAACTTTAGCAGTGGCCAACCAACAGAAGAAACGAAGCTGTGCAAAAATAACAGGTTGCTAGAGATCATATGGACAAACCATGGAGTTGCTGGAAAAGAACATCACATCAATCAGACAATTTTAACTTGTCATTTCATTGTAACCAAAGAGTTTTCCACAGAACGAGACAGTGTTTCTCCTGTCTCTTTAACATATTAATGTGAAGAATGATGAACTAGATAGAAAATAGAGACACAAATACATAAAGTACAAAACATATTAACTAAAATAAGTATAGTGTGCATAATTTTGACAACATTTTACAAGTTTGGAGCGGAAAGCTGCATAGCAGTCTGGTGTTTCTGCTTTTAATGTTACAAGATCATTTGCCTGATTGCAGCAGTGCAAAAAGTGGATGTGAGAAAACTCTGAAAATGTTTAGTCTTGTTCCTGCAGCAGCTATTAAACACATCCGGGACAGAGAATAGGGACACTATAGTAACCTTCTCACCTCCCTTCACTATCTTCTACAGTGTCATCTTCACTGCAATACTGCAGCTAGAGTACCAAATTCACATGTACATTTTAAGCCATATATATCAAATACTGCAGCATTATTTGGTCCATCATAATTTAAATGACTTTTTTCTTAACTATAGCTGTATCTAGGGTGAAGTTTTAGAGCATTTGCCTATTTGTTGAATATTGATAGAGAATGGGTCTCACTCCAAGAAGGCAAATACAAAGCAAAGCAAGTTAATCTGCACAAAAAAAAAGGTTAATAATGATCTAACATACACTTTTGTAATGATCCAGTCAGAATCCTGAGCCTAATAAAATGAAAATGTTCTGGAAGCAAGAAATTCATCTGAGCAAACTAAATAAATATCCTACAAATTTTGTTGAAAGAGTTGGCATACCCTATAATTAAACAATAAGATGTAGTTAAGAAGTGAAAATATGTTGTTGTCCGATAGTGGTTAAAAAGCTGTTAGGGTTTTAAATTTGGGTAAAGAAGTCTGAAGTTCAGTCTCAATTTACAAACTAAATTTGAACAACACATTTTCACAAAAAGATTAAAGAATATTTATGTATTTTGACAGTCTAAGTAAAGCCAAGGACTGGCCAAACTGAGGAAACCATGTAAACAATAAATATTCTTATGGAGGTTCAGTGAGTGGAGAGAATGCTGCTCCATTAAAAAAGGAGAAAAAAAGATTAAACTTCCTAATTCATATGGCCTGAGACATGTTCTGTTATCTAAAGATGATACAGTTGAAGTATTTAAGTATAAGGATCATCGTTAAATTTGGAGGATAAATGAGAGAAAGTTCCAAGTTTGAGAACACAGTCCAAACTGTAAAATACAGCATCATGATATGTGAGTATTCTGCTGCAGCAGGTACCGATGCACTGTGTGTGAGCAAGGCGGCCTACAAACCTGACCCGGGGCCCTAATTAGGCAAACTATTGTGAGACAATTCTCTATGCCATTGTTGTAGTTTTTACTAAATACAAATACTCTTTGGTAAACTGGCAAAGTTTAGTCTGATTTAATGTCAGACAGTGAAAAAAGGGTTATTTGTCTTTTTATCCCATGCATGTAAATACCTGGTTTTAACTGTAAATGTCAGTCATTTCTGATCTTCTGATAGGGCTAGAATTAATGTTTGTAATAGTTTAAGTATAAAACTTAAGTCGACAGCAGATGTTGCAGTGACTGTATTTTAGGTTTTATCCTTTATTTTGTCTCCTGCTCTTCAATTCTTTATATATATTTAGATATTTACTGTAATATTCTCTTTTTCTTCTTTATCTCTCCTCTCAAGAGAGGACACACATACAGTCAGTCACCTTGGGCAGTCCTGTCCCATTTCCTCAGATCTAAGGACATTATATTTTATGATTTAAGTAGCTTTTCCTCGGAAGGAATTTGGGACCCATTATTGAATCGAAGGAAACAACAACCAAACCACATAGTTCTCCACTCAGGAAATGAGTTTAGGAAGAAATCAAAGATTAGCTAATTTTCCCAGCATTGCTACTGTTGCAGTATGATCAGCCTGATGAAAGTGGGGCACCATCTTTGGCCAATGTTGAGTTTACATTCCCCAGTGCTTTGGAGTAAATTCACCCTGTACTTGTATATTTTACTGCTTCTGTTTTTGCTGCTTATCTATATTTCTTTCTTCTTCTCTCTCCTTTGTCATGCTAGGTTGCTGCAAAGATGACAAGCGGATCAGCAGGTAGGATGATCTTTAGAGTGAGAGTGGATATCTTCCCTTATTTCTGAGGGGGAGAGTGTGAATTCGTTGTGGTTTTTCTCTAACTTTGTATTCCCACTTTGGGATAAAACAGGACTGGTGGGGATTTCTCCTTCTTCATTTCAAACCACAGCACACATGTTATAGACCAACACAATATTTTGTAGAGCCACCTTGTGCTGCGGTAATAGCTGCAATTTTGTTGTTGTATGTCTCTACAAGCTGCAGACATGTATAGACTGAAATATTTGCCCAATTATTCTTTGCAAAATTGCCAAAGTTATTTTACCACCATCTTGATTGGTTTTAGGTCTGGACTATGACAGGTCCACTCAAAGACTTAAAAGCACTTTGATCTAAACCACTGGTGTCAAACTCCAGTTCTTGAGGGCCAACGTCTTGCTATATTCAGACGTGTCTCTGCTCCAACTGCCTGAATCAAATAATTAAGTCATTAACTGGGCCCTGTAGAACTTAATGGCATTCTGAGGAGGACAGTCAGTATGCCAACAACCAGGTTTAGTTGGGTTTACAGTTGTGACGTACTCTTCCTTTTCAGATGATTGATTGAACAGTGCTCAATGAGATGTTCAATGTTTAAAGTTGGGATACTGTTTAATAACCTAGCGCTGCTTAGAACTTCACCAAAATAATCTCCCTGACCCTGACCTGTCTGCTGTGTTTCTTGGTCTTTATGATGCTGTTTATCCACTAATGGTCTCTAAGAATCCACTGAGGCATTCAAACATGAGCTGGATTTAAACTTAGACTAAACTACAGACAGCTGTTTTTTGTTTATTGACTTCTAAATCGGTTGCACTAGATTTTATTTAGAGGGATCAGAGTAAATGGGTCTGAATACAAATTTAGACAAAGATTTTCAGATTTTTATTTGTGAAAAATGTTGAAAACCATGTATCCTTTATCTTACATTTTCTGATTTTGGGCTATTCTTTATTTGTCTATAACATAAGATTTTAATAAAATACATTGATATATGTGGTTGTAATGTAAAACAAAATGTCAAAAGGTTCTCGGGTCATGCATAAACTTGCAAAGCACTGTACTCTAAAGTTGCTGTTTGTCATGTTACAACATCTGGAAGCAAAAAATGGCTTTTAAATTTAGAGTGAAAATAAATGAAACATTTTCTCGTTCAGTTTCTGGGTCTCACATTTCCCTGAAACTGATCCAAGAGTCTACAAAAAATGATAAATGAGCAAGAACCTCATCTGTATCTCTTATCCTCGGAACGTGTCCCCTTTTGATTGGCACAAACAGATGTTATGGCTGCCGCAGCTAAGTGGATCCCAGGGAGCTGATTTCAGTGACATTCGCAGCGTTTGAGGTTTGTTTGCTTTACTGTGTGTTTCTGTGTGTGTGTACATAGTTTTCTTAGATACCATCCGTCAGGGTAACATTACCAGCACTGATAGTCCACGAAGGAGAGGTGCACACAGGATAAAGAGGCCAGGTCAGAGGTGATGCGGTGGAGTATAGGGCTGGTGGGGTGAACGTGTTGCGTATTTGTGTAGTTGTAAGAGTAACATTTCATACAAAACACAGTAGTGCTGAGGGAGTTGTGTAGATTAGACCAGCTGTTTGGACTTTCAGGTTTCAGATTTGTTTTCTCTCTTCAAGAGCGTTTATTTTCTCCTCTAATGTCAGGAAACACTTTGACGCTCTGACAGAAATCCCTTCTAATCAATCGGTGTTTGTCTGCCTGTGTGGTCTGGTTCATTGTTGCCGAGCGGCGGGGATATGAAATGTACATATCTCGCCTCACATACCTGACATTCAATCAGCTCTGTGTCGGATAAACAGGGAATTCCTCCAGGGAATTTTATTAGGACTACTGGCGTTCACACTGTGACCTCTGCTGGGTGGCTCATAGCAGATTATTGAAATTAGCCCCAGCATGCGTCTTTGTTATGTTTGTTTACTTTGACAGTTTTATTAGATATCCTTAACCATGTCTGGGAGGACATTTATAGTGTGATTATATGTGGTTCATGTCATATCTGCTCTCGGGCAACTAAGGATGTGGGTAACCAAGCTCACATCTACTTTTTCTAGAAAATGTATTTGCTGCATTAGTATAGATTTTCTGGGTAAAAGCCTGAAATTAAAAGATCATTTCCATCGCATGAGCAGTGTCCTATTATAGTAAATCATTGTGTTAAAGACAATCTTTGACCTTACTGACCTCAATAAATGATCATCAAAACAGACCCAGCTTGTAACTTTGTCACAACTCAGTTTAACTGCCTGTACAGCATTTTGATTTAAAGTGCTTTATAGATAAATTTGTTATTATTACTATGTAAGGTTGTAACTATAAATATATGACTATATCACTGATGGAAGAAGAACATCAGTAATCATAAATCTGAGTAATATAATGTACAATAACGCAACAAAAGTGAGGAATTTAATCCCATATATTTTTCTATCATGTTTGCAACCAATATGACTTCATGCCGCACCATTTTTGTGCAGATCTAATCTGTTGGGGGCCTTAAAAAAAGGCCAAGAAAAAAACATGCAGAAATATACTGTAACAAAGCAAGCAAACATCTTTGTATTGGGTAACAGGGTTATTTATACCTCCAGAAAACATTAGTTCCGATGGACCACAAGACTGTCAATGAAAAAGGAAAAACATGCATATATCTCAACTACTTGTTGTACTCATATAGTGAACCTTGAAGCACGATTATGACTACTCAGTTAATCGTGACTGCTCATTCTGATGTTCTAAGCAAGACATTCAATGATTGTGTTGACATTTTTGCCGTTCACTGTTTCATTACCAAGAGCAAGGTAGACACAAAACTAAAACCACTGACAAGTACAATTGCACAAAGTCGATACTTTCATCTTCTGCAGGACTGTGGGTGGCCTTCATGTTGGCATTAGATGTTACACGTACCACCCACCTAAACATTACTGCAGACGAAGCACATAACTCCATGGTGATGGTTCTCCGTGAAGGCAGTGGCCTCTCCCAGCAGGACAGTGTAATCCAACCACACTGCAAAAAACAGTTTAAAGAATGTACCAACGTTTCAGGTTTCAGGTCGATTTAGTGGCCAAGCCTTTTAGCGGATGACCGTGGCAGAGACTTGTGACCCTGACTGTTACTAGTTGAAGTAGACAGTATAAACATTACATATAAGTAGGTATGTGATGATTAGGATTTTTTGATCCCCACTAACTTATTTAGGACTAGGGATTTACCAATGGCAAGTTACAAGCTGATACGTCACTGAAATCAATGCCATGTACGTACAGAAAAATAACGCACTGCTTTCCAAGAGTGATAACTGGGGAGGGGCGAGATCTTGTGACACAACAAACGGCACAATGTTCTCATCAGGCTGTTCAGTTGCTGGCAGCGTGTGACTTTGCCTGGTAAAATAAGTACAATTAATAACTATCTAACTTGATGTGAATGAGGGTGATATTAGCTTGGAACTATGTTATATTTATATTTGAAACTCTTATTTTGAAGTTAGAAAGGAAGTGTTTTCTGCTTTGCTGCTTTCTATTAACACAGTCTGCTCGCACTGCTTGTCAGGCATGGCCAAAATCTCTTGTCACAAACGAAGAAGTCCCCAGCACTTTTAAATTGTTATGCCTCTTTTCCATTCATGGTTCCAGCACCGCATAGCTCCACTCTGCCCGATCTTGCTGCATTCCGCACAAAAACTGTTCAGACGTGAAAAGAAAACTTTTCATTCTCTGTGCTACCCCGGTGAACAGTTTCTCAAGATGCTGACATACAACTGACCACGCTCATAGCCAATCACATTTCGGCTCTGCTCAGCCCTGATTGGAGCGGCTGATAAGCGGGTACCAAGAAAGTCTAATGGAAACATTTGCGAAATGGGCTGAGTGGAGTGGAGCCGGCCAAAGTAGAGCCCATGGAAAAGGTGTATTGGTCTGGGGGCATTTTTAGTACAAAAGAAATGGTGATGCAGTGCCAAACAATAAGTGTTTTGGGAATTTTGCAAATGGCAGCAGTTAGCTGGTAATGACGCTAACGTTTGTACCAGATCATCTGCACTACACTAAAGGGACATTTTTGCAAAAGTTTTTTGGTGTTAGGACAGCCTTAGAATTAGATATGCATTAGAAAATAAATATATGGACTTGTGAAAACTGGACTGGATGATTGTACACTGTTTACATATTCTAGAAAATGCGGTTTTTGATTTGTGAAACCTTTATTTATGTGAACAAAAAAATGGGGATCCTTTGTTTTTCGAAAAGATATAGCTAAAATCTCATCTCCTCTCATCTTGTGAGCTGGATGTAGCACCGTTACACCGGTAGTATAAACTGGTCTACATTAGTATTGCGATTGTTTTGGATTAAACACACTCACTGGTGAAGTTCCAGATGCCCAGTCTCCATTTTTCCTGAAAAATATTGTAACAACAGGAGCTTCTGCCTTTTGTTTCTAAATATACATTTATTTGATACAGCTGTAGATACAGCCATAGTATTGCTTGCATCCCAGTTTCTGCTAAATTAACAAATGCAAATATACTTACAAATACTATAGTACTAAACCCTTGGTTTTATTTCTGTGATCAATATCTGTGTGTAAACAAGCTTACATCTCACATAAACAAACAAAAACTAACTCACCTGTTTCTGAGAATACCAAGAGCACCATTACACCTAACAACTGAAACATTTTACATTAGTTTTGCAATGATTTGGTATAATTTAGCTGTTAATCTGTCTCATTTAAAATTGCAAAAACATAATTCAAAACCATAGCTGCAAACGTGTTCTTTGTTTCTTTGTGTCCATTTAAGGATTCTGTATGACAGAGCTTCTTCTTCTACAACGACTACCACTACTATTAAGTTTAGACATTATTAGACATCATTTTCCGAGCCTTGAAAAAGTATTGATACCCTTTACAATCACATTTCAAGCACAAATCCAGTCAATTTCATGAGATTTCAGGTGATAGACCAAAACAAGAATAGCTGATTTTGTGTTTTATTTACAAATAACAATTTGAAAAGTGTGTATTTGTACTCAGCCCTATGAGGAAACAGATGATGTGTAGAAAAAGATAGCCTGGTCAGATGAGACAGGAATTAAACTCTGTCTTATTACGTGTGTGGAGAAAACCTAACTAATGCTACTAAATATGAAAAAGAGTTCAAGGCACTCTGCTTAATTAAGTATGTATAACTTAAGATACCTTATAACTTTTAAAATAGTGACTATTTTTAATTAGTGTCTGACGCAACAAATGTGCACATTAAATTACATTATGTTAAAAATGGTCTGAGTTAAAAAAGGTTGTCAGACGTGTCATCATTTTTCATCAACCGCAGAATTTATTTGTTGTTTTTATTATTTTGGTCTAGATTAGTGTATTCATAGTGTTTAGGAGCTCCAACTGTATATTGTGTCTGTTTGGACTCTCAGACGTTTAGAATGAGTCATCTCACATCATTTGTAAAAATATCTCAGAAAACTGTAGCTATTTTAGAGCAACTGATAAGCTTTGCCGGACCTTGGTCTAAAAAACACACTGACACACATTCCCCACATTTTCCAGGATTAGAAAAAAAACCTATAGTGTAATCCATCTGAATTTTCACATTATTGGAAAGTGCTCAGAGGGGCTCTGAGTAATCTCAGCAAATGATCTGTCGGTGTTTTTACACTGCTGCTTGCATGTCTGGGATATGTTTTTAATCTGTCAGGCTGGAAAGATCATGCTGCTCTGCAGGTATGGTAAACCTTTGAAATATGTGCCCTAAACACATCTAACTAAATTTTTTTTACCAGCATATATGGATTGTAATATTCATTGTAATGTACACTGCTCAAAAAAATAAAGAGAAGACTCAAATAACACATCCTGGATCTGAATGAATGAAATATTCTCATTGAATACTTTGTTCTGTACAAAGTTGAATGTGCTGACAACAAAATCACACAAAACTCATTAATGGAAATCAAATTTATTAACCAATGGAGGCCTGGATTTGGAGTCACACACAAATTTAAAGTGGAAAAACACACTACAGGCTGATCCAACTTTGATGTAATGTCCTTAAAACAAGTCAAAATGAGGCTCAGTATTGTGTGTGGCCTCCACATGCCTGTATGACCTCCCTACAACGCCTGGTCATGCTCCTGATGAGACAGCAGATGGTCTCCTGAGGGATCTCCTTCCAGACCTGGACTAAAGCATCCGCCAACTCCTGGACAGTCTGTGGTGCAACATGACGTTGGTGGATGGAGCGAGACATGATGTCCCAGATGTGCTCAATCGGATTCAGGTCTGGGGAACGGGCGGGCCAGTCCATAGCTTCAATGTCTTCATCTTGCAGGAACTGCTGACACACTCCAGCCACATGAGGTCTAGCATTGTCCTGCATTAGGAGGAACCCAGGGCCAACTGCACCAGCATATGGTCTCACAAGGGGTCTGCTGATAGACACAGCAAACCTTCTTGCCACAGCTCACATTGATGTGCCATCCTGGATGAGCTGCACTACCTGAGCCACTTGTGTGGGTTGTAGAGTCCGTCTCATGCTACCACGAGTGTGAAAGCACCACCAACATTCAAAAGTGACCAAAACATCAGCCAGAAAGCATAGGTACTGAGAAGTGGTCTGTGGTCCCCACCTGCAGAACCACTCCTTTATTGAGTGTCTTGCTAATCACCAAAGATTTCCCCCTGTTGTCTTTTCTGTTTGAACAACAACATGTGAAATTGATTGTCAATCAGTGTTGCTTCCTAAGTGGACAGTTTGATTTCACAGAAGTTTGATTTACTTGGAGTTATATTGTGTTGTTTAAGTGTTCCCTTTATTTTTTTGAGCAGTGTATATAACTACATATGAATTGTACCTGATTTGATAATCTATAAATTTAATTGAATAAATTGTTAAAGTTACACAAAGAAATTTAGCAACACCTGACATGATATATCGTGAAAGCAGAAGTATGTCTCATCTTTTTTGCATTTAAACCCAGATGCTGATTGTGAATGTCAAAAATGAAGGATAAAAATCATCACATAAGGTTGATTATCAAAATAAAATTATATCAGAAGTTCTTTTAAAGTCATCATAGAGTTTCCCAAACTCACCTCACAACTTTGCCAGTCTGGAATGCAGAATAGACTCAATTTAAGGAGTAATTCTGGTTTTTGTTGAACTTTTTGATAAATCTGGAGTCTAATGAGAAGAACACGTACAGAATCTGTCTTTTTTCCTTGTAGATACCAGTTATGTGTATTGCTCAGCTGCTAACAACCCGTTGCAGATGTGCATAGAGCACATAAGTAGGAGTTCATGCCTTTGGTCTGCTCTGGCTGAGATTTCACCTAAAAGCTGAAGATGCATAAAGCATCATCATGCATGTATTGTACATAATAATGCATTCAATTATTACATTTATTAGTATAAGCAGTATTTTAGGTTGCAGTAATAACTGTTTTATCACTTGGAGGTTGAAGTAATTATATTTATGCTCCTGTGTTTAGTCTGTCAGTTTATAAAAGCATTGTTGTGATGGTTTATTGTAAAAAATCTTGTAACGCTTTGAAGCTTTTGAGCTCCACTTATCAAAAAGTTGATTGCAACCCTATTATAACACAGAGAAGAGGCTACTTCATGAGAGTTCATTACTGACAATCATCCTGGTTAAAATGCTAATAAAACATGTCACCTTATGCAGCTGTGAAGTTCATAAAAAATGAGTCGCTCAGCAATAAAGCACTCCTATCAGCATGTAATCTGTACTCCCACGACCTACAGGGTTTCCTTAACGTCCATTAGCCATTGTTTGCTCTTCTTGTCCCACCTCTTTCCATACCAGTCTGCACCCTGCAGTCTGATGTATTTAATACCTTCTTGTCTTTCTCTGAACATACTGTCAATCTTTTTACATTTAAAATGCTGTTAAAAATATTTTCACCCTTCTGTTTTTGATTATTTGTAAAACTTAAATATTTCAGATAATCATAAGAGATTTTAATACCAGATAATAATAACATGGGTAAATACACAAAGTACTTTTTGTTGATCCAAACCAACCTGGCTCTATGTAAATAGTAATTGTCCCCATATTATATTATGAATTAACCAGGAGCAAATAACTTTTACTTGCAACACCCAGGCCTGATTACTACAGACCTGAAGAATCTGGATATCACTTGAACAGAACCTGTCAGACAACAAGAAGCAGGCTACAAGACCTCAAAAAGCAATGTGTCATGACCTGATCTAAAGAAAAGAACAGATTAGAAATAAAGTCCCCAACATCTATGAATCTGGAAAGCATTTACACAGTCACTTCTAATGCTTTAGGACTCCACAGAACAACAGTTAGAGCTATTATACACAAATTGAGAAAACAGAACTCAGTGGTGAACCTTTTCAGAAGTGGTTGGCCTACCAAAATCACTCCGAGAGCGCAATGACAACTCATCCAGGAGGTCACAAAAGAACCCAGAACAAGACACCACTTGTAGCCATCTACCAGTCTCTAAAGCACTGCGGGCCTCACTTTACTCAGTTATGGTCAGAGTTTATAATTCATCAATAGGCTAGAGACTAGAAGCTGAAATTTTTTCGGGAGTCCCACAGGAATCCCGCGGGACGGGAGACAGCATCAGTAAAGATCACGTGATTGGGACGGTACAGGATAAAAAAATGAACGGGAGCGGGAGCTAACCAATAGGAGGGAAAATAACCCAGGATCAATTGTCCTTGGAAATGTAAAACTGAGACTTTGTTATAAACTAAGAAAAAAAAAACTTGGATCGACGCCGCCATTTTGTAGTTTTTTTCCAAGAAGCATATACTATAATGCGAGTCAAACGAACTACACGACCCACAAGCCAACAGTGCTTCTGCTCGATGTTTTCCACCTGCGTTCAGAATGGAGAGAGCAAACACAGGTGGAGAACTGGATGTGGTAAAATTGGATTTGTAACGTAAAGTCAGAAATAAGGACTTATCTATTAAACTCATAGAGCTGACAGGAAAGTCTCAAATATTACCAAACTTCAGGAGAGTTGAATGTAGCGCTGTTAACACGCAGTCTGCTGCTTGTAAAATGTATTTAGTCGTAATCAAGTCCACCAGTGATTAAGGGACACTTGTAAGGCAGATTCTGGATTAAATCAGCCCTGCATCTCTTCGTCAATCCAAAAGTACCATCATGTGTCAAGTCTCATCTGACCAACAAAATTGCTGCATGTGCACTAAAGATTTAAGAGCCTTTGCCACAGTTGAGGGGAAAGGTACGGAGCCCGAGAGGGGACATGGAGGATTTTTTTTTTTTTTTGCGTCCCCACGCAATACTTTTGCGTTCGGCATTTTGGAGCAGCAGCACAGATGACAAACTGCTCATAAAACAAACACTGATATGTCATTGATATGGTTTATTTGTCATATGCAGGTTAACACGCAGTAAACAATACGATGAAATGCTTAGGATAAGAAGAACCGTTCAAATTACGATAAAAACAAAAGCACTAATGGCGTACAAAAAAAAAAAGAGTACACATCATGCAGCAGTAATAAACAAACAAAGTGTCACAGATGTGGTTTCATGCAGTATTATTGTCCAGAGTTCAGTAGTTTGTTTGACAGCTTGTGGATAAAAACTGTCTTTTAGTCTGATATGAAGATAATTTTATTGAAGGCCGATTTCAAAATAAAACTCAATAAATCTCAAAACAGGTGTAGTGTTTGTTTAATTTTTGCAGTTATCTGGTTTGGAAACTATCCCACAAAGTATTGCGAAATAACGCAAAGACTATTGCGTGAAAACGCAAAAAGAGAAAAAATTCCCCATGTCCTCTCGCGGACCTCGTTGAAAGGCTTCATCAAGGGAAGATATTAAATAAATATGTTGTGAAATAGAAAAAAATTGAATGTACCATTAAATGTACAATTTATTTAATACATCATTAAATATTAAGTGTACCACTAATTACGTCATGTCATCTTTAAAATTATACTTAATTATTCAGTGGCACATTTAATTGCATAATAGTCCATTTCATGATATAATGGTACATTTATTGTTTCTAATGATGTATTAAATAAATAAATGGTACCTTTAATTTAATGGCACATTTAATGTTACATTTCTTTCATGTTACATTTACTTCACTTATGGGACATTCACAACATTTATTTATTTAATGATGATTTTATTGTATTAATTTTGTCCAGTTTGACCCTCCATTCTTGATGCCTGTATAGGAGGTCATGTCAGAATTTGAATCAGGTGTTCTGGAGCAGACACACATCTAAAACTTGCAGGGAAGAGGTCCCTGAGGACCAGGGCTGTGAACCATTGAGGTACAGTTTCTAAATTATGATGGTAATGCCTTTACGCCCTTTTGTTCACCGAGTACAGTTGTCTTGCTAGGTGCATTTTTCTTTCGTTTCAGCAACTTGAAACATAAAAGTACGGTCCTTCAAAGAAATTGCCAAAAGACTAAATGAAGAAAACAAAAATGGGAGTAGCACAGGAGTGGGAGTCGTTCTGAATGGGAGCGGGATGGGAGTGGGAGTCAATTTACCAGGAGTGGGACGGGACAGGATTTTTTTCGTTATGCTGGCCTGGGATTGGGATGGGACAAGACATTTTTCTGTGGGAGCGGGATGGGACAGGACAGAAAATCCACTCCCGTGTCACCCTCTACTAGAGACTGGCTCATATTGAAGCTTTGTTTCAGATTTACCACAAACAGCTGTCATTTCTGAAAAAAACCCCCTACCAGATCAACAGTTGAACATGGTGGTGTTACTGGTGGGATGGGCTGGGACTTTTTTTTTGCTGCGTCAGGACTTAGATGACTTGCTGGAAACAGGAATTCTGCAGAAAGTAGGAAAATCCTGAAGTAAAATGCCTGGCCATCAGTTTATGACCTTAAGCTCAAGTACACTTTGGTTATCTAGCAGAACACCAGCAAATTCACAGCAAAAGTCTTCTTCTGTAGGAGAATATTGACAGTAGAAGTATCACTGACTGGGTAACCAATTAGTTTGTGGATTAGATTAAATTTGCGCTTGCCACATTTTCACCTTGGCCCATTTCTCTGCAGCAACCACAAATACATTCCTCACTGCTTAGCACAGAAATATTAACACACATGCTGACACTGTTGATTCAATCCAGTGAATAGATGCTGTAAAGATGCTGTCAGTCTACACAATTTACTTGCTTAACGATACATTTTAGTCAGATCTAAATGTCAAATGTCCAAATGAAGAAACTAAATCAGCCTTTTCTTTCCCCAGTTGGAAAACTTTAATGTCTTTAAGCTTTTAGTAAAAGTAATTCCTTATCTGTGTCTTTGCATTTGGACCTTGCTTGGGTTATTTCTATTCTTATCTCTGATGCCATCAACTTCTGACTGCCCCCACTTCCACGCTTGCTGAGGCTTTACTTTTCTTGGGAGCAAGTGTCAAGCAGACAGCCAATCTAAGACATAAAAGTCAAGGTTCAGGTCAATAATATTATCTCTGAATATTGAACAGATATGTAAATTCTTTAAATGGCCTGCATTCAGCTTCTTTACTGTTCCAAAACATGTGATACTTCCATTTTACTGCACATTGCTGCAGAAACACATGTCTCCTCTAATCCAATAATAATAATTTTATCTTATAATATAAAGAGTTATGGCCTGTAGATTTAGATTGTAAAAAATGTTTTCCTTGGTCATGTCGTGTTTACTAATAGAAAGACAGCTTGGAGAACTAATGTAGTTTCAGACAAGAATGGAACAATGTCTTGTCTAAATGTTGTCTAAATTTGTTTATACCATTGCATATACCTAAAAATGATTAAACACATAATTATATTAATCGTACTTGTCATCTTCCGCTTATCTCGGACCGGTTCGCGGGGGCAGCAGACTCAGCAGAGACACCCAGACGTCCCTCTCCCCAGACACCTCTTCCAGCTCCTCCAGGGGGAGCCCAAGGCGTTCCCAGGCCAGCCGAGAGACATAGTCCCTCCAGCGTGTCCTGGGCCGTCCCCTGGGCCTCCTCCTGGTGGGACGTGCCTGGAACACCTCCCGAGGAAGGTGTCCAGGAGGCATCCAATATAGATGCCCGAGCCACCTCAACTAGCTCCTCTCGATGTGGAGGAGCTGCGGCTCTACTCCGAGCTTCTCCCGGATGGCCAAGCTCCTCATCCTATCTCTAAGGGAGTGCCCGGCCACCCTACGGAGGAAGCTCATTTCAGCCGCTTGTATCCGGGATCTTGTTCTTTCGGTCATGACCCAAAGTTCATGGCCATAGGTGAGGGTAGGAACGTAGACCGACCGGTAAAAGCGAGAGCTTTGCTTTTCGGCTCAGCTCTCTCTTCACCACAACGGACCGGCACAGTGCCCCCATTACTGCGGCAGCCGCACCGATCCGTCTTTCGATCTCCCGTTCCATTCTTCCCTCACTCGTGTACAAGACCCTGAGATACTTGAACTTCTCCACTTGAGGCAGGAACTTCCCTCCAACCTGAAGAGGACAATCCACCCTTTTCCGGTCAAGAACCATGGCCTCGGACTTGGAGAAGCTGATCCTCATCCCAACCGCTTCACACTGGGCTGCGAACTGCCCCAGCGCATGCTGTAGGTCTTGGCTAGAGGGGGCCAGCAGGACCACGTCATCTGCAAAAAGAAGAGACGAAATCCTCTGGTCCCCAAACCAGACCCCCTCCGGCCCTTGGCTGCATCTAGAAATCCTGTCCATAAAGGTTATGAACAGTACCGGTGACAAAGGGCAGCCCTGCAACATGCACCGGGAACAGGTCCGACTTAGTGCCGGCAATGCAGACCAAACTCCTGCTCCGCTTGTACAGGGATCGTACCCTAATAAAGGGCCCCCGATTCCATACTCCTGGAGCACCCCCCACAGGGCATCACAAGGTACACAGTCAAATGCTTTCTCGAGGTCCACAAAACACATGTGGAACAGTTGGGCAAACTCCCATGAACCCTCAAGTACCCTGTAGAGGGTATAGAGCTGGTCCAGTGTTCCACAGCCGGGACGAAAACCACACTGCTCCTCCTGAAGCCGAGGTTCGACTATCGGCCAGACTCTCCTCTCCAATACCCTGGCGTAGGCCTTACCAGGGAGGCTGAGGAGTGTGATCCCCCTGTAGTTGGAACACACCCTTCTTATAAAGGGGGACCACAACCCCAGTCTGCAAGTCCAGAGGCACTGTCCCCGACCGCCACGCAATGTTGAAGAGGCGTGTCAACCATGACAGCCATACAACATCCAGAGACTTGAGGTACTCAGGGCGGATCTCATCCACCCTCGAAGCCTTGCCACCGTGGAGCTTTTTAACCACCTCGGTGACTTCAGCCTGGGTGATGAAAGAGTCCAACCCCGAGTCCCCAGCCTCTGTTTCCACCACGGAATGCGTGATGGCAGGATTGAGGAGATCCTCGAAGTACTCCTTCCACCGCCGGATAATGTCCTCAGTCGAGGTCAGCAGCCTCCCACCTCCACTATAAACAGTGTTGGCAAAGCACTGCTTCCCCCTCCCGAGGTGCCAAACGTTATGCCAGAATCGCTTCGAGGCCAACCGGTAGTCCTTCTCTATGGCCTCACCGAACTCCTCCCAGGCCCGGGTTTTTGCCTCTGGCACAGCCCGGGCCGCGGCACGCTTGGCCTCACGGTACCCGTCAGCCACCTCAGGAGTCCCACAAGCCAGCCACAGCCGATAGGACTCCTTCTTCAGCTTGACAGCATCCCTTACTGCCGGTGTCCACCACCTGGTTCTGGGATTGCCGCCGTGACAGGCACCGCAGACCTTACGGCCGCAGCTACGGGCAGCAGCATCGACAATAGATGCGGAGAACATGGTCCACTCGGACTCTATGTCTCCAACATCCCTCGGAATCTGGTCATAGCGCTCCCGGAAGTTAGAGTTGAATACATCCCTGGCCGAGGGCTCCGCCAGACGTTCCCAGCAGACCCTCACTATGCGCTTGGGCCTGCCAAGTCTGTCCGGCTTTCTCCTCCTCCAGCGGATCCAACTCACCACCAGGTGGTGATCAGTGGACAGCCCAGCCCCTCTCTTCACCCGAGTGTCCAAAATATGCGGCCGAATGTTTGATGATACGACAACAAAGTCGATCATTGACCTCTTGCCTAGGGTGTCCTGGTGCCAAGTGCACTGATGGACACCCTTATGTTTCAACATGGTGTTCATTATGGACAATCCATGACTAGCACAGAAGTACAATAACAAAACACCACTCGGATTCAGATCGGGGAGGCCATTCCTCCCGATCACGCCTCTCCAGGTGTCACTGTCGTTTCCCATGTGGGCGTTGACGTCCCCCAGCAGAATAATGGAGTCACCGGGAGGGTCACTATCCAGCACGCCCGACAGAGACGCCAATAAGGCCGGGTACTCCGCACTACCGCTTGGCCCGTAGGCCGAGACGACAGTCAGAGACCTATCCCCAACCTGAAGGCACAGGGATGCGACCTTCTCAGGCAGTGGGGTAAACCCCAACACGAGATGGCTGAGCTGGGGGGCAACAAGCAAACCCACCCCAGCCCGCTGCCTCTCCCCGTGGGCCACTCCAGAGTAGAAGAGAGTCCAGCCCCTCTCGAGGAGATGGGTTCCAGAGCCCGACTATTTCTAGTCGATATCTCTCGACCTCCCGCACAAGCTCAGGCTCCTTTCCCCCCAGCGAGGTGACATTCCACGTCCCTAGAGCCAGCCTAAGCATCTGGGGATCAGGCCACTGAGGTCTCCACCTTCATCTGCCACCCAATCCTCTTTGCACCAGTCCCTCACGGTTCCCCCTGCGGGTGGTGGGCCCACTGGGGGATGGCCTGGCGTCTCTCGTTTGGGCTTGGCCCGGCCGGGTCCCGCGAGGAGCAACCCGCCCACCAGGCGCTCTCCGACGAGTCCCGACCCCAGGCCTGGCTCCAGGGTGGGACCCGGGCTCCGCCGTACCGGGAGACGTCACGTGCCTTGATGTACAAGTCCTCATGAAGGATTCTTGAACCGCTCTTTGTCTGACCTGTCACCTAGAGCCTATTTGCCATGGGAGACCCTACCAGGGGCATTTAAGCCTCAGACAACGTAGCCTCTAGGATCATTCGAGCACTCAAACCCCTCCACCACATTAAGGTTGCAGTTCAAGGAGGGGTAATTATATTTACCTCCGTTATATTCCATATGATATCAATAATTATATTAATATCATATGGAATTTCTGTGCGATCCATAAGATTATTAGACAGTTGTGTTATTGCGTGCATGTCAATCAGATTTAAGTTGGAGGAGGGAATTTAGGTTAATGACACACATTGCCATCTGTTTAAAGATTTTATTCAATCCTGAATTTTCCCACTTGATACGGATTTCCTATTTGTTGACATCATGCTGGTGTTTTATCACACAGTTCCTTGTAAAAAAAAATCGTAGTGTGGTCAAAACCAAATACTAAACGTATTTAAATGTATTTTAGGTAATAGACATTGTAATACCTGATTGTGAAGTAAAAAGGAAAAGACTATGTGATTTTACACAAAGAAATTACACAGAAGAAGCTGGAAAATGTGGCTTGCATTTGTATTAAGCCTCCTTTACTCTGATGCCCAAATATAAAATTGTGCTCTCCACAAATCTGTATTACCTTAGGTAAACTACATTAATCATTTTCTCAGCTCTGACCAGCTTTTGTGTACCCACAGCAAAATGCTGCCACCACCATATTTCACCTGGGGGATGGTGTGTTCAAGGTGATATGAATTTGCATGTTTATAAGTTGTTTTTCAGTCTCATCTGACCAGAGCACCTTCTTTCATATGTGTTATGTGTCCCCTACTGTCTTTCAACAATGACATCCTTCTTAACACTCCATAAAGGCCAGATCTGTGGTTTTGAGGATTTGTATGGATTTTCTTAGGGATATTGGAGTAAAAGGAACTGGACAGAGATAAATGCCTCACTATTAATATTTTTATTTGTGGAAAATATTTTGAACTATGTAATTTTCTTTCCACTTTACAATTTTGCACCACATGCACCCATGAATGGGCAATAAGAATACATTTCCAAATCCATGTTTTTCTCTTATTGATTAAGAATGATTTTCTGTGGGCTTTTTTTATGCACTTGCAGAATTCAATCAGATATACATTTACCAGCCACTTTATTAGGTACACCTGTCCAACTGCTCGTTAACGCAAATTTCTAATCACATGGCAGCAACTCAATGCATTTAGGCATGTAGACAAGGTCAAGACGATCTGCTGAAGTTCAAACCGAGCATCAGAATGGCGAAGAAAGGTGATTTAAGTGACTTTGAACGTGGCATGGTTGTTGGTGCCAGATGGGCTGGTCTGAGTCTTTCAGAAACTGCTGATCTACTGGGATTTTCACGCACTACCATCTCTAGGGTTTACAGAGAATGGTCAGAAAAAGAGAAAATATCCAGTGAACGACAGTTCTGTGGGCGCACATGCCTTGTTGATGCCAGAGGTCAGAGGAGAATGGCCAAACTGGTTCGAGCTGATAGAAAGGTAAAAGTAACTCAAATAACCACTCGTTACAACAAAGGCATGCAGAAGAGCGTCTCTGAATGCACACGTTGAACCTTGAGGCAGATGGGCTACAGCAGCAGAAGACCACACCGGGTGCCACTCCTGTCAGCTAAGAACAGGAAACTGAGGCTACAATTCGCACAGGCTGACCAAAATTGACAATAGAAGATTGGAAAAACGTTGCCTGGTCTGATGAGTCTCGATTTCTGCTGCGACATTCGGATGGTAGGGTCAGAATTTGGCATCAACAACATGAAAGCATGGATCCATCCTGCCTTCTTTCAATGGTTCAGGCTGGTGGTGTAATGGTGAGGGGGATATTTTCTTGGCACACTTTGGGCCCCTTAGTACCAATTGAGCATCGCGTCAATGCCACAGCCTACCTGAGTATTGTTGCTGACCATGTCCATCCCTTTCTGACCACAGTGTACCCATCTTCTGATGGTTACTTCCAGCAGGATAACGCGCCATGTCATAATGCACGAATCATCTCAGACTGATTTCTTGAACATGACAATGAGTTCACTGTACTCTAATGGCCTCCACAGTCACCAGATCTCAAACCAATAGAGCACCCTTGGGACGTGGTGGAACGGGAGATTCGCATCATGGATGTGCAGCTGACAAATTTGCAGCATCTGTGTGATGCTATCATGTCAATATGGACCAAACTCTCTGAGGAATGTTTCCAGCACCTTGTTGAATCTATGCCACCAAGGATTTAGGCAGTTCTAAAGGCAAAAGGGGGTCGAACCCAGTACTAGCAAGGTGTACCTAATAAAGTGGCCGGTGAGTGTTTTTCATATATGACACCATGTAGACATTGTTCATGTTCCAGTCTTGGAGTCGCATGACCTACTTGGCCTGAATATCTTAGTGTTAAAATAGAAGACCAAATGGCAGGATGGAGAAAAGAAAAAAAATACGTGAAAGAGGAAAAGGGTACATATTAGCAGAGTAGGCATGCAGGTTTAAGGAAGATTTCAGTGAGAAGAGGGGGAGTTGAAGCAGAAGTATTTGTCACAGGCTTTAGTCACGTGATCTGTTAAATCATTGATTAGTGGTGAACTCACTAACCCAGCTTCTGTGTGCAGAAGCAAATATTGACTTCTTACTGTTATTCTGTCACTGTAAAGGAGAGCCTCAGCAACAGAGAATCCTGGAAAATACAGTAATGATAATTAAAAAGGCTGTAATAACAAACAGACATAAGCAGATCTGGTTCACACAATTAGAACATTGTTACTCAGCATTTAAAGGGTTGCTCTGTTTTATGAACATTTAGTCTGGTGAGCTCCTGATTGTTAAAGAAAGAACACCATGCTAAGACTGAAGGAGCTGTCTGATGCTGAAAGAAGGTTGTAGCAGCTTGTGTGTCTGGTAGTGGTTTAAATAGGTCACAGCAGAAGTTGAAATCAGTCAGTCTACTATAAAAGTAAATAGTTTACATTCAAAACAGCTGCCAACAAGCCCACGTCTAGCTACCCAAGCAACGTCACCCTGAAAGCAGAGGGCAAGGTGTTAAAATAAGTCTCCAAAAACTCTAAGTTGTCATCACAGGAAACATTAGGTTCTTGCTACTGTTAAAAGTCTGTAACAATCAGCTGCATACGTTTAACTTTCATGGGAGGTGTCCCAGGCAATAACCTTCTGCTCACTAAGAAGAAAAGGACAGACAGAACATAGACAAAGACCAGGACTTCTTAATGTTCTTTGGACAGATAAGTGTAAAACTGAATTGTTTGGGCACAATGAACAGAGAACTTATGGTTTGGCAGAAAATAACACACAGCATTCCAGGAAAAGAACCTCATGCCAACTGTGAAGCACAGGGCTGGAAGTGTCATGGTTTGGGGATGCTTTGCTGCAGCAAGACCTGGTCAAATCACTATCACAGAGTCCACTTGAATTCTATCATGTGTCAGGTGCTTAAAGTAAATGGAAGACCTTCGGTAATAATAAAATGAAAAGGAAAGCAGAACTGGACCCTGCAACAGCACAATGACCCAAAGTATATCAATAAAGCCAGAAAAGATTGGCTGAACATAAAAAAAAATGGAAAACCCTAGCCAGAGTCAAAGCTCAGATTTTGATATTATTTAAATGCTGCACTGTGACTTGTGAAACACCTGGTATATACAAGAAACCCCTCAAACATCTCACAGCTGAAAGTGAGGAGTGGGGCAAACGTTCCTCAAAACGATGTCAGAGACTGGCAGATGGCTACAAGAGGTGTCTTGCTTAAATTATTTCAGCTAACAGGGGTAAGATTAGCTATTAGGGGAGAGGGTATCATCAATCTTCTCTTAGTTATACACATTTTTGTTGATATATTTTGTTTGATGAGTAAAACAAGATACATTTTTATTTTTTATGTCCAATTACACCACTTTCGTTTCCAGACATTAGGAAATAGGAACTGAATATTAATTGAGTAGTCCTAATTGTTTCTCATGATTGTGTTTTCTTTAGAATGCGCAGGGCATTCAAATTAGTTCAGCATGGAATTTCTAAAACAATAAAAGTATATTTAATATGTAATTTATTCAGATAATTTATCAATGAATCTATTAGATGTAACGTTCAGGTCTTAGAATGGGGACACATAACTGCTGTATTTGTAGGATCCTCCAGCCACTCGAGAAAGGCCAGTAAAAATATCACTGAGCACCTCTGCGACCCTCAGCAGGCTATTTTTTTGCTGTAGGTTTTTCTCAGCATGACCACATTGCTTATTTGGCCGAGCTTTCTAACCTTAAATGACCCAACTGAAAGAAAGGGGCAGAAACTTGGCCCTCCTTTTTTGCTCCACCTTCCTGTCCTTCTCTTTCTTCTTCAGCCCCAAGAATACAACAGGGTCCCAACAGCAGCCATGTCTGTTTCTGTAGCTGCAGCAAGATCTGAGGGCTCCACCATTAGTGAACACCCATGCTCTGCTGTGTATTTGGTCTGAAAAGCAGATCCCATCTCTGTCAGTCGTGCTGTTTTGATTGGCGGCTTGACCACTGGAATGTGTTGGATGGGTGTTTAGATTGGCTGCTGCACCGAGACGGACTTCCTGCAGGGCTCCTTCTCCCTGTCCAGACTAAAGTTTGACCCCAAGGACCAGCTTTATATCTGCATATTCTTGTCTTCAAAATCACAGGCGAGAAACACAAAATTGACTTGGTTAGTGGCAGTCCAGTAGTTTTCCCACGGAGAGTTCAGTTTCTTTTTCCATTCTCACCCTGCAACTTGTCCAGTGGTTTTTGACCTTTTCAAAAGTAACAAACATAGTGGTACAAAGCTGCACCACACTAATTTTCCCCACATAAATAAAGACATATTAGTTATTAACCAATTAAACTGAAGCAAACAGTTCCCTGTGAAAATTTTCAGAAGCCTTGAACCTTTTTACATTTTTGTCACATTAAGACCATAAATGCTTAGCTGTGAAGTAGGGATAAGCAACAAATGGTTTACAAACATTTTAACTAATAAAACTATGGAAAATATGTATTTTTATCGAGACTCTCTGAATTGATACTTTGTAGAACCACATTTTGCTTCTATTACAGCTGAAAGTCTTTTGTAATATGTTTCTACCAGCTTTGCACAGAGAGTGACATTTCTGTCCAATCTTTAAAAAATAGCTAAAGATTAATCAGACTGGCTTCAACAGCATTATGGTTTAGATTCTGACTGGGCAGCTCTAACAAATGAACAAACTTTGATTTAACCGTTCTATTGTAGCTATGGCTGTATGTTTAGGGTCCTGCTGGAAGATGAACCTCTACCTAAGCCTAAAATCGTTTACAGCCACAAATAGATTTTCTTCCCTAAAGCATGTTCAATATTGGAGGTGTTACTTTCCAGCTATTCATAGTGATTTGCATGTAGACCATAAAGTACTGTTTTGGTCTCATCGGACCATTGCCCCTTCTAAGTGCTTGCTATGTCCCCTACTTGGGTTGTATGGCTTCCTTTGTGCCGCTCTTCCTAAAAAGGCCAGATCTGTGAAGTACATGACTACAAATTCTCTACAACTCCTCCAGAGTTGGGCTTCTCAGCTGTTTCTCTCCTTAGTGTTTCTCTGATTACTGCTCTTCTTGCCAGGCCTGCTACTGAAGGCCATTATTTAGTAGCTCTGCAGTTGGATTAAGGCAAACAAGAGTGGAACTTTTTGAAAGGTCTGCGTCCCATTATATGTAGCATAAAACAAATACAGCATTCTAGAAAAACAACACAATACCAACATTCATACATGGTAGTGTTAGTATGATGGTCTGAACTTCTTTGCTGCTTCAGGAACAAGACAGTTTATTGTAATTGATGGAACAATGAGTTTCTCTAAGCAAAAAATGTTAACCCATAAGTCTGTAAGATTTTATTTTTAAATGTGCAGTATCGTGCCGGTTTGGGCTTACCATGTAGAGCTGATGGTTACCTACATGTGCCCTGGCAGTTTTCCTCTACAAAAAGGATATCTCAAGACAGTATCCGAATTGTGTGATTAACTTTATTAGATCCAGATTCAATCCAGCATCAAAGTAGGGAGGCCACATGGATGTTATAGTGACCTGTGTTTGTATCACCTTCAACCATTTTGAGTAATTGTATGTTGGTGCGTGGGTGAGTGTATGTGTTTCTGTGTCTGAGTGGGTAAGCATATATATAGAAATAAATATATTTGTTTTGAGTGGGTGTATGTGAGTGCAAGTTTGAGCACCACCCCTCTCAGCCTCAGACCCTGTTCAGACCCAGTCCACCATGCCCCAACCACCACTGCTCCCAGCCCACCCTCAGGGCCAGGGACGTCGAGAAGGCACCCCCCACCCAGGTGCACAGGCAGCCTCATCACAGGGAGCCACGGCAGGCCCCAAGCCGCTCGGGGCCCCTGCCCACGCCAGCCCCTGCCTCAATGCCGGCAGCCGCAGCACCCCCACCCCACCGCTGACATCTCCATGCCAGACCCACCAGCAACCACAGGGCAACATCCCAATGCCCAGTCTGCCTAGATACAGCAGCGGCCCGTCCACCAGCATCACCACACACCCGGCCGCTGACACCGAGATGGCAATACCGATACCCCTTACGCCACTAAGTGATGTATTCAATTATTGGACATGAAACCAACTCAAAGTTATTCTTTTGATAAGTTTGTGATCTTAGGCCCACGCACACTCGGGTTGTACAGTGAGACAATGATCTGAAGCGCACCAGCAAATCCAAACAAATGATGTTTTTGGAGTTGCCTAATAAAAGTCCAGACTTCAGTTTGATTGAGATGCTGTTGCATGACCTTAAACATTCTGGTAATGTTCAAAAACCCTCCACTGTGGCTGAATTACACAGTTATTTATGGAAGATTGGACCAAAGTTCATACACAGCAATGTTAAAGAATCATTGTTGTCACAAACGCTTGATGGCAAGAACTGCACAACCAATTATTTGGTTTAGGGGTCAGTTACTTTTTGATATAAGGCCAAATTGGATTGGATAGCTTTTTCCTTTGATAAATTAAATTATAGAAAAGTATTATTTTTTGTATTTACCATGGCTATCTGTGTCTGATATTATTTCTTTGATGACAAATATTAACAAAACGCAAAAAAAGTGGGGCAAACAATTCCCCCCACCGCACTAAAGCTGTGTCCTGGAGGCTTACTTGTATTGGAGTTTATTTAGAGTTGTCAGAGTAAAGGGGATTGAATGCATATGTGATATGTTGGTAAATGGATTTGATTTTTTAAAGAATATTTTTCAAAAGCAAGCAAAAACATCAATCTCACTATACTTAATAAAACTTGAAGGAAAAAGAGTTGTTTCAGGTGATGTTATATACTCTTAGGAATGATTGTATAACTTCTCTCCTCCTGCTCCTGAAGTGCTGTGTGTTGGTGGTCTTGTCAGTCGATTCTGCCTTTTGTCTCCTCTGAGCTCTCCAGTTTCTCCACCCTTTGGTCACTCACTCATCATCTTTCATTGCTGCTCTGTTGAGCTAGCTGTTTCTATCACTTCTTTCCTCTCAAGATGCTTTCCATCTCATCACTACTCAGCAGTGCCAGACATGCATCTAGCCTCCACCTCAGAATAGTAACATATAGGAAAGTAAATCACCAGGTCAATCAACCGGATTGTCATTGGAGACAACAGATCATGGCCAGGCAGAGATGGATATTTACCTATCAGCATCTGCCATGTGTTTCATGGGGCAAAATATAATACAATCACATCATACTGAGGGTAAAAATAATAGCTTAAGTGAAAATT